>NC_132943.1:1042500-2413750 GCF_034638445.1 Ciconia boyciana | reverse complement strand
ATTGCTCCCAAAGGAAGAGCCTGATGGGAGAGGTAAGCAATAAGTATCCATTTTACTTTATACAGAAAATTACTTATTTCTGAACCCAAATTATTTCACAATAGGTGTAATTTCATATTTCAGAGTCTTAGAAAAATGCAACAGCTATCATTGCTGAAGGTCTCATTTCATTTACTACATTTTAGTATATAACTGAACTAATTCACTAAAAAAATAGTACTATTTATCTTACAGTATGCTTTCATAAACTAAGCATCATTGTATTCATAATGCAAAGGTTGAAGAATCTCTCACTTACATCACTTTGTATCTGCATCATGTTTTTGGCTAATTCAAGGCTCATAGCATCAGGCAAAACATTGTAGGTATGGATCAAGTTTTTGTAGTTTGCATTTGTAGCCACTTCCTGTGCTTTCTTGGCTGCCACAACACTGACCATGTCAACTGGAGTATGGAAATTAGTCTTTGCCTTCTCATAATCTTTTTTGTATTCACGATCAGATTGCATCTTAGCCACCTGCATGAAGTGCACCAGCTTGGGGTCGTCTTCAAGGCTGCGGAACCCAATATGTTTTCCTTTCTCTTTTTCGTAGGCTAGTTTGTATTTATACTGACAGCAGGAAAGAGAAAGAACAGCAAAAACTTAAATTAAAAAAATGCACTATTAAGCTCAATTTTGAAAACATAGAAAATACTTGTTCTTTTTCATCACAGGAGCTCAGGTTTAGTCATTTAAACATACTCAGTCTTACAAAATAGCCCATTGAACACAGGCACATGAAGCTCAGCAGCTTGCTGAACAAAGAGCAAAAAAGCACACTTCAGTGTTATTCCACTGGAGAGCAAGTACTGCAAAGGTTTATCCCATCAAGCATATAATTGAGACCTAGACAACTCAAGATGCTTGAAAAAACACATTTGCGCAAAACAGAGCACCGTGAAAACATTCTGACTGTCTTTGTAGCTGCTCTGAATACTATTACGCAATCAAACTTACATCACTTGCAATGTCTCTGGAGGCTTTGGCTGCTTTTATTGGAATAGCATCTGGCTGCATGTCATAACCTTTCTTCTTGTCTTCCTCCCATCCAGCTTTGTAAAGTTTCTAATTTAAAATATAAAAGAGAACAGGTACTCTATTATGAAGGCAGAACTACTGAATTACCCTACATCTGAATTTAAATATTCTTTAAAAAGACATAAAAATTACATCAATTTTTGGTCTATGCAACAGAGACTGAATGCCCACTGTCAGCATGGTAACTCACATTACTCATTGTGATCTGGTTCACTCTTGACTGCAGAATTTCTGGGGTATCTGGCATAACATGAATGCTGGTCTTCTCTTTGTTCCATTTATCGGTGTAGAGCCTCTGCAATTACAAAGTAATATTTAGCATTGAAAAGACATTGCACTCATAAAATGAGTTTGCTTTTGTTTTGCTCATTTGCAATAAATAATAGTGTACACTACAGTAAAGTTCCATAACCACTACAAATAATCTTCACAAATGTAACTGCCAAGTGGCAATATTATATTCCTCCTCTTTCTTTAGTACTTTGAGACATTTGCAAAGTATGTTTTGATAACTAATAAATATTGAAACTGGAAATTTTCAGTCTGCATTCTTTCCTGCTTTAATGCAAAGCATAAATTTCTTTTTTTTCACACACCCTCTTTCCACGGCAAACATACAATAAGGATCAGTGGTGTCCCAGATAACTAAGGACAAATTTAAAGAACTCCACTTTTCAAGGAAACTTGTACAAAACTGACAGAATTTCAGGGTTTTTTCAACTCGCTGATTATGAATACTACTTCCTGCAGTAAAAGAGCAAAGGTTACCAAAGCACTACAAATCTGGAGAGGACATCTTTAATCACATACACAAAAGAGAAATCTTTAATCTTTATGAACAGAAAACGAAACTCCCTTAATTATGAATACAGTCTGAGGCTTCCATCATCTCTCAGTGTCCAGTCTTAACCAAGCAAACCACTATGCCCATTTGAAATTCTAATGACTTCAATTCTAATGACCCAATCTCTGGCTCAGTCATGATCATCTGAACAAATTCTCACCTTATTCATGGTCTTGGCATTTTGCTTAGCTAGCACTTGTTCCATTGCATCCATTGTAATAGAATACTTCAGCTTGTCTGGGTGCTGGCGATACTTCTTTTCACTGAGAATCTCTGTAGCTTTTTTGGCCTTTTCTACCTCCAGTGACTGAAGCGGTATCCAGCCAACTCCTCTCAACCAGTTATTAAAGTCTGCTTTGTACACATTCTTTTAAAAAATAAACAAGGAAAAACACAGTGAGACAAGGAAAATTAAAATTCCCATATATATAAAAACAGGTTAGGCCTTAAAACTTCTCCTGGTCATTCATTTTTGAAGGAAAATTTAGACAAGCCTGTTATAACTACTAGTGTTTTCCAAATTCTTAGCATAATATTAACAGCTATTGATGTGTTAGGGATAAAGAAATTCTTTTCACTAAACCAATGTGTAGAACTCACACTACAAACCAAATGCACAGACCTTAGAACAAATTTTGAGTGGTAAATATGAAAATCTGACAAAAATATAATAATTTTTTTAAATGACACTCTTTGTTAGTAGACGCAGTTCGCAGTAGAATTAATTCAGAGAAATTGTTTCAGCAACTTCTCCTTAATGGCCTGGTTCTGCACAATCTTGAAGACACCATTCCTATACAATCATACTTTATAACATGGCTTTTAGAGCAGATAAAGGTACAAAAATGCTGGGAAAATAAAACCTGTTCCTGAACTGCAGTGTTAGAAGTAACTGAGAATATCAGTCTGAGAAAAAGACCACATACTGTCATAGCATCTGTATACAGGGCAAAATTTGTCCTTAAGTACCACGCTTCTCTCCTTGCAAACATCCCGAGTTAGACAGCCAAGCAAGCTCAGCCAGCTCAGCAAGGCTAGGTAAAAATACAATGGGGAAGCAAAAAACTCGAGATGAAAATTTCCGTATTTGAAAAGAACAGTGTCTAAAGGTCAGATCCTCTATCTGTTGGCCAACGGGAACACGCACATTATTCTCTCCAAACAGTGCTTAGAATCTGAAGAACACTTTCAATCAGAATATTAACGTTTTTAGGAATTTCAAATTTTTTCAATTTTCAAATTTCAAATTTGTCAGAGGACTGTTAAATAATACAGATTAAACTAAATACTTTTTGGGTAAACAAGCAGACCCTAAAGTTACACTACTGAAAAAGATTGGAAATTAGTCACAAAACTTAATGGAAATTACAAAGCTTTTTTATGAATCCTTATCGTGCATGGCATATGCATCTGTTGGAGGATAAAGGCAGGAAGGAAAAGTGAACAAAACAAATCTCAAATCCCTAGGTATAATACAAACATACATAATGTATATCTTCAGTAAACTGAAATAAAATATAGTCAGAATTTAGACTCTGTACATAACCTACAATCTCTGACAATACAAGTAATAATCACAGTAGTAATACATTATAATTACAAATCCAACTACAAAAATACACAAATTAGAAAAAACTTGTTCATTTGCTGAGAATTAGCCAAATATGTAGAGATACAAAGAAAGTTGTTACTTGCTAGGTAAGTTCCCCAGAATTTATCAGCTACACATAATTCTGATAATCTTTGGAAAATACAGCGTTCCAGACCAGACATTTACATGTCAATCTACTGTTAATCCAATATAGTTCATTTTTTAGCCTTAAAAGGTTAATAATGTAACACAGTCATTCTGAGAAGTAAAAAATGAGTCGATTAATCATTACATACATCACTCTGAAGCTGCATCACATTTCTCGATAGCTCCAGATTCACAGAATCAGGCAAGAGTGTATAATGGTGAATTGGCTGTTTATAGCCAGCATTTGTAACCGCTTCCTGGGCTTTCTTGGCAGCCGTCACACTGAACATATCCAAAGGAGTATGATATTTGGTCTTGGTGACTTCATAATCCTTCTTGTATTCACGATCTGATTGCATTTTGGCCACGTTCATGTAATGAACAAGTTTAGGATCATCCTGCAGGCTACGGTATCCAACCTGTTTGCCTTTATCTTTCTCATATGATTCCTTGTACTTGTACTAGAGACAAAGGAAAAGAAAGCCTTACTCACTTTGGAAAGAGCAAACACACTTTTGATAATTTTTATACTTTGAAACTCAATATTTTAACAACTGCAGTTCATCCTACAAACTCATAAATTGTTTTTCAGACAGCACAGGATTATTGAGGTCAAAAAAAAGAAGAGGATTGCTGGATTTCTCAGCTTGTCTTGACCCCTGGTATAGATCTAAATCTAGACATGCAGTTACATGCCCTCCCTCACCATTGCCTCTGCCATATTATATTTTACTGCCATAGACTTCTAACTCCCAGGAACATTCAGCTTTTAATTAAAAGACTAGCATAATAATATATTATTGAAAAGCCCAAGACTACCAAACAACTGGATATCCCAATGTTCGGCTACTGGGGGGAGGCATGTTTAAGTGGGGAATGGAAGTCATTTGCAGCCTTTTGCTAAAGTTAGTGAATTTATTTCTGTGTTCCAAATCTCCTTTCATAGCTTGTGTCAGATGGCACGCAAAGCTTTACTGTTGCCAGTTGACGGAACTGCCTGAAAACTGCCACATTTCTGTACAGCTTGTGAATGCTAGAGAAGCAGAAGTACAGGTCTCCAGCAATTAAGAATACAGCATAGGTAAATTATAACAAAGGAACTTTCGAATAAGCTGGTGAATACTTGAAGTACATACAACAAACAGCCCCAGCTCACCAGCGTTCATGCGCATTACAACACATTTCCAGACACAGGTTTTTTCAGAGGTTCATGTAAATACCTGAATTCACTTGTTATTTCACAGTATCATAAGAGTTTAAATTCTCAGAGTTAAGTGTCTCTATACCATTATACATATATAGCATATGCTCTGTAGCATAATATGCTATAGAAAGCTGTAATGCAGTAGATGTATGTATTCCACTTCATGTAAATTATACTTACATCACTTGCAATATTTCGAGAAGCTTTAGCAGCAATAATAGGAATGGCATCTGGTTTCAGATCATATCCTTTGGCAATGGTTTTTTTCCAGTCTGCTTTGTAGTTAGCCTTATCGGGAAAAAAGGTATAAATTCACAATGTTACGAGTAGCAATTTTAACAAAGTTGTTTAAACCCATATTTTTGTTACAGTTACAGGAGTCAAAAATATTCAGTTTAGTCTGTGGAATTTCAGGGAAAAAGGTTAACCTGTACACAAACTACAGTTATATTATGATAAATAAATCTACTATAAAGATAGGAGAGTCCTTCAAGACAATCAGTTTAATTCATGTAGCTAAATCATTAACTCCATAAGCATTTTTTGCAATTTTTATGTGGAACAACTCCATTAGTAGCATTTTTGCCCTTGCCTAAGCAAACCCCTTTTTCATTTGACTGAACCTTCAGAAATTTTTTCCCGTTAGCTTCAAAATCAGGCCTTGTGGTCTTAAGCGACTGAAGAAAGCTGTCTGGCTGATTTTTTTTAGCAGTTAGCATCTGGACAGACTAATAGTATTTCAAGGCTTTCTGCAGGATGGGATTAAAGGAGATGTCAGCTTTCACCTTTTTCCTGGAGGCCTGATAATGCAACCAAAAAATTTAATATCACGAAGGCAATAAAATTGATACTATCAGTGGAGATCTTTACGGTGTTGAATGGATGTAAGAAGTGATGGAAAGCAGGCAGACTAGTAGCTGAATGGCAGAAAAAGGCATTACTATCTTTCCACTGGATGAGTTAATTTTCTTTGAAAGCCCAGCAGCAGGAAGCAACACACAAAGAACTTGTACTGCTTGCCTATGCAATGTGTTTTACATAAAAGTAGATGACATAAGTCTCCAAACCTATAGGAATTTGAATAATAAGTCATGCTGGTTTTTTCATTCCATCTATCCAAGTAGTTTGGCAATAAAGCACTGAAATGTGTTCATGTTCATGAGTGCTCAGACAGTTTAAAAATTTGCTTAACAAGCACAAAACTCATTGACTTCTAGAAGTAAAAGTTAAGCTGAATTCAGAGCTTGTGCATTTCTATATTCAATATCATAGCACAAATAAATAAAAGGGTTTTTTTCTATTAAGTAAATGATAAATAAATATATTATTGAACAAATTATTGGTTATATGCTCACATCACTCAAATTGAAGGCGTTGACCCTGGCTTGAATAAACTGCGGAACATCAGGATCCAGGGTGTATTTGTGTTTTGCTTCTTCACCCTTTTGCTTATATGCTATCTGCAAGGAAAAATAAACAAATTCTTGTTGACAAGTACAAGGTAGGTAATAGTGTTAACACATAGAGACAATGCAACAATGCTTAATTCTTACCAACAGATTGCAATTTTACTATTATTACAGTTTTTAAAATGTAAAGGTTTTTTTAGATGGAATATCAGACAGTAACATATAAATCATAAATATGGTAAAAAAATTAAAATCACTATATCGCATTAATAATGAAAAATTTCTTACATCACTCAATTGCTTGGTGTTGTGCTGAGCTAAAACCATTGGTATTGAATCTGGTATACTTGTAAATTTGATGGTGTCTGGGTGCTGACGGTATTTCTTTTCATTTAATGCCTCTCCAGCCTTTTTAGCTTTTTCAACATCCAGAGAACCGAGAGGACTCCATCCAATACCCTTGAACCAGCTGTTATACTCTTGTTTGTATGCATTCTGAAGGAGAGAAAGCCAACATGGACCAAGATTTTCCCACAGAAGTGTAAGAATTCTGTTTAAAACAATAATCACATAGTCTAGCTAGTGTGTTCTACATTAGCAAGAAATATTTATAAATTCTTGAAAAGAACACAGATATTTTTTATGCTTCTCTGTGATTTCATAAGGAAGAAAATGAGCTATTGTATTTTTGATTCAGGATTAATTTCCTATAAACTGTAACATCCTTTCAGTATTTACTAACCTTCCTTTTCTTTTGCCCATGTGAAAAATTTCACCAATCTTCAATTCTTAATAACTTCTAAACTACCATATGGTGACCGTTTAACATGGTTTAATTTGTTCTGTGTTTCAGCAGACTCTGTGAGACTCAGCCTTATACAAAGGTCCACAGAGCAGAGGCTCAATTTTTGGTTTTCTTCCTACAGTTTCTCCTACAGTAAAATATGCAGAATTCACAGACTGCAAGTGAAAAATTTACCATGGCTACAAAATATGCAGAAGGTTATCCCATATAAACATTCAGACAAGGTTAGTGCCCAGTCTGAATGCAAGGATATTGTGGACACTCTTTTTTAAGACCCTTCTGTGTTCTAACTCTAAAATGAGTGGTCCTCCATAGGGACCCATACAAAGTCAAATTCCACAGTATACAAAGAGGCGCAGAGTACGACCATGCACGCCCAGTCAACCATTTAAAACTCTCTACCTGCAAGAAGGACCAAGAAGGTCCTAGGAGAGATCTCCTATGCTAGAGATAATCCAGAATGTATTCCTAATAATATCAATAGTTACATTTTGTCCACTCCTTCATCCTAAATACTTAATAATAGTCCAACCACACTATCATATCTATCTCATGTGAAGACAAAGCAACTTAAAAGAAGTCTTAAAGAATAAAACAAAATTATGTTAGTTGCAAAATAAAGTTTTCTGACCAAATGTGAAAAAAAAGTGCATTTGAATACAATATTCCAGAAGTCTGCTCTCCACTGATACGCCAACATCAAAATCCTGTTGAGCAGAACTCACCTGGAATTTGGTATTTCTAAATGCCACCATCATCTGATAAAACTTCTAACAATTTTCCCCAAGACATAAGAAAAACAGACCATTCCCATACAGTAAGGGCAATTTTCATTGAATATAAACTCATATTTTATTTTTCACAGTGTGCAGGAAAACATCCATGAAATTGCAATCATTTAAAAACTTACGTCACTCTGAATTTGCATCATGTTCTTTGCAAGCTCAACGTCCATGGCATCTGGCAGATAAGTGTAGTGATGGATCAGATTTTTGTAGTGCGCATTAGAAGCTACATCCTGAGACTGTTTAGCAGCCTGGATGCTGTACATGTCAGGAGGCGTGTGATAGTTAGTCTTGGTCTTCTCATAGTCTTTCTTGTACTCCCGCTCAGACTGAATCTTTGCTACATTCATGTAGTGGACAAGCTTAGGGTCATCTTGCAGGCTTCTGAAACCAACCTGCTTTCCTTTAGCCTTTTCATATGCTTCTTTGTATTTATACTAGAAACAGAGGAAAGAGATCAAATGTATGGTGGCATGGCTATTGATGTCCACACTAATGCAAAAGAGAAGCTAAGCGCTCACGTCTTTCATTGGAAAAAGAAGCTGCAAGCAGCTCAGAAAGATAAGCTCTCCTAAATGGCACACCCAGCTACTGTACCTACATTAGCTTTTTTTGCTCTACCTGTACACAACAGGTTACACACACCACAATAAGATTGATCAACATTAGCTTTTCTTGTAAGGAAGGGAAAATTTTCCTACGTATTCCTGTGTTGAAAGGTGCATGAAAAATATCAGAGTAATTGAGACAATCCTTCTCAGTCATTTGAAAGCAATAGCAAACGAGTGGAATATGACTGGACAGCTTCCTCTAGTTATATGAAGCCACTGAAACTTATTCCACTTTATACAATTTGCACTATAAGGCCTTCTGATTCATGTATAAGCCATACTCCACTGTATAACCAAAAGCACCCTTAGCACATATTGTCTCGCAGTCTGTAAATAGGTGCAAATGTAGTGTATTTTCTGGAAATTTGTCTCAGAACGATTGCAAGAACTACTGATTCCGTTTCTCCTGTGAAATGTGGGTTAAGAAACAGTGCAGTACCATTTGCCTATCTAAAGCAAACAAGATGAGCATAAAATAAGTCCTACACAAACTAAGCCTTTGGGAAAGACTAAGAATCTCTTTCTCATAATACTGACTCTAGTGAGACCTGTGCAACATGTGAGGTCAACCATATGGCCTGTAATGGACAACTTTTTTACTAAATGCCTAAGAAAAGTATACCTGGAATAGGTACTTACATCACTAGCAATGTTTCTTGAAGCCTTGGCTAGAGTAATCGGAATAGCATCAAGTGACACATTGTTCCCTTTAGCTATTAGATCATGGTAGCCTTGTTTGTAATATGCCTAAAAAAGAAAATCCATATTATTCTAGAGAACCTAGTAATCATATGAACTATATGCAAGTCAAAGCTATTCCTAAGCTACTCCAGGCAATTCTTTAGAAGCAGATGCAGTGGGGATCATACGCAACTATCAGTCTTCATTTATGAGAACAGATTTACCTATTAATTAAATTAATTGAATTATTACTAAATGGTATCTGGTTGGAAATTCAAGTGACACCAAGAATGAAAAATTACAGTGATACAAGTTGGTTATACAGAACTGCATATCAGTGAAAGGAATCTGCAATATGAGTGTATCTATCTGTAACATATTACTCAAAAATTCATTAACACTGTGTAAAACATGCTGTAAAGAAGTCACTTACATCACTGACGTTAGCTGCATTGTATCTAGCTTGGATAAACTGTGGGACATCTGGGGTAAGAGTATATTTATGTTTAACTTCCTCTCCAGAAGACCTGTATAGTTTCTGTAAAATATACGATACAGAAATAAATCCTTCTTTCCTTGTATAGGTAGCCCTGGATCACTGTAAATTAACTGAGAGTTTATGTTTGATTTTGCAAATAAATGTACATTGCCACCTATCTCATAAAGATTGAGGCTGCACTTTTCATACAGAATTGTTGATCTTACTGATAGAAGGAACGCACCCTAAAAGCTCTATGCAGTCTTTACTCAGTAAAATTAAGCCCTTTAATGGACATAAAAACCTATTTCTGAAAGAGTGGGATAATAAGGGATGGTAGGACAGTGTAACAAAAGCTTGCTGGTTTATAATGATGGACATATTATGATTCATTAAACATTCTGTAGTTCATTCATTATTGTAGGTGGTAAAACATCAATAAACAACTTGAAAATTTCACATTTCTTAAATCAAATGTATTGCAAATATACTTAAATATAAATAGGCGGAATCAGCTGATGTGAACTGGAAGAGCCACATGATTTCCATACAGCTTTGCAGACTTATACCAGGAAATTACTCAGGCAAAATCAGAGCACAAAACAATGACAACACAGAGAAACACTTTCAGGCTAATAGTACTTTAAAAAATTTTAAAGACAATGCTCAGCTCTTCAGTAGATACATCTCTATTTTACTATAACACCCATTTCTTTCTCTACTTACATCATTGAGTTGAACTGAATTCTGTTTGGCTTGGACCATTACCGGAGAGTCTACCACACTTGTAAATTTAATGGTGTTCGGATGCTGACGATATTTCTTTTCATTCAAGGCATCTCCAGCCTTTTTAGCTTTTTCTACTTCTAGGGAGCCAATGGGGATCCAACCAATGCCTTTCATCCAGTTATTATAATCTGCTTTGTATGCATTCTAATAAAGGAGTGAAAACAATGTTTTAGAAGTTAGGAATTAGAAAAAACAATTCAGGGACCTCTCCTGAGTCTTCACAGTTTTTGCCTGAGACATCTCAAAAAAATTCTGTTCACTTGAGGTTTTACTTACATCACTCTGAATCTCCATCATATTTTTGGTCAGCTCCACGCTCATTGCATCTGGTAAATAAGTATAGTGGTGCAGGAGGTTCTTGTAATTAGTATTGCTGGCAATCTCTTGAGCCTTCTTGGCACCAACAACATTGACCATATCCAGTGGAATGTTGTAGTTCGTTTTTGTTTTCTCATAATCTTTCTTGTACTCTCGCTCAGACTGCATCTTGGCTACCTTCATATAGTGAACGAGTTTGGGATCATCTTGGAGGCTCTTGAAGCCAACGAGTTTACCCTTGGCGAGTTCATAGGCTTTTTTATAGTTAACCTGTTAGAATATAACAGAACACGGAGAATATAATCTTAAGTGTAGTAACTTAGCAATAAGTAAATAAAAAGTAAAGGCTACCCCTTGTTTTCTACAAAGAGTATCCCTCACATTTAAGTCACTGACCATACGTCTTAATAAAACCAGTCATGCATCTCTTTACAATTCACTCCTACACAAATGCATTAGCTTTCAAAGTAGTATTATCTCACTTGTACTGATGATAAGAGGGAGAGGAGTCTTAAAATACTAAGGGACTTCCACGAAGCCATCCCCAAGAATCTGCCCAAAACTCAGTGATGTCCTAGAGTCTTTCACCTCATTTATGATCAGGCCTATAATTAAGGACAGAGAGAATTCAAGGGTCCATTGCTCATGGAGCTGTCACTACTGACCTACTCCTCATGATTTTCCTTAGCCATACTGGAGTGCAAGATAGCCTGTTTATTCACAGAGAATTACACAATGAAACAGCCTTTTCTAAATGTAATTATACAAATACATTAGTGAAGCAATGAAATACCAATAAAATTATAACTGTGATAAATATGTCCAATAACATGCTCAAAAAAGGCAATAAAGAAGTTATCCTTCAGATATCCTTAATAAACATAATTGCAAACATTGTTTAAGTAAACTCTTTTGAATTATACAGTTCCTTTATACAGGAAGGATGTACTTACATCACTGGCAGCTTGCCTAGCAGCCTTGGCAGCTCGGATAGGAATAGCATCACTTTTTAGATCATATCCCCTTGATTTTAATTCTTCCAATCCTGTTTTGTAGTAGTTCTAGAACAAAAGGTGAATTTTGAATGAACAGTTTCTAACTAACAGAAACTTCATATTGTAAGTTGAATCAAGAGTTCTGGATTCAAAATATACTTACATCACTAATATTGTAGGCATTAACTTTAGCCTGTATAAACTGGGGCACATCTGGAGGGAGGTGGTACTTATGAATAATTTCTTCACCTTTGGATTTATACATTATCTGCAAAGAAAAATACAGAAAGAAATTTAGCAGCCCAATGTTTATATATTGTAAATGCTTAATAACGCTGAGTGACACAACTTAAAGATCTCATGTTACCTCACTCACAAAGGAAGACAGAGATGAATGCCAAGTGAATGGTATAAGCCCCATTGACTTAACTGGTGCGAAGAATACATTAAGAATGATGGACATAAACAAAATTACAAACACATGCACTAAAAATTGCCATGAACAGCCAACCGAAAAACTAAAAAAAATCTAATTTCCAGGTGATCTTCCACTGGAACAGAACTGCAAATACACACAAATGTTTTTGTGCGCGTGTGTGTGTATATGCACACACATTCACCTACACATTAATTTCAGGAGTTCTCTTAAAACTGGATGATAAAGTGAAGGTGGCCACAGTGCAGAAATTGATAAGGTCAGAGTGTAGCAACATGTTTTCTAAGTTCACTTACATCACTCAGCTGTTTGCTATTGATCTCTGCTTGCTTCTGTACTGGAGAGTCAGCCACTTGAGTAAATTTGGTTTTATCAGGATGCTTTTTGTAGGTGTGCTGAAGGAAGATAAATATACTTGCAGAAAATGCGTATAAGCAAAACTATTTTATAAGACATAGCCATGTAACATTACTTGAGATAGTTAGCAGTTATGGCATGAGTGCAGATAAGCACTGTCATGCACAACGGTTCTCGTTACTTTTTAACATAATCAGAGAGCAAATAAATTTTTTAAAGTATTTTTAAAGTATTAATGTAAAATATTTTGAATATGTATATAATTATTAAAAATGTACAGTATACATTATAATATATTATACACATTACAGTATATACATTTTAGTATATTATATACAAATATATATTTAAAGTATTTTCCAAGTATTGATAAACTAAACAAAATCAGTATTAATAAAGTAACTAAAGTACATTTAAGGATTACTGTAAAACTATGTTGACTTAAGCAGGTAAATGTTCGAGGTTCATTCTTCATTTTGGTACTATTCCTCTAATTTTATGTTATTACTCGTTAAAAAAAAGATTGTGCTGTATCTGTCTTGATCACTAGATGTCACAAAAGGCTCTAAAATACAGATGAATATGGTTTTTAAAAGTTATATATGCTAATAAGCACAAATTCAAAATCATCGAAGTTAACAGGAATCACTCTGTAAATTTCTACATGCCTCAGGAGCAGATACTCGGCATGTAGCTGGCTACTTGATAACCACTAGTGTCCTGTACTTACATCTTTACACTGGTCTAACTTCTTAATTGCTTCGTACTCTTGAGTTATGGTCTGAGGGAAGTAGCATTTTGTCTTTTCCTCCTCATAATCTGCTTTGTAATTTTTCTAGGAATAAAATCAGCATTCAGTAAGAAACCATAATTGAGCTTTCTCTGAAATTCAAGTATGACGGTGAAAACAGAATGATTGCCATACTTACATCACTCTTCATAGCTTCAACTTTCATGCAGTGTGTGTGATGTGGGTCCTCAAAGCTGCCCAAATAGTGTCCTAAAATATTCTTTTGATATGCATCTTTATATTTTACCTGGAAAAATAATCACACGTTGATAAACAAAAGTAATCAAGAGCATCAGTACTGAATGACATAACATAAATCAAATACGTACATCACTAAAATTCTTCAGAGCAGTATCAGTCTGGAACTTGGGTGTGTCACAGTAATTCATGCTGGTTCCTTTTGATTGTTCATAGGCTTCTTTGTATAATTTCTGCAAAAGAAAATAACGTCAGATAATGCAGTAGATTCCACTGCAACTCACTCACAACACAATAAAAATTACAAGAGTAAAACTGTGAAATGATTGCAAAGAAAACCTTTCCCAGAAGACTGAAAAAGATGGCACTTTTTTCCGAATGTTTTTTTAAAAAAACTTTTTTTAGTTACTCGTAGGTTTGTAAGGGAAGACAGAAAGGTCTAACTAACAGTTTTTGAACTTCTGACACTGAGAAATAGGCAATCTCTTTCCATACAGATGAAAACAGCAAGAAGAGAGAAACCTAGAAAGCCATTACAGTGAGTAACCAGAATATAACATATATGAATATGTAAAAGTACCACATATTTTGTCATTATTGGCATCAGTTGAAGTTCCTTAAAACATTAAGGGAAGAACTGCCATCTTGCGATCCATTTTCCACAGGGATCTAAATGAACTATACAATAATTAGCTGTCCCCATAACACGCCACAGCTATTGTTATACTCTGCTATGGAGAAATGACTCCTTATCTATACCATTCTGGTTGGTGGTATCTCATGACAAATATTGGTCTATAAAACCAAAAATACTAAGAAAGCCAAAGGAGAAGCCCTGTGAAGAAATTACGAGTTTGTTTTTTTGTACATGACTGAAAATCATCCAGCTGTACTTTGATAATACTTACATCACTCAGCACATCTCCCGCAGCTTTTAATTGCCTCAGCAATGGGTTCTCTGTAGCAGGAAGCACATTATAATCTGCAATAGCTTTGTTCTTTTCATAGTCTGCTCTGTATTTTATCTTTAAAAAAATAAAAATAAAAAGGGTGAGGTTTTAAAAATCAGTATTAAAAGCCAAACGCTCACTAACCTGTATCATCTTGAACTTTTCAGGAAAATTTCCCTGTTTTTTTAACTTATGATTCATGATGGCAAAGGACCATGAAAGGCACTCAGATCACAGGATTGCATGGATGACGAGATGGGAGGCAGGGTCGGAAGATAAGTGAGAGCTATTTAGTAGATGTCCCCCACCTCTAAGCCCCTCTCCAAACATTGTGATTTTTCAAATATCAGTTGACATCTAAGAATAGTCACATTCTTACAATTAATGACATAAGATTGTCTTCGCTGATGCATATACTATTGCAGAAAATGCAGAGACCAAACAAACTCTGTATTTTGAACAAAAGATGGGCCAGCACAACATCACTGAGATGCACTGAGCAAGGATGAATAAATATGAAAATACTGATCCAAATTCAGCTAGCTTAAGTTGGTCTTGGTTAACAGTATTGATTTGTTCCAACTGGAAACCAAGCACATAACATAATCAGAACAAACAATGAAGCCAATTCTACTTCACTGAAAGAAAATTCTACTTTTTGGGTACTATTGTGGAAGATCATAAGCATGGTGAAGAGTTGTTATGAGCTTCCTAGTGGAAAGCACACAAGAATACATCTTTTGTGTGTAAGAAAATATTTTTGACACTTGACAAAACAGTTTCAGCACAAACTGGCCTGACTTCAGAACTATACTCAAGCTAAACAGATGGGAGCACACATAACATACCTTACTGACGTTATTTGAAACTCGCTTATTAGCTTCATATTCTGGAGTTTCAGTCTGCATAAAGTAGATTTGGTCTTTCACGTTTTCGAAGTCTTCCTGGTATTTTCTCTGTTAGGAACAGAGACAGATAACAACGTATCAAATGCACTTACATTATAAATCAGACAGCCATGACGTAGCTTATTTAGGAAAAGAGAAATAACACAAATGGAGCAGGCAAAATTAATCAGTATTTTCCACGTTAGCATAAACAGAGGATAAAGCTGTTCATTTCAAGATTCTCTAAAGAATTCACTTACCGTGCTTATATTTTCTGCATTCATTTTCGCAATTGCAACATCATAGCATGGAGTTTGAGTCCACTTGCCTTTGATCTTGTTTTTATAGTCCTCATGATAAATAATCTATAACAAAATTTAAAAAAAAATATTAATCCCCAAGATATAGCTCAATTTTCACTTGACAGATTTGTTTTTAAAAGTCTTCTTTTTAAAGTTGCTTCACATTTTACATCTGCCTTATAACCACTTCATCAGTTATTGTCAAAAACACCTTAAATATGATTTGGCCTAACCACTTCACTATTCAGTTATCTCTCTTAGTACCTTCCCTGACCAAAAAAAGGATAAATAGGTGAAATAAGTCATCTCTTCTAGAAGACAGTTATTAATAAGAAAATCTCTCTATGAGACATCACTAACATATTCCTTTAGTTCTGTTTTCTCACTGGTCACATAATACTGGGACATAGTATTGCCCATTGGTTAAGCAGGAATTTATTGTTATTGCTGCTGAAACTTGTTATAAGAAAACCCTTTTAATACATGGATTGCCTGGTATATGTGATTTCTAGAGGACTCTATTCAAGCACATGGAAACAAAGTATCAATTGTTTAAACAGACAGTTCCTGTCTGTCTAACAACAAAGCATCTTCCTGAGGTTTGACTCAGTGTTCCAAATGCATTTTCAGCCACAGTTGTGTTGCTTATCACAAAAAAGACAACTTCCCCAATGCCTTTTTAATTGTTACCACATTGATATAGAATATATATGCCCAAAACAACCTTAAAAAAATTCTACATTCTATTGTTTTGGAGATACATATATAGCTTACTATTTTATTCATTTCAAAGAATTATGATACTGATTTTCCTTTTTACACATCTAAAAATTTTCTTGATGACAATTTAGCTTTTAAGCTAAGGAAGAACAAGATTCAAGAAATTTTCTCAAAATTAAATACTACCTTCTTTCACCTTCCAAATGGCTTCACTACAACACTTTTTTAGTGGCTTTGCAACCCTAAGTGAATACTGTAACTCCCTAATCTTAAACAGCAGATAATTTTCAATACACAGCAATAAAATCATGCGTGTCCTCATCATAATATTCTGAACTGAGTTGAAATCCTACTTCTGTCTTACAAGATTATGCGACTTAGTTCCAGTTTCTTCAGCAAAAGCTGATCTTCTTGTATTTCACTTCACCTCCTGCATTCCTCAGCTGTGTTTTATTCTAAGTATACCTAAAATGCATTGACAAGGACCAGTGCCAGAGTCTTTGTTAATCGTGCCACACAGTTATGGAATTTAATGTTGAATGTTACTTGTTAATTTGGTGTGCAAATCAGGAAGCAGTTATCTAAGTTGCCAGACATTTCCACTGACTGGTATCCATGAACTTAGGAACACTTGGGATATGTACACGTACAATGGTTTGACACTGAAAGGAACATTTAGAATGTATTCTGTGCAGCTGACCTGGGCAACTTTTCAGCAAAATGGGGTTATTCCTTGCAAGCAAGTAACTCACTCCAAAACCAGATATATATTTACATGTCATTGTTTACACTTAAGAGAACAGCAAAAGGGATGTTGTTTACTATTTTCTCTTGTAAACACAGAAAGTGTAAAGCAGGAGACAAAAAAAAAGAGGGGGAATTGGAAGTAATGTGTGTATGGTAGAAGCAGAAATGCTTTGTGAAAACTAAACTCTCCAACAAGAATAAAGCTTAGCCTTTCACCTGAGATGGGGCAGGACTTTCTCTGAGACATTTGAGGAAGAAAGGAACTGGCTTTTGCCACTGAAAATCAAAGGGGTCTTCATAAGAGCTCTGGTCTTTTCTTCTGCTTTCCCTTTCTTTAGGTACCTTTTTGCCTCTCTAACTCCAAAAGCGAGGTTTCTACAGAAAGAGGAGCCCTGCATTCTACTCACATCACTCAGCTGCCTTGTCACTTTCTTGGCTTGTTCCACGTCGGGTGGATCTGGCAGAGAAGTATATTTAGATTTTCGTTCATCATGCCCTTTTTTGTAGACAATCTGAAAATATGAAAGAAGTAAACATTTACAGTAACTACCAACTTAAGCATCAGAACATTTACTCTTAACTCTGCTAATGCCACCATTAACAAAAGTAGTTCTGTCCACAGCTACTGCAGCATAAACTCTTTCAATCAATGTATTCTGGAAGACTACTGAGAAGTCTCTTGATAATGACAGTGAAAAAGAATCAGTTCCCTGGGAAAGTTTTCAAGTATATTACTCTGTTGCTCCTGATAAACATGGGACTAGTGAACTTCTGGACATCTGCAAAATTCACTGAAATCTTTAAGTGAGACCTGAAATCCTCGGTTGAAGAGTTCTATGTATCTAAGTATCAGCAAATCACACAGCCTCACAAATTCCTGGCTTTTTTCTTACGACTGTTTTAGAGAGACAGATGTGTAGATGCACAACAGTGAACTGGGTTTACAGCCAACCCTGAGAATTTCTCCGCATGTTTTGAGAGATACTCAAGGTCTTCTTACAGATTACCTCAGAAGACCTTTCATAAATTAATTATTTAATTCATGCATAATCCAGCATCAAATTGCCAACAGATTTATACTCTAATATAGAGTACATACTTTCCTATAGAACTAGCACTACTATCAGAGCTATCAGTACACACCTATGCATTTTTATTTTCTGTTCCATTATGAGGTTTTTATATCTAGTCAAAGTCCACCACAGAGACTACCAAGTTACACTGTAACACTGACCCAACTGTCAGTCAGGCTTTGATACTTACATCACTCAGAGCCTTTTGAGCCTGTGCCACCCTTCTGAGCTCTGGACTGTCATTGTAGGGATAGAATAATGTTTTGTCTGCTTCCCAGTCTTCAGTATAGAGTTTCTTAAAAACAGAAAAATGCCAGAATACTCATTATGAATTAATCTCTGACTTGGAATGCTTCTTGCACTTCAGCTGCCTAGACCTGTGATTTTTTTTTTCTTACCTTACTGAACATTGCTGTGTTTTTTATTGCATTCACAAGCTCTGGAGCATCAGGGGGAAGCAGGTACTTGTCCTTATTCTCCTCCCAGTTCTGTTTATATAACACCTGGAAAGAAAGACCAGCACATTAGTTACTCTACTATCAGAAAAATATTTACATTTGTGAATAAACTACCTGCTCTGAAGATTTTTTCAAAGTGAGAGTCTCAAACCAGTAACATTGGAAGACATCAATTGGAAACATTTAAGATTATATTTATACTCACCTTATCAACTTCTCTGCTATCTCTCCCAGTGCGTCTAAACTGTTCTATAAATACTGCTTTAGTGCCCTGAGCTCAAAGCTTTATTCATATCACTAACCTCAGGATCAACTAATGTTCACAACCCTTCCAGAAAGTCAGAACTCACTCACCTTGCTCACTTGCTGTGACACCTTCTTTGCATGTTCTATATCCTTGGCCTTTTCATCAACATGGCAAATAGTTCTAGCAACTTCACCAGCCATGCGGTATTTAACCTACATCAATGCACAACAAAACACATTTATTCTTACAGCAAAAAATGACAGTTTTTTTTAAAAACAGAATATTGACATTTTTACATTTAATACTGTAACCACACAAAATCTGAATTCAATAAAACATTTAGGACTAGTTGTTCCTTCGAAATGAAGCCTACAGAAACAAATGGATTTTGTGAATTAACTGAGAAAGAAATGCAGCTTTGAGACAGTTTCAAGAGCTGTGAATCCAAGTTAGAGGTAGTGCCCTTCTGTAATCAAAGAGTTCTTTCTAAGAGTACTTCCACCCTGTATAATGAGACAGAGAGATCTCCACGCTATGCAGTATATCTCAATTTCCCAGTCCATCACCATGTAAACACTAGCTGTAGTGCCAAAGACAATATAGCCACATTACCATGGCAAAACAGCAGCTTGGGCACAAAAATCATCCTAATGCAGTTATACCACTCCCAGCTTGACAGCAGGCTCAGTCAGCATTAGCGCATGGATTGCTGCATCACATTCCTCCATATATCCTAAGTCAGGAGTGGAGCAGAATTTAATGCACGCTTTTCTCCTGAACACAGGTTAGGCTAGGTGACTACCCTTTCAGCTTTAGGGGTTCCCCTTCCTAGGCACAGAACTCTCCCTATTTACTCTATGAAGAATTAAGAAGCCTTTCCAGGCAGATTTCAGTTTCTCAAACTGTGAGGTGTATTGTTGAAAGGTAGACTAGTGTTGCTTAAAAGAAAGAGGGGAGGACGAGCTAGCTTCCAGAACTAGAGGCACTTGCATCAGTGGGGCAATTGTACTTGGTCTAGCTTTCCAAGGCAGATCACTAAGAGTGGGATTCACACAGAGGGGACAACACATCTTGGAAAATCCCATAGTAAATGACAAAATGTACAGAAGTTCATTTTGCAACACTTGGAGAATCTAAGCATCATTTTTCCAGGACCTCTTTAGGAAACTGACTTTCAGTTGCTTTATAAAAACAAAAATGTTTAAACACATTTTAAAAACAAAATTCTATGGTTATTTACCCATAGAATGGGTAACTTAACCTCAACAAAAATTCATCGGGCACGTCATTCGTGATGACTGCAGGACACAGTGTGTGGAATCTTCAAATTCAATGATATGAGCATCGCCATCATCTCCCGTGCCTGTAACTTCTGATCAGAAATTTTCAAACCTCTTTAGGCACAATGAAGCAAGGCTATTATTCAGCTAGAAAGGAACCATCACATCTCTTTTCCTCAAAGGCCTAAATTCCAACCTACATCACAGAACTCAAATTGTCGTATACTCTGTATTGCTCACTCTTGTAATCTGATAAAGTTTCTGCTAAACGTTCAGATTGCCTTATCACAATATCATCAAAAAATTACCACTTCTTATCTCACATTTCAAATTGTGACTCAGATTGCTTCTTTACCACTCAGTAAATATTTTTTCTTATGACAATTGACACCTACCTCACTGAGCTGGTCTTGCACTTTCTTGATTCTCCGAATTTCTGGGGTATCAGTTGTGGAAGCATATGGCTTTCCTTTTTCTTTTCTATATTTTTCTTTGTACTTGTTCTGAAAGACAATAATGACAAATACAATTAAGACGTATCCTAAAGATCTGGCAAAAAAATTATGTAGCAATTACTGATTTATTTATCTGGTTGGTATTGGAATTTTGGCCAATTATTGAATAATACAAACTGGCATTACTCAATTACATTTGCAGAGTTATGCTTATTTTAACTAACTGACTTTCTTCCATCTGACACAACAGAAAAAATCCATTTCTACCTTTAGCCTGTTTTAGATCACCTCTAATTGATTATATTCTCCTTAGGAGCTTGGTATTGATAAATTTACAGTTATTTGTTTCAGTGACCAAAGATAAGGAAAATATGTGGGTGAGGGTAGCAGTCCTAGAACCTATGATCTCACATAACCCTTAAACAGTGAATGCTGGTAGGTAATATACATTAAAATTTAGGAAAAGGGATCTGATACCATCTGCACCTGTGCAGAGCAGTCATTTTCCACTTTTCACAACATCGTACAGTATTGGTCTACTGGACTTTGGTATCCTCTACCAGGAATTTAGGTTGGTGCTTGTTCCTATATAATGTGCTCAAGGATTTTTCCTGGATATATATAGAGGGATAGAGGAATATACTGTTATAAAAAATATTGAGGTTTGCTATTCAATAGACATTAGTCCCTGTTATCTTCCTTCATTTGGATATCCTAGTCAGATAGGGCAGGACTCCTGTTAACTGACATCTCTGACAATCTTCAGCCATTTGTCTGAAGCCACTTTTTGTGCCTAATGATTACCTAATGCACTTAAGCAGGAAACGGGCAAGAGATTGGCTAATTCAAAGAAGCAAATAACACTAATACACATCATGAAATGAAGTAGAGGAGACAAAATAGTAGTACAAAAGTTTGCAATAATACCTATTACATATTTTTAAAGTTGGTGTTCCTCAAGAAATAAAAGACATGGGACAATTTACCTCACTGAATAGGTCCTTCATTTTATTACTATGTTGCAGATAAGGTGTCAAAAACTTAGATGGGTCCACTTTTGTCCGTATTGTCTTCCTTCTGACTGGAGGCGCTGCACCCTCAACAGAAGGTTTTTCATGCTCAACAGTATAGGTGACAGTTTTAGGACCTGTGAAGTCTGTGCTAATGGTCTCAGTGATCTCGGTGACCACCTGGGAATAAAGAAAATAAATGATTACTTGCTTTATAACTATAAATCATCATTTTACGATAAGCATTTTTCACGTCCCCTATCTAGTAAAAGGATGCTCAGTTCTTATCCAGGAACCACCTCTAAGACAGAAAATCAGTGACACTTTTCCTACTGAGATTACCCAGTATGCCTACTATACATCACCCGACCTAAAAAAACCCACAAGGAATTAACCGGCTGATTTCTGTATCAAACTCATGTAATTATTCTCCAGAGGAGCTGGAAGAGTGGGGCTCCTGTTGGCTCTGTTCTATATGCATAACTTCCACTGGCATCAGGGGAGGTCTCAGGTGGGACCACCGGCTACTAAAACCAAAGTGTAGAAATGTTCTCAGTGCTGAAGTTGTGTTGAAGACACATGTCGCACAGCCAGGGCTCCTAATCATGTCACTGAAAGCTGTGAAAGCAGGTCAAAGGTGCATACAGCCATTCAAAAAGATTATCTTCTTCTTGCAAAAGGAAAGGAACAGACACAGCAGACAGACAAGACCAAGTCTTTGGGATCTTGTAGCAAGTACACGATGCACCAGCTGACTGAACAAATACCTAGAATCCACCTTTTGTACTAAACTACATTTTCTCATAGCCAGATCACAATCATAGCAGAGACATAGCTGAGAAACTTATATAATCAACTGATCAAGCATCCATTGGAAATATGTCCTTAATTAATTTAAATGGTTTATGTACTTGGGTATCAACATATTCATGCCATAAGCAATAACTTTAATACTAAGATTCTAATTAAAAGCATTTAAAAATAATTATTACAACTTAAAAATGTGCTCCAAAATCACCTGAATAAGTGTCAAGTTTTATTTCACATCAGTTCGTTTAAAAAAAAGTGCCTTAAAAGGGAATGCATGAGGCTTAGATTTCTGATAGCTATTTGCATTAGTATGAGACAGACCAGAAAATACATCAAGCATTAAACATTAAATCGAGAAGTATACAAAACTTACATTATAAAAGGTTTGTTTACTATGTGAACATTAATTGCATTTCAGTAATGTTGTCCCAGGATGTTAGTAGTTACTTCAGCACTGCCACAAGTTTCTCTCTTACAACTCTTTTCAAATATACAAGTGTTCATCTCAGTTTTGGCACTGAAAGCACTGGAGGGTTTGAAACCTGTCCAGGCAAACACTGTGAAAAGCACAACCTGCTGTTAGCTTTCTAACAAAACAGCGAAGCTATGTGCTTTTATAAAAAGTTGGAATGTATTTCTAAAACTTGGAGAGGCTTGATTCTGAAAATACAGCATTCTGTGCAAAAAATGCTTTTATTTTTATATGATAAATCATAGGACCACATGACGCTAATGCATTAGACTATATTTACAGCTGATGGGAAAAGGTCTAATCACATTAGCTAGAAAGATATTACTCATATGTAATGCTTCATTCCACAATACTGTTTTCAAAAACTGATGCAAATTAGACACAGAAATAATCCGTCATGCTATTGTTCCCTTTAAATCCACTCTGGCTACGGATTTTAGAACACCTGATGAACGCAGTGGTTGAATGATCTTAAAAATAGTAAGATGGGAGTCATCCTTCCAAAGTGTAGTCCTAGATTACTTGCTCAAACAGGATTAATCAAATCGTGTTTTATTAAATTAAAAATATAGGAAGACTTTGGGAACAGATCCTTTGTTTGGAAGGAAACACACCCACAAAGTGAAACACTAAACTTTTGTTTCCGCATAAGCCTATGCCATAAAGAATATTTCATGGTAACATAGCATCGAGTTGGGTTATATCAGTATTATAAGCAGAATTTCAAATTATGGTAATAACTCCTTAGCGATTCAAATAGTTGTTACCAGTGACGTGAAAAAAATCTGCAAACCACCACTTTTCGGTGAAATTACACAAGGTGAAGAGAACAGAACTGATACATGTAAACTGGTTTCAGGCAGAATCTTTTTATATTTATCTTCACAACAAGGTTAAGTATAATGCATGTATGTGCCCGTTGTTCATATGTACGTATCTGGTCACATTCACATCCTCGATAATTCTGTTCATCTTTAACACTAATGATTGGATTTTTGTCACTATGTTACCCAAATAATCTTCCTGCCTGTGTTTCTTGTTATTAACGTAACCTGTTGCTTCATTTTGTCAGCTCCTGCGCAAACAGCTGCTGGGCAGGAGCAAATGGAAGACTATCAGCAAGACACAGGGCAGGACAGAAATTAGCACAGTCCTTTTCTGATGGACACATCCACAACTCCTTCTAATGGAAACCAAAGAGTGGCAGATAGGATACTCAGAACAAGCCAGGAGTCCTCTAGATCATCCCACAACAGCATCTTGCAGAGGAAATAAAGTATTAAGAAGCAACTGTTCACTGCTATTTGTGTGTTTAATATGAAAAAGTAGTCCTCAGAATACAAAAGACCATTAATTTAGCATTATGCATTAATTGCACGCACATATACACCACATGCAACACCGCAGGGACCTTTACCTCATGTGGTTCACCCTCCTCAATAATTGTCTCTTCAATGTAGTACTATTAAAAAAAAAGAGAAAAAAAAAATCATTGTTAGGCCAGATCATACAGAATAGCAAACTGTAGCTTCTGTTAAGCTGTTTTAAAAACATACTTCTGGAGAAATAGGACTGTAGTTCATAGGTACCTATGTAGTCACATTTGCGTCCTTGGTAATTCTGAACATCTGATCATTTTTTGCATTAATGATTGGATTTTTTTCCATACATTCCTCAATTAATCATCCTCCCAAGTAATTAATGAAGGATCATTATCTAATTTACCCACAAGAAGGAAGACAATAATGACCACACTAAAAGAAAGAATCAGCATTCAAAAAACCAGGATTTTCCAAGTGTTTGGTAATACACTTGGAGAGGACTGCAGTAGGTTTCTCTCGCTAAGGCAGAGTTGTTCGTACCTACAGATCCTTGAAGGACACCATAATTACTGGCTACCAGCTAGACTTTGTACTACTGATCACAATTCCGAGCTCAAGAGCTCAGTCAATTTTCCACCCACTTTATTGGCCACTTATCCATCCCACATCTCATAAATTTGGTGATAAGAAGACTATGGGAGACTCTTTCAGAAGTCTTCCTAAAGTAGTCAAGGTATGCAACATTCACTGGTCTCCCCTCGTCCATAGCAGCAGTAAACTCATCATAAAAAGCAATGAGTTTGGTCAGCCATGATTTGCCCTTGATAAATCAATGTTCACTGCTCCCCATGACCTTCATGTCTTTCATGTGTTTAGCAATAGCTTCTAAAAGGATTTGCTCCATAGCCTTCCCAAGGACTGAAGTCTGTAGTTCCCTGGATCTTCTTTCCTGCCTTTCTTGAAGATGGGTATGACATCTGTCTTTTTCCAGTCGCCAGGAACATCCTTGCATCGCTATGAGCTTTCAAAGATGATAGCTCTGGATCCATCCCCTCTGGTCCCACGGAACTATGTACATCCCAGGGGGTTAAGCCATCCCTAACTCTGTCTTTCTCTGCTGTGGCTGCTACCTCACTCCCACATCTCTGCTAGGAAGCTCAGAGATGTGGAAGACCATAGGACAAGCCTTATCAAACCCGAGGCAAAAAAGGCTTCAAGTACTTCAGCATTTTGCCTGTTCCTTGTCACTAGCTTCCCTGCCCACTGAACTATGGTCCCACACTCTCTTAGCTTTCCTTTTGTTGCTGATGGCACTTGCAGAAACCTTTCTTGCTGTTCTTCACTTCCCTTGCTGGCTTCAACTCCAGATGAACTTTGCCTATGCATGTAATAATGGACTTTATAATGTCTTATGTCTTTATGTTCCTCCCAAGTGGCCTGCTCCTGCTTCCACCTTCAGTATACTTCTTTTTTGTGTTCAAGCTCAGTCAGGAGCTCCCTGTTCATCCATACCAGCCTTCTGCTGTGTTTGACTTCTGCACATTGGACTGAACCATTCTTGTGCTCTGAGAAAATTGTTCTTGAGTATCACGCAGCTCCCCTGGCCTCTTTGCCCTCCAGGGCTGTTTCCCATGGGATCTTCCCAAGCAGGCCCCTGAACAGGCCCAAATCTGTTCTTCTGAAGTCCGGGATTGTAGTTCTGTTTATCTTGCTCACTATTCTCTGAATCTTCAGCTCCACAGTCTTGTGGTCACTGCAGCCATGGCTGCCCTTGACCTTTGCATCTTCTGCCTGTTCTTTCTTATTTGTGAGTAGCCCATCCAGCAGAGCATCTTTCATCAATCAACTGCATCAAGAAATTCATCTTCAATACTTTCCAGAAATCTCCTAGGTTGCTTGTGCCCAGCCATAGGCCCTTTCAGCAGATACTGGGGTGGTTAAAGCCATCCAAAAGCACAGTGGCTGTGCCTTTGAGGCTTTCTCCAGCTGCCTAAAGAAGTTCCCAAGGCGCTATATCTCTGAAGTGGCAGATATGCAGGTGGAGCACGAACCTTCCTCCTGTTGCCAGAAACCGTGAGCCTTCTCCATCCTGACGGCCTCCATCACCCATTTAACCAGGGTCTCCAGCTCTCCTTCCTTGCCATGTGTGGCTCTGCCCCTTGCTTTTCACGAAGGTGCTGTCAACTTCTTCTTCACCTTCCATGATGGTGCAAAGCCTGCTCACCTCTTCCTTCAGCAACCTGCAGTGCAACTGAGTGACCTGACCAGAACACATCTCCCACCGGAGAGGCAACAAGGGCTACGTCCCTGCCTGCAGCGCTCTGAGGGCTTCGCTCGCCCGCTGGCAGCTCGCCTTTCCCCACAGCGCTCCGGAGCCGGAGGCACCAGAGCCAGCTCCGACCGGAGCCGCTGCCCAAACGCAGAGCCCGCCGCCGCCCTGCTCGCCGCTGGCCGAGGCCCGCTCCGAGGCGCCGCTCGCGGCCACACAGCAAATGGCGGCCGCACGATGGCGCCGTCCCGCCAGCGCGGCAGCCCGCCACAGCGCCGCGCCGCCCCGCGGCCGGTGCCGGTCGCGCTGAGGGGAGCCAGCCCCGTCGAGGCGTCACCGCCTTCCATCTCCCCGCGCTGCTTAATGAAGAAAAAACCACTTAAAGATGTTGCTCCATCCGCTGTAGTAAAGAGCAGCTATTTTATTCAGAAGGTGCGTAACTTGCCACTGACTTCCAGAAAGGAAAAAGATGTAAAATGCGGGTTTTATCTTTGAAAAATCTCAGCAATTATTTGCTCGGGGTCACATGCCAAAACTGTGGGAAGATAAAGCCTCTTGAATCAAGTCCTAAAAAAATTCTCTTTAAAATTTTCCCTTTTCCCAGAGTTGTTCCTCAAAGTTAGGTTCACGTAACTAGCCCGTACTTCTCAAGCCATCTCATATTGGGCTGTTTTGTGGCAGTTTCTGCTCACTGGCCCTATACCGTGTGTGACCCACCTTCCACAAAGCCTCGAGTAACTCAGCAGCAAAGGTTTGTGTCATTCACTGTGGTTTTTTGCACATCACAAATGGCTAAAATGTCCAGTGCAGGCTAATAACTCCAGAGAAAGAAAAAATAGTATCTTAAAATCCTCAACGTTTCCTCAGCCATTCATTATTCAGCAACAATTTTCTACTCTTTTGGAAGATGAATTTCTGATAGAACTCTTAGAGGTTTAAAATAGACGATTTGTATAGAAGTGGAATTCTAGTTAAGAAAACTCTGGAAAGGGTTAAGCTGCCTTAAAATTGTACCAGATGCTATCGTTCCTGTTTTATTTAACTTCTCACTATGAATATCTGGAGGGAAGCTACTAAAGCAGCACCATCTCGGTCTGTCCTAGGGATGTGGTGACAGGAAGGCAGGCGGTGAAAATTAGAAACAAAGAATGAAACAGAGTTGTGTAGACAAAAAGCCCAACATACCATAATTCCAGCAGCAACAAATAAACATTGACAGCACGTAAATATGCATTTTGTTACAGAGAGCACATAATGCTCAGGAAGCATAAAGGCAATTACAAGTAACATGCTAATAGGAGACTTAATGAAGGACTGGTGTCTTTGTAACTAGGTGGTACAATGTCTTTGAAATGAACTTTATGAACAGTAACACTTATTTTCCAAAATGCATTTAACTAATTCAACTGGCAAACCATTTGACTCCATTCACTATTCGAAATTTATAAAGTCAGCAGTCAGGGCTCAATGCTGTAACACTACCTGAAATCAACAGTCCATTGAATATAGTGTGGAGATTAAGAGTCGTGGGATGTCTACATTTGTCCTATCTTCTTCTTTTCCTCAGAGACTGAGCAATTTGTTATAATCACTGATGTATTTCATAACACATAATTTCATTTCAGAACAGTAATAATGCAACAGGTAAGACCACACCGTTAACCTCGTATACTGTTTCAATAGGGAAGTTGTTATTCCAATGGCACTGACTCATGATAGAAAGCTGTATGTTCCCCAGTGCCTGGGGATTCTTTTAATCAAGTTGCTGAGACTAAATAATTAGGCATATAACTGTGAGTTTAAATGATCTATTGGGAAATTAATCCCTGATGCAACTCCATGGACATCTACCAGTTTAAATCTAGCTCCATCTCTGTAACTTCTAAGGCTAAATTGGTTAACGGTACCTTGGTGGCACAAAACTGCTGCATTTCTGCATTGCAGTGGGCACAGAGGTGAGGCTAGAAAGTGGCTTCCAAAGTCATCTTCTCTAGCATGGATTGGATGACAGAGGGCAAGCCAGGAGAGAAAAGAGATGGCCCACTGCATCTATAATTATGCAGAAGAGTAATCACAAAACCTCGCGATGCGGGTGTGGGGTGGTTACAATCCTTATTTAAACAGATAAACTATGACAGGAACCAGGGAGACTTTGCTCCACTGAGAGCAACTTTTTTGTTGTTGTTGTTTTTTACTGATCAAAGCATTTAATAGATATCTAATCATATCCTAATTTTCAGAGAGCAAATAGCAAGCAACCGTCTATGCTCATGAGCAATGTCTCATTAATGTCTCTTCACAAGGCATTGCTCATGAGCAATGTCTCTTCACAAGGCAGGAAACAAATATTTCTCCTCTCAGATTTTCTTCTTACCTCCACAACTTCCTCATATTCTTCTTCCTCCATTTTGAGGGTAGTCTTCTGTCTCTCCCCGACTCACTGGTCACGCAGCAAATGAAAGGGTGAATATACAGTATTAGCCCACAACTGAAAGTACTATGAAAAGCTACTAGTCAAGTTCATAAAGCGCCTGGGTCATGGTTAGTAACTAGTCAGATTATTACAATGTTGCTGGCTAATCAGTGAATGAACTTTAACAACAGAGAGAACTGAAGTTGGGATCTGGAATTACTTTGTTTTTGACTATTATGGGAAAGCATTGGATTCAGTTTCAAACATACTGATATAAATTACCATTTTGGACAAATACTTTATTCTAATAGTTGTAACATCAACACTGGAATTCAATGAAAATAAAAAAGAAAAAAATAGAGGAAGAGATTTCTTGAAGTATGATTCGATATTTTTCATTGCAACAAAATTATTTGAAGATTTTTTCTTTGCTCTGTGAGTATCCTATACTATTTCATTACATTATTCAAGCTCCTGTTTGAATGGGAGCTTTATCTGTATATTCTACTATGTTCATTCACAAGTAAAAGCATAACATAGAGAAAGATTGTAAGTTTTTTTTTTAAGTAACCTTAGGTTAATGAGGCAATTTCTGTCTTCCCAGCATTAGCCTATAGAGATGCTCTGGGGTTTTTTTTTTTAGTTCTTGTGGCTTTTTCTCTCTATTTCTTCAGACCTGGAAAATATGAAAATCCATACAGTTGGTTGAATTACAAACTACAGATTACTGTCAAAACCTTTAAACTAATTAATTAACACAATGATTTTGCTATGAGGCAAAAGTACAATTTTCCACCAGAGACTACAGCCCTGTTTCTAATGTTGGTAGGGGATGAGGCTTTGGAACAGCTGTTCCTGAGTCCAAAGATATTTGCCGTGTAAGCTAATACTACCAAATGACGGGGTGGTTTTGTTTAGCTGGCTAAACTGCAATTCCTTCTGAGGCAAGTGAAGTCTAGTAATGCAGGTTAAATATAGGAACATAGAATACTGTCCCTTTTTAGTTCCAGTGTGTTGAGAAA
This sequence comes from Ciconia boyciana, assembly GCF_034638445.1. Lineage (NCBI taxonomy): Eukaryota > Metazoa > Chordata > Aves > Ciconiiformes > Ciconiidae > Ciconia > Ciconia boyciana. Next base: position 2,383,797 of record NC_132943.1, on the reverse strand, counting down.
AAATACCAAAAAAATAAAATCAATTTGTTAAACCAGAATGTTAACTATTAAAATAAATTAATAACTCAATAAGTGACATGTTGTGTGAAAAAGTAGGCCAAAGTTTATGAACAAACCCAAGAAGTAGGGATTGCGTATAAGGATACGACCTATACAACCTGTCACTATTATAATGTTCAGTTACACTTCCAAGCTACAGTTCCAGGTCCTTTCCTCTTACTGCAATTTGCAACTAGTCATCCAGACAGAAAATCTGACTTCCATGGGCAAAGGCACGACCACTACTCCCAAAAAACTACAGAATCAGGACACAGCTCAGGGTCCTATTCTAAGGAAAAGAAGTCAAATGTGATTAAAATGTTCTTACCAGCAACATCTAGTAAATATCCTTAGGAGCAAAGCCTCTCCAGTCTTCCCTCCTGAGCAGCACTGGGCGAGAGCGAGCCTGGTGCATCAGCTCCTAATTACGCATGTGGCTAGCACAGCCAATCTGGCTCCAGCCCGCTCAAGTTTCAGCCCTAAATATACTTGGTGACCCCGGAGGAGGCCACCTGTTCTCAGCACCATGAAAGAAAAGGGAGCCGGGCACTTCTGTGCTCCCGAGGAAACCCAAAACACACCAGAGCTTGACTGAACTTCAGCAGGTCTCTGCTGAAATGGATCCCTAGGCAAATCCAAGGGAGCACTCAAATGGAAAAAAAAAATGCACATTTTCTTCTTTCAGAATTTATAATAATGATTAATTTGAATTGACAGAGACTATTTCATTCCTATATTGTACCTGAATCAAAACTATCCGTATTCAAGAATCTCTGAACTTCAGAGAAAGGAGAGAGGGGTCTGAACTTCTAACTGAATTTTTAGTATAAGTCTGTCTTTAATTTCATCCCTTAAGTATACCTGAAGCACTTTATCAACTTAACTTGATGCAAATCACGTGTCAATAGTTTGACCACTTCTTATGAAATGTTACACATGGACCTGGGCACATGTCAAAACTGACTCCTTGCAAGGAAAAACTTGCAAAGAACCTGATTAACAGCCAATATGTCTGGTGAAGAAAGACTAAGAATACATGATAAACAGATTAAGCGACAGGGGAGCAATTCTAATGTACAAAGTATTTTGGAAGGTCAAGAATTATATGATGTATGGAGTAGAATCATGGTGATGATAACAGAACTGACCACTTAGGTCATCTAGTTGACTCACATAATAGGATTGCTTCAGTTCTTCAGGGAGGTGCATTTAAAAGCCAATACTAACAATGATCTCTTTTCATATAGTGTATCACATAATTCAATAAATTATTGTCAGGAGCCCTTGAGAGACACCTTCTTGTTCCTTAACTCTTTCCAGAAATTAATATTTATATCCAGATGAAATATCGTATCTCATTCACTACTGCCAAGTATTTTATACTCTGCACAGAGCCGTAGATCCATCCCTTTCTCCTTTAGGCAAGCTATATGATTTCAATTATTTAGCATTTTGCTTTACTAGGCAATCCTTCCCCTTTTAATCTTCTTTCTCTTTATTTGAAAGTCCTTCAGTTTCTTAACATCTCTTGAAGATGTCCAGAAATGAATATAGTGTGTTGATGGAGTCTCACGAGAGCAATGTCAGCTTAACCTTCTGCTCTCCAATCCAGATCCTGTGTGTGTGCATTCCAGAAATAACTCACAGAGTCATTTTTCTCCCAAGTACTGCTTTTCAGCTGATTGGATGCATAACGTGACATCTATGTAAGTGATGACAAACCTTTATGTAGTGAAGGACCCATTTTTTTTTATTAAATATGTAATTCATTATTGCTGTTTCCAGCTTAAATCTCTGTTGATGCCAAAATTATCACCGTGGCCAATGATTCACCATCCCCCTTCTTGGTTCTTTTCAGCAAGTCTGGGTTCATGGCCTCTTTTTCAGACTTAACAGTTGTACTTTACATTGCTCTTCCTGTAAATGGCGTTCCCCCATAGTCACTGCTACATTATTAGATATTATATTATGCCTCATTCCAATCATCTGATTTAAATCAGGTTTACTACATCAACAGAAGCTTGTATTGCTCTGTCCTGATGGTTATTCTGACAAAATTAGCAAGCATTTTCAAACGGGATGCAATTTTCTGTGCAGTTCTCTTGCAAGTTCTTGCAAATAATCTCTCCCTTAGCAATATATTCTGCAACTCCTATCTTACTAAAACATCACCTTCAGATTCTGTTACAGTGCTGTTCAGTATCCCTTATTTAGAAAGACACTAAACAAGGCCAAAATTACGTGCAGGATCCAAGTACCACTTTTTCTGCTACTGAAATGCAGCTGTGTGAAACATGGCAGATCTTTAGCAACAGACAGTTCAGGGCTGGAAACGAAGCATGGAATAACCTCAAAAATTACAGAAGGGGTTTAAGAAGCAAAAGTGTTATTGCTGAAACAAAAAGTTGGACAGAACATAAGATTTATGTTCCGACATCAGAACATGAAGAGGGGAGAAGAGTGCTCTTAGGTCACATACGGCTGCCAGCAAATCTTTCAATTCTTACATTTGCTGCTTTGCTCCTTCAGCTCCGAATCTCAGGGAACAACTCTGACAAAACTATCACTACTAGCTTCATTTCTGTTTAAAACTGAAAAAACCCCACTACCTTCTCTGTGATTTCTACTCGGGTCCACAATTGGCTTTTATTGGTGAAAATTTAGTGTTCACTTGCTTAAGTGCTTTTATCCACATACAACACATACCAATAAAGAGATCTTTACATACCTGCCTATATATAAATAAGTTGTTATTTGTATATTTATATATAATACCTAAACACATGCACACATATCTTCACATATGTCTATACATTGCTCTTCACTGTGGAAATAAACTACTACGCCCATTGTTACATTTCATATCACTCATTTCTCAGGACCGTTAAAATGTCAATGATACATATTCATATTGAAATATCAGCAAGTATTGCATGCTGAGGTAGAACATGCATGAGGTAAATGGAATACTAATGGTTAGTATTCCTTTAATATTTTTTTAATTGCTTTATTGTGAGAATTTGTGTCTGTGACTCAGATTTCAAGTCACTGTTTGCTGGAATATTCTGAGAATACCAGCTTGACTTCCTGGGGGACAAATATTTCAAAGGCATTAGGAAAATTCTACTGTAGGTGACAGCCTGGCAGTTCTGACACAGGTTAGCACACCAGACCAGATTGTTTTATCCACAGTACATAAATATGCATATGCTCAGCAGTTTTTAACTAAAAAGACAGAATGGTGCAAGATGACTAAGGTAGAGGAAGATGTTGTTTTGCATTTAAACGGCCCAAAATTTTAAAGCAGAAAATATTTTCTTGTACTTAACTTTTAAAAATATTGTCCTATTTATCAAACAGTAACCACTCAGGGCAGGGGGGAAGGAAGGAAATAACATGTGATTCTCTACATTGATTTAGGAGGTACAGAATACAAGAACTATGAAATAGCAGCCTACGTATGCTCACTCTCCTAACCCACACAGCATTCACATAGAAAAATGCACTGCTTTTTTCTAGAACTGCATTTAGTTCCTTTTGGGAGGCAGTCTTCCATCTATGAAAAATATGTAAGCTGATCCTGGAGCCTGATCAATATAGAGGATCGGTATGTAAGGACCACAGGGCAGCCACACTGCAACCCCCTCACCCCCAAAAGACAGAACTCTTACAGAAATTCTAGTTTTCTACAACCTCCCCGCCAGTTAGTGACATTTGTGTATTGCCTTGATCATTCATTCCCTTGTATTTCTTTTATAGTCTATCACGCTCTAGATTCCAGGGTAGAGTTTGGAAGAATTTTAATAGGCCAAGGCCAGATCCCACATCATGAAACCCAGGCAGTACATATTGAACTGTAAGCCTGCAATTACCTCTTGAAGACGACGACTTCAAGACTCAAGAGACTTTCTCTCCATCCTTGCATCTGTTTGTCCGAAAGTTACACAGGAAATCTGTTGTGCCAGAGATTACACTGGCTTCTCTGTGTCTTGCCCTTTGTGTGGAAAAACTTACTGACATCATGGGTACTATATTTAACATCCTGAGGTAATCAGTAGACCACCCAGACTTAACAAGCATTGTATCATTGAAAAAGGACATATTTAATACATATTTGGGTCATTATGTCTATTTTTAACTACCACTATTAAGTTATTTTCATTATTTTCACCATTTCTTTTTGCCCACCCGATTTTGCACAGGAAAGCTGTTTAAAAAAAAAAAAGAAATCTTGTACTTCAGCATTTACAAGGCTCTCACCTAGGCTAATCATGTGTCCAAAATTTTCCTTTAGAGTGCAGTCTCCATCAAAAAAATCTAAAAAAGCACTGGAGACTGTAAGACGTGACATGTATGTTGCCTGTGATATACAATCTGCAAGACACTAATATTCAACCTGAAAAATGCTGTAACAATCAAAAAGCCTTGAACATGAAAGCTGTTCAGTCTGGGAGGAAAGTGTTAACTGAAGAGCACAACATAAGCTTCAGAGCCCTAAAAATAAAGTAATTCTTGTTAGATAAGCTGTTACCAGCCTCTGCCGGGAGGCCCACAAGCTATATTTGTATCTGCACTCCAGCGATCCAAACAATAGAGGAAGCAGGTATAGGAAATGCGAGTCGTAGAAACTCCACTAATAATGAAAAAGGAAGTGAAAAAGGGAGTTAGGTGCGGGTTTTCCCTCACCACGCTGTTCTTACAAGGGCTTACGGTTATCCAGTAGTTATTGCACCTTCCTATGTAGGTGGGGAAGGAACCATGACCTATTGCAAGCTGCAGTAATCACATCGAGGCACAAGTACATGAGCTACCCATGCCAGCACCATTTAAAGATGCTTATGCCTGCATGAACACTCTAGTAGACCATTATCTTGTATTTTTTCCCAAAGAACATTTATCATATTGAGACCCTGTACAGGCTTGACTGTACATGGTTTCTAGATCCCAAGTGGACTTGATGATGAAGCCAGGTGCAAAGGTACTGGTTGATACCAGGACCAAAATAGCTAAGGGGGCATTCTCCCAATTTAGGGAACCTCAGTGGGTTTGACGTGCTACAATATTAGAAGCATCTGAGGAAAGCACTTTCAGGAACTCAGTACTGAATCTATATGCTACTTAAGCTGGCAGCGTGGCGTTGATTGAGCAAAGAAGTATCTGCACTTTGAATACATGCCATACATCTCTGCAATTTCTGTAACTGTCATGCAGCCTAGTAACTAAAACATGGTTTTAAGTGTACAAGCAAAGGAAAAGGCACGTTCTCCTAGGACTGAAAGTCTTTATTTCTTGGTATTTGCCTTATTTTTTTTCCCTACTAATTATCATGTGGTAAAAGCGACATATCATTTTAGAAGTATGCAACAGTCACATCATAAAAACTTCAGCTGTATTCAAGGAACGAAAAGCTTACACAAGTTGAACTCGTGCATCTTTAATGGTCCAGCTAAGCTTTCTCTTCATAAGCTGCAGGTGCAGGTGCAAAATTGACAGATGAGGATATGAGATGTAACAATGTATTTCTCTTTTTAAAAAAATCAGGTGTAGTCTATACTGCAGACACGTGCAAACATCTCACTCCTGTGATTGTTTTGAAACAACTAAGAAGATTTATTAGCATATGAAACTGTGAGGCATGTGAGGCATGAGTGGAAGCCTGACTGTTCAAAATCTGATAAAGGCCTCCAAAATGAATAGGATTTTGATGTGTTGTTGACAGAGGTGGCTATGAGAAGAGAAGCTGTTCTAGGAGTACCTTATCTGGTGCAGAGTCAGCATCCACAGCAGCAGTCAGCCAGGCTGACCTGTTAGAACAGCTTACCTACGGGACGGCAAATCTTGGTCTGATGTGTAGAAATATTTTGGTCTGATGTGTAGAAAAAATTTTTGCTGAAAAATATGAAGTTAAGGGCTTGGTTAGACAAATGCAAGTGATTGCCTTAGAATTATAGAGAGAGAGAGATATGTATGTATATTTTTCTGAGACCTCCCTTTACAATATGACAGCTGGCAGTACATTAAGCCAACCTTTTTTCTTCTGCATGAAACAGGCTAGGAGCACATGCATTGTCAGTGATTGTATCTTGGCTTAGGAATGAAAATTTCCGTCCGACAGGAAATTTAACTGTTTAAACTACAGATAATCCTTGGAACTGACAAGTTGCATAGCACTGAGGAGTAACACTCACAGTCTGTGCATGGTAGACCTCTAGCCCCAAGCCGGTCAACCACTAGTACTGAGTTACTGCACACAGGCTATAAAGCCATCTACAACTGCGATGATCGGCCGAGTCTGAACCACCGTGTCCATGTCCCCATGTCCCAAAGCTTTGAGGCATTTGAGAACCTGAATATGACAACGTCATAGACTCACTGTTTTGTGATGATTCCTGAACACAGAAGGAGGCAAGTCACAGTATCTAAAAATGAAGGGTTTCCTAGTTCATTAACAGCTGACTAATTAACTCACTGTAAAACTAAACAAGTACAAGCAGAAAAAAAGCATCTTCCCTTGATCCTGTTCTCTGGAATCAGAAATGCTAGAATCTATGCCTATGCATTTGTAAAAGTAGTAAAGTCATTTTTTTATACCACAGATACATTCTCTTATTCTGGTTAAGTTATCCATCCAACTGAGACAAATACTTGCAAACATTATTTTTTTAAAATGGAAGTACCATACAAATGTGTTTTTTTAGGAAAGGATACATGTTCTAACAAGATGAACTTCACTTTGTACTTTGGTGCTCCTTATCATCTTTCTTAAAGTATTAATAGAAAATATTAGATCATAATAAATAATATACTTAGAGGTAATGCAATCAAAATGCCATGAGTAAATCATCTACAGTGTCTTGTTTTTTACATGTTTATTTTTTGATACTGACAGGGTACTACAGGATGAGTAGCAGCACAAGCTACTAGCTGTATGGTATGTAAACCAACCACTTAGTATATTGCCATGAGTCAAAAAGACTTCGTTGGAAGAGGGGGAAAGAAAGGAATATTGGTATGAAACCAAAATTCATTTCACACTTCCTGATGTTTCTGGACAGAGAAGGAACTGTCATCTCACTGAAATCTGTCTACATGACAAGCTTCTGTTTACTACCCCCTGCCCCTTAGTGAAATTGCAATCACTGCTTTTTTCTGACAGGTCCAAGTGGCAAAATAAAATCCAAATAAAGTTAACCCAGTGCTTGATGGTCTTTGGATATAGGACTGAAGTTTTTAGTATAGAACATCATTAGGAAAAAAAACCCACCATGGTATTTCACTTCCCTTCTCATCTTACATCTAGGTAACACACATTCAAGCAGCATTCAAAATCACTGCCCCATACTTCTTCAGGTAGAATATTACTTGAACTCACAGGAAAACACATATACACTGACATGTTTGCTTGCTGCAGGTATATCTCCTCAAAACCATATACCAACTACTATTCTCGCACAGAATATTTGCTTTCTTTGTCAATTCATGCAAATCTCGCATGGTCATCTCTGTTAGCGTCCAACCAGGATATTTCAAACATTGAATCAAGAGATGATTCAATGGGGAAAAAAAACCCCAAACAAACCCAAACTGAAAAGAATATTAATAAGATGCCAAATATTTGTTAATTTTTTTCATGAGATATCATGAAGCAAAGAGAAATCAGATGAACAAATGCATCTCAACCTAACTCCCCAACTAGTTGTAGAAACTTAAAAATTAGTATAAGATTTTAAAAAAAACAACACTGAAGATATAAAATCACAGTGTAAAAGATACCATATATTGCCACAAGATATTTACGCATAATTAACAGTCAGCAGCAGCCTTGTTTTGGGTTTTTTTCCCAACTGAATCTGGTCATTGGCATGAAGGGTAGTTCTCCTCACATGACAGCATCTGTCACAGCCTCCACTGTTATTTACTTAGGTCCTTTGAGAGTCTTAAAAGAAAACATTTATCAACAAGATGATGTCAAACAGCCTAATTTATCTCTCCTACTAATGTTCCCAAGACAGCAACAGGTTTTTTCACATAGACACTGAGCAGAAAGAAGATACACTGAAGGAAGACTTCTTCAAGAATACAAAACCAGCTCTGATTGTATTGATCAGATTTCCTAACATGAGCTTATGGGGTAAGCTTAGATACAGCACACAACTCTTTCATCTGTAACTCAAAATTTCTAGTTTTCAGAATATTAATTTAAGTTAGTATAAACTAGGAAAGGAAGGGGAGGTTCTTTTCAAATCTTTTCTTCTTCCTTCTATTTATAAGATAAATAAACTTTTATATTTTTAGAACAGAGGTACAAATATCAGCTGTAAATGCCAGTGAAAAGCCATGACTGGCAGCCAGAATTTCAGTTCTTATCCTGTCTCCAACACTTGTCCCTTTGGGCAAGCCTCTGCCTTACTACTATGCAGTAAAGATAACACTGATCTTTTATCTTTTGAAAACTTTTTCATTATTATTACCATTGTTGTGAATCAGTAGCTTACAGCAACTACGGTGATGAGTTGCAGATGTTATCTTATAAGCAGATTGATCTATAATTTAGAGCCACAGACACCCAGTGAACAGTTGCAGAGGGAAAGTGGTGCAGTGGCAGACAGGTCTACTCTGCAGGGTCAGAGATCCTCTGGAGTCACGCAGGTGTGTGACCAGTGAGTAATGCATATCCCCTTGAAAGCACTTGGTGTGAAAACGGTGGGATGAGGACTATACTACATCACACCTTTTTGGTGCCCGCTACTTCTTGGCATTGATGGTCGTTTTTCCTTTCACTCCCTAAGGTGGGTTATTGTTGCACTTATGCTGAAGGAAGAAATATAATTCCTTCTTGGTGGTCCACCTCAGCTGCACGCACAAGAATTGTCCCACCTCAGTAGTCAAAATGCTGCTGGCCGTTATGACATGGTCCAGTTTTCTCACAACATGTCAATTTAATTTTGCCTCGACTTTTCAAACTTGTCTATTAGTTTCAATACACGTGCGTTCTTCCTCCAGCTTCTCACTGAACTCAGCAGAGCCCTACAGTGAATTTAGAGGCACAGTTGTGGTTTCTTCTGGAACTGAGCTGCAACAATTTATTAAGAAATCATAAGCCAGTCCAGGTTCATTTATATCCCCGTCCACATTCAGATCACTTAATAAGTCTTCACATTAAGTCTATTATTTCTAGCAAAGCTTGGCAGCAGGAAAGTTTCATGTGGCTTTGAACAGCATTGCCAACTTTCCACATCACCCCAACAGCAACCGATAAATGGATGAATAAACACAGCTATAACATAAAGGCGTTCCATGTCGTAAATCGCTTGGGATGAAGGGACAGGGCTGAACACGCTCTTTGCCTTCTGCAAAAACGGTGATCAGTCCCTTAATTCTGAAATCACCTCTGCTGCCTTTTCCAGTTCAACAACAATTGCACTGATATTACTGAAAGATGTTCATGCCCTATGTGAGAACAGAGGGAATAAATCAAGTATTTACTACTTAGGCCCGCATACCTTTTTTCCACCAAGGACATGCTTTCTTCCAAAAAGGGAACAAGCTATGAATAGAAAGGTGTGATTGAGATAACAGTCCTTGTAACTTTTTTTTCTTGGGCAAAAGAAAAAAAGTGCTACTATCAGTCTTCCTTATGGCATCTCACCATTCCAAGGGTTTTTCAAATTCGTGCAGGGTTCATTTGTAAAGCTTCTAGTAAAATGGCATCAGGCACTGCCACTGGATCCCTCTGACTGCTCTATGTTGCAAACTAGTTCCCACAGTAAATGGAAAAGTAAACATGCAATTCAGAAGAGACATGGGCTTCTAAAAGAACTGTCCAAGGGCAAGATCACAAAAGCTGCTATAAAAGAAGGTCAAGATTTAGATCAAAGCTCAATGAGTATACTCAAGAAATAGCATAATAACTAAATGTCTCCATCAATATACAATTCATGTCTGTAGTCTTCTTGACCTGACGGATGCTAAATAATAAGCTAAAGTGCACATGTCTACATTTCAATGTTACAGACTTTAGCAAATTGTAACCTGTGTCTTGAAAGCCTTTTTTTAGATTTTCTCTCTTTTACTCTGCTTATTTAAATGGAAAATATTTATATGAAAGGTTACTAACACCTCCAATGGTAAAACGAGGGGGAAAGATTGCAACATGCTTAGCATTTCTAACTTACATTGCTGAAACGGTATCTCATATCCTGAAATACAATCTGCAGTAGTCCATAAAATATTAAGACTACTTGCTAGTTGTGGACAGTCATACTTTGCAGAAGCAGTTCCCAGTGGCAGAATGCGCTGTGAAAGGTCATTATCACAACACAAAGGTCATTAACACAACAGCCACCATGAGAAATTCTTCTCTGGACTATTATTAACAGTGCTAACCAGCCGTAAGGAATCTGCCGTTGCTCCTATTGCTCGGCTCTGCAGTGCTGCTAGACAACAAGATAACCACTTCATTACTGAAGTCAATAAAGTGACATTTAATTGCAATAAGGAATGATATCATCACAAATAATATCCTCTAACTCATTTAGTATTATGCGATTCTGTCCTAAGAGCAGTAGCCTCAGTGGTATAATTTGCAGGAGCTCATGAGCTAACATAAGCTTCTGCAAACCGAAGTCCTCCCACTGATGCTCCCTCGGTGACATAAATGGGGATCTTACCTGAATAACTCACACCAAGGGCAGAACAAAAAGAAACAACCGGGAAAGTACAAATTATAAAACTGAAATTCAGCCCCTGGGAAATTATGTATTTTCTTCACCCTTAGATTACACAGCATTTTGAGCCCTGGGTATCACGCCATCAGGATAGAAACTACAAGCCCTTAACTCATCTTACGTTGAGGCGAGCCACGGTCCTTCTGCTCACCCCCATGCCAAGAGGGCTGTAGCTGCCCTCTGAGCCCCCGGTCCCTCCTCACTCACACGCACATGCGTGGAGTATGGTCTCAGTCTCGTGTACGGATCTTTTCATGTTGTCTCATTCATCTGTCAAAAATGACTCAGGCTTCTTGATGCGTTCTTTCCCTACAGTAAGGGAGCAAGGGGGAGGAAAACTTTATTTGTGAAATAGTTTTCATTTCAGTGAGTCTGGCAGCCTTTCAGCTCATTTCCTTGAAAATGATTCCATGGGAGGCTAAATGACTGATGACTTCATGGGTCTTTTTATAAAGCGACATAATGACAGTGGACAGACACAAACAGCTGCGGAATTACCCCGGCTATGGCAAAGATGCCCTGAGCATGGCAGCCTTCAGCAAGTCAACCGCTGCTGCGGCCTTGTAACCGGCAGTGACGAGGTGCAAAGCATGTGCTTGTGGCCGCAGGGCGCGTTAGCATCGGTGCTGCATGGGAGACGCTGGTTTTCAGGGAAGGAGACAACTTATCTTGAATTTGGGAATGTCTTGTGACAGATCTTGCTATACTTGAGCACGTTCTCACTGTACACTCGTTAGGGTTACTGAAGGATGGGATGGTTTAATGCAGTCATTCACTTCACAATCTGGAAATTGAGCCTAGTGATCTAACGCAGGCATGGGGTTACATCAAGTTCAAACACTTTCATTACGGTACATCATCTTTGGATTTAGCTGGTGCTGCTCCACTTTCATCGGATTGCAAAGGACATGAATAAAAGCCTAAATATCAAGTCACTGGAAATCAAACAACTCTGGCACAATAATTGTCGTTTGATCAGCGGGGCGCAGGCAGCTCTGCAGCCCCCTCCCGCCTGTCCTGAGGCTCACAGCCAGTCTTGGGCTGGATTCAGACCGCAGCAGGTCAAGAGTGTTGGGAATACACTGTCAAGAATATCTTGCTGAAACCTACAGCGAAGATTCAAAAGCGATCTAGCTCTTGCAGAAGTGTTTTTAATCCACGGATTTCTGATCAACAAACATGGAACAAATATTTTTGTTTGTTTAGTTTGTTGAATTTTTTTGGCTTTGACAGTGAAAAGCAAGTAAATAATTCTCAGGTTTGAATGGAGTCATTCCTACAATGAAACTGTCTGTTGAAAGCTAGCAAAACCTGTCTGTTTGAAAACAACCCATCTCCCTCACCGTTTAAAAATACCAGAAAACATGTCGATTTCAAATTTACTAACGAAAGACTGTTTTAAAAACGCAGAAACACGATAGACTAAAGCAAGACTAAAGATAGACTTTCACAAGCGACGTGCCATCAGGATCTCCATCAGACTGTCAACAGTGACGTACATCTTCCAGTGAAGCCTCTGTTATTAGCCCAAGTTTTAAAACGTGTTTATCTAATTGCCGGTGAAATCCTTTGGAGTTAAGCAGCTACTTATCATTAGGGACCTGGCCCTCAAATGCCTAATTCCCACATTGGCAACTTATTTTAGCACTATAATCTTTACCCTTCGGTGGTGACGGTGGTTTAAGGTGTTTCTCTCCTGGGCTGCTTATTGCGGACACCAAAGGTGATGCCTCATTCTCTCCATGTGCCAGCACAACTGCCTGCGGGTTTGCGTGCTAGACCTGACTGCTGGAATGACTCAGGTGACGGATGCTGCAGTGAGCTGGGCGAGACAGAAGAGGTTCCCGGGTGGTAACCGAGGGCAGGGACACAAGCGGGGAGCAGCCGGGTGCAGAGGAAGCGTCACAGGCACGGCAGGAGGCCAGTGAAATCCCCGTGAAATTGCTGTGTGACTGTCTTCAATAAAACCTTATCCTAAGATATAAAAACTAACTTAGTAAGAGGTTACTGGTCTTTGAAACAGATCATTAAATTACTCCGTGACGTTGTCAGCATTTATTTGGGCTAAGAGGTGACCGAGTTTTTAGCAGTACATTCAACTGATGATTTAGAGGAAAGATGATAGTCTACAAAAACACGATTGGCACAGGAGAGACCAGACAGGGATAATTCTGGTTTTGCAATACAGAGCCAGATGAGATCCATTAGGCTCCAGCTCTAGAGTGAAACCCAGGAGCTTTTAAAATCAGTTACAACAACTCCAGCATGAGCAGGATTTCCACCCCGAATGCTTAACAGAAAGACAACAAGCTGAAAATGCAGCTGAACTGAAGAGCAAGCCCATGCAACTCAAAGCTTAAGTTTTAATAGCTTAAGATAGGAGTTTGGGGAAGTTAATTGTGCTTTAACTTTCATTCATGTAAAATCAGAATAAACGGGTTTTATACATGAATACCTGAAGGACTAAAAAACTAGTTTTGTTTAATGTCAAGCTGAGTAAATTTGAAATTCAGTATACATTATAATCTTTACTCCAGGTGATAAAAATACTGGCTGCTGCAGCTGCTTCCTTAAGACAACAGCTCTAAAAGCATCATTTTCTAAGGGAAGACCAGTAGCCGTGGCTTTATAGTCTTAAAAGTATTCCAGGCATAGAAACACCCTATTTCTGTGAAACCACAGGCTCCAATCCCGGCAGAGGTTCAAAGCAACTCTTCTTTTAGGCACAGGTGATGTTGAGCACCACACAGCCCAACTTTACAGGCAATATCTGTGTGGGGGACCAGCTGCTGCGCTGTAGGACAGAGCTGCTCCTACAGCGAGGGGCTGGCGATGGGCTGGCAGGAACCTCACCAAGCTTAACGGAGCCAAACGCGATGTCCTGCCCGAGCGATGCCCCAGGGTGAGGACTAGCAAGAGACCCGCGCTTCCCTCCATCCGGCGGAGGGCAGGGGCCGCATCCTGCGACAGCAGCCTGAGCGGCTGAAATCTCAAAGTTTTTTGGACTCAGAAGCAGGAAAAATTGTGCCATTGTCCCCCGGCAGTAGGCAGAGCCACCGGAACAGGCACGACCCTGCACTACCAGCATTGGGTTTGGTTCCTTCGGAACACCCTCAGGGAGCAATAAATTGCACAGCAAATAAAGTACTTTCTCAAGAGAAGCGGTCACCTCCTTTCCCAAACTGCTGCAGCGCTTCCCTCGTTACATAAGTCAATAAATTAAGGAGCACAGCGAGCATGAAAGTGTTCCTTACCTAGCACTCGATGGAGGGAACGAATGCAGCATGGAGCTGCCAGGAGCCCCTTCACTCACCGCCACAGGACTGCCGAGCCCCTCTGCCCCACTGCTTGCAAAAGGGAGTCCGCAGCGTTCTCCTGCAGAAGCCACTGGTGAGCTAAAAATGTCAAATTAAAACATCTATTCTTTTTAATATTTTCCCACATTTAATAATTGATGCTTCCAATTGTTGCTCTTTTAGTGCAGCTGCAACTGCTTCCCCCCGCCCAGGTCCTTGCAATCTGCTGTTCCCTCCATGATGTCTTTGATATACTGAGTTTATGCATCACCTTTCCTTTTAATATACTGGACTGATGATTCAGCTTATCCATCAACTTGACTCAAAAGCAAGATTCAGCCTATTACCAATGACTGCAGCAAAGATCTAGATTTATGGATTTGTTGCATGACTTAAAGTTAGCGAGACTTTTCTAATGCAGGCGATAGGCATGTTAAGACAAATTTTATTTTTATTTTAAAAGGTAGAATTTTAAGACTCCGAATCCATTGCTCCTTGTTTCTTTTCATACTGCGTTGCCGACAGAGAAGATTTCTGAGGCTGGTGTCCGGTGGGGCTGAGGCAGCAGCTGTCCGTGGCAGTGGGCTCTCCCGTTGATGCTAGGGCAGAGCACCAGTGGCATGCAGGCGGCCACCGCGTTAGCCGTGACACAGTGTTACAGCTCTTGTCTCGTGAGCTCATCTCACATTTAATGGAGAAGGCGGCCTTTGACTCCAGCTCCAGAGCCATCAGCTTGTACTTGCACTTCATGCACAGCAGCACCTCATCATAAAACCCGCAGCGACGCTCGGTTCCATCAGTTTGCTTTCTACTTGATTGCAATTTGCAACAGGCTTAGCAGTAAGACTTTGCTAAACCCTAAATCCTGTGAACAATGCAGCAGTGCAAGAAACTAACCGCTGCAAAGATATAGGGGTTCTAACCCTTCTGACAGAGGCCACCCTCAATTTTAACGACGCAGGGTCACAGCTATTAAAAATCACATTAAATCAGTATCAGACCTACTCCTGGATCCACAGGGCTGGGACAGGACGAAGCCCGGCCGGCTCCTGCTCAAGGGCAGCGCCGAGGAGCACGTGCTGAGGCACAGCAACACACAAGCTGCTGCTGGGAGAAGCCTGGTGCACGGTGCAAGGGCTGGTTTGTCAGGAAGAGAACAGGGAGGGCTCTGGGACGAGTCTGGATTTGGTTTAAAAGCAGAAGCAAACACCAAGGCTTTATGGTGGATTCAGTCAAAACACTGCATTTGGATCTCCATTTTTGAGACAATTCTCAGACTCTGCCCCTGGTTTGGTTGCAAGAACGAAATCACCATGTAGTGACATTTTATTAGCGTGGGTTTGCACGGTGAGAACTGACCAAACCATTTAAGACATGGACATCCATCACCTGCAGCTACATCACCTCCTTAAACACCACCCCCAGCCTAAACCGGGGGGACCAGGGCTTTCCTAGGGACTCGGACAGGCACAGCCCTCCCAAGCCGAGCATGAGCGAGTTCTCCTCCCAGCATTGCCTGGCCTCCACCCTGGGGACCAGCTGCTCCGGACTTCTGACAGCAGGACCGCACTCGGCATGCTTTGTTGTACCACTTGCAACGCACCGCTCTCGTCCCAGACACTTTCTGCTTTTCCCTCTGAAGGACCTAGTTACTAAGGAAACCAACAGCATTTGCCCAAGTGAGGCTTCGTAACAGTTAAGTGCAAAGGAAAGCAAGTTTATACGTGCCACAGTTTGGGAAATAAGGCAGTTTATGTGACACATCCTGCCCACACAGATGGTATGACTCAAAACCGCATCTCCTGTAATCTGGTCCTATTTTTCCCCCATTCTCCTCTGCAGAAGAGGGGATCTGTTCAGACAGGCTCGCACACAAGAACACGGAGTGACAACCTGGCAGCTCGGGAACGCGCGCTCCCCCGGCAGTGCTGGGGAGGGGTCCGCTCCCACCGCAGGGTCCCCCCGGGCAGGGCACGCAGCGCGGCTCCCCGAGTCTCCGGGTCAGCTCCCTCCTGCAACGCAGCTCCGCTCGCAGCGGGACAAGCAGCAGCCACCACTCGCGCTGCCCCATTTCCACGGCTTCTCGGGAGTCCTGCATCCCTCACCCCTACCCCCAAAATAGTCGCTGCAAGCCTCACCTAAACAACGGGGCTTGTCCCAAGACTTTTTCCGTAATTCCACCAAATTCACACTAATGGTTTCTTATGCCTGTGAACCCTGGGAAAGAGAGACCTGAAGCAAATGCAGGTATTTTGCTGTGCAAAGGTAAGGCTTTTTAAAATAAAACCAGGGTTTTGAAATTTCACACCCGCATAGGATTTCCTTCCCCTCCTAATAGGCCATGCAGCTTCGCGCTTTGGGTTCCTCACTGCCGGTGGGTGAATTAATGCAAGTATTCAGATCTTGTTTCTGTTGAAGTCTATGATGATCCATATCATGCCAATGACTTCAGCCCACGCTCTTTACCCAGTAACCTCCTTACATCAAGGACAGCCTCTGCTGGGTCCCCAGTTTGCCACTGCTGGTTTCAGCTGTTAACATTCCCGATTGTAGGCTGATAAATAGGATACTGCCATAAAAAAGGCCACAGGCTTTCTATCCACCCGCCAGCACAGGGTCTCACTCTCAGAGCTTGTCTGGTCTCATCAGTGTAACTGGACTGTTGTATTGTGATTAGACATTAGAACATTAGGGCAACACATTCCTGGCTCCACATACCAAAGTTCTTTCTTGTTTGCCCAAAACAAGATGCTGAGTGCAATGCTATGCTGGAGTGGGGCCACTCAGCCTGTGTCTTGGTTTAGCAGCAAGCCACCATCTGGGCATAGACATCATCTAAATTAATTGAAATTATACTGTATAAGCAAGCAGGCTCGAGTGCTAAACCAGCACTAGTGCCAGAAAGGAACACTGACCCCCCAACATCTCCAGCTCTTTCAGTCCCACCTCCGTCCTGCCCTCTTTCTGCTCCTCACCATCTATTCCCACCCCTTGCCAGTGCCAAAAAAAGCTGTTTGAGCAGTCTGAACCACGCTGATTTAGCTATAAGTTATTTAGAAGGTTACAAATAAAAGTAGTTTTATCACAACTAGGCCCTCAAGCCCCACGCAAGCGTTCGTGGTGCTGCAAGGGACGGAGAGGGGAAGGGGATTTCTTTTGATGGCAGTGCAGGCTTAAAGTGTGTGATGACCTTCGACATAGCAAAATTCCCTTAAAAAAAAAAAAAGCTTTTAGTTTGAAGTATTTTCTAATAAAAAGGAGGATCCTGCCCCCATCTGGCCTCCCTGGAAGGAAGCAGCCCAAGGTGGAGCTGGAGCAAGAAATCCTTCGCAGCGGCTTCAAAAGGGGAGTGCTGGGCAGGATGCGAACGCTGGCTCCCGAGCCGCTCTCCGTGCGCATAAACGGGCAATAATTCAGGTTTGGGATCAAGGTTTGACTGGCAGAAAAGCGGAGATAATTATAATCTTTCTGGAGCAGCTCCAGTCATGCTATCGTTTGTTTGTGGGGTGCAGATGGGTCCAACTGTGCCGTGCGAACAGGAATATATAGGCTTCACCATCTGCTGCCGATGTGGGAAGGGAACCATCGTCCCCTCAGTAAATCTGTGCCCACTGCCAAAAACCAGAAAAACAATAGTTGTATTCACTTTGCCTCTATAAATCTCTACCACATCTCATAGTCTGTGTTTTGAAAAGATTACTTGGCCTGCAAAGGTGAGCTGTCTCTCCCTGAGGGCCACGAGGAGGAAGGGGGAGGAGAAACCTGTTGGTCAGAATCCAGAGGGACTTCTTGCTTTCAGAAAAACAGAAATAAGGTTTAATTTTAAATCTCAAATGAGCTGAAGCCCGGATACCCTCCCAATGCCACCCCCCTCTCCCTGCCCCAGCCGCCCTCCCTCTGTCCTGGACCTCTCACTCCTTTGCTGGGCTCAGCACGAAATAGTGGCTGTCACTGCTCCTGGCAGCAAAAATCCCATGTAAGAATGAGATTTTCCCACCTTACCTCAGTTAAGAGCCACCTAACTTACCAATACACACATTTTTTGCATTATCCCGGGATTCTCCTTAAATGCACCAGGAAAGGTAAGAATTAATGGTCTAAACACATGGTAAGAAAACTGTTCTGCCTGGCTTCAGGCCTCTCGTGTCCATAGGATGGCGAAGAGGGGCTTGTTCCTCTCTGCAGGAGTTTACCTTTAAGGAATAGTCCACCACTGATAAAAATAGTTCATCAGCACACAGATCATTAAAGGATTCTTTGTACAAGACATCCGGAGGGCAAGCGATGCTGGGATTCGCCGTCCGCAACTGGACTTGGGTTGCTGCTGCCAGAACCAGAAAAAACCCCAAACAGATCTCATATCAAAAACGTCCGTATGGGACCACCTGGAGGCCACTTTATCTCCACATATTGCATACATTAAAAAAGGAATACAAAAGGGTAACTTAAAAAAACCACAGTTACTCTAAAACTGTGCACTTGAGAGTTTCTGTCTGCAGTGGATGAAAAGCGTCAGAGCTAGCGGCTAATGCATTTCGTGTAAAACCAGCTGGTTTAAGTAGCCATTTTGTCTCTTGCACAAATAGCACGGGTTCATACTCTATGCCGAGGTCCAGAGGTGACCAGTAGAATGTAGGTGTGTGGAGGAGGAAGGTATGTGGATTTCTGAGGTCTTATTGGTCTTAAATTATTATCATCAACTCACACCACACAGCAGGCAAACAGTTACCAACGAGAAACCTCACCCAGTGCAGCAAAGACCTCCACGACCGAGCAACGCGTGGAGGAACCATGCTACAGGCTCCTTCGTGGCGTCTTGCACACCCCTAGTCGTGAACAAGTACGGGCACGATACAGGGATCGGTGACTCTTTATTACTTTATTAACTCACAGCAGTTTTGATTTCTCTCTTATGCACCTGGCTGACGCATGCAAAAGCTGCTCTGTGGAGAGAGAAAATTTACTGTTAAACAAACAATGTGCTTTGGAAAGCAGCTTTCCCTTATTATGCTAACATGTTCGTAAGGAACTAATCGTTCTCCTCACTTTCTCTCTTGAGACATGTTTTACAAAAGTCTGGATGAAAAACAAGATATTGAAAGTTCTTATGAAGATCTGTCTCTCAAGTAAAGCTCAAGACTTTCCTTCATTTATCACCTAGCCTGTTCACTGCAGCGTAAATAGCACAGCACCTTTGGCATCTTGGAGCAAAACAGATTTGACACCTGGCCCGTTCACTACTGACACAAGCCTACTGCTCATAGGAACACGCTACCGACAACGGCAACCTGTACTCCAATATGTTGTCAAATATATTTAAGGCCTTTCAAAAAAAATAAACACTTCTCCACCAACAAAGCAATTGAATTCTTTGTTGCTTAGTACACTGCATACAGCTGAGTGTTTTCTAAAAGCACAAGAAAATCCCTATCGCAGCAGTAAGGGAAGACTTACGGACTTGCACAGCCTCACGTGGTGCAAGCCCAACGCTCCCGAGGCCGGCATCCCCCCGGCCAACCTCGCACCAGGATGAGACCATATGCCCAAGGCTTAAAAACAATGCTCAGCTACTACTGCAAACAGCAGCAGCTACCCTGGCAAAAGATACTGTGCTAAAAAAATTCAAAATTATTGTAATATATATACATATATATCACCTTGAAAGACAAGTTGTCAAGTGTACTCTGAAAATGGCATGGTGAGTCTAAAATGAAGAAATTATCCGGCCAACTTAATACAAACAGTTAGGTTTATTAGTTGTATACACAGCTCTAATATGCATCCGTTAATTCATGTTTCAAAGCCATACATAGAGGTAATAACAGGGTGTCTGTTAGGATTCAACAGTACAAGGACCCCAGAAACAAGTCTTCAACAGGACTGGCATTTGTACTAAATCTTTATTTATGTACAAAACCTTTAGACAATTGTCATCGTTACTATTCCATGATCTGCATCTCTTTGCGTGACCCCAATAGTTTGCTGACATATATATACACACATATGTATTTGAAGGAAAAAAAAAAAAGCCTTCCAATTCTGAAGAATCAGGGACAAAAAGCAAGACAGAACAAAAAAGTTAATAACAAGAATTAACTCTGAAGACGTTAACTATTCTGGAGTTTTGCATCTAATTCAACCTCACATTAAAGAACCATATTCAGAGATAATAAATCAACGTAGACTGTGCAACAAAAGATTAATGACACGACCTGTAATTTTAAAAGTGGTAATAGGATCAAAAAAGTACTGTATGTGTTTTAATTAAAAAAAAAAAAACAACTGAAGAGAAGACAGCAGTCTGTAACCTTCATATAGTCAAGAAAAAAAGCCAAAAATAACAGCATTTTCTGTTAAAAAGCCTATTTACAGTTTCACATACCAGACGTAAATGCCTAAGCCAAGGCTCGCTTCAGCAGGTCTGCTCTACCCAAGATACTCGGTTGTTGGATGCAGAAGTAAAATGGTTGGAGTTTGGCTGTGGCAAACATTTTTCTTGTGCGCAGTTTAAAAGAATAAAGGTATTTAATGCTAAAAACATACCGGAATAAAAACTTTCGGAAATACTTATTTTGTGGTGATCTATCGGCTAAGGTTAGACAGCGTCAAGGGCAAGCGAGGCAGGCAACAGGCCCGCGGGCCGAGGAATGAACAGTTCAGAGGAAGCCTGGACTAAACCAGACGAAAATAAGCATGTGATAATGGTGTCTTTTTTTTTTTTTTTAATCACCTTATATTTAATTGGATTCAAAAGGAAACCAACAGCAGTTTTCAGAAAAGTCATAGCAAAATCAGGGAATAACGGAGTTAAGAGGAAAAGAAGCAGGCAGGAGGCAGCCCAGGAGCGGGCACGGCTTTGCCGGTAGCTCACCGTTCCTTCACCCTCCGGCACAAAACGCCCGGCGGAGGAGTACAGCAGCGTGCAACACGGACACACCGGCCGGCGTCAGGGGGGAGCTGGAGACAAAGCCCACCCAAACGGGGAAAGCGTGTCACAAGGGGAATGGCTTCAGCTAGACACACAGCTGACATCGGAGGCAGAAGGATAAAGAGTCGGGAAAGCATTTTGCCATCTACTACACCTTCATAACAGAGGGGTGGATGCCTTTACTTATTCCTCAAAACTCAGTTAACGACATCATCTGCCGACGTGTTACTTAACGGAAAAGTTATTCTACAACAAGATCACCACATGGATACCCATACTGGCAGTTAGAAATAAAGCAACAAGTCCAAAATTAACACACATGGAACACGACTGTTGGGGCTGCAGAGCTGACCAGCGACATACCTGTAGTACAATACCATGATAATTTTATTTCTTAACCCAGCTTTGGTTTCATCTCTTTTGCTTTCTAAGAAGTTAGCTGCAATCCCCCACCACTCCCAAGGCTGCAAATACCAGCGTGCGGTATGTGAACAGGCAGGAGCGGCACACCACTGCAATTCAGCATATTCTATAGACATTTCTGTAGACATAAACAAGCATTTCCCCATTAATTTTAATTCTATTTAAAACCAGCCAACACATACTTATTACCAAACTTGTCCCAAATGCCAATCTCCCAAAACAAACCCCGTCATCACAGGTTTGGCAGAACAGCGCATTTCACCCCAATAATGCCCAGACAACCCCATACGCTAGGTCAGAAATCGTATCTTTGCTTGAAAAGTTTCACCACAACGCACACACACAAAAGATGTAATGCAAACAGTAAAATTTTGACAAGGGCTTTCATCTTAAAATAATAAATACTGGTAGTTTTTCAAGAATTAGCAATTCTGAAGTTATCTATAAATGTGTATGTATGCTTGTACACAGCTCCCCCCCCAGCAATTCTAGACCAAATTTGTGTTTCACCTCTTCAACAAAAATTAGAAGAACTGAATGAGCTCCCTTCAACTAAAGGAAAATCAGATTTTAAAAGCCAGGAAGGATGGAAAGAGGTAAGGGAGAAACAATCCAAGGACTGTTCTGATAAAATTTCAGGAAAAAGTTACTTAATAGAATCATAATTGAACTTTATTATAATAAATAGCTTTATAAAGAGTTTTAGATAAATTACTTTAATAAACATGCTTAAATTTCAGACACAGAAGTGCTCAAGCCAGGAAATGCAGCCCTCGCAAGTCTCTATTAATTTGAAGCAGTAATTTTGTATGTTCTGGAATGAAATTTTATTGCAGTATCACTGTTAGCCACACACTTTATGCATTTCTTTCAGAAAGAAGACAAACTGTTTTGAAAGAGAAGTACAAAATACAAGTGATCAAAAGTAATACGACCCTGGTCATATGATTAATGCTTGTACATAGGGACTTTGCATTTGTAACAGACAGGTAATATACTATAACATAACTACATCATCAGTATACTAATCTGAGAAGTTTATTTTCTACTCAAAGAATTAGGGGTTTAGTGTTGGAGGCAAGCATTATAACCTCCAACCTCCTATAACCTCCAAGTATTTGGGAGAGCCTAGGGACAAACAGCTCGGTGCCCTCCGCCGCCGGCCCACCGCTCCCCGGAGAGCCAGAAGGGCAGACGCAGACCTAGAGCAGCACGTACAGGCCGAGTACAGGACTGTGGCTACAGGATTAAAGGCTGTGAAAAAGAATGTAGTCAGAAAGTTGTGGACGTGTTGAAAACATTCATGAAAACATAATATGGACACAGTTTAAACTGGATTGGTTACCATTCCTCTATCATACGCTACCAATTCTTCAATGTATTAGCCATAAAAGTGCTCAGGCTTTCCAATCTGATGTTCTCTTTTTTTCTTTTTTACTCTTTGAATCTCTCCGCAGGAGAATGTGTCTTTTCTTGGCCACCTCTTCTACCCGCCACAGTCTTTGATGCAGGAAGTATACAGACAAGAGTAACACCGAGCTGATGATTTACAAAGAATGATTCATAGCCTTCTATGTAAAGCAGCATTTTCTAACTTACTTCACTATCAGCTAAGTTTTCTACATTTACAAATAGGAAAAGCTTAAAAAACCTCACCCAACTTGTGTCCTTACTCACAAGAAATCTGGCTTAAAAGGCTCAGGGTGGTACATGAGTGGGATCCTGGTATGGATACAGGCTGCTATTGGATGTGAAGAACGTTTCCAAAAAAAGTTTCTGTACAATATAAAAATTAACCAGTAAAATCCTAGTAAGGCAAGAATATAATTTCTGCTTATGATTCTAAAGCACGTTGTAAAAAAGTTACAGTGGCAACCACTTATAATTTCTCATTTTTGTACATTTAATATATTCACTGCAACAATTATATTCAAGTCACATTTGTATTTATAATACGTATCACAACTCTATGCAAAGACGTTTTTCTTTCTTAGTGCCGTTCTTCGTGACATCAAATCATTGGTGTCCTGTAATGCTCAATGATGCACCCTTTAAAGGCTTAACATGACATTCATTTGAATTAGCTGAAAAACTCTTTTCAGACATAATTAGCCTGACAGCAGCAGAGTTAATGCTTTATTAGCCAATTAAAAAGCAACTAATTACATGAGGATGCTTACAAGGCCAAGTACTCTTGGATTAAGTTATTTAAACAGTTCCCTGAAAAGAATTCCAGCTAATCAGTCTGATACAAGGACAAATTTAATATTTACTCTCACAAAGAAAGCTAGCTGTGTGATGGCTGATAAATGGAAAAGTGCTCGAAATGTAGAGGGTAGGAAGAACTGTAAAAAAATAACTTTGTCATAGATCATGTTAAAACCAGCTTGTAAGGAGGGGAAAATCCACTCATTTACACACATTTAGATGCTTTTATAGAAATATATCTATTTTAAGGAAAACAGAAGTTATAGCGTAAGAAGAAAAAAAAAAAAGACGATTACTGAATTAGTTTTAGGCACTTGAGCTGCATAGACTGTAGTAGGCGCCCATCAAATACGTTCAACATTCACACACACACGTGTGCACCCAGTAACATACTACACAATGCATAGGAGAGCAGCTATTAAGCCTCCCTGGAAAAAAAAAATAATTAAAAATGAAGCTAGGTAGATTGCTGTTCACATTTTCCATGTTCTACATCCCACCTTTCCTCCCAGTTAAAAACCTGCGTAATTTTCAGATCACAGAGGCAGCATATTGTAGAGCTGATTTACCAAGTTTATTACTTGCTAAACCAAAAGAAACATTTTAAGTATGAGATTACTGAAATATGAGTTACTGCTATATTTTTTTGCTAGTAAAATGTCACTCTGCAGCATAAATAACTGTTTTTAAAGACCCCCTCCCTTTTCCTGTATAATATCCTAAGAATAAATTTCGTGACGAACAAAGGCAAAGTAATCTTAAGCTTTTGCTGAAAGCCAAGGGAACACAACGTGCAGAGGATGAAAACACAAAAGCAATACAAATCAAGGTCATGACTCCTGTTAAGACAATCACTTCCAAACAATAACCAAGTGAAGTTGAAAGCAGCATTGATGCAAAGTTAACTCACTTTTTATGGCCAGAGTTGTGAGAAAAATGTGAATTGTCCTACGGGGAGAAGAAAAAACTGTCAACAAGCAGCACATACAAGAAGGGTTTGTGTGTTCAGAAGTGCATCTGCTCTTCTCCAGCTCTACTAGGCAACTAAATTTAAAAACATTTCTAACATTACACAAAAGGCAAGACCTGTAGGAAAGGACCGTCACAGCCACAACGCTCCCATGAGGGTATATACTCATCTATTCTTCTGATGCTCATCTCATCAGTATCTGAGCAAACACACTTGTTCTCATGAAGAACCTTCAGGCAGACACTTTCCTACAAAAGCTTCCACCGCAGCGTCTGGACAACACCGTTCTGCTTTCGCTACGCTTTGCTGCCCTTAAAGCACGATCACCCCAACCATGCAAGGCGAGAATCTGGAATCGTCACCTCTGTTTATGATGGGGTGACAAAGAGTTTCCCAGCTACTCTAGACAAAATCCATCATCCTGAGAGACTGCAAATCCAGAACGTAAAACGAAGGTGTGTCTTCCTTTGATTCCTAAGCCCCCGTCAAGAATGCTACAGGCACACGATGTGTCAGTAAGCATTGGCCACCACTGCATTCTAACTACTGGAGAGCAAATCTGCCCTCTAAAATCCTGTGGGATCACAAAATGGATAGACAAGATGACTCATCGTTATACGTGACATGACACGCACCTTTTTTGTAGTTGGGTTAAGGCTGGATCGCTCACCGCCCAACACACGGACAAGGAGTTACTCTTTCGGGCACAAAAGACATCGTTTTAACAGGCAGCCTTCACGTGTGCAGTTACTCCCAACTCCCTACTAGGGTCTGTCGCCACTTGTGAAACAAAGATGAAGTGAACCACCCAGTATCTTAGAGGCCACAGAAAGTGGAAGTGGCCAGGATAACGAGAGAGAGAAAGAGTAAATGTAAGTTTACTTATGCGTAAACATAAGATGGCTGGTTGCAACATAAGCCATACCTGGGAAAAACCACCGCACTTCCATTATAGGGACGTACTAAGCCCTACAAATTTAAGCGAAGGAGTAAGCAGCGAGTTTCAGCAAGAAGCAGGTGTCAGAATACTGCTCCATGATTTTTCTTTCATTAACAGGAACAACTCATTTTCTTAAAAACAAACAAAACCCAACCCGCACAACCTGTGCGGATTCAGGCAAAAGTATGCAGTATTTAACAATCCTAAAGCAAAATATTTTAAAGGGGTGAAAGCGAAGACATAAGACTCAAAACCCAAACACTTAGGTTTATAAGCAAGTCTGCTTTTTCTTTTTTAAGACTAGAAAACGTACAGTTCCATTTCATATGCAAGTGTGCACAGAGCTCGTTTCTTGAAGATACTATCAGATAAACTGAGAAAGTCTTTGCATTAAATTGTTATTTCTTCAAACATTTATACATTTTGCAATACACCAGTTAAATACCAATATCTATGTGCATGCACTATAAATATATGCATGTACACATTAAAATGTTTAACAAAGACAGCAGATTCCCTAGCCAGTGAGCATCGTAAAGAGATACCAAAAATATATTAAAAAGTTAAATTCCTTACCTGCCTTTGTTAAATACAGACTTTTGAAATTGCCTCCCTTCTTTTCCCCACAAGTTCACATGATCCCCAGTGAAGCAGGCAAACGGGAAGGCAGGTGCGCTGACTAGGTTATCCCATAACCAAAGATAAGCACCTTAAAAAGGTCAAACTAAGCTTTTTCTTTAAAACGTCTTTTCCATCCTTATCAGATGTATGAGCTAAGAAAGGGAAGGACATTTTAAACAACGTTTTATTTCATTTTGCTCTACTCCCCAAACATACATCTCCAACATAAAAGCCTATGATTAAGGCTACGTACACTTTCACAATACTGACGACGCTTCAAACCATCCAACCAACTTCCCACGGAAAAGCCTGTATCCTTTGAAAGAGTAATTCTGAACAACTTCTCTATGGGACATCCATCCCTGCAGATACTACAGTAAGGAAAGAGAATCACATAGTGTCCTGATGCTTCTCTGCAGCTCACCTGGGGACCATGCAAGGGAGTTATATTTTCAAGAAGTACTGCCCTGGAACTTCTGTGGGAACATGATCGAGGGGTCACTTACAGCTCTTCAAGTAGTGTAATCTGTTTTGTTCCCCTTCCCCATCCCAGTTCCATCCATTGCATACAGATATAGATACGTTTTACGCTATCAGAGAGAAGCGTGCCTTCCCCTGAAAAACACTGAATACAGAGTATGCCTTGTTTTGCGAGGTTCCAGTGGGATTTTTAAAGATACTTTTGTGCCTCTTCTTTGGTTAAGGAAAAAAAAAATGATGACATTTTTCCCTTTACGACAGCTAAAGGTACTTCTATTAAACTTGAATCATAGATGAACAGTACTGCAGAAAAAGAAAAGCAGTACCATAGGACAGCATTACATGCGCTTTTTGGAATCACCTAATCCAATGACGACTACAATAAAAAAAATCCATTTCATTTTAAACTCTTTGGCAAATTTTTACTGTTTGCCGACACTGTAATTTGAAGCTCAATCAATATGCCCCAATCCATTATGGCATCCTCCCTCACTGAAAAGCCATGTGAGAAACAAGTAATGGTCTTAAGAGAGAGTTTGCTTTATAAAGTTGTGGTGAGCCAACTGTCTGATGGATGTTACAGTCATACGGATAACAAAGGAAAAGAACTTGTGACACGTTGGCGATGTCAAATATTAGTACTACCGTCAACATACTGATTCCGCTTTACACACTGGTCTGAACAGATTGCAATTAACCTAAAATTGAGGTATAAATATCCACAAATATGTACAGTACACATACAGGAAAATATTTTTGCATTTGTAACATCGGTAACCTTAAAAATACTGGAAAGTTGGTATCTATGCCATTGATTTGTTTGCTAATTTACTGGAATAATGAAGCCAACATCTTCAACTAGAGAGGACTACAATGGAATAATAAACCTCAAAATTAAAAGCTCCTTCCTCTCACTTCATCTTCACCACGCTCAACGTTGGACTGTTCTGAGTGGCTGTATCTTGAAAAGAAGGTTGATCACAGCTTTTAAACGCATCCTCGGAGGAAAACAAACAGGAAACCAAACTGGAGCCGTCGACTGCATCTTTCTTTTTGCTGAATGGTCTTAATTTATATACACGTATGTGTGTGTGCATCTATGTAGAAAATAAAGTTGAAATCAGTTCATTATAAATACATCTAACCCATTAATTCTGCCACTGTGAAGGTAATCATGGGTACAGCTCTTTTGGAGCAATGTCTGTGCAAAGAAGTCATTAAAAATCATCTGATCTTAAGTCTCGACATCATCCATTCGAGTCCTTGGCAGAGTCTGTAAACAAAAGAGAGAATTTTTAAGGAATACATGCACTTCTCAGGATAACTTCAAAAAAAATTCCATGGCACCAATTTAAATTCTTCCTAAGAACTCTGTAATTCTGACTGAAGGAATCATTTCCAGAAACAATCCACTCTGAGCACAGTATTTCCTAGATCTTACTATACAATGTACAGGTGAGAGACTTCAGATCCCAGCACTTCAAGACATACACTGAAGTTTTCTCTCATTACGATTATTCTTAATAAACCAGAAGAGATTTTAGGTGATTCCCACCCCTGCCTTCACTAAGCCCAAATCATATAAAGTTTTATCACTGCAAGGTGAGACTGTGGATTTGAAGTGAAAGCTGGTTTTCAGATCACACTGATCCTAAGTCAGTATGCTCTGAGCCCCAAAATCTTTAAGTGTAAGATTACTATTGGCAGGGGAGGAATGTGTGTTAAAACCAACCACCTCAATAAAAATACCAAAATAATTCAAGATTCCCCTCCTACAGACAAGAATAACTCTTACCCCTCTCCAGTTAGAGCACAGCATGCCTGAATGTGCCACTGGTGATCCTTAATTGAAGTCAGTTTCAGAAACTGAGATATTTCGGCTACTGTCATACACTCTTTAACATCTTGCTTGTTAGCAAAGATCAGCAAACCTGCTTTTTTTAAGTCCTAGGGAGAAAGAAATAAAAAGAAGATGATTACAGATCAGCCCTCGGAGGCAAAAGATGTGATACCAAAGTAGAGAACCTTAAGCCCTAGCAAAAAAACCCCAAAACCCTAACCTATAAAACGCTGCAGGCTGATTGACATGCAACTTCAGAAAATCCTTTGATCCAGCAGACCAAACGTCCAATTTTTGCCTAGGATGATCTGTAAAAGCACGTGCAATATTTTGTTGTGCTCCGTGAGGATGGGAGACACCCTGTATCTCTGTACGTGTGCAGTTGCAATAACGCCCCACACCTCCAACAGGCAAGGCCTCCATTTAACCCTGATCTTGCAGGTCCATTCCTGCCCGCGTATCCAAACCAACCACCGCATTCTCCTGAGCCTGGCTTTGTATGTACACACCACGCTTTTATGTATTACCATACCGTTAAGATTGATTTTAGTACCAAAGTAATGGACTGTGCAGCAGTTCTTACATGGGGCAACAGTGGGTTACCCCACCAGAACTTTTTAAGCACTGGTAAAACCTTGCCAAGCCCGATTGCAGTGAGCACCAGCAGCACGTGTGCTGGCACCCAGCCTGGCACTGTGGCTCATCAGAGCCAGAAGTACGCTCTGCCTGTGCAGCAGCCCTCTGCAAGGGAAATCCCGTCCATTAGAAGCATTAAGATTGCCACTGACAGTGTAAAGCAAGCTGCAGTAATATTTTATTTAGAGGATACACAGAATTTGTAGAAAATCATCACTTACACTACTTTAGAATCAAAGGATGGACATCTGCGTGAACAAGCACATTACAATAAACTTCGTCATAAGGCCCATGCAATATTTAAAACATCAGTACTAACAATTTTGAGAACAGTGACTCTAGGGGCAAGCTTATTTTATCTCAAGCTTGGAATTACACTACAGGCACATATTATTGAAAATCTGTCCCTCCGAAAGAAAAAAGTCTTCCCAGGAAGCCAAGACAACTCATTCACTTAAATGCCTATCAGGCAGACTAATTTTTACAAGTAGTAAAATTAATTCCCAAATGATCTACTGGTCCAGAAAATAGTTAGAACTGACCTGGGCAACTCAATTTTGCCTTAACAGAAATTCAATTGAACTGGTTAGCAGAAAGAAAAGATTTTCAAGGACTGCAAGGAAAAGCTATTCTAAATAAATATTTGACTTTCATTTCAGCTTATACGTATTGTTGTTCTCTTCAAATGTCATAGCACCTGGAGAGTTAGCAGAATATACTGAAAACATCCTGTTGTAAAACAATGGGCACATTTACTGTTAGACGGGCGCTTTCAGAGCACAGAAATAGTCTCCCAACGTGAAGCAAGGGCATTCATGCTGCTTGGAGTTCCAGCCCCCTCATTTCAAATTCAGTTCGTTAACAACTTCTGCATCTTCCTTTACAGATTACAAAACAGAAGATGCAATTTTGTGTTGCGACTGCAACAGACTGAAGAGTACATCTCTGAAATTCTAATTATGACAGCAGCAGACCCAATGGCAACAGTCTGCCCGTGCCACATGTAACACTCCACCACAACCAAGCAAGCCAGACCTACCTTATTAGAATTTATTTTATTAGAGTAAACATAATTTTAATTTAAATACCAAAAATTAGAAATTCAAGACACTAGGCAAAGCACTTGTTTTTTCTCAAATGCTTTAGACTACCCTGATCGCTCAAAGAAAATACATAGGCAGTCTTTGCCCTTCCTGCAGTCACCTACTAAACAGTGGCTATAGTTTAAATATAGATGTAATATTTTGGGATATAATGCCATCAGTTTTATGCACATCTTTGTATTCTGACACTTAAATTTGGAAGCTCAGTGTCCTCAGTGTCATCTCATACAAACTGATCCAGTTTGCATTAAATTTGTCTTATGAGTCCCAGCAGCAGTCAGGCTTATATAAACACGTCTTTAGTAAAAATCAGGCTCTGGTCCTGCTGCACTGCACAGACAGATGAAGCCTTTGGGACCTTCAGGTCATGCAATAGGTGCTCCTTGGCTTATGCGTCAGTCCCCTATTTCTGAATCAGACCCAGACAGCTCAGTCTTAGACCCGACACAGGGCTCAATTTTAAAGAGGGTCTTTACAAATTAGCAAATCATACTCTCCTTCTGTAATTCCAAGTACATATAGAATGACAGCTACTATAGCCATAGGCAGTCCATTTCTTCAGTTCTATAGCTGGTTGCTATGAGACATATTATTAAGGCTGTATCTGTTTCTTTGTGAAAACAGAAAACATCAGGCAACCATGAAGCCATCAAAAATAGTAATTAAGTTGTTGGAAGAAACAATGTTTTTTTAAAACAACCTTATTCAGCTATTAACGTGGACTGAAGTATAAAAACCACAGAAGTCATTTATAGGTCCTAACTTCTGTTTCACTGAAGCACTCAGAAGTTGAAAAGCTACTTTTGTGGGAGTTCTCTTGAGTAACTTGGTATTAATTTACAGCTTTATTGTGAGCCTCACAAAAGACAGAGCCTCTAGCAGCAACAAGACAGTTCTGATACAGTACTACCTGCAGCTGGGAGAACATGACTGGTAATGTTTGCCGTGGAGAGGCCTGTCTCCATTCTGGTCTGTCTCCAGCTAGCAGGCATAAGAGAGCTTTCACAAACAGAGTGTTAATCTGCCTCACTTAACATGTATCATCCAGATCTTACCCACAATAAATATTAAAACAAAGGAAACAAAGGGTCTACTCACCTCATGTGCTAACATTTTATACAGTTCTTCTTTAGTCACAGAAATTCTCTCTCTGTCTGTGCTGTCCACAACAACTATCACAAACTTTAAAAAGTGAAAAGTTATTAGTCAGAGAACAAACTCTATCCTTCTGGCCACACACTTGTCAGCAGAACAGATTACTGTTCCCACCGTGCGATCCAGACAGTCAGCTGGATTATCAGATATCACCCTATTCCAGGTACACTTCTCCCAGCCAGAGTGTGATTACCCGCAGCACTGGTATGGTTTACAACTTGTGCCGTGGTTTGTATACAAAAGTAGCTCTGACGCATCTTTTGACTTTCCATTGTCTAATTTCAAGTGAAAAATGTATATCGAAAGCACGTGTTTCTCTGTAATCCCAGATCTGTTTTTGTTCTTTGCTTAGCATAACTGAGGTAGCACACAGATCCCTCAAATAATTTGTTGCAGCCTTAAAAAGGTAAACTGTGCCAGCTTTCTCCCTCTACTTCAAATACTAACATGCAAATAGATATTTGCAAGGGATTTTAAAAAACCATAAGCTCCATGCTTCAAGAGCATACATGCAAATACACATCATAGCATCTTATAGGGAAGCACAGGAGAACAAAGTTAATTATTATTTTTTAAAAAGTCTTTTTTTTAAAACCACAATTGATACCACATAGGAAACCTTGACTTAAATCATTATTCTAATCAAGTTCAGCGTATGTGCTGCAACTTCATCGCTAAAGAGCTTTGAAAATTCTTGGGGGTCCTTAAGTAAATTGATCATGGGAGCTTGCAAGACAGAGCTCCCACAGTCTGGGAGGAAAACTTTTGGGTTTTCAGTCTTACCCCTGAGGCGTTACACAGGTTTTAGAGTACCTGCTACAGAGATAGAGCAGTCATGGCCCACAAGAGGGGACCCATAAACATGGGGATCTGCAATACCAAGACAAACTGAGCACCTGCCCTCAGGCCGCAGATCCCCAGAAACAGAATCCTTACAAACAAGTTGTTTTTCATTGCAGCTCCCTGTTACGCATCTGACGTAAGAAATATAGAAGCGAGTTGTACAACAGCTTGCTAAGGAGGATACGTCAAAAATCAAAACAGGAGTACCCTGAAGTAGCTACGGTAACATTCAAAGCGCAGTGAATGCGGCCCTCTGGAAGTGTGTCTGGTACACGCAGATCTCAGGTACGCTGTATTCCCTTCACCAGCAACAGTTACACTAAGTCTTCTAGCAAGGCGTTCATTCTCACCTCAGTGTTTGTATAGTAGGTGTTCCACGAAGACCGAAGAGACTCCTGCCCTCCGATATCCCACATCAGAAAGCGCGTGTTGTTAACCACTATCTCTTCCACGTTACTCCCTATGGTGGGTGAGGTATGCACCACTTCATTCATGGAGCTGCAGAGGGAAGAGAGCGACTCGGTGAGAAACTGCAAAAATTAACAAGTTACCTGCACTATCGAGCATTTTAGGACTCCAAATTGACCTACTTCTATAAAAACTAAACCTGATGGTTATTCCAAGGTAGAAAGCTTAGGGGGGGAATTTTAGCAAACGCTCCTTATGCAGCAAACAGAGACCAGGTTTGACGGTGGAGGGCAAGTAAAAATAATAAATAAAAACAGCAATAAAAAAGGACACAGTGAACTATATAATAAGCGAGTTACAAAGCTGAGAGAAGATTCATGAACAAAACTGTATTATAATTCAATCATAAAGCTGAGACAATATTTGCTTCAGAAGCTGTTTTTAAGCAGTCTTCTTTTCTTTTTCCAGGCTGATTTTGGCACGCATGGGGGAGAGCAGTTGTTTTGCTTCAAGAATGTGGTTAAGCCACAAGATTTCCAAGGTTGCAGGAAAACAACAACTCATCATCCAGCTCCACCAAACATACTGCATCTCGCTCTCCTTCCCGTATAGGCCCCTACGAGCGTACTTTCTTCACAATTCAGTTACTTTATCTCCAAACTTTCTTCTCTCTCCCTTCAGCACAGTCCAATAACTACTTTTTGGAGACAAATGCAGACATTTAGTATTTAAAAAATATGGAGATACTTAGAGATACTGAGTGCAACTTTATCATTAAGGCAAGCAGTTTCACATGAATAGTGATAACCAAATGCGTACTCTGGATACTCCTAAAGTTCAAATTATTTAAACTCTACTGTATGGGATATACAAAAAAATTAAAGGAAAATGTCAACCATTTTCAAAGAACTGAATTATGTTTTCTTCTGATAATCTTGATATATTTTTTCATTTTATATGAACATTTTTTGAAGCTTTAGCAGAGCTTTTAGTTACAGTGACAGCAATTTGAGACTTGTAACGGTGCTGGAATATTTCTTGAACAGGATACCGAGAATGGAGGAGATAAAGGGATGGTCGGGTGTTCTGAAAAGGAATCCCAGCTACCCAGTGTCTTAGCAGCATGTAACAGAAACCTTCTCACCACACACATTTGAGGGAGGCTATATAAGGGAAAGAGAAGGATTGGAAGAAAGAACCGTAAAATCAAATTAAGGATAACAATGATATAAGAAGATGCCTGTGGCTGATGTCATATTTAACAAACATGTTTTAGCAGAGTTCTTTTAACACTTGGAAGAAACGTATCATGAATCTCCTTTCCTTGGCTGAACCTGCAGCCTTTCACATTCAAGCTGGTGGCATCTCACAGTTTGTAACATGCTAGGTGGACTTTTCACTCCTCCTCACTGAAACAAGGTGAGCATGAAGCTTAATGGCACTCCTAGACACCTGATCACAAAATCCTACTGCTACCTGAGGGGAGGGAGGAGATCCAAGTACGAGAACAGGAAGAAATGAAGTGTCTGTGGAGCTGTCGTGATCGGTTAGAAGAATCACCACTCCAACGTCTGCTGTGGCCCTCCATGACATCAAAGGAACGGCCAGTGCACTAACAAACGCTAGTTGCCCTCCTAGTTATCTCTGCCCATCTCTTATGAAAAGAGTCAAACATATTCATTCATGCTTAGAACAGTTATCTGCCACAAAGAAAAGGTGAGAGAAAAAAATGGGATATGCAAAGATGGAGGTAGGGTTTAAGGAGGGGTTGAGCAGGAAGAACAGAGGACAGTACGCCTACAGAGCTCTGTCAAAACAACAAACAGGGGAAGAGGAATACAAGAGTAGAGAAGGGGAAGTCCTGTGGAGCTAAAACTGGTGTGAAGGAAGGAGGCATATAGAGATCCACTGTACAAAAGGGAAAAGAAAACACTGAGACTGCAGAAATAAGATGAGAAGAATCATGAGACATTTGTGGAGGAAGTGGAAAGACACAGGCAGCATTAAAATGCACCGAGGACGGCCCTCAGCTGCAGCAGTTACTAGTCTCAGAAATATTCTTCATTCTGTTTATGCTTTTTAAAATCTCTCACTCCTGATTTAAATAACGACAACCACCTTCATCTTTTCACTTTCTCTGCAGAGTGTGCTAGGGCATAAGTGGCTGGAAACGCTGCAGGAGTTTCACGTTTCAGAAAGGCAAAAGCAGATCATAATTTAACAAAACCCAAACATTTTAAGAAAGTATATTTTTAGTGTAGGATTGGACTAGTAGGGCCATATCACTTAACAGGAATTATTTCTGATACTGACTCAGGAACGCTTCCTAATACCAGACTACTCCATGTGAGAAATCTCAAATCTGTTCCTATTATAAACAGACCTTGAGTCGCCTGTCCCACCTAGAAGCTTCCAAGTCTGTGGACAAATTTATACCTTTTTATCAAAATGCAGC
Organism: Ciconia boyciana; assembly: GCF_034638445.1. Lineage (NCBI taxonomy): Eukaryota > Metazoa > Chordata > Aves > Ciconiiformes > Ciconiidae > Ciconia > Ciconia boyciana. The sequence goes on along the minus strand of NC_132943.1, from coordinate 2,348,725 downwards.
TGAGGACCAGAGATACGAAGCTCGTACAAGTCTCACGTAAACCAGTAGCAAGGTTAATGCAAGACAAACACAAGTCAATGCCACTATTAAAGGCAGAAGCTGCACGACAGCATGGGCTGCCACCAGCCGCAGAGCTGTGTTGTCCTGGGTTCAGCCAGCGCTCAGCCTTCCTCCCGTACCACAAATGACATGACACTACACCTTGGTACGCAGGACACAAATCGCGGCAGGGAGAAGACAGGCTTCGTTGCTTTGCTACTCCCAGAACAATTTGTTTAGTATTTACATGCTGCGGCATGGATCAGTTTAGCAGCATTGCCCTGTGGCCAACCCTCAATATAATCATGTTTTATGGAGTTGGCAAACAACCTACAGGGTAACACCAAAGGCAGTTGTGATTAAGTGGTAATAGCAATGTAATCTGATAGATAAAAGCTCTGAACAAAACCTTATTCATATACCAAGCAAAATGCAGACCCTTCCAAACTCTAAACACATGCTTTGACCCACTGCCACCTATACCATTGAGTAATCTTCAGCGTAAAGCTCTCAAAGCAAAATCTAACAGGGAAAGCAGCGGCAACAAGTCAGAGTAATATATACAATGCACACCTTGAAATACATGAAACGTCATCTGCAGTTCATACTTACAATTGATAAAGAATGGTGGTTTTTCCTGCATTATCCAGACCAACAATGATTACTTTGTGCTCTGAAATAAAAATATCACTAGTAAATCACATAGTTAACACGATAACATAGCTATCATGATAACAACTGTGTTATGAAACAAGGTTAGTGTTGCATTTTTGACCAATTTCCTAAGCAGACACTGCCAAACTTCAGGTGCCACATTTCATGGGCCATACCTAAAAGTTCGTTTGTCTGTGGAGGTGTACAAACCCGTGTACTGTTCTGAGCAGGTAAATGACTGTTGATTTTTCCCCGTCTGCACATCTACAGGAACAAATTCTGAGAGATTACGTGTGGATTTTTTCCTTCTCTAAACCACTAGAGCAATCTCACGCTGGAATCCTTTCCCAAGCTTCTAGACATTTTTGCAGATTGTAACAGATTGTACTTTCTATTCCCCCCAACTACAGTAGTTCTCCAGAACACAGGCTTACACGTGTTAAATGTTCATTTCCAAGGCCATACTTTTATTATGGCCTGCAACATCTTAATCTCTTTGCAAAGAGTTGTTAAAAGCCACAACAACGCTGATTCGCACTGTAAGCAGGGCGATCCACACCTGTCTCCCTCAGTGTTCTCTTTTCCTTTCAGCAGGTTTGGAACCTGGAGAACAGATTTGCCTACGAATATTTTACAGCATGCATTCACCCAATTTAGTTTTAGATGAACCAACGAGTACTACACAAAACTACTCTGACACATATGCGAACACATTTTGGAGCTCAATGCCAGAATCGATTATTGTTTCTATTTAGCACTTTCTTTCCTGTACATCACAAAATTGAATCTGAATGCTACAGCTGGTGTTGTCAAGCACATTCAAATTTATGATTTCCAGGATGAGCAAGCGCTGCCTGCTCTCAGCTAGATTACACAACTTTTACTTGCACAAATAACCTTGGCTTCAACGGGACTATTCATGCAACTACAAGCTTTGTGAGAAGGGGCTTTCTTCCTCCCCTCCCCAGTGGTCCACAAGGGCAACAAAAAGCCATTATAAGTCTGCCCAAGCTTCAGACGACCAGAGATCAATTCCTTCTGTTAGCAAAGCACACTCACATTGATTTATCACAGAGGAGAGAGGGAGGGGATAGGGGTCAGGTAAGTGGGGTTTCTTGGTTTTGATTTTATCAATATTGTGTGGTTTTGCAGAGTTGTCTTATATACCATCAAAAATAAATTCCAGTTTTAATAACTTTGCATAACTGCACAATATTGTAAAAATATCTGCTTACCTGACCCCACATAACTAGGAACTTTTGTTTCTGGTGTGGTGTTGCCAGCATAGTGGATGTTAGGAAATCAGCTGGAACAGAAGATCTGAGGTGGGGCCGGACGCTACAAGACAAAAATATTTTGTTGGATTTGCACTAAGTGTTAATGGGCATATAATTGGGACATTCAACACGCATGCGGAAGCATATTTACGTTCACTCAATATCAATTTAAAAGACCTTATAAACACGGATAAGAGCCTCAGCATGTGTTTTATAGGTAAAGTTACAACTTTCATTAACACCTCACTGTAAGGAGACAGGCGTTACAAAGCTGAAGTTATACGTAACGTCTACTCCACAAATGAGCGATTTTGCCAGATACCGAGGCCGGTCACTTAGGACCATTAATACAGCATACTCTGCAGACGACAAGACGAGAGTACGCGCTACAACGCCTCACAGCCGTATTCTTTTGGCCCAGGTTAACAACTCAACGTCCACCTTTCAGGAAATGAGCTTTCCGGTGACTTAGAGGAGGGGGGGGAAAAAAAGGTTAAAACCCCCCAACTTTTCTGGCCGCAGCTTGTCCTCCCGGGCCTCCCGAGGGAGGGAGGCTCCCGGGAGCGCCGCCGCCTCGCCCTTTAGCCCCGGGAGCCACGGCTGTGCCGGGGTACGAGGGCGGGCAGCCACCCGCTGCCCAGCCCGGCCGCACCGAGCCCTCCCGCCGCCGCCCGAGCGGCGAGGAGCCGCCGCCTCACCCCGCCGGGGATCACCCTCAGGCCCGGCCCGTCCACAGGCCGCCGCCTCCACCTCCTCCCGCCGCCTGTGCCCTCACCCTGATGGTTGAACAGCCTCCATATCCTGGTGAAGAGGATCCCCATCCTCAGCCGGGGCAGCTCCGGGCCTCGCCGGCTCCTCAGCGCCTACTGCGGGGTTAACCCGCTCCCGGAACGCGGGCGGCTCAGGGCCCGGCCCAGCGCCCGCTTTGCCGGCGGAAAGGCGGGCTAGGGCCTCGCCGGGCCTGCACACGTTCGGACATCGCCGCCCCGCTCCTCTCTCGCCTCACCGCCTGCCCGGGCCGGCCGCGGAGCGGGGAGAGCAACGCGCGGCGATCCGACCAGCGACCCCGCGGCCACCGTAGAGCCGGGGGAGGCGGGGGCGGACGCGGCGCTGTGACGTACGGAGGCGGGGCCGGGACCGCGGCCGCCATTACGCGACTCCGCCTCAGCGAGCGGCTCCCGCCGCCGCGACCGCGCTCGCCCCGCCGCCTCGCCTCAGGCGAGGCGGCGGGGCGAGCGCGGTCGCGGCGGCGGGAGCCGCTCGCATTTAGGTCTTCCCGCCCAAGGCCGCGTTCCTGAACGCCGCTACTCAGCAGCTGCGCCTGAGGAAAACTCTCCATTCACCTCATCTTTTTTTTGTTTTTAAAGCATCCAGGCCGCCTCAAGTTAAATTCCTCTGTCCAAACCTGCTCCTCGCAGCGTTTAGAATCTCAGAGATTTAAAAAAAACAGGTAATAAATAGGTTATACACACCTCTGTGTGATAGGCTAGACACAAGATCTGGGATGTTTCCCCTCATTTGTCTTCTCCCTGAGCAAAATACTGCTTTATTTAACAGAGAAACGCCGCGGTGCTTCCCTTTTGTTAAGCTGTCTAGCAGGGCTAATGCCCAGCACGTTTCAGCCTCAAGGCCTTTTTACTAATTTTACATGGGTCGGTCATGTTTTGTCTTTAAGTGACACCGGTGGTGGATGCGACTTTAAGCAATGGGTATTTTCAGCGTTAGAATTTGTAACTTAAAGTATTCTCTCGGGAGCCACAGGTAGATTGCACGGCCGTGGGACTGTGTTGGGTTTGCGTGGCAAGGTTTTGGTAGCGGGGGGCTACAGGGGTGCCTTCTGTGAGAAGCTGCTAGAAGCTTCCCCCATGTCTGATAGAGCCAGCGCCAGCCGGCTCCAAGACGGACCCGCTGCTGGCCAAGGCCGAGCCCATCAGTGACGGTGGTAGCACCTCTGGGATAACGTATTTAAGAAGGGGAAAAAAACCCTGCACAACTGCAGCCGGAGAGAGGAGTGAGAATGTGTGAGAGGAACAGCCCTGCAGACCCCAGGGTCAGTGGAGAAGGAGGGCAGGAGGTGCTCCAGGTGCCGGAGCAGAGATTCCCCTGCAGCCGCGGTGCAGAGCATGGTGAGGCAGGCTGTCCCTGCAGCCCGTGGAGGTCCGCGGTGGAGCAGATATCTCCTGCAGCCCGTGGAGGTCCATGGTGGAGCAGATCTCCACTGCAGCCTGTGGAGGTCCACGGTGGAGCAGATCTCCCCTGCAGCCCCTGGAGGTCCATGGTGGAGCAGATCTCCACTGCAGCCTGTGGAGGTCCACGGTGGAGCAGATCTCCCCTGCAGCCCGTGGAGGACCCCACGCCAGAGCAGGTGGATGCCCAAAGGAGGCTGTGACCCCGTGCAGAGCCCGCGCTGGAGCAGGCTCCTGGCAGGACCTGTGGCTCCGTGGAGAGAGGAGCCCACGCTGGAGCAGGTTTGCTGGCAGGGCTTGTGACCCCGCAGGGGACCCACGCTGGAGCAGTCTGCTCCTGAAGGACTGCACCCCGTGGAAGGGACCCACGCTGGAGCAGTCTGCTCCTGAAGGACTGCACCCCGTGGAAGGGACCCACGCTGGAGCAGTTGGTGAAGGACTGCAGCCCGTGGGAAGGACCCACGCTGGAGCAGTTCGTGGAGGACTGTCTCCCGTGGGAGGGACCCACGCGGGAGCAGGGAAGAGTGTGAGGAGTCCTCCCCTGAGGAGGAAGGAGCGGCAGAGAGCAGCAGTGATGAACTGACCGCAGCCCCCATTCCCCGAACCCCTGCGTCCCTCAAGGGGAGGAGGTGGAGAAATGGGAGTGAAGTTGAGCCTGGGAAGAAGGGAGGGGTGGGGGGGAGGTGTTTCAAGATTTAGTTTTTATTTTCTCATTATCCTACTCTGATTTGATTGGTAATAAATTAACTAATTTCCCCAAGTCAAGTCTGTTTTGCCAGTAATTTTGACAGTAATTGCTGAGTGATCTCTCCCTGTCCTTATCCCGACCCACGAGCCTTTCGTTCTATCTTCTCTCCCCGGTCCAGCTGAGGAGAGGAGTGACAGAGCGGCTTTGGTGGGCACCAGGCATCCAGCCAGGGTCAACCCACCACAACAGGTTAAACCAGGCTGCCACACAAATGTGTTAAATGATGATTTAACTACCAGAGGGGCCAGAGATGAAATCTCGACAATACTTTCCTAGTCCTAAAATATACCCTATATTCATTCATCTTGTAAAAACATCGCACCATTTTTGCAGCTGTTGGGTACAGGCAAGTTGTTGGTAGTCGGGGGTGTTATGTGGCAGGACCAAGGGGAACTGGCTGCAGCTTTGTAGAAGTTGCTTCAGTAAGTCACAGGATCTATCAAAAAAACCTACATGGGGGGAAAAAACGGCAATGCTCTTCTGTTTGAAGAATTAAAATAAATGGTTTAATTGAATTCTGCTACCCTCTCACGTAGTTGTGTAGCCTACCTAACCCTGGAACGAGCCCACGGGTTTCAGGCTCGCTCTCTGTTCACACCAGGAGAACTGAGAATAGAAATGAATCGTATGCATCTGAAATTCTCAGCTGAGGTACGGCAGAAAGGGGGATAATTGTCGGCTGATGAATAATTAATTCCACCGCAGGCTGAATGCTGAACTTGTGGAAAGTGTAGCAGATCGGAGGAGCTGCTTCATTTACCTGCCAGCCACACGCCGTCCCAGTGCTGCAGCTCTGACACGGGGACGGACGGTTCCTGCTGTATGCTTTGATTTCCCTCGCCTTCCCCTGTCAGCTCCTCCGAAGCCACTGCACTCAGCCTGCAGACATCCTTGCTTGTCCCAAGAGGAATACACCAATCTTGGTAACTCCAGCAGTTACAGAGGGATATTTGTGCATTGCACTTGCATACAATAAAGCATCGCTACTTTTCCAAAATCATGCTGATTGTCATGTTTGAGGTTAAAAATGAACAATATAATTCTAAAACAGTGGACCAAAACCTTCATATCAAACAGCCTTCAAATTAAGAGACTTTTTTTTTTTTTCTTCACAGACTGCTGGTAACTGTTTAGCAAACAAAGGTTTCACAGACTAGCCGGAAGGCGTCTGGGCTAACTGTTTTTTCCCTGCCATATTAGGTAGCTGGTAGTGCATCGCTACTGTTAGTGCTGGAAAAGGTGCAAAGCACAAACGCCGTGGACAACAATACATTACATCTAGTTATTTTAAACCTGGATGACTACAGATCCCTTACTAGTGCCGTGCATGATCTGTTTTTATCCTATTACAGTTGTAACATGCCAGTTTATTATCAGGACATTTATTTTCTTCAAATGTTAAGGACCATCTATTCCCCTTCACGGCAACAGAAAGCATGAAAGCCCACAGACAGAAGCAGCTCAGAGATTGCTACTGGCCTTGCTGCTTCGACAATGGGCCAATCTTGCAGCAGGGAAAATAAAATCAAGAAGCCACTGTCAGAATAAAAGCTGTTAGGAGGCAAGCAGCAAAAAACTCTGAAATAAGAAAGGAGCGTGTCATAAGGGAAGGGGGCCAGATACCATGTGGAAAGATGAAAGCAGCATAGCAGGCAGCAAGTGAGGAAGGGGGAGGCAGAACTGAGCGAGTCGGTGTGCCAGCCTGCAGAGGAGGAGGGGGAAAATGACCCAGTGGTAAGCGCCCGCGTGGCCAGGGAAAAGGGAGGCCGTGATCAGGTGAGGGGACAATGTGGCATGAAGAGCAAAGCCGGTACCACGGACTATCAATGACAGAAAGTTCTACTGTGTAATCCTGACAGTTCTGAGGAACATGAGCATGTCCAGAGGACTTCCGGACTTCAAGGCCAGAGAGGCTTCTCCGTCCCCAGTAAGGCTTTCCATCTCAAGAGGAGCTTCCCCATCTCAAGATGGAGGCTTCTCCATCCCAAGTGGGGACAGAGCACGGCTCTACGGCTGGCTCAGCTGCCACCTGGCCAAGCTTTCACGTGAAAAGGAACTCGGTCGGCTTGCTGTGGTGATAAAGCCTACAAAGTCCCAGCTTCAGAGGATATGCCTTTTGAACTTAAAAAACAGACTTTCCACCAGTTTCACTCTTCCACACTATCCCTCCCAAAGTTAAATTTACTTTTTCAGAACTGCAGGTGTGGGTGTTCTCTACCATGCCCACCCAGTGGTCTTTAAAATGAAGATGTGCCCATGTGGTGGGTTGACCCTGGCTGGACGCCCGGTGCCCACCAAAGCCGCTCTGCCACTCCCCTCCTCAGCCGGACAGGGGAGAGAAGATAGAACAAAAAGCTGTGGGTTGAGATAAGGACAGGGAGATCACTCAGCAATTACTGTCAAAATCACAGGCAAAACAGACTTGACTTGGGGAAATTAGTTTAATTTATTCTCCATCAAATCAGAGTAGGATGATGAGAAAATAAAAACTAAATCTTGAAACACCTCCCCCCCACCCCTCCCTTCTTCCCAGGCTCAACTTCACTCCCATTTCTCCACCTCCTCCCCTTGAGGGACGCAGGGGTTCGGGGAATGGGGGCTGCGGTCAGTTCATCACTGCTGCTCTCTGCCGCTCCTTCCTCCTCAGGGGAGGACTCCTCACACTCTTCCCTGCTCCCGCGTGGGTCCCTCCCACGGGAGACAGTCCTCCACGAACTGCTCCAGCGTGGGTCCTTCCCACGGGCTGCAGTCCTTCACCAACTGCTCCAGCGTGGGTCCCTTCCACGGGGTGCAGTCCTTCAGGAGCAGACTGCTCCAGCGTGGGTCCCTTCCACGGGGTGCAGTCCTTCAGGAGCAGACTGCTCCAGCGTGGGTCCCTTCCACGGGGTCACAAGCCCTGCCAGCAAACCTGCTCCAGCGTGGGCTCCTCTCTCCACGGAGCCACAGGTCCTGCCAGGAGCCTGCTCCAGCGCGGGTTCTGCACGGGGTCACAGCCTCCTTTGGGCATCCACCTGCTCCACCGTGGACCTCCAGGGGCTGCAGGGGATATCTGCTCCACCGTGGACCTCCACGGGCTGCAGGGACAGCCTGCCTCACCATGCTCTGCACCGCGGCTGCAGGGGAATCTCTGCTCCGGCGCCTGGAGCACCTCCTGCCCTCCTTCTCCACTGACCCTGGGGTCTGCAGGGCTGTTCCTCTCACACATTCTCACTCCTCTCTCCGGCTGCAGTTGTGCAGGGTTTTTTTCCCCTTCTTAAATACGTTATCCCAGAGGTGCTACCACCGTCACTGATGGGCTCGGCCTTGGCCAGCAGCGGGTCCATCTTGGAACCGGCTGGCGCTGGCTCTATCAGACATGGGGGAAGCTTCTAGCAGCTTCTCACAGAAGCCACCCCTGTAGCCCCCCGCTACCAAAACCTTGCCACGCAAACCCAATACACCTGTATTGTAGCGCTGCTTTTTTACGTGCTAACACTAACACTGGGCTCCCCATTGCTGGGGGAAGTGTTCTAAGCAGCACTCAAATGGGCATGGCTTATCCTGAATACAGTTACAGAATTTCCTCCTGGAAATTTGAAAAGCCTTTTTCAGGTTGTGTACGTTTTGTTCCAAGCAACGGCAAGGCAGGCAGTGGGTCATCTGAGCATTTCTGTGCTGCAGAAGCATGTCGTCTGCCTATGGTAGGATTTCACTGGTGGAGGGGAAAATAATTCTACGCAGAAGAAACCCAACCATGTGGACAAGGCAGACAAGATATGTGGCTTATGAACTTTGAACTTCTAGGATCATAGGAAAACACACAAAATAATATATTTTTGCTATGTTATATTTATTGAAAGACCTTCAGCTCTTTATTAACAGCTTAGATTAAAACTCGCATGCTTATATCCGATTTTGAACACTTAGGCAAGATAATTCAATTACACAGAATTTTAAAAGCCCTGCACATGCATTAGATATGCAAAAGCCAACGTTAATTCACATGTAACATGCAGCTTACCTGGTAAATGCATCTGTGTCCTTCCAAGGCATGCTCCCGACAGAAACACTGAGGAAGCAAGCGCACTGTCCAACTGGTTATCACAGGCACCACCAGGCCCGGAGAGATGTGAGAGAAACGTCCCAATGGGTGAAATGTGCCCGAGCCCGGCCGACGGCCACCACCGCTCTCTCCTCCAGCACAAACCCCAGGAGAAGGGCAGGAGCACAGGGAACCCAGCAGCACAACGCCCTTACTGCTCTGGTGGGCTCAGCACGGCCCTGTGCTGCCGCGCAGCCGCTTTGGTCCCCTGCTGCCGTACCGAGCAGTTTGAAAGCACTGTACTGCCCGTTTTTTTTTGATGATGACAGTATCTCTGTTAGGTTGCTGGCTCCTGATATTCTCTCGTTGGAAGAGGTAGCATGGAACTCTCTGCTAGAGGTAGCATCTTTCCCTGCTTTCTTGTTTTCAAGATACTATAAACTGTATTTCATTTTCTTTTAATTATTCATTCAATCCTGAATACCTCACATCATTCTGATAAACTTGTTTCTGTCTAGGAACCAATTTTAAATTAATACGAGATCATACTGAGGACCAGACCCAAAGATCATTAACGTTCAGGAAAATCCTTCAACTGAGCAGTTGGCTGAAAGTATTTTACTTCCTGATGGAATAATGAGATATATGTATTTATGTACTTCTGAGTTGCAGCTATTTAAGAGCAGATAGATTTAAAAATAAGCATCGTTCGTTTCACAGACCAGATGCATCTCCTTCTTCAGAGTCTCATTAATTTTTACTAAAAATGCTAACACGTGAAGCTGCTGCCAAAAGCTATCGGCAAACAATAAAAATACCGCAATGCTCTGAATGGTTTTTCTCAAGTGACTCTTCTGAGCTTTTTCCCAATTTTGACTGCAGAATACAAAGAGGCTTAAAAGACTTCCAAACGGTTTGTAGTTTTTTCATTTATTGTAGAAAAGTTATTGTAATGCAGTTCATTTTTGTACATCTAAATTCCATAAAACAAATCCATAGAAATGAGGATACTATCAGCATGCAATCTGCATTTTCTTTTTTAAATGATTCTGGTCACAAAAATAACAACACTTTTTTTTTTTTTCTTTGAAAGCCACTAAAAGCAGAGGGAGAGCAAAGCATGCAACACTGTACACATTTGCATAGTATATGTTACCCAGCATGCCTTGTAGAATGCTACACATACAGTATCTATAGAAGTAAAAACAGAAAGGGGCAAATCAGCAGAAAACACAAATTCGTGGGTTGGTTTGGTTTTTTGGGTGTTTTTGTTTTTGTTTTGTTTTGTTTTGTTTTTTAGTAAAGGCAGTAATGTCTTTACCAGCGTGACTCTGAACTGGCTCCCAGTGAGGCTGGAGGTAACACTGCCAAGCTATCACTGGGAACCAGTTACCAGTTTGGGTGAGAAACAGAGATTTTCTGGGATCTGAGAAGCCCAAGGTCCGTAGTTTGCAGTTCGAATGACTGCTTTCCTCTTCTTTCCTCACCCCTCTCTTTCTCATGCGTACAGACAATTTGCACTTTGCTTGCTTCTCTTCCTATGCCGTTCGTGTACAACCTCACTGACTTTCTCTCGTGCATGAGAAGAGAATCGGCCAGGTTTCACGTGTAAATACACCTTGGGCCTGAGCATGCATTCCTTACACTTACTTTACGTTTTAAATTCTCAGCAATATCAGTGGAAGTTTTGGGTGGACTTGTCCACAGCTCTTAGGGTGTAACATTCTTCTCTCCCCCACCTCCCCGTCCCCATACACGAAAGCAAGTAGTTCTGTAGCCCCAAGAACTTATTTACTGGGAGTGTTTCATTCCAGACCTTGGGCTACTAGGGTAGTTGTGGTATAGTCATCAGTCACATGCCAAAATCTACACATTGGCCAAAATTCGAAGTTATTCATGTCATTTCAGCTTTGAGGAGGAAATTAGCAGAAATGAATGCAGTGGACTTTCTAATTTTCAAAGGTTCTTTTTTTTTTTCATTAATTAGCATGGAAGGAATACAAGTTATTGAAAAATCAATCACATAGGCAAAATGCAAGGCTGAGAAGTAAACTGCTGAAGTATCAGGCAGCAAGTTAAACTGATCAAAAATGCAATAAATCCATTGACGCTGGATCAAAATATCTACCCCTTTTTTTTCAAAAATACAATGCCAAATGCAATAGTGGAATTATTGTAAATTTGTGCTATTACAAATGTGCTTCTTTTTCCTTTCTCTGTTTTTACATCATTGGCAAAATAGATTATTCTGTACTGTACAATACATTTTTCTCACTATATGGATTTTCTACTGCTTATACAGAGTAGAGTTAATATCAAAGGGGACTGTGGATTTAAATTTAATTACATTTTGTTTTTCAGGAAGTATTGATAAGGCATGTGATAATCAGTATGTGACATTTATGGTCAGACCTTGCAAATACTGACTCTCGGAGAAGACAGTAGTAAACGCTGTGCCCAGCAGTAGGTGTCTGTAAGATCCAGTCCAGACAGTAACTCGCTGCCAAGAAATGTGAGGGGAAAAGGCAGGTCTACTAGACATCACCCAGACCAAGGCAATGCTGCTCCCAGTTTCACCGCTTTCAAAGGAACAAGGGAATGACACTCTCTTAGGAACATTTTTAAATTATTTCTGCCTTCTCCCCAAATTCTCTATATGGATTCAGTTACAATATTTCTCTTGACTTCTTAAACGGATTCCACAAATAATGAAAGAGATCTTAACACAAACTTCAATACTAAGTAGCATTTTCAGCTCTTTCTCCAAGTTAATTCCTTACATATATTTTACAACATTATTAAAGTGTCCCTTTAGTTTTAAAGGCATACCTTTATTTTTCTATATAAAATAAATTGGACTTGAGTAACAATCTTTAGAAAGGTTATTCAAACGACGACTCTTCAAATAATATACTCTCTTTTGGCATAATTTTAAAGACAGTGGGAACTTAATTCTCCTGGAGTTAAAAGTGGCTACATTACAGTACGTCGCAGTCTTGTTACTCTTTGTAGAACCACTATTTGAAGGAACGAGGGGTAGCTGCAACAAAATACATGACAGCAGAACCCCGTGTATCCAAACTTGTATTCATACCACTTGGGGTAACACAACCCCATTTTAAAATACAGATTTTTAGGAGCAAAACCAGATCTGTATAAATGGTCATTTACAAAATATGCATTTGATTTTTTTTCTTTTGTGGTCTCCAATTATTTTTGCTTTAAAAAAATGAAGACCAGGGAATCAAGGACAGGCTTCATAAGCACTGAACTTGGAAAAAAAAATATAGCAGAGGACACATTTAATACAAATAATTTTGAAGAAAAAATGACTCATGAAAGCCCTAACTTACCCAAATCAGTATACTATGAAGTAATAGTATTAGCAATATTATTTTGAGAATGGTAATGTCAGTAAAGATAGGAGATTCTGGAGCGTTTCAGAGAAGTCTACGGTACTGAGACCAAGCTGAATTCAGAAGATTTGCAGTCAAACTGAACTTGAAGTTACGGGCCTATGCACATCCAGAGGAACCACCGTCATCTTGTTACTCCTACAGCTACCCTTCCTCCTTTTTGTAACTGTCACTCTCTTAAGTACGTATTAAACATTATTTTAAAAGCAAGGAGCACAAAAGATTAAACCCCCAAATATCAACTTCAGAAGCAGCTTTCAAACCTGGAGAAAACACAGTAAAATGTTTTTCTATTTGCAGCAAACCCAACGCCCTGAGTACGATCGCTGGCAACTGTGTCTGCCGAGCCACAGAGCCACCACCAATCCCAAGCACACTGAACTGACCAGGGTCCATCAGAGTTAAGTCAAACAGACACGGTATCGGAAGCAGGCTGAGGGCCCAGCAGCTGAGAAGGAGGGTGATCAGCAAGAGGTAACAGCGCTCGCTTCAGAAACTGCTCTTGCTCATCACGTACAAAACCGGGGTGCCACCTGATTTCCATGGCAAGATGATTTTTCAGGATAACACCTCAGTGTCGGGCCATACTGCGCTATCAGTTCTCAAGCAGAGGAGCTGATTTTTGCCAGACCGACCTGTTTAGAAAATGATCATCTAATTTGGCCCACTGTTTATGAACTAAAATTTGATATAGAACAGCTTTAGTTGCATTCCTTTAAACATAATTTCGTAATATACTCAGTTAGAAAACATAATTGGTTGTCAGTTGCACATCCCATGGGATAAATGTTCATCTATGGAACTAGTAAAAGAACCTGTACATCTGTTAAATACAACTTGCCAAAGAGAAAGTATTTCAAATTAAAAGTTTAACAATTGTCTTTCAAGTGGCTTCAAGATTTTTCAAATACTTTGTTAATTCATTCACAAACATATGAATGCACTGACATATATTATCTTTAGATATTAAGACTGTTGTTATCACCTGTATTGGCTAAATTCTCATTAATCCAAAAGTGTCCTAATGAAAAACTCTGATAACAACAACAAGAACAACAAAAAAGTTTTTATAAACATTTCTAAAAATCCTCTGTATAAGCCAGAGCTTAGGAACAGAGCTCTGATCTTTAATAATACTTTAATAACAAGAAGAAATGGGATGAGGACTGGAAAATTAGGCTTACTCGTATTCATTCAGGAATACATGAACTTCACAATTTTATATAGCGCCATTGCATAATAAATCACAATACAGCTGGCTAGCATTGCTGAAGTTCTAATACAAATACTATGAGTTAACGTGTCCTGATCAACATTACAGCTTTTACTGATTACCGTGTTTCCTAAAAATAATTTACTTCTTAAAATAAAGAGTTCCCGTAGCTTGTATCTAGAATAAATTAATAATCTATTAGCATGTTCGGCATATTTGTACTTCAAGATATATCTATCTTCAAAGAATAAAAAAACCAGCAAGCAAGGAGACCTGCTGGATCACTTATAACTGATTTCTTAGATTAAAATGGAATGGGCAGTGGGAGAGGAGAGGGTAAACTAATTACGTACAAGAGTAAAGTAAACTTAAACCCACGTAATAAAGGAACTCAATGTGTTCGTTCAAGACAATACATGACTTCCCTCACAAGCTTGTTTTTATTAGAACAAAGAAAGGAGTTTTGGCACTTCAGATGCTGCAGGTGATGGAATTTGTGCATGTGTGTTGTGTGGATCTTTCCCTTTACTAGCATGACATGGAAGACTTAAAAACGAGGCTCCAAAAGGCTCTAGAAATAAATGACATTTTTGTCTAGGAAATGATAAAGCAAGTAACCTTGTTTACTAGAAAATATACGTAGGTGCTTCGCAGCTACCTGCCATTAAAATGCAACTATCTTCAAGCAGTTAAATGATCTGATCCCTAATGCTACTACAGAATAAAGATAAACAGCTGTCTAATCTAGGTTTATACATCTCAGTGCATCCTTTGCAATTAATACTTTAATGCACACAAACAAGAAACTTATTAAAGCTTATAGAAAAAATGTTTTGCCTAATGCCTTCTTTCTCATGCAGGTATGTGTGCTGTACATGTAACAAAGATTTGTAGAAATTACTGGCGAATGCTCCACTGTGCTATAGCAGAAAATATTAGAGAAGGCAGCTGAAGCTACCGTTCCCAGACCAGATCTTGCAGTGCTTTCTCAGCCTAAATGCTCTTTTGGAATCTGCCGGCATTCAGCCTGAGAAAACCAAGCGGGATCAGGTCTGTCATATCCATTCTTAACTCTGTTACTCCAATGGATGCAGATATTTTCATTTTTTTCTTGGTAACTGGCCCATTCAAATCATCTAGTGGTGCTGAAGGCTGCCTTTTAGGCAGTGAAGTTGTTTAAAAAATTCATCATGCATCCGCAATCTTTTAATGCTGCTAGAGATGTACATCATTTTTGGTTGTACCAGATAGGAGATGAATTACTTTTCTCGTTGTTAACGTCAAGAAGATAACCAGACTCAACGGTGGTAGAAAATACCAGTGATCTTTGCTAACTGGTCCAGAAAGTAGAAGAAACCGTAATATTCAGGAAATTAATTTAGTGCTACATGCTTTTAAAGCCTACTTTTAGCAGGCTTTGGGAAGAAAATAAGCAAATATAAAAGTTAATGATCCTCATTTTTGAAAAAATAGTTTTGACATGAACCTGCATCAAAAAAAAATGCACGTTCAGCATAGTTCTGTCAATTTTAGAAAACACGTGCAGTGGGGAATTTCAGGAGTCTCTGCTTAAAGACATTAGTGGGTTGTACAAAACGGTCAATTATGGCAAACTTTTCAACCACATTGGATCTAAGGCTTCACTGATCATGTAAGACATAAGGTCCGATCACATAAATTTATCTATTTAAAGAAACTGAAGACTCAGTAGGTGAAAAGAAGTGATTGTGAGGAAGTAAGGCAGCAGTATCTCCAAAGATTTATCATAGTTCTTTGAATGAAAAATGTCAGCTCTACGACTTTACTGTGAGCAGATTTTTTTCTGATACTCCATTTTTATTGCAAGCTACGTCCAACCAATATGTTATTTTAAATGTTCATCATTTACGAGTATTTAACCCTGCCCCCTTCCCTCAGATTTCGTTACTGAAATTTAAACTGATCTTCTGGAGAGTTCTTGTGCGATGCTGGAATTTTCAGACATTCAAAGATGGATTTTTGAAAGATGTAATGTATAGGTAGGTACTCAGATGTACTGGAATGTCGGTACTCTGCATACTGGGTAAGAAGAGTGTATTGTTTTCCATTTAAAAAGGCAGAATACTAAAAATGGGAGAAAAAATATTATGTATCTATCCACTAATGTTCCATTTGGGGACTACTAGCTGTATTCAGGTAAACGAGAGAAAAAAAAGACGACTATTCTCAGCCTCTAACCATACAAACTATTCGTAAGTTTGATCATTTTCCTGTTGCTGTTTCCCCTGATCCTGTCATAGTTCATCACTGCTGACCACAACAAAAATGTCAGTACTGGCTAAACAAAAGAAATCATTTTGCTGCAACATTCATGCCAGGTCTAAAAATAATTTCAAACTGGAAAGTATTTTGTAACTGCTGCAATAATTTCTGATATTTGGCACTCTCAATAGTTTACATTTGGTTTGTCTGAAAAAGCCATTCTGGAAATAAGCAGTTAGAATAAATCCTTTTATTCTAACTCTAAATGTAAATTGAGCTTCCAGCAAACAAATACTGTAGCTGACTTTCTGGCTTCTAGTGGTTTGTAATTTTCAGATTTTTCATTTCTATTTTTTTTTCAATTGATTGCAACATGCTCAAGTCGACTTTCCAGTCAATTCACCCAAATTCCAACAGGAATTGGTTTATAAATTGGTTCCAACTGGAACTGGTCATTTGGAATTTCCAGCACCGGAAATTATTTTATAAGTGCCTTGATAAGTACCCTAAATTACAAACGGATGTGTCTAATATCTAACGACAAGAAAAAGTATGGCTCTAAATGCAAATGCTGTACTAAAAAAAAAAAAAATCCAAAAACAACCTATATGATTGGGCATAAATGTAAGGGCATGGTAACTTCTTTTTGCCCCCTACTTAACATCAAATGACAGCAGAGTGCAACTTCAGTATAACCGTGTTACATCTGCCAAATTAAGATGATTTTTTTTTTTTCCTAACTACATTATGGCAAGTTATCAACTGATGAATACTGTTTTTCCCCAGGTTCTTGAACTCAAAGCCTATGTCGTGAATCATGGCTATATCCTCCAGGGGATCCTCGGTTCCTATGGGGTTTGTAAGTGTCCTGGTATGAGTCAGAGTATTCTTCTTCCACTAGAGGATAGTGATCTCGGCTGTGTTGGGAACTGGAAGACAAGCGGTTCCTGCTCTTCCGAGCCCTTTCATTGTGATAATTTTCATCTGAGGTCATTAGACTTCGTCGCTCAATTGGAGAGTTCTCTGTAGAATGGCTGCTGTGCCTCATACGCTGGCTCTACGAGTGCCAAAGAATCCAAGCATTAATACAGACAAAGAGTATTTTACATTTTTTAGCTTGTTTTGAGACTTATTCTGAGGTCTTTCAGAATCCATCCACTTTTGTGTTATTCATTTTATATTAAAGTCTGTATGCTACAGGAATGGGTTACAAGGATAGTCTGGTTCCTAGAGCTGAAAGCAGACCAAACGCAGTATTGCAACGGGCACCTTATGGTATTCACCTTGTTCAATATTACAGGCCATTTAGCATGAAAAGTGAGCTGATGTATTCAGCATTTATCACTTTTCTCTGATCATGAACATAACATTCATGCTTCTGTTCTGCTTAGAAAATTTTGAGCATTGATTTCTATGGTTTTAGAAAACATCTGAAGATGTTTGTTCGGGGTTTTGGTTTTTTTTGTTTGGTTGTTTTTTTTTTTTTTTAAGGGTGCAGCTCTGAGTCCTATTTAAAAACCTTCATATGACCAAACAAATGATGGACTGTTAACCAGGCAGCTATGGGGTGGCTAAAATGATTAGATATTAACAAATTCTTTCAACTAAAACATAATAAATATTTTAAATATGTTGACAGGAAATCCTTTTCTAAGATAATTTATTAATTAAAGGTTTAGCCTTTGCTAGCCTCACGTTCCCATAATGATAATGTGCTACATTTGTCACATGAACAAAATTAGTTCATATTTTTTCCCAGTAAACTGGCACAACGAAGAAACAGCCTAAGAAAAATATTTTGTTTGCTGTCATCACACATTAAACCTCTCAAGAGTATAGCCATCCATACTCTCAGAACAAACTCGGTCAATACTTGTCTTTCTCTAGATTGCACACCCAATGTCATTCTTCTGATCCTGTACTTGCCAAGAGAATGCTGCCGCGATAGTTGCACTCTTGTGGCCTCAGGTTCCCGTGCACAGACACCATCGTCTGCTCCTCTCAGTTCTGAAATTCTGGCCGATGTTCCCTGCGCTATAAAACCTTCCTCCTATTGCTACACCCTCTCTGTACGGCAACCGTTTAGCTGCATAATTTATAACAAAAGGCTTGTCTGCACGGGGAAGTAACTGTGCAGATGGGTATACATTTACAGCACAGCAGATACGATGTCGCATCTCTTTCTGTGGATTGATGCTAGCAAGGTTACTCACTGAGAGATTCCACGTAATGAGCCGGCATGGAAAAGGTGCCCTTCTGCAAAGTTACACACTCAGCTACTGAGTAGCAACTTCTACCACATTATCCCCAAGTTTTCCTTATAGCATCATGTTTTAGTAGTGATTATATGTCAAAGTCCACATATTTTCTTCAGAAATTATACTTCTTGTATTTATTTGACCTAGACATGCAATTTTCATATATAATCACCTAATCAATTGCGACTTTAACTTTCTATGCTCGCCCCTCTATCTTCCCTGTAGTAATTTGCCTCTCTGGCTGCAATCTGCTCCTTTCTATAAACCTTCCTGTTTCCCTGCCTTGATTGTGTAGGCATTCTGATCCCGCTATTTACTTCCTGAGAGGTGTAAGCATGGCACAAAACTGGTGAGGTTACATGCTGGTCTTACGCCCCAAATAACTTTTGATCCTGCAGCGCAATTGGAATGATAAGCTGCATCACATTTTCTGCAGTAATGGACTTAAAATGCAAATCCCCTGGAGCCTAAGAAACACGTATCCCCAAAACTTGAACTATAGGATTTCAGTCCATTCGCCAAAATTAGACTAAACTATGCAGGTTTAGAGCTAACCAGGGATCAGCCACAAAGGCAAATGACTGGCCCCTAGGAGGTAGCAATGACAAAATTTACTCTTCCTATTGAGGATTCCAATGCACACAGCTCAACATCGACTCCTTCCCCTTTTAGGCAAGGTCATGACCAAGGACCAAATGACCACTGGCTTTGGCGGGTGTACCCTCTCTTTGACTCTTCTGCATCTGTGCCGTTTAACTTCACCCTGAAGACCTTCATGAAGCCCAAAGACTTAAGTTAAATCAGAAGTTTCAATTCTCAATAAACTCAAGTCCAAGCCATAATCAAGTAAAAAAGGGATACTCCTAAATCCTGGTTAGGTGAAGTATGTACAGATTGTCCCAGCAAATCTGTATCGTTCTCAGGTGTGACTGTTACACGAGGCTCTGGGCTTTTGGTATTCAGTTCCCCAAGGTATCTGGCGAGGAGTCACAAGGTCATAAGAAGTGTAAATTCTTAATACATCATAAGCACCTAAGCTAGTTTAATTCCTAGGATTCGCATGAGCGCTTTACAATTACCATACCACATCATTACAGTTAAAACTGATGCAAATCCTTCCGAAGGCTTGAATTAGTATAAAACCTCTAGGTGGATAAGCACTTCAGATGATGGAAGTCCTTACCGCGAGATAACTGTGTAAAACATCGGAACTCTGTAAATGGGCCTGAACACTTAAGTGGCACTGAAAGCCAAATCTTGAGGTCTCTAGCTGGGCATCATTCACTCAGGGAGAAATTTACCCCTCTGCAGAGAACTAGCACCATTCAAGTCCCACCTAAGCCTTCACAATTAGGGTGAAGTGGGGATTAAGTGATGCATACCTTCAGCCAGCCCACTGCACAGGGGTGATTTTCATCTTCAGTGTGAGTTTTCCCTAAGTAAATGGAGCAACATTTCACAGTTACTGCTGGTGTCCATTGATCAGAGAGAAATAAATGCCTGAAAAAAATTCTGTGGATACACCCAGTTTTCAAAATGAAACTGAAGAGGTGAAAGTTCTGCAGATGGTATTTTATTGTCATGAAGGGATGGAAAACTGAAATCTTAAGGCAAGTGAAAATGGAAACAACAGTTTACATGTGCATGTTATTAATAATAGAACAGTGCTTGTGCATTCAGCCAGTCAGGAAACAGTGACTTACTGATCCTAATAAAATCAAGCACAGCATTAGAAATGTGAGCATCAAGTATCATGCACCTTCAGTGAAGTGCAATTCACTCACAGAAAAAACAGCTTTATGTTAATTGAAAACACCGAACACTGCATCATTTCCTTCAAAATTGTTACCTGCTTCCAGATACTCTACAAGCAGAACAGAGGTTAAATTTGTCAGGTGAATTATTCATTAAATGTAATTTGCTCAGCTCAACTTTTGACATACATTAGAAAGTGCACACTCCTAGAAAGTCACACACATACAGAACTCCTTCTGAAACTTTCAGACTTAAAGGTTTGCTGCAATCCTGATCTTCTCAAGCATTCATAACTATTAATCAAAAACATTTTCTGTTTTCAAACTTAGTAAAGCACGTACTTCTCATTAAGGACTATTTACATGCCACGTTTGAAGTTTCAAAGTTCAGCCGTTTTTGAGCTATCCCTGTGGAAAAAAATGGTCAGAATTTTTTTCAATGGGTAAAAAAAAAAATGTATTTTATTCACACTCAATGAACTCAAAAAGGTGAAGGCATTTCGCTGATACAAGAGACAAGCATGGAAGTTTTTCACCCAAACGTGAATGTTTTGTGAAGTTATGAGGGTAGAAATAAAAGGGATCATTACAGACACTGTTCTGCATTCTTAAATACAGCAGCTGTTGGCTCAACTGCTGTGACATACTGTACATGCTTATTCTCAGCCTGACAGGGTCTCATTTGCAATGACATTTTTTCCAGATTAAAAAAAGGCCATTTTCTAATATGGCTATAATACCGCTTGACAGAGTGTCATTTAACTCTTCCTCAAGAACCCACTCCTTGCCAGAAAATTTATGGCCATTTTATTTCCCATTAAAGCAAGAGCAGTCACAGTGCTTCAGCACGCAGCTGACTAACTGCTTCTTCACCGATTACGGGCCTTAGCTTGCCTTCTTACTGCTGGCAGTGGCCAAACAGTGAATAATAACTAACAAAGCAAATGTAAGTTATGTTATATAAAACATACTACACTATTTGCCCCATAGATTAAAAAACTCCACCTGATCTGCACCGGTGTTTGGGGCTGAAATGTATTTTCATACCTGTAATCCAGAGATTGCAGCAGGATATGGTGAAAGTGCAGTGGATCCTAAATTTCGCCCAAGGAGAGGAGTCATGGGTGTGCTACTGGTGGTGTGAGTAGCACGCCAGTATGCCTCGAGATATTCTGCCAAGTGTTCGCAAGCATCTTCAAGCTGATTTTCATCCAAAATTACATCAAACATTTCCTGATCACAACAACAAAGTTTGGTTCATTACAATGTTACGGATGAAAAGAAAGAGATGTTAAACAATTCTCATCATGCTAATCCTTTAAAATTCAATAAATAAGGATCAGAGCATGGGATTGCAAAAGAAAATGATACAAGTGGGTTTATAAGGTGATCAAAAGCCAAAGCTCTCAGAAGTCACTGTATCCTTTCAGCGAGGTTCACTAGACGTTGCGTGATCCCTACCACGCTCAAAGGCACAAGACTTCTTTAATGAATTTATTTTGCTCTAACACAGGAACTGAAGCTAGATGTCAGAGTAACACAGAGGTGCTTTGCATTGGTTTTGGACCCAAGGACTCACGCAGACTTCTCTCATCCTAACCATGAACGCATTTCCAGAGTGAACGATGCCCCTAAAACCAGTACCACTTCAGCGAACGCAGCATGCAGGTCTGTTAGCAGCAGTAGTTCTGCTTAGGCAAGGCTACTGCAGGACATCCAGCTGTTCAGATACTTACAGCTGGGAATTCTTCAGAGACTATCTCCATGCACTGTTTTTTAACTACCTTCATTTATGCCTACCTGGATAGCCTTACCTACCTGTTCTCAACTCTGCAAGACCACGCAGGTACGACCTTTTTCCCTACTAATCTGTTTACCAGGGGACAGGACCTGACCATTAGTGCAAGTCCTGGTACTTGTCTCAGACCCGCTCACCATGCAATCCACAGAGAGGCTATTTACCAGCGACCGTGGAAGGAATTCAAAGCCATGTGGCTTCTGTGCTACCCAAGAAGTCAAAGGGACACTCTGCAGACAGTGTTTTCAGATTATCAGCATGACAAGTGCTGGTAACAAACAGCCGATACTAAACCACATAAACTAGAGTCCCTCAAGAGAAATATAAACATATTTTCAGCAGTGAAATTTCGTACCTCATCTTTAATCTTAACTCACACCTTAGTGGAAAAAACATATTGTGAAAATAGCACAGGAAATGAAAAATAAGTGCAGGTGTTGCAGGTGTTATGAGTAACCGATACAAACCACAGGCTGCTTTTCCTCTATGCATATTTATAGATCTGTCCAATACACACAGAGCTGACGTCTCTAGAATAAGATATAAAACTGCATGATTAATTTATCATAAATCTTGATCATGCATCTACCTTCTGCCCAAAAGTCTAGTCCAGAACTTACTTCAACACTGAAGGTGTTTTATTTTTTAATTTATTCTCTCTTATCAGCATGGTAGAGAAATGTTTCCTCCTCTGCCAGCAAGTATGGAGTTTTCTTCTCATAAGAATACTCCTAACACTACATCCTTTGGTCCAATTCAGTGTTTATTGCTGCTTGTTTTCCTCCTCTATTTATCTATACCCTCCTTTGCTATTTAAACACACGTTGATCCACTACATATTCCATTATATCACTCACATCATCATTTGTGGAAGAAGTTAGTAATTAAAACATAGTTAAGTTAGGAAATAAAAGAATGTGGTTTGCTTCCGTATACTTTGCTTTGGAAAATACTGAAATTAAAATACTACGCTTGGAATATAATATGTGTTTTCTTAAATAAAGAATGAATATATTGTCATTTTCTGGTCTGAGACTAGTAAGCAGTCTTCCTGCGCTGCTCATTCTTTTTGTAGCTGGCCACTGATTTGAGGGCAACTCTGGCTGTCTGCACAAAACTCAGCTTTGCAGGTTGCAGGGTAATTCTGTCTCAAGGCGTATTTTCAGCTGTACGGGGTTTTAGCAGCAAGCAGGTCAATGAATACACTTCCAACACCCTCCAACCTCCTCCTGCTAAACTAAGGAACTGCTTCTCAAGTTTCTTTTTAACCTGGATCACTTGATTCGGGGAGCTCACAAAATGCTGTATTGGCATAACTAAACATGCTGCAAGGCGGAGGTAAGACAAAGAGATCAGAGATGGGAACGCCAGTACTGCTGCCTATGGCTTCCTTTCGTAACGGAGTAACAGCTTCGTGCACTTCTAAGAAATGCACGGCTAATACTCTAGCTATCATAGCTAAACCCTTGCTAGCATAGCTAAACCACCCAGTTCTGTGACGATATGTAGCTTCACATGGCATTTTGACAGTGATCTCAATTAAACTGAATTTAGGGGAGAAGAACTTTTAACAGTTGCAGTAGAACTGCCACCTTTTTAACAGTTAACTGTAAAACAACACCAGGACTGGTAATGGTGAACCTCTCAGGCTGTCATTTGAAGGTCACCTGGAAAAGCTGCAAAACGGGCAGGATCCTGATTCCAGGGCTCTACAGTGTTTTACAGGGAAAATAAATTACAGAGAAAGCGCTCAGTTTTTTTCTTGCATTTAACAGTTCTGCTCATAGCTAAACCGTGTTTGTTCTATGTATTTGGGAAGAAAGAATCTTTTAAGGAGATCCTTGTTTGTAAGGGTCATGGAGTAAAGCAATTTATTCTCCTTACAGTTCTCCCAGTTCTCCTTACAATGCATTTTATTCACTGCAGTATTTTCTTACAACACGTGTAAGAAATATTGTAATAGTTAAAAAATGCATACTACGTTATCATATGAGCATTTCCATATAAGAGTAGTTCTTAAGTGATATACATTAAAGCAGTGGTCTTTCCCAAAGAGAAAGTTACCACTGTCCTCTGCTATTTCTTTCGGTTTACTGTATAACCACTGTGAAATATTCTAGGCGCATTACCCCATGTTAGCAACACAAAATAAAATGGTCATGACTACAGAGGCACCCTCCTCACCCACAGGAATGCTCAGGAGAGGGAGCGTAAGAGGGACTGAGCCTCAGGCATAGCCCAGAGTTAGTACAGCTAAGGGCAATCCCAAATTCCATCTTACTCTCTGAGGTCAGGGAAGGTGAGCTCAGGCTCTGGGGGAAAAGATGCCCCAGACAGAACTGCAAGGATGGAGGTGTACCTGAGAAGGACACGGAATTTGAACTTGTAGATATATCTGGTGTACTGGCTATTTTTAATTATACCAATGCATTTTAGTTCTGCTAGAGTATAATTTCTGGTATTTTTTAGGTTATGTCAAATAGACCAGAGGGATATGTACTTAGCATTGGCATGAATCCAAAAGTTAAAAAACAAAAATCATAATGAACTGTATATGACTAGTGTATTTAAAGCTGTATGGTTAGTACAGTTCATGTTTCTTTGAGCCATATAATGTTCCTGCTTAACGGAGTCATGCAGTGATAGGCACACTTAGCACTGGCTTGAGCAGCATCGGTGAAAGATTAGCAAGGAATTAATAATGAAAGCAGTTCCTGAACTTAAATATGCCAAAAAAGACAGCTATTTTTAAAATGTCTAGACATACAGCACCATCTGATGACTTATGGCTGGCTCTCAGCAAATGAAAAAAAGTGAGGTTTTTATGGTATTCAAGTATCTTCACTTTAAACAAATACTCCTCTTGCAGGAATTTGAGCTGCAAAACAGATGAAGCAGGTCACAGTGCAGAAGACAGACAGCAGTGTCTTTCATCTTAGCAGCATACTTTTACTTAATTAAATCATGGATCAACTTGGTCCTTTAATTTAAACTTAACCAAGACTGTCATCTCCCTTCAAGTGCTCTAAGCCAGCAATAACTTTCTGGAAATCAAACAGTGCAAAACTGATCAGATGGTTTCTGCAGAAGGCTGTTGTACAAGTCAGAGTGGAATGCAGCCTCTGAGCAAGTACGGTTACGTGTTTGAAATCTGGATACTCTGAAATTTAGAAATACTTTTCTTATCCAGGTGGGGTCTCACTTTGTTGCCTTAGGCAACAAAATACAATTACAGGATTGGGTGTTAAGGCAGAGTTTACTAGATCCTGGTGACGGACAATCTAAGCGCCACGATGCAACAAACAAGCTACAACACGCATCCTGCTGCTGCACGCTGTTTATTTCAATCAACGCAGCTACTCGCCTCATTTCAACTGATGTGAGCAAACCTAAGTGGAATAACAGGAAATCACTGCATAAAGAGCAAACAAGGCTGTGAAATTCTCTGTGCAGGTGGAAAAATAAATACACCTTTCAAATGGGAAGAACGTGCACATTGTGAAGAACAATAGCACATCCACTATTGTTCTGTGTGGAAGCTCAGTGACAGCTCGGTGTAAATACCACAAGCCGTATTCAAACAGGTGCAGGTGCAACTCCATTTAACTTGGCTCACACCCGTTAAGAGTTAGGAAGGTATATGCTTTTATAGAAATTATTTTGTACTACAGAAAAGTGTACAATTTTGTTTTAGTTAACGGGACCTGAGTGGCTCACAGGAATTCTCTGTCATCATTTTAAGAGGTAACAATTCAGTAGAAAATTACATGCGAGAAACATAATATAGCTGAGCTCTCCAGAAGAACTCGAGATGGCCTGAACATCTTTCAGTGCTGTTCAAAGTGGAAAACAAGGATGAGACAGTGAGCAAAGCGATCTACAGTTACTGTAACCAGAAGCTTACAGGTCTTTGCAGTAACACAACCAGCGGGATGTATATGCAGTCACCATCTATCACTTTCGACAGCTGGACATCTGCAAGTGGTGCTGATGCGGCAAGAGGGACAGCAGGAGGGTGGCTGCGAAATCCACACCCGCCAGGGAAACAGCAAGCTGTCTGGGGCATAGTGGGCACTGCAAAAAGTGTATTTAACGGGAGAAATCGAGATACGCCCCCCCCACATATACACACCGCCACCAGCACTTTTCTGGATTATTTAAATTCTCGCTCTGTATCAGGCATAGGAGGAATTTGAATCAGATCTCTCATTCTGGACACATTCTTAAACCATTCCGCTTTTAGATAAGGAGGACAGAAATTTCAGTCAAGCCTATTACCTTTTTTCCTCTGCTTTCTAACATTTCCCTGTGAATCTAGCCTGAACATACACCAAAACGCTACAAAAAACCTGCCAAAATTCAAAGTTTTCACAGAGCGACATTAATTATTCTTCATTTTGCACCTGGCGGAAACTACTGAGCAAACATAACCTGAACTCACTAGCAGTGTCAGTCAGCTTGAAAAGGTAGTTTTCAGAAAGCCGATCCGTACCTATGGAATTACCCCACTCTCTTGCTAAGCCAAGGCAGAATTATTGGGCAGACCTGAGGCCACAGAAGTCTCTTCCAGACAGGGCACCCCAGTGCAGCAGAGGCTGGCAGTCTCCACGCACTAGCTAGCAATTAGGCAAGGTCTACCTGATGGCAAGAGCTAACCTAAAAGGTCAACCAGCGGGCAAGAGGAGAGAGAAAGAGAAAGCTGTCTCCAGGTCTCCCTTCCTGCTGGATGGAGTGCCACCATTCCCACCAACAGCAGCTCTGGGGCATCTGAGGGGCATGAGAGCACTGGCCTAAAGGAGATGTGGCTCAGCCTCAATTGCTACCAATGGGAACAGTTAAAAAGTGACATCTATCGCTATAATTTAGGAGGAGTGCCCAGAAATACCTGAATTATCTTTTTATGGCCCGTGGGGACAAGAGAGGAGGAGGCTGTGAAGTTTGGTATCTTAAGAGGCATACAAAACCAAGTTAAGTTTCATGGAAATAAATCCTTGTGGATCATTACTCCAGAACAAAAGCTGCTTGAACTTTGTTACTTTCATTTGAATTGAGAATAAAAGCCATCTGAAACAGAGGCCATCTCTTTAAGGTCTACATAACACAAGGCAAAGTCTTCTAGAAGCACTATCTGACCATTAGGGTCGGGCATTCGTTCTGCTGATCTCAACTCCCAGATTCGTTCCTAGATCGTTCCAAGACAGTTCTTTTGTCAGCACTTTGCCTATTTTAAGTCAGAGAGTACCATCGTGGAAACCTTCCCAGTGTCTATTCTGAATTTCTCTGAATTAATCTGATTTCTACTCACAGTTCTTTGGCATGAGAAAGATGGGCAATCAGCAAGCCATAGGCCGGACTGTCTGATCATTCCCCTGGTAGGAACAGTAGTCTCTGCACTACCAGACCAATGTTACGCACAGCTATTACACTGTAAAAGCAAGTCCACATCCAAGTTTGTTTCCACTGAGTAGCTTTCTCTTTCGCAGAAACCAGGCATGGCTTTAAAAAATAAAGCAAGTTTGAGCTGCCCTGTCCAAACACCTGTACACCTTTCTGCACAGCACCCGCCTGCCTCATCAACTATCCAGGACCTCTGCTCCTTAAGCAGCAGGTTAGTCAAGGTGAGTAATCAGTATCTTTGATAAAATGGTCGGTGAGCAGTGGCTGTGCCCCGATGAGGTAACTGGAATGGCCTGCAGGCACTGCTGTGTCAGGAGGCTCGGGGATCACATGCATGCAGACACACGACTCACACCGTACAGACAGGGCGTCTGGACTCGCTGTGCAGCTGAAGGAAAAGTCCTCTGCAGCCTCCTCTCAAACCAGGAGTCTGAGACTTTGGCCTTTTGGGACCTTAAGACAGCACTGCTCCGCAAATAATATAATTTGCTAATGTGCTAGTAGATCGGTTTTACCATACACGTCATTTTTGACCCGTCACCTTGCCAAAGATCATAATAAACCCAGCACAGGAGATAATCAGAATGAAAGTATCAAACAACTGGTTTCTTAGCAATGAAAGCTGATCAAGGGTTGCAATTGCAGGGCCATCTGAATCGCCATAAAGTGAAGTGATAACATGAACTGGGCTATAATCAAGGACCAACACAGCAGAAATCTTTAAAACTCCACGTATCACAAGTTCTTTAGCCTTTCTTCTGTACTTACTGGTGGGCATTGTGCAAGTTTATCAGCTGCCACCAACTGAACATTCAAGTGTTTACTTTGTGACTTTCCTCTAGATTTAATCAGTCGCTGCAAAACCTGACAGAGGAAAAGAGGAAAATGTGAGTTTAAGAATTGCGTATCTCCATAAAGCTCAGACTGACATCCCATTGGAGGATTACCAAATTCAGAAGCTCTCCATTATGTTTAACAAAATGGATAAAATATTGTCCTTGAATATAAGCACAAACCTTTCTGATAACGTCCCTGAAAGCTGTGCACATTTCCCTCTGCATCGTGTTTGATCCCCTGCAAATATTTCAAATGCAGTGCAAATGGTGATTTTGCTTTATTCTACCCGAAGTAATAGATTATTTTTGACAAATGTAATCTTCTAGAGGACCACGAAAATTATATATAATTTATAATACAGAATTATACTAGATTGATGGATTGACTGTGGCACAACACTAGCAGCGTGTTATGTTGTGTAGCAATAATGCTGTAACTTAATCTGTTCTGAGGTGCATTTTGGGTACAGAAGGTATTTTACACACACAGTTCATATAACTATTATTTTTCCTTCCACTGTGTTCATTACTAGAATTGAAGGGGTGGAAAAGTTAGGAATCCTAAATTATTTCTCTGTAATGTTTCAGAGAAAATTACAGGATCACAGAACAACAGAGTATTTTTGAAGTTGGAAGGGCCTCTAGAGGTCTCTGTGCCAACCCCTCACTCAAAGTAAGGCCAGCTGGATCAGACTGCTCGGGTCCTCGTCCAGCTGAGGTTTGAACATTTCCAAGGAGACCCCACCACCTCTCTGAGCCAGGATTGACCCATCTTTGCTCGTACAGCCCAACATCCGGCTGATTCTCTGCTGCAAGGGCACACTGCTCACTTCTGTCCAAATTGTTACCCACCAAGAGCCCCAGGTCCCTGGCTGCAGAGCGGCTCCCCAGCCAGTGGGCCCCAGCCTGGCCTGGGGCAGGGGGCTACTCCAGCCCAGGGGCAGGACTTGGTATTTGCCTTTGCTGAACTTCAACAGGTTCCTGACAGCTCCTTTCTCCAGCCTGCCAGGGTCCCTCTAAACGACAGCCCTGCCCTCTGGCACATTAATTAACCTGCCCCAGAATTAGGTATTGCCCACAACCTTGTACATTAACAAAGGTCATTAACAAAAGTGTTGAACTGTACTGGCCCCATTACAGATCCCTGAGTGACAGCACTGGTAACCAGCTGCCAGCTGGACTTTGCACCTCTGACCAGCACCCTGAACCCAGCAGTCCATCCCATCTTCCACCTCTCTTACAGTCCACACTTATCCACACCATATCTCACCAATTTGCTCATCAGGATACGACAAGGAGACCACATCAAAGCCTTGCTAAAGTAAAGGCTAACAGCCACTGCTCTTCCCTTGTCCACTGGGGTCATAATCTCATGACAAAAGGCAGCCGGGTTGGTCAGGCATGATTTGCCCTTGGTAAATCCCTGCTGGCTGCTCCCAATCCCCTTCTTGTCCTGCACGTGGCTGGGGAACAGCTTCCCAAAGGATTTGCTCCATAACCTCCCCAGGGACTGAGGTGAGACTGACTGGCCTGTAGTTCCCCAGATCCTCCTTCTTGCCCTTCTTGAGAATGAATGTGACATCTGCCTTTTCCCAGTGATCAGGAACCTTCCCAGATCCCTATGAGCTTTAAAAGGTCACAGAGAGCAGCTTTGCAATGGCATGAGGCTGCTCCTTCAGATGAACCCTATCTGGTCCCTTGGTCTTGCAAATGTCCAGTTAGTTGGGTGGTCTCCAGATCTACCTTCCGCTGCTGTGGGTCCCTGCCACACACTGCAGTGGGCCCACACTTTTCTTAACTTTTCTTCTGCTTGCCATGTTCTTACAGAAGCCCTTTTTGTTACCCTTAAGACCTCTTGCTAGTTCTAGCTCCAGCTGAACTCTGGCTTTCTTAACTCCCCGCCAGGATGTATTCCTCCTGGGATGCCTGTCCCCACCATCCATCTTCTGTGTGTCTGCTTTTTGTGTATGAGCTCAGGCTGTTCCCTGTTCATCCACACTGCTCTCCCGCCCAGCTCCACATAGGAACAGATCATTCTTGTGCTTGGAGGAAGCTGTCCATGAGGACCACACAGCTTTCCTGAGCTGCTTTGTTATCCAAGACAGCCTTTTACGGGATCCTGCTGAATAGGTCCCTGAACAAGCCAGTTCTAGGGTCCAGATCTGCAATTCTGTTATTTGTACTGCCCACTTCTTTCAGGATCTTAAATTCCACCATCTCATGGTTGCTACAGCCAAGGCTGTCCTGGACCTTCACAACTCTGTCTAGTTCTTCCTTTTTCCCCCTGGTAGCAGGTCCAGCAGAACCTCCCCCATCATCTGGTCAGCTGCACCAAGAACTGGCACATGGCTCTCTGTAGACATCTCTGATGTGCCACGGTGGTCACTCCAGCAGGTCTTGGGCAGCATCCCACCATCACTGCGCTGATTCCATGAGACCCAGACTCTCTGTCATGACTCCAAGGCCCCCTTCTGCACTAACAGCCATGGTCGTGGTACGGTCTGGGCTGCACTCCTGAGCAATAGTCACATTCACGCTCCACGGCAGGAGCTGGCTAGCAGCCTGGCCACACTGGTCCAGATCCGGCAGTGGATGGTGTATCAACGTGCCCCACATAGAAGCCACAGACAAAAACAGACGGGCTTTGTTTGCGATCAACGGACAACCATCATTAACTGCCTGGGAGGTGGGCAAAGGGCTGGGTGTCTTCTCTGAAGCTCAGCCCAAGGTTTGTAGAGAGACAACCCAGAACTACAGCCGTGTTGGGGTAGGGGGCTGCAAAGGGACTGCCAAGGGGAACTGAGAGCTACAGAAAGAATTTGCTCTTCAGGAATTTTTTTGTCTACTGAATTGGTGGGTGCCTCATCTAAGGCTCGGCCTAAGGCTAGGTTAAGGTTTAGGGCAGAAAAAAGAAATTGCATCAGACATTCCCTTGTCAATCCCCTGATCTAAAAATTTCACTTTTTTTCTCTTCATCTCACTCTTCATTTCTTCAGGTGCAGATACCATACTGCTCGCTTCCCACACTGCTCTCCAGGTCCCTCTCAAATGCACATATTTTAAAGGTGAGATACATTACCTTTGGAGAAGACACTTTAACATGGACAATAATTGGTGCTAAAGATGTCTTGATAAGTTGTGCAGGGTGATTGATAGTGTCTGCATCTAGGACAACCAGTTGTAAGGACCTTGCCAGCTCAAAGATTCTTTCAATTTCACTCTGTACTTCAGCTAGTAAAGGAAAACAAAACAGGTGAAAAACATTCAACCCCAGCATTACTTAAGACAAAAATATCATCACCCATTTATTTTCATAGACTGTATACATTCAGTATATGAACTCCATATGTGAATTAATGTAATTTCCATAAAATAACCTATTACTCAGGCAATTTTTAAAATAAACATTACCTTTGAGACAATTCTGTTGCCTGAAAATACATATGTATGATGTTCCTTTATAGTATCAGTGTATTTAAACACTGGGTACAATTAAATGCACGTTTCTATTAACACAAAATAGACTTAAGCATATTTTCCAAATCTGCTAAATAACTTAGGAGTCATACGATTTTTTTATTTTCGACAGCAAGTGATGTATGGATATTTCTTAAAACTTTTTTTGTTCTCAGATTGTAATTCTGACTTAACTTAAACAAGAGTCTGTACGAAAAGCAGAACTGTGACCTCCTAATTCTATAACCACAAAAAATGTTTGTTAAATAATTGACAGGGTATTATTTAAAAAGGCACTAATGGCAATGTTCACACCAAAGCACTTTTGTCTGAAGAAAAAGGAGAGATTTATTTTCCTGTAAATTATATTTCTGATAGTCATTGTTCTGACCCTTCTTAATCATTCATATACATGTGACAAATTTTAAATAGATAAACTCAGCACAAATTGAAGCCTGTAAGTGATACCACCAAAGCACAGAAGAGTTGTATGTCAGCAACTCACATGCATTTAATTTGCCCCAGAGCTGTTCCACAGAGCAATGCATGCTCACAGGCACAAGAAGATTTAGTACTCACCTTTGCAGCACTTAATTTTGGGGTGCCTACTCCTGTGCTAGAATGCCAACTAGAAGTGAAGCGTCCTACGACCTACACCTCTAGTTCCAACAGTCACTCAGGATGTCAGAGAATTGGGTTTAAGAGCCTCTTCTTCCTGAGAAGACTGAAAACCAACTCCTCCCACCCCCTAGGATGGCGTCCCAGAGAGCAGGTTATTGGCATGCATACACTACACACAAATTTCCACCCTTGTGAAAGAAATAAAAATTCATCAGGCCAGTATAACCCACCAGTCATGACACTGTGAGGAGAGGGTGGGAAGACCCAGAGGCTCACGGCTAGACAGCAAAATTAAGCTGTAGCTGTTCAACATTAAATACAAAACCAGTCCCAGGGTCAGGAACAACATGTTTCCTTCTTGGCTGGACAAGGTGAAAGCTCTTTGGCACCTTGTGATGTGGAATTAAAAGCACAGGGCTGCGAAGAGGGAGCTGTGAGGTCAACTCACCTTGGGAGGAAACAGCACTGAACCCATATTCTGACTGCAGGCCCCTAACTCATCTTTTGCAAATAGCAGCTATAATACAGCTTGCTCTAGCCCAGGTAATTGCTTAATGCGAGACTAACGCAGTACATTGTGCTCCGTTGCCCCTCCTGAGTCAGGAAAAATTTGTCTCCAATTTGAGTATGTGAAATTCAGAATTATATATTAAAATGCTGTAGACACATTTAAAATTGCAGAACTGATGACATCTTCAAGGCTGAAATCCTGTCACTTTCCTCCAGTATGTAACCGTGTTCAGAATTACATCTGTGTCAATGTCTTACCTAAACTGGATCTTGTATTTGACCGCTCAATTATTGCCCTCTTGCTCGGATTATTTAGAACAGACCTCTTAGCAAGAGAAATGTCAGCTGTCACTCTAGTTATTGATATCCTATGAGTAAGAACACAGGACAGAACAAAAACACAGCAGTCAAATATTCAGTGCACTGTGCATGATTTACAGCTACGTTCCATTCCAAAGTGCAAATACAATAAAATACCACTCAGACATGTTTTATAGCTGAGTTATGTCATCATTAAAGAACAACTGAAGAGAAATGCTGCATAACTGTAAAGTATTTTCTATTCCCTACAGTATTGTAGACTCTGGCATATAGGTTCTGTTATTCTACTTAATGCGTTAGTTAACTTTTCTCCTCCCCAACTCACTCCTCTCCTACATGAATTTACACAGTACCATAAATACTACAAGTTATGCGAGTCTTAGGGCATACAGAACAACAGTCACAACAGTAACAGCACTTCTCTTCCCAGATAGTTAAACCATTGATTAAACGTGACGTTGCTGAGAGGTAAGGAAGGGCCATGTCTGGACATCTGAGCAGACCACGTCACTCATATCTGAGTGCCTGTGAGTCACTGAACAGAGCTGCTTGCTTTAGGAGACTGGTCCTCCAACACGCACTCTCCTTTTCCAGACAGGGAGCTGTGCCGATGGGCTAAATGACTTGGCTCATGGTTGAACAGGAGGAAAGTAAGTTGAGCCACAGCTATCTGTACTGCTGGAGCCTCCTCTTTAACTTAAGGAAGGTGATTTTTTTACTTGATCTGTCAGTGAGCTGACAAGAGACAAAAGGTTATAAAACAAAGACCACACAATCACTTCACGTAAAACCCATTTAGGAGGACTGTGATGAGCCAAAGAGCCATGAATAATGAAAAGAAAGCAAGCTGGAAATGACTAGCACCTATTCCATAGAACGTAAGATTTATGCAGCTCTAAATGAAATTATCAGGTGGAGGGTTAAAAAGAAGTGCAAGTATTTTTCTGCAGAATACATAAATAACTTTATTGCCAGAAAATACAGTAGAGAGTATAAATGAGTTTAAAAAAGAAATGGGAGAAATTAATGGATCATGGGTCCAGAGGTGACGATAAAACATGGTGGTCCAGATCGCACCTCTGGCTCAGGGAGCTCCTAAATCTCTGACTGCTGGAATCTGAGACTTGTAACAGAGGAAGGACCACAAACCCTCACCTACTGTGCCAGATATAAGCATTTCATTCTTCCTGAGTAAGAAGTAATCCTAAGTATCACTGTTGCTGAAAGATGTTAAGAAAAAACTGTGCCTTTGCTATGCTTTGCTTACACGGTGTATAGAGTCAGGCTTGGTCTATGCAACAGTGATTAAACACAATGCATTTAGAAAACGATGCCGTTAGAGCCTCTGCAGCAGCGGTTCCCTGAATGCCTTGTGCCAGCCAAGCTTTACCAGACTCCTTTCAGCAGGCCTGCACAACACAGCCCTCGGGCCTTTCCTTCAGTTCACTGGCCAGAAGAGGATGTTGCAGTTACAATAGAAGGAGCTGACAGAAGCCAAGTGTATTAAGAGGTAGGGAAGGAGTCCTGCTAGTTCAAATCTCACTGAAGTCTTTTGACAAGCTCCTCCTTGGACAGTCATTTTCCTTCTTGGTAAGGCAGACCTGTCACAAAATTGCAGAAGAGATGGAGAAAAAGAGAAAGAAAAGGGGGGAGGAAAAGCCTGCAAAGCTGTAAAAGTTGGCAGAAGGACCAAGAAGCAGCTGAGGTGCCTGAAAAGGAATTTGATTCATTTTTCTAAAGTTACTCAGAGCTAAAGTCAATTGTATCAGCTTGCTTGTGGCATTTAACTTTTTCAATGCTGAAATTTCATACTTCTAGCTGACCTAGCTGCTAGTATTGCTAATGGCAATAGGATGTCCAAAAAATACCTCACTCCGGGCAGAATCTCTCCCTTTTGCCCCTCTGTGCAGACCAAGGGCATGGTGCGGGAAAAGACAGAAGAGCAAGGCAAGGAGCAGTCCTGCCTCCCACCAGATCAAGCAGCCTAAATGGGTGCGTCTAAGTGTGCTTTACATTTTGTTCCCTGTATTTAGGCACTGCTGATCTCTGTGGATCAAGCCTCTGCTTAGTACATTCTCATATAGGGTATAAAAATATACCTCATAAAGGATATATTCATAGCAATCACGTCGTGGCAACTGGAGATGACTTATCACTTCCCGTTGCCATAGTTTCCTACTGAAAACAATGACTCTCAGTTACCACCGGCATATGCAAAGCTGACAGTCATATGCCAACAGCTGGAAGAGAACATACGCTGCGGTTCTGTACCTACACCTCATGCAGATGGGCACCGGAGCTCATGCAACGAGCTGCCGTGGAACCAGAGCAGTCGCACTGCTCCGGAGTGGGGAGAGGAGGCACTGACAGGACGCCCGAACAGCTCAGAAAAAATGACAAATTTAACTGTGGGCTGCCACGTACAGTGCTTCATCTGTCAGGTTTTAAATCAATCACTACGTTTGTAGAATCTGCTAAAATCACTTGAGCTGGGCAATTAAAAATAGGGGAGGAGAGGAGATATTCTGCAGAGAAGTTGATCATTAAACGTTTTCCCTAAGCTGTTTATGGGTTAGTTCAGCACTGCCATCTTCTCACTGCACCCCAAAAGGTACCTTGACCATAAATCCTACTCCACCTTTTCTAAACAACAGACACTATTATTTTCACTGTCTTAGTGCCAATGTTTTAGGTATTTTTAAACCTGACTTACTGTTACATACTAGCTAGCACAGTAGAAGCTCCTTTTCACAGTTAGAATATACTGAACAAACTAGGATGAAGGAAGGGCAGAACATCCCAAAGATGCAGCAGACACCTACGACTACTGACAAGCTCCAGTGGAAAGGAAGAGATGCCACAGACCAAGCCTATGTTCCTAGCAAAGAAATCCAAATTACGCTTCTCACAGCTCATCAGGAAATATTCTCTGTGTTCCAGCTCAACAAGATGAACCCTCCTTACAATTTTTGAAGTTCTGACACACTTTCTTCTATATTTTAGTTCTCAGCATTTCCTTCTTCAAACTGCCTTTTTAAGTATTTTTGACTACCAAGAATATTTAAGAGTTGGTTTTTCTTAGGTGTTGGTTTGAAGCACTGTTACTCCACCCTGTTGAAATCTGCTCTTTCTGACACTTATTTCAGGGCTAGGGTGTGATTAGTTTTATTTAGAGAACATCCTGCTGTAAAGGAGCCTGGAACTTCACAAAAGGTGCTGGAGTGAACCTAGCCCAATTAGAGCAACTTCAAAATAAAATCAAGAGGCAGTTATGATTTGGTGTCTGCACACTTCAGCGGCTGGCTGAGCTGGTCCAGCAGTACACACTTTTGTATCCAATGCTTAAGAAATCTTCATATCCCCAAAGGACTGTGAATAAAACTATACTTTTGCGTGCAATCAGTCATGCTTTCTCAACTGTTCCACGACATTAAAGGAACTGGACAGCTCTTTGAAAAAGCAGTTCAATTTACCCAACATGCAGTCAGCTCAGGCTGCAGAGCAGTGATTTGGGAGCTCTCCGGGGGGGAAGGCAGCCAGCAGCGAGCCTGGAGCTGGGCTCTGCTGAAAGGCTGTTCACTGGCTGGCACCCTTCCCTCCGAATCCCAGCTGAACAAGGGGCACAGCCTGCTTCCCAGGGCAACACGAAAAACCTGAGCCTGGTAATGCCATCTTTAAAGACATTTTGGCACTTTCCATGTGCCCCAGTCACCTTTCATCTCGATTTCTCCTGTAACTTCAGGCTGGTAAGATACTGAGGCAGAATTATTCTGTTAAACCTAAGAAATCCTACTACAGACATAGGAGACATGAAGATACATGCACTTCTAGTAATACAGTAGCTGTGTTCCACCTCACAGCTGGCTGCATTTCAGTGTTGATACAAAGCCAGTAAATCAGTTTTGAACATGCATCAATCTTCTTGCATTAAAAAAAAAAAA
This sequence comes from Ciconia boyciana, assembly GCF_034638445.1. Classification (NCBI taxonomy): domain Eukaryota; kingdom Metazoa; phylum Chordata; class Aves; order Ciconiiformes; family Ciconiidae; genus Ciconia; species Ciconia boyciana. Next base: position 2,312,038 of record NC_132943.1, on the reverse strand, counting down.
AAAATCACTAAAATGTTAGTAACACATGGGGGAAAAAAAAGCATGAAAAGGACAGTATTTCTCACCTCCCATCAAACCTGTGCTTCAGGAAGTCAAAGAGAGCTTTCTGCATCATGTCTGTCACCTTTGCAGAGGTGAGGAAGATTGAACAGGGAGGATTGATAGGGAGAAAAAGAAGTCAAAAGTAAGAAAAGAGGTAAGTAGAAGGTAAGGATACTGCCAACAATCAATACCTTTTATAGGTAGCAATCATTTAATTTTCATGCTCTTGGCAGCACGCTTTGTAATAAATACGTGCAAATTTTCTGACTCATTCTCCAAAATGCGGAACGGAGGATGTGAGAGCTGTCACTCTTTCTGCTCTTGTCTTGACTTGCACTGAAGCATTAGAGCACACCTCACCACCTTCCATAGCAATACCATTCCCAACAGGCTTCAGAACGCGTCAGAAGCATATGGGACTATTCGGGTTGAATAGATCATTTGTTTTTTTCCTACAATAACATTGTTAGAACTGGCTTAAAACTTCAGATACAAGATTTATCGTGTTGGATGACTGTTCTAACAGAAGAGAAAAACTATTCTCAGAGAGGCATACAAACAGAAAAAATGGATGCTTCCATTCCTGTACATGGTACAGCATCCGAGAGATGCTCAGCCCCAACTTTATTGGGGCTTTATTGAATGAGCTCCTTGTCCTTTTCAGGACAGCTCAGGCTGACACCTATTATCTGCCAGTCTAGACAGGAACTTAATCAAAGCACCCAGGCCTCTAGCAGTTTCTTTCTCCTAGGTTATCTTTCAAAATGGTTCCTTCAGAATTTAGTCAGAAAAAAAACAGTCAAAAGAATTTTCCCATGTAGGTTGCAAAGTAAGATCAATGTGTTTCTGTTATGTAGATCCCTATTTGTAACTGAAATTAATATTCTAACTCTGTTACCATTTATACACCTTTATATGTTCAAGATGTCATGTTTAGTATTATTTTCTCAAAGGCAGGACGGCATATTTGTATGAACAAACAGCCTCTCTCCCCTCCAAACTTGAGAGTCCCTAGGCAAATTAATCTGTGGTGCAGCACCATGGAAATCAATGGATAAAATTTATTCCTGTCAAGAAACATCACCATAAAATTAAAAGGCAGAGAGTAGAACATGAAGTACCTGCTTTGCTAAACTACACTTTCAATCATTCTTACGAAAAAACCAATGCAAGAACACTGCATTATGCTAATAATGGTACCATGTTCTAATCTTCCAAAAAGAACCATTCCAATATGTTTAATAATATCCTATAAAGTACTAACAACATTAATTAAGCCAAATGAAGTGTATCTTTGATTTTATGTTCATGTTCATTTAGTTCCTAATTCAGCAAAACACTTAACAGATGGTTAAGTTCACTAAAATGCCCTGCTAAAAGCCTATGCTTGTTTAGCACGTGTTAAATGCTCATTTGAATCTGTAGCAGCCTTGAAAAAAGTGTCCTGTTTATCTGTTCATGTTATCATACCTACTTCCACACTGAACAGAGGCAAATAATTTAGAAGGGTTAAAGGTTTCTTTACATATATATTTGCATATACTAATAATCTTAAAAAAATAAACATCAAGAAAACATACTGAAATAATAATCATTAGTTCCCATATTCAGTTTCAGGTGCTGGAGAATAAAACTGAATACGCTGCAATAGCCCAGCTACTTCATTTGCCAACACTGAGTTCCATGGGAAGATGTAAAGTTTTCATAAATGAAAAAAGGCAAACAATGGGGAAGCTTCTTCAAACTTTTTGCTAATTAGTCAAACCAGCACATGCTTTGAAGTTAAAATTTTACATGTACACAGAAGTCTAGCTAGTTAATTTGACTGCTCCAACTTTTCCTTGTAGTGGACACAAATTCTCTTTTTCTTATTTGATTTAATCAAGAATAACTGTACCAGAAATAATGGATGTGCATTGTGTTTAAAGCAGTAAAACTGCAGAGAGAGTGCCAGTGTACTTATGTTACCTACCCTTCAGCTGAGACAACGCAAGTAACAGACACTGTTGCAAGGTAGAAAAAAATTCATCTGGTACCTCACCCAAACAGTGAAAAGTGCTAACTATGCTCTTAGTTTTTATATAACATTTTTGACAATTATTTAAGCTAAGATCACTTTAAATTAGCATAGAACAGTTGTACTGGACCACACACACTAAATGTACTAAGGAAGATTATAGATAAGAAAATACTAATTGCAAATACCTGGAATACATACCTCATAGCCTTTCAGTGATGGACCCACCAAGACAACAGGTCTCATTGATGGTACTACATCATATGGGGGAACATGTTCTGTCTAGAAGAAGAAAACAACCCTTCGGATCATTAACCAAAGAAGATCCATATGAAAATCCTGGGAATTATGTATTAGAATTAAATAAAATAAAAGGAAAGCACTACTTACCACTTTTTGTTTCTGTTTTGCTAAAAGACCAAATGAGAACTTGGTTAAAAAATGCACACTGTGTATAACAACCATAACACTTGCAAACAAAAATCCCTTTCTCAATGCACTTTTGATTTCTCTCAGTGCACCTCCCTTTTGGTCAGCCCTGTTTAAATTGGTCATTCATTCCATTCTGGGGGCAGCTGCCACTTTTTCCCGAGATTTTTCCCAGTCCCTTAGCAACTACCACATGTCTAGAAATAGACGTCTTTCTCTACCTCTGCACGCAAGCACTTTTCTGTAGAACATCTTAATAAGTCAGGAAAGGGGGGAAACCTGCCTTTTTCATATACGGTTTTTAAAATAGAAGTATTAGAAATAGCAAGAGTTTCCTTAAATAAAATTCTGTCTTACCCGTGGAAGTGGGTGTGGCTCGAAATGTGCCAGAAACCATTTCTCCGAGACTTGAAGAAGAATTTCCACTCGATTTCCTACGGTATCAGAAAGAGCCCCATTAACACCAAGCGCCTAGAGATGCAAATATGCCAGGCTTTAGGCAGCAGCCATGAGAAACTACCCCATGAGAAATCACATGGTAAAGCAGAGAGTCTTCACCCACATTCACGCTGTGAGAAAGCTTCCTCTGCAGTGAGAGGTGAAGGGTACCAGGCAGGGACGTGGGGAAACCAAAGTGCCTGTAATTAAGCAGACCTCCACGTCTGGAAGAGCTGCATACAGGCCATGAGGGGAGAGCAGGTTCCACTACAGACTGAGCAAAGCTTTTCTGTGATCAGCCCATAGGCAGGGAAATGCAGCCGCTCTAGTCACAGACATCTGCTAAATGCAGCGCATAGCCCAGCTCTGCACGAGATCCCCCACCCAGCATTCCTGTGTCTTGCAGGGTCTCTCTACCAGCACACGTGACTAGCCAGAAACATCTCTCGGCAAGGCTGGGATCTTAACTGGTGGTGTAAATAGCTTTTGTTGTGTAGTAACACTGGTTTAAGCAGCTGCTTTTTCCATTCCCTGTACCTCCCTGCTTCCAGCCAGGCAGTTCTGCCCCCTGTGTCCTGCCCTCCTCTCCCCGTGTGATGCACCCAGCACAAACCCGCAGCAGACTGGAACAGGAAACTGGTTTGGGGAGGGGGAAGATGTTCAGGTCAATCAGCTCTCTAATTCAGCTCATTGCACAAGCAGCTGAGGAGGAGATGGGAGGAGGGAAGGAGAGCTCAGGGCAGAAAGAGGAGGACTGTTCAAGCAACCCGATTACTGCAGGTGACATAGTCCCATGGTACAATCTCCATCTTTAGCACAGTGTTTAGTATTTTTCATTACATACAGACTGACCAGCAAGAGGATACTAGTCCCAGTCAGTATTTTGTCCTTGCTTGCTTGCCATATGCTCTCCAGAGCAGGGATTGTTTACTCCTGGACTTGGCAAATCCTTTGCAAACATATACTGGACTCTAGAAACTCTCTTTAATAGATGACTTTTCACTGCCTTACTTAGACAAAACTAGAATTCATCATCACATAGAGCCTTAGTATCACAGCTAGTCACAGCTTTTAAAGAAATCTTAAGGTACAGATACTATATGACTGCATCTAACAAAGGTGCTCAAAAATAAACTATTTTATCATTATACATTACTTTCAATTTTATCATACAAATCCAGGGGTGTTAGTGCAGACTACTTAAAAACTTAATAGATATCATTTACAGTATTTCCCCTGTCTCTATCATACTTGATTTTATTCCTAACATTCTCCATAGGTGAGATTAGACAAAATCTTTGCAAGAATTGGTGATTCGGTGGAGTTGTGCCCATTCACACAAGCAGAGAATTTTTCTAATATGCTGTATCTGAAACAGTATCCTAAATACTCTGTTGGTGTCCATCTCTCTGAATTAGATAATCTTCTTTCTGTACATTGAGATACACTGGCTTCCTCTGAAGCTATTTCAAAAATTATAAAAGCAATTTGGAAAAAGCACAGTTAATGCTGTTCAATCATTCTAAAAACATTTCCCCAGATGGTTTATACTTGAAATGATTCCTGACCTTGATTAAGTATATTAGTATGCCAATTCCCTGACAGTACTATACAGGCTAAATTATGCCCCTCTTACTGCTATCTATTAGGTCCAGATTCAATTGGCTCACATCTCTTTACTCTGCAGTACTAGAAGTTTTGTCTCCTTGTTATCTGTGTGAACATTTAAATTTCGTTTTCAATTAGTGGGAATAATATGCTAGTAGTAAAGTAATACTAATAATAAAAAAGTATTTTGTGTATTCAGCCAATAGAAGAGTGATTTCAGCGTCTGAACTGAGATTATGAGAAATGAGTTTTACTTCCTAGACCTGTGACCAAGTTTATATTTTTCCAGGGACTTGCAATCTCCAGCTCTAGCAGTGTGGAGACACAGAATGGTCAGGCCGGAAGATGAAGAATAAAGGAAGTCAAATGACAAAGCTCATCTTATAAATTTTGAAAAGTCTGGTTTTGGCCAAAATGGAGAGAAGGAAAAAAAGAAAGAAAAAACCCACAACCTTAAGAACATAACAGCTGGGAAAAAAATCTGGCAGCCTTTGAGCACCAAGTTGACTTAAACCCATGGGGACATAAAACTCTCTAGCCCTTCAGAAATTTCTGTCATTAACACTCATACTGTAATACTGATCCTTCCTAAAGTCAATACACATTTTCTTCTTGTTTCTCATTGTCAATATCTAACACGTCTATTCTCTGCAAATACGTATTTTCATTTGGAATCCCAAATCAAACACTCCTCCAAATGCACTGCAATAAAAAAGAATCAAGTGACCTTTGAAAATACTGTCCGGTGTCAGAAATTATTTTAAATTATTTTAAAAGGTTACAGCATTCTTACCCTCCATGGAAACGTCCTCTCTTCTGCTCCTGTTGAATGCGGATATTCTCCAGTCTAAGCGGGCTTGGAATAAAGCCAATCTCGCAGCCCTCCTTAACCAGCCTTCCTATCCACCAGTCATTATTATATTTCTGGAACATAGAAAGGTTACTGGCTTCAGTTCAAAATGCTCCATGTCCGAAACTCCCTTATTTTGTTATCCACAATCCTTAACTCCATACTGGTCAACAAAATCAGACTCACACTGATGTCTGAATGCTGGACAATCCGTATGAATTTAAGTGAAGTTAAAAGGTGCTAGGCAGTATGTGGAAGGTTGATGTCTTCTTTGCAGCCGGACAGTGGAAAGCAGCGTTACCTGTGGCAGTACTGCTTATCTCTTAACTGCCCCAGCACAACCTGCTGTGACTTTTCCTCTGATGTCACCAACTAAGGTGCTGAGGGTGATGGTGATTTAATGAGACGAACCAACTTCTGGTGAACCAAGGCCACCAAACTACCTCACAGCGGCCATATAAAGCAGTCAAACATAAAAATAACACCTTCAGATCACCATCAAAACCATCATTATTGGTTCCTTCTAAAATTTAATGGTCTACACCAAAGATCGCCACCACCACCACTGCCATTTTTCCTTCCTCCTTTCCAGGTACCTGTACAGATGTTATTACCGTGTTATCCCTTTGCAAAAACCTTGTGTGGTGGAAAAGGTCTACAAACGCCATTCTAGAAACCAAAATAAAGACCAACTTATCCAAGACAACATAGAAAAGTTATCAGATCCAGCAATGAACTAAAACCGTATCTGGTTAATGCTATGGCAGAGCTCTAACCAAAGTTGTGACACCTCCCTACAAATTAGGTTTTTATAGTGCTGCTGCCTAGAAGTAGCTAAACTATTTGGAGGCATACACTTTTAAATTTATGACAGCTGAAGAAAAATTCACCTTTAGGAAGAAACTTTAATATACACCTGAACATATAAAATTTAATTTTATCATTAACCTTTAGTAACATACATTTTTCTGCATTAGTGAAAGTCTGGCCTAACTTTAATGATGGAGAGATGAAAAACGATATTAGTGGATATCAAAGTGGAAAAGGATTTGTTGTAGCTGGCTGCCAGCACAGCTTTTGAAGAAAAATATCTGAAAACCTTATACCCTGCTATGCTTCATTAGGTACTTCAGTGTTCAAATGAAACATTACTTTTCACAACAGACCTTCAAGTCATTAAAACCAGCACGAGTATACCAATTCTGTTTGCGTGCCTTGAGGAAAAAGTTATCACAGAAATCTCCTCTTAAAAATCATTAGTTCTCTTGGCTCCATATTCTCAAGCACTTAAGTTCTTGCAGGAACACATAAATACCATGTCCTAGTTGTCAAAGGTACAACAGTGCCTAACTGAAGTCTCTGAAAATACAGAGCCTCAATATCTTTGAAAAATAAATTAGCCTATTTATTAACCCACACATATACACAAATATTAACATATACAGCTAGGGGAAATGCAATCCATATACCCTCATCTTGAAAATCTGTCCTCTTTATATAGCTGTTATTTATGCAAGAGGTTCCATTATTTTATCATTTCAATGTTTTACGTATCTATTCTTCATGCTGTTATGACCCTGATTTGGACAATGTCAGTAAGCAAAGCTTAATTTTAAATATGTTGCTTATGCTTAAGTCGACAGAACTATTTGCATTCTTTAAAACAGACAAATCCTTCAGGATCTAGCATTGTGCTGTTGTAAATGAGTGAAATCAATCAATGGATATAAATCACTGTAAAACCTGAATCCCATGAGCATTACCCATTCTATTTTGGTTCTAAATGTATGGCTTGAACATGAGAACCTTTCTTCCATTAGCAGGTCATGGACCTCTGAGTGATGCCCCTAGACATGAGATCAGAGTCAGTGTTATGCTGAGAATATCTGAACAATACGAATGATAACAATGCCGCAAGGAATGCAGGGCTATTTGCATTAGGTCATTACCTCCCATATGTTATTCTTCGCATTCAGCATGTGGGAGGACTACAGTTCATTCCTATTGGTTGCCATGCCCATGATTTCTTCTGCATTGTCAGTAATTGTTGCCACTTCATCTTTTAAGTAAGCACATAATGTATAGTCTTGTAGGACACAGATGAGACATACAGGACACATTCTCAATATAGCAACTCATCAGTTACTGCTGATGTTTCATCCTGTCAGCAGGGTGACCTTACTTCTTACCTAGTTTAGCATTATTCTAAAATCTGGAACCATGCTTGTTCTAGCCCAAGCAAGCCTGTCAGATCATTGAAAAATAAATTCTGCAAAGCCTTTTTCCATGCAGCTAGACTCCAGCATGGGGAACCATTCCTGAAATCCTACTGAGTTACAGCCACAGCTTCAGGCAAGCTGAAGGTTTCAGCGTTAACAAGGAAACTATGCTAAACCCTTAGCAGAGCTGACAAATACCAGTAAGCCAGGCGGCTTACAGTTTAGTGGCAATGCGATCCTGGCCATTTAGATCTTGGAAGAAAACTCACAGAATGCCAAGACATGGACTTGGGACACTTCTCTGGAAAAATGAACAGGGCAGCACAATAGGAGCTTAGTACATTAAATTCAATCACTGGCCTGACAATAAAGGTAGCCACATCCTAGGAAAGCCAAGATCAAATACTTGTTTTAATGGTGATGCACAGTTACCTTAATGGTTACACAGGACAACGTACACTAGAAAGATAGTATGTCAGGTAGGGTACATTTCTGGTGTGGGTGGGAAAACACTGGGGAAAGTAGCTGAGAAAGCAATCTGAGTGCTGTAATGGATGCAGCTGTCTGCATTCAACTTTGAGTGCTAGCAAAGGAGCTTTTCCTGATGGGAAGCAGGTTTAGAAAGTGGCGTACATCAAGGGAGTTCGGGTGCGGTGCTAGACAGAACAGAACACATTCTTGGGGAACGAAGAGGAGGGGCAATCAATTCTGCATGCAGAGATAAGCAGATTCAGATTCAGTGCTCCACTTCCTCAGCAGGGGTTTAAGCACTGTTCCACACAAATATTAAAAAAAAAAAAACACACAAAAGAAACAAAAAAATCCAAATCAAACTTCCCTCTGTTTGCAGCAAATGGAGAAAATGGAATAAGGGGTTCAACTGCCTCTCCTGTGTACTTCTCAGGGAGAAAGAATTTAAAGCAAAACCCCCTGTTCTACCACCAACCTCTGCCTCTAGAGGTGCAGAAGCAGATGTTTTCCTCCTAAATGTGCTCAGTCTAAGGGAGATCAGTGCTCTGAAGCGATGACGGACACATGTTCAAAGAAAGAGATAAATGAGTACTGAACACCCTAAAATAAACCCAGAATGCAGAGATGAAAAAATGTTTTTGCAAGCTGCAAGCCTATGTACAAATCTACAAAACGACAGGGGTTTATGCAAATTTGGAGGGCTCACTTCAGATACAGAATTGCAGAAAATATGCTCAACATGCAATAAAATGTATTTTTCTCTACCAAAGCCATACTCAGGGCCCATTTATTCCCATTCCTTTTTCCTTATTTTTTTATCTGTCCTCTTCAGTATTTTCTTTTTTTATTCTACTATTCTAAGTCTTATTTCCTCCCTTACAAGCCTAGCTGGTGCTTTATGAAGACCTAGTGTAACCTGGTGCTACTCCACTTTCTGATCAATAGAATCCCTTTCTATTACATAATCTCTGATCCATCACAAACTTCATTTGATAAAAAGAATCTGAATCTACCATGTTGAAGGGTATTTAAACTATAGCAAGATGTTGTTTCCTTCCTGTAAAAATCCAACAACAAGTCGGTAACATCAAGCGTTAAAAAAGTGCAAGATAACCACCCTAGGGTTCCGGAACTCCGAAAAGGCTGAAGTACCACCACATCATCGCTAATCAGACAGATGTGCTCTGCTCTCCTGCCTCCACTTGGCTCTTGGCTCTCTTTTTAATCTAGTATGGCTCAGCCCCAACTGTTCAAATCATAGTCCTCGGCATGTAAAAAGATCCCCTTTCACATTCCCTTTTACTATTTCTTGGTTTTACCTCTTTAATGTGTAGGAAGTCCTTGGCATCAAAAGAGATGGCAGTGCTTGGGACAGGAACATCTTCATCCAGAGCTCCACAGTAACTCACGTTAGTCTTAACAGCAAACGCTACTGGTTTGGACTAGAAATAGAAACACACATCACATACGGTGGAAATGTTCTGAATCCAGAACTGTATCAAATTACCAAAAACCTAGCAGAGGACATTTGCCAAATACATCAAAATTCAGACCTAATGATTTCACACAAGCCAGCAGAGTTCAGCTCACTAGAGAAGATCTCCATTTATATGAGAATATTTACACTATATTCCCCCAAACATCTTGTCTGCAGATAATTTGACTCAATTGCCAAACTATTTCAAAAGACAGCATCATCATCATCATAAACCAACAGTGTGAATTTTAACACTAGGCAAAAGATAAGTGCCACATAACTTAGTTATTATTAAAGTTCAAAAGAACACACCTTCGCCCTTTCAAGTTGTATAGCTGCTTGTTGTTCTCTTTCTTGGCGGATTGCTTCCCTATCTTCTTCCAAAGAGACATCAGAGTCTGAGGGTCTGCTTGTGTACGAATCTGCTGAGCCCTGAAATTAAATTCATGTCACTAAGAAAACATAGGTAAGAAATAGAACCCCACTCTTCAGTCAGATTCATAAAATACTTTTTAAATATTTGTTTCTTAATGTCTTTGAGTGAATTTTACATAGTGTTGCTAGCACAAAAAATCTGCAGAATTTAGCAGAGAAACAATCTGGCTTTACCGATCAGGTGCACTAAGCCAAAGACAAAAAACCCAAGAAAAACCTCTCTCCTCTCTTTCACAGAATCTCTTCACTTTCTTACTGACACAGTGAAATACAGCTCAGTTGTGGGCACTGTCCACAAATCTTCATAATATTTAAATCCTGCTTGACAACCTTAGATTCAAGATCATCAAGGGCTAGGTCACATCAAATATAATTAAGGTATTATAAAGCTTGGTTAGAATCACCCCTCCCTGTAAATACAGTACCATTGTGTAAGTACTTCCCTCCCTGCCCTGGGTGCCACTCACATAAAGCTTTGTTCTGTGCTTCAAGAGGGGGAAAAAAAAAGTGACAAAAGTCACATTATTAAAAGCTACTCAACAGAGCAACATAAAAGCTATACAAGGATATGAAACGAAAACAGTACATACAAGCAGCAGCAGAATGCAACAGCCTATAAAGGAGGAAATAAGGTACTGCCACAGTTAGATTTTTTTGTCTGAGACTTCGTTCAGGAAGCCTGGCAACATCTGAAGTATGCAGTGGCTCCTCTCTTCTTCTTATAAAGCAACCTGACTCCAGCATCCTACACAGCTGATCTTTATGTTTGTGTGGAGCCAACTGAAAGACAGGGGTTTAATCTTGCAAGGCAAGGTAAGGCAAGGCAAGGCAAGGCAAGGTAAAGGGAATGTTTACTCATGATGAAGCTGAAATACCAATCCCCCTCTCTCCAAAACCTCAAACACACACCTGATTCAGAAGCCTAGCAAGACTAGGACTTGAACCTAGACTTCAAGGAGCACCACTGATGGGGGTGTGTATGACTGGGCATTCATACAAAGGTGAAGTAAATTTTCACGATAGGAGGAAACTCCTACAAAGATCTCAAAATCCTGAAGTCTAGGTCTAACTTTCCACCCAAGGTAAATGTTGAACAGGAAATATATGTCCCTTATTGAGCCATTTCCCAAGCAAATGGAATTTTTACTAATAAATTAATATGTCTGCCTGGTGAACAATTGTCTTTGCTTAAGCCAGACTCCAACCTTGCAGAATCCTGTTCTGTTCAATACAGCATTTGCTTAATTTGTGGTTGGGTCGTTAGTCTGCTCCAGCCCAGGAGAGGTCTGCATTTCACCCTCCCCAGCCCGACGCTCTGCCCTGGCTGCAGGTGACATGCAGCAATCACACACTCCCCAGGTTCTGTATCACAGCACTCAGCTGGGCTGGTAAAGGCTGCCACAGAAATCAGTATATACAGTTTAACATAAAGAGCCTCATATAGTTTGCACTGTAGTCTAACTTTTTAACCTACATATTTTGCATGTCTTAGGAAAAATAACTACACAAAAACACTATCATAAAAAAAAAAAAAAAAGAGAACTTCAAAAGGATCAGGATAACGCAGAGCTGCAGAAGGATCCGGCCCCAGTACTGTACTCAGTAGCAGGAATATATGGCAATGTCTGACCACTGCTGAGAGACACTATTTCTGTTTTTAAATGAGGGAAAGGAGTAATGCGCTGGACTACATATGCTGTATTGTATTATATAACCAGTGTAGCAAATAGTTTCTAAGTCATCACATTTCTAGCAACAAACTGAAGACATACATTTCTATGTATTTATATCTCTGTAGAGCTCCAAAATCCGTAACTCTATACATGTTCCAAAAGAGCCATTCTACAGCATTATGTCTTTCAAATTTTTTTTCCTTAAACTGATTTATAACTTGCAGCACAGGGACACATATTCTGTGTAATCTACCATAGAAGTCAATACTCTTACTCTCCATGTAAACTAACATATTCTTAAATATTGATGTGAATACATATCCATTAGAAGACTTTTGGCAATGAACCACTGATGAGCATATGCTCTCTTCTTGTTACATACTCATAACTTGGCCATAAGCATGGTGCTGTCACTAGGGAGGGCAGATTTCCTCTATGTCAAGAACAGGATTCACCTAACATGAGCTAACACACAGCTATGACCTTAACAGACCAGAAAAATTCCTTCCCAGGACAGCCAGCCACCCCGCACCCCATGCACCAAGGTGAGCTGGAAAGGGCAGCGTGCCTCCCAGCAGCCGGGCCTCTGCACAGACCCACGCGTTTGGGGTCCTACGCTGGAACAAGTCTAACATCAACAGGCTGAAAACTAGCAGTAGCTGCTGGCAGCAGCACAAGTTTTTCCTAGCTCGGAAGCTAGACATGCTGCTCTTCCTTCTGCTTCCTTCGGGATGTAGCAGAGACCAGGGAACTCACCAGCCACAGCACTTGGCTAGGCCTGCACCAAAGACACCTCTCGGGCTGCTCAGTGGCTGCCAGTTATTCCTCTCTCCCCACCTTGGGGGCAAGATTAAATCTTTGGCTACCAAATGCGTCACCAACAGAGGCATAAGAACATTTCTTCCCTGATCAAAGGCGAGAGTGCAAAGCATGCCAACTCATCACACCTAGGTGAAATGGGTAGCAGGAGACCCCCTGCCTAGCCTACTCTTCCAACCTACATCTCTGTTCAGCAGCTGAAGGGGAAGTCTATCAGTGGGAGACTGAATTTATATGGTCAAATATTCTAGTCCTAAAATTATAGCCTCTCCTCCATACCACAGCCTGCATTGTTCAAAGCAATGAAAAAAAGAAAAAAAAATAAAAATAAAAAAAAATCCCAGACCAGGAGTTGCAAAGACAGACCAACTTTGTGGTAGAGAAGAACAGCTTATTGTTTATTGTCCACTAAACATTCTGAAGATACAAAATGCTTTATAGCTGCTGATCATCACATTTTTTACTTACGGACAACAAAGCTTCAATAGAAGCAGAAAGGAAGAAGGAAAAGTATTCACGCTCTCCAAATAATAAATCAAAAGGCATAATAATAAATACAAATAATATACTGCAGTAGGAATGGGCTTCTTTCCAAGATTTTAGTCCTACCTGGCATAACAAACTGCAACAGGAACGCACCACATCCTGGCATGCCTGAAGCCCGAGACAAAGCCACTACTGCTGTCATTAAGAGTAGCAGACACTGTTCCTCACCCATGTGCTCTCTGAGCATGTCATTTTCCCCTTAATTTTCTGTGTACTGAAAGGTATACAAGAACAAGGCACAGAATATGTCACTGAGAGGACAGATATCAGCACCACACACATAGGTGGACTGCAGAAATAATCTGTATGGGGGAATGGTGAACAAAAAGTGCACAGGCTCACATCTATATATTTATTCAAGGCCTCTGGATATGATTCAGTGTAGCTTTGTAAGGCAATTTAATAGAAATAGATACCTATGCTGGATGCACCATTTCCCATACTGGCTTTTAGTGGTATATGTCTGAGCACTGACCTATTTAATGCTGTCAGAACAAAGTAGTCTTAACCAAAGCAGCTGATACTGCAAGGCTACCCCAGGCTTCAATGCTAATCACTGCCTGTATGCCAAATGATACGGATTGGTACAATCACATCCGCATGATCCCTTCTCTTGCAAGTTATGCCAAATAGCAAGTGGCTTATCTGAAAGATGCAGCCCCAGGACTGTGACTCATGGGATGCTGAACTGCAGCATCACACTGAAAACAAGGCACGATTCTGCAAATAGTGGCAAGATGGACAGAAAAAGCAGTCCAAGGTAAGTAATGAAAATTGGCATTCTGTAACATACCATAAGCACGGGCCAAGGAACGCGAGTGTCCACATTTGGTCAGAGCAGAAGACCAAGCAAGATTAAGGTTTACTTTTCTCAGCTCCATCACTGCCCCACGCTGAGCAAGACTACACAGTGCTACCGGGTATGCACATTTACCCTTGCAAGCCATCTCACTGACTTCCCCGTCATCTCTCATGCTTCTGTTAACACCACCCTTGATTTCTGCACTCTGCGTTCACCAGCCAAGGTGCATTTGTAGTTACACTGGACCCCTGGCAGCAGCGACTTCTACTCACAAAATGGGACGCAGAATCTGATTAAGGCTTCCAGGACCTACTGTAACACAAGCAGTCCATAAATTAAAAATAAGCCTTGTTATCCTCAGAAGTCCAGCTTTTGACTATTTTTTAAAACCATGCACAGACAAAAGCATCACTTCTTGTATTCAATTTTCAGTTCTGTTTAAAATTTTTGTTTGAAGATCAGAATATTGACTGCAATATTGACAGAATATTGTGCAACAAGCCAACATGAACACTTGTGTCTGTACAGCACCAAGTGCAATGAAGTTCTGGACTGACAGCTTATATTTGTTGAAATTGTAATAGATGTGATAATACTGAATACTATGATGCATCCGTGCTCTTGTCACAGCTGGGAAAGTATAACTGACTGCCTGACCACACAATGAAAACCAAATTATGTTAGTAGTCTTAGGGAAGTGAGAGGAGAAGAAAGAGGAAAGAAGGCACTCCTCATCTTTTCCGGTACACCAAAACTTTACCAAAAAGACCCTTTCATTTCTTTATTTTCATATTGCTTACAGCAGCAAGCTGATAATTGGGGGCATATTGCATATGTCCACAGTTTCACATAATATTCAAGGACCAATTATCATGCTAACTATTACCCAACCTCATCCTCACGACCCCCTGGAAGATACAGGAACTTTGTGAAGCGGGAGCATATGCAATGAGTTCAAGTGCACAACAGATTTGACAATTTGAAGGAAACAGGCTTTGTTAGATAATTATATTATTCAAGGCAATGAAAGACTTGTTTCATATTTCACAGCCTTTTTACTTTGGGCTTCTGTGAATTCATTTTTCTTGCAATTTATTATTTATTTTCTCCCTCATTCATTTTCCTCTCTCATCAATTAGTATAATTCAGCTTTGATAAAAACATTGAGGTTTGAAGCAATCCCAAAACTGCTAGGGGAAAAAAGGGTAAAGAAGAAAGAACAGTGTGTTTGTTTATTCAGCAACTACAAAATAGTGGTAAATCACCAGTGCCTCTTGCTCACTGACTGGTGACTTGCTCACTTGAGACTGCTGAAAGATATGTGCTGCGGTGGCTGGATGACTGGAAAGGGTAACAAAATATTCCTAGTGAACACAGTGCTTCTATGCCCCAGCCTGTTTAGGGAGGAAAAGTTCATGTGCATCCTCCTCCTGGACACTACAAACAGCCAGCAGGTCCAGCCTTCCTGCTTGCTGAAGGAAAGAGCAGAAGAAAATATCAACCTTTAGTTGTTATGGTTTCAGAAGGGGAAAAAAAAAATAAAGACTTCAGTGAGGTTGCAAATATTTTTTTTTCCCAACTGCCATAAATATACAGATCCGAATTGCTCTCTAACCAGCCATAACTTGTAATACTCTCTCATATAGCCTGTGCAATTAAAGCATCAATCCATTAGGAGCTCCAATAAGCCAGATGACATGCAGTCTCTTTTGAAAAGATTTAGGGTGCTGCAGAGTCCATCACAACCCAGAAAGCATTTCTGAAAACGTACCCTGCTCAGAGAAAAAGCTTCTGCCTTATCCATTAAGCAAGACAACAGGGCAGCATTGTCTAATTGCAGGCATCCTTCTCCTACAGAAGGACTAGCTACAGGCATTTTGAGCACATCTCTCTATCCAGGAACAAGCAGACATTCAGCACACATGGCAATCACTATGGTTAATAAAGCATACATGCCACTGAAGAGGAAAGCCCTAGTATCTGTGTTCATACGCACACGTTGTTTTCAGCTGAGAACATGAAAAATGTCTTTGCAATAACAGAGAGTTCACTTTGAAAATCCATAGCACTTTAAAATGACAAAGTATCAGGAGTGGCAGCACACCTTGAGGCAGGCAATTATTTTGAATGGTTTGCTGGAGTTTGAATAATACCAGAGCTAGGGACAGCATGAAATACTTCAGGGGAAAACAGATCCCTCCTGTCTCACCCTGTCCGTCTCTCCTCCTGTGCCTTCTCTTAGTTCCTCCCCACAACAGGAATCCCACTTGGTACCTTCAAGCTTCCCTACAGGTTTTCAGACGCTCGAGGCAGTTTCACCTCCGGCAAGACACAGTGCGCAAAGGCCCCAAAGATCCTGTCCTGATGCTGAACACAGAGGTTACACAGCAGAGCAAAGAGCGGAACCAGAGGTTGCGCCAATGCTTTTAAACCAGTCAGGACCTCAACTAAAAATTTTCTAGCAGGCAACGAAGTGTGTGAGCACACATACAGCACAATGGAGGTTTAAGAGAGCAATACTGTACAAAACAGGATTGCTCATCATTGTTTAGCTGGTTTATATTGGAAACAGACAAACATGACCTTGTAAAGCACAAGGCAACTTTCTCCTACACGCTGTTTTTCGCACTCTGCCTGCGTTGTCACATTCCTGTCTCTGCGAGGTTGGGGACAAGCCAGCAAAATCCCCACTGAGGGCTAGCACACAGAAGCCCTGATGCACAGGAAGCCTGAGACTTGCGTAATAATTAGTAAAAGAAAAATTTACATTTACAGATGGATACACAGATATGGAAACTTATGTTGCAGTTTATTCCACGCCGATTCTGCTGCATTATGTTGACACTGTACGGCAGAATCAGAACCGCACAGGTTGGGAGGAACCGCAGATTCCTACGTACCCTGGAGGAGAGGGACAATACAGTGGATCTGGCTTTCTGCAGTTGGTTTTGTTGCTGTTTTTTTTTTTTTTAACTAACCATGTTACCAAGAATCAAAGCATCAAAAGTAGACTTCTGGGTGCAATCTTGATGTGTCCTTTATATCCAGCTCATTTAAATGTCCTTACATAAAATGGGACACTGGAACTTATGGATCTCTCCCCTACCTCCAATTCCCACAAAAGCAGGGAAGTACCACATTTAGGACTTGTGCTGTTGTAACAGCACTGCCAGGAAACGTTAAACTTGCATGCAGAGAAGCTGAAATTTCATTTGTTGGCTAAGACATGGAATCATGGAGAGACTGACTACTACTAGTCACTTTGGCTGGATTAAATACATATTATCATGGGGCTTGAACTTTTTAGGAGCTTTGCTTTGCACGAATCAGAAGGCACTTCTTCCCATTAAATAGAGACATTCATGATTAATTGGGCACTTCAGCGCTCGTAGCTCCTCCAGCTGCTGAAACCTCTGCTCAGAGACCTGCACATGAAATACAGTGCTCCTGGAATGGGCTGGCGGGGGGGCTCGCATGCCACATGGTTATCAGTCACGGCTAGGCTACTACCAGAAGGGGCTGCTTTCAGATACTTTGTTAACTTTCCAAGAAATTCAGTCTTAGGCTGAAACATAGAAAACAGCAAAGTAACCCTTGCTCTCAAGCCAAACCATATTCCAACCCACACCAGGCACGATTGCTCAGTTTACCTGAGCAAAAGAGGGAAGAGTTCATTCTAAACCAGTACCATTTTTGTTCTAGCTGCATTCAGTATGTCTCATGATAACAAGTTATCTGCGTGAGGACTGTAACCAACAGTATTCTGTACAAAAGCAGGTAGGAAGCATTCTGCCTGCTGCATAGATGAAATTCCAAGATTTCACCCTCCCAAACCAGAACAGAAAGCTCAAAACCCCTGGTGTAATCCACTCCATGCTGAGCCCTGGCCAGAAGAGGAGGCCAAAGCTCAGCTTAGAGCAACACCTTGTGCTCCTTGTGCAAGCCAGGAGTGACCGTCCCTGCCCATCCACAGTCCTCTCTTACCCCAGCACCAACCTACCCAGGGCACAGGTAAAGCCTGCCTTTGGCAACCACATCTTGTCTGTAAGAGTAATGTTTTCCGTACGACAAAAATCGCTGGCTATTTTTCAGGATATGTATTTAGAGAGAATTATTTATTCAAGTTACGTTGTCATATAGGTCTTTCAAACTACTTATATACAATACCTC
This sequence comes from Ciconia boyciana, assembly GCF_034638445.1. NCBI lineage: Eukaryota > Metazoa > Chordata > Aves > Ciconiiformes > Ciconiidae > Ciconia > Ciconia boyciana. The sequence goes on along the minus strand of NC_132943.1, from coordinate 2,294,042 downwards.
TGAACTTGGCAGGTATGTGCATGGAAATAATGAGAGAAGACTCCTTTACTACCAGAACAGCATACGCAGGTCAATATAACTCTGTCAGAGAGGTGGCTCTTTCCATTTGCCATATATTGCAAGGTTTAAGCAACTCAAGATTTGTTTCTTGTTATTATTACTATTATTAGATAGTTTTTCTTCATCGCTTTGTCACTTCTTTTCCACTGCAGTCACTGCTCTACTCATTCATTCACTTTAAAAAGAATAATAAAACCCCACATAATCATTTATGCTCCCATCTTCAATACTGAGCAACAGCCTGCTTAGACTTCAGCGTGATTCGGGACATCAGCACTGCTCAGAAACAGAAGATATATCCTAAAGCCTATTTAACTCCAGACGATAGCTCTGTCCCTGACTGGGGCCGAGGTCTCCTGGCACTCTGACAGCGGAAGTAGCCAAAAACCTAAGTAGCTACCCAGAGAAGGAAGACTGATTTCATAGCAGGAAGGTTACATTAGCCCATCCTCTACCTCCCTTTCACACAACAGGTATTCATCAAGAACTGAAGCCTCAACTTGAAAAAAGACTGAGTCCTCAGTCCTCTGCAACTTTCAGCGAGAATTGAGGTCAATGCACATCGCACATGAGGCTATGTACCTCCTTAACAAGTTCCCAGGAACTTGACAAAGTTCTTGACAAAGCAAAAGGAGAACAAATAGGCACAGTGATCGCTGCAGGGCCATATGCTGCCATATGCCACGTGCATTCAAGGAATGATGCTTTCATTTAAAAAAAAAAAACAACAAACAGAAGACCTGTTCCTTGCAGATGCAGTTCACTCCAAGACCCAACATAAACCGTCTCACTGGTCCGGGCGCATCCTGCAGTCCCTCTGCACAGGATTAGCCTCTACACAAGCTAGTCATAGTATCTGTATTGTTCCCACCACCTGAAAATGTAGTTTAACTCACTGAGGTTACTACTGTAAGTATGCCATAAAGACAGGTGCTATAGAGGATAAGTACTAACATATTTTTACAAGAAAACAGGAACCAAAACTTGTGGGCTTTAAAAAACCCCAGAATTTAAACAACAGTGGCCACTACTGTTGACCATAGTTGGTGCTCACCTGGTCTCAGCGCTCAGGGCAGGCAGCTAAATTTAATTACTGGGCAGGTGATGTAATTAACAGGCAAATACAAACCAGTGGGTATCTATTCATTTGGCATGAAAACATTACTATGCTGCAGTCAAAGTCGGGGACAGAAAAATCTGTGTGTGTGAGAACAACCACCCCAGTAAAACACTGCAGAGAGGTCCTACCCTAAGTGCTGGAGTGAGAGTTCTGTGGGAGCTGAAGGCAGGAGGAGCAACCCTTTGCACTAATGAAACCAAAGGGGTTATTCCCACGTGTAAAGGCTTTGCAGAATGAGGTGCAGAGATTACATTGGAAGCACAGCCCCTATTTTGCTTTTAATATCCTCTAGAATTATTAATATCCCTCTAGAATTACAAAATCTGTTACAGCTGTTGCAATGTTAAATAACAAGGTCCAGCAGAGCTGTAGGAAAGCATTTTAGTAGGACTTTTTCACAAATTCACATCTAAGAGACAATGTGACTGTGCCATTGAAAGTCCAAACAGGACAAGGTTCAGTTCCCAACCAAATCATTTTCTTGCTGAATAACTGACAAACACACAAGCCAGCTGCATAACCATTTTGCATTGAGTTGTGATTTCAGACTTACATGCTCAGTAATTATTTCCTTCTATATGTTTGGTAAATTTATTTAAGACAACTCATTAGGTGTCTCAGCAATTTGGAAATTACTAGGTAGTTAGAACACGTTTTTTCTTTGTGAATACTAATTATTAGAAAATAGGGCAATTGTTCTAACATTTCTTTTCATGATCTCTTTTTTCCCCTGAATTTAAAATCTTGCAGTCACATCTCCTTTCTCAAGCTGACTTCAGTTCAGCACAGATTGTGTTTTTACATCTAAGAAATTTGGTTTAAAAAAAAGTACTAGTAGTATATACATTTACTGCCAAAATACTACATCTTTTCCTGTAATGTTCAAATGAACATGCAAGATGTACAAGATTTTGCCTGACACGCATTACAGGTATACATTCACTAGGTGTTACACATGGAAAAGGTCTACAGTTTAAAGATCTATGTAGACTACAAAAGAAGCCTGAGATAGCAGTCATTAGAACAACTAACATATTCAAACTTTGCCTTTTCACATTTTGGCAGATGTAATTTCTTATGTTATAAATAACTGCAAACTCAAATGTTGTTTTGCCTTTGTCGGAACCTCAAATGCTAATTGGTCAAGACAAAGCTTAGATGTTTTAGTAGCAAAAAGGACAGCCTAAACTACTTGAAGTATAAAGATGGACAGAATGTTTCACTAGTTTGTCCATGAGTGTTTCCATTCTCCCGACCATAAAAATGCATTTACACATTAGTATTAGTAATAAGTAAGTTGTTAAACACATGGTGGCACTAGTCCAACTGCTCCAGCTATCTCACCTCTGCTGGGAACAACTACATAAAACAGACGAGGGTACCAAAAGTTACCCAGTCCCCTTCACAAGAACAGTTCTTAGTTGCTCTATCATTTTGGCCTATTATTCAGCAAAGCAATTAAGCACATGCCTACATCCATCCTCTTACTCAGCAAAGCACATCAGGTTCCTCTGACTACTGCCGTGAAACCTAAGTCCCTGCAAGCACCTGCACCAGGACTGAGCCAAGTTGTGTCCCAGCACTGCCTCGCTGGGAGTTACAACCCATCCCGGGAAACAGCAGTAAGTCCTGGTATGAGTCCCTCCAGCCACTGGTTAACTGCAGTTAAATCATTTGGCTCCAGGGCAAGCCCTGGCCAGGTCTCCCTTGCCACTAAGCCTTGGAGCACTCTGTCCCAAGGAAAGAAACAAAGATTGTCTCTAGGACATCTCTAACCTGAAATATTCACGACAGGGGGCTGCCACAATCTGCAATGTGTCTGCCTATGGCATTCACAGTAGAACTGGACAACAATAGACATGAATATCTGCTTATCCTTTTTATATGCCTCCCTCCAAGTTAATCGTTTTTATTTTGGGGTGAGGATTTTTCTCCCCCTCCAAAAAAGAGTTTCAATTCAGATCTTCCCACACAAAGTAACACCCAAAGCACTTTTTCTGCAATCTCCAAGAAAACTGAAAGGTGAAGATCACAGCCAGATAGGTAGCTACAGGCTCAGACTTTTTTTCTCCAAAAATGTGTCTGAACTATGAAATTTGAACAATACACAAACCTTTCAAACTCCGTTTTTTTGTTCAACCATAAAAGAGCAAAGACCTGTCTGGGAATGCTCTGATCTATGTTTTATTCCAATTGCCTGTAGTCAGACGTGATTGAATCAGCAGCTGAACACCTCTAGTCTGAATTTTGCTTCAATCTGCAGCTGGTCCCTCTTTTTCATGAAAGCCCATTCAGAAGACCCAGGAGAGAAAAAAGGTGGTTTTTTCATTGATAAAAGGCACCAAACTAAAGCTGCAACAGTATAGAGACACTGCTTTATTTTTTCTAATTACTTTGGCTCTTGAAAGTATTGAGTGATCTGGGGAAGAGACTACTATTGGGTTTTATGACACCTGATAATACTACACCAGCTAATAAAATTGCACCTGTTATCCTAAATGAACTCTTCTGGAAAGATGATGCTTTGCGTCTGTCCCTGATAAGACATTAGGAAGTCAAGAATGTTCTGTAAGTCTTCAGGGAAAAAAAAAAAAAAAGACAAATATTGCCCCCAAACTAAACTTAATCATACTGCCAACTACACAAGCATCTGTGTTTACCATATGTGGTCTACCACAACATTTCCTCAGGCATACAGCATAAAGCCTTCAGCCAGGAAGTCCTGAAATAATGTGGTGTATTTCTAAGTCACTGCCTAGGCCCCCAGCCTCTCTCCCTGCCTCCTCTGCATTTTTCTCGGAGATCTCTTTTGCTCCAAGTGCAGCGTCCTGGAGCGGAGAGACACGCAGGACAAATAAACAGCAGGTCTGAGTATTACAGATGCTTTCCTATGCTGGCTGTGATGAAGCATTCTTGCTGACATGGGTGGACCCCTTTTTTTTTTTAAACCACAGCTACATCTTCCTTTTTACAACATCACGGACATTTAACTTGACAACCTGGAAGAGGATTAGCTCCCGTTTCTCCTCTTACTTCACTCTGTTCAAGTTTATCTCCATTTCTCTTTTGTCTTCACCTAGCTTAGCTTTGTCTTCTCTCCCTGGTGCACTCATACCACCACGTTGCCTTTGTGAAAACCAGGCTGTCCTGTGCCAAGCTGTGCCAGCTCGTGCCCTGTCCTGGGACTGCTCTCAGATATACTTATTTTACCTTTGGATAGAGGCCATCATGGGTTTTTGGCACGTCTATAAACCAGCATTTATTCTTTTAACATGAGCTGAATAATGAGTATGTTATCATTGTCACAGGTTTAGGACCATTGAAGGGTATGTTTCTGAAATCAGGCACAGGAAGCATCACCCCCAAAATCACACCTTGGGACTTCACAGGGGCAATGAAGCACCTGGCCATAACAACAATGTCATTTGCCTGGTTTTTTAATGACAACATAAATTTGTAGCTAGACCAGCAACAATGCTTCTGTAGCGATGAACTCTGGAGAGCATCACTACTGTTTTATTTGCCTCTACAGGATTTCTGTAAGACTTTAGTTTTCAGATCTTTATAAAAAGCCCCCAGGGGAGTAACAACAAAACATACTAGTCACCGCTTTAAAAATACCCCACCCTGGCCTGTTTTGCCTGAGTAAGTAGCACAAAATTTTGCTCCAGAACTCTGTATCTAGCCACAAGGGCAGCAACACCAACCACTTGACAGTGGAGCCACTGACAGGACTGAAGGACGTACACACACCATGGGACGAGAGACTTCCCGCTTGTGCTAGAACAAGCGAGTGTTTTTAAAGCAACACAGTTGTTATTACCTAGCTTACATTTGCCAAGCAGATAGATTAAAAAAAAACCAACAATCTAAATACAGTAACAGGCATGTGAGATGTTTAAACCTAGTATTTCCCATCAATCTACTAGGCTACTAATCCAGCTTGAAGCTTTCCAAAATACCAATACACAAAAGTAAGTACAGCTGAGAGAAGCCACGAATGTCATCTTACATTTAAAAGCCAGTTTTCACCTCCCACAGATGACTCCCAGGCAGACCGACCTCCCTCCCTCCCTAACTGGCCTTCAGCAACCTCTTACAGTTTACCGAAGTTCACCAGTTTGATGTCACCGTCGCAATTTTGTCCTTCCTTCCTTGCGTCTCTTCCCTTCTCCCCCCCTCCACCTTACCTACCTTCCACTGGATGAAGTTTACTCTGTGCAGAAGACCAGAATAAGCCCATACAACACCTCAAGCCTCAAAACCTAACCTGTGTGAGGTTTATACATGGATAAACCTTTGCCAACCTTTTGCCAAGGATGACTTTCATTCAGTTAGTGGCTCAAATCAAGCTAGGAGTTCTGGACACAGCAGATTTTTATCTAGAAGCCTTGTTTTTACAGACAAGGAAAGAAGTATGTATTCGAATTTAAGTTTCTGGTTACTTAATAAGTGAACAAGAACTATCCAACACTCCTCAAACTGCTCCCTGGAAGAAAAAAGCCATTAAAAGTATTTGAAATTTATTTTCTACCTCTGCCTCTATTTTTCTTCTGGTGAACAGACTGCGATCTGTTTCTGAAAAGCTAATTCACAGAGAGAGCTGGAAATGACCAAGCAGAAGCTTGTTACTTATGCCTGAGGATGGCTGGTATTTCTGCTGATCCCTTTAGAGAAAGGAAAAAATGAGAGCGCTCAGATACAACAGTAAGTTTATATTCCTGGAGTGCTGTTCAGCAGCACATGGACATCTGACATTCATTTTCCTCAGGATGTGCTGTGACCTCCAGTTTTTAGTTCACAGATTATGTGCATAAGGGACCTTATTTTAGTAAATGGGACCAGAGTGCAGAAGTTGATGGCACAGAAACAAAGCAGGTAGGGTGAGCCAGATTGCCACTGTCTTCAAATTACTGCCCTCACAATATGGTTTGCACGGAGGAGACTCACAGAATTACACTGCCAAGTGGCTGAGAGGCAACAACTGGAGCGAGGACACTCGCCATCACCTCCCTCCTTGTCATCTCTTCTGCACAACACGCTTACGCTGACTTGGCATTACTGGAAAGGGTAAGGAGTGTCAAATGAAGGATCTCAGTAATTCTTTTCTCCCATTCATTGGCTAGAATGGTTTTTCTCAACTGTCCAAAAAACAGTACATCTCTCTTTGGGTTGCAAACACACAGAGAAGACTCCAGCCCCCGAAACAGGAATGTTCAATACAATAATCTTCCAAGTATTATAAATGTGAGGAAAGAAGTGGAATTTTCCTTGAGACTTCATTGCCAAGAAGATCCTAGCCACCTGTCTGTTTTCACTGCATGCTTTTCCTAATTCAAACAGTTAAATTAAAGAATATACATCTTTTTAAGGATTTTTATGATTACAGTGTCCCAATTTTCTTCTAGCGTGGTGTCACCACTTCCCACACCATCAGGTTTTACATAACCAAAATAACCCTGAATAGTTCTTTTTATTTTTTAAACAGAAGCAGTTTAGAATACGCTGAACTGTCTCACAATTTGACCCAAAGCTGATTTGGTAAAACCACACACTCACCAACAGTGCTCAAGCAGATGGGTGGCTGGCTTTGCAATTTACCCACTAGTTTGTAGGACACACACGAGCTCTGTAGGTCCACAGGGTACCAGGTATTCCAGCTCTGTACCAGGCCCCCATCCCACAGAAGTCAAATTCCAGATAGCACATGCTTTGTAATCCTTCACTGAAGAAACCTGGTGGGCAGCCAAACTCCATTTATTTCACAGAGGACTGCAGCTCTCTGCTGTGACAAGTTATATTTAGGTGGCAATGACTTCCTCTGAAGTCATCCCATCCGCTTCACTTCTGCCCACCTCTCATAGGTTTTGCTAAGGGTCTCACCAGGGCACAAAAAACCAAAACAGACTTACATCTTCAATGTAATTATAGGAAAATTACTTTGTTTAAAATATTCACACTGTGTAGTGAATGGAAAAGAATTGTGACATGCTGTTACGGTGTTGTTGAAATGAATTTCATGCTGCTTAAATTTAAGCCAAGCAACTGATAGGGTTTAGGCTAAGGTTTAGTATGTTGTGTCGTATTGTGTTTTTAATTAGCTTCTTCCTTCCAAAAGCTCCCAAACTCAGAGGCTTAGAAACAGCTTTAAACACTAATAAATGAGGCTTACAAACAGAGCATTTAACTTTTTTTCTCTTTTTACATTTTCCACTTTCTTTTTTCTTTCAGGAACCATCTTTCATCTGCCACGATCTCTTATTATTTTTCTTGCAGCAAGGACCAAATTCTCAAGTCACACGACTGCTGAACTCGCAATAAGCTATTATATACTGCTAGAAATATCTTAGTAAGAAAAAGCCCTAATTTTCTAAGTACTATGCACTCTGTAAATAGCAACTCCTTTCCCCAAAACCTTGCAATCTAAAAACTGTACGTGCTGAGAGCAAAATACAAGTGAAAGGGCATCTTGCTATCACCTACTGAGGTAATATTTGAGCGACACTTTATGGAACTTAATTGCCGTAATCAATCCAGGACTCCAAGGACTTTCGGGGACCTCAGGGTTGTTACAGTCTGTACTTTGCTGCCCACTGGCTGGCTGGGACTTCACAGTGATAGGGCTGGAAATTCAGCGTGCCCAATTACAGCAATTCTGACCTATTCCCGCAGCTCTGAGAGCACTGCTGAGTAGCGATGGAGCACAGGTACCCCAAACAAACTAGGGGTTTTTTATCACTACTACATAAAATGGGGAAAAAAAATCCCCACCTATAATATTTGTTGAGTGTTACCATATCTGTTCTGATCTGGATATTAGTTCACATCTTGAAAACACACCAGTGTTTTGAGAGGTACTTGTTATCATGTATTCTCGGGTGGTTTGTAAGAAGGACCAACAAAACACAGGACGAACAAAAAAATGACAGTTTATTTTGGGGCGATTAGAAGCAGGAACAAACAAATATCAAAGATTTAAAAAAAAAAAATCTTGGGATGCCACTAGCTAAATAGTCCCTGCATATATTCACTGCTGGGATAAATGGGAGGTACTAAGTTATGCTAGGTAGAAATGCAAATCCAGAAAGAAGGAACAGCCAAAACCTTAGTCTACATCCCAAGTCCAGACACTGCAAATATTTTTTTTGGTACATAGCGTGGTCTGAACATATTTTCTCCAATCCTGATGAATACCATGAGCTTGTGACAAACTATCTCAATTTTACATAGCGCAATGGTATTTGACAGTTATTTAAGAGAGTTAAAAATTAGAAACTCAAAGACAAAATCCTTTTTCTTTTTTTAATAACTGCCTCTGGTATTATCTCAAAATGGATTCTTAATTAAATGGCTTAGGAGAAACAATAGTTTAATATTCCTTCTTACTAGCATCCAATAAGCATTCCAACCAAGAAAAAAATCCTTTAGGAATCTCACTATCATACCCGCAACCTCTGATTTGGCAAAAGCAGTAACAGAGAATGACGCTGAAGATCTCATTCTGTGCAAAAAGCTCCTTCTCCATCAAAATTCTCACATGCATCAGTAACACAAATCTACAAAAGAAGCAAACAGGACAACTTTAACCACCTGGATATTGTTCTTTTCTGAAAGAAGAAGGAAAAAAAAAAAAAAGCAAGCCTCGTCAGGAGTGGAATCTGTCAAAAGCTTGACAAGATTTAAACCCCTTAATTTGGTCTAAAGCTTTAGTCATTGTTTTGGGATATTCTAGAAGAGGTACATCTGCTTAAAAAAAAAAAAAACAATCACTGCTGTCAAGGGTTCTGCTAGTGCCCTATAAATCTGCACTGAAATGTAACAAAAAAGGCAGGGAATGGGTATGATGCTAGAGTGAAGTCAAAGCCTGGTCAAAGGTACAGAAAAATATCCAGCAGCAAAAAGAAAAATGTTCAAAGATCATCAACTGGAATATGAAAATGACAAGTAAAGAACTAAAGTCCAGAAGATGGAAGATGGCTGCTTCCTCACAACCGCCCTTATGTTGCTATTACTCTGAGTCAGTTCCCATTGGGTAGGTAAGCATCTCACTGAAGTCGGATGCAAAACCATTCCTTGCACTTCCAAAGAAAGAGAAGGATGAGGGGAAAGATGTAAATCAAAAGCCAGGCAGCTGAACTTTAGGAACTTCCCAAATTCCCCTTCTGCTCTGGGCTAAAAAAAGGGAAACCTGCAGGGCTCGATTTTTGGGTAGACAAACTGCTCGTGCTGGACAGACAAGCCCTCAACTTACGCTGCAGCTGTTATAATAAAATACTTCAATGTCATGATAACATGATGCCGATCTAAACATATACATAAACAATACCCATATTTACCTCCTATAACAGAAGAGATTTGGGGATAAACATACACTCAGGCATAGCTTATATAAGTATTAACGCATTCATGGCACCCCTTGCAGGAGAGACAGATCACCAAGAGATCTCCATGCTCCAGAATAAATCACTGCAAGTCCAAGTGCCCTGTGCTGCCAGCAGGAAGGAAAGGCTTGTATTAAGCTCACATTTTCTTTGCTGCATTTTAGCATTAACTAAATGTTTCGTATTTCATTCTTTACATGCATTTGCAGAGAGTTTTCCATGCCAGGAGCTCGCTCCCTGGAAGCTATAGGGTTGAATGCTCCTCTGGGATTAGGTCTGTGTTTGGCTGCAGCGGCTGCTGCGTATATCCTACTTTCTGCAGCACAAAACCTGCAGGAGAACTCAATTACTAAAGAGTTCTCCCCCAGTCCATTTTGTAAATCCTCTTGTGTGCCATTAGCTCCATGCGGAGGGCACAGCGTCGCTGTACTCTGTTGTTAAACCAGCGCTTCTTCCTGCGCCCAGCATCTCTCTCCCTGGCTTGGCAGCAGGTGGGAAGGCTGCGGAGACAGCAAACAGCGCGGAGGAGCAACGCACGGGGAGGAGGAGGCCTCACGCTGCGCTCCAGCAACCTCTTCCAACCCGCACAGCCACAGAACTAATGGCCCCCCCGGGGAGGACGGCCAGTCCTCCCTGCCAAAGGGACGAGCCAGCACAGCACCGTCGTTAGAGAAAGAGGCTGCCAGTGGCAACTGGGGGTGGCAGAGGCCATATACACCCCAGTTCTCCCTCAGCCTTACGGAAGCACGAGCAATAAGTGCAGCCAAGCCTTTCTGAGACATGGCCAGGGAGGGGCCACTGAGCTTGCTCCGTCCCCAGCCAGCGCAGGCTGTACTTTCCTGTATGGATGGAGGAGCTGAGCACCTCCACATGGGGTACCCACACTCGCCCTCCATCCCACTGAGGATTTACATGACCCTTTTGCTCAGAGTGATCTCCTAAAGGAGGATTTTTACCCAGCTCTACCAGCAATGCACAGCAGAATGAAAAGTGCAAAATCCAAGATGCTCCCCTCGTTGCCCTCTCCTTGGAGGCCATTTCATGTACGTCCTGTCCAGAAACAGGGCCTGGAAGTCCTGGGCTCCTATTAAGTTCCTACTCCACTGTACATCTTTTCAGGGCATACTATGGGCAGGGAACTGCAGAGCGAGCACACTGTCATCACAGGCACAGCCAGGATTCAAGCTGTTTCTTGCCGACATTTGTATCTGTAACGCTCTTGAGTTGCAGTCCTGCTGCCCTAGCACAGCCCCTTCCATATCTCTCTATACTGCAGCTCTTCTGTCGGGCTCAAAGTTGGGAAAGAGCTGCGCAAGCCACACTACTGAAACACAAATAAATTACCAAATTAGTACGAGGCACCAAATAAGTGAGAGGCGAAAAAAAGTGCTGAGCCTTAAGGAGGAGCGACTCCTCTTCCTCCCCCTGCCCCATCATCCCGAAGCAGCGACCAGCGGGGTGCTGCTCGTGCAGCTTGGCCAACTCCCCCCAATCTGACAGGAGGAACGATAACAGCAGCTGCTGAACGAGAGAAAACCGGAGAAGAGCAGGATCTGGCTTGGTCCCCCTGGCAGCCGTAGCTCCTCTCTGGCAGATCCTCTCGCAGCCAGGCTCTGTGTCAGCAGCACCGCTGCAATCCAGAGCAAAGGCAGAGAGGGACTTGCTCTAGGAGAAAGGAGCAAAACAAAATGAACGCAAAAAAACCCACAAACGCCTCTAGGATCTCCAGAGACTGCAGCACGTATCCAGCCAGGCAGGCAGCCACTTGGGAAACCACTTTGCCGATATCCTTCCTGAAACGATTTGATGGGGGAAAGCTGGTTAATCTTCCAGCTGCTGGGAAGTAGCTTTTTTTATTTTTGTAAGTAACGCAGCAACTGCAGTTGGGTTAAGAGGCAATACAACCAAAAGGAGGAATTATTTAATGGCTGGAAGAAATGAGCAGGAATCAGGACTTTTAGGCTGCGCTTCCCTGAAATACATTAGTCTAGCTCCACTGAAACCTAGGCTCTCATTTGGGTTTTATCCCTCAGTTCAGTCCTAGCCCCAAATTTCAGAGTTAATGGGCATACGTAATTTCTATTTAGTCCAGATAGATTTGAAAACGTTCAGCAAAATCAGCCTGAAAAGCAGGCTGTAATGCCTTTGGACATACCTCTCCACAGATCAGTTTTCAGCAAAACAACACTGCAGTGTTTTTATATTGTTGATATTGTTGCTGTTGTTACTCTGAGGCTACAGACTAGGATTTCTTTATCTGTAAGAGATCAGACCATCTAGAAGAAAGGTAGCCTAGCTTTATTAATATTTTTTTGTTGGGGAATGTAAATATTCAGTTCTGGTGCCAAACAGATCTCACCTACCTTTTATAAGTTAAATTCTTGCTTACAAAGGAAAACACAAAATATCCAAGCAAAGTTACTTTCCTTTGAATGTATTTTCCCACTTAGCAGATACCACTTGCACACAGAGAACCAGAATGAGAAATCTTGCAAACAGAAGCTTCCTCCTGCAGACAACAAAAGGTGTATGGAAGTATGATGTTTTTTTGTGTTATACCCAAGCATCTTAGAAACAGAGGTTAGTACTGAACATGTTACATATTAAAATGACTGTTACAATCATCCCTTAGATAGCATGACTATAACTTTAAACTTGGTCAACACCGGGGACACAGTTGGCCTGAGGTAGTCAAAGACCCAGGACATTATGGTCTTAGAACATAGAAAACCAATGGCTAAGGATCAACCTGAGTATTTTCAACCTGGGGCTGTACCCTCAAGGAAATATTTGACGTAGTAACCTTCTTTTGGACCACTCTCAACTAGTAACAACATAGTTGCAAAGCCCTCATCCTGCAAATGTTTATTTCAGTAGTATGCCTTTTTTTTTTTCCTATCTTCCAAATGTTTATAGGCCAGTCACTGGGAGGCATAACACCTCTTTTGTGAAGCACAGTGCTTTACACATGAAAGACACTGAAATACATGTAACTTCGAAGTTGTCAATTGAACACTTCTCCCATGCTGGTGCAGCTTTATCTGCAGAGTACATAATATAGCTCCAGCTACAACTTCCCTTTCTCAAAAAACAATATTGGAAAATGAGAGGCTCAGAAAGAACAAGAATAATAACCAAAGACATCAAGGAAGTGTTTGGACAGAGACAGACCAAACTTACAGGGAAATTGCTTTCTCAAGGGCTGGGGGGGTACATAATTCAAAACTCTGTGTACAAATTCCCGCACAACGTAAGCCTATACAGTAACTGAAGGAGCTAGGAGGGTAGTATGGGACATGTCTCGTTTAAAAATAAGATGGAAAAGTTTTACAATAAAATGGAAAGGGGAAAATTTGATTCTAAGCCAAAAAAAATAAAACATTTTTATGTAATATATTCAGAACAGAGTAGTGCAGCTAAAAAATTTAACAAGGTTCTTAAATATTATAATAGATAAAACATCTTCAGCATAGTTATAACTAGTGGCAGCACCAGTGCTAGAAATGACATCCAATGGCAAGTTTCAAAGCTTAAGTCAACTTCTTAATTCCATTCAGCAAAACAACTTCTATGTATCCACCACCACTCTCTGAATTTTAAATGTATAACAGCAAATATTCCAGTCTGCGACTCTTTTCCTCTCTTACACTCCCACTCATACTGTATGTTTACATATAGTAGACCTAACCTATTAAAGGGAAAGATTACTTAATGCATTCCTGAAATTAATCCATTCTAGGGTGTAATGCAATCGCTACTCAACAATGTACTAAAACACTTCCTACCACTCTACTCCTGAGCACAGTAAGTAAAAAATAACTGATAACTGAAACTAGCCTGTAAAAATGTAGGGAGGCAAAATATAATTCATTTATCTGTTTTTCCATCTGTCAATATCCTGTTCACTTTCTAATATGAGATCGATTACAAGCGCAAAGTTTAATATTCTTGTTTTATGGTGTGCAAAACCATCCTGAGAACATTCTAACTAGAATAAGCACTACACTAGGGAAAAGCTACTTCTCATATCTTGTCAGAAACTTTGAAAACAAATATGCTGACAAATAATTTTGCCCACTTTTTTTTTTAAACAGACACTTCAGTAAGTACACTTTATTACAACTGCGTACCAGTAAGGTAATTCTGCATAAAGAACAAGAGCTCCTGTGAGGTGAGAGACTGCCATTGTCCCCGATCCACTGGTACGCACACACGTAAAATGACATCAGGTATCTCTGCTAAGCAGCTTTCTTGCAGGGCCAGATCAATTCCCTTGTCTCCTCACGCTCTGTTATGAGGAAACAAAGCGGTGATAGGGACTTTGCAAGAAAAAAAATCAACGATGAACAAAGTTAGTCTCTTTACCCACCAGATGACTTGACCATCTCACCCCGGGCTCCCGCTTGTTTACTCTCCTTTTGGTACTGACCTACAGCAGCTAGTGCTTGCCACTTGCTTGGTTCTGGCTAGGTCAAACAGTCTTTCATTAGCCCAGAAGGTAGTCCTGGCTGGCTGGGAGGCCTGAGACATGTTAGGAACACGTCATGTCCCACCTCCGGGTCTTGGCAGTCTTTGCCTGGAAATCCTGAAATACTGTACAGTCATACAGCGATGGCGTGAGTGCCATTCAGCAGGACAAAGAAGAGATCCTCACTAGTAAGGGAACTTGCATGTCCCCCAGATCTGGCTCATTCTGGTATTCAGACATGAAAAGAGTGATGGAGAGGCCTTTTTCCCAGGGGTTGAAACTTTTTTCTGCATGTGTGAAGACCAGTGTCCCAGTTCTCAAAGGCTGAACTGGAATACCACAGGGAGAGGGTCTGGCCCTCCATGCATTGGTCCCAGCGCCAGACTGGGCAGAGCAGCTGACACCTCAGCCAGGTAAGGGGAGTCCGTGCACAGCAGCAGACGCAGTTTTCTGCTCATCAGCAGGGAGAGCATACACCAGGAGGAAGCAGGATAATTTCTTCTAGGTGCAGCACCAGCATTTAAGGCACACTTGATGCTGCAGATCATGCACATGGCTGGTAGCTTCGTTGCGTTCCCACACGGGACAAACCTTTCATGAATCTAGCTTGAGTCAACAGCAAGGATTGCCTTGGTGGAGGCAGAATGAGTACCATCACAGCCTGCTGAATCACAGGTACTTCTTTTCATAGCTTGGTGTCACATGGAGACGTATTTCTGTGGTATTTGTCACTCCTGGAGTGCGGTGGGTTTATTCTTGAGCTTTCATCACACCATTTAGGACAGAGCCCTTGGTACCAGGAGCTGGTGCTAGGTCACACACCAAAGCAACCTTTGCTGACAAAGGCAGGGCTAGCTGCCACCGGATTTTTTTCCTTGGTGAGGTTTTCTCTGCATTGGTCATAATTGAAACTTCTCTGCCCAGGAATGATGCTGGGGCTTGTTTTGTCAGAACTTCGTGAGATCAGCACTAATTGCTCTGGAAAATAAAATTTTATCATGATATCTCATGCCCTGTATATCTTAGCAGAGATTAACTGATGATTTGTCAGAATACATAATTTTCCCAGGCAAAAGAGAAATACATTCTTCAGAGGATACACCAATCACAGAAGGAACATGGCTTAAAAATACTGTCAAGAAATCCCGCGTGCAAATGAGAAGTTTGTAAGGAAGCAGAAAAGGAGGGTAACCATTAGAAACATGATTTTATTCACAGCGTTCTTATGATAAGAGATTAAAGGATGCAAGGTTCTGAAAAAGTTTAGTTTGAACTAATAGGCCAGAGGTTTTCAGGTTGTACCCGGCTCCATGGGCAGGAAGGGAGAAGGGGGAGGCCACCTCACCCACAGCTGGTCCCATGGGGGCGAGAGGTACAAAGGGCTCATTTATGGCCATAACAGACAAGGCTATTAAAAAAAAAAAATCCTCCAACCTCACACACACCAAGAGCACCTAGTACAGCATCTATAACAACACATTGTCAAAGAAAACATGACATTTATGATAATGGAATTGCTAACTGTGGTGCCATTGTACCAAGGACAAACAGCCCACGGGAGGAAGCAGAAAGTGCAAGTGAGCTGAGCAGCCAGAGAGTCGATTTGCAGGGAAATGTCCCAGCACGGAAAAAAAAACCAAGAGAGGACTCACAGAAAAAAATGTATTTGGTATAAGCAGAATTATCTCAAAATAGAAAGGCTTGTGAAGTTTTATATGAAGTGTTAGCAGCTCGTTCAAACACACACTTCACCACTTCGGTACTCAGCAAGATGATAGGGAGTATTTTTTCCTCATGATTTCTTCCATGTCGCTGTAATAAATCAAATCACTGCCAGGCTGCATTCCCCACACTGGTGAAACAGCACAACCAAATAGCTCCATCTCTGTAACTTATATAGCCTTTATACTACCTGACATTTTAGGAAAAAAAAACAAAGCAGAAGAGCAGCCCCTTGTCCCCCTCCCCCAGGGTTTTCTTCCTTTTCTATGCCCTTGTGAAAACTAAAATCCTCACAGCCCTGAGGAGCAGAGTAGACCCTGTAGCCCACCATTGCTCCTTCTGAGGCCTTTCCTCAAAACACTTAAACCCCCTTCTGACACGGCTAGCTTTAGAGAGAAACAGAAAATGCAGATTAACATCCGTGGGGCAGATCTGTGCGCTGGGGCAGATAAAGACAGATAGGCAGGCACAAGACAGTCACCAGAACTTGCAGTTGGACAGAACCCCCGCCTTGCCTCCCTTTCTGCTCTGAAAGTCCTCCTTCAATATTCACAGAGTAACAGAATAGCTGAGGTTGGAAGGGACCTCCTGAGCCCAATCCCCTATATATACATATGTATGTATATACACATATGTATGTGTATATATAGACACAAACCCATCATCTGCCTAAAGTGAGTATGTTAGGAACTGAGCCAAGTTAAGGAAAGACAGAACCTTAGAGGAAGGGAAGGTAATGAAAGATGCAGGAGCAAGGAAGAGGAGGCCCCAAAGTTATTCAGCACACGCAAAACTACCACTGCCCACCTGTGCTTGGAGACACTCTCCTCTAACCCACCCAGCTGCCCACATCTCTTCTCATTTTTCAAGAGCTGCTCTCTTGTATCTTTTTCCAGAGGAGAAATCCCTTCTGATGCCCAGTAACATGGAGGAAGATGGGCACAAACCAGTGCTCCAGCACATGAGCCAGTAAACTTTAATGGAGCAAGGGAGCTCCAGTCCAATCTTTCTTTTCTTTTCTTTGGTTTATGAAACAAACAATGAAAAGTTCCCTCTAAGCCACGCTCCCGAACCGTTTCATACGTAGACAATGTTACATCAGGAGTGACTGGCAGGCAGCTCAATTCATTTGGCATGCACAAGTCCATGACCTGAAAGTGTCATGACTGAAGAGAACAAGGATGCCCACCAGCAATGGACCTCTCCCTCTGAAAGAGGAAAACTACTGGGCAAAGACAAAGGCCGTGCCTATTAGCAGGCTGTTAACTTCCTCACTGTGCTCTGTGCAGATGCACAAACATATTGCACCTGAACATAAGTACATATTGAGGACACGGAAAGAAGGAAGGGACATGGCAAAATGAGACACTCAAGAACTGAACACAGGTCACTGTCGGCACAAAAATCAGCAACAAAGCACTGTGGAAAAATACAAACCAGGATCTGGCAAAAGTTTGCAAGCAAATCTTGACACCACCTGCAATCCCTAAAGAACTCAGCATTCAGCCAGCTAAATGACATTTTGAAATTAATTAATGGATTCCAAATGACCATGAACAGTTGTCAGGCTTGTCCTGTTTGTAAAGTAATCTGCATTTGTATAAGTTGCTGATTTTTAAAACCAGGCTCTACTATCTCTGTAAATGCATACTCAATGGAAAAACATCTAACAGCTCAGTATCTCGCAAGCAGAACATGTTTTAGGGAGATAGGGAAGCAAGCTATGACATCAACAAATCCTAGGTTAAGCTTCTCCCCTTGTTATTTATTATTCCTATGATGTGTTCCTTCAGCACCAAGAGCCACATTCCTCCCGCCGATGCCCTTGAGCCCAGGGAAAGCCATTTACACTTCCTAGCAGCGGCATTTTCTTAAGCACTGAGAAATTTTTAAAGCAATCTGCAATCCAGGACCAGCACATTTGTGAGAAGCCCCTGTCATTTCAGCTGCACTCCACAGTCATTCAAGAGTTCATCAGAAGAAATCCAAAAGCAGGAGTAAAGCCATGGTTAACTACACACCTTAGTCCTTCATATGAACAACCAATATTACTAAACACACGCTATCCCAATCAGGTGAGCCCTTACTTGCAGTTGAAATTGAAAACACACACAGTTAGCTATTCCTCATTATGTTTCTTTTGTTTAGATGACTTGAAGCTTTTTCTTTTTTTTTCATTTTAATGTATTTTTGCTGAAAAAAAGGAGTACCTTTATGGAAACAGCAGGTAGTAATTTATAAAAAACATTTATGATACTTACTGAAAGTTTTATTTGACTACCATACCATGAAATCACAACATTACATTTAACAAACAGAAGATCTGAGTCAGATAGAAAACTATTTTCATGTGAGCACAAAACATTAGACATGGTAAGAATAGCTAATGTTGTAGTAGTACTAGGACTTTGGAAATTTTAGTAGGAAAAACCTAAGCAAAAACACCCAAGCAAACCCTGCCCAGAACAGAAAACAAGCTAACTTTCCAACCCCTGTCAGACAGCCCTTTAATACAAAAGAAAAATGTTAGGCAGATGATGATTCATTAGTTGAGGCAATCTATTAAGAACTAATGGAAATGAAAACACATTTGAAACTGTCAAAAACACACAAACGCTTTGACAGCGTAAAAGCCAAATCTCCATGACAATTCAGAAGATTTAATGGGCAGAAAATAATCTCTTTTTACCAGAAATTATCAAATATGTTCCCAGTCAAGACAGACTTTAGTTCACACTTGAAACCAAAAATCCTACATAAACAAATGGCAAGTAGATAACTGGTAGCAGTTAGGTAAATGATCCTGGAATGACGAGGTCCTGACATTACTCATCCTTTTTGGATTAAACATTAGAAAACTTCAGTAATTCAAATGGAGAAACAAAGAACAGCTATGCTTGAAGAGAAGCCCAGTGCCGTCAACAAACGAATGGCACTGCAACCACTGTTCTCTCAGTTCACATACACATCCCAGGTCTCTCTGAGGAGTAACAGAAAGGGAATCCAGTTGCCTCCTACTGATGATCAGCCCCACAACTGGGGATCTTACGAGACCACCTACCTGCTGTTTTATAAAAGCAGACCTCCCAAAGAAGGACAGCTTCAACAGTCTTCATCTCACTTCCCTTCGTGTCACCAACCACGAAGAAAGCTCAACATCTCACAGGCAGTCTGTACGGCTGGGTACTCAGCATGTTCCCTGTGCAGTCTTACCCTATAATTAATTTTACCTATAAACCAAGCAAAGATTTTGCAAGTATGAAAACTCCTCTGTGTACTGTAAAGAGGGTGTTTATCACCAAGCTTTCCACCACCAGAGAATCCCGCTGGCAAGCATGCTGGAAAAAAGAAAAATGCATTCACTCTCACTAGCAGCCATCATCCCTGCCTGCAAAGTCCATCAAGCCACATAAAATGACAATCAGATCTAGACTACCAACTTCCAATCTTCAGCTTGAAAATTTCAGAAGGGACCTGTGGAAATGATGCACCCAATAACCACTGAAACCCTTCTAACCCCATTGAAAGTCCCAGGTTTTATTTGACAGCTGTATGAAGCTTTCTGCTTGGTCTCAGCTGCCTGTTGTACAAAGGTGTTCTATAAAATGACTTGAGTATTACAAAACTCTCTACAGTAACTGGCTCTGGGATAGCAGAAAGAGATGACAAACACTGCAGGCACAGAGAACAAGTTTCAGAAGAGAGTGCAAGTGAACGCCTGTCACTGCAGCCCCAACGTACGTGCTCTGTGGGCACCGTTCCTTCCCAGGACAGCCCGTCCGGCCTCTCTCCTTTGAGAGGGGTAAGAAACCAGCATACACCAGCTGCCACTTTGAATATATTTGCTGTGTAAACAGTGAACTGACGTTTTGGGCTGCAAGTTCTGCATGGATCTACACTTACTGCAAGCAATACTACAGAACAATTTATAAGTAAACGGAATGAAATTTACACTTTCTTTAAAATCACACTAACTGGAAGAGTTTTGTAGTATAATCACCAAAGAGACAGGATGAAAAACACTTCTAAATACACATTTTGTTTATTTCTTATTCTCAACCTATGACAACTGCGATGATGTATAGAGCAAGCAAAGACCACCCTCCCTTCTCCTTCAGAGATCAGAGAGGTACCATACAGAAATCCAATCAATATTTGGATATGAACTTCCCTACCAAAGTTTGTGTTTCTATAATCATGGTTTTCTACTTGAGCAGCATCCAGAGACCTTCTTGTCTCAGTTGCCATGAGAAAAAGTGTACACTAGCAACAGAAGGAATGACTGGTGTGAGGAGTAATGTCACCGAACTGGAGAAAGGGAGCGGAGGACACAGTCCTCGGAACACTGACACTGACCATTTGCACAGTGAATAAAACATGTTTTTCTACTCTTCCCGTCACCTCTTTCCTAAAAATTCTCAGCAATGCTCTCTCAAGAATTATATGCAGTAACTGGAAACAAAACCTACAGATCAGCATGGTTTTTACACAGATGTCACATCGAACTTTTGCACAGTGGACTGAATGCCTGGTGCTACCACTCTGCATCACAGCACTCTCCTTTCTGGCTCCTGTAGTGTACACATGATGTCATCAAGTTGTGGTAATACCACAATCTGCTACCACTGGTTAACAATACACTGGCACGACTCCAGGCAGGGCTTTCTACCCTAATGTATGACCTAAAGCCACTAACATTGCAGATGAAATTCATACTTATCACCACACATATTGCCAGTATGATAACACTATACGGTGTAATGATATGCTGTATATCACATTGCCAGCCACTATTTCCCAACTCCCTGCTACAGCTCTGATGTCCCAGGGCTGTAGAAACTCTTACAGAGTCTAGGCAGGCTTCTGCATACACAGTCCTTCTCACTGCCCCTTTTACAGCAAACTCTGAACATTAGCTACCAGGGTCAGTCTCACGGGTGTTCAGTTCCTATAAACACCAAAGGACTTTTGGAATCTAAAATGCTTTTGTGGATCTGGGCATGAATCCCACTGAAAGCATTTATCTAATTCTTGGTGACAGAGTTTGAACTTGCATAGTACCTTTGATTGAAGCACATCATCCTGGCTTACAAATCAGTAAAGAAGTCGTCCTGCTTCTCTGGTGCACCGAGAGAGCCTCCTCCAGCACCGGCAGCAGGAGGCAGGCTGTGGATGCGAAGAGCCCGAGGGAAGCCAGAACAGGGTGGGATGCAGGCCAAATGGCTATGAGAAGTCAAGAAAAGAAGGTGCATATACAGCTTTGGAGATGGAAACTATGCTGGAGAAAAAGCAAATGGGTAAAAGCAATTAACAAAAAGACCTATTACAACAGAGATGTATAGGGCAAGAGAAGACCACCCTTCCTCCTCCTTTAGAGATCAGAGAGGTGCCACACAGAAATCCAATCAATATTTAAATATGAACTTCCCTACCAAAAAGACAGGCAGAAGATGAAGGTATAAATTAAATGCCATCTTAAATGACTTGAACACAAGGAGGAAGAAGATGACCTGAATGGGAAACACTGGCATTATTAAGCAGAAAGGCACGTGGAGTGAGTGCTGCAGGCTGTCACCGGCTCCGGCTGAGCAGTGACGCTGCGCAGCACCCTCACTTCCACGCAGGCACCACCGTGGCCATGCCACAGGGGCTTCTCGCCCAAGCTGGCTCCCCAGCCCTGCTCACACCAGGCACTTGCTAATCCCATGCCAGGCCACCTCGTGCTCTCTTTCTGCTCCTTCGCCTGATGCAAAACCAAGCTGAACTTCTAAGCACCTATCCAAAGGCAGCTATTTCCAACAGCCCTGATAACCGATTCAAGTGCACAAGATAAAGCCTCTCGCATGTTGACAAGCGTTAAACTTACACCTTGTGAGAAGTGAGGAAAGCCATTTCACGTGCTCAGGTGTTGCTCTGAATGCTTTGGAGGTATAAATATAAACAAACAATCTAAAAGGGACCAGTCTGATAGTTCTGCAGGTGCAAAAAGGGTGACACTTACTTGCAGTGGGTGTCATTTCCCATCATTTGCTGGGGCTGGAAAGGACTCCGCATTGGAGGGTACTTGTTGCTAACTCCTGGAGAGAATTTTTCAATTAAATGCTGTTTTAATGGAAAATGTAATTTTACAGAAAATGCAATTTCTTATGGGAAGTTTTTATTGAAGTTTGTTTCTGAAAAAGATGGAGTCTTTACTGAAATCGAAGAGCACTGGGAAATTCTGGACTGACATATCAAGCAGCATTCAGATCTTTCCCCACCATAAACAGACACACACCTATTCGTTCACAACTGTGAAGGTAACAGTAGTATTTGCTTACCCAATGGACCTCTCTGTCTTAAGCCCTCTGTGCTAATGGGTTTTTATGTCTTATTCTCTTGTTATCAAGACTGTAAGACATACTTCCCTACAACGCAAACAAGCTTTCATTCCCAAAAGGGTGACCCTGTTTAGAACTACCCAAAGAACTAAAAAAAACCCCCCAAAATCACAGGGCAGGGCAACAAACAAGGTTAAAGTCCCCATTGGGAAGACGTTTCTCCCTAGGGTCATGCACCTTCCATCACCTGAAAGCCTGCACTTTTTGTGTTCATTACAAGGGCACTTATGCCTGCAAAAGTTGTTTGCTTCCATCTCCCCGCACCTCTTTTCTTCAACGTGGCAACTACTTTTTGTCTACAATCACTGGTAGAGTTTTTCAGCTTCAACAGTGTAATTTTCCTCCTCCAAAAAGCCTCACACTAGCTAGTGCATCATCTACTTCACATTAATCATCACAGCTGGTAATGGATTGTAATACCCATGCACGTACTCAACTCATTTCTTTATATATACAGAAATAAAAATACGTATTTTTGCATATATTTTATATATATGCACACATACAAACACATTATAATAATAGCTTCAATTACAAAAATCATCTATATCTCTGTTTACTGTTAAAAAATGTCATGTTTGTTCCTGGTTTTAACAGGAAAATTTCACTTGCACACTTCTCCTAGAGTGTTCTCTGATCAGTTAATCTGTATATTACCTACCAGAAGAGATTAGGTATAAATTCAGTACATAGCTCAGCTTCCCTGTCTTTAAATGCTGTGAATTTATAGTACCTTTCCAAAAGTGAGCATGTTTACTCTGTGTAAGTGCCATACACTGATCATTCACCTTTTCCTCCAATGCAAATTAAAATCTGATATGTACACATAGGACTTATAATGGGTACAGTTTTATTACTTAAAAAAACCTTATCGTGGATATTTGAAGTCACTGTGCCATTCAGCTGATTTCTAACTGTAATACCACTAGGTTAGCTTGAAGCAGTTCAGAGGCACTCAGCAACACACATCTATTTCAGTCTGGTGAGGACTGACAAAGGTTAACCCTTGATCACAACTGCCACTCTTCTCTCTGCTTTCATCGGTAAGGAACAGATTCACCGTGATAAACCCAGTCCGCTAACTAGTCTCTCTACATTGCAGGGACAAACCCCAAGAAAGGAGGGCAAGTGGATTTTCGTTCTGGCCCTATCGTTAGAGCTAGGCACAGCTTTAGCTCCTACTGCATCTCCGCAGAAGTCCTGCTTGGGAGAGCGCCTAAAGTAAGCTCAGCAGCCGCCCCGGTTAGGCTCACTCCGGAGCGGCTGCCTTCCGAGCTGAAGGTTGAGACAGACCTTCTGAGAGAACACTAGCAGTCCACCGGGTTGCAACAGCTTTCTGCTACTTTGGAGAGGCACCAGGATTTCCTTCAGAGAAAATGCAGAATGCAAAATAACAAAAACTGGGGTAAAAAATACAATGATTTGTTAGCTCTTATTTCTTGCCATGAATATTAGGCCATTACTATAGAAAACTGCTGTATGGATTTTATAAGGGAAAATGCCTACTTTAGGAAGATGTTACTGTACCAGAATGACTCATCTTGATACGGTTTATTTTATGCTAGAAGCATTGCAAGTAGCACAAGTCCTTGATCACATCTCCCTGTGCTTCAGGGAATGAAAAAGCATGTAGACCATACATGCTTGTAGTTCCTTCAGTTCACTAGCTGCACAACATCTGGGCTAAGCCTTCCAGGTCCTAGAACCCACAATAATACAGAGGCCTTTTCTTTAGTCTTTGCATGCTCACAGTTATTTTCTCTTAACTGCAGGGAACCAGTTATTCTACCCTTGATTTGTTTTTCACTATATTAATTCTATTACGTTGGCTCTCTTTGGCTTGAAAGTAATACTCATATGACCCATCACGCTACCTGTTTGCCAGAATATTGCCTCAGCAGGCATTCTCAATTCATGAGTCAGAATC
This sequence comes from Ciconia boyciana, assembly GCF_034638445.1. Lineage (NCBI taxonomy): Eukaryota > Metazoa > Chordata > Aves > Ciconiiformes > Ciconiidae > Ciconia > Ciconia boyciana. The sequence continues at coordinate 2,269,984 of NC_132943.1, read as the reverse complement.
CAAAATAATAATAAGGTGTAATGTTTTAAGCAAGCGGTTCAGGAGCATAAAGCAAACACTTAGGGAATTTTATCTACTTTGTGTCTGAGCCTTTGGGGTTTATGGCCTCTAGCTTATCCATATGACTATGAGATCTAGATTGTTTTTACGGTTTGGTGGGTTGGTTTGGGGTTTTTTTTTTGTTAATGAAAGCTGAGATTCTCACATATCCCCACAATTCCAGAATTCTATCAAAAACATTCTCAAGTAAATTACGAAAGCTGTAAACAGCATTATCATTAACTAGTTAAGAGAGCATTAAGGAACCTGGAAATTACTCCGTCATCCCAGTCCTTCCAAGTGGACAGCTAAAGACCTAGTTCCCCTCTTCTGTTACTAACATGATTCTTACAGTACAAATCCTAACACAGACGTTTGTGTAACAGGTAGGTGGTCTCTGGTCTTCTGCTGTCATTAAAGCTGCTTTTCCAAATAATGTTTTTGGAAGAAATCAGTGGGGCTTTACTGAAATACGTGGAGCTAAGCATCTCGGAAGCACCCTTGAATCCCACTAGACATTTATCTGCCTTCTCTAGTGACCTTTAAAGCCTGGCTTTTATAGATAAAACATTTCTTCTACAGCAACCACTATCCAGCAAGTTAGCCTTCTTAGCCATGTTACTATACTTTGAAGTTGTCTTCTTAAGAGTGTATTTATACTTTGCTGAAAGACATTATACCAGCACAAGACAGATTCAGGATTGAGAACAGTTCCCAAGAATTCACGCTTTGCCTTACAAACGCCTGGTTTACAGAAACATCCAGTTGGATCCTAAAACACATCCCTGAAGGAACCAACACACTCATATGCACTTGGCATGGCAGCTTGTAAGCAGCAGTGAGAGAAAACACAAAACACAAATTAACACATGCACGCTAAAAAGGCAGGAATTTCTAAATTGACCCAAAGCAGCACAGTTTTGAAAGAACTCGGATACATAGTTTTGAAGGATTCAAATACATGGGGTTTCCTCTCAGCATGGTGCACCGCATTATTTCATTTCAATTCTGCACAGTTGTGGTTCTCCCTCCGAAATAAACGGATGCTAAAACAAGTTGCTAGTACGTGAGGCAACACGTAGACAGATTACACTTCCCAGTCCTAGACCGACACGACCTCATTGTCAGGCAAGGAAAAAAGCCTCATCTGAAGCGATACAGGATCTTGTCCATTCTCCTGGGGGTACCACATCATACGATACATACGTCTGCATTGACGTACACTCTATTTTATGTTATAATCTGTGTATTTTATGAGCTGGCCACAACGCCTTATGTAACAGATCCCTGTTTAATATGGAACAGCGTGTTCATCGCCGCGGCAATCCCAGCAGTTTCCCCTGCCCCGAGTAATTCTGCCCCGCAGGGCTCCTGCGCAGTGATGGCTGAGAAGAAACCCCACTTGGGCAACCGGCGCTACCGTTTCTTATTTTGGGCGGAAAGCCCTGACCACGGGAACGGGGAGTCTCCGCGCTGCAAGAGAACCATTTTGTGAGGGATGTCACCCGTTTCCCAGCGAGGCTGTTGCAGACTGGGGGGAGGCGGTGGGGAGATCATTTCCCAACGAACAACGCCAGCCTGTCCCAGCTTCTTTAAGGCGATACAGACGCTGTCACCCCGATGATGCCTTGGCCACCACGGCACCTGCACCGCTGCTTATTTCATCCATCCCAAACGCGCCTACGCCGACCGGCTGGCCAGGATACGTGCGATACAGATGGCAGCCGAGCAACTTCTGCTGCTGTTTTGTCAAACACGCACCGAGTATTGTGTAATTAGCAGCTTTCCCCGCTACGCTGATGAACGTAACGGGAGCAGGAGCCGGCGCTGCCCGGCTGCCTGCCCCGGGAGGCGCCTGCCCACGGCTGCGGGTGCCCGACGGCAAGCTCTGCCGGGACCCCGAAAAACTGCCGCTCCCCCCAAATTATGTAACGGAGGAGTACACTCCGACCGGCACACGCCACCTCCGGTAACAAGCCCGGGGGGAGTGTGGGGGTGTGTTTGCGGCCCCCCCCGCCCCCGCGGGACCCCCGCCTAGGCAGCGGCACTCACCGCCTCCGAGTCTTCAAATCCATGCAGGTACAAATTGTCGTACATGGAGGTCCGCTGACGCCGGGCGCCTCTCTCGGTGCGGAACCGGCGCTGCGAGGCGCCGCGGGGGAGGGGAAGGGGGGCCCGAGCGGCGGCGGAGGCCTGTGCGGCGGCGGCGGGGCCGAGCCTGCCCTCTCAGCGCTGCGGACGCCCCAGCCGCGCGGCGCCGCCTCCCGCGCCCACCGCCGCCGCAGGTGCCCCTGCCGGCGCCGCGCCACCCCGCAGCCCCCCCCCCGCCTTCCCGCCCGCCGCGGCCCGCTCCCCGCGCCGCCGCGCCCCATTGGCTGCGACGCGCTACCGCCGCGCCGCCATTGGCTGCGGCGCGCCGCCGCCGCGCCGCCATTGGCTGCGACGCGCCGCTACCGCCGCCGCGCGGGGCGCCCCCGAGCACCGCTGCCCCCTGCTGCCGCCTCAGCAACCGTCTCACGGCGCCCGGCCGCGGCCCTGACAAAGTAACGACGGCGGCTGCCTGCAGGCGCCGGGGCCCCCTCTTGCCAGGCTGCCCGAGGAGGAGGCGAGGGGAGGCAAATAACGGGGGCGTCTCTTTCTTTCTTTCCCGCAACCCCACTTCTTCAAGATCCCAGAGAACAGCAGTTCGTTTCTGAGGAGAAACACCTCCCCCCTGCTCCCCCCAAGGTCTGGAAGGAAACAAACCAAACCCTAAACACTAAGAATTGAAAGAACATAAGTATGGGCCTTATTTGCAACTAAATTAAGAAACTGATTTCTAAAACAGGTCCTACTGGAGCTCTAATACTGAAGTTTCTGCTTTCACCTCTCATTTCAGTTAACACTGTACCTCACAGTATGCCGACGAGACAGGCAAACCTCACTCCATGGGTGAAGAAACCAGGTCCAGGGAAGCTGACTGACTGATGGAGTCAGTCACACAGTGAGGACCCTGCAAAGCCAGCCCTTCACTTGTACGTCTCTCGACTTCCCATGTCATGCGCTTAAGCACCGAATGTTTCTCCTTCCCAGAATGTCAGAACTTGTAGTGGGCAAGTGTAACACTAGAGAATAGCCCGACGTGATAAAAAAGTAAATAAATAATTAAGAAATAATTAGAGGGAAATAATTTACAATTTACTTCCTATCCTTATTAAAACAATTATTTTAAATCTCAACTCCAGTGCAATCTGATCCAACATCTCTGTGTTCACAAACGCTTCCTATTTGTCTTTTTCATTTGCTTCATCTACTCTTCCTTCCACAGGCTTAATTAGTTTTGCAAAGTTACCACTAATCACTTGGGAAGCGTCCAACAGACATCTGAAGCAAAGCCAAAGGTGTTATTCTCCCCATATTCACAATTTCTTACAAATTTCATCAAAGATTCCCCTAAGTTATGGTAAAATATGGTCTTACTCCCAATTTACTACTTCTCCTATGCCCTCCATGTGTTCTTTGCTTCTGTCCATATAACCTCCTGGTTTGCAAGAGCTTAGGTATCTACATATAGAGGAGCTGTAGTCCAACTGATGATCACGGGAAGAATCTCATGGTTAAAGTTTAGGTCTCTTGAAGTGTTTTTCAGCATTGAGTCCTCAGTCTACAAGATCTTCCAAGAAACAGCAACTTCATCTCTAGCCCTGCGCAACGTGGTCATTGCCAATGTTAAACCACCAAACAAGACACAACGAGTAGTTAATTAATAATGAATCTCTGATGGCTTTTCAGACCACTCCTGGTGGAACTGTTGTTCAGATGACAGAAACCACTTCTACGACTGACGCTAACTGGCTCATTCCTGGCCATCTCAACCAAGTGTGGAACAGAGACGGAGCAGCGGCTCCTCCTTCTCTTGGGGGTTATCCTTCCAGTTACTTTGGGGCTGGAGACCACAGCCAGCATGTTTTGGGGCACTTCATGGTGGTTTGAGCAAGGCTGTTGGGATGGAGGAGGATTTCAGCTTCTAACATTGTTTTACACGACGAGACTCCCTACACAGGAGTTAATGGATCAATTTTTAGGGCCTGCACCACGGAGCAGGTCCCTTTCCCCCCACCTTAAAGATCTATGATGTTACAAATCTAAATAATAAATACATTGTTGGTAGGAGACTATTAAAATTTAAAATGAGAAGGAATTTCTAAGTGCAACATCAGAATCATTTGTCAGCTCAAAATAAAAAAAGGCCATGAAACGCAAGAAGAAAAAAAAAAAAAGCATCTGAACTTCACATAAATTTGTAATGAAATAATTTAATTCAGAAGTCAGGGGAATCACTATTTGATTTCCAGTACTTACATTTCACACTGTCCTTTTAAGACACAGAGGTTATTAAAAATATATATTTAATGACTCAACTTGAAAGGCTCCTAAAAGATGCTATAAAAATACACACAGCTCATTAAATAGGGATTGTACTTGAAAAAGACCTAAACATAAGGGACAGTGGCACAACCTACTTCAAGCATTTAGCTTAGGTGCCTAAAATACAGTGCTTAGGCCATTTAGTTAGGACAGGGGCTCTGAATCACCCTCGAGGAGCCTCAAGTTACTTCTTCCCAGTTTGCCTGAAGGGCTGCGGGCAGGGCTGGCCCCCCGCCACCTCCCCAGGGCCACCGGCACAGGGTCCTGCTCCTGCCCGCCCTGCGCACCAGGTACACCGCCCTGCTGCCCGCACAGGGGCCGGGACGTGGGGAAGACCTGAACTGGCCCCCGCAACAGAGCAAACCTCAGTCAGCCCAAACATACACATCTAACACCTGCTTTCATGGTCTAAGTTGGAGAAAATTATTAGAAGATCCAAAAAAATACAGGAACCCCTCTATTTATCAGGTTTATTTTTTCCCCAGGCATGTGCCTAAAATGCAAAAATATGAATACCTGTAATATAGAGAAACTCTAAATCAAAGACCCTTTTGAATATTACGAGGTAATTTATGCAAGAAACACGCAACACAAACCAACAGAGGTAGCACGGCGAAGCAAGAGAGGAAGACGTATGGCTCTTCGGAAGTTGTCTGCAAAGTAATCAGGCTCTCAAAATATTGAGAGTAGAATACTGAGAATATTGAGAGAAGAATACTGAGAATATAGAGAGAATACTGAAGGAACTGGAGGCTGGATGGAGCTCGGACACAGGGAGCAAGCAAGCTTTGCAGAGGGGAGGATATACAGGCTAAGGAAAATAACCCAAAATTCATTTCAGTGACAAGCCATCACTATTCCACTGTGATATGTAACGCAGGTACCTCTATACATGGCTGCTAGAGTATGGGGCATTATTCAGTAAAAGCACATTGTGTTTTTACAGTGAGGGACACCGTGCTACACTGGACGTACGGGTGGTCATCTGTCAGCTTCCAGAAAGTCAAATCTCTTTGGTTTCAACTTACAGTATAGCTTAGCACAGGCAAAATGGGAAGAGTGCAATGGGAGAGACAGTTAAAAGCTTTGTCTTTTTTTAGGTGATCTTCCCAAAAAGTGGTTCAAACGAATAATAAAAAAATCCACTACAATAACAGATGAGGGTCACACATTAACTGAAGGTTTTGAGAGATCAAAATCGTCCCTGGCTTATTTCCGAAAGAGAATACAGATGATCTGATATTATTAGGCAGGGAATTCCACTGCCTCAGGCCATCGAGAAAGACTCTGGTACCTGTCATCTTCAGTCTGCACTTGGCTAACACTAAAGCAACTAGCATCCAAAAACCCATCAGTTTGTGTGTGTGTGCATGCAGAGCTGTAAGAGACCCAGTGAAAACATGTAATGGGTCAATGAGCTGAACTGAGTCTTTTTAAGGTCTAATGCTTTAAAATAGGCATTTTCAAGCAGTCCGGTCTCTACTTTTAATGGGATTTAACCATGGCGCATTGCAATCTCCGTAAGCATGTGGGATATTCCTCACCGAGGAATGCCATCCCCTGATGAAGTAAGTAGGACCGCTATGAAGTAGGACTCACACGGATTTACTGCAATATTGTACGCAGGGAGCGTACGTTGTCCTTTGATCTCAGCCCATGACTCCACATGTTCCCAAGGGCACAGGAGATTTTGAAGGAGTTGTAAACAAAAGACCAGAAAACAATCCAGTTTCTCTAGGGCCTACCCAATGCATCTGTCAAAAACCAGGCTGTCCCACTGCTGAAGACGTGTGACATGAGTTCACATGGCTTAACAACAAAGGTATCATCCGGAATCACCTTAAGGGCCGTGAATTGTTATTGCTGGGTAATTAGAAGCCTCCTCCTTCTCAGGACTTTATACAGGCTTAGTAAGAAGTCTGAAGTTAAAAGGACAGGCTTGCCGGAAAAGCACGTTGGACTCGGAGCAGAACGGGAAACAACGGCTAGCATGTCAAGTCCAGTCAGTCCTGTTCCCTTCCCACACTCAGCAGCGGCCAAAGTGAAAGTGATTTCATGAAGAGAAATGCAATTACTCCGTTCCCTGTTAACGGCAACCCTTGCTTCGCAAGCAGGGCTGTTCAGGGAACCCAGGAGTCCCTGGGCACGTACCCAAAGGACTTTGGATCAGCTGTGCACCGAGCATCCCCTCACAGGCAAATATATACTGCAGCATAATCACAACTGCCTGAAAGTCTTTGGTCTCAGACCTGGTACATGGAGGAAGCTGTTTTTCTGTGCTTCCTTTTAATCTTGGAGTTGGAGAATGATCCTGCAAGCATGTACCTTAAGACAGCACTACCTATAGCTGCTGTTTCCACGTGGCTACCTAAGGTAATATTAGCATTTGGAAAGAGTCTTCTAAGATTTCTAATGATTGGTAAGTCACTGAGGATATACCACAGACTAACGCATTTTCTTCTGGCCTCAAATAAATGCAATATATAGAAATTCTGCATAAAACAAGAGCAACTAACAGTGATTAACTATACCTGCCCTCAAATACTACCTACCAAAAACTCTTCTTGAGTAGAAATGGGAACCACACAAGAAAACCCAGGAATTATTCCAAAAAAAGAATTCCTCATGAAGTTAAGGGTCACATAAGAGACTGGGCTCAATGATAATTAAACTGTTCCTGGCATTTTAAGCCAGCATTAACATTAAAGCAAAGACTTTATTGCACCCTATTGGGGGGTGGGGTAAGAGAAGGGATTGGAAGTCAGAATATTTTGAGCATCCCACAGACCTCCGAAATACTCGGCTTCCTCCAAACACTCTGATCCCACTAGAGATTATTCATATTTTCCTTTTTTATTAAAGCCAACCCTTTCTGAAATACAAAGGAAGTCTCTTTGAGACATGCATCCATATATTCCTGAATATCAATTATTTAGTCATTTCTGAGCTATCCAAATGTGGGAATACTGTTTTTTCACAGGGCATGAATTTTGTACAGAACCACAGGAAATTTTATTTAAAGCCCAATCTAATGATTACACAATCAAATGACAGCACTTGTATGGTTCTTTTAGGAGATGTAGCAATGAACTATTTGCATAAACACACTAAAGTGCTATTTGAATAAATGCGCAGTAACGAGATTGCCAAGTCAAGTAAATGCCTCAGCACTGCAGTGCGCAAAGCCAGAATGTAAGTCAGCAAGTTCTCTCTTTTTCGACTTGAACAAATTTCACTTTCACCTGGGATTTCGCTGTTACTGTGAGTCGTGCAGCAGGACTGCAGGCCTCGATGCCTCTTTTCCTGCTACTGTGGAGGAAAGAAGATCGACAGGAATATTAACCCTGAAGCAACAAAAACCAACCACCAACTTGGGGAAGAAGGTGAGAAGTTCTTTATGGTGTCCTCCTGCTGTGACAGTAAGGTTTCGATCCTGGACTCTCAACATTACTTAGGGGTAATGAGAGAGTATCCCCGCGGCAGGCGAGGGCATATTAAGAAAAAGCATTAGTGGTTACATTAATAGCACATTTGGATATGAACGCACTCCTTCTAGCAGTTTTAAGCACACAGAAGACTCCAAAACCCCCAGTCTTGATCAGCATACTTCATATGGAACATAAGGATTGGTTTTGATCTTCCATTGCCTGAATTCCGGGACCTGTTGAAGAAAATTGCTCTCCCCCCTGTAATGCTGCTCTTGTCGAAATCAGCAGAACAGCCCAAGTATGTATTTCACTCATATAAAGGAAAAGGACCGTCAGCATTCTCCAGCAATCCACCTAAGGCAGAACTTGCTTCCATCAGTTGGAAGGAGTCCAATTCTTCACTCTTCCAAGTTATTTGACATAGCCCAATTGCTTACCCCTTCTCCCTCTAAAGCAATTTCTTTCTCTCTCTCTCCTCCTCTGTTTTATAATATAGATTAGATAAGCATCTGGTTCAGTAACAACAGCTTCTGCCTTGGGGTGGAGGTATGGATAAGATAACCTCTGGAGATCCCTACTAACCCTGTTTGCCAACATCTCAAGAGCAATGAGAACTGGATGACATTTGTGGTATTTGGCAGTCCTTGAAGCTATCAGATGAGTAAGTATGTATTTATATTTCAAAAGAAAGAAGTATTGTGCTGTTTGGGATATGTCGTGGCACAGAGGATTCTGCGCATTTAAAGGTTTTATTCAAAGAGACTACTGGATGGCATGCTTTAATTCTTTGAATTTCAAGTAATAAATTAGTCTGGTAGGGTCTAATTTGACAGTTCTTCTGGAGGAAGTGAGGTGCCACCTATTCTAAAACACATTTATCTGACACTGTTATATAAAGGCTGCTATAATTAAAGAGAGTGTGAAGACTTCATTGTCACTTTCTCTTGGTTTAAAGCACCTACTATGAGAGAGGTAACTGGGCTACATTTGTAGGTATCCTCTATATTTAACTAGTTGTGAAATTTCTCTTTCCTGCAGGCACTAGGGAGATTTGCAAGAAGCTGAGCAGTGGGGAACTCGGAACCATAGCTACGGCCTTCCGGAGTGTTTCTGATAAAGAAGAGTAGATTATCTCCACCTCCCGAGGCAGACATGAATGTGCTCTGAGGTTTTAATAACTCAAGCCAACTCTAATTGTGGCTTCCACTGGTACACAGTATTGAGCGAAGCAAATCCGAAATTACCTGCAAAATGTTACAAGACGTAGCCCATAGCCATACCACTGTATTAACACGGGTCTCCCTTTTAAAGACTTGGAACTTGAAATGAAGTACCTACACTGACACGTGGGCAGCTGAGCGGTCACGGTGATATTCACAGACACTGAATACGCAGAGATCTCCCTCCAGCAAAACTCCTGTCGATCAGCAGCTCTCAGCATCCACCAGGCTGCTACTGGCCGAGGGTCCAAAATACCGAGTCACGCTACAGGTACCAACCCAAAAAGACAGAGTGTTTTATGGCTGGAACTGTGTCACATTTCTTTGTTGGAGGGAAGATAGGGGGGTTCTGTTTTAGAGAAGATACACATTTTTATCTTCCATGCCAAAAGCCATCTGGGCCAAAGGATTAAGCATTTGTTTTATTTCTTACTTTAAGCTGCTCTTCTTTCCTTATGAATGTCAATCAATCTCCTTAACTGCCCTAAGTGCTGATGCTGAGTGTTGCTGTATACCACTTTAGACTGCAACTGATGAAATGATGGGAAACTATCAATAAAAGCCAATTACAAAGTTTATGGGAAGCTGGTGCTATTTTACCCAAGTAGGGAAAGTCACCACTGCATTCTGGAAAGCCTCATCAGTACTGAAACACACGCACGAGCAACAGTCATCCAGCTGGGGCTGATAAAAGCAAAGTTGCAGGGAGCCTGTAATGGGGGAAGGAGCTCTGCAAGTGCAGGGATGCCAGGTACCTCACACCCCACCACAGCTCTGTTTAACGTTATGCACTCCGCACACAGATCATCTCCACATCTTCAGCATCATCCGATGCCCATTACGACAAAAGAGTGCATTAGCCGGTGGCAGTAATACACTGCTATCCTAAGTGAGCTCATCAAAACCCCAAACTTGTGAGACGGAGGATGTCACAGAGGCTACAGAGCAATAAGCAGAAAGGTTTTCCATACAGCCTAGAAAACTTCTGGTCAGTGTTAATTTCCCACATACGTTCAGTAAATGTTGTGGGAGTGTTCCCAAATACATTCAGTTTTATCAGTAAACATTCATAAAAAGGTTACTTGAAATATATTTTTGATAAATTACAACTATCAAGTAGGTTTTTTAGAGAAAACAAAGCCTTGACTGAGCAGTTGGAGCTGGACAGATGACCCTGCAAGCTAAAATGAAATGCCTGCTTCTGTAAAAAACACGATTTCACTGGAGATTTTTTTTTCCCTTTAGATAAACTAGTAAAACTACAATTTCTATTTTTTATTTCGGGTAGCTTAGGCTAGGACAAAGGGTGTTTCAAAAGGAGTCAAAGAGTTTTGAAGTCCTAGAGCTAAGGAGAATTTGCTGTTCTTGTTAGGAGGTTAAAGGGGAAAATAAATAAATAAAACTAGGCAAACATGACACAAACTTATCTATACTTTGCCGCTTCTCCTTGGGATTTTACAGGGATGGCTTGATTAGCCTGTTGATTTTATTGCATTTTCTTATGCTTTATAATCCAATTACCATATACTGCAACACAGCACTTCATTTCATGGCAAGGGACTACAGGAAACTCTTCAGTTCATTTCAGTAGATTTCCATGACACCTGTCCAAGTGGAGAAACTGATCCAGAAACAACAGATCAATGAATGAGGAACCACTTATCCAACCTGATTTCTTTAAATATTTAGTCAGGATAGTTGGGAACAGAGTTGAGAAAAACAAAGATTGAAGGATTTGGCTCTGCATATTTAAGTGAGTCAAGTTCTTGCCTGTAAACTCTCTGGGAGACTTCTTCTTATCTAGCTGATGAAAGAGTCGATTTGTGACATCCTCACCATTCAGAAGCAGAACACAAAATCTGTGTAAAACATCCCAAAAATGATGACTGCTTATCATCGTTATCCTAAAATGTATTTTTAATGTGTCTCTGTTTGTGAGGTTCACCCCCTTCCATTGGTTACTCTTACTGTGAGCTTCCTTCTTGAAGGAACAAACAGCACCATTTCCAGGAGGACAACTAAGCCTTCGTCAAGCTTGCCAACAGCCGCTTTGTGCTATGTAGGATGGCTCAAAACAGACACCGAGCAGCCAAACCGTCACCCCTCTTCCTTCTGCAGTCTACTCCTGCTGCAGGGAGAGACCTCATGCCGGGTGGGGTCTGCACCAGCAGATCCAGGTGGAGCGGTGACTTGGGACAGGACAAGAGTTCAGGGATCCCCAGGCACCGCCATCCTCCAGCAAAGTCAGATGGGAATCTGGGATGAGTTGCGTCAGCTGTGCTCCTCTCCGGGTGATAAACACCTGCAATTCTCACTTAATTCATTCAGCATCTCAAAATACTCCACATGCCAGCAGCACAGCATGAGTCCTTTTACAAATCTGAGGCAGTTAGAAATGACTAAAAATACCTTCTGCCTTTTCCTTACAAAAGAGAACAATCATAATTATAAAAATCCTTGCAGCAGCAGAGCCCATCTTCATGTTACAGCTATGAAAAGCCCTACGTGTAAAAGGGGTTTGATGCACGAGGAGCTACTAAAATAGGATAGAATAGAATCTGTTTCTCAGCTTTTAGGCAAAGATGTTTGAACCCATCAGTAAACCTTCAAAATTCCCAGTTTGAAATGATGCACCAATGCATGTGATGTTAGGATGCAGTTCTGTGAAAGCTCAGGTATAGCTTGATCAGATCAGGTAATTTCTGATGCTCTGAACACTTATACAAATACTAATATTTTTTTTCCCCGACCCTTTCATGCAGTTGTTAGACATGTATTTTCCCTAATCTCTCAAACCTTACAGTCATGTATAAAAAAAAAGAACAGAATGTTTAGTTTATTCCGGCCTTTGACAACATCCTTACAGAGACTACTTAAAAAAACCCAAACCCTAAATAGACTGCTGAGAGGAAAGTTCTGTCCTAGATCTAAAACTGCCTATGAGACAGGAAACAAAAAAAGTAGGAATAAATGGAGAAGGATCAATATTGAGCGTCTAATATTTGCTATGGTCCAAAAAAAAGTCTCCATTACAATAGCAACGTTCTCGCATGAAATGAAGTCATTTGAGAGCAAGCATGGAAAAATTCAGCTCGAACAGCTAAGCTTGACAGAGTTACAAGCAGAAAACAGAATATTATAATTGAAAGTGTTGAGAATAATAAATAATGGCAGCTCTGCCATCCCTGCCTATAATCATTATGAGCAATAGAGAAGCAGATCAGAACCCCATGTTCTCAGAATTTAATTCAATATCCAGATGAAGGAGCATAGAATTAAAAGGTGATAAAAATCAAAATTTATAAAAGGACATATTTATCCAAACTGTAGAGAAATCCCAGACTCTATAAAAAGGATGGAACCAAAAACTTGTAAAGCTTATCCTTAAAAATACGATTGGACATTTGTTTGAATACTACAACTACTGTAGCTCTACACGTTCTGCTTAGCAAAGTTTGAAGGGATGAAGTCAAGCTTTGCTTTCAGCCTTGATCTCTTGGCAGGGACAGGCTTAGGAAGAGACCTAATATTGTTGACAGCTTATTCTATACCTGTTTTCCACTGCATTTTATTCTCCACAAATATCTGCCATTAGCTGCTCTGATGGACAGAATACTACATTAGACTCATATTCACTCTATTCAAATATGGTAGTTATTACTTTCTACAACACTGAGCCCTGCGCAGCCAAAGGTAACCCAACCTTTTAGGTCTAGACCAGAAACTTATAAGCATTATTTTCAGATGCAGTGGTGCAATGATGAAAAATTGGTTTTATTCCAGTTCAGACTGGCAATAAAATTATGACTTGAACCCTCACTACTGCTATTAAACATTGTACTACAGTAAAACATGTCAAATGGCTTAGTAGTGAATATTGCAGCCACCTCTTGGTTCAGCAGAACAAAAATAGCAGAATAAGATTACCGAGTAGTGTTCTGCAGATGGAGCGTATGTATGAGGAGCTTTCATTAATCTCCAATGTGACTTGTACAGTCAAAAATTTGGCCCTTGGAAACCTGTGGTTTTAGGATGGCTTTCCAAACCTAGCTGGTACTAGGATACTCTGAAGTCACTTCTGTTGACCTTGACTGAAGGAGAATTGGGTGGACACGGAGAGAATCTGCGGGGGGGGGAAAGCCACACTTTGGTTTTACTATTTTATCATTCAAATTCTCCTTGGAGCTGCATCAATGAACGCAGCTCCTTCACATCTGGGGCATGAATCTGGAAACAAGGGCGCATGACAAGCCACAGCGGTACGCTGCCCCAGGAAGCAAGAGAGGACTCGTTCAGAAGTTCAGAGTTTATGTTCAGAAAGGACAGTGATCGAACCCTTCTGGAAGTTGTAGACCAAAGAATTTCACCTACCCACCACAACCCTTAACCGAGACCTACAAATCTGTGTTAGGAAAAATAATTTATACTAGGTGAACAGAAGTTCCCAGGAAGGCGTTTGGTCTCAATCTGAAGACATCAAGGACAGGACAATCCACAGCCTCCCTTTGCTCCAGAGGTTAATCGTCCTCACCATTAAAATGCCACTGACAGCTACCGTTAGGGAGCTCAGTTCAGAGACTTTTATCTTCTGATTGTTGGAAACAGTTGCCTTCATTCTTTTTAAAGTACCTGAGCAAAGGTTACTGAAGATAGTTATTCCCTTAGTTTAGCATTGGGAGTTCACTAGTAAAAACACCACTGAAACTTGCTCTGTTTTTCTAATTGTTTGAATAAAGAGACAAGATTTGAGGCATTAAAATGGCACTTTCATGCTTTAACAAAAGACATGTTTCTGAGAAACATAATGCATGTTTTATGCTCACCTTTGCGAGAGGACTTCTGGCCTTGTTTTTCTCACCATCCATCTGTTCACTGTATGCTTCAGATTACTCTCCTTCAGACTGTATTTTTGCAGCCGATTAGCATTTTATTTTCTGACCACATTCATAACCTGCCAAGATCCCTTTCAATTAGTCCTCTGTCCTGACAGGTAGTGTGACAGCGGCTGGCCAACGAACAGGAGGATTTCAAGATTATAATGAGAATTTTTTACCAAGAAACTGAAAAGCCCATCAGTTTTCCTGGATGCAGGTCTGCACTCCCAAGGTCTCTGGATTCCCACAGGAGGTGCTCCCAGACCTGAGGTCCGCCCAGGGAAGCCATGGTGTGGTTCAGCACCTGGTGCCCAACCTGCCGGACCTCCAGAGTCCCCAGGCTGCGTGGTGGAGGGGCACAGCTCGCCCCACCGAGGGACCATGGCAGTCCCAAGTCCCAAGCCACAGAGCAGTCCTCCTGAGGAAGCTCTGGGACTGTGGTTATCCTAGAGGACAAGAAAGCGCTTCCCAGTTCCTCGTCCCAGCTGTGTTTCCTACCCTCAGGTCAACTTCACGTCAAAACGAAATTCACCCGGACATCACCAGTCTCCCTGTCCCTTCCTCCCCAGCTGCACCGCTTCCTGGGCACACCAGCCATCACTCACTCCGACCGTTTTCAATCTGGGCATCTGGGGACCATGATGCGATAGAGGCTACAGCGACCGCTTCAAGTCTACGTGTGGCCTGAAAGCATCAGATACCTGTCTCAGGAGTAGCCCACCCAAAAGCTACCCTGTCCTGCATCCAGCAAAACCCACTGGTCTTTCTGATCATCCATTTCAGACTGACTGTATTTCTCAGAAAACTCTGTTCCACTGGGAGATTCAGAGTCGTTAGTTATGGCTCCTCTCCATCTACTCCTACCAGCTTTTGACTTAATCTTGTGTATCAGACGTGAAGGTGGGCAGTCTAGGTGAAGGGACTTCCATGCTCACCCCAGTTCCACACCACTCAGAGGGAGACACATTGCTTCACCCCCTTCTCAGCGATACAGCATCTCTCTCCAGCACAAGCTGAACTCCTTTTGCTTCCCACTCAGCCTGGATCGTAACTCAGCCGAGGGGCTCCAGCCTAGATCCGGGTGGGAAGTAGGGCACTGCGGAGGTAACGGAGGCAGGGAGAAGTCATAGGGAAGGATGCAGCTACCATCCCCGGCCAAAGACCACAAAGCAGAAATCACTAAATAATTGCAGAGTAACTGAAATTCAAAGACACGGCATGGTATGCATTGCAAGAAAATGAAGCAGGGAAAGTCCACCATGAAAAATAAATAAATAGCACTAATCCTGCCTAATGGAAAGATGCAGGAGGGCCCGCTGCTTATTCCAGTGATTAATCAGAGAGATGAATTGATTGAAACAAACACTGAAGCACTGCGTGTCTTTGAGCACAAAAGCGACAAATCTATCACGAGAGAACGCTGAATCAGCATTTTCCTGCTCCTTCAGCTGCCTTTGTGTGTGATGCTCCTTGTATTTCTGTACTGGTATTCCAACACAGTTGGATCTTCATAAATCCCCCCCCCCCCTCCTCAAAATAACTTGCTACTGCTTACACTTTTGCTAGCTGCCTGGATACATCCCCGTCCCGGGAAGACGCACGCCAGCCTTGCTTCACTGTTTGAGGGTGTATCATTTATGCATCTTCTCACTGCATGGGGGAGGCACTGCTATGACTTGTTGAAGGTAATAAGATGTAATTGCTTTGCAGATGTACAGGAAACAGCAAAGTTAAAAATATGTTATAACTAAAATTCTGTGCAGGCCTAGATTACAACACTGACTCCAGAACAGGGAACGGTCCTTCAAGCAGGTGTCAATGTGCAGCATCTTATAGCTGAGGAATTTAACCGAAGTTCCGTATAGCAGCCTTACAGACTTAGTCATGGAAAAAAAAATAAAATAAAAGACTTTTTATTAAAATGTCTTCAATACTTTTCATAGTAGCGGGAAGCAAGCATTAAAGATTTAATAGCTTCTTTTGTCAGTGGACTCATTCCTTCCCACACACATGCGTGCCCGCTCTCCCCACTGAATTTGAAAGCCCTGAATTCTTCTTCGTGCAGCTAATTCAGTTTTATTCATCTTTTGAAGAACCCACCTAAAACTGGGGGGCGGGAAAGTAGGTGGTAAGGGCATAGGTGACAAAGGAATAGCAGCGAGCTGAATTACGCCCTGAACTGTGAGTATCTAGCTCAATAAGTGAAGCCTGATGGGTCTGAGACATTCATGAGAACATTTTCTTAAAATACCAAATGTCTTTAATTCTATGCAGATTGTAAAATAGACGTTTGAATGCCTTTATCTTAAATGAGCAGTGACATAGGGGTAATGAGAATATTCCTTCTACCTGCAACCAATTTTTTCTCTCCCCTCTGAGCATTAGTGGACGTTAGCTCCCAAAATTTTTTTCCATCTTTCTAATGTCCACAATGCAGACTAAACCATCAATTTTACGAAATTGAGAAGCTATTTCCAGAAAAAGCTTTTGTTGTAGCAAGACTCACAGGCATAGTTTGCCAACCACAACCAAAACCAACAAATAGCAAACAGCCCAAAAGTATTGTCAGATGCCAGCATCATCTTCACAGGTAATTTACAGCACAAGCAACCCATTTGTAACCCCCTTAAATACATTTAAGGAATGGAATAAGCACATTATGGCCATTTGTGGCACAGGTATACCTCATGCACGCTGTGCTCTCTTCTTGTTTCAAACGAGCTGTCTTTGGTCTCTGCTGAGACCTGAAGCCCAACACCTGAAACAAGTGTCAGTTAATGCTAGGTGCAGAGTTACCAGTTTTAGAGACCTGGACTCTGATTTTCAGCATCTCTGACAGGCCACTGAATAGCCGTGTGAGCAAGACAAACATGCTTACCAGCCTGGGCTGGATTTGGTCCAGTAACCCAAAAAATGAAAAGCTGTAGTCTTTGCGAGAACACTAAATTGCTAACTTGCTGCTGCTATTACAAAGCAATACAAATCACTTAAAATAACCTTCTAGAATGAGGAAATGGCACCACACTAAGTGTATCGTGGGAAAAACAGCTTTACGCTTGCCCTGTATCATTCATCAAGCAAATCCAAGGGAGGAAAGTATTTCAAGAATCTCTTCATAAGAGCAGCACCATGTGGTTCCAGTTAAGTTCAGAAGTACAGATGAGCCAGCTTCCACATCAGTGTTTTGGGCAGAGTGAAAACGTACCCTGAACTTGAGTTTCAGTTCTGCAGCAAGTCTTAGAGACGTGACGCAAAAGCAAATTTTCAAAGGCTTCATCGATTGTATTCTGACAACATCGCAACCTCACTGAGCGTTTTCTGGGCATCCACTGCCTCAAGCAGAACTGTGCATAAACCCACCCCCTGTACTGCTCGGGAATGTACTGGCAAGTAAAATAACTGGAGGACGTGACAGAAAGAATGCATTCCTGTTACGCCTCACTGATCCCAAACAAACAGATAAATACAAATACACAAGTATGCACCCACTAAATTAATCTTCCGTAGTCATCAGTGAAATCATACCCTTCCTCCTCCTGCTAGAACAATTAAGTTTTTCACCATCTATTTTAAAGCACCGGGTAATTCTGCTGCATTCTGGCTCCTTTCCTCCCGGGTTTACCGCTCCGACTGACGCCGGCTCCCTCCCAGCCTGCCTGCCAGGCCTCCTGCAGCTCACGGGACGTCCCCAGCACTCACACCTCTATCACTTCCACACTTTGGAAGGGCCACATCTGTTACAGCTGTTTTCTTGCCGGGGGAGACTCCAGTTGCTTTGCAGCATGAAAACCATGTTTATTTACAGGTTCAGTGCTACCAGCCTCTCCCCGTTCTCTGCCTGCCTCTCCACCACGGGAACTTGGGACCCGCTGTGGGGCAAGGGAATGGTTTTTTACATCACCTTCTGCGGCAGCATCCCCTAAGTCCCTGCCACAGCCTTTCACATTGGAGCTGCTCCCCCTGCCACCAGCTCTCCTGCAGATATCATCTTTCTCTGTCGGGTCTGCATAGGCCAGGCTCACGCTCTTAATCAAAAAGCCAGCAAGGCTTTATGAGGATGCCCCGATATCCTCTGCAGTTACGCTGGGGTGTGACTCATAGCAGAGAGCTCGTAGTTTTACACCAATGATGAGTACAATATCTACAGGAAGAGAAAGTCTTTAAGTTTTACCATGAGTGCTACGACATCAAATGCTTTCCTTAACACTTTAATTTCTGGAGAAAGAACTAAAAAAAAGAAATATCTCGGCTTTAATTCAAAGCTTCTGGCCAACACAATTGGGAAAAACTACCTTCAAAAAAAAATCACAGCTTCAAAACACTTTAAAACAAATATACGCCATACGCACAGGCATAAAGTGAATCCAAACCAGCTATCTTGACAACAACTGAAGTCAGCTTTATTTTTGGGAGTCAATACTCAATTCCTAAATTCTTGGGGCTGTCAGACCCTCACAGATTACATCTGCATGAGATCCTTTTAGCCCAATCGATCATCCAGCTCAAGTTTCTCTGAGTCCAGAGCTATAAACTGGAGCTACAGGAAGCACTGCATAGAATTTAATAGCTGTGCCTTCAAGATGCACCTAAAAATAGGCTGCCTTGCTAACCTGGGAATTCTGCCTGTAACAGCCACTTGTCCTCCCTTACTAATTGCCGTTAGTCAGAAAAGTCAAAAATATATAGCACGCGTTAGGCAAAGCAAAAGGTTGGCTGTTCTGTGAGAGAGATGCTCCTAGCAAGATCACTCTTTGCCCTTTCCTGGGAGGATTCACAGTGTTACAACACGACTGCAATTAAAGAGGGAAGTGCCTCCATTTTAAGGAGTTCTTTATCAAAATCTATAGCATGCATCAGTTAATAAGGGATAAAACCCTGTTTTTCTTATGCTAAGTGGCCTTATACTGCTATTTTGAATGTGGGTTACCATGGTAATCAGCAGAACCTGGAATGAATTTGTTTCGTCATAATTGCTGCATAATTTTGTGCAAACAGCTAAATACTATCTTACTATTTCTACCAGATCGACTCAGTAGCTGGAGCTTTCATGAAGCTCATGATTTAATGAACAAGCCATCACAAAATATGACGAATTAAAGCAATTAAAATTATTTAGAACAACCAAGCCTGAATACTGCAAGCGTGTAGGAGTGTTTATTAGTGTTTTCATGACTCAAAACAATTCCATCTTTAGAGCATCTTCAAGATTTTCTCTGTGCTCTAGGACATCTGGGCAGAAAGCAGAGAGATTTGCACATCAGCATACTGTGGGTTTGGGGCTCCAAGAAGGCACAAGCAAAGGACCAGCCAGCTCCGAGATTCCTCCCAGTTCTCCCAGTCTGGGACACAGAGAGAAGACAACCCTACCCCACACTGCCAGGAGATGCTGCCCACGCTCCGGGCTGCCCTAACCACGAACTAACGCAGACGCAGCTGGAAAGCACTTATCACCAGGGCTCATGAATTCCCAATCGAATAACCTTTTATTGAAGGGACTAGTGGGTGCCCAAAGCACTAAATGACTGAATTTGAGCCACCACATTACTCTGAGCCTTCAAGGCCATGATATAACCCAGGACAGTAAGGGCATAGATTTTTGTATTTAATTATAAATCTATAAAGTCGTCATGCAGAAGACCTCAGGAGACCTTTTCCTCTGCTAGTTTCTACGTGCACTGTCCATGGCCTAGCAAGCTTGGATTTAAAAAATAAAAATAAAAAATAAAAAACAGAAGAAAATCCACAACAAAAACACCTGATCGGGAGTAGATAGCTAAACATAGAAAATCTCTTTGGGGGGGAAAAAGCTGTGATTCAGACAGAGCAATGTGCTCCTACCTCGGCTTCCAGGGTGAAAATAAGGCAGTGTCCCCTCCCCACGGAAATGCCAAGCACGGCATGGCGGGAATAACCTCCTTTTCCCTGTGAAAGAGCTTTCAGTACAGCACATCAAGGGATGGGCCTGCGGGCTACTGGGAACAGTACACCTCTCGAGTACTGCTGTTATCAGGTTTCTCATAATTTTGTTTTGCTAAAACTGCAGAAACAGGGTAGCAAATCTGGCTGCCTTTACCAATTATTTTTTTACAATTAAAGAAAACCTTACAGTTAAAAAAAATAATAATCTGGTTTTAATTGCCGTAACTCCAAATCTCAGCAGTGTCACCATACGTTACAGCTCCCTACCACATTGCCCGGCGGGTATTTATATATTTAAGCACATCCGCATATCACATTGCTGTGAGCTAAACAAACCAGGCAAAACAAGAGCTGCATTCCAGCCCCTTGCTTTTATGAGCTTCAAACACAGAGGTTTAACGGTAAATTAGGTGTATGTTTGTGGTCTGATAGCCTGTAATTTTCTTCTTCTAAAAGTGTGTGCTGTAATTCCCATCCTTTACTCTCAGGACAAATATTGTTATGAAACCGCGTCAGCACAGCACCAACGCGCTCGGTGCAGACGCTGTAAGGCGGCGAAAAGAAATCAATAAGCACTTTTGAGTAAACCCCGTCGAAACAAGACAATGGTCGGTTGTGGTGTAAATAGGAAAACAAAAGCCAAATGCTTGGACGTGCATACAGAGGAGTGAAAACCAGAAGATGATTCCTCACTTCCCATTCATCAGTGGCTGAAACACTGCGGGTTTTTGCAAGTGAAGCTTTAGGAGGCTGAGGGATAGAGAGGTCAGCTGTCTAAAATACGGTGCTGGCATTAGCTGGGCAAGCGGGCAGAGCGCTGGCCATCTCCATCAGGAGTGGGACTCTCGGCCCGGAATGAGACGACAGACAACGCGGGGACAGGCTGCGAGGAGCCCTCACCATGAAGACCAGGGGGTTATATGTGCTTGGGACTGAGAAAGAGATGTACACAGGAACGCACGTCAGCAGAGTCCTGAATGTGGAACTGAAGAAGCGATTTTTATTGCATGCCCAAGGAACGCTCATTCATCACAGAAAATGTTTTTTAACACATCTCCCCTTCAGAGGACACATTCCAAAGAAGTACAGCGCCAATGTTTATTTGGTTTTGCACCTTTTAAAGCGTCTTTATGCAGCCAGAGGGGTTTGTTTGTTTGTTTGTTTGTAATCTGTGGGTTTGCCCAGTATCTGTGGGAAGACAACAGAGAGTGCAGATGAGAGAACGGGAAAAAAAACCAACAACAACAACAAAAATCAAACCTGCCTCTGTCTGGGAGATACACGACAGTTGTCAGAATCAGCCTCCTTACCCGCTTGAGTCTAACTAGGCTCAGCTTTCCTAGGCACCTAGAAAACAGACCACAGCTTACGCGATGGTCTGTTGTGAACAGTGAGTATCTAGGAAGAAAATGCCTTTTCCAGGAAAAAGACTTAATATGGAGAATAAAGAAGAGCAGAATAGTCCACCTGAGTGGCTCAAGGGGACAGAAACTTTTCCATGTGTGCACCAAGGTGGGCTTTCTCTCCGACAGCCTAACCCCCAGACAGGAGGAAACGGGCTCGGGACGAAGGCAGCAAGGGGACGAGGTCTAGCCTAGTGCCCAGCCTCGGCAAACAGCCAATGCTCGCACGCTGTTACCGTCCCTTACAGCGCCCATCGTCAATCCAAGATGTCTCATGAAAAACATCTTGACTGTTTCTCATATAACATTAATCCTTGATATATGAAGCTGTTACATATGACCAGCCCTTATATACCATTTTGCGGACGGACGGTAAAAATCCACCCTGCTCATACGCAGTTAAGTGCACATATTAGTCATTTGCGTGCCTTTATTGAGAGGTGCTAAAAAAGCACAATCCTTGTCATTAGGATCCCCGTTAGAGTTGCAGGGGTAGAAACTGAGTCAGAAGAGAAAGGCGGCTGCGGGGTCGGCATTCCTACGTGAGGAGAGCTGGGGAGCTCTGTGTGGCGAGAGCCGGAGCCTGGCTTGGCAAAGGCCAAAGTCTTCCTCAGGTGGAAACACGCACGTGGCTATAAAGGAGCGGTTCTGGAAGCTGGTGGAGTTTTTTAGTTATTTTGGCATTTTTGCATCTCAGCTCACACGGCCACAAAGCCCAGAAATTACGATCGATGTCCCCCTTTTGTGGCTTAATGGTATGGGAAATATTTCATTTAAGAAGTTAACAAATGCTTTGTAATTGTTGAATGTTCGCTTTGTCTCGTGCATCCTGCAAGCTCAACACCTACAAATGTAAATTCAAAGCAAGAGTGAGAGCTTGTATCTTTCTTACCTGGGCTACAAAAATCAGAAATTCCTGGAAGCAGCACTCCTTGTAGCTCCAGCTAACTCCTCTCTCCTGAGATAACCCAGGCATCTTACCAGACATCCAGCACTGCAAATTCTTCCCCAAAAATCAGCAGGAGCAACTCTTTGGAAATTAATTATATTGGGCTTGTGATGTTTGTGCCTGTGCCAAGCTCTTTGCTGAAGAACTTGAAAAGTATAAAGACCACATTTAATTTACTAAAAGGGCATAAAGACTTCAGGACTCCAAACTTGCTGCTCAAGGATTACAGTATTCCAGCAAGCCTTAAAGTAACAACCCCACCCCGTGGCTTTTACCAGAACTGCAGATTTTTTAGCCCACCTAGAAGCACAGCTCATGCGGTCAAGTAACTGCGTAAAGGCACATGGCACGTTTTCCTGCATGCAACTGTCAGAAAATCATTTTTATATGACTTTACCTGAGATTATAAAGAAATGGGAATTGTGTGTTTGATAAGGGACGAAACATCTTCTAGTAAATCAAGAGGATCTTTATCTTCATCTTAACACTGCCACAAGAACGCGAGACCCCAGCCGCCTGTCCTGTACAGTGCTGACTGACACAATTACCCTTAGTAACTGTATTCTCATTTACCTAGCAAAAACTGTACTCACCAGATGAACCAGGATTTGCCAGGTTAATCTTGCCTGAAATACTAAGAAAGGATTTTGTGAAAAGAGGCTTTTAATATGTAGTATGCATAATAATTAATGACTTTCTATGTAAGTGAATAGGTGTCTCAGAGGTCTAAAACTCTTACCGGAAACGGTGCCTGTTTTTCCTAGGATCAGGTACTTCATTCCCATGAAATTCAGTGTTGTCTATCCTTACAAAATGCCGCGACTGACGGCATTAGGGTGGAAGGACTACAAAAAATGCAAGACAGCATCACTACAAACTAACTGAGCCCATCCACAGCACAGGGACCTGAGTTGATGGGCTGTTGACAGCACCAGGCTTCAGCTGGTCTTCCAACTCCAGCGCGACAAGATAAAAATCAACAGCAACCACCACCAAAAAAAGCATTTCTGAAGCCTAAATCAGAATTTGATGTTTATACAACAACCCAGCTGTTTGTGCTCAACTCCTGCATCAGATCCGAATAACAAGGGACTGAGGATGAGAACACGACCACGGCACTAGCCAGTTGCGTGATCTACGAGCCAGGAGCATCCCCCCAGCCTTCACCCTACGCTTCTGCCTCGACAGCCCAAATGGTCCTAGCCCCCATTACGGGGAAGACACAGGATTTATTTCTGTCAAAACCTTACATTTTGGAAGATTGTTACTACTGCTGGCTATCTGTCAGAAAAGCAAGGTCATTTGTGTCTGCTCCCCTTGGTGCCCAGAAGACCTAATGGTCTGCTTACACCCCAGGAGGTGACTCGTGTGGGCAGCTGCCCCCCTGTAATCACATCAGGGCACGTACGGGTTTGACTCGCACCGGCCACAGCAGGGATAACGCGTAAGGAGGACGGGCAGAGCAGCAAGGACTCCGGCACGGCCATCCCCTAAGTTGCACGCCTTGTAACGCAGCACGCAGCACCGGGCACTGCAGCCTGAGCACACACCCACCGCGTGCGTAAGGTGGTTAAGAACTATACAGTAGACCCCTTATAGAAGATGATAACCAAGAGCATAAGGGGTCAATTGCTCTAATAGAAATGTCAAAGAATCATAAAGGGAAGGTGGGCTTGCAATCTTCCAAGCCCAGCTGCTGGATCAGCTGGATGCCACTGGATTTGGGGTCAAACAACAACAATAATTCTGCTGCAGCTATAAAGAAACCCCCGTGGCAAATCCAGAGCTGAGACAAGCGTGCCAAGGCAAAGTCAGGGACGTTTGGTCCTGGAAGAGGCAGAATCAGAGCCGGACAAAGCAGCCGTTGCAGTCAGTGGGTGCACCGCTGCGCTCCCGACTCCAGAGGTGGGCCAGCCCCGGGACGTCGGTGGTCCCCGACGCTACCCATGGCACAGAAGCAGCGGGGCAAGTCGGGGCAGACCCTGGAGCCGCTGTTCAAGGAGCGGCAGCATCTGTGCCCTGCGCCCGCTGTGGTGTGAACGCACGGCCATCTCGCTACACAGCTTCGCCCTCCAGATGGTCACAAATTCCCAATGATGTTTTGGATTTTTTTTTTTCTCTTTGCACAGCGTTTTGTTTCCATAGGAATAATGCAAGTTTGTTCAGCCCTAAGAAGTTGCTTTTTAGGTACAAAAGATAACATTTTTTCCTCCCACAAAACAGTAACATGTAGGTGAACACAGCAGAACTAATTAATGGGCATAGTCCCGAACATGAATACCAGAGAGTCAGTAACCATCTCTACAGTGCATTTTGTTTTGCGATTGTATTAAAATATATTGTAGCAAGTAAGTATTCTAATAATAGAACTGAATGAGAAAAAAATATGGCTTGAAACTGCTGCGTGCAGTAATTTTATCCATCTCTAAAAGCCATATTTAGCTGAACTCCAAAACCCCCACAGAATTAATGCTGTGAGTTAATACAATGCATTCTAAATGCTCGTTAGCAGTTAGATTAGCATACTTCCAGGGCCTGAACTTCAGTATTTAAGTATACAACAAAGACTATGCTGGATGTGGAAGCAAAACAGTGATGGCGGGCATGCCGTGAGTGGCCATGCTCTCCTTGCCCTTGCTGTGCAAACCCAGCACAGCCCCAGCCAGGAGCAGACTCTTGCTGCCGCAGCAGCTTCCCTCCAAACCTGGGACCAAGGCACGAACGAAACCACGGGAAGAGCGAGGAGGAGGGAACGCTCAAGCCTGAAACTGCCTGAACCGCTTCTTGGGCTGGAGACCCAGCCCAGCCTGGGGAGGACGGGGAGCAGGAGCAGCCACTGGAAGCAAAGCAGATGAGAAATGGTGAAACCAACGGCCAGAAGTAGAGGGAACCCACACAGAACTGCAGGCTGTAAGGAAGGGCAAGGGTACTAACTGGCCAATTTAGGCTTAAGAGCAATTTAAACATAGATTGAGAAGAGAAATGTAAACAGAATCACAGCATCACAGAATCGTATAGGTTGGAAAAGACCTTTAAGATCACCGAGTCCAACCATCCAAACACATTGTAAAAACAACTTCATGTGTAGCTTTAATAATAGTAAAAGTGGTAATGGTGTCATTGTGGTGCAACGGAGCCCTAAGGCAGAAAAGATACGACTATTTAATCAAAACTATTGTCTTGTAGCTAGAGATAAGTGATATGATGTATTCATATCGCACAGTAATAAATCCTTTTTTTCCCTTCTGTGAATAACTAGGAAAAGAGTGAAACTACACCTGTGTTTTTAAGGTACTTGGAAAAGACAATTTTCACCCAAAGATATTAGTAAAATTGCCTAAAGGGCTCTCTGAATTGTTAAAGGTTGATGGGTTGTTGGTTTTTTTTTTCTTTTAAAATAAGCCTTTAAATACTGAGGAACTTCCTAAGGGCTAGGAGAAAGGTAGCATTGCGTAAATATATAAACAGGGATAATTTCCAAAATATCCTAAGGGAATCCTGAGGTGCAACGCTATCACTGAAGAATTGAAGAGAATTAGCACAATAATGTAAATCATCATCATTTCACTGAAAATAAAAGAGACTTTGAATGGTTTTCATCAAACAACATACAAAAACAGGTTGATAATATTTTCTTTCAGATATACTGATATTTGATTGCGATCTGCCTGACATTCTGGTAAAAGGGCTGCTCTATCCAAAAATCAAGAGGGTCTAACATTAAAGAGATGAGAAAACAGTCAATCGGCAGATCTCAGTGACGTCGCTGTTGAAAGTTACTGAAACGCTGGTAAGGAGAGACGCTGCGGCCATGGGACGGCGCGAGTCCAGAGCACGTTGAGCTCTTCCCAACCCACGGAGCCCTCTCCTCCTCACGCTCCGAGCCCTTGCCTTGCCCTTCACCGAGCACGCACGCCTCACGTCAGAACAAACCTCCCCATAACTTCACTTTTTTAGCACCCTCTTCATTAACGATGGCCATACATCTTCTCTTTGTACTAAACACAGGTTGTGACAAAAATATTATAACGTTCCATTCATGTAAACGTCCGTAGAATCGCTTAACGTGAGTATCAAGCACAGGGGGAACGCTGTTTCCAAGTATATGTCTTTGTATGAGACAGGAAAGGTCTATATGCCTTCAAGAAGCAGTATTTGCCGATGTGAGACTGGAGACAAACTCTGAAGCGACACTGAGGGGGGGGATTTGGAGAGTAAAAGGCTGAATAAGCAGCTCCACAGCACTGGGAAAGGCACCCCTTGGGGGCCTGAACACAACCAAAACGACAAAAAAAAACCCAAACAAAAAACGAGCATCAAGTAGCCACAGGGGAGACACGGCATGACCTCGCTTAGGGCATTGCTGAGGACGTTCCTGGGTACGCCATCTTCTATTATCCGCATTGGGAGAAGGATGTTCAAAATTAGAAGGGATCCAGAAATGATCTACAGAAATAATAAAAGCTCTGAATATGTGCCCTGAGAAAAGAGGCATAAAATACAGTTTACTTAGTTTATCACGAAACGTCTTTCTCATACAAGGAAGAAAAGCCACCTTAGGCCAGATCAAAGATCTGCCTGTCCCAGTGACCACCAGTGCCCTTCCAGGGAGAGCGTGGGAAGAGGGCGAGCACTCAGCCGTGCGCTCTGAGCGCCCGGGATTTGGCTCCATCCCAGAGCCAGGAACTATAGCCAAGACCTTGACAACCTGCAATAAGATTTCTCTCCTGCTGGTTTGTCCACTCCCTTTTTGATTCAATTTATTTTGAGGGTTTTTTGTATCTGCAGCACCCTGTGGCAAGAAGTTCCCCACCTGAAAGACAGCGCTGAACATCCCCAGAAGATAATTATTCTCACTACCTAGTAAAACAGGATACTATCCATCCACATGGAGCCCTTAAAAGACACGTTGCAAGACCTAGCACTGTTTTTACCATACAGATCATCAACCGAAGGGTTCGTCAGCCTAGCGCTACCTAGAAGAGCAGACTATCTGAAAACTACTTTTTCTAACCACACCACTTTTGAAATATGAACAGCCAACTGATGTCATGCATCATTCCCCCAGGCCAATCATATTTCCTTTTTCTGTTGGGAACCAAGTTGGTTTTGGTGCCGTTCCCACAGTCCTTTATCAAAACATAGATGTGCAGGGGCAGCAAACTTCAATTTTACTGACAATGGCAGACGGGGCGAGAAAAAAAATATCTGCTTGTGTTGTTAGCTCATGCAATCCTGCTCGCTTTGCACATGGAAGCCCCTCACTGATTTCAGCAGGAGCAGGACAGAGGCAAGAGAGATTCGGCCCTAAATATGCAATCAGTTTGCTTAGACACGTCAAAAGAAGATAAATAATTGTGCTTAAAAAATAACATAAAACAGGGGGAAAGAAACCACAGAAAAATCCTCAAGAAAGCACACATGCGATCAACTATATATATCCTAGGCAGGCTCCTAACGTACGACAACAAAATATATCGAATACCTCTCCTCAGCATCTTGAAATTCCTCTTTCCGCATCCATGACAAAATCAAAATGGTCTTCCATGACGGCCCCCACCTTCCTCACCACTAAAGCCTTTGCTCCCTTACGTCTCTGCTCCTCCACGCCAGCCGAAGCCTTGTGCCGCCCCCTCTCCCCGGCTTGCCTACACTGGTCCACCCACACCTTTATTATCATGAAAATCACACTTCTCTTTCACTTGTTCTTTCCATAACGTTCTGTATCCTTGTAGCAAGCTGATTTTAGGTCCAAAGCTGTTCCATCTTCTCATGTTCCAAACAACCACCCTTCACCTTCCAAATCCTCCTCAAAGTGCTTTTCTTCTCAAGGCCCTTCCAAAATTGCTTCTTGCTGGTTGGTATTCTTACCGCTGCTGTCTCGCAGAGGGAGCTCCGGCTTTGCAACTGCTCCCGAGGTGGAGGAGAAGACCAGACCACCACCCTGCTGCTCCCCGGTTATTACCCGTGGCTAAGTGGCTAGGGCTATACGCAGCGTTCCTCTAACCATCCCCAAGCTTCACCAGCTTATAGCCCAATAAATATTATATTTATATATTGCACCAAGCAAATATTATATGGTGGACAGCATCATACTTTGCTTTCTTCATGAACTGTTTGCAACTTCTTCATTTCTGCGCTCAGGTTCAAAGGTTTTGTGTTGCCCATGACCCAAGAGAGAAGGCTACAGCTCCAAAGAATTCTACAGCCGTGGTTCGCAGGGAGATGACGGCACACAAGAGCAGGCTGCATCTCCATAAGCACACATTTATTCACATATATCCTTACTACAACAGCCAAGGGATCTCTTCAGAGATCTCCAAAGCATAAGATGTAACTCTCACGTGGGAGGGCTCTGGGAGAAGTAGTAAATTTAGGAGCCCCTTTTCAAAACAGGGTCTTCAAAGAACAGGTCTGTTGTAAGGAAAATAAAGAAACATCCGGAACTGCACGTTCAGCAAAAGTTTACAGATGATCTAAAAATAAAGGTGGGGCAAAAGGGAGACATTTGAGTCAATGTATGTACTGTAGAAATTTAGGGCATGATTCATTAGCCAAAAAAATCCGAACACCCTCTGTAGCTATTTTCAAGGAGGTACATGCATAATTTATGTGGAACAAGAGTGGGCTGCAATTTCCCCCACACTGCTTCTGCATAAATTACACTGGCTTGTAATTCATCACACTTCTGTTTTTCCTGCATGTAAGTGGTAACCTCTCATTTAACGATCACGGAAAACAGAGTCATCTGCAAAAAGGGAGGTGAAGGATTTACCGGTGAAGCAGTTGCAGGTCTGACACACACGTGCGGTCCAGAGAACTGGAGAAGGTACCAGTTTCTGGTGAGAGGTTGGCTGTGTGATGACTTTTCAGTTAGTTCCTTTTCAATGACCACAGTTAACAAGAGAATACAGAAGTCTTTCTAAATCACCAGCACTAATCTCAGAGAGGACCCAAAGCACAAGATCATGCGGAAGTTTAAAATATCAGGAGATTTGTCGTGGAGGGATGTAAGCTGCTCAATTACTTGTTAATGGTCTAAAGCAGAAAAATCCTTAAGTGCATTAAATGAATAAATAAAACACCTTTGCTTCGAACACGAATAAACCCCACATGAATCTGATATACAGAATAAAAGCTCCGTAATGAGCAATTACCCCATTGACTGAACAGAGTGCAAAACGCACAGCCGTTGCCTTGCAATAGGAGCAGCACGGCCTCCGTCGAGTCCACCCGTCTTTCCTCTAAGCAAAGATGGGGAGAAGAGAAAATTAACCACATTCCCGTTGTTCAACAAGAAGCTGGGCGATAGATCGGCACTAATAAGAAATACGAAGCTTGCACCAAGACATACACTGGGGACATCAGTCATACATTTGTACCACCACATCTGACAAGAGGACAGTGCATCAGGAGCGAACGGAAAGAGAAACAGATGAGGACGAAGGAGGCACACGGCATAGCAGGGACGCACCATGTGCACGCTACTCTTCATACTGTTCTTTGGAAGAGAAAATCAGCCAATGGAATAGTTATTTCAGCATTTACCATGAGAAGCAAGTTCATTATAAAAATCACAAGGAGGGCCTGGATATTCAGTCAAACAGATGGGTGTGCTCTGCTCGGCAATGCTTACATCATTTTTTTAACTTTTTTTTTTTAAATGTACTTTTGGGCTCTGAAAATCATCTGTTTGACAGCAAATGCTGTCTACCTCCTGACTAGTGAATACAGCTAAGAATAAAGCACCCTTTTCTAATCAGTCTCCTCCCCTTGAGGTTGGTGTTTGGGGGCTCAACGTTAAGATTGGTAATTCATGCTTTCACTTAAAAAAAAAAAAAAAGAAAAAAAGAGAATTGCAAAAAGGGAAATACAAAGAGCAACAGTTGCCTTTCTGTCTTTCACCTCCTCCTGCATCTCACCATTCTGCCATGCAGCCTACTGCAAGTCATGCAGCTCACCCTTGGATCCTCCATGCCAGGACTGCGCCAGGACGGTACAAGGCTGGAACAGGCCAGGATTCTAGGATTACTGCAATAACTTTGTAAGAGTTATTCCATCTTCATTTTGTTTCATAACGCCTCTTTCTGTGGTAAATAAGGACCTTATTCTTGGCTGAGCAGTGACCTCCCTTCAAGAGGTGAAGTCCCTATGAAATAATTCATGTAAATCCTCAATGCTGCAATAGCAGCAGCACCTAACCCTTTGGGGTGTCATTCCCAGAGAAAATGACTTCTGTTAATTTTACCTTGAACAAGAGACACGTGACAAGGCAAAGAGCCTGAAGCAAAACAAAATGACCATCTTCATCTGAGAAGAAAGGAGACTTCTGCTCGAACCAACACCTGGCACAGTGAGCCAACATGGAACCACGGCCAAGAGGGACAGAGCCCAAAGGAGCGTGTGAGGCATTGGAGTCATCCCAAGAGAGCCTCACGGGGAACCTGGATGAGTGCCTGAGAAGGCAGGCATCCAATAAAGGCACGTGTTGATCCGAGAGGGTTGGTTTTCGTAAGGCTTTTGGGCCAAGTAAACTTTGCTTTGCTTTCTGAAGGTTTGGTCACGGAGTAACCTTGTCATTACCACTGAGAAAACAGGACCACATGTGCTGACCTCAAGACTGCCAGGAAAAATCTCAGTGCCCTGCAGAAGCCTTACAAGCTACACTCCAGGCCTGGAAAAATACCTTGAAAAAAGAGAATGGCAGAGGTTTGACAGCAAGAGTGCCCTTAAGAAGGCCATCACGTAGCAAAGAGGTCTTCCTGCTGCGTCCTTGTTGCCAGTATTTCTACCTATCCTCTCCCTAACTGTACAGGGAGAAAGAAAAAGAAAAGGGACGAAAAAAGAAAGGAAAGAGAAAGAAAAAGAAAGGGATGAAAACAGAGGAACCTGTTATAGTACCAGCTAGCGTGGCTAGGACACGTCTAACTGCCCGCTAAAGGAAAACAGAAAATCTTTCTTCCAGAATACCTATGAACAGGGGTGAATAAAGTCAGAGAAGACGACAGTTATACAAGAGCCACCCATCCTGGCAAGCCGCTACTAACATTTTTAGTGCGTATACGCTTTGTTCTGCAAACCAGCTACAGACATACTCTGCCTCTTCTTTCTTAGCCTCTCCTTTTTCCCCCTTTTCTACTTCCTCTTGCCTTTTTCTCTGCCCCCGGTTTTCAATTTCAGCAGAATATTATTTCAACTAATTCCTAATACAAAGCTTCCACTCATGAACTTCCACTCATGAACTCCACTCATAGTGCCTTTGTCATAAAAGGCTCCAAAAACACTTCACAAAAATTGGAGTAGAACATTTATGTATGATGTGCGTGTTGTGACCAAGGCCTTGTACAGGACAAGGTACCACTGAACCCGTAAGGTAGGAAGTGAAGAATATATCTCACCACAAGAATTCGGCAAGCAAAATCCAAATCAAAGATATAATTTGGTTGGAAAACCATAAAGAAATCTACCTTTCTCTTCAGAAAGAGACATGTAACCCTGTAGTTATCAAGGCTTACTGAAGTCACAAGTGAGGAGCTTAACTTAGGTCTTCCTAAGTTAAGGAAGGTGGATGGGATTCTCCTGCCTAACCCCAGGTGTCTCAGGTTGGTTCAGATCACCCAGCAAATCCCATGGGGCTGCAGCAGCGTGATGGTCTTCCACAGGTGCCCAGATCCGACCTCCTACCTGCCACAGCATGCTGTCCTTGGACGCCCTCGGCCAGGAGAGCCTGGGATGTCCAACATGGGACCAGACACCAGAGCTGAGGCAAGTGCCTCCTGCCTGTTGTGTCCCACTGCTGCAGAGCACACCATGAAACAGCCTGGCTTCCCAAAACCACGCCACAAGTGCCACCTCCTCTTTCAGCATACAGATGAGTGCCCTTCCAAGTCTCTCCTGCCAATGGTAATTCAGGTATAAGCTTGGTTTTAGTTTACAAGACCCGATGTATTCCCACCCGACGAGTGGTATGAGAGCAGCTCTTCACGGAAAGCGCAAGAAGCAAAACCAAAGGGCCACACGATGCAGAGTCAGCAATACTGGGAACGTCCCTAAAACACCCATTAGGATGTAAGCTTAAGGCCACACAGAAAACCCCAAAGATGCATTTTCTTCATGAAATGCTTATAGTAACAAAGAACTAATTGTTGTAAGCATTACACAAAGAGAATCCACTATTTTGCCAGAAAACGTAGACCTCTACAACTTCAGCTGAAAGACGATTCCCCCCACAAAATAATGACCGCAGGAGGAGCGCTTCAGCAGGACATGTTTCTTCCAGATCTGATGGGAATTTGATTACAGAGCTGCCCACATGCAGCTCGCTGCCTTACCGCGCTGCCTCTTCTTCCTCCATGAGAATAAACCACTGGAAATCTTTCTACAGGGGAAACGTGCAAAATTAATGGAATATCACTGGGTAGAAGCTACGGGATTATCCCACTAAAAGGATTATCTTGACTTTCAAAGGAACAAGTGTTTTCAAAAGATGTTTTCAAAATTCTGACCTGTAGTATTTTACTGCATTACCTGAATCAGGATATCAAATTTTTCAAGAGATATCAAAATGCATTAAGTGTATTACCCTAAAGCAATACTGAGACATAGGGACAGTTCCTGCTGTCTGTACGTATAAATGGAAAAATGATATATTATAGAAGCTGGGGAAAAGAGTCGCTAGTTAAGCACTGAAACCATCAGTACGGAGAATGACTGTCATAAAAATACAAACGACAGTAGAAACAGAACACAAGTAAAATGAAATGAAGATTACAGCTAGAATATTGCTTATTCTGTTCAAGAAAAGATGTCATAACCCAGACCCAAGCAACACAAAGCCATCAGAATCCAGTATTCAAAAGTGACTCTTACTTAAGGACATTAAATCTCTTACTTAGAACGAAAAGAAGGTTTTCCCAGAAACCATGATGCTCATCGTAAAAAGTGTCAAGGAAACAAGAGTGCAAAGAGGGTTTATTGTTCAGAGGGAATGTGACTGGAGTGTAACTACTAAGATGTATTTTTACCCTCGTACCTTAAAGCATTTAACACGCTCCGGCCCAGGTCTCACAAAGCACACGTGCAAGTCGCTTTGCAAAAAGCAGAAACCACAGAGATTGGTGTGGGACCGCTGACGTGGAAGCAGCCACCCGTGGGAATGCCGACCCCGAAGCTCCCGACGGCCGAGTGCCCTTTTACAAGCCACGCCATTTGTGAAAGGTCACAAAGTGAGGTAGCGGCGAAAATCCACTGTATTTGTACACATCGCAGATGCCTCGTAGGGGCAGAGAACTGGGGCAGGGTGGGATCTCCGTGACTGAACATGACATCCTTCCTCCCCACATGGGCTGGGGCCAGTTGTATGGGGTTCAACAAGGCTCAGTGCTGGGTCCTGCACTTGGGCCACAACAGCCCCATGCAACGCTACAGGCTTGGGGAAGAGTGGCTGGAAAGCTGCCCGGCAGAGAAGGACCTGGGGGTGTTGGTTGACAGTCGGCTGAACATGAGCCAGCAGTGTGCCCAGGTGGCCAAGAAAGCCAATGGCATCCTGGCTTGTGTCAGGAATAGCGTGGCCAGCAGGAGCAGGGCAGTGATCGTCCCCTGTACTCAGCACTGGTGAGGCCGCACCTCGAATGCTGTGTTCAGTGTTGGGCCCCTCACTCCCAGAGAGACATGGAGGGGCTGGAGCGTGTCCAGAGAAGGGCAACGGAGCTGGGGAAGGGTCTGGAGCACAAGGCTGATGGGGAGCGGCTGAGGGACCTGGGGTTGTTCAGCCTGGAGAAAAGGAGGCTGAGGGGAGACCTCATCGCTCTCTACAACTGCCTGACAGGAGGGGGTAGAGAGGTGGGGTCGGTCTCTTCTCCCAGGTAACAAGGGATAGGACGAGAGGAAATGGCCTCAAGTTGCGCCAGGGGAGGCTTAGACTGGATATTAGGAAATTCTACTTCACCGAAAGGGTTGTCCAGCACTGGAACAGGCTGCCCAGGGAAGTGCTTAAGTCCCCATCCCTGGAGGTATCTAAAAGCCGTTTGGCTGAGGTGCTTGGGGACATGGTGTAGTGGTGGGCTTGGCAGTGTTAGGTTTACGGTTGGACTCTATGATCTTAAAGGTCTTTTCCAACCTAAACGATTCTGTGATTCTGTTTTAAGAAAGCTTCCAGTTTTGATGAGAGGGATAGGGAAAGGCACGCAAGTCCCATCTATTACCCATCCCACTTTGCCCCAAAGCACCAGGGACAGCTAGAGACCTCGTTACAAGCAGCCAAAAATTAATACAACAGACAGGAGAGACACGTTGTTACACAGACTCTCTAAACACCATTCTGATATCTTTTCTCAATTGTCAAATTATCTGACATCCATCACCAACATCGCCTTCTGATTGTTTTTATTACATTTGACCGTTAACCAAAAACTGTCTTTAATGGGAGATCTTCTCAACATCACAAGTGGCTGAAGAAGTTCACATCTCAATTTTATTTTGCTAGAGCTCTGCTTTATTATTGTTTAAAGCAGAATTTTGAAGATTAGACACATCAGGCTTTCCCATATAACCCTGAAACCAATGGAAAGGAGTTAAGAAGCTCTTTTTCCAACTCTGCAGGTCACCCAAGACCCAAGGATTTTAGGAAAAAGCTATTTCTGGCCCTACCATATTCTTTCCAAAGCAACACAACATATTTTAGCAAATACAGGTTTGGAGTCCCATGTAATCATCTCGGCTTCCTCTATATTCAGCACAGACAATCGCATCGAGATTGCATTTGACACAAACCGTTGGTGTCCATAGAAACTGCATGACAGCAAGCGCAGGCAGAGCCCGTGCACGGCTCGAGCTCCCGAAATCTGCTAAAATGGCTCGAGCGTGTGGTCTTACACTATAACCACACCACTGGAGTTTTGCACACTCTGTTACCGTACAGCAAAAATATTGGGGGTAAAAAAAAAAAATAAAATATTGGTGAGCCTGTCTGAAGGTGGCGGACGATGGGAGGTGGGAACGGAGCTGCCCGGGGCGCTCGAGCCCTGGATTTAACACAGGGTTCATCAAGTCACGTAGCACTTCTGCCTCCAGTCTCCCCGTTACAGAAGGGGGACAGTCGGAGCAGCCTGCGTTTATACCGTTGTGTGTTGCCCTGCGTGTTTGTACAGATATTTTTTTTACTGGTTACCTATTAAATATTATGCATTTGGTATTGTGCTAGTATTCTAAGTGTTGCTGTAATCATGTAAATATTTCATTGTAATAACATTGCATGAATAAAGAGAATTATTTGTATAGGTCACACTAGAAAAATACATTTAAACAAACACCCACAGTATGTAGAAAGAGACAGACAACTCCCAAATACCAGAAATTTTGGATGAGGAATAGCCAAATCCTATTTTTTATTCATACCTACGCTGCTTATGCTATTAATATCTGACTTCTCTTTTGTGACTTTAGGCTATTTTAAAAACGAAACCTTGTTACCATGGAGACAATAAGCCGGTCAGCACATCTGCTGAAGAACAGGACATAAAATTTTTAAAGTGAGAATTTCAAAGGCTCGGACTTTTATGCATCCGCGCCCATGGCTCCATCAAAGACACAGAAGGGATCCTGTTAATTTAGTGAGCTGTCCCCTACCAGATTTCTGACAATCCTATGAGCTGCTACTGTGCACCAGTACCCGCTAGCGGGGACCGCAGCACCGCGAGCACTGGCACGCTGAGGAGATGAATCATGTCCCGCTTCCACGTGCTGCACTGGCCACGCTCGTGAAGCGGTGAGGACGACAGCTTACCACGAATATAATCCAGTGAACCTGCCCAAAAGGTTGATAGATGGCTCCAAACAAAAACAATAAAACAACCGGGGGGGGGTTGTTTTTAAAGAACGCAGTCGTGATCATTATTTGCTTGCGACAGACACACGCATAAATAAAAATCTTTTTCCTTTTCTAACGGAACACTAAGTGGGAACATAATTTGAGATTCAATTAGTACATTAAGAAACATTCAATTAAGCTTCCCGGTGACAGAGAGATGCACAGCTACACTCGCTTTCCAGAGGAAGAAACGAAACTCGCAGAAGTCTGCTGGCTTCTTCACGGTCAGATGAAGTGATGGCAGAATTAAGGAGAGAAGCCAACTCTCCTACTCTTTGTTTTATAATAAAAAAAATTCCATTGAAGTTTCCTTCTACTGTTATTCCAACCCTGTGAAGCTTGTCCCCCACCCACCTCCTCCTCCCAACCGTGCAAGGAGAAACCCAACCAAGGCAGGATTTTGGGGCGCCTGGGATCAACGCAACAAAGTCCATCAGCCTCTCAAGCCGTATCAGAAGACAACTCCGGAAAAGCTATCGGCTGCGTATCCCATGACTCTGACTTAATCCGCACAGGCAGCATCCCGGAGGAAGTTACGGAGAGGAGAGATGTCATCTAGAAGTCATCAGCACCGGTGAGCCCAATGGTTAGAAGCTGCTCAGATATAGCACCCTCCATCCCTGAAACGCACAGCAGTAGCAAAGCGTGGTTCTATTTGACAGCCTTCATCATTTCAGTATTTCTCCTCTTCATCGCAGTTGTCATTACGAGCCTCACCAAGGGTCACAACAGACCACGTCTTCCAAACCCGGCTGTGCCCATCGATCCGATGGTCTCTCTCCAGCTGGCAGGAGACAGCTCTGTGCAAGCTCTCTAACCCACCGCAGGCAAATCCAGCTGTAGCGGCTCAGGTTGTCCCAGTGCCAGGCTGCACCACTCGGGACTATCCACGGGCTCCGGCCGGGACCCGGGTACAACCCCTGCGTAGCACACAGCCTACGTGGACGCAAGGGACGGCCTCATCTCTGTCCTCCAGAAGCAGGCTGTCTTCAGAAATCACCTCTGTGACTTGGAAATGAAATTCAGGCCACGATGTTTGGTGTTTTCCACCAAACAAGTCTCCCGGAGCTCACAGGGCCTTTGTAAACTTACTCCATGGTGCTGAACACAAGAGAAAACTGCAAACCACCCTCAAAGTCGAATGGCTGTTGGGGCACTACAGCAAGACACTCCGCGGACAGTTATTTCAGTTCAAGCATGCCTGACTTTGCCTTATTGTAAATCTACATATTTAGGTTAAATCAAAGTAAACTGGTCTTACGCACACTTTAACTTGAACGATGCAACTGTTGTATTAGTTAACTACATCAATTTAAGAAGAAAGGCGCGTTAAAACAATGTCACTCTGCCAGGCAGACAAGGCTTATGTTCTGTGGAGAAAGGGTTGAATCTTTTATTCACCTGTCAAATGCTTTAACAGTTTCTAAATGCTCTATGGAGAAAAATAACGATCCAGTCCTGTGTCTAAGGAATAATCATATTCTATGACAGTACGCTATATTTTAGAAATTAATGACTCATCGTACAATTGAGCTCATCCTGGTAAATTACTGAAATTCTAATCTGCTCCTTTGCAGATATATATTTTATCAATCTAATCAGCATTTGATTTTGAAAAATGCCTGGGTCATTGCATACCTCGGTTGGAGTGGACAACACTACTCAGCATCATCCATCTCCTGCATACGAGAAAACCTGTATTAGAGAAGAGCAAAACCTCAAGAGTATCAACTGAGGTCTCATTTCATTCTGAGGGAAATGATTTTAAGACAAAAAAATGCAGAACTAAAGGAAGAAATCAAACGCACAGTAAAAAGTTCGTTAAGAAATGGTCACTGAAGCTGCCTACACACATCGCTGACGAGCAAAGACCAAATGTTGACTCCCCCTAATCCAGATCATTACTTTACAGGACAGCCAGCAAAAAACATCAACTACAAAACTCAATCCGGTACTTCAGGCCATGCATTGCTCTTGAAAA
Source organism: Ciconia boyciana (assembly GCF_034638445.1). Lineage (NCBI taxonomy): Eukaryota > Metazoa > Chordata > Aves > Ciconiiformes > Ciconiidae > Ciconia > Ciconia boyciana. The sequence continues at coordinate 2,231,897 of NC_132943.1, read as the reverse complement.
TGTCGGTGTACGTAGTTAAGCTAACATCTGCCAGAGCCGCTGAGCGACCCTGCCTGCTCTGCATCTGCGAAGGCACACCTGAGGTGGGAACTGGGCGGCCGTATGGCCTGCGTGCCAAGGGAAAGGTTTTCAGACTTCGTAAGTGACAAACACAACTCAGACAGCCTTAAAGGCTCCCAAATCTGATCTACAACTATTTTTTCCTTGAGTAAACAAGAAGCTATGTGAATGTAGATGCCAGCGTCCAGCTAGAGCCCACCGCTTGGTCCTGCAGGAAGGACACCACAGCCCCACCTCCACGCACACACACAAACTCATCTGCAAACAAGGCAACAAAACTCTTGAAAGATTTTTTTACTTTTTTCTGGTCAGAATGTCATTAACTTTTTTAAAAGTTGTTACAGCTTCAGAGCTGGTCTAATAACAGAAAATCCCCTTTTGCTTTTCCTCTCAATATTACATAGGAAAAATGATATCTAAAAGGGGGAAGCACAAGCCAGAGATGCAACACTAAGCGTAACTATGTCTTAAAAGAAAATTGACTTTAACTTCAACTGCCTCTAAATGTAAGCAGCAAAAAACTTCCAAAACAAACTGCATGTCTAGGTATAATTTTATGTAAAGCCAAATGTGCTTGGACTGAACAGGTAGGCTCGGTGGCTTTACTTGAGGTCTCTGGCATGAGCTGGAAAGGATTTCCACCGATTACTGTGAGTGTTTCAAGAAGATTTTATTACGAGGCCCTGCTGGTATCAGAGAGCAGATAACTCTGTATTTCACTGCAAGCATGTAAGTTATGGCAACGTTATACCGCGAGGCGATCCCACACACGAGCGGACAAGCAACAGCCCCGTTAGGGACCAAACCATCAGTCCACTACCCGACTTCGGTTTTCGTTCCATCTTCAGAAGCAGAGCTACTCTGGCTTGACACCTCTTCATCGCCTCATGAAACGTCATTGCACAAAACCTTCTTTCAATGAGGAAGGGCACGGTGAAGGGAGACCGAGCATAAGGAGACGTTCGATCGCACCGGCACTAAGGGCTGCGGTTTGGTCGGCAAAAAGCAAAATGCATAAACACTTCACGCAGCCCCGGCCAGAGCAGGCAGACGGGCACCGCCGCGGGGAGACGCCCGGCCGAGCTGAGGAGCGAGGTGGAGGAGGAAGGGCGGCTGAACCTCCCCCTCCGGCACCGCAGGACCCCTGCTCAGAGCTCCGTCAGCCCACCCCAAGTGTCGAAGTCCCTCTCTCGGGTGCTGACCTTCCCCGGGGGATCCCCAGTCCTGTTACGCAGATGGAGCCATTTACTGCGTGGCTTTTCCCTCCCCACATTCTATTGGCACCTCATCATAAAAGGTTTTAATGACTTCTGGCACAGGTAGCTATAGCTGCAGCCCCAGCCCTGCTAACTCACCTGGGACCACCCGCAGTAAAAAGCGGCCACCGTGGCCCTTTCTTTTGACAAGAAGCGATGCTCTAACGTGACCTTTGGGTGACTGTTGTTGTTCTTCACAGGTCACGTAACTTTCCTCAGTGAAATAAATTCTATTAAAAATCACAAGCAATAAAACTGATGCTACCAGCAGTCAAAGAAAAAAAAATAAATTGCATATACTCACCAGTCACACCCTACCAAAATAAGCGGTGGAAATGTAAAATCTTACAGAAAAAACGAGTTATTACAGCATTTTGCAAAATTGTAAGCATGTTTTCAGCTGACCTACTTATTGTCTTATAATTGACTTCTGTCCCTCAAGGGGGTTCTTAAATATAATTGAGCGGCACCTGCCACGTCAGAGGAACAATTTTGTACACCCGTTCCTTGCTCGCATACTGCACTTAACAGCTTCAGTGCCAGCTTCACTCGCAGCCTCGGCCGTGCCACTGGAGACGGAGCCCATCCAACAACCTGGGAACCTCCTGCACCCCAGGTCACCCCAGGACACAAGCGATCGCACTCGCAGGAGCAGGTCTTATTTTTTATACCAGCCCAATGATTTTCAGCACATACCCACCTGTTCCCGCTTATACATCACTCCATCCACGTCTTCCAGCGCAGCGTTTCCCACAGCAAGAGGCGATTACGGGCACCGCCAGCTTCCCACGCTGGTGATGCTGGAGCTGGTAGCTCTGCCCTTGCTGACAGACACACGGGACTCAGCATGACGGACCGTCTTTGCTTATCAGCACGCGGCGTTGACAAAAATGCAAATTCAAAAGCTCGTCCAAACATTATTCCCTGACTAAATTAGATTGACCAATAGATTGAAACCAAAAATGAAATGCAACATAATGAAAAGTCAAGTAAAGAGTTCAAATCTGGGCGACCTGCGCCTCTCCCGACACAGAAGGAAACCAGTGATAAAATTTCTATCGGTATTTTGGACTCGGGCAAGAAACTGGTGCACAGTTCTTAACGCATGAGATCTACAAAAGATTAAACTCTTTTGGGACATCTATTGCAAATCTTACTGACAGAATTTCAATTGTTTAAAAATTATACCTACAATCACAACAACGTTACTTGAAGTTAATCCCTGCTATTAGGACTTCTTTTTCCACTTATCCCTCAAAAGCCTGACTGTTATTAGGGAACACCTCACAGCAGGAGGAGAGGACAGCAACGCCGGGTGGCTGGAGCTGCTCTACATCTGCAGAGCCAAAATCCCCCGTTCTCAAAGAAAAGCCACTAACCGCAAAGGCTGAGGAAACGGTCTCATTCTCGCACCAAAGGAGCAGCAGAAGCACCCTTGTGCAAAGGAAACGCTGTCCTGAGGAGCTGAATCACCCCACGGCGAGGAACATCAGGTGAAGTCCATGGGAAGGAGCAGCAAGACCCTCACCCTGGCACACCTCCGGCTCAGGCCCACCGCACTCTCCCCCAGCAAGGGGCAGGCAACCCCAGAGCTGCTTTTGTTGCTCAGCTCACACAATTCAAATTGAATCTGCTCACCGATATCATGAAGAGAGCTACCGCACTTGCCCCTTTAAAAGGTCTCAAGGTAGTAAATCGCCGAGGACCTTTTGCTGTTTTAAATCTCGGTCTGAAACGTCACCTTAGAAAGTGGCAGCAATTTGTCTGCTCCCTTCTCATTTGGGATAAGCGGGTTCTGGTACGGATCAATTCATTTTACTATATATTGCACAGAGCTGAAATTATATTGGTGTGGTAGGTTCAGCCGACACAGCATCGTCCTCTGCCAGGGCAGCGCAGACAGATGCTGGTGCACAGAGAGCCCCGGCGCCGGCATGGGAACGCCTCGGCTGCCGCGCGGTGAGACTCACGGGTCTGCAACTGTCACGGAAGGAAAAACATCCCACCACCCGATTTTCCTATTATTATTTGGCGGCACCCCTCAAATGTGTCACCGAACGTAAAGCAATCCCTCGGGGAGGGTCAGAAGTAAAAGCAAGTCTCCCCATCTTCCCCAAAAAAAGACGACAGGCAAACAGACGTTGAAGCACGCAGCACCTGCGGAGCACGGCACGTCCTGAGAGACGAGACGGAAAACAGTGCAAAGCGCAGGAACCGTGTCCACGCGTTTTGCACACGAATGAGGCGTGTGATGCCTTCTCCGTAACTCAGCCGTGACGCCCAGCGCGTCTGTTAGAGGAGCCAGGCTCTTGCACGCGAGCGGCAGCTTTCTCCCGGTGCTGGTGCGAGCGCTTCCACGTGCACGGTTTTCAAAAATCCCACGTCGCATCCTCGCTCCCTCAGACAGCGAGTGCTCCGGATGACGCCGATTACCCTCCGTTTGCCTAACTCACAAGCCCTCAGTTTCCATGTGAGCACGGCACAAAATCCACCTCTTGAAACAACGCTCTGACAAGCTGAAAGATTCCCCAGGACATCTCCAAGAAGGGCCCACAGCCGCCATGACAGACTAACACAGGCTACAACTACCTTTATGTTTATTTATCCTTGTTTCAACTCTAATTTATATGGCTGAGATCACATTAAACGTCAAATTCTTACTGTCACTCTCACATCTCATTCTGCTGGTGCTGGAAACAGGGACTGCCAGCCCAACACGGCTGCGGCTCTGCTCCGGGCTGGAGCGGTGACGAGGAGACACCGCAAAGCAAAATAAAACTTCCCTGTGTTATTTACATCTCTTTCTCCGACAGACCGACCTCACAACTTCCACGTCCTGAGCAAAATACGCTTCCACGCGGGACAAGTGTCCCCGCATTTGTCAAGGGCCCAGTTCCGCTTCCTTAAATTTCTACTAAAGTCCCTGAGGAGTCTGGGGGTGCGTGGGACACAGGTTCGTGCTCCAAGAAATGTTCTACCTCCTTCGCTTTTAAAGCAAATTGAGAACATTTACTCAAAGAAGCACCTTTGAGGAGAGAAAGCGATGCTTCGGCGAGGCTCGGGATGTTAGTCTGTATTTTACCACGGGACAGCTGGCAGGCGAGAGCGTAAGGCTGGGAGCAGAGAAGGAAAGGGTCACTGTCAGCAGGAGGCTTCAGCTCCATCGCTAACGCTCCTGGAGTGCCAGGGGAAGCACGGCTGCTGTATAATTAGCACCGAGGAGCCCGAAGCCCCAAACTGAGATGCCAACGCTCTTGACACCTTTGCAGTCATTTTCTTCCAGAAATCCTCAAGGCAGATGAGCACTACAACCTCAGCTTCCATTCTGTAAGGAAAGTGTATTTCTTCCCCTCGCTGTTACAGGGAATAACTGGAAAACCGGCCCAACGTACCCATCGCAGCTCGGGAACGGAAGGCAAACACGGTACATGTGTTCGTCAGAATAAATTAGGACCTCAGCCGGGTTTTTAGGCCCCTCTCCTAACCCCGGAGCTCTCTGGGTTGGGAGTTTTAAGCCCAGCCCTGACCCGTGCCCAAACTCCCCCGGCTCTGGCAGCAGAGGGGTCGGGCAGCAGCCGCAACTTGTGCGGTGCCCGGCGCCGGCGCCCGAGCCTCGCCCGGCAGCAGCAGCCTCGCCGAGCCCCACGACACCGGCGGTTCCTCACCCCGCTTCGAGCGGCGGAAAGGCGGCGGCAGCGCGCCCCGGCCCCGCCGCTCCCCGGCCCCGGCCCCGGCCCGGCGCCGCCGCTCCCCGGCCCCGCCGCTCCCCGGCCCCGGCCCGGCCCCGCCGCCCCTCACCTGCCGCAGGATGAAGCTGGTGGAGGTGGTGCTGCCGTCCGAGCGCTTCAGCCGGCTGCGGCGCGTCGCCGTCCCCCTCGTCACCTGCCCCGGGGGAGGCCAAGACATCAAGGTCGCGTCGCCAGCACCGGCACCGCCACCGGCACCGCCACCGGAGCCGCGCCCGCCCGCCCCGCCCGCCCCCGCGGCCCCCGGGCGGCACCCACCGCGGCCATGGCGGCCAGGATCGGCGGCTCCCTCAGCCGCGGCTCCCTCAGCCTCGGCCCCCTCAGCCTCGGCCCCGGCCCCGGCCCCGGCGGCACCTGGTCGCCGGGCGCAGCCGGGCTGCTGCCGCCGAGCGAGTGCGCGGTGGGAAGGGCGAGGGCGGGCGGGGGGCGGGCGCGGGGGGCCGGGGAGGCGCCGGGCGGCCCCGGGGCAGGGCGGGGCCGGACACGCGTGTCCCCCGCCCCGTGGCGGCTCGGGGGGCCGGGCCCACAGCGGCCGCGGCGGGGAGCGGCCCGGGGCAGGCGCCGGCCCCCGGGCGAGGGGAAACGCGCCCGCGTGGAACAGCCCCGGAGCCGAAGGGCGGGAGGCGAATTTCGGTGAAGCCGCCCGATTTCCTGCAGCTGGTGAACGGAGCGGGTACCGCAGCCGGAGCCCGCCCTGCCCTGCCCGGCGGGGGAGAAACTTCGGCGGCGGCTGTCCGTGAGGGGCACGCCGGGGCTCCGGGCTTCAGGAGCCGACAGACGCGGTCTGCGGGGAGCAGAAACAACCACGAACTGCGGGGGCACCGCGGCCGCAGCCACCGGTGGCTGCGCTGGCGTCCCTCGTCCCCCGGCCCGGCCCTCCGCATCCCACGCGGGACCCTGGCAGACCGGAGATGGGACGCGGATGCTGCGGGCAAGCACCGGCCTCTGAGCCCGGTTTAAGCTCCTCGAGCTGCGACCGAGCCGCAGGCACCGGCCTCTGGGCCCGGTTTAAGCTCCTCGAGCTGAAACCGAGCCACAACTGCCATGACCAACTGCCATAAACCGCAGTGCCACCCAACGCTTCCGAGTATTGATGAGCATTAATTTGCATCAACTACCAGTTGTGAAGAGTCCTGTAATTTCCAGGGTATGGAGGAAAGAAAGATAAATCAGGAGATGAAGCAATTTGTTTGAAGTTAAAGAGGAAATCTGGGGAAGAATTGGAAGCAGGACCTGGATTTCCTGCTTCCCACTCCTGCGCTTTAACTACAAGCACATTACACCTCCCACTGAAATGAATAAGAGGAGAAACGTGTACATCTTCAAACTGATCTCGCTTTTACACCAGAAAGCTCTGAACACCCCCCCCCCCCCCCGTGAAGGGCTAAAGCACATGGGAGCAAACATTTCTTCCTCTCTGGCTATAGAAACAACCTGCAGATTTTTTTTTTAATTCCTCGGATGAAATTAGGCAGCCTGGTTTCTTTGTCAAAGATGAATGTGGGTCATGACTGCTGTAGTCTAAATTAGATTATTTTTAAATTCAGTTTAATCATGAAATTGGTACCGGGAAGGGTACTTTTCTTTAAACATTACTCTTAGTGTGACGGAGTATGTGGCTGACTTCCCAAGTTCATATACTGTCCGGAAAACTAACACATCATCGTCTCACTTTAGCAAGACACGGTAATGTTTAGGTTGAGATTAGAAATGAAAAACAAGCAAGCATTTCCCAGTAATTCAGTAAATGCTTTGGCTTTATAAGGGCTTTGTAAGATTGAGACTTGCAGCCTGAAGTGACCCGAAATCAACCCGCTGGGGTCAGTCACTCCGCAGGGCTGTAAAGAAATGATGAAACGCAGTGGCTTACGTCTAAATCGCTATTCAGGGAGTTGTTCTCAGCTAGGTTAGGCTGCTCGCACACGTTTTTTGGTGTCCAGTCACAGCAGTAGCAGAAGGTATCTTTAAAGCACCCGGATTTATTCTTATTTTTGCTTGAGCTAGAAATCTCTGGGTAATTTGTTTAGATTCTCCATGAAAACCTGTAATAAGCCATAAGCAATCATGGCTCGCTCTTAAGCCGTGCGATACAATCAAATTTAAAGAGCAGTACCTTTGCTTTCTGTATAAACACCTTATCGCTCATTTGTGGCGAAGCATTATTATCGTTTTATATAGATTACTCTCTTCAGTTCCGCAACGGCTAACACCCCGTGCGGAGCGGTATTCTCTCGCTCACCTACTGAGCCTGGCTCAGATGCTTAGGGCAACAGCGCGCTGGTTCCCAATGAGAAGAGCTCGTCAGCGGCGGGGAAACGCAGCCCAGCTAGGAAACGAGCCTCTTCAGAGCGCTGGCTTTGCTGACGGGAGGGCAGGGGGAGCGGGGAAGGGGACGGGGAGGGCTGCAGCACCCAAGGCCGCACCACATGCTGCCAACAGCACCTCCCGTAGCTTTTGTCTAATCTTTCTGGCAAGGACTTAACTATGTAGTAAACAGAAGACTTCACCCGTGTTCATTAAACAAACTTTGTTTTATTCACACCAGGCAATGCACACACACGCTGCAGACAGGAGGCCAAATGGCTATTCCCACAAAACAGTTCCCCCCTTCTTAATACTGCAAACTCTTGAAGATAATTTTCTGTAAGAACCGCGATACATCTATGAACCAGTACATATTCACCTTAAACCCCAGCCAAAACAGAAGGAGAACCTTGATCCGAATTCAAAGTTCAGGCGTGCTGTCCGTCGGCGGCCAGGTCGCTCGCTGGCCGACCGAAGACTGACAGTGGCGGTGAAGGGAGCAGAGCTGTGGAAGCGCAGAGGTGCTCAGAACCTGCCCCAGCTGTATTGCCTTTCCTTCATTTTTCGTTTTCACCAATTCAAAACAGTTTGAGTCTGCTTCATGTAAAAATGTAACTGGTAAGAGCCATAAATTCTAAAGAGTTACTCATTCATTCAACAGGTCCATCACAGTGTTCAATGTAAGCAAGAGTAGTGCCTGTTATTTCTTAGAAAAGATGCATAGATAAAAATTAGACCAAAAAATAAATCTTCCTATCAGAAAATAATTCCTGTAAGAGATTGCAGCTGCAGCCATGTCCCCCTCAGCTCTCCTTTCTGAGGGACAGCCTTCAAAAGAATTACACTGTTCCACAAGTCCATGAACATCTACGAACAAAACCTGAAGTAAAACGAACACAGAACATTATTTTTAAGGTTTACTGGTTACGGAAACAATCTGATTTTTTAAAAATTGTAATTTCTGTACCAAATTAAATAGACGATGCGTTTGTCACATCAAGGCTGTACGAAAGACCACAACTTCTCAAAACACGTCTCTGCGTGGTGATATTACAGACAAATTCAACTTGCTTTCAGCCGACTATAACTTAGACATAATAGGTTGCCAACTCATACTAGAAGAAAATTTATCTAGTATTGATATTTTCAACATCCATGAAACAAACAGGTTACAATAAAATTCTCATTATAAAGTTGCACAAATTTCTATGTTAACCATTAAGAGTTTATATGAAAAAGCAGACGTTATCTACCGTCGATTCCTGATATAAAACAGTAGGTAGAAACCTAATGTAGAAATCTGAAGTTAGATAAATCCTTTGGCAGCATGTTCAGTTACAATCAGGCCTTAAAAATAAATATGATAATGTATAGAAGTATGAAGAGAAAAAACAGATCCTATTAACACCAAACCCACTAAATACACTATTTTAATAATAATTAAATTATTTTACACTATCTACAAGTTGCATATCACAGAATTAGGAATATGAGAGATGACAGAATGACAAATCCTGCTTTTATAAAATTTCAGGCTTTAACAGTATGCATATATGTAGCTGTGTAGAAAATCTCGGACAAATGAGTATATACATTATTTATATTTAATAATTAACTGAACATAATCAAATTGCATCTGTCTAGCCATCTCAATTTAAGATACTCAATATTTCTGCTGGACTGAAGTTTTGAATCCAATAAAAATACCCACCTTCATCTCAACTTACTAACAAACATGGAGAATCTATATAAATGATAGCAAGGTTTAGTTTGACTACCTACCAACTTGGAACAAAGTAAACTCTTACAAAAAATCTCCAAACACCACGAATTTTGAACAGCAGCATGGAAATTAATTATTCTTCTTAAAGAACGCAAGGAACAAGTTATCAAAATACTTCAGTACTGCAACATGTGTTATTTATACTGAGCTACTTCAAGGGGAAGGATAAAGACAAATTAAAGTCCTGTCAAAAGGAAAGACAAAAGCTTCCTTCCAACTGCACAAATTTAAATAAAAAAACCAATTTAAAGAGCAGGTACTGAATACCTTATTGCATAAGCATGAGGCTGCAAATGAATAAGGTCATGATACTAAATAATTAAATCATTTGTCAAAGAAATGGAGGTGGCGCTGAGTGAAGGGTGGTTTTTATTGCTCAACAACAGCCTACAATCTGATAGTTCTCATTTGGTAGAAAATTTATACACCAAACATACTTATTTAGACATCTGGGAGTTTCAGGCATTTAATCAAGATGTTTTTAATCAGTGATTTGCTTCCACTATTTTCCCAATCTAAAGATTATTACTCATCATAAAATTACTAAAATAGGTATAAATATGACTATGCTAAAGTGAGAGGTAAATAGGAGGAGAATGAAGTGAATTTTTTCAGAGGTTGAAACAATAAAAGAAAGAAATCCCACATTCCTGAAAGATAATTCAGCTCCTCCGCTCCTCTTGTACAAACCCCACCCATTAAAAAAGTGCATCAGGGCAGAAATTCTCAGATTTCTTTTCTTAGCCACCAAATGCTACGCTGCCACAGTTCCAAGGCAATTCCTCTTCTCAAGACACGTCTGTCATTTTCAATATGCAACCACTCCTTGCATTAAATGAGGAGCACAATCCCACTCACGAAGCACATGTATTCCGCCTGTACAGACAGTGCGGTAAATACACCTTTTTCAAACGGTTTAAGAGTTTCTCCGACGGTAATCGGTGTTTATTTAGACATGGACGTGGTGGCAGAGAAAGGAAATCCAAGAGAGGCAAGAACCCCCTGGTCCCATAAAGACGATTCCTGTTCCACTCAGCTCCCCACTGGAAAGGGAACAAGGCAGATTCTCACAGTCTTAAGCTTCAAACATTCTCGAGCCTCTCCTTTACCACAAGGAACTACAATACTCCTTCACTTCTAAATACATCCAAAAGGAAAAGAAAAGAGATTCTGTACAAGCTTCTGGCTCAGCACCTTGTATCCACAGAGTGCCCACACAGTCAGCTGGGAGCATCCCTTGCCTGCTCTTGCAAAGGAGACTTGTGCTTGCAGTACCACCTCTGCCAAAAGACACAAGCGAGTTCTAGCAAAACCCCACCTGTTTTCAAGAGAAACACAGCAGGAGGTCTCTGTAGTTTCCCAAAATCTAATAGGCAGCACTGTGAAAATCTCATTTCTCATATTTCTGTAGGTACATGGTCCTCGCTGTCACAATATCAAGTAATTGTCTCTTCCAGTTCTCATCTGCTGAACTCGTGCAGTTGTCCAACTACGCGGTGCACATCGTACTGTAAAGCTCACTACAGCAGCGCAGAGAGAAGGTGGTCTCTAAATCGGCAGAGATTCTCGAAAGCCACTTGGATAGAAAGATTGTAGTAAGATACCAGAGGAGGCAACGCATAACGAGAGCAATGCAAAACAATGACTAAGCACCCTCAAGTTTTCAGAAACACATTTAAAAGAAAAAAAAATATTTTTGGACAATCTTTTAACTTAAGATTCACACGTGGCGTTTCTTGAGAGCACTGAAATAAGGGCTCAAAGTAATCGGAAATTATTTTAAACCATCAGCTAACCTAGTTCAAGCTATCTTTACACAAATGCTTAACAATCAGATCTGATGTGTATTTTTACTCAGCATCACCCTAATGCAGTAAGTTGGGTTATTTAAAAGGAAAATGTATTTTGATATCCGTGACAGGTATTCATCAAAATCATTAGGTCAGGCAACCTTTATTCATTAATGCAGAAATATGAGCTGGTTTGTTTTTAAAGGAGAGGCTGTTGATGGTAATTTGTTTGTTGCTGTAGAACGGAATGAGCAGGAACTGCCACGGGATAACCTGGTCCTTGAGGCAAACTTGATGTATTATTCTGGTAAGCCGACATATCCACTGACATTCCCATCTGCTGCTGGGTGTAAGCAGCTGTGCTGGCAGCTGACGGAAGGCCAGGGTTCTGGTTCATGTACGTCTGGTTTAACACAGAATCTGGTCCTGGGCTGTAACAAAACAAAACAAATCTAGTTCTGACAAGTTCATGTCTATTTATCTGATAAGCAGGTTTGCAAAGAAGAATATTGCTTAGTCCAAAAGCGATCTGTGTGTTTTCAAAATGATCAAACAGTATTACGTGCCATTGTAAATATCCCCAGAACACACAACCTCTAGAAAAAGGAGTAAAATTACCACCAGGAAGAAGGTGGTTTAACAGTTTGCTGAAGTGATACCTTAAATACGCAGCTTGAGCTGGCTGAGTTGCTCCAGAAGAATTTATACTTTGAGGCAGAGACCTCAACGGCCCCATCTGATCAGGTCCTAGGCTATAACCTGGGGAAATGGTGACTTGGTGAACGCCCTGGATCATGTAGTTTCCACTAGGTGGCTGTACAGGATATGACTGTAAATAAATAAAAAAACCCCATTGTATACCTTTTATTTTCAATTAAGTAGCAGCAAATGTGGCACAGAATACCACTACAATGAACAAACATGTTAGGGTTCACAGGCTGAATGAACATCAATTAATTTTTCCAACAAGGTTCTAAAACCAAAGCATGTAACTTCTCATAACACATTTTAAATAGGCATCCTTTATTTCATCAGAAGGCACCTTTTTCAGAAATGTACCGCTAACAAGGTCAGCGCTTAATATCTGAAAAAAGAACCTTTTGTACCACGTACAAAACCTCTGCCCCTCCCAGAAACCTTATTTCTTTCTCTCCTATTTGCCTTGTCTTTAAAATGTTCAGTCCTTACATGTTTTGACACATAGAGTTGAGTAGGAAGATGGGCACCATACGAGACTTGTTATTTAACACATTTTGGAAATTAAAACATTAGAATATTCTAAGACTACAACACAAAAGGAAAGCAAAAACTTTAGTTTCTTGTATTTCTGGTTTAAGATAATGCAAGTCTTTACTCAAAATCCAGATAGAACAGGTGGCGTAACATGCTTAGTCTACAGAAGTCTACGCTGCTCATTGGTTTTGCGCTAAGCTCAGCATGGTCAGCATTATCTTGTATTTTTCACCGCCGGAAGCACGCATCTTGGAAGAAACAGTAAACTCCAATTACCTTTTGGCTTAAATTACTTTTTAACCTCCAAATATAATGAATCTTCCATCGCTACCACCAGTTAAGGACATGGAATTACTTTTAACTGACACATTTTCAGATCTAGCAGTTGCTATAGCAACTATTCTTTTCCCACTGAACAATTAACATTAAAGTAAAATTCACTTAAAGTAAAAACACTCATTCTATGCTTTCACCAGAAAGGATCTTTAAAATCTCTCTCTCCCCTCCATTTTTGTTTTCTTAAAACATCAATATGGCACATTAGAGAGACTGTAAAACAGTTTTGAGCAACTACACCCCCTAATAAAACATGTTCATTTCTTAAGGAAAAAAAAAAAGAGAGCTAAAACCAGACTAGTGTTTCTATATTTAGACAAAGTACACTGCACTCATGATTAATGCACTAATATTAAAGTTCACTCACATCCCCGCTATTAGGTAAGAAGGTAACATTTTACTTTAAGACTGAGGACATGACTCACAGCAAGAATATCCACCAAGCTGCTGAAACACACCATTCTTACTGTAAAGAATTAATCATAGAAGGAATCTTTTAGTATTTTCAGTACAGTATATTTCTGTTAAGTAGAGCAAAATTAACAACTACACCTGATTGTACAAGCAGGTAACTGCACACTGAAGTACCCTATTCTACTGCGTAAATGATATTTTATTCTAAAGGCTATAAAAAGTCACCAGGCAATGTCAGATTGTTCGTAGGCTAGCAAGAAAGTGTACATTTCATTTTTGCTGTCATCTTTTTAAATAGGAATCTATATTAGGAAAGTGTCTATTTCCAGAAAGGAGTACTGACCTGCACTGAAACACCAGAAGATGTAGGTGGGTATTGTGCAGGATGGTGGAGTTTTGAGTAGGCTGAATACATCGGTGTTTCATTCATCAGTTTGTTATAGAGCTCCAGAGCTTCTAGAACTTTCACATTCAATTCAGATAATTCCGAATGTTTTCTGTTTCAAAACGAATACATGCAAACACTAAGTTTCTCTGACATCTAGTCTTAGACGGTACAAAAGAACATCTAGTCTTAGACTGTATAAAAGAAGAGTGGTTCATTAAACAGTTTTGAATATGCAAGGCAAAAAACCTTAAAAAGGCAGTCCATTCCTTGCACACCTATATTGTAAAATTGCCATTCTGTTTCTTATACCAGTGGGACTGAAAGGAGAGTCCAAGTGATGAACAACTATTCTACCCTAGCTGCAATAAGGCAAGCAACTCCACAGATGTTAGTTCCCTTTTCTTTTCACCCTCAAATATCCCTAGGAGTCTGAGGGGCAAGAGGTGAAGATATCATTGAACAGATTTTCCTGTCACGGAGGACAGTCAGCAGCACACTGAAAATACCAAGCTCTAGACAGATTGCAAAAGGCTACAGTCAAAAAATGCTAATATAAAATGCACCCAGTAACTTATGCAGGAAGTTCTGGAGAGCAGCAATCAAATCTTAGTACACACACTGGGACTTCGGTACCTAAGCGTTAAAAAATAAAGGCAGAATTGTCAAAATTTCTTTCTTGCAAGATTATCTAGCTTGGAAGACGAAAGAGAAAGTACCCCCAAAAAATTTAATACAACCGCACAATTTAAAGAAAATCACAGTAAATAACGCAGAAGCTACATTATGGCTCACCTATCTATCTCTTCTAGTTTTTCATCTATCATTGGACCCATCTGTTGACAAATATCTGTGAAGACAAAAGTGTCAAGGTAGTTAATGTCTTGCACAATTAAAAGTTTGCAGCCAAAAAATACTTTATCCAAATACACTAAAATAGCATACAAAATTGGAGAGTACACCTAGTTATCATGTGTGTCCCATTCCTCCAGCCCAAACTGGCAGGAAAAACACTTTGGTTACTCTGCTTTGTCATCCTCTCTCCTCTTTCCCGCTACCCTCTCAAGCAAAAGACTACTGATGAAAAACATTGGGAATTTTGCATTTCTGCTTGCACTGTGCAAGATCTATGACTTTCATCTGGAATATCCAATTTGACTGCCTATGAATCTATCTAGATCTGCTGTACTGTAAAGTTTCCTCTACCTTCACTTTTTCCATTCTGGGAACACTTCTTTTTCCATGTATGCTCAATTGTTATTACACACCTTGAACTAACTGGCTCTTAAGTGAACTGAACCTCCCCTCCCCTCCTAGCCACAGTATTTTGGAGAAATCTTGACACAGAATTAATTGCTTATTTCAAGCAGAGTTTTGATAGGTGGATGGATCTTGCAAAGATCAGGCATTGTACACTAGCTGGAAGTTATGCAAATTACTCTGCTAAACATGGAGTTGGCTTGGCAACTATTAGAAAATTCAAAGTTATACATACAGCCCCACGCTCCCACTGTGAAATAAGCTGTTCTACAGCACACTATTAGTACAGACCATGGTTTCTCTAAGCTTAAAATAAATGCAAGAACTACCAGCTCAATCCACAAAAGGTAATTGTGAGAAGAAATACAAAAACTAGCTAACTTAGTGCTCGAAGTACCTTCTGAGTCTAGAAGATCCGGAGAATCAAGCTTTAAATCTGTAGGATCTATACTCTGAAGTACCTGCAGTGTTTTATCCATCTTATCCTGAAAAGTGAAGAGAAGATTAAGAACAGTTATTTCTGAAGCATGGCAGAGACTGTTTTAATTTTCAAATTTAAAAAAAAGTTCTTTATATAAAAAGAATAAGCTGCTAACATTCAGTAGCAAAAGAATGTTTCAACCAATGTAAAACCTCAGCAATTTTTTTACATTGAAAGTGACTGCATACCTCATCAATATAAACTGGCTCAGGTTCTGCTTTCTTAATTTCTTCTGTAGTATCCTCAGGAACAGAATTTTTATCCACAGTTGCTGAAAGAACAAATATTAGTTTCTTTTCTGCAGCTGTGTTACTATGCTAACTTGAAATACACATTTTCTCCTTGCCTGCCATTAGATCTTTAAACGAGAGAGAAATTTGAATAAGTACTTTAAGCAGCGATGCACCTAGCTGCTGGAGAAGGGAAAATGGGTTTGCCTAGAAAACATTCTGATAAGCTGCCTCCTTTGGGCTGTTAGCCTGATTATGAACCTAGGCCCAGCAAGGGAAAGACTCTTGAGTTGTATTAGCATCTAAAAACACCTCCAACACATGTACAGTTACTTTCAGCCAAGTTATAAGTGTTAAGATTTATGTTGGTATCATGAGCACGAATAAAGCCAACAATGTGATTCTTACAAACCATTGACATGGGTATGAATGTTATTCTATCCTAGGTCTGATGTCTAAAAAGAGACTGACATTTTAAATGGCAAGTTACTGGATTCATATGTAATATGTTACTGACAAAGAATTATGGTAAATTGAACTGAATGTCTGTAACAGGAAAAAGGTAACAACTTGGAAGAGAATCAGAAGATAGAAATCGCTGAAGCGAGCTACAGCAGTGGTATATGCTTGCTTGCTTGTTTGAAACAAGTGCAGGATTTCTCTCTCAATTCTTTCCTTGGGCTGATTTCAGGAAATTATTTCGCCGATGGGCTAATTAGTAGTTCCACCATAAGCCCACTTTTCTAAAATAATCTGTCAGCTTTTAGTAGCTAACTTACCTGCCTCGGGTTCCACGCTTAAGTCAGAAGTCACAAAATTAGAGGGAAACAGTCCTACTCCTCTATGATTTTCACCTTTCCACCAATTGGTGTCACTGGGGAAATAAAGATGTATTACAAAACTCGGAACATGAACGCTAGTGTCAGCAACGTACTTTGGGCTTTTGACAGAAAACCTGTGATATCTAATACACTGTTTCCCTGTGTATCCGATAACAAAGGCAAAGGAGAACATTAGTAGAGATTAGCAGCAAAGCCAAAGACAGGAGCTGGGTGGGGGGAGGAGAAGAGGAGGGACTGGGGGAAGTAAAATCTTTCAGTAGCAGTGACTCAAAATATAACACAACTCCTCAGTTCTTTAGATTGATTAGATGATAGCCCATTATAGCTTCATCTAAAAGTTTACAAGAAGTACACAAGCGGGGATTAACATTAGAAATATAATTGACCTGTCACAGTCTATTAAATTAGAACAGCATCAGCAGGGAAGAAGTTCTGCTTCTTAGCTATCATTGGGGCAACGGTGATAATAACAATAATTATCTTAAGTATTTTTTCTTCAGTTTTATTCTTAGCAAATGTGATGCTGATAGCCAGAGATTTAACAATTTCTGGAATTAGCTGGAATTTAGCACTGTAAATGCATATGCATATCCTTATGACATATGTTATAACCAACTAACATTTATCTTAAAAACTACAAACAAATTGGACCTACACCATGGCATGAAATACCCAACGTACTACAGTGAGGTTCTCCCTCCACCAAAAATGACTTGAGGTCAAAAACTTGGGGTATGGAAAGAATAGGATTTTGGAAAGAAAATGGGGTATGGAAAGAATAGTGAAAGATAAAGGAATTTGAGGGAGGCCAGAGTGACAATATACGTGTCTGTGGGGGGAAAAAAGCATCAGAGGAAAAAATTGTTACCCTAAGAAAACAACAGTTCTGGAATAAAGGCACCTTCATATGAGTATATATTATACCTGTCATCCAAAACAAAAATAATTTCTCCACTTTTGAAGGTGAGCTCATTGTCCTCGACGGCTTCAAAGTCATACAGAGCTCGCACCTTCCTCGAGTTCTGATTGTTTTGCTGAATTTCTGCAGACGGGTACAAGGATTTAGTTTCCATTTGTTGCTGTTTCTGCTCTTGCAAAGACAATTCGATAGCTACAATTAGGGGAGGGGGGGGAAAAAAGTTTGTATATTTAATCCCTGTATACAAAGGCAGTTTGCTTTCCTAATTAAAAAAAAAGATAAATATTTACTGCTGTATTATAAACATGGTCTGTATCTCTTCTGTAATATTTTAAGTTTAAAATCTTTGCCCCAAACTACTAGCCATAGTTCACATTTCAACAGGATCTGCCCTGCACCAGGATTAAAAGAGACAAGATGTAATCATACACAAGTTATGAAGCATTTTAAAAACCCTCTGCTTTTCATGGTACAGACCACTACTTGAAGCAGTGCACACACTACTAATGCCAGTAGCATCATTAGCATGATCAGAAATACTGATAAATTCTTCACTATGACATCTGAACAACAGTAACTATATCCAAGAAAGAGGAGAAAGAATAAAACATTTACATGTTCTGATTTTTTTTGTAAAGCATCAAGATGAAGGCTAAAATAAAACATGTGGGTGCAGAAGGGAAAAGACCAAGCTCTCTGGAGAGAAAACAGCCACAAAACAATGCTAATGGCTACGTGATGGGGAAGAATATATCTTACCCAAAACCTCATCCATGAAGAGCACACCTTCATACCATTTTGAATACCAGTGTATTAGTTCCCAACCTGCTGCACCCTTGTTTTCAATTCTACGCAGCAGAAGAGAGTACGACTTCTTATTTCCATGCGTTTTAACAAAACTTCTAGAGCACCAGTCTAACCCAAGGCTGCGACTAGCAATTTACCTTTAGCTATGTCTTCATCTTCTTTGTTTTTACTTAATGATGACCCATTCTTAGCAGCATTTGTGGTAGCCTGCAAATGTATTAACAACAGAATAAGTTCAGGTTACAAAGGAAAAATAAAGCTCTATAATTATATACTTAAAAAAATTAGTAATAAGTTGTTCCTGGTTAGCTGCCTTACTGTAGCATTTCATTACTGAATCAAGATGACCTTCTAAAAGAAAAAAATATTCCTCTTCAGAATCTCAGCCAGGTTTTATTTTGTTTTCAGCAAGGAACAAAGTAAAATAAATAATCAGATCTAATTTAAAGAACTGATCTCATTTAAATAATTATTTCAGTCTCATTTAATAAAGTGAGACTACTCATTTAAATGACTGCTCTTTCCACCTTTGTCCTCCACCCCTCCCTTCAAAAGGGAAGAAAAGCTCTTTGGAGTCCTACGTCTGTGAATACCCAAGTTATTAAGCAGCAGCTGGACTTGCTGAAAAGGGAGATCTCTCTCCATATCAGAGCAAAAAGCCACCCTCTATCTCTGCTGGTGGGACAGTGGGAAGGAAGAGCAAATGTACATCAAGTTGGGAGCTGCTGACTTAAGTAATACAAGTGTCCACAACAGCACAGTGAAATCATTCTTAAGAGTTTTCATTCTGACAAGGAAGTCTTCCCGCACATACCAGGAATGAAGAACCTAGTTTCAGACGCTAGCCATGTCTAGGACTTATCAATGGTCCTAGAAAACACTTCTGTACAAGTGTACCAAGTAATAAGAAACTTCAGCTTTGCTTGTTTGAAGTGAAATGTATGAGGTAAAAACATCAAGATGTCATTTTATATGTATTTGTAGGAAACGAAGCATAATTGGTTGCCAGTACTCTAGATCTTCCATGTTTTTGCCATATGTTTTAACACATATCCTAGATTTAGAAGTAAAAACATCTTTGTGGAGGAAGGAAAGACTGTAAAAGTAAAAACCTCTCTGTGTTTAATACAGAGAAAAGTAAACTTCATGTAAGGAATACGTAATAGAAGCTGCAGTTCTAATTTTCAGGACTTATCTTCACCTGACTCATAATTGACACGAAAATATTTAGAAGCATCAGTAATAAAGCACAGGAAAAAAACCACCTGCCATCATCTCTGCCAGCTAGAAGATTAGGCATAATACACCACCAGAAGTAAAATACAAAGGGTGAGGTTAGGGATTGGAGCACCCCACCTACTGCAGAGCCAGGACAATTCCTGACATGGACAGGTAACTGCATGAACAAGAAATGGGGACTCGGAGAAGGGAAGCATAGCACAGATCATCTTCAAAAGTGTCTCAGTTCCAGATATTGCCCTTTGTTTTGTGAGACTCTGTGAAGAAAAATGAAAGTATGTGCTCCAAGTCAGCAATTAGAACCATGAAACACCAAGTACAAAGTGTGGGTGTAGAATTGCTTCGATTTAAGGCGGTGACAGCTCAATGAAGCTCTAAAAATGATCGGAAGAAAAGAAGGATCTAAAATGAAACAACTCATCAGGGCATCATGAAATAGCCTTTAGTCTGTTCTTATTTTTCTTAGGAAGGCAAGGACATAAAAAAAGCAGAATGAACAGAAGTGAACCTCAGCATAAGGAGGCAACCAAACTAGAGCAAGGATCCTATTCTCCTCTAATCGAAAGCACAAAAGATCTCATTTGGACAGCTTTTCATTTGGTTCACTGCCAGGAACAGTGAACCTAACAGTACCATGTATCCCAAAACAGCTTTTACCTGTGATCCAGCTGCAGGAAAAGTTACACCTTCTTCTTTTAAAGATTTAATAGTTGCAGATATTAAGCTACATTGCGGGTCCTTCTGAAATTCTTCTGACCACTCCACCATTAGAGTTTTTAGCTTTTCACATACTTTTGGATGAGCCTAGAAGACAAAATTGCATAGAAAGGGATGCTTGTACCTCAAAATGAGCAGAAACAAGTGTTCCCTCTTGGTAAAACTTCATTACCAAAACCATTTTACTATAAATACCCTTAATAATTAATAATTGTCTTGATTAAGAAAATTTGGAAAAGAGTGCCCAGAATATATGGGTTTTTATACAATGATTCTGATATTACAGATAGCGTGCGTAGCTTCTGGAGCATCATCCTTTCATTGGAAAGCTGGCATAGCTGTTTCCAACACCACTACCCCAATGCAGCAACAGACTGCAGGTAGTTCAGATTTCCCTGACTCTACCAAACAACTGATTATTTTAAATCAGGACTCCTTCAACCCTTACAGCAATCCTCTGAGGCAAATTCTCTTGCACAGCCAAAGCTTAGATCTTGCAGGCAGCTCACCTACCTATACTGCTGTTATTTTAGCAGAATCAATTTTAGGTGATTAAGGAATGGTTAAGGAAAAAGACTGACAAACTTTTTGACTTTTCAAATGTTAGCCATGTTTCCACCTCAACAGTTTTGGAGAAATTCAGGCTACCTACTACACCTACCCCAACTTTTCTGCACCTCTATGTTAGTTACCCTCCATTTTACCTCAATTTTCTCTTCATAACTTCTAATTTGCATTGTTATTCCCCTCCCAACCACATAAGTTGGTCTAATATAAGATACTGTCCTTCCCCACAAGACAATACCCCTTCCCTACCTTTTATGGCCTCTGCTGTCTTCTCCTCAGATGCCAGAACACATTTCTCCCTTTTGACTTCTCAGGTGATAGGATCTCACAAAAAACTGATCTCTGTACCACCTCTGTATATACATATGTAGGTATGCCTCCTTGATTCAGATTCTCTCACAAAAAGGAATTGTGCATTATGTACAGTGCCACCAGCTCATGGGACAGTTTATACTATTAGCTCCTGAAACAGGAACTGAGGTGCAAGGACAGAGTCTGGTAAAGGAAGATACTTGCTTGCAGTGGGGGCAAACCAAGATCAGGTTCACGTTCTGCCTGCAATTCCTCTGGCTCCCACATTCTTCTCTAGCCTCTCACATGAAAGAGCCTCTACAGCTCCTCTTCCTCCACCCTCATCCACAGGATTTACGGCTACTCTAAATCCGCATAGGACCACTGATTTCATTCAACACTGCAAATTTTATGTGCTAACAACCTCACCCAAAGTGATGATTCACCTTCAGAAAAGCAGGTCAGAGTCATGTATTACTCTACTGTATGGCTAAAGAATACCCTTCAGAATATACCTCAGTCACGTTAACAGCAGCTGATGTTTAATCCTGTAATCATGTAATAGCCTTAAAAAAATGTATTGGTGCAAAAAGAGCAATTCTTCAATAGAGCAGCTAATATACGTGAAGGTCATGCCAACACTACAAGGGTAAAACACGGACCAAAGCACTTCGGACTCCACGCACTTTCTGGTTTTGTTGACAGTTAACGAAAAGACTATAGTTTGAACCCAGAGCATCCAAACTAACCTCAGGATACTTGCTGATGAATAAGGGCTCTGGGGCCTGCTGGGCTCACCTATGCCTGTTTCACTTGGCTTGTCTGGATAAGAGCCTGGGACTGCACAAATGCAGTGCATGGCCAAGACTTCTCATCTGAGTGTAGTTCAGATCACATTGGAAGCCTGTGCCCCACATGTAAACATGTGTTGAACAGTAAGAACGTTGACAAGTTTGGGCTCAGGCATGCATTTAATTGAAAGAAGAGATGTAGCTTGATAAGCTCACTATCAGCACAAAGACATTTGTTACACTTATGTGAACTGATTTTCTTTTGGAGAAAAGGGAGAAAGTACAATTTTATCTGCCCTCTGAAGATTATTCCTCCAAGTGGGCCAGGGACGTGGGTAAAACGTAAGTATCTCTCAACAACAAAATAAATTATGCTCCAGTAGACCATTCTTCAGTGGGATTAAAGGTTTGTTTTTACATCCACAAGTGCTGTCAGACCACGAAAGTCAATGTTCTATTTCAGAATGGACCATGGCTAATGAGAACAAAGGGGAGGACTTTAAGACCTATTTTTCCATACAAAGCGAGAAACAGAAGAGCTGTGAACTCATTTTGCTTCCCAGCAATTTTATTAGTTTCCTTAATTGCTTTGCTCCACCTCTGATGATTCCAGGCCTCCCATACATTTGAAGACTAACTTCTTTTTAACCCATTAGCCATTTTTGTCTTCAACTGGAGCAGTAATGAGGGGAAAGCTGTTTCTGCTTATTCAATTCATTATGTCCAGATTTAGATCCCATCAGCTGCTTGACCCTAACCACTTAGGTCTTCCTTTCTTGGTTACCTCCTCATTCAGCATTCTGAGAATCTCTGGAAATTAAGAAAGTTGTCTGAAGACTTTATCCTTTTCCTTGTAAAAGTGTAGTTTACAAAAGTGTAGTTACAAACTTTCTCACAGTTTTCCCTTTACACTTCAGCCCATGAATTTCATTCAAGCCAAATAAAAACTCTCTTCAAGAAAAGCTGCCTTCACCATTATCAAATTAATCGAGCTTAGGAAGAGTCACAGATTTTACTTAAAATTGCTCGTGTAATTTTTTAAAAATTTGGAGCAGGTATTATCAGCCTGTCACTTCTTTAATACATTATATTTTCATAGTAAAAATTAAAGTACATGAATTTCAGTGATAAGACAAACAGCCAGCAGTATCTGCAATTGCACCAAAACTAGAAAATGCGTATTAACTAGAACATTAGTTTTTCCAATTCTTTGCTATGCTGAGACAAAACAAAGCAGTTACCAAATAATTCTCCCTCAGTACATAAGGTTATAAAAAATTACCTTATTTATTATACCTCGAGCTTCACTAGCAAAATCGCGAGAACATACTTCCAAGTGAAATATTTTTCCACAGTTTGATACACAGGCTCCTAAAAGCTGACAACAGAAATACAATTGTGAAAATGTATAACAACAATGAAAACAATCCAAAATAAAGGCATACATAAAAAGAGTTAAATTTAATCCTCTGTTCAGCACGCACACTCTCACTGACTTCTACTGAAGATATATAAAGGTATTAATTGATCAGTACACATTTAATAGCTGCATCACATAAAACAATACAAAGTTTTTTGAAAATAGTGATAGGCTACTCACTGTAAGTGCTTGCAAAGCCACATGGGGAACTTTATGATTTACCCTCTTCATGATGGCTTTAAGGCAATCCTTTGCTCTGAAAAAGGAACAAAGAAACTATTAGCGATAAATGTGACTGACATGATCTGCGGAATGAATGATACCAGATACTCAAGCTGGGTAAGCAAACAAAACTGGGTCTATTAAAAAAAAAAAGTAACCTAACCTAAACTTTTTCCAGAGCTAGTCTGGAAAAAACATGTAACAACTTCTTTGTTCTTATATGTGTATTGGATTGGAATAGACTCCATTTTTACACTGGCATTTTGTATTAATTTCCATAAAACTGCTGACAGGCCATAAAGGGAGCAATTGCCATTAAGTTGAGGGAATAGATTTGAAATAGACAATGAAAAAAATGTCTACATATAAAAAAGAATGAGGAGCAGTGATGATTAAATACATCATTATTTTACTGGCTACTGTAAAGGGTCTCTTGGATTTAATTTAAAAATCATGCTCACAGGTTGTCAGCTCTTGGATCCCATTTTCAAGACACTAAGGATACATAAAGATTTCATAATTTGTTTCAGCAAAATCTGAGATAAGTATAGAATAATGATTAGCACTCTAAATGTTACTCTACTAAGGAGTTTCATGCTTAAAATGAGCATTAAAGGCACACAGCAGCTACATGGGCTGAGGCATATGTAAGGCTTCATTAACTATTATTTTGAAGCCCCTAAACCCATGAAATCTCTATGTAAAGAGCTGATTACCTTTACAAGTAACATCACTGGCAGTATACTTGAGCTGCTATATTATCAAAGCACAGAAACATCTCCGCAAGGCTGCGTTTCTCCACGTCGCCTAGCGATCTCAGCTTGAACAACCTGTGCTCTTCACCACTAAGGCTCTGGTTCCCTGGTCGCTCTACGCAGGCACAGGTGAAAGCCACTGATGAAAGCAGTGGACCAAACACCTACCATCCCTTCCTATGGCAATGCAGTCCCCTTCCATTCCTGACTGAGGCTTTAGCAGTCATGCAGTGCCTGGATCAAGGAACTGATCTGGCTGAGCACGTTAGTTTTCAGCCAGATCACTGCCAAGATCAGATTCACCAGGAATCCATCGCACAAGGGGCTAGAGGAAATATTTGACAACCCTCTTCAATGCAAATTCTCTCTCCTGTCAACTTAAAGTCGTCACGGAATTGCAACCTTAGGCAAAGCTTAAAAAAGCCTGTGCAGAAATGAAACCAAAACTGTTTCACTGTTAACATTAAAAAATGTTTGTTTCAAGGTTTTGTTTTGTAAAAGACAAAGATGTCTGTTTCAATGTATTGTGTATACAGTAGTGAGAAAGATTTTATGCCACTATATTAAACAAGACAATAAGCTGCATCTATATTCACATTTTGGTTTAGAGCAGTAGTCTGGTTTTGAAACAAATTTTCTGATCATTCCCACATGTTGCACGTTTAGTTCACAGTGGAGTTTTGCGCATGCAAATTAATTTCACTTTGGAAGACACTAAGCCAGAAGCTCCTCTGTGCACACCAAATGTGCTCCAACCTCTCAAGGAGTCATTAGAGTCAGAGCCAGTGACAGGATCTGCAGACAAGTTTGCACCAATGCTGGTGTGGATACTAAGTTTAGGAGAAAAGATTAAACCTGTTCTGAAGGGGGGGGGGGGAACCCCAACACCCTGAGCTGCAAATGGGATGGATGCAGTGGCTTCAGTACCAACCACTCTGCTTTACTACTCCAGCCCTGTCGTGCCGAGTTACTTGGTGATGCACACGTAGCCCAAGAAGTATGGTTTTAGTCCTAAGACTGAGTACGTTTGCTCATAGTTAATATCCAAACAGTCCAACAAAGTCAACATACTTGTTGTTAAGCTATATCTTTATTTAAGGGTAGGCAACAATATTTATTATTTTCAGAAGATGGTTCTTAGTGAAGGGCAGAAGGGAAGAAAACTACACAAAACTGAGGTAAAATATGCTAGCAGTAGTGGCATTTAAAATTCAGAATTTAGGATTTTATTGTATATACAAAAGTATATATTAAGATTTAATTACATGTTTTTATATATAGTTATATATTTTGCATGTGTAATTACAAAAAGAAACCCTGAATTTTTTACAATCTCCCCTCCCCCAAAACAAGTGGATTTAAAACAGCCCCCTCTACAAAAGTATTTTGACACTAAAAAAAAAAAAAGATTTTTAAGAAAGGACTCAAAGGACATTCTACACTTTTTTTCTTAAGGAAATCTTTAGAGATTTCCATATTGAATAGATTTGCTATTATTCCCTGTGGGAGGTAATTAATACAAAAAGAACTTTCTCAATGTAGTAATCTTAAACATTACATATAACTGATAAAATTTCTAAGATCACTTAAGAATTCAGCCTATGCACTAATTCAGGTTTACTTCAAAATTTAAAACATCTTATCACTCAAAAAGATTACGTTAAAATTCAGCAAATACTTTTGGCCATTACAGGATCGCTGCACTACCACTTATGTTTCAGTATTACGACTCAGGCTAAACTGATTCAAATGGATCTGTGTTTTGGTCCCCATTTTTTCCCCTTTTCTCCTCCATCAGTCCCATTCTTCCTAATGAATAAACACAGACAAATTTCTCATCATAAATAGCTAACTGTTCTAGCTAGATAACTCTCTGCAAAGAAAATAGTTCACTTTTTCCTACTGGCATAGTTGCTTCTCGAAATGTATGCAAGATCATTAAATATGAATAACTTGGTCTACTGTGCAAAACTCCATAAAAATTGGAATGCACTCAGCATACACAAATTGCTCTACTAGAAATCCTGTTGGAACATTTCTTTCAAAGAATTTTAAAGCCAACTACATATATTTGTAGAGCTTGCAGAAGTGTCAGATTGGTAGCACTTTTTGCATAGCTGACTGCGCTGAGCATTTTGAGACGCGTTTGCTCTGAAACAGTATTCTTCTTTACATGAACATGAAATTACATGTTGTAATGCTGAGATACAGCTTACCCATTAGGAGTACTTCCAACTTTGTCACATATATCCATAATAAGCCCCCAGTCCTCACTGGTGTTATATTCATTTGTAGCCTTTTCTGTAAAGAAAAACAAGATTGATTAAGTGTAATACCCTATTACGTCCAGATTCTAGTCAACAAACACTGTCTCAGTCATACCAGAAAAAAAGACTCCCCATACAAAATACCGAGAGGCAGTGTCTTCTACAGATTAGCACTAATTCTTGCTATCTTGTAAAGTGTTGTGTACAGTTTTCAGCACTGGACCAACAGTTGTGATGAGTATTTAAAAGATCCAAAAATAGAAACAACTCTTGAAGTGTGATGTTGTAAATGAGGAAAAAGAAACTGCTTCTGTACAGTTTGTTTAGTTACTCCAGGTTTAAGTCATAGCCCTAGTTTAGAGTTTGTTCATGGTCTTCCAACATTTGCATGCCATTAAATATTTCACACAGATGTCCCAAGAAAAAAAAATTTAAAAATCTCTTTAGGACTCTAAAGGAAAGCTATCTCCTCATTCAATACACTTATTAAAATATTTTTTTCTACTAGATTTTTCAGGAAATCGAAACGCCACAGCAAGTGTTGAGAAAAATAAATGGCATGGAAGGATTAATAAAGAACACAGAAGGGGGCAACAAAAAACAGACTGCTCTGTCAAAGAATGTATCCCTAATTAATATTTGCAGCATACCGTTCTATATATTAACTGATAAGGCTTAATGTTATTTATTTGTGCTTTCAAGTTTTTATTAGACCCATGTTATTTTAATCACATGTAAATATTACAGTTCTATTAAAATAGCTTATAAACAGCAAATTAAATATTTTATACATTGCATTTGCTGCCTTAGGATTTAATTTTAACCTGCCAATTTCATATTTTAACTAAATTCAAAGATAAGTGCTTTTAGATTTTTATGTTATATATTAATCCCATCAGAATGCACTTCATAATCATGGCAATATCATAATTAGTACTTTTACATAATTTTACTTCGGTAAGAGAAGCCCCTGAATCCCTTTGGGAACAAGTATTTTAAAGACTCCTTAGTAGATTCAAGCAGAACATAATGGTCACTCACTGTTAATGTGATGGTGTTCTGTGATAGCAGCTGTTCCAGAATTACAAGGTTTGCTGACAGCAATACTACCACAGGGTAAGCCCAACTTCATGTGCGCAATTAAGCATCTCCTCTGATAATCAGCTTCACTACTTAGTTTTGCAGTTAAAAGTTGCAACAATACTCGGGCTAGCTCAGCAGCATGGCTTCCACAAAGAAAATGCAAGCATAGCAAGCCAACGGTGGTCCTAAAAAACCTTTTGTTCCAGATGTAAAAGCAGACCAAGAAGGAGGAATGGAAATTTGCAATTTTGGCCATAGGTTATCTTCACAAGCTTAGACTAACTATTTAAAGGAAGCAAATACTGTGTTGAAAGCATGTTCCTACCACACAAAGCTTCTTAAAAACTTACCCAGAAAAGAGATAATTGTTAAATTTTCTTTTAAGTACATCAATATTTTTAGGATACTAAGACAAAATTAATCACTTGTTCTTGAAAATAAATGAGCGCCTGCAATTTTAAACACTTTAACTTTCAATTTATTTAAAAAAAATCAAACCAAAACAATCCCCACACGCACATTTCCTGGATATGTGAACCCCAAGTACTGAACGATCACAAAAGAACCGCATAACACAATGTTTGGTGCACACAATTTCGGCCTGGTGTTTCCTACGAAGTTCTGCCAGCTAAAACTGCTTTTTAAAAGCGTCGCCTTGCACGTCTCCATCCCCAGTGGTGTGAATCCTCACATCAAAACTTGTCAGTCAAATTAATCCATCTCATCAAATGACAGCAGCCATCAGCCGTGCATATAAAGCCAGCCCTCCAATGACAAATAGCACCAATGCCTATAAAACAGACTGGGCACGTTATTTAATCCCACTGAAACCTGAAAGTCTGAAACCTCTCTCTCCTCTGAAATTCCTGGAGTATTTTAGAGATACCTCTTTCTGCAGGTCCCCCTCTTCCATGAGCAGAGAGGGAGCAGCTAACAGTAAACAGTAAGAAATGGTGGTATGTCAACAAAAAGGCATGGAAGCCAGGAAAAACTGAGGTTGTGTTTCACACCCGAGACTTCAGAACCATAAAACGCCACGAACAGCAGTGGCCAACGCTGCACTTGGGCTCTTCCCGGCCTCAGCAATGCCCACTGACTCAAGAGGATGCAAGCTCAGCTGAGACACTGGAGTGCTTTGATACGGGTGGGCACAACTAGTGAAGCAAGCCTCAAGACAGGTATTGTCATATGTGTCAGCTTTGTTTCGCATTTCGTACGCTCCAAAACCCCAAACCCAGACCTTCAAACTTTCCTCTTCCTCCACTCCCTTCTCTTTTACTCCACTACTCGCCTTTTAAAATGGGAAACGAATCAAATTGGGTAATTTACTTTTGGAGAAGTTATTTAAAAAACACAGTTGCATCCAAAAAGTAGATGTAAGATGCTTTGAGAGGACACACCTATCTGATTTGCTAGTAAGAAGCACTCTTCTAAAACACCACAGCAAAGAAACAAACTGAAATAGTCACTTGGACAAAAATATGTAGGAAATTGAAAATTACTCTCATTGTTTACAAGCCAGTCAAATACAAGCTTGTAAACTGACCCTGCAGTGTAAACAGTGCGAAACCAAGCACCTCGCTTTGTACATGCTGTCATGCAGATCCAAAAAAAAAAAAAAAAAAAAAGATCCCCACTAAGAGTGGCCAGATAAGGACTAGGGTAAAACAAGCGCAGTGGTGCAGCTCTGTGGGGCTCCAGCTCCTTCAGCCTGCCGGGATACATCAACAGCTCTCCTCCCTTTATGGCGTTTGTTAGTAGACACGGGTGTCACTTCTGCCCGCTGCAAAAGACTCAAAAGCGCTTGCCAGAGGATGTCCCACGCTATCCTGATCAACTCTTCCACTGTCAACAGGAAGGCTTAACGCTTACCAGGCTTCACAGGGAAGTTTTCAACTCCACACCTTCTACACCTTGAAGAACAGCATAGCTACCATTAACGCTTAACGCTACTTACTCACAGCTCCCGTGCTTCTCCTCGTCTCCCCCAACCAGCACGTTCGTACATGGAGGCATATCAAATGCACGCTCCCTCCTCTTGTATCTACACAGCCTGTTCTAGGAGCAGACGTGGTCCCGGTGAAAATATGAAGGCTGCCCTACGGCAAACTCTTACAACTTTTGAGGTTTTCTTCCCTGCCAGCATGACAAATTTACCAGCATCTGGTCTTTTGCTTAACACAAGCTCCAGCTGAAGAATAATCTTGAAGGAGAACTACTTCACAGATGCTGAGACATGGACTTTGATCAGAAGAAACAGATGTGGGAGGATGCATTTTCCAAGATTTTTTCAGTGCTAAGAGAATATAAACTTTAAAAAA
Organism: Ciconia boyciana; assembly: GCF_034638445.1. Lineage (NCBI taxonomy): Eukaryota > Metazoa > Chordata > Aves > Ciconiiformes > Ciconiidae > Ciconia > Ciconia boyciana. The sequence continues at coordinate 2,202,378 of NC_132943.1, read as the reverse complement.
ACTTTAAAAAAAATGACTAGACTTAGACTCTGTAGTCCTCCAATTAATGAAGGAACACTAAGACTTGAACTTACTTTTATAGAAATAACAATAAAAGCAAAATATGCTTCTTTTTACTGCTGCTTGGTATATTTTTAAAAACCCACAAAGAATTAAACCAACACAATTAATCATTTTTAACTGGATCAGTTCCCTGATCTGATTTGCCATGCAGCTGTGTGAAAAACTATGCCAACACAAGAGAGGAGAGAGCACTAAAATGAGCAGCTGGGAAGGGGATGGGAACTGTTTACTGATCTTACTGCCAAAAGAAATGCTTGTCAAGCTCCTGCCTTAAAACACTGTCACCAGCCCTTCCAGAAAAGAAGTAATGCTTCACCATGGCATGCTAAAGTCAAGTTTTTCAGGACCCTCCCTCTACCACACAACATCCAAAAGGACTGCTGCATCTGAAAGGAAAGCTGAACTTTTAACTTTATTCCTTTAACATTACATTTTAAGTTTCATTAAGTTTTATTATCACCCTTTCCAGCCCAACTGCGCTAATTCCCTTCCCCTTTATCGCAAGAAAGGCATGGATAATACACATAAATAACACTGAAAGACAGGAAAAAAAAAATACTATGACGACTGCAACTGGGCAACATGTGGCAATCCTCAAAAGGATCCCTGTTTACATCTTTTCAAACATCAAGTCCTCAGTCTCTAAAGATCCTGGCATAATGTCAAAGATCTGCACTCGTAATTAAGTGTGCTACTGCACGTTCACTCTTACAGGCCTGGAAACACCAGGCAGAGCTGGCAGCCTCCATACCTTGCAGCTTCCATACAGCACCTCTCTCAAGGCCTGCTGCATCTTCAGCAACGCACAACCAGCATTGGGATCCCTCAGGTTTGCAAATACGAAAGGAACACACCCTGTTTCCAATACAACACTGAGAATTCTGCAGATATGTCTAGGATCTACCTATACTCACAATGGCAAGAAGCAAGAAAAACAACACGAGCAACTGGGAGAATCTTTAAATACCTTTATGAACGTGAAAAGGAAGAAAAGAAAAGGGATTGCAGGAACCTCACAGCCCCCAGAATTCCCCAAGCATGATACGGGCACCCCAAAAGTTCTGTGGAAATCTCTGCCAAGGTAACCAACATGACACTTTGATTCCTACCAAAAGCATATCGCACTGTTACACAACACAAATCTCACGCTGACCGCTGCTGCTGGAAATCTATATCCCATTTAACATACAGAATTAGCATTTGACACTGACACAGCGGAATCAGCAATTCTGGTCTGATGACAGCTCTACCTCTATGCTGCCTAGCACATGTGACCTTCAAACTTGCAAAATACTTCGTTATTTCAGTCCTGAATCCCCCTGAGCCAAGCTTGCCACCAATGCCAAATAACGGCAGTTTAAAAAAAATACAATACTAGAACGTAACTTTTTTCCCACATGTGCCAATTTTTATGCTAGAAACAGAGAGAAAACAAGCACTCAAGCACTGATTTAGCACAAAGAACTTCTCAATTTGATATGGTGTTTGCTAAAGACTATGATCACTAAAATAAAAGTTTTCTAGAGACTGATTTGCCCCCCGAAGCTATGCAAAATAAAATCTTGTCTGCAGATAAATATTTCAACTTTTACCCATGCCATTCTAAGTATGTAAAAACAGAGTTCATATATGAAAAGTGAAAGACAAAAAAATTGAGGACTACTCTAGACTGCTGTTCTTCAGACGATAAAGCAGAGCCATATGGATGAAAACCAGAAATTTAATCCCACGCACCTTCATTTTTTTGCCTTGCCTTTGTATAGCCAAATTAGAAATTTCTAGCTTTGATTTAATTAGTGATTATAGACACGATGACACTATAGTCATATGACTTGCATTTCCTGTAATGCTGCATAGTCCACTTGGTCCTTGCTGAAAAAGCAACCCTACTTGTAATGATCCCAGGTCCCTCTTCATGTCACTGAATAGTATATTCTGAAAAAATTGGATCAAAGTGGAATATTAAAATAACTTTTTGCAATGTAAATCCAGTTTACTGAGGTGGGGTTTCGAGAGACAATTTTTGCTTAAAAAGTGAGTCTGACATTTTGTTTCATTGAGTCAATTGGCCAATAACCTGAAAAGCAAACAATTCCGTTTGTCAGACAATCTGCAAATTACAAGAAAAAACATTGAAAAGACTAGGGAGGGATTAACAGAGACTTGTACTCTAAAGCCTAGAAAGCACCAAAATGAAAGTTACCAAGAGTCACATATTACATAACAAAACATCCCTCATAATATAATTAAAAACAAAAAAAGTAAGGCTATGATATATTAAAAAAAATAATCAAGGCAAGGCTGGCAGAACAGTCAAGTAATAATCTCAAAAATGAGAAAGAAACGCCATAAAATTGCTCAGAATTTAGGAATTTTGATGGGTCAAATCAAGGTAAAGCCACGGACTGAAGACTGGAAAATACAGTCCCTACATTTAAAGAAGTGAAAAAAAAGAAGCAGCCAAGCAGCACCCAAAAAACCCCAGTTAGCTTGTCCTTAAACATTTGCAAGACTTTAGACCAAACGTTGAAGACAAGAATTATTACAGACTGAGAAATGAAGGGGAAACATGGTGAGTTGTGACAGAAAGCAGCTACTCTTCTAGGCAAGGACATCTTATCAAAGGCTAATCCAACATCAGTTGTTCAGATTGCAGAGAAACATTCCACAGGATGCCATCTGCAAGTTATTAGCTACAGTTCTTGGATCACTCTACAAGTAACGTAAAGCACTCTGATGAGGGTGGGGAGTTTACTTCCCAAATGCCTCAAAAATCAGTCTTGAAATCAATATTAATATATCCTAGCTGACACTGACAGCAAGGGTAAGGGTCTTACAGGGAAGCTAGTGGAAAGTTGGAAGGTATCATCAATAAAAAGAAAGGCTAAAACATAACGTGAGGGGAAATGTAAACCCTTGAGGACTGGATTAGGTAGAAAAGGTAACAGCAGGACAAAATGCAAATTCACAGAGTCAGAGTCAATAAAAGATTCTCCTGGAAAGGAAGTGCTCAGCGGTTGGAAACAAGGAGGATGACGAGTACGCTAAGTTCTAGCACAAGAGGATGCAGGCCACCAAGGCAAGGCAGCCACAAAAAGGCAAATACAGTCCTAGAATGAAACACACCAGGTAAACATTCCAGCAAAGCACAAGGAAATGTGAAATGCTATCATACAAGTTATCAGCGATCCATGATATGGTGTACAATTCTGGATGCCAGTCAAACTACACAGAAAAATACTTCCTACTCCCTTGATCGCGTCAACCATCTTATGCAAGAAGGCTAACTAAACAAAGGATGAAAGGGAATAGGCTCATTCTCTATTGGAGGAGCAACTACTTAAGAGATGAAGGTTATTTAAGAGGAAGGACAACGCTGGGAAAACAGCAAGTGCATATGAACTAACTATGAACGATTTAGACAGGAAATTAAAAAGCTTCTAACACTCTAAAGAACTGAAGTTCTGGGGTATCCTCTCAATAAGAAAAACAGATGAAAGAAACCACACTCCTCTAAAACACTACTCCATAGGTTAATCTTGTGACACTGCAACTGTATACAAAGCAACCAAAGCAGATGCCAAGGAATTAAGACTCTGCGCAGCTCTGCTGAAAAGCAAACATACGGGTTTAGAACCAAGAAAGCAAAACCAGCTGTGGCAAAGCAAAAGAGCGCTTATCGACATTTTCTAGAGGTGCCCCAAGAAAACAGCAATACTAGATGTATGGTCTGAAGAGAGAGCTGGATCAGCCTCGTTGCTCGCTGCTAACAACAGCAGGGTCCTGTTCTTCCCATTAACCTTGCAAGGGTGTCCTGCTCCTCTTTTTCACTGCCATTTCACAGCCTTTGCTAAGCAGATTCAAGTCACCAAACTTCCAAACTCATCACCTTCATAGATGATCCAACTCACAAGCCAAATACTTTCTTCTGGAAAATTAGTTTTCTGCCAAAAAGAGTTGAATCAGCTCAATGGTGAATGAAAAAAAAACCCAAAACCTGGGTGGGTGGGACCATGGAAAAGGCTCTCTCCTTTCCAGTAGCATCAGGCCATCAGCTGGGCTCAACTATTTTCTTGGTATGTACCTTTTTTCCTTTTTAAATTAAAAAGAAATCAAAACGTAAGAAAGTTAAATCCTGACAGATGCATATTAAAAGCGTGAAAACACACTCACGTAAATACTGCGAGTTAAAGTACAGACCATCCACATGTGATAATTTGGTTTTCTGGATGGTCTAATTTACAATGGATTAATGACTTCTTAAAAAGCTCCTAATGGCAAAGAGAAATTTTTCCTGGCAAGGGACTGTAAGATTTAGCCTCAATAATTACGAAGTTCCTATTCTGTTGCACTTTTTTATTTGTATTAAGTGCAGACAGTTACATTCAGTATATATAAGGCAAAATTTAAGAAACTGCAAGTGAACAGGCTGCCACTTTTGAAGTACTATAGTCTCAAAGTTCTTGAAGCATTTTGGTTTGCCAAAGAATTCTGCACAACTGCAAGAGTCCCCAGCTCAAAATGTCTTCACTTGTGCAAACACATTAGTTAGCGTCATGTGAAAGGTAAGTCTGGCAAAACACACATAAAACTTCACAAGGTATTTGAAATAACTGGACTATGCATACCTGGTTTGGCAAGTTTCTACTTTCATTTCAATCACAGGCCAACATTAAAAATCTCACGATGGTTTGTGAGACGATAAAGAAGAAAGGGAACGCTTTTATTACACAAACTTCGCAGACACATTAAGAAAACAGCGCAACTTATACTCAACAAAAAAGAGATAGTGTGGCAATATGAGCACCCACAACAACCTCTTCCATCTGCATACATCCCCGGCCTTGACAAAAATCCCAAGAATGTTCAATTCTTCTCTTACCTAAAATTCCAGTATAACAAGAAATGTAAATCTGACTCTGGTATCTGGCTTCATTTAATTGCTTCTTCCAGTGCTTCGATTCAGAACAGGCATTGTTTAAAAAAAAAAAACCAAACTCAAACCTAAAAAAGCAACGCACAGAACAAGTTTGATGCTCAAGAAAGCAAGAACAGAGCAGAAGCACAAAACAAAACAACTGAGTCATCGTCTTCACCCTGCCGATGGCACCAACTCCAGCCAAAGTTGCCTGACGGTTTTGTAATGGGAAGAAATGTCAGCTCGGGCTTAACTTGATGCCCCCAAATCAGCCTCTAGACGATGCCTTAGCATCTGGTACCGAAAGAGACATAAAAATGGGTTCCTATTGGCATTAATAGACTTGGTTTACACCCTTGAGTTCTACACCAAAACGACAAGCTTAACATACCACTTAACTCCACCAAAACCTAGCAAACCTAGCAGCGTAACGCAAAAGGCAGGAGGTAACGAGACATCGCAAAGACTGCAGCTGTAAAACTTTCAGAAGTGACAGCATGACTGCCCACCCAACACTTCCTTAAACCGCCGAGCACAAACGGGGCTCAACGGGGCCTGAGGCTGCCGGGCTGGAGCACCCGGCCGGCCCCACAGCGCTCCCCGAGCCCCCCGCGGGGCGGGGCAGGCCGGGCCGGCGGCACGGAGCGCGGGTACCCGGGGTCCTGTCACAAACGACAGCTCGCTTTTCCCCTGAAGCTTCGCGGCGGGACTGCCAGCAGCTGCCAGCGGCCGCGGGGCCCGACGGACCGGCTGCTCACCCAGCAGGCCTGAAACCGCGGCTTCCACCACCGGCCGCCGCTACTCCTTCTCCCTCAGGAGCCCAGGGCCCGCCGCGGGGAGGAGAAGGAGGAGGAGGCCGCCGCGCCGCAGGCACCGGACAGCCGGGCCCAGCCGCCGCCGCCCGGCCTCCCCGCGCCCCGCCGTCCCGCTCGCTCGCTCGCTCACCCACGTCCTGCTCGAAGGGGTTGGGGGCGAAGAGCGGCATCTCGGCAGCGCCCGCCGGCCGGCCGGCCCCCCGCTCCTCCGCCCAGACACCCGGGCCAGCGGCCGCCTGATCCGCCGCCGCCGCCCGACCGACCGCCACCTCAGGCCCCCGAGGCCGCCCCGCCGCGCCTGACCGTGTGGCGGAGCAAAGGCCGCAGCAGCACGGCGACAACGCGCCGGTGGGGCGGGCGGTGCGTGAGGGCGCCGGTACCGCCCGGCAGGGCGGGGACGGGCGGGGAGGGCAGCCGCGGCGTCAGGCGCTCGCCGGGGCAGCCCGGCCGGCCGGGGGCCTCGCAGGGGCGGGGCTACCGGTGGCCCCGCGCGGAGGCCCCGCCCCCGGCCCCGCCTCCCCTGGGCGGGGCGGGGCGGGGTGGAGGTGCCGTGGGCTGCTCGTGACGTTACGGGCCGCCATCTTGAGGCGGTGGCGGCGGGGTCGGTTGCTCGCCGCTTGCTCCCCGTTCTTCCCGTGCAGCCGCCAGCGCTCCGTGTTTCCCTCCCGGTGTCAAAACCCGATTGTAAAAGCTGCCCGAAGGCACGGGCTTCGTCGCCTCAGTGGGCGTGAGGAGGGGTGGAGGGCGGGGAAGAGAGCGCCCGGCAGCGGGTGCTGAGGGAGCGTGGCTGTGGGGGGGTGCGGCTGAGGAGGTGACGGCTGGCGGGCGCGGTTGGGGGTGTACGGCTGGGAGGGGTATGGCTTAGCGAGGGTACGGCTTGTGGGGAGTATGGCTTGGGGATGTGTGGCTGAGGCGGGTGCAGGCCCTCCCGAGGGCGGGGAGGGCATGCCGCCTTCCCCACAGCCACACAGGCAGGGCTGTGCAGCCGGGGGGTGGGGGCTCCCCACAAAGCCCCTCTCTGGGCACACCTGAGACCTGGGCCTGTACCCGCCGTGGGCAGCCATCAACAGCTGCTTGCAGGAACCTGGGAGCTACGAGCTGCTTTCTCTGAGGAGTGATGTGACTTCAGATGAACTCGCCCACACCAGGCAGGGTGTGAGTCAGTGGTTTCGTACCCAGCACCATGTGCTTTTTGGAATATGCACAGTCATATGTTTTAGAGCCGCGTCTTGGAGTAGTCGTGAGCCTTAGTCATCATCACGGTAGTGTCAGCGCATTAGTCAGAGCCTATTTTTGACTTCTTCAACACGAGAACTCGTGGAAAAGTGAGGCACAGCAGTGTTACAGCAGCTGTATGTCTGTTAGAAGGGTAGGACTTTGCAAATACTGAGAGCAAAATTCCCCAAAGATGCCTGTATGATTCAGTGGTATTTTCCTGCCCACTCACCTCACATTTATGGGGCCACATTTCTTGCGTCAGCTGTGATATGCAAGTATAAAACTTAAAGATACCTAAGTTTCACTTACACGTGAAAAATATTTTTAGCATATTTTGTAAGGCATTGTAGATTATATATTAGAAATTAAATTTGATTTGAAGAGTACACTGATGTTTCTTCAAAAATGAAGGCAGAGTTTATATTTCTTCAGCGTTTTGTACATCATTTATTTTAAATCATTGGGGGTCTACGATGTCGCAGTCTTATCAAATGTACTGGTTTTTGTTTGGTTGTGAAATCACATTGGCCGGTCACTTGCCCGGCCGTGTAGCCAGTCTCGCCTCTGGGATGGAGTTCCATTTTGTTCCATTTTCCAGAGTTTGAGGCAGTCTGCAGGTGGCACAGTTGTCTCACATTCACAGCCGTTGTTGCCCATCCTGAACTGTCTGCTGGAAATGAACTCTTTCTGTCGGATTTTTAAAGCAAAATGGAGCATCTTTCCCTAAGTCTTAAATTTACTAATTACGTTGAAACTTACAATTTCACTTAATGAATCGGACTGAATAAAAATGGCACTAATTTGTTTAATTGCTTTAAAAAGGAAGGATGAATCCATTTGTACAGAAATGCAATAAACACGGATTTTGCCTGGCTGAAATAGAAAATTGTAATGAGTTCTGTATAATTCAAGACAATGAGTTTTCTCTTTTATTAACTTAAGCTCCCTTCCCCTCCGCAGTATCACATGTGGTGCAATAATCGCAGCAGCTGCACATGCAAATAAAGGGATAGTTTCTCCAGTTCTTCAAATCCTGTAACGTTGGTTTTGGCACCTTAGTGTGGAATCAGATGTCGCACATCTCCGTGTACGTTTGCTCCATTTTCTGTCTGGTCGTGGTGGGACCGTGCACCTGAGATCTGCCAGGCCTCCTAGAAACACTGGGCTGGACAGGACTGCCTGCGCTGAGTCCGAGCCCCCTTAGGTTCAAGCAGTCATGTGGGACATACAGTCCAGAAGCATCTACAGAGCTTCTGCTCTAGGTGACACCACGACCAAAGCCACGGGACATTTCCCAATGGAAAAACTTAAATCCCACGGGAAATGATAAAATCCACAGTCATAATAAGACCTGGGAAGTGAAAGGGAAATATTAGGGCACTGACAGTTATCCCAGGTCCTGCAGGAACAAACTGTTCATTAAGGAGAACTCCTAGGAAGCACTAGAGAGGAGGACAGAAAAACAGCTATTAAAAAAAAAGCTATTTCTAAACCTGTTTTTCCCGACTCCAGATCTGGCAATCTGCTTATCCCCGAGCACCGAGCAGCGCGTGTCCCTGTGTCTCGGATATTTTGCCATCATTAGGACCCCGTGTGGACGCTGGTGTCCGTACCACTGACGGATCAGTGGGGCTCTGTAGGGAGCCGGTGCTTCCCCCTCCTCACCGCCCCCTCACACACCAGAGGGGCCAGCTCTGAGCTTTCCCTGTTACTTTTGTAACTGCATTGTTATAATATTTAATCGCAAGCCTTAACTTTTGTAACAGCTGCTTTAAAGGGCAATTTATATTGTCCAAAGTGTTTGCTTTTAGAAAACTTGGGTAGCTCTCAGGAATTGTTTTCCTAGTGCACAGAAGCAGCTTGCTAAGGCTTCTAGCTTTGTTTTGTAACTGACTGGATTCTCTGGATTTCTCCAGCTGCCCTCTAGTTTACTTTGTGGTTTACTGAAATACTTTTTTTCCTCTTTTTGTAATGGTCTCTCTCCTCTGGTGCTCTGTGTAGGAGTTGTGCAGACAGAGAAACTGATTAAACAGAGAAATGCTGAAAATAATTCTGTATAACGCATTTCAAGATGTATGCAAGGACTCTCTCCCCCTCAGTTCCTCTGATTTTACTGCTAGGTGATGCTCGTGACGAAGGAAGCCGGCGAGAAGCACACTCTTTAAAGTGTTAACATTCTGCGCTTTTACGGCTCTCTGCTCAGCAGATGAACAGACTTTGTATCCGTCATGCCCTTGCACGAGAAACGATACCGCATTAAACAAGTATGGAAAGGCTTGAGCGTTTTTAATAACAAGTTTTACTGTACGCGCAGTCTGATGCCACTTAAATGGAGCATACCCTTGCTGTTTAAAGACTTTGATTCATTATTATTAAGTTTTCTTTGGCTTTTGTTATTCAGCTCAGGCACTCAAGTTTCCTCATAAAAGCATCTCAGACACTTTTTCATGCGTGGCTATTGCAGCACACTTGGAAACACGTCGATGTTAACTGGAATACATTTATCTTTCTAATCATAGGTTTTATTTTCTTGTACCTGTTGTTACACAGTGGGATTCCCCTTTCTTACATCAGCTGCCGTGGAGGAGAAAGAAGGAGAGCGATTAGGCAGCCAAAACTGATGCATCCCACTTTCCCCCACTTCTTTCATGCACAGCACCCACCCGGCGTCTAAATCCAGTAGTCACCCAAAGGCAGAGAGACAATTTCAATGGCTAAGGACCTGGTTAATGGACCTTGCCCTGGGGTCTTAGCATCTCCTTCCAAAAAATTGCCTCAGCCAGGGCAGGGTTGTGCCAGCAGGGTGGGTAGCTCCTTCTGGAGCAGCCAGAAGACCCGACCCTTAGACGTTTCCCCGTACACTGCTTGGCCCCGGCGTAGCTTTTTATATGGGAGTGCTGCGGCTCCTTGAGCCACAGCTCCTGACTCCCTGTTTGCAGAGTTCCCTTTGCAGGGAACTCTGCAAAGCCATGTCTAGTGCTGTCTAAGGCCTTGGTCCATGAGTCTTTGGGAGATGTTCTTCCAGCAGCATAGGCTGCTGGGGATGCTTACAGCGCTCTGCAGTGGTATGTGAATGCACAGCGCCTGTAGCGTCTGTCGGGGGGGAGCTCAGGCAAGAACGTGTGGAGCTGGGGCATCACCTCCTCCTCTGTGCTGGGGCTCTCTGTGGTGGAGCAGCTCCTCTGTGCTGGGGCTTTCCGTGGTGGAGAAGCTCCTCTGTGCTGGGGCTCTCCATGGTGGAGAAGCTCTTCCTGTGCTGGGGCTTTCCGTGGTGGAGCAGCTCCTCTGTGCTGGGGCTCTCCATGGTGGAGAAGCTACTCTGTGCTGGGGCTCTCCATGGTGGAGAAGCTACTCTGTGCTGGGGCTCTCCATGGTGGAGAAGCTCTTCCTGTGCTGGGGCTTTCCGTGGTGGAGAAGCTCCTCTGTGCTGGGGCTCTCCATGGTGGAGAAGCTCCTCTGTGCTGGGGCTCTCCATGGTGGAGAAGCTCTTCTGTGCTGGGGCTCTCTGTGGTGGAGCAGCTCCTCTGTCCTGGGGCTCACTATGGTGGAACAGCTCCTGCCCGTTTGTTGTTCTTTCACGGCAGCACATCTAGGTGGACTAGGCTCATTACGGGGCCATCTTTCCTACCCAGCCATCCCCTCCAGCCAGCGGTCGAGAGGAAACGAGTGTTTTGGCGTGTAGGATAACTGCTCCAGTAACCCAGTAAATTTCCCTCCAATAAGTGGTTTTGTTCAGTGGCAGGTCATGTGAGGAGCTTCTGTGCCCATCCCATATGGCAGTAGATATTAAACCAGAGTCCCAGGGTTTGTCAACAAATTTGCCTCCCTTTGGCACCATATGGCCTCCCAGCCACGTCCCCTTGTCTGAATAAATGTACGCCAGGGAGGAATGCGGCTGTCAGGCAATCCCAATTGTTTCACAGCGCAAGCCAAATTTCGGATCAGATGCTTCCTCTCATGAGCTCCAAAGTTCAATGTTCTTTCACCACGAGCATTTATGCTCTGAATGAAAAATGCCGGTACGCTGCTTTGCATCTCGTTATCCGGTAACAGCATGTGCCCAGACAGCGTGTAAGCGATTCTTTCTGCGGGACGGGGGACCAGATTTGGATCTGTCTGCGTCTCTGTCGGTGGGATTGCATTCACCGTACTGGGACAACTGTAGCTTTTTACTCCTTCGTGATTGACATAACCCAAAATATGTAATTTTTAAGAATGCCTTAAGAGTCTGGCTCGTGCTTTTCAGAGCTGTGGCTGCAAATAGTCAGAACTCAGTGCTGGGTAACAAGACTGCGCGTTATTTTGGGATACTCATCCTAACACAAGAGTGAGTATCCAGACAGACTGTGCCTTGAAGCATATAATTAGCAAGACAGTCTCGAATATGCAAATGTACATTTTTAATTAGTTCTGAACACATACAACCACCTGTACGGACGTTCAGTAGGGGAGAGGACAGAGCACCACAGCTACACCCCAGACAGTCGGTCGTGTCAGAGACACCTACGCCATTGTGTACATCTCGTGTATGCTCAGCAGTCAGCTGATTTCAAATTACAAAACGTGTCCGGTTTGTGCTGCCAGGCTTGTTCCAGCTCTGCAACAGAAAAACAGAACAAATCAAAACAGAACGGGAGGTCATGAGACACATTAGCAAGCTTGACAAAATTAACCCCTGCAGGTAACTAGCAACACAGGTTAAAATTAAATGTGTCAAAAAAGAGAAATCATTCTGCCAGTGGTGGATGGAGTGGGAAGTAAAAGAAATCAGTAAATTAAGCACTGGATTATGCCCTTCAGGTGTGATTTACAAATCCAGACTAACTCTCATCAGCAGGATCCCGAGCGTGACCTCGACGTAGTCTGCTAGAACAGGGCTGCGAAATAGTTGTGTCCATGCAGCCGGGACTTACGGCGAGGGCGGCAGGAACACCATCAGCAACGGTTCCAACTTCTTCACTGGGTAAGGGCTTTTCTCCCTGGCAGAGCGGTGCGTAATGTTGTTGGCAATTCAGAGTTTTACCTGAAACGTGGGACTTCCTGTACTATTTTAAAGTGTCGCCCCATCAGCTCTTTTCCTCTCCTCAATGGGATCAGATACCAGTTTTTTTCTAATGACAAGGCGGTTAAAGTGGTAGATACTTAAATAAAGAATTGCACGGTCCTCACCCCAATCCCAGCACCTATGGTATATTTAAAAGCGGAGGCACCTGAAGCTCTGCAGCTGGGGTGCAGGGCTTGAGGACGGGTCGAGAGGCACCTCTAGAGAGGAAGACTCAAAGACAAGAGATGCTCCCGGGAACGACAGCAAAAGCGTGACCGAGGAGAGGCAAGCGCCTGCTTTTCCCATCCAGGGACGCTGGCTAGGACCAGGCCAGCAGCTGGCCTCACAGGGGGATGCCGGAGGAGCCCCTGGTCCTGCCCCCGGCTCCCTGACCCCTCTGGCCGTGAGCAGCTTGCCTTTTGGGGTGTTTTCTAGAGAATTCTACATCCTCCAGGGTTAATCTCCAAAAACGTGAACAGTGCCTTTGGGAGTGATCAGGAGCAGAAACGTCCCTTGCTCCGAGGAGCATGTCCTGCTCACAGCAGGGCCCTGTGGTACCTCTACGGGTAAGAGCAGAGGTTTGCCCTGGTACCCTCAGGCGATGCCAGGATGCTCTTGCCTCAGGACCAGCGACGCCATGTCGGTATGATTTGCAATTAACACTGTGTCGGAGAAGATTGCCTGCATTTCCTATTTTAACAGTGTCTTTAGGAAAACGTTACCTTCGGTTTTCCTGTCTTGCTTTTTTTTGTATGTATTTCAAATCTGCCACAGTATGACTTCAAGGAAATTCTCCAAATTGCAAGGAAATGTCCTCTCCTGTGCAAACCTGGGCAAGCTCCGTTTCTGGTTACACACTTGTTGGACAAGTATGATAGGATAGGCCCTGCATGGGTGTTTTGTGGCTTCGTTCATGTTTATAAACTACCCTGAGATCCTCAGATGAAAAAGGATTTATGAGCACAAAATAATAAGTTGCCAAACTGTTTCTAACCTCATAAACAGATAATTTTAAATTCAAGGAGACACTGAGGAGGGCATGATCGCACAAGCGGCCTGGGAAGAGTGTTTCCATCACCCGTCCTGGGAGCTCAAAATGCAGAATTCCCTCCGTTGCTGTAAACCCAGCTAGCATTTTATCATAAACTGAGAAAAGCCTTTCTAAATTTATTTTCTAAGTTTTAAAAATGGAAAACTCATTTGTTTTTAGCTAGCCTCCTCCTACTTTTGTTTCTCTATTTGTGCTGTACCCACACGCAAAGCTTCCTGTAAATATTAACTGAAATATGGGAATCAATTCAGCTCAGTTTGACTTTGTTCCTTTATGCCACAGAAACTATGGCAAACGTGTTTGTTGTGAGGCCATTCACCGAAACAGCCAATTCAAACAATTGTGCGAGCTGAACCGGGATCCTGCGTCTTCACTCCTCCTCCCGCTTACGGTCTCGCAGTCGGAAAGCCGAAATCGGTGGGCAGGCAGCCCGCGAGCCGCCCGGGGCAGAGCCAGCCCCTGCCAGCCACGCGCTGTACTTGGCAAACGATGAACGTCTTGGGGAAGTTTATGAGTTATTTGTGAGCCATTTTGCAAACAGAGCGGGCCGATCAATAATTAACCAGAGGCAGCAGTGGGTGAATGGGCTGGACCCATACGTGACTCGGTGGCCATGAGCCGCTTGCCCGGCCACCCTAGGCTTCCCTGTCCCGGAGTGCGCTCGACCTCAGCCCCCTCGATTCCTTCAAGGATGCGTGTCCCCTCCCCGGGCCGATGCTTTCCGAGTTTTTCTTCCTGCAAAGGCAGAAGCTCTCCACAGCCCCGAGCAGAGCAAATCTCCAGGCAGAGCATTTCCCCGCAGAGCGTTTCGGAGGCTCCTTCCAGCACATACGGGAAACCTTTCGCAATCAGCGGGAGTCCGACGGGCCCACGGGGAGGCACCCGCCTGCGGCCAAAGGCAGAGGATGGCGAGCCTCCGTGCAAGCCGTGATGCATCTCAGGTGCTCGGGTGGATGACCAGCAGCAGAGCTCCCTTCCAGAAACAGGCCGTTCTCCGTGCGATGGAGGTTGCACTATTTAATATTTTAATAGAAGGCAACACAATTACAGCTTAATCTAATTAATGAATCCTGATAAGAGCCATTGTAATATTTCCTGTTGAATACTTGCGCTGCAGTTGGCGTTGGGCGCTCGGTATGGAGCAAGGAGTTGGCAAGGCAAAACTGGCCACCCATGGCACGGGACGCTGCGCACACGCGGACGCTGCGGCTGAATGGGGGAAAATGCAAAATAAATAGCGTGGACGGCCATCTGCCACTTCCAAAGCAGCAGCCAACGCTAACACCCCATTAGGACACGGACCAAAAGCGCAAATCTGGTGGTTTGGCCACCGGCGATTTTCATTTTTCTACAGAAAAGGCTTCTGGCATTTGTTAAAAAAGAAAAAAAAGAGAAAAAGGAAGAGGGCTAAGGGATTTGAGGACTTGTTTAAATAATAGAAAGGCTGCTGCTGCCTGTTTTGTTTATGTCATCAGAAAAAGTCACAGCTTTGAACTTACTCATGGGCAACCACAGCGCTGACTTAAAAATGCAGCAGAGCTGCGACGTTGCTGGTTTGCTCACCTTCCCAGAGCGGAGGCTCTCCCGGGGTGACTGCATCCCAGCAGGCTGGTTGCTCACTCCCCTGTTTCTGATCCAGGGCTGCTGAGCTCTGAAGTAGCTGATTTATTTTATTGTTAATAGAGAAAAAGGAGAGGGCGAGAATCGTAACGTTTCCCTTCCCCAAAACTTTTGATGTGCTATTCCTATGTGTATGAAGTGTCACTGGAAATTCCATAAAGCACAAGCCAGGGGTGCGTCACCCGTCCTGGCTGTAACGGAAGCACATCCTCCAGGTCTGAGACCTCCTCCAGATACTGGGACTAATTAATTGATTTTAAAAAACATTTTACTGTGTTTTGTAACATTAAACCCTAAGGTGATTCTGTTATAATTCTGTAAATCACAAATCTTTTCTTATGGTAGACTTAATTTTCTGTTTACTGAGCTATCCTACATTCTCCCGGTTCCAATCTCCAGCCAGTGAGCACCTCCAAGAAAATGCACTCACACGGTCCATGTTGTGTTTTACCTGTATTTCCAAATAAAAGCAAGCTGGAATATATACGTAGGATAAATGTGTGTGAAACAGCCCAGTGACATAGCCCAGCTTCCATGAGATAGTCGTTTATCAGGAGTTATTTAATTAACAGAAAAAGCATCGCTTCTGCCGGCAGAACCCCCGCTTTGCCAGGTCCGGCCAGGTAAGGGTTTTGCCTGCCGCAGTCCTGCGGCTGCGATGAAGCCGGGCCAGGGAGAGGGGAAGAAGGTTTCCCCATACTGTCGTTACAAGAGAAGCACGTGGATGTGTAAATGCCTGATCCAGACATGTTGATATTGCCGAATAATTCCTGTTTAACCACTTCTAACTCGCTGCATTTCCCCATCACATACTGGATGGGTCATTTGAATACCTTCCCTCGCATCTCCCTGCCTCTTACTTGCGTTGAAACCCAAACTATTCTCCCTCGCCAGAATCTTCAAAAATGAGTATTGTGAGTAAATGAGTGCATGAGTTGAAATACTGTGTCAGACGAGTTTTCTTAATGCTTAAAAAGACGTAATTTCATCGCTGCTCCAGAAATAGACTTGCACGACGTTTTCTGTGGGACACAGAGTGGGTTTGGCCAGCGTGGCTGGGGAGGAGAGCAGGCGCTGGTGGTGCCTGCTGGGCCGTACAGGACCTAGCCTGCATTTAGTAACTACCCAAAGCCGAACATCATCTTGTCCAAAAGGTTGTGCGTAAAATAGCTCTGCGGTTAAGGCACCACAGGTCCTCTTTCGGTTGCACCCCCACTACTTCAAAGTCCCGCTGTGGGCTTCAGCTGAACTACTCCAGGCTTACGCTCTGGGCAGGATCTGGCCCTGTCCCCTCACCAAACCGCATTGGTGGGTCGCATCGGTACGCGGCAGCTGAGCTCATGGGAAAATGCCATAACGGCTTGAACGGCTCCATCGCTCCTGCTTCTGACTCAGAAACAAGGGCTCGGCAAAGCTGCCCGCAACGCCTCGGCACAGGAGCGTGAACGACTGTGGGTTTCTCGGGGTTGTTGGTACTACTACTTTTACCCTTATGATGGCAATTATTGCTGTTAATGTATCACAGAAGGTTGCTGGAAGGACTTCACTATTACCGCGGGGTTTTCTAGTAGCTTCATTAATGCTAGCACTGATGTGCTGAGTGATGTGTATGATGGACAGTTCAGGCAATCAAGTTTACCTTGTGGGGCGTGATGGGTTCACGACGGGACGGGGCGCTGGCTCTGGCGACCAGGCGGGTCCCACCAGTGCCAACTCCCAAAGCCCACGAGTACGGCGGTGCCGTGGTCCACTGCCGGGCGCTGCCGCCGTGCTTCGGAAAGAGCTGCTCCATCACGGGGGACGCCTGCTCCGAAGATCATCCTGGTCAGAGGGAGCAGACCTTAACCATTGCTGCTCCTTACGTACTTTAGAGGAAAGAAAACTCAGTTAAAAAAGCTGGAGGAATGTCACTGACTGCATTCTACATCTGTTACATCTCAGAATAATTTATTTTAACCTCTGAAGATACAAGGGAAAATATTTGAAGGAGATGGAGACTTGCCAGTATTTCCAGTTCATTATAAGCAAAGAACTGTTGCTTATAGCACTTTTTTGGAGCAGAGAGTAGTCTGGTTTTAAATCCCTCAAGCAATGAGGAATCATGTACTCGCCAATGGAAACTGTTCTTCAGTAAAGTATTTACTAATTAAAAAAGTTTAATTTCTAAACTCAGTCTAAATTTCCTCCCTTTACATAAATGTTCTGTCTGCTTTCTGCGGGCACGGCTGGGTCCCTGCTAACCTCAGCTGGGGTTCACCCAAGTGTCTCGCCCGTTCTCGGCACGCAGGCTCATGCAGCTCCCCAGAACTCTGGGCTTGGGTGTGCTCAGAGCTGGAGGGCTGCGGGAAGCGGGGCAGGGGCAGGGGTAGCTGCGGTTGTAATTTCTTGAAAGATGCTAAAACACTCTAAACCTTGCAGTCAAGAGGCAGAGGTGAGGCCAAGGACAAGCGACGGCCCGGTGATGGATCTGCATTTCGGCCACGTTGGGGACCGGCAGAACCGCGTGCCACCCATCCCCGGTGGCAGGGGGGACGGTGGCACTGGTGGGTGCTGCTGAGCAAGGCGTGCTCCACGCAAGAGGTGGCAGACGCGGCCCCTCCGCAGCGCCCTCCGTGACCAGCCCACGCAGCCCTGGCTCCGCCAACAGCAAAATGCAAATTAGCTAAAAATTGCTATTTTCCAGCTGCAGACTGGGCTCGTTGAGTAGCGCCTTGCGCAGGACCACGAGCACGGCCCTGTGAACCCCGGGGCCCAAAGAGGCAGTTGCTCCCTGTTCTGTTTGCGTGTGAGAAGGGAGTACAGGACTCGGGGGACAGAGGGACTTGCTCAAGCAGGATCATCTCCAGCTGAGCTGTGTGAGAAGATGTGAGCAGGCTTGATGACGAGCGGCCAGCAAACTGAATCGCGAAGACCCAGAGATGTAAACAGTGAAGCAGCTTTGCTTGCAGATGACACTGTATAAACAGATATGTATGAGTGTTACCAAGATTAAAGTTTAATTAAATTCCTGCAAGATTTTTGGGTCTTCATAAATTTCCTTTGAGCTTTCTGCCAACTAGGATATGCTCGCTGGCTTCAGAATATAAAAGCAAGTGGTGTTGTGTTTTGCAAATACATTTTCTAATGCATGCAAGTGCTGACTATGCAAAAGTCTCACTGGTTTCCACGATTAACAAAATTACAAAAGCACAAAGGGTAGCAGTTCTTCTTGTTTTCAACTATCCTTTAAAAACAAGAGATGGATCAAAGTATCCTATGATTAAGTTCATTAATCACACCCACACCGTGAAAAACCATTGACTCTTCTGAACCCACTTTTCACAGAGGGAGGATGTGAGGAGTTGGCCAGGGTGGATTCTGGTGTGGGTTGGTTGGTTGTTTACTCATTTTTCCCAAACGAGGACCTGGATGGGTTGGCACGACCAGGGGGCAGAGCCGTCTCTGGCCAGGAGCAGCCGGGTGGGCGAGCAGCGGCAAACTCCCTGCCCGGCCCTCAGGGATCGGGGTGCACAAAAAGCTTTGCTGCTTTTAGCCTGTTTGTGGGTAATCCCTGGAAGTGAGGGACTGAGCTGCAGGGGCAAGGGGCCAGCGGGCAGGATGGGCGCAGAGACGTCTGTCCTGAACACGGCACGAGCAGGCTGACGGACAGTCGTGCACTGGAAACCCACCCCAAGAGCGGGATTCCCCTGCCCTGTTGTGCTGCTCACGTAAGGCTTGTATCTTCCTTGCTTTTAATCCAGTGCTTGTCCTTGTCAACACAGCGGCAGCTTGTCTAACATAAAGAACTTTTATCTGGTGTATCTGGTAGCTGAGTGCTGCACGAGCCTTCGTGCGAGGGACATGCGGATCATCACCCTGTGCTCAGTCCCCCCCTCGCATTGCCCACATCACACTCATTTAAAAGGTTGTAAATGTGCTCTCTCTGGGACCCCCTAGCAATCTTGCTAGACACGCGTTAAAGCACTTGGAAAATTCAACAGCAAACTGACAGTAACGTTCCCAAGCTTGCAGATAAGCAAGAAAAGGTTTTCACGTGAATTCAAGTGAGGACCACAGCTCCATCCCTACAAGCGGCATCTGACTGCAGGAGGTACGCTTGTGCTTCTCCGAGTGATAGAGCTGGAGGAGCTTCCAACCAGCTGGGAAATGACAGCAACCCACACAGGACGTAAATGTCACCTGCTATGCTTAGCATAAACCCAGAGAAGGACGTGTACCTGTGCGGGTCCTCCCTGTCGTGCAAAGGTAGAGCCACTGGCCCTGGGTTCTGGCCAAAGACATCCCTGAATGAACCGCACATCGCAGCACAGACCAGGCAGTGACCTGTGCTACACCCTGCCCCTTCTAAAACCACCCCAGGGATGTGTTTTTTGATCGAATCCTACCTCTCTGCCCTTAAGAGAGGGGGCTTCAGCTTCGGTGGGGCAGGCGTCCAGGTCTGACGCTCACGTTGGCTGCAGAGACCCACGGGAGCGATACGACGGGCTGGCTGGGGGGAGAAGGGAGTGTTTTCTCCCCCACCCTCCAAAAATATTTTAAAGTGCTTTACCAGTTCTGCAGCTGGCTGATATAGACACACTCTTTTTAATTCTGAGTTTCATTGAATCACAAATAATAATAATAGAGCTTGTCTGCTGGTAAATGGTGTTTTGAGGGCTTTCCCTAGCCTGGCTGCTTTTGGGTCCAGCCCCTCCGAAAGGGCCGGCAGGGTCCCGCCCGGCAGCCGCGGCAAGGACGGGCACACGTGGTGACAGGGCTCGGCGCTGCCCGACCTCGCCGCGTGGGCTGCGTTCTCTGTCCACACTTACGATCTGGGGATTTCGGCTCAAAAAGAGATTAAGATGTAAAAGACGGGAGAACCAAAGGTCCAGCTAGCTTTCTCCTTCCGGGAATGGCCAGTAGAGGATATACTGGGAAATGCATGAAAAAGAGAAATATTCTTCCCCTGGTGATTTGCCACCTCGAGCGTCCTGCAGTCCAGGGATGGGACCTTCTCACTCTGAGGTTGCACCTGCACTGCTCCACTGAATAAACCTCTTCCATGAATTAAGCCAGTTTTGAACCCCACAACTGAATAATTTTTAAGAATTAGTGAGTAACTTCCCATGGTTGTACAGACTTCTATCACACGCCCTCTTCGTTGTCTCCCCAGGTGGAGATGTCCCCCCTTTTACACTCTCTCTGCCCCAAGCCTTTCACCAGCCCTCCTGTCCATCTGCCTCCATCTCTCGCGCGCTGGCCTCCCCGGCACGGAGCCAAGCCGGGGTCCCCTGCAGCCCACGGAGAGACGACGGTGTCCGATACGGATCCAGGAAAGCTGCTTGCCCAGCAAAGAGCTGCCCAGGTTGGGCAAGAGAAAACAAGGAAGGCGAGGTTTGATTTTAACCCTTCCGCAGGGTTTAAGTGCCTAAATCCGGAGCACCGAGCACTGTGTGGGTTTCACAGCCCTGAATGTTTTGCTGGAATTGAGCTCGCCAAGGAGAGAGCTGAGAGTCTCTCGTGCACTGCAGTACGTGATCTGCTACCGGGACGCTGGATAAAATACCCAATACGCCTCTCCTCTGGCTGTCTTCTGGAGGGGACCAGGCCCAACGATTGCCAAGATTGTGAAAACTGTCATTTTGTACACGTTAAAAAAATTTATTTAGCCCACACCCACATATTAAGCCACAGCCAGAGATGAAAACACCTGATTCGGAGTGGATTTGTGCCAGCCTGTGAATACGCTGCACACGGAGGATGAGTTGCTTCCGTGAGCGGCATTGCACCACCCTGTCATCCCGCTTGAGCTGCCGTTTGCCAGGTGCAAAAAAAGCCTTTATAAGACACCACTACGTTTTTAAAATCTAAATTAATGATAGGGCAGGGACTGCAGCGTTTAAATCTCGGAGCAGCATCGAAGGGGTTATACCGATAAGCCAGCAGCTCCACGTGGAACAAAGCTGGCATTTCAGGGAGAAGACAATGGATTGTATTTTCTGTGTTCATTTTAGTCATCCATTTGGCATTGAGACTGAGGTCACCCACCCAATCGTGCACTGCAGCATCTCTGTTCTAGCTAGCAAGGAGAAGCAAAACAAAGAGGAGCTGAGTCGGCAGGAATCAGATAGCAATCATGTATGGAAAAGTGCTCCGTTAAATGGCTTTTAGATAACGTTGTTGCAGTCCATTTCAGGACACTGTTTAAAATCCTTCTGAATAAGCATTTTCACTGACACACATCTTAGCACTTTGCATGGCCACTGGTCACACTCAATTCCCGTTTCGCATCCCAAACAATAATTACTAGCTTGGCCTGGTTTTGTGGCTGAATGATATGATTTGCAATGCAAGCATTCAAACACCAGCCAAAAGGATGTAGCGACTGCTACCCATCTGTAAATATTTTCTCCAGCAACAGCTTTGTTTCCTTTGAAACATTAAAAAGGTTGTAGTTCTAACGTGCATGCATATGCATGCACGTGTCTTAAAAATATACAACAGGCACGCACACACACACGTCTTGGTTTAGCCTGAGTTTTGCGCCATGCAAAGAAGAGGCTCAGTTTGTCACCCCGGCCTGTTTTCTGGGAAATGTGCTTTAATTATGTTACTACCAACTCGGAAACCTGCATTCTCGGTCTTACGGCTTTATCCCCAGGGAGGCGGCGCTGCGAGCTCCTCTGCCCTGTCAGCCCAGAGTGCAGACAGTCAAGGACGAGGTGCAACCTTCTGGCTGTGCAACTGCTGCTGGTTAGCAGAGGAGAGCACGCAATGGGCTCCAAAGCAGTGCTTTAGCATTTGTTCCTTGCTTTAGTCAGAAAGAAATCAGGTGTGAGCCGGCACGGGACTACTCCATCGCCACGCTTTTGGAAGCTCACCGAAGCAGGTGTCTTGGTGCACGCACAGAGAAGTGCCCTAAGGTAGGGGATGCCTTGAGGCTGTCCGTGAACCCCGGCCAACCGACATCCCCCAGATGCAGGAGGGTTTGGGATGCGCCTTTCCAAGGCTATGCTGGTGCCCGCGGGGGTGTTGCCACACACGCACAGCCGTAACCATCAGACACAGCTGTACTGGGGGCCAGAAAGCGATGGGGACTTTGGAAGGCGTATCAGGTGGTATCTCCCAACCCTCACAGCTGGTTTCTTAAAAAAGCTATTAAAGATGCAGCACGTCTTCTTCACGCTCCCTGCATCTAACATCATTTCACTCTTGTCTGGGTTCAGCCAAAGCGAGCCAGTCTGCCTTCAGTCCCCTGTTTCACTGAGGCAGTAAATAATTCAGCGTGAACTTCTGTTATCCTTGTCTTGTAACAGAAGCGGAGATGTTTAGAGCTGGTTGGAAAGGGGAATTTTTGTTTTATGGGAAAATCTGCATTGTTGACCTTCCATTTAATTTAGCATTGGAACAAAACGTTGCACTGTGAGACCTGGAGGGAAACGGACCCGTCCATGTCCTAGTCTGCCATGCCCCTGCCTGCCTGCTGGCCATGGCTCAGGAGGAGAGCAATGACTTGTCCAAGTGTCCAGCTCCCAGCAAGCTCACTGGGCAGCTGAGGAACTCCGGGTTCATGTACCTGAGCTCGCATGGCAGTGCTTTTTGCTCCCCCGAAAAGCTAGCAGCTGAGGCTGATTAATCTCAGACCAGTATCCACTACAAATAGGCCCTTAGAGGTGAAGACAGTCACACCAGTTTGGTGAAAATCAGACCTGTGAAGCCCGTGATGCCACTTATCCTCCTAATGACCCCACACACACCCTGGGACCAGGTGGGACCTCACAGGCCACAGCTACACGCAGAGACCCCATACCCCGTCTTTACATGGTCGTCTCTTCAGTGAGCAATGGAAAGCATGACCAGCAGAGCTCACACCCCACGCTCCTCCAGCTGTCAGGGATGAGGACGCGGACGCAGGCAACTCTTTCACTCGGGAAAGGCAGAAGAGTCCCTACATTTAAAACAAAAGCAAAAAGAGGGCTGCAGTGCCGCCTGCCCTGCCTTGGGTCTGCAGAGAGCTCCGGGGGCCCCGGCTACGTGGGAAGGAGGGGGCTGAGGCAGGGGCCATGCCCAGCGCAGCCCCGGCGAGGGGAGCTCAGCGCTGCTGGGAGCTTCGACCGCAGTGATACATCGATAAAGAGAGAGCTGGTGAGATTAGAAAACGTGCTTTAAAACACAAGGTCTGGAAAAGGTCTTTCCAGTGACTGCACAAGTCCCACGCTTGCAAATCCTCCCCCTGCCTTGCTGGGAGACAAATGTTATTAATCAGTCCTGTAAATTGAAATCCATATTTTTCTCATGAGTTCTGAAACCCATTTAAGGCCTTCTAAACAGCTTCTATCAGCTGAAAAATTTAATTTTATTCCTCTTGCCTAACCATCCTCGGGAGTTCTTTTTCAAGAGCCTTTGGTGGAAAAACAGTGGAAACTCGTGCGGCATTTCTGTCCGAAGCCTGCGTGGAAGCACACCGAGCTTTTCTCCTACCGCGGGTACAATGGCCGGCATTGTCCCACGGCTGTCGTTTGGAGCGACGAGCCAGCTGAGCGACGAGCCGACTGAACTACAGCCCCTCCATTCCACACACCGATAACTCTTCCGGGGAGAAAAAAAAAAGAGAGAAAAACCTTTTTGCAATTAATAACAGCAGTCCACAAAGGTTAGAAAATGTCCCCGTCTTAAAAAATGATTCTGATGCTTCTGTCCTAGCTACGGTTTTTAGAGCCAGTTTAAAGCTGGCAGATAGGCACACAGACACCCATCTAGTCTAGCCTCTGTCTCCGTCTGAGTTCAGAAAGTGCTGCTTTACACTCAGATATAAGCGTTATTAAATATTGACTCATTCCCTACCATTATTTTCTGCTCCATTATCTCAGTTTCATTAGCATTTACAATTCTTTGCCTTTCTGGGAATTCAGAAGTTGTGTTTTGTCTGCTTGCCTTCCTGCCAATAAATCATGAACGAGCTCCCGGCCAGGGTGCATCATACCAGAAAACACCACTCCTGTTACATTTGCTCGCCAGCGAGATGGCGTGAGGCTGAACACGGAGATCCCGCGCCTTGCTCGGCAGCGTCGCCATCGCGGGCTCTTCTCACCACCCCGGTCTGGAAGGGCACGTGCCGGGGGCTCCTCCGGTGAGCACTGCCCACGGGCTGGAGGCTCCCGACGCTGGCAAGGGCTCCGGGGCGCGCGGGGTGCTCGGTGCCCTCCAGCCCCAGGTGCACGTCTTCACGGTGAGGTGCTCTTCTGGGGGATTCTCCACCCCAGCCTTTGCACCCTGCTTCAAAGTGCAACGCTGGAATTACTCGCAAAGCGCTGGGAGGAGGTGGGAGGGAGGGGGACGGAGGAGGCAGGGTGCGTAGGTCGTGTGCCGGCTGGGGTCCTCGCGCCGGGGAGATCCCCCACGTCCCCTTAGCTGAGCTTTGTTGGCTTGCCATTTGCTTCCATTTGAGCAAGTTTGCGGGCTCTGAGCCACCTGCCAGCGTCCGGGCCCTGCTCACTAGCTCACCTCCTCCATCAGGCAGCCCAGCCCCGCCGCAAACCTACCGTGCACCGTCCGAGCATCTCCCGCACAGTGCGTGTCCTGGGAGCTTCCCTGATGCGCACAGATACAGGCTGAGTGAGGATCACGTGTCCGTATCCTCTCGTTTTCAGCACACGGAAAATTTTAGCCTTAAATTGCATTAATTTCTTGAAGAAGTGTAACAGATGAGCCAGCACCCTGTGTTTGTAAGTGCCTCTCTCGGGGACGTGTTTGAAAAGCAGACACTCTCTCTACTCCATCCCACAGAACAAATGCTCGTGCTGTTTTCTGTAACTGATTTTTTTCTCCAAACTGTAGCAAATCATTCAGACTAGCTGTCCTGAGAAGAAGAATAATCTGAGCTTTGCTAAAAATAAATCGGACCGAGTCCTCAGCAACCCTTGGTGCCAGGCAGGTTTGCACTCGACCGAGGAGAACGATCCCAGTTTTGCTGAAACAGCGCGGCCTCACCTTTAAAAATGAACAGGATCCCGCACTGCCCCTGCCTGCCGAGATGCTGGGGTAGTGACCCGGCAGGGCGGAGGGTGGTGATCCGGCAAGGTGGAGCGGGGTGGCCTGCAGCACCCCTCCTCTGCCGATTGCTCTGAGCCAGAGGGAGCCGGGCGTGCCGGAGGTGTTTTCCATGGGCGGTTGTGCCGATCGATCGGAGTGGGGCCCCGGGAGCCATTCCAGCGCCGATCTGGGGCTGGAGTGCTGCTGGTCTGTGCCAGACTATAGACAGGGAAAGGGGGGGTCCCGTGCGCATCCTTCCCCGAGGTCCACCCCAACCGTAGCGTGCCACCGAGGGCCACCTGGGTCTGCAGCCAAGAGACGCGTTCCCTGAAATGCAGCTCTCAACCTCTGCAGCCACGGGGTGTTTGCGAAGGTGGAGGAGAGTGAGACAGAGAGGTGAAACAGAGAGTCCAGGCAGGACTGATGAAAAAGCTGCTGCAAAAATCAGAGGACCTCCGTCGTGGTCTTGCGATCCTGCACCCGCTCTTCCTACCAGGCTTCCCTTTGCAGGAGAGGGAAAGCGGGGAGGCTGTGCCACAGACTGCTCAACCCTTCCCTTGCAAAGGGGAAAAAGAAGGAAAAAGGAGGAGAAAAAAGAAAAGACCACTCTGCCATGGGCTGCCAACCAGCCTCCCTGCTGGTTTTAACAGATGGCAGCAGCACGGACCAGGACCAGGCACGAGTGTTTAAGGACAGCACCGGGCTCTGGGTCCCCGCCTGAAGCAATCAGATAACGCCTGTGGTCCGAGCCCTGCCCTCGAGTCAGCCAGGTGGCATGGGCTGCCTCCGCAGCTCTGCCTTCAGCCTGGTTAGTGGGCAGAAAACCAGGCGTGGGCTCCACGGAGAAATGGCAAATGCGTTTGGGGGCCTTACTTCACCTCTCAGAAATCCAGGTCAGCAAACTGGCAGTGGCAGAAACAGGGCTGTTTGCCATTACTGCAGCTTTTCTGCTAAACGCATCTGCTCAGGCTTCCTCTGAAAATCACACACTCTGCTCTAGCGAGAGCTCTTACTGCTGAGCCCTGACCTGCTCTCCTGGTGCCACGCTGCCCTCGCTTACCGATTAAGCCTACATATTTTTAAGGAACAAATCAGAAGTCAGAAGAAAGATGCAAAATCATCGTGCTAAATATCTCCACATCTCCTCAAAGCTGAGAGAAAGCAGCATCACCTAGGTACTGTCAGGGTTGCACTTAACCCTCGTGCCTGTTGCTGTGTGTCATCACGCGCTCGGTGCTGGGCTCGCACACAGCCTGGCTTCAGGCTCGTCGGTCCAGTACCACGGGCTGGGAGGTGTCCCCACGCGTCAGAAAGAAGCAGAGAGACTGAAAGGATTGATTGGTCTTGAATTAAGCGAGCGTATCTCCATGCACCCTCCTGTAGGAGATCTGGGAGGGATATTTAGCGCTTGCTGCTGGTAGAGGAGTGGTCCTGAGCAGAAGCTGGGGGCTGATCTCATCACTATTGACATCACAGTTTGCTTTGATGAAGCTGCATCTGATCTACACAAACAAGTGTTGGAAGTAAGGCCAAGGATGTCAGCACAGTTAAACCAGAGCATAGCTGCTGCAAGTAAATCAGATTCAAAGTTAATAATTTAATTTCTAGCAGACAGAGAAAAATCAGAGGGCTAATAAGAGATGAACCTAATAACTCGGTGTACTGGGACTGAGCATTTCCATCTGTTATCACAAGCTCAGATCTCAGCACAAGATGCAGAAAGAGCAATTGCGCAATGAGGATGCGGACACAGGCATGACGACAGTAGAAGCCAGGCGGACGTGCCCACCTACGTGGCAGACGGTAGGATCAAAGCCGATGAGGCTTTGTGTGCTGACGTACAGGTGGCTGTGGAAAAGATGTCAATATGGCAATCGGTAAGGTCCTTCAGAATGCCCGCGAACTTTTCTGGTTCCAGGTGGATTTTAGATTTGTATTTCATTAATTCTTAAACAAATTTAATTAATTCTTAAACACTAAGGCTAATAGGCCTGACCATTATTTTGCAACTTATTTCTACAATCTGTTGAGGCTAGATAAGGCAGGTTTCTGGTACTTGTAGGAAATTTCTGTAAATAAAAGACTAAGGCACTGAAGTAGATAGCAGATATGTTGTACTAGGTAAAACATGATGAACCAACGTGAAACCACCTCTTCTTTAACAGTGGATGTGCATGAGGATAAAGACTATCAAGTATTTCTTTCCCATCATTAGGAAATCCCTGCAGAAGCTGATTTTCCTCGAGAATACTGTTCTCAGAAAGCAGCCCATTATTTTTTTTTAATTTATTACAGAAAAAGTCCTCTGTAGTCTTCTAGGCAAGGTCAGCTGTTCACGCGTTGCAATCAATAATCTCTTCTTAAGTGTACACCGCTCAGCTCTCGCAATGGAGTTTATGGTTGCACTACATCTTTATTACGAATGAACTACCTTTGCCACTGCTGAGCTAGGATCTAGCTATTTATTAAAGCCTGATGCTGACCCTCCAGCTTCAAGACCATTAAATCAGATCACCTGGAACTTCACTGAGATGTCAGCTCAGGATACATCTGGAAATGCTGAGCATTGGGGAAAAAAGAGGGGTCATAAAACAATCTTCTTTTCCCTTCAGAGTTTCTTCCATAGGTAGATAAGTAGGCACTGGTTCAGGGGAATTTAAGAAAGACTTGGCCCCAAACTTCCAGCTTTGTTTTAATGTGGAGGTTTTGGTGACAAACAGAGCTACCAGTTAGCTTCAGTAAACGCCGAGAAGTATTTGTCTCATTCTCCAGTGAAATTCCACACGCACTCGTGGCACGGAGCCCTTGCAGAGCTGGTACGGCCATTAACCCCGGTGCAGACAATGACATCCCTGGTA
This sequence comes from Ciconia boyciana, assembly GCF_034638445.1. Classification (NCBI taxonomy): domain Eukaryota; kingdom Metazoa; phylum Chordata; class Aves; order Ciconiiformes; family Ciconiidae; genus Ciconia; species Ciconia boyciana. The sequence continues at coordinate 2,174,780 of NC_132943.1, read as the reverse complement.
GCATCAGCCAGCGTGAATCGCCCGGGTGCCTGGGATGAGCTCTGTAAATTACGCATTGTGTAGCTGGTTATTTAGTTTAAATAAATAAATGTAAAAACGAAGGTCTTGTTTATTAATTTTTATCCCAGAATAACTTCTTTAGCTTAAGTGTGAGCCAGCTAAGTAGCGTTTTTATTTAGCAATGCTGCCACACTAATTTTGACATTTGCAAATGTCGACATCCCAGTTACAGACTACCACAAATTGCTCAAAACTCATCTTGTTCTCTTAAAAGAATTCCTTTCCTTTGCACTACTGCATTGATGTTAAACAGTCGCCATACGTATGGATGGTTAGTTTCATTAAAAATTTTGCAAGTCTGGTTTTGAACTGAATATGCCTTATAGCATGATTTAGAGCTGCCTTTGGCTTCTTGCCGAAATGTAAGCCAAAGAATCCAGTTTGCCCTGCAATTATCCTAACCTTTCCCAGGTATGTATGGCTAGCAGCAGCTCCCTGTCCTCAGACGTCCAGAGGGACTTAAAACCGCTGAGATGATTTCCCCTTGATTAAGAAAACTAAGGCTCCTGAGTGCTTCCATGCTGGGAGTTATTGACTGGGAAAATGCTGGGACTCCTCATACTGGACTAAGTTTGTCGTCGTAGGTAATTAACAGCGACACGCGGGTTTATTTGTAAAGCTGTGTCGTGCCTTTCACTTTCCCATATGCAATATAAGGCAAGTAACGCTTCCCTACAGCACACAGCTGTTGTGTCTGGGATACTTAAGGACCATGTCTTCTGCTGGGTTTGAAAGGGAGCTGAGGGTTATTGGTGGGTGATTTCTGACTTGGAGTGCTCAGCTTCAGGCCCCTGGGACCCCTTTGGGGTGTCGGCGAGGTCCTGCTCCGCAACGCGAGCCCGGGGAGCGGCGAGCACTCGGCATAGCTGGCGGTCTGCTGCTGGCAGGGTGAAGGATCCTTGGCTAGAGACTGTCTTCAGCGCCCTGTACCCTGACCCTCATCTGTTATCTGTGATAGTGCAACGCTCCCTTATCTCACAGCAGCCTTGTGAAGCTTAATTAACTAATTAATCTTTCAGAGAATTGTGATAGTCTTAGATAAAAGGCATCAGGCAAAGTATCTATTACTATTTCCTTCACTATCAATAACAACATTGTTATTAACTCCCAAGAACCGTCTAGGGTTTTAAAACTTTGTTTATTAAGGATATTGCAAGAATTTTAGGCTTTTAACAAAGCAGTTGTATGAGGTTCTGACCTGTCCCTGGGGTAACACCCTCCTGGGCGCCCGCGGAGCGGGAATCCACACCTTCAGCATCGCTTGGAGTCCCGGGCCAAGTCCTGCACTGGCTGATGCTCCGTGGGCAAGGTGCCCCGGTGGGGTGTAAAGCCAGGACAGGGTGTGTCGCTCACCGTCCCAGTCGTGGACGTATTACGTCTTTTTTTTAATTAGAAAGAGCACATTTAATTAGTAGTGGGTTTAGAGCACACACAGAGAAAAGCTTACTGGCACTTCCTTGGGTTTCGACTGCCGGTTGTGTGTGTCGCAGCACATGACTCCCAACGCTTTGCTTTTGTGGCAGCTTCGTAAGCTGTGCCTCTAGCACAATTGCCATCCTAGGTAATGTAAATTAAGAAATAGTAATTTTCTAAACAATAATGCTTATCTTCTTGCTTTTTTTCCCCCAAATTAATCTCCATGTGGATAGTTACCATCTCCTACCAGGCAAAGCCAGAAATGCTCCCAAATCCCAGCAGAAATTTACGGATCTGGCCAAATCCCATTGCAGAGCGTGCTGGTACATTTACTGCCAGCCGCCAGGTAACAGCATTAGTAAATCATTGTGTAGCTGGATTCACAAGATTTACTGAATTTCCTGAACTAGCTGGCAGCAAAAGGCAGAACTTCACAGATAATCACTGGAAGCCTTTCACAATGTTTGTAATTTTATCCGTAACTGTGAGGCTGGCACAACGCTGAGCACCAAAGCGGTGCACGCACACACCCCTGCACCGGGACGCTGAAGCACGAATGTGATGACCAGGAGGAGAAACAGCAGTAGGTGTGTCATCGTGAAGGTGAAAGCTGAGCAAAAATCGTTGTTCTCTGGAAGGAGAATTGAATGTTAATATAGGACGGAGGGATATGGATTGGTGGGGGGTGACAGGAAAGTGATTAGGTCTTGGACTGGAGAATAAAAAGAGATGTAAGAGCAATACAGCACAGTCACCAAATGGGTCAATGCCATCTCGAGCAGAGCTGCAGAATTTTCTTTGAACCGGAGATACTGACGTACCGTTGCACAGCAGCCCGGGTTAGAGCATTAACGGGGTCTGGGTTTGACCACCACAATGCTTAAAGACTGTGTGGGAGAGAACTTGCAGGGAATGATAAAGAAATGGAAAATAACCTCTGAAGAGCAGGCAGCTTTGATACGCTTGGGAGAAGGATGATCCTCCCGATTACGCCGAGGCGGCGTTGTCTTGATGACGGATTTGTTTGGGTGGTGTCACCCTGAACCTGGGGAGATTTATCATCCCGTTGTTCTGATTTCAGTACCTCAAGGTGCGGGCTGGGGGGGCGGCAAGCAGGGCCATCGCTCCTTGGGTGCCCCTCAGTGCGGTGGAAAGGCTCCCCGCCATTCGAAGCCAACAGGCCCCGAGCCGCAGAGGCGGTGTCTGTCAGCCCAGCTGCTGACACCACCTCAGGCACCTGGGGCCACACACCCCGGGCCCCACTGCCCCGGCACACGCAGACCCCCAGGCTCCCGCCCCCCCCGCAAGGCCGGGGGTCGCCGGCGGCACTCCGGATGGGGAAGGCCGCAGGGGCCGGCCCAGCCCGCTGAGGTAAAATGGGCGCCGAGGGCGCTCCCGCCCCCGGGGCCCCCGGCGGGTCCGCAGCCGGCCCCTTCCCCCGCCGGCCCAGCCCCCGGACGGCGGCGGGACTACGAGTCCCAGCGCGCCCCGGGCCGGGGGCGGAGCGGGGCTTTGTGCGGGCCGCGCCGGCCGCGGGGCGGCATGCGGGGGAGCCGCCGCCGAGCCGCAGCCGGAGCCGGAGCTGGAGCCGGAGCCGTAGCGAGCCCGCCCCGGGGGGAGGGCGAGGGCGGCGAGCCATGACGGGCGGCGGCGCGGCGTTCCGCCGTCGGTGCTAGAGGGCGACCGCGGGGCGCGGAGCCCGCCTGGCTCGGCGGCGCGGAGCAGCGCGGAGGGGCCGCCGCCGCCATGGGCAACGCGGGGAGCGTGGACTCGCAGCAGACGGAGTTCAGGGCGCACAGCGTGCCCCTCAAGCTGCCCATGCCCGAGCCCGGCGAGCTGGAGGAGCGCTTCGCCGTCGTCCTGGTGAGTGCCGGCCCCATTGTCTGTGGGGAGCGGGTCGGGCCGCCGGCGAGGGGGCGCCGCGTTCCGCCGGCCGCCCGCGGGCCTCGGCGGAGGAGCCGAGGCGGAGTTGCGGGGCCCCGCGCCCGGCCCGGGGGCGTGCGCGGGGGGCGGCCGGTGCGCGGCTGGGAATCGGGGAAAAGTTGGAGACCGAGGCGGGAGCTGCCCCGCCGCGCTCTCCCCGCAGCGGCGGCGGCCGCCCCAGCCCCGCCGGGGGCCGGTGGCACAGGTGGGCTCGGCGGGGCGGTGCCGCCCGCACCTCGCGGCCCGGCCGGAGGCGGCGGGACGGGGCTGCGGCGGGGGAGGGCGGGAGGGGAGCGGAGCGGGGGCACGGCGTGTGCGCCGGCTGCGGCTCTTTGTCTCGGGAGCCCCCAAAGAGCCGCCTTCGCCCGAGCCGAGGCGGTTCCCTCCCGCTGGGGTCTGTCCCCTCCTCGCGGGCGAACCTGAGAGGGACCGCCGGGAGAGGGGAGCCCGCGGCGGCTCGCTGGCGGTGCCGGCCCCGGCCGTCGGCGGGGAGGAGCGAGCGGGCCGGTGCGGGAGCCGGCGGCCGCGGGGAGCCGTGCTGCGGCCTCGCCTCGGCCTGGCGGCTTCCAGGAGCCCGGGGTGGAAAGGGGCCCGCGCCCGTCGGCCGGCTGTGGGGCCCCCCGGGACACGCCGGTCCTGCCGTCCCCCGTCCCCGGCACGCGTGTGCGGTTCACCTGGGGCTGGTTCTGGGCTGCCGCCGTTTCTGTCGGGCTCTGCGTTTTACTTCGCTCTTTTCCCCTCACCTGAGTGGCACGACGGGCTCGGTGTTTGAGATCACCTTCCCAGGAGAGCTTTCCAAGGAAGGGCAGTGCTTCCCTTGGTGCTGCACGGGAGTGTTTTGGGCAGACGTCCTGTTTCCTTTCAGGTATCTTAAGTAGCGCGAGTAGAGTATCGCCACCCATCTATTCTTCCATGCCCTTCTTACTTTTGAGCAACGTGTACGTGAAAAAACAGAAGCAGGGGAGGAGAACGAATAAAACCCATGTGTGTGCCGTGCCCTGCGTTCCCCGTAACGCCTTGTGAAACCCAGCGAGGCGAGCTGTTGCGAGGGTAATTCCCATATCAGCTACTAGAGCAACCCCCCTGGTATTTGAAATACTCCTGGTGCTGGGCGAGGATTCACAAACTGGTGTGTGTTGGGGATTATTTCTGGTTAGACCCAATTAGATTATCATGTCTAAGAAAAGAATAAGCCTATTCAGTCAGGAACCCCCACTGACGAGCCAAATGGCGAGTGAGATGTTACAATTATTAGGCACAGTGGAAAAAGCCTGATCTCGCATTGCTCTCGTCGGGGAAAGCCGTGGTCGTTTTACAGATGGGAGATGCCCCCGCAAGCACTGCACTGCTCAGAATCAAGTCCTGATTCATCTTAACCTACCAAAAGGGTGCCTGGCTCAATGTGTGTGCACGGTCTGTGGGAGGAAAATTAGTGGTTTTGAGTTAGGACCGATTGATTAGATCAGTAAAAGGAAGAGACATCACTTGGGAAAGCAGAGTGTGTTAGATACATATAACAAATATGGGAGATAACAGGACCACGCTTGTAATTTCTGGAGGTACTTGAAAGGAGTAGATGGCATCTGTTTTCAGAAGATGGACTTAAATTAAGGATCAGAGGACGAGTGCTGTAGCTTTGCTGGAGGGAGCGGCAGGCCATGCAGACGTGTGTCTGTAGAAACGGGGTGTTGGATGGACTGCTCCCATCGGGAGGAGCTGCAAGATGGGGCCCAAACACCACTGCTGGAACAGCCAAAAATCGCCTTCAGCCTGTTCTCGAAGCCAGCCGGGGATGGCTGGTGTTTGTTGCAGCTTCCAGGAAATATCTGACCACTTTATGAAAGAATAAACTCCTAGGCTGTTATTATTTTGTTTTCTCTGTGGCTCTGAGGGGAAGATGACTGTGCCACTGGTCAAACCCCAGAACAGGGTAGGCAGTAGAACAGCAGGGATTAATGAGAAAGGAATGGTGGTCAGGGGGGAAAAAAGATGAGGAATAGTTTCTGTAGGGAGACAGGATTAGTCAGGAGATGAGAGTATGAAGAAGGAGATGCTGAAGGTTATAGGACTAAATCTCACCTTCTTTACATGCTGTCTTAAGAAATTAGCCTGGCCCAAGTGTTGCTCAAGCACTTGGAGAGCCCAGGTGAGGTCCCGAAGGGCTTTCCTGACAATAGTAATTTTTGTACCGCTAATTAAATTTCCAGGGCTGTTTTTGACATCGATGAACGTGCAGCTCAGCTGAATTGCAGCCGTGTGCAGGTATACAGTCATCACACTGAGCGGTTTGTCTCTGTTTCTGTATGTAAAGAGTGGGGCCGTGTGGGAAAGGTTCCTCCTGTGCAGCCTCACAAAAGTATTTTGAAGTTTTCTTCTTCTCTCCTTATGCAAAACCAGTGCAGTGAGCCATAGCCCTCTAAAACATGTGCGTGTCCGTGAGGAGAGCGCAGATTGGTCACGTTTTTACCGCGAGTGCCGTGACATTGTCTGTTGTTTTATTTTTTTCCACTTTGAATATAGTCTCCTGATCTTCTGCCGGAGCTCTGCGGTCTCTTCAGCGAGGGGATGGATGAGCAGTGGTGTGCCTGGAGGCGATGCACGTGTGCGCTAGCTTGCGTTTGCTGGGTTGTTAGCAACCTTAGTCTTGAGGAAGGTCTCTGGTGAAGTAGTTTGTCCACTTCAAACATACATAGTCACCTTACTGCCTCCTTGGTTAGCCTCACTCTTTGAGGTTTGAGGTGCATAAATTGCAGGAGATGATGGGAAGTGCTCCGGGTCACACTTTTTTGGTGAAGCTCTCAAATCTAACTGTCCTAATATGCTCTTCCAGTCTGTAACGGTGCCATCGGCATTACTGACGTCGTGCTGAGCACACGTGCGGCAGTGCCCGACCGAGGTGAAGGACAGCAAGGCTGGGTCTGGCTGCGTCACACCTCTTGGTCCCTTGGGCAAATAACGAGAGGATTTTGTCTGTGGGTCTGTGTCTCCTTTTGGGACTGGTGTAGTAATGTGCTTCCCTGGCTTGTTTGTTGCATTGGGATTTGTACTCACCTCTGCTAAGTGGGGACCAAAGTCTGTGTGTTTCAGGAAGACGTCATATTCGATGGGATGTTCTTCGAAGAGAAAAATGTGGAGGATAACCCAAGAGAGATCCAGGTTTCTGTCTGTAAGCGAGGTGGTTTTTTTTCCATCCTCTCAAACTGACGTGAATTGTCCCCTTTTGGTAGGACATGTGAAATAATTCCCTTAGTTTCAAGTTTATGCAAGAGTGTAAAGTCCAGGGAAGTGGCGGTGTGTTATTGCCATCAAGTTCCTGATTTGCCCGTGAGGGGTGCCGGATAAACTGAGAGCCAGCTCCCGGCTCTGGCGCTGACTCTGAGCTTGCCAGCACTGGCACAGCCCCTCAGGTCTGCAGGAACCTCCTGCTGTTGTCCCTTCCCCAACATGCTCGCTCTTCCTCCTCAGCTGTGTTGGATTTTTTCCCTGGCTTTCTCCTACGGACACCTGGGGCAAGTGTGCAGAAATCATGAATTCTGGTAACCAACCCTAGTTTATTGCATAGGAAGCCATTGTTCAGCGTGTGCGAGCGCCGTTGCAAACCAAGCCTGCCGAACGCGTCCGTAGACATTATGGCACCGCCATCCGATGCAGCGAGTCGTGAGTTTGGAGATGTGGGGGTGAAAGCCAGGCTTCCAGCTCCTGCAGCAGGGTGGTCTGTCTCTGAACCGGTAACGGGGTTGCACGTTTGCAAATGACACATGGTTTGGAGGAAGCAGCCAGGACAGAGTTGGCAGGGTAAATTGTTGCCTAATGAGCTGTGATTGACATAATTTGACTGCTGGATTACAAATCTGCGGTGAGGTTAACAGGAAATATCCTCTTACCCCCACCAAGTGGTGTTTCATTTTACAAAGGAGTCTTCTGTGCCCAGTCCTGTAGCACGGAGGGAAGCGTCTGAGGGGCGAGGGGAGTGTGGAGGGAGGAGGTGTTCTGCCGTCCCGCTCCCGGCCCGGCTGTGCTCTGTCCTCCGCTTAACGTGGTGGTACCTACCTGGAGGCAGGGCATCAGCTCTGCTTCCGCCGAATGCATGCGAGGCTTTGCCGATAGGAACTTCTACGTTCTGCTAGAATTTCCTTTTTTGCAGTGGATTTTGTCCGAGCATCGTTTTCCACACCAGTCAAGGGAGTTTTAGTGTCTATTGCTAAAGAATTTGAAAGCTCAGTGTGAACACTCTGTAACATTTCCCAGCTGTTTTCCATTCCTCTTTCTAATCCTCTATCAAATATATTATGCATTGTTTTATAATATATACAGTTTAGAGTCTGCAAATCATTAAAGAGCATGACATGGTTGCAGGAGATATCTGCGAGGTAGTATGAGTTCCCTTGCTTCGGTGGGGCTGGTGGGGCACTGGGTTCCTTGTTGTAATTCCTGAATTTAACAGAACTCTCGTGGGATGAATTTCAATTGAGATCCTGTACTCTCATATCAGGTGTAATTTGTATTGTTTTTTGGAATTTGAAAGCAATACTATGGAAGTTGAGAGACACTAAATTAGATTTAGGAACAACCTTCAGGAAAAGGAGGTTTCTAAAATTCAAATATTGAAAAGACCTGTTGTGTTTTCTTGTTCAGGCCTCATCTCTGACAGGCTTCTGCCGCTGGGCTCTTTCCTCAAGGTGTCGTTTAGATGATTCGAGCAATGACACTTTTTGCTTGAAGAAACAATCTAATAAATCACGTTGTTAAAGATAGTATTTCTGAAGGGTTAAATTCACAGACTGAAGTAGTGCTTGGTGGTGACGTCCATCAAGCTGCCTTGTAAATCAGTAGATGGCATTTGTAAGTTTTGCCACCTAGACACAAAAATATTCTCCTGTGATAAAACTATTTTTTTTTGTGTCTGGAATACAGGGATACTGTGGTGGGTATTTAGCTACTAGCAAGTTAGTCACATTTCTAAAATTAATTTCAGATCCTGGAAACCCGGAAGACTTGAAAAATGGCTAATCTGATGTAGATGCATATATTTTTCTGTGTACCATTTTTCCATACAGAGTAATCTCCTTAATCTATTGGGCCATAATGATGGAGGTATGAACCCATTCTGTCAAACCGCGTGTGTCACTTGTTCATAAGCTCCAAATAGCCGGAGAGGAAGTTGTAGGCTTTTTGTCAAAAAACCCAGGTGAAAGGGATCGCTCTTTGAAGCCCCCGTGGTGGGGCTGAGCCCATGCCAGCCCTCGCCTTCTCCCCAAAGGGCCCGGGCTGTTGCGGCAGGGGGGTGCTCGGCCGGGGCATCTCGGGTGGCTGTGAAAGCCTGAATCTGCAAACCTGGTTACGGTAATGGTGGTAAAGAGGTTTTCTAATCCTTTTTGTGCTGCGCGCTGTATAAACCCATCATCATGTCATATTTCCTTGCAAATTGCTCTGTGCTTTTGTCTAAGGCGAAGAACAACAGGTCAATCAACTTCTTAAGGCGGAAAACAAAATGGGGTGAGAAACATTGCATCGATGAACTTGGCAGGATTGCTACTTTTTTGCCTTTAGGTGTGCAGAGGGGATTTTTTGCAGTACAGACCCCGCTTTCCATCTGCAGCCCCCGTGCCGTGCAGGGCCCTGGGGAGGACCCCGCAGCCGCTGCGCGTGGTGGCCGAGGTCCCGTGTTTCTTCTGGGAGGGGACACAGGCCTCTGCACAGCGCAGGTGGGGTTAGCTAAGGTCCTCACCCTGGCTGTGCCCGCATCTGGGATGGCTTGCGTGCAGTCACCCTTGGGCTCGCAGGGCGATTGCTTCTGCGGGTGCCGGGTTCCTCCTGCCGAGAGCTAGCAGACCCCCTGCCTTTACCCTTAACCTGCACCATCATCTTTCCTCCGGTGCATTGAAGCTTTATCAAGCATCTCGATCAGCTTCCTTAACCTTGTGTGCAAGATAAAGTTGGTTTTGTTTTGTTTTTTTTTTTATTTTGTCTTCACAAGCAAGGTCATGCAAAACTTGTCCCCGAGGTGTTAAATGATCTCTTCTGTGGTACTGTATGGAGTGGGTGATGCTAGGGAAAGAATTTGAGAGGCGCAAAATGAAATTCAGAGTTTACAAAATTATCTTAAATAAAACAGTAGCTGTTGAGTTGTTTTCGATTGATGATTGAATGCCTTAGAGCTGCTGGAATCTGCCTTTATTCTTCCATTTAAAAAAAAATAAAATCACTTTAGCTTTTCATGCTGTGTGAAAAGGTATTAAAGTCTACAGACCCCCCCTCCGCCCCCAAATAGCAAAACCCAGCAGAAACACAAAACCAAACAAAAATGGTTGTTCCCCCATGTGTTTGTTCAAAAGTACATGGTGGTGCTTGTTATTTTTATTATATTTTTTGCATCATTTGGCAAAGAGTGTAAATTATTCAGGCTACTTTTGAAGGAGTCCAAATCCTTTTTAAAATAAAATGGCTGTCTGATGGTATGCATGCTAATTATCAACCCATGTCCTTTGCTTAAATGGCTACTTAAGAGAAGAAGGGGAGCGTTTTCCCTGCTGGGGTTTGGGTGCTGGGTGCTCCTTACAGCTGCAAAAGGGACCTGTCTGGTGCTTCGTCTTGGATCAACACCGCCTCTGTTTTTAACAGGGTCCGGGCAGTCTTTTGCTCTCATTTTGAGGCCTGCACCTGCTGAATAAAGCATTTTTTTTTTCCCCAGTCTGTTAGAAAAGGTGGTTTAAATCTGTCATCTTTGTCTCCTAGTTCTTAGCTAAGGGAGTGAAAGACCCTACAGGAGTAGCTGGGTTTTTTTCCCTCATTATTTGTAGCTTGGAATACATCCTAAAGTGAAACCAAGCTTTGACATTCACTTTCTGATCTTTTGTTTGGTCATTGGGGTGTTACTAAAAGGCAAACCTAGTGCCAGTTCCTGCCTTTTCCCCCAAATACATTTTTAGTCTTGAGCTTTCAGCATTTCTGCTCGTTTTTCAGTGTTGTCGCTGTTCTTCGTCCAAGTCGGTAACAGAGAAGTGAGAATGAATACAGCCTACTGTTCATTTTTAGAAGTGGAAAATCCCTGTGATTGATTTCTGTTTTGCTTTTGCTTTTCTTTGCTGACCCGACTACTGGTCTTTCTGCAACGTGTGACACTCGCTTTTGAGCAGCAGCTTCTTGAGTGGGTGTGAGCGGGAGGTGGCTGGGGAAGGGGCCCACGGGGCACGTTTGTGCTCCAGTGGCACCAGCGCTGCTCAGGGCCGGACAAAATGGTCCCACGTCAACGCTGCTGCCCAATGCTGACTTGCAGCATGAGTAGGGAAGTTAAATTGACCTCTTCGGTGTTGCTGCAGGTTCTGCTGCACGGGTTGTCGTCAGGAGTCAGTGACGTCCCTCGGTAGAGTTCAGTGCCTTTTACACCACGGCTCGCTGTTGTGCTTCGGCATGCCGGGGGACGTGTCTGGCAGATCTCGGTGTGCTGACTTGTGCCTAACCAAATGTGAAGCTTCATGTGAAAGGGTGTCATCAACTTGACTCTTTTTGAGCTCGTTTTAAATCAAGGTGCTAACAAGGCTACTCCTAAACAGAGTGTTCTTGGGTAACAGAAACTGCAAATTTAAAATTGTTTAAAAAATGGTAAGGTCTTTGTCCTGCTTATCGTTTTCAAGGGTGGTCTTCCAGGAGAGAGAGTGAAACGGGCCTGGAAGTCACACCAGCATCCCCGTGCCTTGCTGGCAGACCTCCTCCTCGGCTTGGTTTGGTCGGGCAGGGAAGGCTGACGCCCAGCTCTGCCCGGAGGAAGCCGTGGAGGAGCACGTGCCTGCGCTGCCATCGTAACCTTGCACGGAGCGGGAACTGAAGCGCTCTCCACAGCACGATGAAATGAATTATGCAGAACATGCTAATGCAGCAACGCTCTGTGGCTCCAGTTTATTTTTACGCATCTGGGCTGCCTCTTGAGTTTGAATTAAGCACATTATGATCAGGATCAAAATACTTTCTAGTGCGGGAAGCCATAAAGAAAACCTCAAGAGAAGTGGTTGTTTTTTCCGGTCCCTTTGGGGTGGTGTGTCCTCTGGAGGTGTGTGTAACAGCAGAAGGCACGGCTGTTTCAGACAGGCTTTGCAGGGTGGCAGTTTGTCCCCTGGGATTGCTTGGATGGAGTGTGCCCCGCTCCGGAGGGTTTTCTCACTGCTGAGAAAAGTACAGTAACAGAGGTAAACATGATTGTCTTTGGTAACCAGAAGATTAGACCTTAAAACTAGCTGAGGAGCAAACCCGTGTGTTGCCTGTCCTGAGCAGAGCAGTTTGAAAGGCGCTTCCAGGCAGCGGCAGTGAAGCAGCCATTCCAGCCGCTGGAAGACTTCTGCAGCGAGCAGTATGCAGCCACATTTTAGACAAACTGAGCTGAATTATTGTTTGTTTTCTTCTTTGTTTGTTTGGAAGGGTCCGTTTGGGAATTTGGTATGGAAAATAAGTGACACCAACTCATTCAATTTGATTTATAATTGTGTTTAAAAAAAAAAATCGAGCCCAAGCATCCAGCATTTGGGAGCTGCAGCATCACTGGAGCCGAAGGCCTCAGCCTGCTGGTCAGGTAAAAGCACTTTCAGCTGCTGTTGCTCAAAAAGCAGTAATTTCCCATTTATCACATCCTGCCAGTTTCAATTCTGAAGGGTCAGCGTAGTAAAACTAGCAGGTTTTTGGCGCTTGGCCTTCATACGATCGCACCAGTTGACCCTGAAGGGCTGTGCTCTTACCCACATGGCATGGTCGCTGAGGAATGCCGTGTTCCCAATCACTTCTGCAACGGGCTCCTGGATCTGTAGGTGGCGGAAGGTATGTGATGTGCACCCCTGTTTTAATTGAATATCGTTTCACTTGCACTGATTATTTTGACCTTGATCATCTGCTTTGTAGTTTTAATAACTCAAAATGCACAACATTATATATGGATATATTGGAAAATATAAGCTTTAATTTGTCCCAGGCTTTGTCTCTTCCTAAAATAGTGTCTCACTGCCTTTCACAAGTGTTTCATTGCATAAAGACTTGGGTAATGTATAACTTGCCCACGCTCTGTTATAACTAACATACTGTAGAAATTCGACCTGTGTTCGTTCTCAATTTACCATGGGATCTCTAACAAAACAAGTGTTTGTCTTCTGTAACTGTGCATCGTTAAACATATATTTGGGGAGGATATTCATAAAGCAACATAATAGTTGTATTGTATTGGAAATGAATGCTCTTCAGATGAGTGCTGTGCGATGCGTGGACCTCCAGGACTCTGCATTGCAACTCTTGAGAGCAACTGTGCGTACTTGATCATGAGCTGGAAACACGCACAACTGCTTCCCAGCTGAAGCTCTGGAGAGGCAAGTGGGGACACCTCTGCACGGGCACCCTGTGGCCGTTTGCCCTGGGAGCTGTCCTGCGATGTGCTGGGACTGCTCGGGTGACGGCAGGCAGCGCACCCTGGTCTGTGCCCCAGCGAAAACTCCCATGTCAGAAAGATCCTCGGGAAAACCCCTAGCAGATGTGACTTCTCTTGTCACGTTGCCTGGACAGTGCAGAGAGAGCAGCATTAACCATGGCCTCCTGCCCCTTCAGAAGTCATATCCTGGTCCAGCAGGCAGAAGTGCTTGGTGATGGCAGCAGGAGCCCACAGAGCTGCCTTTGCCTTCTCCGATGTTTGTGGCCTGTTCTGGCCGCTCTCCTCCACGCGGATGTTGGCTGAGGGCAGAGTTGCTCCTGGACAAAAGATCCTTGAGGCCTCAGGAGCATATGCAGAAGTCCTAGGTTTTTTAGTGTGTGTTTGGGTGTTGTGGGAGATATCTTAAAATACAAGAATTAGTGGGATGTTTTTTGTGTGGGTTGGTGTTTGGTTTTTTTTTTTTTTTAATATACATTATTTGGCCAAAAGTCATTTTACTATAAAAGGACTTGGGGTGAATATAGATTGTACATCTGTTACTTGTTTGTCTGCGAAATGACTGTACAGTTGAGGCCAAAAGCGAAGAATAGAGAGTTGCACAAATTGGCAACGTTTCTGAAGTCTTTCAGAAGCCAGTAATTAAAATGAAGCAGCAAATTGTTCAATCCAGAAATTCTGGTTGTTCATCCATCTAATACTCTGGCATGTCCCTCTGCTAACTCCTTTCATTCTGCTTTCCATCTCGTAAGAGAGGCAAAGGAATAACACACGTCTGCCTCCGGCAGTTCTGAAGCCAGCCGTTCCGGCAGAGGTAGGTGGCACCGTTATCGAAAGGGTCTGCGAAGCAATGGTGTTAGCTTGGTGGAATTTATACAGCAGTTTTCTGACAAACGTTTCCAATAATTTAGTGTGTTTGGGAGTGCTTCAAAGGGCTTTCTGCCCAGCTCTGAGCCTTGCAAATACAGAAGATCAAATAAATTAACTATCACAAATATTTAACTTAAAGTGTGCTCAAATAGGAGCTTTGATGTTGCATGCGTATATGAGAGCCTCTGTGTATCTGTACACTCTCACAGATATGATGGGTCAGCGTTGTATTTGTCTCTTCTCTCAGACATAATAAGCCTAATACTGCAAATCTAAATAATTGTGTTCCACCTTCATAGGCAAGCATGTTACCTGGCATCAAAATGAAATACGGCATACAGAGTTTTACTGGGGAGCTGATGGTGAGGATGCCATCTGAAACAAGGTGAACTTTCTTGAGAGAAGTTGGCCCTAAACAAATCATGATGTGGTATAGTCATGCTTTTGAGGATTGTGGGGTTGGTTGGCATGCCACCTCTACAAAAAGCATTGGCTCGTAGGTTATCTTTCATTGCATTTGCATCAGGTGTTGCTTGATGGCCAACAACACTCTTCAGGTAAACTGAATAAGTCAATTTGACGTAATGATAATTATTAAGGTGCACTGTGCATTGAGCCAGGAAGCATTTGGTAATAATTTTAATCCTTTTGTGATAGCATCTAGCTTACAGGTAACTCTGAATTGTTGTGAATCTTGCTCTCTAAAAATTGCAGCTTCTTAAAATACGCTAGGAGTTGTCAGCGATCCTCTCCCAGCGCATGGGGAAGCGGCAGTGCGTCTGCGAAAACGCAGTTCTGCTCCGTGTCAGAGCTTCAAGTACAAATGCCTTTTCTCTTCATCATGTAAATGAATATCTAAGTGTGGCAAACGTACGATGTTCTTTCTGGTAAATAAAACAAGAACTTTTGTACTTTATGGCATTTTTTTATCCATGAATCTTTCACGAGCCTCACAGTGCTGCAGAGGAAGACGAGGAATGAGAGTTACACTCGTTACCTTTTGAAAAAGGAAGCCTGAATTGATGTGAGCCCCCCAAAACTGAGCAACAGGACAGAGATGAGAAAGAATGTCTCCCAACTTCCCAGCGCTTGCTGTAACCCCTGGGAAAAGAAAACGGGCATGTTGGCTGCCTCCCCTGTGCACATGTGTTTGACACATTGGGAAGCCCGCTGTGCCTCCTCCAGCTAGCGTGGGGATCTGGGACCTGGCAGCTGGCATGTGGCTCTTTGAAGTCACCTTCACAGATCCATGTCAGCTTTCCTTTAAAGTCTTTCATTTGTCTAGCTCAGTTACACAGAAGCTGAAGAGCAGCATTTTAGTTTGTTTATTTTCTGGTGTTTCAGGGCATCTTTTCTCTTTGATGTATTTAAAAAATCTCATTTTGTACTGGGTTTGGCTGGGACAGAGTTAATGGTTTTGTTTGCTTCTCACCTTCCCTTCCAGGTTTTTAATCTTCTGCTGTATTCTGGAGGTGTGATGAGGTTTTTGTCCCTCTTTGTGTATGCACACGTGTATGAATTGAAACATCTATTTGATGACCGCAAGGCATATTTCACAGATAATTGGCCTGTGAGTCCGGGTGAAGGTGGGAGAGATTATACTCATCCACAGATGCTTCGGTCTGAAAAAGCTGGTCGGCGCTGCAGTCTGTTCAGCGCACCCTGTGAAGTGCTGCGGCACCAGTGCCACGCAGAAGACCTCTCTTTTGGAGAAGTAAAGGCAGTATCAAAGCTGTGGTGGAGCTTGTTTCAGGAGAGAAAACGATGAAAGGGGGTCGTGAGGGTCTGAAGCATCATCTTGACTTGGAAATTAATTCTGTGTTTTCTATCAGTAGAAGACAGACAAGTTTCTTTAATGTAGAGATGTGTGAGCAGGTGAATGATATACACAAAACACTGGGGGGAAAATGCTTTTCTTTTTAACTTTTTTTTAAAAATCCTTTTATATGAGAACCCGTAATACCTGGGGTAGATAGTCAACAGTGTTTTCCTTGTGCATGTTTACCGTGCTGAATGCGTTCATGAAAAGAGATTCAGCTGACTCGGATCAAATGGCAAAAGAATGGGAGAAGAGAAATTTAGGAAGCTAAGTCTCAGACTTTGTACGGATTAAAAAGAAATGACCTTTCAGATCAGCACACATGAAGGTTTACATGGTCAGGTATGTGACTGATGACCTTTCCTTCTAAGTGAGGCATCTCTGTTGCACACAGCGAGTCTGCAAAAGCTTTGTACGGCAAATCGTTGGTACCGTACCGTGTCGTTACCACAGTTGTCCAGCTCTCTTATGTTTGTAGGTCATTGCTTGGTATGTGAGTAACCAAGATGTTTTCCAGAAATAAAGCTGTGCACACGCCTGTAAATCCAGACTGTTGTTCAGACCAGAAGGCAGGTGGGCTTTCTCTGTACTAGAGAAGGATTTTGGCAGAAGATTAAGTCCTTCAATTAGAATATAAAAGAAATTGTGCAAGAGTTTACATGAGCTGAGTCCTTCTGTGTTCAGCAGCAGCAGGATCCTTCATCAGCAAGTGTGATGCAAAGGAATTTGTCCTTTCACAGAGCAGGGCAGGAAAAGCAGCTCGCACTTTTCACATGCTGATACTGCAGCTGCATCCTCAGATACTGCAGTAATTACAGAGGGCTCTCGGTGCATCGTGAGCGTGCTGGATTTTCAGTTAAGATGAGGAACTCAGATACTTGCAAGTGTGAGTGAGGCAAAAATTGATTAAGCATTAAATTCTTCTCTGGCAGTGAATTCTTGGTTGGCTCAGAGACAAAAGGTTGCACAACTGAAAGGGAGAAGTACTTTTACTTAGAAAGTTCAAAGCTGTTGTTTGTTTGGTTTTGCTAATGTTTATTTTATGTCTGATGGCAAATCTTTGGTAAAGGTGGATTATCCCTTCTGTTTAGCAAGTGGAGTGAAAACTAGCCAGATGCACTTGTAAGGCATTCAGTAGATCGTTAAAACTGGATCCCTTTCAGGTACTCTGAGGAAGTGGTGATCCTTGAGGTGCGATAGCCCGTGTAGACCAGAGTATTCCTTGTGTTTCTAGTACAAAGCACAGTTCCTTGTACTGGATCAACCCAGGCAGTACACATAAACAAACACATAGATGCATTGAAACAGAAAAAAGAATACCTGTTGTAATATTTTAAAAGTTAACCTGCAAGCTTATTTGGGTACGTTCTTGCAGTTGCTACTGCTGTGCCAAAACGTATTCCACAGAATTCTACCTGTAAGGAGAAAACCACCTCCTCTTAACACCGGAAAAAACCCTATTTGGATTTATTCTGTCTTCAGAAATGGTGGGTTTAAGAACTACTTGTGAAGAAGATATTCTTCGTGTGACAGCTCTGCATCGGCAGTGCACGCGTTGCATCTGCCCGAGTGCCGCCCTTCCCGGCAGGGCTGGTGGCTCGCGGGAGAGCCGTGTTTTAATGCTTTGGTGAACGCGAGCACCGCGGTTTACTGCAGCGAGAGCTCTTCTCGCAGAGATACTGGTGAAAAACAGGGACTCTTTTGCTGAGCTGTAAAGCAGCGTAGCCAAAACACTGATTAAGGCCTTGAATGTGGCTGCTCTTATCCTGCTGAGCTTTTAGCGTGGCTGACCTTGTGCTGTGTGATACCACGTCCATGGACGTGTCTGCCGTTCCTCTGTGGAAGCACTATACACTGACTTTCCAATGCTCGGTAACAACCTAATTTTGGTTTCCAGGTTGCTGCTACTTACTCAAGGTGCTGGGGGCCTGGCTGTGGGCTGCTTCCTCCTCTTTCAATGAGCAGAGATTTTTAGTTTTCTGCTTATTCCCTTGATTAGCGATTTTTGGGTTGAAACTTTCCCTTTCCTCACAGGAGTGGGAATCAGCAGCTATTACAGCATCTCAGCATACTATAATAATAATAATAAAGGCTTTAGATAGTGATTAAAATAAAGCAGATCAGTGGATTTATGGATTTTTTTTTGCCAAACTCTGTCCTTGGAGGTGTCTGTGCAGGTCCCTCCCGCAGGGACTTCTCCAAACCTGTGCGCAGCTGAGAGTGGCGTTTGGTCCTCAGCAAAGGTGGTGTTTGCTTCGCTGTTACTGCCATGTTAACTGCTGCACAGGACAAGAGACCTTTTAAAATGATGGAGATCTTAGAGTCTTTGTGTTTGCATCGTATGCTCCAGGAGTTTTACCAGGTGGCATCTTCTGGCTACCAGGCAGTGCTTTCTGGTGGGGTGGCCTTTGCTCCCGTTGAACTGCCAGGCCTATGGGGCAGGAGAAGACCCAGCAGGGCTCTTGGAGGGGTTGCAAGTGTTATTTATTACCTGTGGGGGAACCTTAAAGGCATTTTAGTACTTTCATGAGCGCTGGCCTAAATACAGCCTTGGCTTTGGGTCGCTGTGCTTTGTGGATCCGTGCAGTGATGTGGGAAGTCTTGTGGTCTTGCATGGAAAAGTTAGGAGGAGCTGGGCGGCGAGTTGGCATGTTTGGCATGTTTATTAGAAAAGCAAAGGGCACCCTAGCTTCACTGCAGGCATAGATTTTACATTGAAGGGACACTTCAAACTCAGCTGAGGAACTAACTAAGAGCAGCCTGCTCCGTCTCCCTCAGTTATCTTGAAGGCATTTCTAACTTTGTGGGAGGGAATGCGGTTGAAGAAATATCAACATGCCATGAGCAAGTACAGTTCATTAGAGAGCATGGTTTACAATTTTTTGCATTAGTAGGAGGCTGAACTGTGTTGTTTCTGTCTTGTTTGTGTACTTGGTGGTGGATGGAGGGGGGGATCTTGCATACTGTGCGTTTGAGCAGCAGGGAGCAATTTGACAATATATAATAAAAATGCATCATAACGATAAAGCATCCCACAGCCACGCCAGCCCCCGACTTGCTGGAGCAGCTCTCCCTCGCCGGGCACCGTGAGTTGCAGAGGAGGCTGGCACGGCTGCGGGAAGCAGTGCTCCTCGTGCGATGTAAAGAAGTGGCGTTTAACCGCGTCTTTGCTGATGCAGTTATCTTGTCTGTCAGCTGAGGATGGCTGTCCTGTGATAAGCGATGCAATCTATGATGCCACATTTTTATCTCTTTAGGGTTACTTTTACACTCTACATTCTCTTTATTTCTGATCGGAGCAGCCTGTAGCTTACAAAACAGCTGGGCTTTTTGAGCACTGTCCCTGTGATTTTGTCATGAGAACCTGGTGGTGTTTGCACCTCGTCCTCATAGCGTGTGTTAGTGCAACATACGTTTTTGGAAATCTCAT
This sequence comes from Ciconia boyciana, assembly GCF_034638445.1. Taxonomy (NCBI): domain Eukaryota; kingdom Metazoa; phylum Chordata; class Aves; order Ciconiiformes; family Ciconiidae; genus Ciconia; species Ciconia boyciana. The sequence goes on along the minus strand of NC_132943.1, from coordinate 2,155,862 downwards.
GTAACTGTGATGCCATTTTTTCTAGTTTTATGTCACATGATCTCTGGGAAGTGTCACCAAGTGTTTCAGCTGAATAAGAAATTGAAAGACAAGCCCTTTCTTTTTAGGTTAATTGCCTGCCATTGCTGCTCCCTCCCCAGGGAGTAAAAGCATTTGTGCGGCTGTGGCCTCTGCCCGGTGCAGGTCTGTATCCTGCAGGCTTACCCAGGTGTTAAAATAGTCCCTCAGGTCCCCTGCAAGTGGCCAGACACGTGGATATGGGCTAACGCTGAAGTGTATTTGTCTTAAAAGCAGGATTTGTGTCTCCTGAACGGTTCCTCCGGCCCCGCTGGGCACAGGTCTGAGCGGAGGTGGCTGGCTATCAGGCTGTGCCGTGACGGACCGGCGAGCAGACGCAGCCGGGAGCGCAGGAGAGAGCGGCAGGGAGAGGGGACAGCCTTGGCCCCCGGTGGTAAGGACACCCTCGCCTTCCTGGGCTGGCATGGCCGCGGACGGGGTCAACTCGATCAAAGATGATGTTCATCCAAAAAATCAGTGTTGCACAGGTGCCTGGATGCACTAATGAGTTGATTTTTTTTTTTGAGCTGCCGTGTGGGAGACGGTGTGTATCCGAGCACTCCACGTGTAAGTAAGAAGGTCAGCCGAAGCAAATGTCATTCCCCTGATCTGATGGTGTCTGCCATCCGAAACGTGTGGCTTGTTTGTAACATCTGGTGGATATCGCTTTTAATTTGAATGCCACTGATGCTTCTGAAAGATGCTTGTTGTTACATTCATGGGGCCTGAGTTTGCTAGCTTTAAAGGCTCTTCCACTTCTAGAAAGATACGTAGGCGTGTTGGGGGGATAAGAATTGGGCTTTTAGTTTATTTAAAATTATGCCATCTGGTTGTGCTGGGGCGAGGAGCATCAGCAGCAAAAGGCAGTAACTTGCAAGAAATCTGTGTATCTAGGTGGGTGAGGACTGTTGGTGGTTGTGTGACTGTAGGTGCAAATCTAATCTTTCTAATCTGAAAAATTTATGAGGAGTTGATGGACTCCAGAGGTGGTCTCTGCTCCTCCTTCTCGGTCAAAAATAAGTCTTTCTTGTCAGTGTGCGAATTCTGTGCATTACAAGATGGGTCAAATGGTTTTGTTCTCTTGTCTGGATGCGTAAGATTAAATTAATGCCCTCAGTTCTCTGAGAGCTTTCCTGATGCAGCTGAGGGCTGAATTTGGCCTGTATTTTCTGAGTTTTAATCTACAACAGCCTGCATTCTTAAATTAGAGACGATTCACTCTGGAAATATATATTGTGAGCATTTGTAAATACAAATGTAATTGGAAATCTAGGAGCAAAACCACCTCCTTGCTGTTTACAATATTATCTTCCTACATAAGAGGAATAGTATATATTGATTTCTGAATATAGTATGTTATAGATGAGCTCCTGTGAAATGAAAAGGTGATTTATTTTACTTTAGATAAAACAATAACCATACTTACTATAAGCCTGTAGGAGTAGACTTCTTTGGATAGCATTTTACAATTGGATTCTTTACTTCCTTCTTTCTGTTAAGTACTCAAACCCTCAGATTACATGAAAATATAAAACTTTCATTTTAATATGCAACATCTTTTCCAAAGACTTCCCAGAGTCCCCTGGCTTGTGGTAGCACCATATTGTGTGGAGGTTATGCTACATGAATAACCATTTCACTTGTAATCTTAGTCATACACGATTTAGGATCTATAGAGGTTTTTACTGTTCTTTTACTGAATAGTTAAATCATCTGGAAAACATATTTAACTTTTTAAGTCGTGTATTTTTTCTGATGTTAAACCAGTCTAAAAGTCAGCATAAGTTTTCTTCAGCAGGCAGCCCTGAGCACTCAGGAATGATGTCCCACCTCAGCAGAGCCTCTGCGGTCAGCGCGGGATACGTCAGAAACAACTTAATAGTTTTTAAAATCTGGTGCACAGGTTCCAGATGATGAGAAACTCTCTGTACCCGGTAAGCTCTCAGACTGCCGTGCCTGAGTGTAGTTGCTCTAAGCTTCCTTTCTAACGACTGTAATATTATAATAATCCAAAGAATAAGCCCACAGCACAGGTTTTTCTCTTTCTTTCTAAATAGATATTGTAACTGAGAACCAGATAGAAGCAGATGTTATTTCAGGGGCCCAGAAATAAAAAATCCCAGCCTTTTATTTTAAAGCTCATGTGCCAGGGAACAGCAATTTTACATGAGGATCCAGAAGTGCTGTTTCAGTCTGACATGTCCCGTAGCGCTCAGCTCTGCCTCCGCAGCTGAATTGCCCTGCTCATGGATAATGGCATGCGGAGTTTTGCCCCGGCCTTTCCTTTGCTGTCCTGGCAGGCAGGCTGGGAGTTAGCTGGATGATGTGAACCGAAGATGCTAAAAGGCTGCTGGGATGCAGTCACCTGGGTATCAGAGAGCGTTTGGGGTCTATTTCGGTACAGGTCTGGTACCAAAACAGCCTGGTAACTGTGAATTCAGTTTTTCAGGCTGGGTGTCCTGCTCGTTGAAGCAGTGAGAAAGCAGAAACTGTGCGCTAGGGTAGTTCAAAAGCTCTCACTGCTGCCAGCCTGAGCTGTTGCCCTCCTGCACGCCGTAGTCCGTGCTGCATCACGAGCCATTGAGGCTTCACCGTGCCTTGGTGCCTGTGACGCTTATGTCAAGAACTTTTGTTGATTCACATAAGGGCTTGCAGTTTTGATGAGTTGCGGTGTGTTTTTTCCCGTTAGTTTATATCATTAGTGAAATCAGTGTTGTATTGCCAGTGGGGGTTGTGAGGCAGGGCAGGCTAATGCATAGGAGAGGCACTGATGGGCCTGGGAATGGCTGACCTGACCTCTGGTGCTAGAGAAGTTTCTGTTAGAAATAAGGAGTTGAAGTTCCCGTACTCTCCGTGCATCCCTAATAGCCTTCTCCCTGCTCGTGCTTCCATTTTGCCGACATACAATATAAATGTCATTGCTTGCGTTCTGTAAGCAGGGGCCAGCAGTGCTTGGGATGGAGATGACAGACTTACCGGTTTAGCTTCTCATTAAAGTACACTGCTGTAATTCTTAAAGTGAAAGCAAAACCTAAGGTCTTTGGTACAAGGATTTTCACTTCAGAAGCAAACTGACAGGTACTGTAGCAAGTCCATTGCTGCTCCATCACGGGTATTATTGCAATATTGTGTATGGTGGTCACAATCCTGGTGTCACTTTATAGTTGAAAAATGCAGGAGAGAATCCTGCAGGAGAGTGGTCTGGATGTATGGTCCAAGGGCATTTAATACTCAGAAGCAGTTACCAGTAGAAGAGATTTCTAAATAATGGTGAAACCATGTATTTATATTGGAGTTTTAGTTTAAATTACTTAGAATCAGAGCTTCTGGCCATCTTGTTAGAAAAGTTCATCTACTGGCATATACATCATACCTGAGTTCAGGGCAGTCGGGGCAGTAGCCTGGTTTTGGTTGTCAATGGATTGATTATACATGTTGCAGGTAGGTACTTTATCACTTGCTGTGTGAACTTCACCTTTTCTTAGAACTGCGTTACAGCCAAAGGTATGCTGTTACCAAATTTCATACATTGAATCCTCAAAAGGTCTTCTTTTAAACATGAAGTAATTTTTGTTAATTTATGAATCTGGAAGCCAAGGAAAACCTCAAATGAGATTTAATAAACTCTATTACCAGTATTTATGCATAAGATGAATAATAGAAAAAAACAGAGCTTTGTTCATGTATTCTCTTTCTTCTTAGTATCCTGAAGATGAGGTAGGACGGTTGAGTGCAATGGAGACAGTGCTTCAGAAGAATTTATGCTAATTGACAGCTAATGGATCAGCTACTTCCCAAATAAAGACCGAGAGCAGGCAGTCTTGCATTCTGCTAGATCAAGTTTAATAATAACTTGGAGTAGAAATCCAGGGAGAAACAAAGCACTATCTCATTCAAATATAGCACTAGAGTGCTAAAAATGCAAGAAGTTTGTAGGTTTTGGTAATTTGGCAGTAACGTGCAAGTCATTTGGGATGGTCAGAAAAAGGTGCTGCTCCAAGTCAGTCATGTTTCTCACCAGACCAAATGAGATTTTTGTCTCTGAAAATGTGTAATTTAAAGAGTGACTTCTAGCTCTCCAAGTAGAGTGTTATTTTCACCTTAACATATGAATATTAGAGCTGGAAATCCACCAAAGGTGCAGCCAATTGTTTAGATTCATGAGGGACAGATGCCTGGAAAAAAATGCTGGTTATTAAATGAAAAGGCTTTCTATTAAATGTTGGTATTCAGGGGAGGGTTCTGCAATCTGTTTTCTAGGAGGTAATCCAGGAAAGGGGACCTGGTACTGGGGAAGGAGCTGGGAGTGAAACCAGGCCGTCTTGATACGGGGAGCTAACGGGAGCTAGGGAAGAGCAAGTCTCTTCATGAGGTGCTCTTTGCCCGGTTTTGTGCACTGGAGGGCTGCAAAACGCAGGTGAGAGTAACTGCAGACTGAGTGTAAGCATTACCTGTTGCTCTAGGAAGGACTGCAAAGGTTGCTGCTAAATACAGATATAGCCAGATAGTTCTGCATTTTTCATGTGCTTTTTTAATTTAATGGGGTTATTAATTTTCATTAGGATTTTAACATTTATCCCAGAGGACAAACTACCTGTCTTAGCCTGTGCTCTGCACAGGAGCTGCACTGCAGGTAACCTCACCTTAGCGAGCCAAAACCTACTGCGTGTGGGGTTTGATCTGGGTCTTTCCAGATGGAGAGCAAGCGTGCCACCAGCTGAACCATGGGCACAGTACGCTAACCCCGCCGGTGTGCAAGAACTCACCGGTGTGCTTCTGGGGCAGGATTACGCCATATTCAGTGGATGCAAGGAGAGGAGCCGCCAGCAGCCTGCCCCACAAAAGCAGGATGCTGAAAATGTCAAGACACTCCCAGCCCGGTTCTGGTCTCTGACCCGAGGCACTGGCTCTCTTGGTAAGCATCGGCGCGAAGGCAGAGGGAACGGGAACGAGCTCGGGACAACGCTTGTTCTTTGCTGTCTGAGCTGATTGCTGGGGGCTGAGGGACAGCTGTCCGGTGGCCCTTTCCCGGTACGACCTCCGCAGAGGAGCCTTGCGCCGGTCCCCAGCTGTGGCCTTATCCCCAGCTCTTGCACTAGAGAAGCGATCTATTCCCCAGCCTGGGGGCAAGGGAGCATTGGGGAGCACTGTTGTATGTATGAGGGAGAAGCTGTTTCATTACATAGCACATTTCTCCATGACATTACCCAGTCGTGATTATCATTACCAGTATGGGTCTGCATCAGCAGGGTATTTTTTTCCTCCTTAACTGCTTCTCAGGATATTCTAAAGATCTTAAAAATGAGAAAAAAGAAGGGAATCTGATTGTTTCCAAACAGTAAATTACCCGTGAGTAAGTGGACCTGTTATGTGCTATTTAATACTGATGTTGTTCATCACTTGCAGCAACAACTTTAGCAGTTTATTTTAAGGTTTGAGAAGTCTAGGCAAAGATTTGCTTTTGTCTGTTCCTTTTGTTGAATTTCTCAGGTATATTTGTCTCAGATGCCCCCTTTTTCTTTGCATTTCTTTGGTGACTGTGAAAGGGTATCTCCCTCTTCCTTTTTCCTTTTGGAGCCTGGTGTGTCGCAGTCCATCCCTGCCTCGCCTCTCCTCTGCCAGGAGAAGCAGTTTTTCTTAACTTTTTAAAATGACTAGGACTCCTGAACCGAGTATTTTGATGGCATCTGCAGTTTCTAGCTTTGTAAAATCCTTGCTGATGAAGTAACTTGGTTTTACTATTGTGTGTAGCGTCTCTTGTCTCTCCATATTCTACATCCCAACAGTTTACAGACTTTGATTCTTCCTTTATGCTTTGCTCAAAACTATAATCTGAAGATTGGGGAGTTTAATTCATCAAATCTCAGTCTCATTTGATCTCAGGTGGTTGGTAAGCCCAGCATGGTTTCTGAAAATGCTCCTTGACTTTGTATGTTCTCCTCCCTTGACCGACCGGCCGCCTGCCCTCCAGTGCTCCTCTCCGTCTCCACCCCAGAGTAGTTCTCCTGCGCTTGCCGCATGCTCGTGCCCAGCTGTGAGGCTCACAGCCTGTTATTCCTTCTGCAGCTTTTTGTGTTATATCTGACTCCCTTCGTCTGGGCTGAGCTACAAGAGCTGCTTTTCCATATCTTAATCCTCATCTGTCTAAATCAATCCAGTTTTTTTTTGCTCACAGATAATATTATCCCCTGGTTGTCTCTGTTGAATACTCCGCAGGTTTACTTGCATGTCCCTTAAATAGCTTACGTATAAAAATGAGGATAATTTTCTAGTAATTTCCTGGGTTACCCAATTAAAATTTAGTTGTTCCAGTAATTCAGTGCGAGGGTTATTTATAGCACAGTCAGTCCTGGAGTCTCGGAGTAGCCTGGAGCGCTCAGACTCACTTAGCTCCACGACACCCTGGCCGGGGAAGGAGCATACTGCCTGTGAAGGGACAGCCGTGACTTGCTTGGCTCCTTGCGCATGCATCTGGGCGAGCGGGCAGAAAATGCAATCTATTTTCTCCGTTTATAGAAATGCCTTAACCTGTATTTTCATAGGGGAGCGTGTTGCGGAGGGGCGTCGGCGGGCTGCAGCGTGGCTGGCAATGTGCTGGGAGTTACAGGGAACAATGCGGTGAGGCAAACTGTTCTCAGCTGCGCCCTTCCCCTGGATGAAGCGCTGGGGCTGGCCGTCGTTCCCCTTTTGCCAAGAGACCTGGTTGGAAACCAACTTAAACACAGCCTAATGTAAAGAAGCGTGGCTCTGGCCCACAGATGTTTAAAATGAATCATGCTGCTTGTCTTTATTTCTCAGCTGGGGTTAACTCCTGGACTATGGAAAATAAAAATGGTCTTTTTATTGCTTTGGAGGCTGCATTGTTGAGCTAATGCCATGGATGCTTGGTGATGAATACTGTAGCACCAAACAGCTGTCTGTGAGAGCAATGCAATTGTGAGGCAATATGCAGTTTACGCGTCCGGCAAGATGATGCGATTGAATCGCAAATAGATAAGCAGAGCTTTGTGTTTTCTCTGTGTATTTTCTGAACAGGGGCTTCTCTTCCCCATGATTTCCAAAAGGTTAAAACTTACAGAAATGAGTAATATTTGAGGTAAGCAGCACAACACTCCCAGCAATACTCTTTCCTGCTGGATTTTGTATGATAAATCTCCATAAATTTCTTTGAAGGCGAGAGCATTAATGATATAATGTAACAACTCAAAAGCAGCGCAGCAATAATAATCTTTCTGGTCATTAATTTAGAGCGTGGATTGGAAAAGCTTAGGAGTCCTGAAAGCTGGGATGTTTCTAGGCTGTGTCGGCCCTCCCGTTTGCCTGATGCTTTTGGCTCTCACCCAGGCATCTAAAACCACCCGGCCCTTAAGGTAGTGTGCTTTGACAGACCTTGACTGGTGTAGGAATATATGCATAAATATAAGCATACATAATTCAGAGTTGATTGACTAGTACTTTTATTATGGCGGTAGTTGAGAATACTAGTAGAGGCGGGTAGTTAATACAATTGAATGGTTGTTCTTACAAAAATCATTCTAGCAAATGTTTTTAATGTAGGCTAAAACATATTAAAGTACATGAAATTCATTTTAACTTCTCAATTTCTTAAACTTTCTCAACAGCAAACCCAAATCTAGGCTTATCAGTGCAAAATGATCCTTACTGAGAGCTGTTTATCGACTTTGCACTGTAATAAATCTTTCTTCGTAGTTTTTGGCAATCGCTGCCTAGACTCAGCTGTACAGCAGGGAGTAGCACCACAGTCTTGTTTCTGACAGCAGTTGTTAGGGAAGGTGGGGCACAAGTGGTTAAGGGCAACTTAATAAAAATTAGAAGATGGAGAAGATACAATGAAAAGAGAAGACATTATTTTAAATACTACCCACACTTCCACCACTATGAAGCTTCATCTGGTTTGGCCTGTTTGTAGAAATTGCCCAGTGGAGCTGCTGGAGCAGAGCACTGCGAGTGATTTTACTGAAAGATGCTTATTGTTGAACATGGAAGGTGTTAATCAGGAAAATGGGACATTCTCATAAAGTAAATTAATTTAATTGCAGTTCCGATTTTCTGTGCGAAGAGGGAGTAATCAAAGTAATTTCACTCAACTGGAGTACGACGTGGAAAGATCTCTTTGGTAGGCAGTGTATTAGCGATGGTTACTGTGAGAGCACCCTAGTTCAAAGAGTTTCTGTAGTCTGGTGCGTATTTTCCTATGCTTCAGCCATTAACACTTTGGGACAAAAATTTCGCCCTAATTAGGCCTTATTTCTCAACTGGCCATCTGTCCGTTGAACCCTCTCTAAATCTTCCTCTGCTGCAAACCCTCCTCTGGCTGCATTGAGATCCTGGCTGTGTCTCAGCTGCTTTTGTAAAGCCAAACAGACTGAGCTGAAACAAGCTGATCTTGAGCCTTCATACCCCAAACCTGTGAGTAGCTTGCACTGCAGAAATGTTTTTGGATGGACTTAATAAATGAGTCTATCTGGACAAGAAAAGACCCAAAAGACACACGTGACAGCAAGTTAACAAACAGCTATTGAAGACAATGGCCTTTTTCCCAGCCTCAGACTGCATGTCTCTCTGGCTCCCTTTTCTTTTTGTGAAATGCCAGGGTTCTTTTCTCTCCCTCTGCCCCCTTTTTAAACTCTGGTTTTCTCTCCAAAACCTTCATTTAACTCTCATAAGGCTAGTGCTTTCAGGATGTCTACTGCAATATTTTTTGCAGGCGGTGCGTGCACTAGAGATTAGTCCAGCTGATCAGCTTTCCCTACGCGCAGTGGGAAATCTCTTTGCTGTTATTGCTTAACAAAGAGAAATGAGAAATCTGGGAAGGTTCCACCTTCCTAATCTGTGTTTTATGTGACAGCCCCCTAAGCCGCGCTCTGTTTGGGCAGATAGCCTGAGGTTATATACCGAGGTACAGGTATACCTTCTGCACATTCCCGGCCTGACCAGGTCTCAGAAACCTTCCTGTCTAGCTAGCATATTAGCTCTGAATACGCCTGCAATCTTCTGTCCTCAGGGGGCTCGGCGTGTATTTAATAATATTTTGGTTTTTAATCTGTATAGTTCCCTTTGCCGTTGAATGTTTTAAAACGCTAGCATTAATACATCTTAGGGGGCGAATCCTCCCTGCGAAGGCAGCCCAGGCAGTTGCGTTCGGTGCTGAGTCCAGCTCTGCTGCTTTGGGGGTGAATTTTGCTGTGAGCGCTCCCCCTGTCTTTAAGGGGGTTCTCACAACTTGAAGGCTGATACCAAACTTGCAGTGATCTTTTTTAACTTTTTTTCTTTTTTCCTAGCAACTTTTCAGTTTCTTTGATAATCACTGCAGATAGGAAAGGAAAGAACAAAAAAAAAAAAAATAGTTGAGTGCCAAAAGGTTTGCAGGTCATAAGACACAGTGATGGTAACAGCTGGTGTTACCTTCTCTCATAAAATAGAGCAGAGGCAGGAAATGTAGATCTGACAAAGAAACAAACCCCTAAATAAAGCTCTTTTGACATTGGATTAGAAGACACATTTCTATCTAGTGATGTTTGTTTTGCATAATACTTGTTCAGTTGAGACAACCGTAGGTGCAGGGTGAGAAGTGGCATTCCCGTGCCCAGAAGAGAGCACCTTCCTCTCTCCTCACGCTCACACCATGCCCTGTGCGATCCTGCTGTGTAGCTTTCCACGTGGAGCACGGCAGCCCCTCTCTTTTTCATGGAAGTGTACACCATAATGTTTCAGGGGGTCCATGCCGCTCCTGCGTGTCGACCTCCACACACCAGCGTGGCACATCTTTTCTTTTTGTGGCATCCTTGGGTGAAACTTGCGGATCGTGACCCAAAAGGCCCTTTGAGGCTGTGCACCCCTTCTTTGGGAAGGGCTCGGACGAGTCGCTGTGCCAGCCCTGTGACTTTCAAAATTCACATTACGCGGAAAGACTCTCGGGGTCGGTGGTTGAGCTGTCTTGCTGCTGACTCGGCAGTGGGCACCAGCTGGGGCAGCCACCTGCTCTTACCTTGCAGCCAGTTTTGTAATTATCAGCCGTCTATACAGACACGTTCCTGGGGGTCCTCATTCAGTGCCGAGGGGTCCTGTCAGCGCCGCGAAGGAGAGGGGTTCGGAAGTAAAGGTGGTGGTGCAATCCCAGAGCATGAGCAAGCTAAGAATGAGTTATTTCCAATTTTCAGGAGTAGCCATGGGGTTTGGTGTCAGTAGGTAATAAAAGCACTTACCCTAAATGAGTTATCTCTGAAAATATGTTAGTAACATCAGTTTAGACTATTGGGGATTTTTCTTCTTGCTAACACTAAACAAGAGAAAGGCATTTGCCTTTTCTGTTAAGTAACTGTGGGCCTGGGCGATCCTTTATCTGGGAATAGTTCCACCGTGGGATGAGCTGTGCTTTGGTCGGTTCTGCCACCTTTTGTTTGTGGCCATCAAGGCGTAAGTTACTGCTGCCCAGGGCATCCAGGCACACTTTTTTTTTTAAATTTTATTTTTTAATTTTGTCTCTCTCGGCAATGGTTTGAGGTTAGCCTCTCTCTTCCCAGGCTGTTGCAACATGCTGTCCCATTTTTTCGGACATGACAGACGATGGCATAGCATAATACTTTTTTCATAATATCATTGTGTGTCTTATAGCTGTAGAACTATATAATAAGAAGTTCAAGGATACCTACGAAAGGCTTCTATTTTTGAGCCATTGCATAAGAGTTAGATTTGTGTATGTGCAATTTATGATTTATTTTCAGGAAGGATGGAAACTTTGTCCCTGTGGTAGCTTCTCTTGAGTAATCAGTTTCATCCTTCATATTTCCTGTGTTTTCTTTTTTAGCAGAATACAGTCTCTTTAGAAGAGTTCAATTTACATTTAATTCCTGTTCAGTTCTGTAAATATTCATGGTCAAATTCTGGTTTTAGTTAACTTATAGGCAACTTCATTGACGTCAAGAGAAGCTGGATGCATGTAACACTATGGTTCTCCATGATTTTATGCATTTATTGCTTTCATTTTGGCTCACAGACACAGATCTCTGGTGTCTGCCATTACAAAGAACAGATGCCCCTCATTTCAGACCCAAATTTATTCCTATCCCACACAGATCTGGTTAGTGTTCTTGCCCTGTTATTGTTATACACCGCACAAATACATTTGAAGTGGGAGGTCAAGGAATCAAGAGTACAAACAGTGCTATACGTTTAAATTTTGCAATCTCACGTTATTAACAGTTTCTCACTTTGCTCTTTCCACATTCTTCGTTCGGGGCTCTTATGCTTGGGAGAAAGCGAGAGGGCTGGTTCACAGTTGTGTATTTGTATGTGTTTATATTTGTTGTTCCGTATTTAGCGGCATGCTTTTGGGTGCTGGGATACACATTTCTCACTTGTAATGAAGTGGCTTTAAAAGCATGGACTAAATCCTGTTCCCTGGCGAGGCACAGATGTGCAGACTTGCATAGTGTAAACGAATTGGGAATTGCACCTTTTGGCTTTGATGCTGTGCATTCTCTTCGTGCTCGAGTTGCTCTTGCAGACATGCAGTCTCCGAACCCGCTGGCACCTGGTGCGGGTGCAGGCTGAAAACGGGCCATCGGTTCTCCTGGTGGGACGCTCTGAACCGTGGAGGGGATGCCCAAAAGGAATAGCTCTTTAGTCAACACCTTCCGAACCAAGTATGGCTGGGCTTAAGCATCAGCCCTCTGAAGACAATTACCTTTTAACACTTTTTTTTTTTTTTTTTAAAAAAAAAAAAGCTTTGCCTCTGAATTCCTGGAGAAGAGCAGGGGGGGATTTGCAGCAGTCGTGACCTTGTTTGATCACCAGAAAGCTCTCCAAGCTGCTGGGCTCTGTCCTGACTCGACCCTCCCCAGCGTGGGCCATGCCTGATGGATGCGGTGGGCCTTTTGATTCTTGGCATCTGCAGAGGCTGCTGGCAAAGATGGCCTTAGTGCCGTCTGTCGTGCTGATTTCAACACAAATGCCCGCAGGCTGCGGGTGCTGGAGCACGCTGCGTGCGCCCTCGCGGCAGTCATCGGTGCTGCCTTCCTCGTGGCAGCGTGTTGCTGGCACGGGGCTCGTCGCCAGTCGCGCGGCTTCGTGCCCTTGAAGCACCTCTCTGCTTTCGCCTTTAGATGGGTAAAACGGGGGTCTTGAAGAAAGCAGCAGAAATCTTGTTTTTTGGGAGCTGGGAGATAAAATTAGACGTTAGGATGGGTGTAGCCACTTCAGACAGTCTTGCATCCCTTTAGGATGATGAACGTGAAGATTTGGCAAGGCTTCTGCAAGAGATGGGCTGGGGTCTGGGGAAAGCATCAGAGCTGCAGGGCTGAGGTGGGGTGGCCACGGGCCAGCCCGTGCTGCCTGCAGCCACCTTATGCCTGCGCCTGTTCCGCTCCGGACGTGCGCGCTTGCAGAGGGACCCCGGGAATGGAGGGGGGAACTGGAGCAAGGCAGAAATCGGTTGTCTCCTTCCCTCCTTCTCTTTGTTACTAGGGGTAATTTATAGATGCTGATACAAAAGCTCCCTGTTGAAGCCTCATTGAGTTTAATGAAGTGAGTTTGCCGTACTTGGAAATGAAATAAAAACCCTAACAAGTCAGTAACCTTCAAATGAACAAGAGGGTGATTAAAATGCTTTATTCTGAACTGCCTGGGATTCTGAGTTTACCAGAATCCAGTTCATTTACCAGATATACTTACTGATTAAAGAGAGTCCTAACTAAAAATTAAGGATCAGCAAAAGAAGACTGTATTTAAAAAAATGATAGAAAAGGATACTGATACCAGGGGAGTAACATCTTTCCTGAATCACTTTTCCAGAATCGCACCATAGGCCCCTTGGAGCTTCCAAGTCAGACCACATGTCTGAACAGACACTTTTGGCATTTTTTGCGCTGGGATAACTGTAAATACCTGCCCGCATTCACGGGAAGGCGTTTCACAGGAGCTTCTTCCTTCTGCGAAATTACAGCTTCAGCGCCGGACTTGCCTAAACATATTCTTGTCCCCAGAGCTGCTCGCGTCTCGCTGTGCCGCTGGCAGGGGAGCCCCGGTGCCGAGCCCCGGGAAGGGGATGCCATGTGGCTCGGGGTGCCGGCAGGTCTGCCGTGGTGCGGCGGCACGGCTTGGCCGAAACCGCGAGGGGGAACTGAAGGGGCGTGGGGTGGGTTGGAAACGTGGGCTCTGTATCTGGGTATCTGCTTTGGGAGGCGAAGGCTGGAATAACCCGGCCTTGGTTATGGCTAAGGACCTTTAAAAAGTCTGGAGCATTAACGTATGAATAAATCTAAGCATAAAGATAAAACAAGCATAACCTTCCCTGGTTCCCCCCAAATTCAGGAAATATTGTAATGCACATACCCATCTTAAGGAAACATTTAGAGATCTGAGGATGAAAAGTAAAATGTGGGTGCAAAATCATTACTGTGAAGTAAGATGTGAGTGCGAAACCCTACTACTGTAAGGTAGGTTTAGTGCTTTCAAAAAATAATGTGTTTTGTGGAGCCATTAACAGTGAACTCAGGAATGTTAATTTCTGTATGATTGTCATAGACAAGGGATATTATCTGTAATAATTACATGGATTGCACATCCAAACATGCTAGCAAAGAGCAGAGATAATCTTAGACCAAATTCACGCAAGCACACTCTGATTTAACTTGATGAGAATGACGTAGTCAGATTTAAAGTCTGAAATCAGGCCTTTGCGAAATGGGCAGCTGGGCTCGTGTTCAACTCTCTGCCTGCATCAGAGCTTCTGTAGAGATCGCTAATTCTGGTTTTATTTAAGCAGTGTAAAAATACATCAAAGCTGGGGTGTTTTTGAAAAGAGGCCATGAGTTCTGACTCAGGTGTTCGGCTGAAGCATGAGCCACTTCTAAAGATGCGTTGTAAGAGAATGCAGGACTTCTAAGTGACTTGAAGAGATTTAAACCACTTTGAATTTGAGTGACTTGAAAACAGTTGTGTGAATTCTTCTGTTTCTCCAAAGGATTCTGTGTTGCTGGATTTTTGGGTGTTTTTACATGCGAACTGCTCCACTCCAACGCTGAGGGGATGGGGCTCTGACGGGCTTTGATGTGGCTGCACGAACGCGCGCTCTCGTGTTCGGTTGCATAGGTGTTTGCTTTTCTAGCAGATGAAGTGAAAGGAGGGAGGTGAGCCTGGATTTCTTCAGCACCTTAGGTTTAGAGGAGATGCGTAGTCAGTTCAGTTGTATTTCCTATTGGACATCTGGAAAACCCCTTTTAAATGTGTTTCTGATTTGTCACTACATGTCCCCTTTGTGCAGGGGAGCCTGTAGGTTACCTGGCATGGGGCTGGCCCGGCGGCGGAGGCTCCAGGAGGTGTTGCTTTGGCTCCTGGCCCAAGGCAGTTGATCCAAAACCAGTAGGGAGATTTGCAGCGGCAGGCTGGGAAACTAAAAGTGAAAGAAACCCACAAGCCCTTCTGGTCTATAGACAAAACTCCCCTCTGCAGGGACGGGGCAGAGAGGAGCTGGGTGGCGAGGGAGCTGCAGGGAGCACGGGCGAGGAGGATCTCCTGGGCTTTGTGATCCTTGCGAGCCTTTTGAAAGACCTTGGTCGCAGGGCAGCGTGTTGCTGGATGCTCACCTCAGAAAAAAACAGCCTCACGTTTTCCCTCCTTTTCTTTGCTTGACTATCTGAGGGAGTTGGAGTTTGAGGAAGGATTTTTTTTTCCCCTTTGCTCAGCTTCTGTCCCCTGTGAGATTGGGTGGGAGCAGGCTCTGCCTGCCGGGGGCTGCCTCCTGTGCTGCCCCCAGCACACCCCATGGTCCCCTCCCGGGGGCTTGGTGGGCGACAGACGCAGAGTGGCCAAAAGATAAGGAAGAGGGGGGGGAAAACTCATGAATCTTCAGCATCACCATTTCCCCCCTACACTTTTGAGATCTCTGCCTTCCAGTTGTCTCTGGACAGGGGTAATTTTCACACCAGCACAATGTCATGTCAGGAGCCCACTGACGGCTGGTGGACGAGGCGTGAGACCAGAGTCCCTAGGTGGGAAGATGTGCTGCACCATAGGGGAGGGATTTTAGCTGGTCAAGAAAGTTACTTTTTTGGTGGAAATCTGTTGGTGTTTAGAGGTTGCTGCAGTGAAAAAGTCCCCTTTGCTGCCTAGAATGACAATTAGTGAGTGACTAAATTACCTCACTTGCAGGTTTCATTAAACTCTTCGATGTAGTCATTATCTGTGTCTTTGCAGTTCACGGTAAACTGGGGTCCCAAGGGAGGGTGGGTGCTCCAGTGAATGTGGAGTGGGTTTGCTACATCGTACAATAACTGTGGGTCAAAATTGTTAATTATTCCTTAATTAGCTATATGGCCAGGAAACCTTCATTACCCTTGATGGCAGAGACATGGTGCCCTCCCAGTTGTTTCCTCTTGTACCTTCCAGTCCCTGAGTGATGTGGCTCTGGGTTTCGCTTTTCCCTTATCTGAAGGCAGCGCAGAGAGACAGCAAAGCGGAAGGTCTTCTCACGGCATGTGCTAAACAGCCGTGTGTTGCTGCACCAGCTGCGTGTGGCGTTTCAGACAACGTGTTCCAGCAAACCCTGGGTTTAGCTGTGATCCTGCACCCTCTCTAGAGCTGGCAGGAGATGCTGGGGCCACTGGAGTATCGATAGACGCAGAACTGGCATCCCGAGTTGTCCTGAGGAAGAGGGCAGAGCGGGAGCCCTCTTGGGATGCCGTGTTGGTGCTCAGCAGAAGTGCTGCAGGTTTGCAACGAGCACTCAGCTGTGGAGCTGCTGAGACTATTTTCCCGCGTGTCTCTGGATAAGATGGAGGCAAGGGAAGAGACACAACATGAACTTTCTTCCCCAAATTTGCCATAAGGCTTCAGTAATGCTTTAAAGTCAACCCAGAGCTGCAGTCGGTAGGTGTAATTCCTACAAGCAGGAGAGCTTCCCAGGGACAGCAGAAAGGAGTTTTGAAGGGGGTAACTGGGGGGTGCAGGCTCTGTGCACATTTCGGGCACCCCTACCTGCTCGCACTGCGAAACGTCAGACCGGCCAAGTACAAAACGGCAGAAACACGCCTGGATTTTCTTGTTGTGTTAGAGATTATGTTAAGTGTTGCTTAAATGAAAAGGCTTTATTTTCTTACACCCACGTGCGTGTTTACTTCCTTGTCGTACCTTCTGGAGTTGAAAGGGCTCTTTCATTAAAAGAAAATTCCCCTGCAAACCAGCACTTCTGTTGTGGTTTTGTATGATGATGGACCGGTGAGTGTGTGTCTGCGTTTCCAGTAAGAGCTCGGTGGATCCCGGGGTCCGTGGGCTCCTTTCTGTCCTTGTGCCATGGAGTCAACATGTGCCGGTGACTTGATGACGGTTCCTATGGGAACGGGTTATGGATCCTCCTAACGAGGGGAGGAGGAGTGGGCAGAGGGACGAGGGCTTCTGCTGAAACGTGGCCAGGATTTCAAGGAAAACATGATGGCATGAGTACTTGAGCATGAGTTTGTGCTCCGTTGAGCATTGCTGCTCCTGGTTTTGTATGGGTTATCACCAATATCGCTGGTTTTAAGTGAGATGAGAGGGGGGGACAGACAGACGGGGCAGTGATGCCAGCTCCTTGCTGGGTCTGGTGCAGGCTATAAAGTGAGGCCAGACTCACCTTACAGTTTGGTTTCCAGCAGCGGTGGGTAACGTGGGAACAGCGTTTTGCGTTGTCTGTCAGACCTGTCCACCCGGGAACCCGTGCCGGGTTTGGGCTGTGTAAAAATGCCTTGTTACAACCTGACGATAAGTGCTGCTGTCACCCCCAGGGGACTTTGCAAGCAGGCACTACACCTACCCCGCTGCTCCTGTCAAGGTGTGCTGATTCAGTTTTTATCCCTTCCTTCCTTCCTTCCTTCCTTCCTTCCTTCCTTCCTTCCTTCCTTCCTTCGTGCCCGAGGAAACACACGCAGTTGATTTTTGGCAAATAAGAAAATTGTGACTTTAGTAATAAAGATGTAACCTCTCAGAAATACAAGACCCTTCCTGGTAGTACTTAAATATTTGCTTTTATATTGTTTTGGAGAAATTAAAATAAACTCCAGTCAGTTTGGAGGGTTTGCAGTGAAACACTTTTGTCTATAAGATTTGCTCCTGGAATTTGTCATCATAAAATGCATGCTTTATGCCTTTGCTTTTTTCTTGCATCTGTGCTTTTGATGCAGATAAATTACTGTAAGAAAATAAGAGAGAAAGCAGGTTAGTGTTGATACTGTTCTGGAGACAGTTTTGTCATTGTATATGTGGGTGCGTCTGTTGTTTTTATTATGAACAAGTCTCCTCTTTTAAAGATTATGTCAGCAAATAAAGGGAAATGTCATTGTCTCAGGTTGATAAAGACCAAGCACCCAAACTAACATCCTTGCTAACATCCTGCACAGGCCGGATACTCAGTAGTGTTCCGTGAGGATTGCAATGCAGTAGTCAAATTTAGGATGGGAGCTGCACAGTTAGGACCCGTGCCCGACATCTCTCTCAAATCGGATAGGTAATTCAAGCTCCAGTGATGCAGTGAGCCCCGTGCCCTTGTGCTGCCAGTGCTGGTGGTGCGTAGAGGATGCAGATCTCAGCCCGTGACATTCACCGTGTTACGAGGCTGCAGAGGCTCAGGGACTCGCGGTGGCACTGGGGCTGGAAGGGACCTGAGGACGTCTCTGGTCCTCCTGCTCAAAGGGGGGTCAAGACTAAAATCAAATCAGACCAGGAGATATCACTGAGCATGAGAAGAACACTGCCTTTCTGCTGCTGCTGTATTTGATGATATTGAGGAGAGAATGCAAACAGGGAGGGCTTTTCTAAAACATTATTATTATTTTTTCCCCTTTGGCCCAGCTGCACATACAGCTTTTGTGGCTTGGCGATACTTGTTCTCCTGGAGTTGTGACTGGGTGGTTTACACTCCTGCAGAGAATTGCTTGTATGAAAACCTTTACTGCAAATGAGCCAGCAAATGCATTTTCTTTTAAGCATTAAAAATATGTAGGGGTAAACAACTTCAGAATATGGCTCCAGTGGACAGAAACATTTTTTTTCCCTATCTTCTCGGTACATTGCAGGAGTCCCTTTCCCAGAACGCAGGAGCATTAGCTGACGCAGCCTCTCGTGATTCATCTTTTGGTTTTACCTGCGGGAGTACCTTACGCGTTCCTTTAAAAGGTCTGGTGTCGCTGGCGGTGCTTGTCTCATGTCAGCGCTGGGGCTGCACGTGCGGCTGCCCGCAGTTAGTGTGTTACTGGGTTAGTGGCACATCTGTATCCTCAGTTGGCACCGAGCGCTGCGTTGCAGTTTTAAGATTGTTTTGGACGAGCTGTGTGGCATCATGCCATGTTTTTTCCATCGCTCAGCGTCGGGAAGCCCTTTTTCTGGGCACTAATAACTTCCTGCAGTAGGTGCAGAAAGACCGGGGAGGCAGTGGTGGTGGTGTGGGTGGGACGGGGACGCTTCCCCAGGTTCACCTGTGCTCATCCCTTGTCACGCCTGCGGACATCGCAGCTGCGAATGCGGTACGTGGGCATGGAGGAGTCCCGCAGCAGGCAAGCGTGCTGGAGGTGGCAGGGAGGGCAGAGCAAAAGGCTGCGTGACTATAAACATCCAAAGAGGGCAAGCTATCAGCCGTCTTGTAGAAAGCTGGAAGAATGGACCAGGCATTAATCCTCCTGCCATTAAATGTTGCTCAGAGTACCTGGGAGAAAATTTCAGCCTAGCACTTCCACAAAGTGAGCGACGCCTTTGTTCGGCTACCTCTATGCCCAAACAGCCTTCTCGGGTTTGTTTGTAGAAGGTTTCTAGATGTCTGCCTGGGAAATGCTCGGCCCTCGAGGGTATAACAGAAAAATTAAGGGTTTTCATTTGGGCTGTATGCCTCTCCTCCTTGCTTGTAAATTGCTGGCGATGCACTTTCTTACGGCTTTTAAGCCTTTGGGATAAAACGGGAAACAATCAGAGGTCAAGTGAAAAAAGAAATAGTTTTGCTGAAGAAGTAAAGAATGAGGCCGGGATGTAGGTCAGATGCACACAGCACAGGACTTTAAGAGCTATTTTCTACAGCTAAATTGTACTTAGACACTTTTTGAAGTTCACATCTGTTGAGCAGATTTAAGGTACAAGCCTCCAGTGTTTGCATAGTAGTTTTTTTTCTTGCTTTCTAAAAATATGACCTGGAGACCTCCCTTTTGGTGAAAATGTTGAGAATCTTGCTGGGCTTCTCTTCCTTGCACATTGCAGAAGTGACTGTGGAGGCTCCAGAAATGCAGCAGGCAGATTAAGGCTTCCTATTTTCAGATTACCAACCGCCTGCCGCTCAGATTTTGCAAGTCCAGCCCCGGACAAGGGACCAGAGAGCCTCCGGGAGCATCCTCAGAGACCTTCGGCATGTCGGATGGTACAGCCTTATCTCCCCATGACCCAGCCGCCTGCGAAGTCTGTGGGGCTGCCCACCGGCAGCCTGGTGAGACAGGCAAAGGGATTTGGGTGAAGTCTTCGGGAGGAGTGGTAGAAGATCGTACGCGTGGGTTATGCCCGATACTTCCCTCGCTCCGGTGTTGCTCTCGTGTTTGATCTTGCTGGAGTTGCTCCAGGCTTGCGTCAGAGTCAGCCCCAGCTCTCCTTTCCTCTGACAGAAATCTGGAAGAGCTCTGTTTAAGGCAGCAGAGCAGCAGAAAAATATTTATAGACAGGAAGGGAATCTGGTCTCCCCCCACCCTTTGGCAGAATAACTATCAGTTTCCTTAAGATACATGCTTGGCAGCAGTGAAACGTAATTCATCCCAGTGAGTATACTTCTCCTCAGCATTCATCAGATGTAAAATGTCATGGATTTGTCATGTAATTTAATTTCTTCCATTCGGATATATGTTAGGAATGAAGTCAGCTGAGGAGATTACAAAAGGAGTATTGATGCTGTGGTCCCCGCACATACTTCGATGGGAGGAATGAAATGCCAGTCAGCTGGCAGTGCACGCTGCGCCGCAGCCCGGGCTGCGCCTGCTGTGTCTGCCCATCCCCAGCGCCTGGGACTAGGGAGTTGGACCAAGAGATGCGATGTGGACACCCCAGGAAACGGGAGGTGCAGGTGTTTGTTCAGCTCCTGCGCAGGGCTGTGTGCAGGCTCTCTCCAGGCAGCCCAGGGAGAGCGGCGTGGAGGTGCCTCACCGTCCCAGGCAAGCATCCCGACTTGTAGCCTGCGAATGCTGGTTTAAAAAATGTTTGAAAGAATCAATAAAAGCATCTTATGGGTTTATTGGATGGTTTGGAAACTGTCATGTTCCTCCTATAAACCATAGCTGTAGGTTCATGTTTTATTCTGCCTTTGCATTTAAGACAAGACAAGCTATGACTTGATGGTGGTTCTGTCACCACTTGTAACATTTGAGGAAAAACCTTGCATTGTTTCTTCACCTTTAATAGGAATATTATTTGCCTTGAAGCAATGGCAATAATCACTCCTTTTGAAATAGATGAGAACTGAAGTGTCTTTATGGGAAGAATTAGAGGAGTGAAAATACTGTTTTGTACATAACAAGGATCTGGTTTGCAAAGGGGGATGCTGTTGCCTTTGCGTGTAGAAATTCTTGGCCAGATCTGCAGTGCCATCAAGCCTGCGGGGAGCTGGGTGTGGTGCTTTCCATCAGCTGAGATCTGTACAGCGCCAGAGGCAATTTTATCTTTTGGCTGCTAGGACTGGGAAGGAGGCTTAGTCCCCGCTCCTCCTCCGGCTTGTCTCAGCCTCAGTGAGTGCGTGGAGTACCGGCTCTGCTTCGCAGGAGAGCAGTAAGGTTTCCGGGCCGCCTGGCCAAAACATACCTGGTGCGAGCCCTTGAGGAGCGGGTGGTGCCTCCGAGAACCAGATCTGAGGAGTGAGCACCCTGGGGAGGAAGGCACAGAGGAGCAAAGCAGAACACAAAGCCGTGATTTGGGCGTATGACTTGCGGAGAGCCCCGTCCTCCACCACCGCTGTGGGTGTCAATACCTGCTGTGGGTGCTGGGCTGGCCCTGAGCTGCGGGTTACAAACCAGACCTCAGCGGGCACTGCCGCCTTCCAGATTGCGTGGGGCTAATGCCAAGCAGATGTGGAGGCAGCAGAAGAGGGCTGTTCCCCTGCGTTGCACTTGGCAGGGGCGGCTTTGCGGGACTCTGCCTGGGGCAGTGCCGTGCATTCCTGGCGTTCCTGCGGAGAGCGGCTGCCCTGTGCCGTGGACCGCTTGTGCCAAACGATAGTTATTCCCCGTGAAACGCTCCATTGATGCTTTTCCGAGCCCACTGCAGCTGGCTGAACAGCGTGCATGTTATTCCTCCGTGCAGGCAGCCTGGCAGCAGGGGCAGGTTGAGCAGACCAGGGTCAGTCCTGGAGGTGCGTGCCAGCCCCAGAGAGACCTGCCTTGCTGTGAGTCAGAAAATACATGATTAAGGGGACGAGTATGAGTTAATGTGGCCATGTGAGGATGCACTAAGCTCTTAGTCATAGCAGGACCAAGCAGTATCTCTGTCCTGGTTTCAGCTGGGATAGAGTTATTTTTTTTTCCTAGTAGCTGGTATAGTGCTGTGTTTTGGATTTAGTATGAGAGTAATGTGGTAACACACTGATGTTTAGCTGTTGCTGAGCCGTGCTGACACTGGTCAAGGACTTTTCAGCTTCCCATGCTCTGCTGGGCGCACAAGGAGCTGGGAGGGGGCACAGCCAGGACAGCTGCCCCCCACTGCCCAAAGGGCTATTCCATACCATACGGCGTCACGCTCAGTATAGAAACTGGGGGAGTTGGCCGGGGGCAGCGATTGCTGCTCGGGGACGGGCTGGGCATCGGTCGGTGGGTGGTGAGCGGTTGCATCACTTGGTTTTCCTGGGTTGTGTGTTGTGCTGTTGTCCACCCCGCCCCCCCCCCTTTGTTTTCCTTTTCACTACAATTTATTATTATTATTTATTTTATTTTATTTCAATTATTAATAAACTGTTCTTATCTCAACCCACGAGTTTTCTCTCTTTTGCCCTTCTGATTCTCTCCCCCATCCCACTGGAGGGGAGGGCGAGCGAGCGGCTGCCTGGTGCTTAGTTGCCGGCTGGGGCTAAACCATGACAATCGCAGGGAGGGATCAACAAGTGTGCAGCATTTTCTGTGGAAAACTCAAAGGAAAGTTATTTGCTTTCCTGACTCACAGGAGAGGGAAGAAAGGTTGTGAAAGATGGGGACCCATTCTGGCTGAGGCATGGGACAGCCTTGGCAGGCTGGTGGCTGCCAGCCACAAGGCAGAGGACGAGCCAGGGATATCTTTCTATCTATTTATATTTGTAATGCAATTCAGTGTTTGGCTTAAAGTTGTGTTTTTATATAAATAGTGTTAGTGGGCTTCACATGAAGGCAGCATCCACTTAATCATTGCAATCTTCTCCGTGCTTACTTGCCGCTCAACTTTCTTATTTCTGGAGTTGCTGCTCTGCAGAGCTGGGGCTTGGGCACCGCCTGGATGGGGCTGTCGAAGGCGAGAGTGGGCTGCAAAGGTGCAAAGTAGATCCCTCAGTGTGCATTGTATTTGCTAAGGCAAAATATGGGTTACCCTTCTGGGACAGATCGTCATTTGGTGGGAATCGGTGTGGCTGTGTTCATTCCAGTGCCTCATTACCTCTATACCAGATGGGGATCTGGGTATGATGGTCACACCCCAAATATTTAATTGGCGTAGCTGTAGCACTGCAACAGTTAATTACTAGCTTATGACCCCCTTGAGTTGCCCTGGCTCCTGGCACTGACCCGTCATGTTACTGCTCCTGGTGTAGGGTTTTCCCGGGGTTGGGGACCCGCTGGGGCAGCAGCGGGGCTGTGTGATTGGGGTCAGCTTTGCAGCAGGAGAAGCTCCCATGCCCAGAGGAGGGTATGGTACGTAAGGTAAGAAAAGGGTGACAGGAGATACCTACGCTTTACAAGAACACCCAGCTGTGGGAGTCTTGCAACAGCAACCTCCGCTGAGGGCTGGCGGTGGAGCCCATCTTGGGGGAAAGTGATTTCAGTGCTGCACCTCCTGCCAAGTGGATGTGGTCACTGCCGACAACAACGGCAGCAGTCTTCCCCCAGACAAGTGCACAACCTTCAGTCAGAGGCGCCTTTTCACATGCTGGTAGGCTAGTTGTGTGTGTGTATGTGTGTCTGTTTGTTTATAATTTCTTCTTTTCCTAGTTAAAATACGTAGCGATTTTTATGCCTGAGAAAGTGAAAGACTGCAAGCGTTGGTGCAGGCGACCTTGCACGACTGCACTGCGGGATCCAGGGCTAACCAGTCTCCCCAGTCTCTCTTCCCTCCCCCATCCCTGCTTTTTCCTGCACAGCTCTTCTTGGGAAGAGATTTTCATCTGTGCCAGAACGTGCAGGGATTTTGTGCTTGGGATGCATATCCCCCCTGGGATTAATTTAAGGCTTGTTTTATTAGTGACCTAATCCATATCTGCATCCATTTCCCTGGCTGGTGGATGCACTAGCCAGGCCTCCTAACTCAGCTGTGGTTTCTTCTCCCTGCAGCTCTGCTGTAGGAGGCTGCTGGACAACTGGTGCAGCCAGCTGTGACCACCACCGGTGGGTGTATACAGACCTTCTCCTGCTCCCTGTCCGTTGAAGATGATGAGGAGTTGAGGGAATACTGTGGGGACGGGGATGAGAGGACTCTTACCCCGCTGCCTGTGGTCTTACTGTGCAACAGCCATGAAATAACGAGAGTCCCGTAGATACAATGATATGCTTTCCACCGTGGGGTACACCCCTTGGCTTTCTTCTTGGGGGGCATATGT
The DNA here is from genome assembly GCF_034638445.1 of Ciconia boyciana. Classification (NCBI taxonomy): domain Eukaryota; kingdom Metazoa; phylum Chordata; class Aves; order Ciconiiformes; family Ciconiidae; genus Ciconia; species Ciconia boyciana. Next base: position 2,132,023 of record NC_132943.1, on the reverse strand, counting down.
TTTTTGAGCAATGTCATTGTGTGTATCACTGAAGGTAACACTTGCACAATCCTTCCCAGGAAGGGAAACCGAGTGTGGTTTGCCTGACGGAGCCCCGGTGGAGGAGTTTTATATATTAAATACCTCTTAATTAAAGGTGAGGAAACCAAGATGTGGAGAGATTAAGGACCAGTTTTCTAAAGAAGCTCAGTGGCTAGTCAGGACTAGATGTTCAAAAGAGCTCAGCTCCTATTGAAGTAGTAAATGAACAACCGGATTTTCAAAGCATCTGATCACGTTGGATGCTGAGCCCTTCCAGCTGGGCTGTAATTGCCGGTGGGAACTGCCCACCCCGGGCGAAGGGAGGCTGTTCCTCTCCTGCTGTAGTTGGTAATGGGGTGGTTTACATCTGAACTAGCCCCTTGTAGTGTGGGGAGAAACAGGCGCTCAGGGCTGTGAGAGGTTTGACTGTATTCGTTTTGCATGGGGGAGGTGGATGCCGGACGTGCTCGTTCCTCTGCGTTGGCCGCAAAGGACCATGAGCTCAGAGGTATATATCTATATGGAGAAGGCAAGTCTATAGGGGAGGTGAACCCCCATCCTCTCTGTTACGCCCTGTCAGCTTCAACATCATCTACGTTGAAGCTTCCAAGTGCTTCGCGAGCAAGGGGGCTGCACGGGTAGTCGTAAGCAGATGCTTAAACCAGGCATCTACGAAAGAAGACATTAAAATTATTGAAGATGCTGTAATCTCGCTTGGTGCCTTTATTGAATTAGTACTGGAAATGTTTTCTGTTTTCCCTCAAAGCCATTGAATTCTATGAAAAATAAAAGGACATTAAATAGTCTATAAGCAGTATGCTGGATTATTGCTGTTAAAAATACTGAATCTGAAGAACAGAAAGTGACTGAGACATCATGAAAGCTTTTCTTCTCCAGTAGTTACCTACTTTTGAGTGGAGACCCCGGTGTGGTGGAACTGCCCAAGGAAGGAAGGAGGAATGTGGTGTGTATTGTTCCTTTATATTCTAGAAAAAAAAATGTGTAGGACATTAAAGAAAATGTATTTTCCTGCGGAGATGCTTAAACACACACTGTGTATGCATGAAAGGCTCCGTGTCAAAGGGGAATGACAAATAAGGAGAATTTTGCCATTATGCTGAGAACTCGCATCCATATCCTGCGTTTATTGCAGGGTGGCAGGGGGACGTGGTCATCCCTGCCTCTCCCTCTCGTCCCTCGTTCAGAGCAGCCGTGTGGCACGTGGCTGCTCGGCATGAGGTTGGGCTGCTAGTCATGGTGCAGCGCAGGTAACTCGGTCGTGCCCGAGTGTGCTGCCCCAGCAGTAGGAAGCAAAGTTTCCCCGTCTTAATTCTTCTGGCCCTTTTCTGTGGCTCTGCTGTGGACTCCGCCAGCTGCAGCCGTCCTCGCTTGATGTGGCTGCCTTCAGATGGCTTCCATCAGCTCCACTAATGAGCAGTGCAGCTTTTTTATTAAAAAGCACATGAAAGATGCCCGCGGAAGTTGCTGATTTCCCTCCCTGGCCTTTTCTAAAGTCATAAAATGAAATCTTGGGTTGTCTGTCGTGGCACAGATGTCAGCAGTAGTTCTGCTACGCAGCTCCAGTGCAGGCACGCACCCAGCACTTTTGAGACAGTGCTTTTTTCTTTTTTCTTTTTTTTCCCCCTTTCTTTATTTTTTCTTTTTTCCTTTTTTTTCCCCCTTTTTTCTTTTTCTGTTTTTCCTGCTTGGTTTTTTTTTTTCTGGATTTTTTCCCTTCCCTTCCCCCTGCCCCGTGTATACCTCCTAAATAATAAGAAATTGAGGAAAACGTAGTACGCAGGAAACCTGCATTATTCCCCTAGCTTCCATCCTGAGGGACATCTTGAGCTGCATTTTACATCCGTGGAGCAGAGTCCATGGCCCGTAGCTCTGTAGCGCACAAGTCATCACCAGCCCAAGTGCAGCAAAGCTTCTCCTGCTCTGAAAATTGGTTCTCTCGAGTGGAAGCAGGCAGGACTGTCTCCACTGGCAGCTCGTCCTTTGACAGAGACACGGTGCAGCGCTCTGTGCTCCCATAATTAACGAGGCAAACCGAAAAACGGAGCTGCCTCGTTTTGTTCGGGTGGCTCTTGCTGCCACTTTGCGCAGCGGCATGTTGTAGCTGTGGAGAACGACATCATCGCCCCTCAATTTTCAACCGAGAAGGAAAAGTACACGGTAGTTGCGGAATGATAGTTTTTGGGGTTGACAGGACCACAGCAAAGGGGGTCTGGATGAGCCGAGCTCCTCTGGTGGAAAGCATGGCCATCGTGCGCTGCGGAAGGAGAGCTGCCGTGTTCGGCCATCCGCAGCCAGCTTAAGGCCAAGGAAACCGAGGTAACCCACTGCATGGTTTGCCATATGTTTCCAATCAATAGTTTTTTGGCCGCCTCCGAGAATTAGTTGGTCTGACCTCACTGCGGCGCGAGGGCTGCGAGGAACAACGCTGCCTTCACCCCGCAGCAGCGTCCAGCCGGGGGCCCGGGGCCGGGGACGAGCATGGCCTGCCAGCCCCTGGCTGTGCCCTGCCCCGGAGAGGGGGACCTGTTCCCTGTATTGCATGATGCGCAAAAAAACCTTACTGACGAAATTATTATTTCTTATAATTTCTATTTTACTACCTGGAGGAGATGTATCTCCCCACGGCAGTACGTTGCAGCAGAGAGCGTTGCTGTCCTGAGGGCACGGTACCACAGATGGCTGCTGCTGAAGGTCCCGGTGAAGGGGCTGGTTTGCTCCTGGCCGGCAAAACCCATCTCTCTGGGTAAGGGACAGAACGAGCCAGATGGCGATCACAGCAAATCCTCCAAAGAGCGGAGGGGGCAAGGGGAAGAGGAAAAACTCAAACAAATTAGAAGTTAATAGCAAGTTACTGCAGATTTGTTGGAAGCAAGATCAGGAAGGAAAGCCTTTTTCGTGCATTTTTTTTCCTCTCTTAAAGTCATAGATGCCAACCTTTTATTTTATGCAGGTGCACAACCAGCAGGAGCCCAGCACAAAGGGGTGGAAGGGATCTGAACCCCCAAAACGGAGCTGTGATAAAGAAAACACCAATATGACAATATTTCCCTTCGTATTTAGAGACTAGCTTTTCCTGCAGGACGGATCTTAAACCGACTTGCAGAGTCACTTGAGCAGGTTCAGCAGTGCCATGCTGTTTTTGTCACTCTGGATTAGGAGCTGGGGGAAGCAGAGGACCTGAGTTAGCCCGTGCGGGGTGAGAGATGGCAGGCCACCTCGGAGGTCGGCTCCCCGAACCGCTGTGGCCGAGCGGCCAGTGGAGCACGGTGCGTGCTGGTGGAGTGCTGGTGGGACGAGGCTTGCTGCGGGAGAGCGGAGGAGACGTCTGTGGGAAGCTGGAGTGGCAGGAGCAGGAGACCACAGGGAGTCTGTCTCCTTTGGGGAAAGAAACCTGGTCAAACTTGTGACGGGCTTGTGCAAAATCACCCCCAAAACCATTCCAGCCAGGTTTTTAGCTGGGAGAATATTTGAACGTGCATGGAGGGACTCTTAGAAAGATGGAAGTGAAGGCAACGGTATAGTCATGAAATTATGGACTCCTTTTCCTTGTACATCGTCCTGGATAGGCTTGTTCACAGAATCGTGTAGGTTGGAAAAGACCTTTAAGATCATTGAGTCCAACCGTAAACCTAACACTGCCAAGCCCACCACTACACCGTGTCCCCAAGCACCTCACCCAAACAGCTTTTAAATACTTCCAGGGATGGCGACTCAACCCCTTCCCTGGGATATGTTAGATATGTTGGGTTCACAGGTGCAGACAATAATCATGACTCCCACTGAGGAGGGCATTGCATATATATTTTTTTCATTAATTTATATTATGGCTTTTAAATGTCACAGCAATAAGATTTTAAAACAAATCAATAGGAACTGTTTTCATCAGCCTGGATTAGGACATGAGGGAGAGGGGGACAGAAGCTCTTTGGTTATCCACAGCAGTGCGGTTGGAGGGGTGGCTCGGTGCGCAGCCGCAGCGTGCCGTAGGAGCAGACGCAGCACGCGGGATTTGGCCTTTCTGAAGGCGGGTGGAAGCCCCGCTGCAGCCAGCAGCTGCCCGGCACCACGGCCGTGCCTGCAGCACGCAGCCAGGGCTCGTGCCACCCCGGGCGGGCTGTTAATCGTAACTAATTAACGTCCGCTTAAAGTACCTGCAGCCAGAGTGGTACGTCTGGAAAACACTCGGAGTGTCGGTGGGAAGGGGTGAAAATCCCTTCACTACTGCCTGCTCTTGCCTTTACGTGAGGAGGGAGAGAGTGACTTGCTGCTTGTCGGGAGTGTCGGATTCAGTGTCGCTGGGGGAAGCTTGTCTCCCTCCAGCTCACCCCCTGCACAGAGCTGCGGCCGCGAGTGCTGCTGCTGGAGGAGAGCTGCTCCGGGGTGGTTTCATGCCAGACGCGTTAGCGTGGGCCCAAACCAGTCTGACTGGCTGCGGTGCGCAAAGGCAGATCCTGCTCTTGCTCTGTCCCCTTTGCTCTCATTTAGACTAGTCCCTGCCGTCCACGGTGCAGGACTGGTAGCCACCACCTTTCCAGGCACCCTCTAAACGAAGCAGGTGGCCACCGCAGCCTTGGTGCCCTCCGCTCTGGCCGCCACAGCTTGTGCTGTCTCTGCAGCATCCCCAGGTCTCCAGCGGTGCACCGGCTTCTGCGTGCCTGATCTTGCCTTCCTCCATTGCGCCGTGACCCGAAGGGGGGCCGTGTACAGCTCTGTGCTTTTTGAAAAGTGCTTTTTAGCATGAAACATTTACCGTTTTCTTGTTCTCCTGGGCTAGATATGGCACACGGTCCTCGCCTACGTGATCGCTGCAGTTACGGAAAGGGTTCTTGGGCTGAACTCATGACCGAAAGCTCTTGTGGGTGTAGGACGGGCTTGTGCGAATTGGAGCGCGCAGCAGCAGCAGCGGCCAGCTTCCTGCTCTCCAGAGGTTATTTGTCTTTGCTTTATACACAATCACTGGCTGAACACTCTTTTTCAGGTTTTCAATTGGAGGAGGATTTCTGAAGGTAGTGAGTGTTTTGAAGGCAGAGCTGACGTGTCCAAGAGTTAAATGATGCCTGGAGTATTGAAGTACTGAGAATTTTCCATAGCTAATAAAGGAGAATTTATCACAAGAATAGCCATTATTAAAAACAGTCACAAACTGTTGGGAGATGTTTTTGTATCTGATAAGGAAAGTAAGAAGATAAAACATTAGATCCAGGCAGTGAAATCTTAGCTCAATTTAAGCTAAGAAGGATTTTTGCTGTTTTCTTCTCAATAGCCAGGATTTCAGTTCTCTACTCAGACTTTTTACAAATTTCCAGGCTTGGTTATAATTTAAGGGCCACTTCCCATCTTGCATAAGACCAGTCATAACTTCACGGAGCAGTTCCTGCATCCGTGTGAGCTGGACGGCGTCTTGCAGGAAGACGTCCCGTTCGGTGATGAGCCTGACTTGCAATCCCACGCAGGGAAAATTCCCAGTGACATCAAAAGGAAGTATATGGAGAGCAGGGAACACAGCATCAAACCCAAGAGATGATAATTTTTTATGTAAATCTGTTCTGATGAGCCACTGAAACACCTAAAAGCAATAAGCTGGCTAAATAGTCTTTTTGCATATTGTGTTTATTTATCTTGTAAGTGGCTCACCAGTTTGGAAGGAGGGCCGTGTTTCAAATTAATTTGAGTAAGAGCCTAAGGTTGTTCCAGTTGCTCCGTACCCTCTCCTCACCTTTTGTCGTCTTAGATGGCAGTTTAACTGGGTCAGGAACAGTATTTTTGTCTTAGCTGGGGAAACAATGAGCTCAAGCAGCAACAGCAGCCATAATAAAAAGCCAAATTAATTCCTGATGAATTTGCATCACTTTGCATCGGTTGTGGTTCTGGCAGTTTGGTTCTCGCAGAGCACAAATGGCATGTACGGATGAGTAAAGCTGCTCAGCTGCAAGTTGCTTTGGAGGTGTGTTTCAGCCTTGAGGTCCTGGGAGCACGAGCATCGCCTGCCTGGCTCACGGGGTTGTGGCCCTTCTTTAGTGAACGCACACCGAGAGCTTTGAGCTCCCTAGATGAAAAACGCTCTTGCGAGTGCTGGGTGTTGTGATAGTCACTGGCAGGGCGGCACAGCACCTGGAGCAAGATTTGGTGGAGCCAAGGTAGCACGGAAAAGTAAACAGTACCTTGCTGAGAGCTCGGTCTCGCGTCGCTCGTTGGGAAGTTTTGCAGTGCTCTGTGCTGGGAGAGGCACGACCGAACGGCTTGGCGTCAGGCCCGTGCTCCACTTCAGCAGGCGAAAGTAACGGCAGGGCGACCACCGCAGGCTCCTCGCTGTCTTTAAATCGCAGTAACAGGGCAATAGGATTTTAGGGTGACGTTTATAAAGGATATAACCACCACAACCTAGTTGCATGTCTTCAAGTGCTACTAGAAAAATCGAATACCTTGCTGCTGAAGAGAGTTCACGGGCACAAGTGTGTGGTGGGCAGAGCTCAGTATTCTTCTGCAATATTCTTAATATTGCAAGAACAGGTTTACTTAAAAAAGCTTTTATTACCTTTCTCTAGTTGCACTTGGTTTTCATTTCCACAGTAATTTTTTAGCCACAGATTTGTATTTTTGCTGCATGAATAGCTAAATAAAAGGATGCCAAAAGCCTAACTTAAAGTTGATATTCTGATTTCTGTCCAAAAAGTAATTGTTTACTCTACCATTGCAAATATGTACACATGGCACCAGCAGCTGCCTGAAATTATTTTGGGCCAGATTCTGCTTCCATTGAAAGTGGTGTAATTTCAAAATAGTCCCTTTGTCTGGATCCTCACTGGGCAAAGGCTCTGAACCCAGGAGGGGTGTGGGTATGGGTGTCGTGCGTGTATATACACAATTTTTGTGTTAGTATACGGTAAACCAGCAAAATATTTTGTTCACACTTTAAAATGGGTTTGTCAGCACTTTTCTGATATCTTGTTGAAAAATAGAACCAAATAAAAACGCTGTAGTCAGACACAAAAAACCCCTCTCTGTCTTCTGTTTGACCGAAATGTCTGGATCAAACGGGTTTGCTTTTTGTGCTGCCAAGGAGGTCAGAAAGTTTACAGGATTTATGTAACAGAGCAACTGGGACACAGCACCACACGGTGATCCACACACGCGGCGCGTAGGAAGTAACTGTATGAAAATTGAAATACTTTTCTTGCACTTCTCTCTAACAGGGTGGAAACAAAATGATCGGGGTTAGTTGCGACGGGAGTGAGGAAATGCATTCTGTGAGTGAGCGCTGGATCCAGAGTACTCCAGAATAGCAGTTTTGCTTTTTTCTGGCTTATTGGGAATACTTTTCTTCTGAGCACATTTACACGTGTGCCAGGCGTTACTCTTAGAACCCAGGTATATTCCAGAGTTACTGGATAAATGGTGCTGTAGTAGTTAGTACCCGAGGTAAACTGTGCATGCACCGCAGCCAGCCAACAAGCGCCAGTCCCATCGCCTTCAAAGGAGACTGTATTTCTTAGAAGACCACACAAGAATCCCGCGAGTGTATATTTACAGTGCTTGGCTTTCTTTTCTTTTTCCCCGAGTTCCCTACAGTTTTTATTTATTTATGCACTGGTGGAGGTGCGGGATGCTGTGGTCAGGTTTTCCAGCGCTGTTCTTGCAGCGGGGACTGCAGGTGTGGAAAGCTGAAGCCGCAGCAGTGGCCGAGCAGCGGCAGTCGGCGATCGTCACCCGGGCTGCGCGTTGGGGCTGGTGTGCTGCGATGCCCGACTTGCAGCTCGTAGCATCCAGAAGTGACTCAGAGCTGCTTTACAGCGGAGCCATCCTAATGCATTCGCTTTTAAAGCTCTTTTCAGAGCCTTAAGGATTGTTAAAGTTTGAAGGCGACAAAACTGGTGTGGTAATTAGTTATGCAAATAGAGTTAAGGAGAGGGTCTGACTATGGGAAAGACGTCGGGGCATGAGGCCGTATTGCAAGTATATCCTGTGCTTTCATGGTTTTCAACATAAACTTATGACTTTTCTGAAACATCCTACAGAACTTTCAGTGATCCTGAATAACTAAATAATCTTCAAAGGAATATTAGTGTGTCGCCTCTCAAGCTCAGTTTGGCAGAAAGCTCTGCTTGAAGAAATATTAATAAAATGGTGGGTGATTCATGTAGGCTTTGTGAACCTTAATTGATTCAGGTTTATAAAGAACTTTGATCCAAGAATGAAAGGCATTCAACAGATGTGAACAATTTCAAGTGACAATTATCCTTTATTTGGAGGTACTCCCTTGTTTTGCTGTAATTAATTTGTATTCTTCATACCCAAGTGGTGATGGGGATGACTTTCCCTGGTTCACAAATGGCTCCTGCTGAGTTCGGGCTCTCGGGGTGAGTCTGGAACGGGTGTCTGCCCTTGCTGTACCTCTCCCCTACACCCACACTGTCTGCTCGCCTGGGCTCACCGAGCATGTTAAAGCTTGACATCACCGTTCAGTCCCATCCTGATTTCGCAATAATAAAAAGCAGAATTTGGAGAGCGAGCTGCCAGTTTTAATAAGCACTGAAACACACCCAGCCAAGTTTACTTTATTGTTCTTGGGATACACAAAAAAAAATTGTTTGTACAATAACATATTTTGGAGGGTTTGGCTGACTCCAGCCTTTCCTGCCTCCTCCTTTGTTTTCCGGATGCATCAGCAGATGTCCGTGAAAGTGCTAAATCTGCACCCTGCCCGACCTTTACCGCTGAGGAAGGTAAATCACTTCTGGCAGGAGGCTTCCCAGAATATCTCCAGAATGATACTAGTGCTGTTGTAAACAAATCTAATTAAAGAGGAATCTTAAGAAGGTTTGCTTTTTTTCTTTTTTTTTTCCTGCTAATGTTTTAGTTAGTAATCTGTATCATCGCAGTGCCTATGTGGAGTTTTACACTTTGGTGCTTTCTCAAGAGGTGAAAATTTGCTAATGATTTGAATTTTAGGGTTTTTGGCTGTTGTTTCTTTTAAAGACATTTTTTTGGGGCAGAGAATAACTTAGAGATTAGACCACCAAATGAGAAATAGTATTAGAATTATGACTTGGAGCGAGATGCTTTAAGCCTGCGTTTGGCATGTGTGGTAGTGGTGGACTCCTCTGGGCTCTCCTAACCTGGACCACAGCGCTTTGGGGCTGAGAGGAACTTCAGCTGGAAGGAGTAGAGGACCGGAGCAGTTATCCAAGTAACCAGCCGCAAAGCAGTGGATGTTGAGTCTTTCTCTGGATGCGTCTCGTCAGATGGATCTTCTGCTATTGCTGTATGTCCACGGGTCATTCTTCTGTCAGTCCTGTCACTCGTATTAACAATTTGGCTGCTACTTCATTAGCAATTAATAAAACTTTCTGGGATTTAAAGATAGGCTCCTAAATCTCTATGCGATCACCAAAATAAGCATATTCCTTTCCCAAGGGTGTGTCTTTAGGTTCTTAAGTACAGATCTGGTCAGCAGCCAACTTTGAAAGCTGGGCTCAGCCCTCCTTTGAGGATGTCCTGGTCCTAGTCCTGGTCCTGTCCCTGGAGCACGTTCAAGTGAGTTTTGCAAAGCTCCCCTGGGCAGGAAGAGCGGAGGAGCCCCAAGTCCCCAGCTCCCATCTTCTGCAGGTGTGACCCTGGGAGCGGCTGTGTTCATCTCCAAAAGGGTTCATCTGGAATATCTTGCAAGTCAAATTTTCCAATGTATGTGTGAATGCAGGTTTATCAAGTGAATTACAGGGGAGCGAGTTGTTATACGCAAGGGTAGGGAATGGTGTTCATCTGAAGTGCTGGTTGGGAAAATGACCAGGGCAGCGAAGGCTTCCTGCTGACTTTCATGGGAGTTTTTGGCACGTACTGTTTGCCAGATAGCTCTTGACCCTAAGACATGTCATCAAATTATTCTATTGGTATTTTTAAAAAGTAAATATAAAACCACTATTTAAAAATCATGGCACGTACGTATTAGCAACATGAACTTCAGCATAACTATGAGACTTTGTATTTTGGCTTAAAACAACTCAGACAGGAAACTAATACCAACGCCCATTTCAACAGATGTCGTGTGCCAGGAAATCAATATAACACGTTTCCAAGTAAGAGACACGTTCTGCATGAGAATTGAGTAATGAAGTCATGACTTAACACACAGATAGTGTCAGAGCCCTTCAAAAGCATGCATTATTTGCCATGGGGAAGAACAGCGTGTGTAGGTACGTGTGCTGAAGGTGTGGAAGGGTCTGGTGCCTGGACAGGCGTGTTGAAGATGACAGGCTCCGTGTTTGGTCCCCACCTCCCCAAAACGCTGTGTCACATTGCTCCCAACATTTCCTCTGAATGTGCAATTCCCGGTCCTGGGGTGGGGAGGAAGAGTCTCTTGGGAGCTGTTTCTTGGAGTCTCTGGGAGAGAGCTGGATGTGTCTTGTGGATCATCTGGGGCAGAGAACAGCCTTGTTGTCGATCAGAGACATCACACTTAAATGTCCCCAGGGTGCTGGGTGGCAGTCCTCTTTCTTGACCCTGCCTTGTTGCAAATACCCTCTACGATCACCTTCATCTCAGCAATATGCAATGCCAGATTTTCGCCGGCTGCCAGGAGCTCCCGGGCTCTGCTGCTGCAGTAACACATTTTCAGGGATGTGAACTCCTGCTTTGGGCTCCTATTAAAGAACCTACGCAGTCCTGTCCTTAACTCCCAAGAACAAAAATGGTCCTACTGGATTTTGGGGCTGAAGTGGGGTTTTTGGTGCGAGGAATGTCTGTTCTCCCTCTGTGTTTGTAGATGCTCTAACTCCATAGGTACGGGACCGAGAAGGAAGGGTCTATAGGCACATGGGTGCTTTGCATGTCCCTTCTCCTGGGTGAGCTTGGCAGTGGCTTTGGGAAGCAGGAGTTCTCTGAGCAATGTAGTAACCGCTTCTGTGAGAGGAGCTGCACTAGAGGACTTTGGGGAAAAGCAAGTGAAAGCTTTGAAATGCAAACTGAAGGTGATAAAGATGTCGGGGTGCAGTATGGTGGTTGGAAATTTGGGGGGCGATAGGTGCCTTGTTTTTTTGTGGGCTGCTTTCCAGGGGCGGGGGGCAGTAAGGGGAGTGCTTCCCGGGCACGTCGAAGCATCTGCGTGATTTTGGCTCCAGATCCCCTCTTATGCAGTGGCCGAGACAGGGGAGATATAATTGAGATGCTGCGCTTTTTTTTAGTTGGTAAGGCTGGCCAAGTTTATTAAGATAAATATACATGAAATTTGCATAACTGGCAGAAGAAGGCTGTTTACTGAATCCTGAGAAAATTGCCGGTCTTTTTATTAGTAATGCATTAAAATAGCTGAACGCGCAGCCGGAGCTCCCTCCGGGTTAGCGTTGGTGTGCAGGATGGGTCCCTGGGATGCAGCCCCTCCCTGCACTGAGCTCTGCCTCGGGACCCCTCTGAGCATCCTCCTTGTGTTGCCCTTCTTCCGGAGGCCGAGGATCACTGAGCCTAGCTGCAAAACTCGGGACATCAGAGAGCCCCAAAAATGCAAAGAGCGGCTGCATGCAGATTAAAATGTCATAGACGAGGATTACGGAGCTTGTTTTACTGCTGCGTTTTGAGGGTGCATTTGCACCCTGTTGTTGCTGCTGTGCCTCCGTGTCAGGAGCTGCGCCGACGTCTGCCTGTGCCACTGCCTGAATGCCAGTGCTGCTTGCGCCCTGGTCACCGGTCATGCCGTTCATCACCACAGGCACGATGTCTGCTTTGCTGTCACACCGCTTGGCATTTTTTCACAACTTGTGTGATCAGTATCTAGCGTGTTTTTTGGACAGAGATTCACCTGATAAGTAGGTGCTGTAAGAGCTTGGCTGATGTAGCTCAGGTTGAGAAATCAGAAGAGGAACCTGCTGAAATGGATTCCCGTCTTTAAGATACTTTGGGTTTGAGGTGGGATGGGTGGCTGACCCACCTGTATGTACCAATAATGAGGCTCAAAGTTCAGTATGACCGTCAGACTTCAGTAAGAACAACAGTAAGCTAAATACTGATAAATTTATCTCCCTTAAGACTGTGTTAAAATCAGGTGACAGTAAAGACAATATAAATCAGTTTTAAAATCTGATCGGTAACACCATTAGGAGTGTCTTCTGACTTTAGAAGAAATCAGATTCCTGTTGTGTCCTGACCTCATTTATATGCTGCATCCCCAAGGACTTTTGCCATGTTAGTAATTTTTACCGAGGTGCCATCAAAGCGTTTAGAAATGGTCTCTGACATACTCAAGATGTGGAAGCAAGGAGCAGCCTGTGTTCTGACACATTTACGTGCAGAACAACTGCCGTTGTTCCTTCTGTGGGGCAGAAACAGCCGTGGCTGCCATGCCAGCGTGGAGTCAAACTCCATGAGCTCATTACGCTCGATTGAGTAGCACAGGGTGGGAAGGAGTTTTTGTTTTAATAATGGGCAGAATGGTTCCCATTTTCTGCTCAATGAAATCATAACAGGCCTTGATCAATGCTAATATGTCTGCATTATTAATAATTTCCTAGTATTCCTCCATTAAGAGCCTTTGCTGAGTGCCTGCATAGGTGTTTGGTGCAGAAGCCACCCACCTCCCTCCCTGGGCAGCTCTGAGGAGCCAGAGGTTTTTATACCTCTCGGAGCAGAAAATGACCATGGCAGAGCTTGTGTATGGAAAGCTGCAACGGAAGAAAATCTTGGGATGAAATAGAGTAATGAAGTTTTAAACATACCTAAATGGGGAAATGGCATGACTTGGATAACAAGGGAGTATAATTAAACCCACTTAGGCAGACTTCAAGGGGTTCTGATGACAGTGTTGCAGCCAGGAGAAGAAAGGACCCGTGGCTTGAGATGGTATCTGTAAAACCTCGATACGTGTGTCGAGCTTTATTAATGGCTTTGCTGTGTTGTGTTGGATGTTTTGATGGATATCATGAGGTCCTAATTGGTAAAACATGTTTTACTAAAATAGCCCTCTGCCCTCATGCTTGGCTTTCTGCAGAGACAGTGTTTGTCAGGGAAGATGGGAAGTGCAGGAATGCTGAAATCCCCGCAGGGCTACGCCTGGATTTCACTGGTGTGAGGCTTCCTTGGGTGTATCTGCGAGGAGCTCAGGTCCAGCTGGACTCTGGGCTGCAGTCCCAGCCGGCCGCCGCGCAGCTCGCCCCGCTTCGTTTGCAAGCCACAGGCTGTCTTAGCTAATAGGCTGTGAAAGCTCCACCGGGTTTTTCTCACACTTGCAAAGTCACGTCCCTGGTGGCAGGGCTGGCAGCGCTGGGAGGTGCAGCAGGTACCTGGGCAGAGGCTGGAGCCTCGGCGTTTGGCTACGCCGGGAGCTGCCGGATCCCTCAAACACACTAATGACCTCGTCTCTGCCTGGTCCTGCTTGACTGGCAGAATAAGGGTCTTCCCGGGTACCTGGTGTAACAGCGCAGGCTGGGGCTTTCTTTGCTCTCTGTATTTTTATAGCACGTTCTGGAGGTCCTCAGCCTCTTGCCCTTTAGGGTTCCCGTAATCACGGTTTAAGTATGCCAGCAGTCGCGCTGGCTGCTGGTGGTCTGTGGTGGGGAGGGGAAAACAATGGCAGATTTAGAGATTCAAATGCAATTCCATCGTTTATGTTCTTTCCTGTAAAAGTATTTTTTCTAGCGCCGCAGTTGTCTTTATAGACGTAAGTACTCATGATTCTACTTCTGGAGTGGTTTGTAGCAGTATGTGTCACAGTCGGTTTGTATCGCGTGCTTTTTAGCATAAAGGTGTTTTCGCTGGTTTTTCTTTCCATGGAAGGTATTGGGGGGTAGCATAACTCCCGCTGTCAGCTCAGCCCCTGCTTGTTGGGAAACTGTGTCTCGCTGGTATAAATATTGTATAACTGCAGAAAACACTGCATAAATCCCTCTCCTGGCTTTTTCATTCATTAGTCTGCAGGTGTCTCAGACTGCTGTTGATGAAGATGTCCATCCCTGTCTTCTGCTGCTTGCTTACCCTTTCTCTTTTTTAAGTAGTTGAGTGATATTCAATTTTGGGTGGTTCTGTTTTTCTTCTGACAAATGCTTTTGGACAAAGGCATGTGTTTCTCTGGGTGGTGGTGAATGCGATTGCACAAGCTGATTAATCACCACCGGCAGCGAGGGCCCGAACAGCCAGATCAGGGTGCGGGGCTGTGGTTTCTCGGGGCTGATGTCTGCTGGGTCGGGCAGTGCCCAATTCCTGTTGTCCAGTTAAACTGATGTGGTCTGAAGCAGTGTCCCTTGCGATGTGTTTCCAGAAGTGATCTGATTGCTCGTTTTCTGCTATCAATCATAAGGATTACCGTTAACTTGGAAACTCGGAGCACTTGCTAAAAACGTATTGATGAAGCACTGTGAGAGAGGTGTTTTCACAGCCCTGTTACAGAGGCACAAAGGGAGATGCAAGAAATACATTAAAGAACAGTATTGTATTGTTCTCCTCTTTCACAGATGGTTATTTTTTTGTCCAGCGTGACCTTTTGTGCCTGATCCTGTGTGTCTTCTGGTATTCCTTTGTCATTTTAGGGAATACAGGCTCTTCTTTTGCGTGTAGATGTCCTTCTTCAGCTGCAAGCACGGCTTTCAGACTGCGGGGTGAAAGACTGGAAGCTGTTCTTTCTCAGCGTACCTTCTCTGGTTTGCTATGCTACTGCTGTAGCAGAAGGAATTTGCAAGTGCAAGTGAGCGTAGCCACATCTGTGATAATATTAAGAATGCCATCAGAGAACTGGGGGTTCCCCTGCTCAGGAGAGTGCTGCTTGGGGGTCCCTGCTACTGCTCTAAAAGTCATTTGCTGCAGACCATTGACCATTAGCTCCCTGGTGTCTTGGGAGTGAATGTGTCTGCCTGGAAGAAGCATTAGTTACCATGTTTTGAGTTAACGTGGTTTGGGAATTGATCATCTTTTCTAATCCTGTAGCGCGGTACCGTTTCTGGTTGCTTTGTGTTTTTCTTGGCAAAGTGTTAGGATGGGCATTATCCAGCCAGATCCTGCATTTGCTCCTGCAGAGAGGAATTAAGATGGATGTGGTGTTCGGAGGGTTTCACACTGGCTTTATAATACTCTCTGTCTCATTTTAAACCAACAGCCCATAATTTTAGCTGGTATTAATTGTGTAACTGAGCAATAAAACTACCCATTCTAATGGTATGAATTGCAGTTAATGGGAAATACTGGCTGTGAAATCGCGACGTTTGCCTCCAAACGTTTACGTCCCCTTTTCCTAACGACCTGGCTAGTGGGCGTTTTGGGCAAAGCCATAGTCAGGAATTCCTTCTTGCCTGGCCCGAGGACATTCAAGGTTAGCTGGAATGAGCAAACGGCTTGAAATCAGTGCCGCTTCAGGCAAAGAGGCAGTAAGGTACCATTTGTTTGCAGAGGACGGGTGGTATTCTTGTTTAGCTGCCTGGTACTCGGTGTCTACACAGCCTGGTAGCACGGACCCAGTTTTGCAAGGGAACCGCTGCAGCCTGCGCAGAGGTGAGCGTGCCCTGCAGCTCCAGCTCCACCGGGAAATAAAGCCAAGGCAAGAAATTGAGAAAAGTGTTAGTTTTCACGGCACTGCCAGTTTTGATGTCACGAGGGCACTGAAGCAGTGACAGTTTGCCATTCTGGAAGAACTGCTGGGGCAGGAGGGGCTCCCGTGTCCTGTTGGTGTTTTTAAGGAGTGGTGGAGGTCCGTGCTGGAGGATTGCCACTTCACCTCAGGGATCTGAGCTTTGCCCCTGGTCATACCTTTGCTGATGATACCAGTTCATTTAAGAAATTGTGAGCTGGGAGAAGTTGACCCTGGTGCCTGTGAAGAAGAGTATGTTGGTCTGTGGCCGGCAGTGGTGGGGTTTAACGGGTGTTGGGTATTTAGTACAGTGCACGAACTGGCCTGAAAGTGGGGTAAACCTGATCGGTGCTGATGTCTCACTCTTCCCATCCTCTTTCCTGCAGCGTGGCTTGAAGGAGGACCTGACTCATGCACCTATTTTAGAAGCTGATTTTTTTAATGTTCTCTAACAAGCATTAAGAAAGCAGGATTGCATGTTGTTCTTTTCCATTACCATTTTTCCCTGGGACAGTCTCGCCTCTCCTAGCTCTTACGGTGCTGGCCGTGCTTCTGCACTTGTGGCTGTCCCTGCTGTCAGTATGGTAACCCTGGATCTTCAAGGTTTTGAAGCTCGGCTCTGTTGGCATGCTCCTGGCTGAAAGCTGATGGGCAAGGTATGAGTCTGGGAGGGGATTTTTGTCCTCCAAAATTAAATAAAGCCTTATGAGCATCCAGCAGATTTTTGTATTCCTGCAAATCACAGAAATTCTGTGTTCAGTGTTTGTGGAGTGAAACAAGGTAACCTGCAGCCTGACTGTGCCCCGGCGGCTCTGAGCCCATGGCAGCCCCACGCATAGCATTGTCTGTGGGGTAAGCTGAGGCCACCCGGCATCCCAGGGCGCTGGGGACGGTCCTGGCCGGCACTACCCCACAGCATCATCCAGGGCCTCGCTCAGGCTTGTTTTGGGAACGGGGGGTGGTGTTGGAGAGTGCTCCCAGATAAAGTGTACCCGGGTGAGGAGGATCACAGTGTTTTGGAGACAGTCAAGGTCCTGCACGTGTGGGCGAGTGGACGGCATGGCAGCCAGTGGCACGGGTCTCTTGGGGTTTGCTGGCATCCTCCAACTGCCCTGCATGCGGTGGCCGAGCGCTGCTGTCATGTTGACGCAGCCTCCTGCTCCGTGATGGTCCGGCGGAGCCGTGTGTCCATCTGGGTGAGGGTGTTCCCATCTGCCTCGCAAAGGGTGCTGGCTGTGGCCAAGCACAACAGCTTTCCAGCCACCCAGGAGGGATGCTTCTTGTCCTTCCTGAAGCGCAGGCTGGAGGACGGGGAAGCCGAGAGGCAGGTGGAGGCAGAGCAGAGCCTCGGCATGCCTGGACTGCCAGTGCTGGGCTGGGGCAGCGAAGGGTGGGCACCTAGGAGCCAAAAAGAAACATCTTTCTCTAAATGCCAGATTTATTTTAGTTATTTTGCTGCCTTAAAGAAAAAAGTGGCTGGGTATTTAGGCCCCAGACACTCTGTCTCGATTATATTATAATCTCATAGGCAAACCCAAAATATTAGAGAGATCTGCAAAATTAAGGCTGTGTTAACTGGCGGGAGCACAGGTACAGTGTGCCGAATGCACTCCCTTACGGGTACTGTGGTACAGATCAGCCTGGATGCGTGCAAAGCCCCTAGCACATGCAATATTTTATCTTTTATCCATGCAGAATTTTCTCACTTCCCATTAAAAACAGCCTTGCTCGTAAGTTGGCATGGCATAGAAGTAAAATGTGTGCCAGCTGCGGGGAGAAATTCCTGTGCTGGGGAATGCTGGGGTCGGTGCTCAGACTCCTGCTGCTCCTGCGAGCTGGTATTTCTTTCAGGGGATGTAATTCTCGTTTCAAGGCATGAGCCCAACTCCTGACTAATGACTGCGAGGCGTAAACATTGCCTGGAGACGAGGGCTCCTGCCTGCCTTCTGCAAAGTGCCGTACATCCTCCTTTGCTGCCCCTGGTGCTGGTGGGTGTCGAGGCAGGACCTCCAGCAGCCAGAGCTTGCGGGGTGGGGACGGTGTTTCCTGGGCTTTGAGGTGGCTGGGTCCCATCAGCAACGCTCATGCCAGATTATTTTGTGATTGCAGACACAAGTTCTGCTCATCGTTTGCCTTGCTGGCAGGAAAGGTGGCTGCTCCGCAGCTTGGCGGCTACTGCTGGTGGTTTCTACCCTTCCGAGGAGACTGATTAATAATGCAGGGGCTTTAACTGTGAACTAAGTCCTGTTTCGGTGACCCATTTCCCGGCTGGAGCAGTCCCAGCCCCTCTTGTTCCTCTGTGGATCCTTTGTAGGCTGACAGCTCTTGTGTCAAGCGAGCATGGATTTGTATACCTCACCAGTTTACTTTTGGGGTTGGATAATAACCTGCTTTTTAAGCATTTGCAGTAGTTGTGGCAGAGTCCTTTGTATTGCTGGTTCACTGGCTTTCCCCGCGCTCAGCCTGGGAACCTTAGCAGAGTCGGCGTCAGACGACAGTACAGCAAATGCCATATTCTGGTGCGTGTGCCATTGGGAAGATGGGCCTGTGGTATAAATTTTAGGACCCTGACTCAACCGTTTCCTTAGTTGATTGTGCTTAACTCACAGCACTTCAGTTCATTAGAGAAACAGAAGATGACCTCTGTATTTGGAGATGCAGCCAAACTTCCCCCGTGTTTAGGTGACTTTGGGTCTGAGGTTTTGGGTTGAATTCCCTGAATTCTGCGTAGGTTTGAAAGGCAGAGAGTTCTGACCATCCCTTGTCAGAAGGTGCCGTGGTGGTGGTTAGAGCTGCTGCCCAGTGCCCCACCTTCCTCGGTACGCCCGCATCCTCAGCAGCAACATCCATCCATCCCACCAAACTTCCCTGCCAATGCGTATTTTTACCGGAAGCTGTTGTGCTAATCAGTTTCCACTGTTTTGTTCAAATTTAAGGATTTGTTCTCACTTTGAACTTTGGGGAGTTAATGTCATAAATCCTTGTCATCAAATCAACCTTGTACCTTAGCAGTATAAAATAAACTGCTGTTTAAGTCCAGTGTTTCAGCTCAGATCCCACAAATAATTGCTGAAAGTACGGGAAAAGGCTGTGTCCTGGTCCTGGCCTAATTCAACAATCATTATTCATGCAAAGTCGGTGTTGATGCCACATAATTTTCAAAGGAAGTTCAAAGAAAGCCGGTGGAAACCAAGCTTTCTGCTTGCTGCGTTTCCTTTCATCTGTCCATCCTAGGTTCCTACTTCTCTAGCATCTTTTATGGGTGACATTTGAAATAAAGGTGTCCCGGGGCTGCCCTGCACTCTCCTGGGTGTTCTGGCTGAGAGTGTGTGTCTACGAAGCAGCTGCGTACTCATATCATACACACCAGCATGAGCTCCTTTCAGATGCAGACATTTAAGAGGGATTAAAGGTGTGGCTTTATCTTACGTTATTTAGAAGGCTAAAAGACAATCAGAGAAACATGGAAATAACATGGATTATGCAAAAACATATTAGGATTGAACCACTGGCCTTTTAAAGCTAGCAGAGACTTCACTGACCAAAGGAAGTGTGAAGATGCGTGATATAAAATTGGCTGCTGCTTTTATGTGTGGTTTGCTTTGCGAGGTTTGGTGTGGCTGTTTAATAGATTTCCTTATTGATAGCCCCAAATGCTCTCACTGGGCGCCAGCTCAGTTGGGACACCTTTGTCTGTAGGAGAATCGTCTCGATTGGGCATCCATCATGCATGGTAAAGAAGAAATGATGTCGCTAATTCAGGACTTTTCGTCCCTGCTGGGGTTAAGTGATCCTCTGTGTGTGTAAGGTGGCACATTTAATTGCTCTTCACTACTGTCATCCTTTGAAACATGGAGAGAGAGGTTTGCTTCTCTCCCCCATGCCTGTCCATGGAGGGGTGAGGACCTGTCCCCTCTCGCCGTGCAGAAGAAACTTATCCCGGTCCTCTACTCAGCCGAGCAGCTCAAGCTGGGAAAACCTTCACGTCAGCTCTCCTGAAATACAGACATCACAGTGACAGTGCAGTGCTTGTTTCCCACCCTCATTAGCTTAGCAGAAAAAGGAAGACTAATTAGCCCGTGCCATGCTCAGTGTGGGTCTGCTGTCTGCTGTTCCTAGGAGCGGAGCCAGCCTCCCTCGTCGGCGTTGCCCTCCGCTGCGTGGCTGTCTGGGGATGTCCAGGCAGGCTGCCCTGAGCCGCCTGCGCACCCATCGCGTGCGGGTGCGGAGCTGCAGCTCCCGTCGAGCGTGCTCCCTCTGCTTTCTGGTGGTCCCACGTTCCCCCCCGCCGATTTCTCCCTGCAGGTAGTGCCCCTGGGCCTTTACGGAGGCTGGCTGGCGTGGGTTGCTCTCCTGAGCAGGGAATCGGCAGCCCAGCGCAGTGCAGCAGTTGTGGGGCTGCAGACGCCCGAAGGCTCTCTCTGCACTTCCGAATTTCAAGCAGTATCTGTCGAGCACGTGGGAAGGGCTGCACTGGGGGTTAAGAAAGGGTTTTCCTTTACACTTGCCTGTATGGCATGCCTCCATACCCTCCTTGCAATGTTAGTGAAAATAGTCAAAATATTGAGTGATCTGGTAGGTCCAGCTGCTCCTCATGAGGACCACGAGTTGTTATCTTTTATAAAAATACACAGTTATTATTTGAAGCGTACTTTATGATGCTTGCTTGAGTTTCCAGTGCCATGCATCATGTGGAAAGGAACTTGACCGCAGGAAGACTGCAATTCACATTAGCAACATACAGCCCAAACTCATTCTTGTAACATAGGCATTTCGGTTGATGCATAAATAGACGTACACAGTGGTCAGGCAGGAGACCGGGTGACCAGAAAAGCTGGGGTTCCTTTGGCAGTCGTTTCCCCCAACGTGTCGGCCTCGGCTTCATTCTCTGCTGGTGTTATTTTTGAATACTTGGTCGATTAAACATTAGGATGGGATTTGTCTCACCTCTCTTTAGTTTCAAAGTCAGGTATTTGGTCCCAGCTCTCCATACCTCTGTTTGCAGTCAGTATAGCAGGACAGTCATGAATTACCTATCCTGTCACGCCTCTGAAAGTTTAGGCCACTAAAACCTGAATGTAGGTGCTTAATTTTAAGTAGGTAAGTCTCTGAAAACTTTCGCCCCAGTCTTTCTGTGCCTATTTTGTACTTTCTGTGGCAGAGGTGTGAGGATGCGGATGTCCCGAGGATGCCGTGGCATGCTGCTGTGCAGCACCCAGCGCCTCTGATCAAATGTGGTGTTTCACATTGGGAGTGTGAGATCCTGTTTGTGGGACTGCTGCTGGTACTGTTCTGCTTCGTCTGCTTTCGAAGCCTGCTTTGTGTTTAACGACAGAAGGCTGAGCATATGTTCAGAAGGGGTGTTAGTAGGAGCAATTGGTTGCAACCTTGGTAATACTGGGATTTACAGTCTTCCAGTAATCTCTGGTGGCCATTAGGGTTGAGAAGACGCTCCCGAAGGCGGCTGAGGAGTTGAAGCCTTCTGAAAGGTTGTGTCTGGCTGATGCCTGGCCATCTCCGATCGGGGATGGGGCTGCTGGTGGCACCCCACCGGCTAGGAGTCTGGCAGGGGGCTGGTGGTGCCACCCCACCGCGGGCTCTGTACCCTGCCACCCTGCTGAAATGCCATCCAAGAGAGCCATCGCCGTCCGTGATTGCACCTGCATTTATTGCGAAGGCTGCCGCATGCCGGCTGTGCCGTCGCTCCCCCAGCCCTGCGGGACATCAGCGTCGCTGCCCCAAAGCGTTGGCCGCGTGGGCTGGTGGGTGCCGGCCAGACCCACGGCTCCGTGTCTGGAGCTCTCTGGTGCTCTCTTCTTTCCTGTGACTTTGTGCTGCAAAAATTAACCCGCAAGTCATGCTGGCCATCCCTTAGAGGTCCCCAAAGAGCTGGAAGGGCAGGTGAGGAGCGTGGGGGAGGCTGGGGAGGAGGGAAGCACCAGGGTGAGATTTCCCACAGCTCTCTGGGTGCGCACCATGCTGCGTTGCATGGGGCCCAAAATTCAGGTCCCGTAGGAATACTCCAGACAAGGCTTCTAGACACTGTCCCTTGGTTTTAAGAGATGCAGAAGTCATGGGCCGGTCTCGTGTTCGAGCACCGGAGCTGACACAGCAGCCCGAAGGAAGCACAGCGGCTCCGGGGAGCACAGGGCTCCCAGGCAGGAGCCGTCTCCGTTGTGGTCCAGGAGTTTTTGTTGGCAGTGGGACCTGTGCCAAGGCTTGGAAAGGGAGCTGACCCGGCTGCTTTCAAGTACGCTGTATAAAGCGAGTATATCTGAACTCATACATGTGAATTTGACTTTTTTTTTGACATTTCTTCCCTGAGGCATTGTCAGCCACGGAAGTGCGTAGTAGGGACCTGGCTGATAGCATCTTCGAGTTTTTGCAGATAAGGATAATGGAGCGTGAGTACGATAAGGATGTACAATTGCTGGGAAGAATATATTTTTCCGTGCCAAGTCCAACTAAGGGTAAAGGCAATTTGTGATCTGGAGCATGAAACTTTCTCTGGGTCTGTCTGTCAGAGAAAATGTGCTTTGCTGTGGGGTCGGTGCTGCTTCTCCCATCGCCGGCAGATCCTGTGAGCTTTCCTGTGGTGGTTCATTCGAGCCGATGAGGGGCTGAGGTGGTCCCAGCCTCGGTGCAAGGCGGGTTGCTCAGGGCTGGGTCTGGTTTGGCCTCCGAGAATGGAGGCTGCACAACCTCACTGGGCAGCCTGTGCCAGTGTTGGATCATCCTTACCGTATAAAAGGTTGTTTGTTTGTTTGGGGATTTTTAATGTTTAAAGTGGAATTTGAGGTGTTTCAGCCTGTGCCCATTGCTTCTTGTCCCGATACCAGTTGGGGACAGGTTGCTGGTGGTGTCGGTGCTGGTGTGGGATTAGTTCTGCTGGTCATCTCGGTCGTATGCTGGCTGAGAGCTTTTGCTCGTGCGCAGGCTCGTTTTCATTCGGTGCCATGCTCTGCTTTGGCGTGAGCCCATGAGCTGTTTAACCTAATTACCATCCCAGGGACGGCCTGAGCTCCCGGCGTGGGAAGCTGAGGACAGCCAGAGCTCGATGTAACAAAGATATCTTCATTTTGGCGCTTGTGAAGAGCTCTGACTGCAGTACATGCCCAAGTCAGACGTTCACTCACACGTGATGGTGCCCTTGCACGTAGGTGTCACTTGGGGTGCGTAGCAGGATGTGCGGGTAATAAATAAACGTGCCTTCAGGTGAAGGAATTACGCAGCGTGCAACAGGGGCTAAAATGTTACCAGAAAGGAGTCTCCTTATAAATAGCTGTTTTCAGCTGTTTCTCTCTTTCAGTATTTTTAAGCTCAAAGCTGTTCAGTTTTCTGATTTTGCTGACAGCCAGCCCAGCTCCTTCTGCCTGGGATCTGCAAGTCAAGGTCCTTGGTTCTTTAGTCAAAGACTGTGAAGCATAATTGAATCCAGCTTCCTCCTCCGTAACCATCCTGACTCTCTAAGTAATTAAGAGGCAGTTTATAGTCAGCACTTAAGGACAGCAGCCCTGGCTTAAAGAAGCCGAGGAAGAGCAGGTATGCAGAGTAAGTTTCCCACTTTGGTGCCGTGGGCTGGGGCTGCGGTGAAGCATGGGGTGCTGCCGAGCCTTCCTGCTCAGCTCTTCCATGTGGCAATACCGTCCCTGCTCCCTGCCAGTATGTCAGTGAAAGCTAGGAAATGTGCTCGAGCTATTTCAAAAACTGGGGTTTCTCCATTCAGTAGCTGGATTCACGGGCCGATAGACACAAACCCATGCAACCTTCTCATGCGAAGCGCAGCTTTTTCATGGCTTGTGGAGTGCCTGGAGGCTCGTTTGCTGCTCAGTAAGAACTGGGCTGTTAAATGGTGACAGCTAGGTTGGCTTGAGGTCTCTGCTGGTAGACCTCATCCCGGCACTGCTGCACTGGATAACTGATTTTAGGGATGATTTAGGGAGGAAATGCTGGTTACGTGTTGGAGATAAAGACAGGAGAGGCGTTATGCTGGGTTTGCCTGGCTCGTTTGCAGTGTGCTAGTGCTGCGTAACGATCACAGCTGTGTGATGCTGCACAGAAGCAGGCGAGTAGATCTGCTAAAAAGATGGGAGATTGTTTTTCTAGGAGTAACGATTTTGCTGAGTCTGTGTGCTTGGGTGTGTATTGCGTGGGCAGCACGTACCTATGGACCAGAGAGAACTTGCAGACCTCCCAAGCCCCTTTTGCAAAAAGCAGTAATGCAGATGCCTTGGCAGTAAAATGAAAGCCCGTTTGCACAGTGTGCAGGTCTGTGACCCCTCTCTGATTAGGGTCACTGCTGAACTCAGGCCCTGTCCTAAAGGGAAGGTCGGATTTAGGCAAGCGATACCTGGACGCAGGCGTTCTGCTTCGTCCTGCCCTGGCAGCTCCTCCTGGGTGCCGTTGAAGTTGTGAGAGTTCACGTATTGGTGTGGTCACTGCTTAAATAAATCCAAACCCTTGTGTAAAGGAAACGGGCAGCGCTTTGGGTTTTCCAGCAGTTTCCTGAGCCGGCCTAGCAGGGTGGCACTTCAGCGAGAGAGCAAGTGGCCAGGAGGCAGCTGCCCCCTCCCTGGGCCGGGGCGCAGCGAGGGCGGGCGGGCAGGGAGCAGCCCCTCGCCCTCCTCCTTGCTTTGCTGTCCTCAGGTTTAGAGACACTTAAAAACCTCTGCCAACGGCCTTCTCTTGTTAATGGGGGTTAATCAAAAGAGCATTACCGCTTAATTTGGGGCTCTTAAAAAGCAGCAGAGCCTTCTGGAAAGGCATTAGATAGCTTAACCTCCTTTTTTTGCCTTCCTCTTTTCTTGATATTTACAGTGTCAAGGTCACGAAAAGAGAATTAAGGAGGAGCATGGGAGGGCTGTGTGCTCTGAGCTTACTTTCATCAGGGTGAGGTATTTGCCATTTGCCCGAGAGTTTTCCCAGGAAACCCAGTCTCGTTCTCCCAGGATGTCCTGTCTGGACAGCTGTGCTATGGCCTCCCGCTCGCTGTTGCCTGATCTAAGTTTTCGCTGCAGTGACAAAGCACGGAGGGCTTAAAACGCCGTGGGTCGGAGTTTCAGGCGGTGTGAACTGATGCTGTCCCCTTGCCGGAGCTGAGAGCCTGGAGGAGCAGAGCTGTAGTGCTTGCTGGGAGCTTGCAGGGAGAGAGCTTTTCCAGGTGATGTTGGGAGCTGGTAAGGTTGCTGTGTGCTGTAGGGAGCCCAGACGAAGCTCACCTATGGCTCCATCCTCACGAAGGGAAGGCGGTGGGTTTGTACGACAGCTGGGGTGGTGGGTGCTGGCATTTGCTGAGCACCGATCCTCCGCACCGAGGGTTCGTAGCAGCCACGCTGCCTCCTCGTGCCCCTGCGCTGGAGCAGGGAGCAGGACCACTGAATCCGCGTGCCTCTGATCAGAGCCTAGGCTTTACAGCATCCTCCCTGGTAAGTGGAAAATATTCTGATTAACTCAGGGAGAGAGGTTTATGGTCAAGTAGCAGGCAGCTTCCAAAGCATAAGCTAGACAGTGATAAAATGTGTGTATGTTCTTCTCATATCACTGTGACCTGAGTTTTGTGCACACCTGTGGATTTGCTCCATCTCTTTGGCAGTGAGGGAGGGATTTTAGGATTCAAAGGTTTGGTCACCTAAACGTAGCGTCTTTTTAAGCTCTGTGGGTAACCTGCTTGGCTTCCAGCTCCTGCTCCACAAGTGCTCAGTGAGTCTTGTTTCTTACCTGCCCACCCCATGCCGGTGCCCTGGGAGCTCCAGGATGTCCCTAACAGACATCGTCAAAGAGACACCGATAGTTAGGCAATCGATGCCCTTGACAGCTAGCATCCTTGGCGTGCTCCAGGCAGGAGGTGTAAGTGTGCGGCCTTGCAGTGTAATGCTCTGTCACGTTTCTGGTTGCTCTATAGTTTATAAACATTAATCAAAGGGATTTTTGATGAAATACGAGTTTCCTTTGTTTACAGTCTTCGTGCACCGGGAAAATCATGAGGTGGCGATCTTGGAGGGTGAGCAGGTGAAATATCTCTAAGATGAAAAGATAAAATGAGAAACATATTTGTGGATAAACAAAGGCCATTGTAGTATCATCAGGTGAGAAATCCTGTGGGAACCAGTAATAAAGACGACCCTAGGAGCATGACTGGAGCTGGGGAGAAATCCACCAGCTGGCACGTTGGAGTAAGCCCTTTGGGCAGTGACTTTTCTCCTTGCGTCCTGGCACATCCTATCGATGAGGAATCAGATGATAACTTTCATCCTGCCATAAAGGATGAAGGTAAGAACGGAAAAACAAAAAAAGAAAAATATCTGTTGCAGTGGGTGTGCTGTGGCTTTGTGTACAGCACCTGCACAGAGGTAAGCCCTGACTGAATACATGAAGCAGGTTTAGCTATTTGTACATAGCAGGTATAAAGAATTAAGCCTGTATTTCTGTGCGTAGGTGTCCGTGTATGTGTGGTACAGATGGGAAGTTTCCAGAAATTTGGTATGCATCTTCTTACAGAGATTAAAAATAGCATCCAGAATTGCCTCATCATTTTCCAGCATATGCATTTTGAGCAAGTAACTTTAACGCGCAAGTCTCTGCATTAACACCACTTTCTTGGGTTCACATCTGAGCATGGCGTTAGGTAACGTCTGTTGTAGACGACTCGCTGACTTACTGTGAGAGTTTATTAGAAGTGAATTAGAAACCGTGCAAGGAGGGCTGAGGTCTATGAAGTGTCAGTGACTCTGGTGCACGCTGGAAACTTCAGCATGCTGATCATAAGCAAGAGCCCAGAAAATGTGGCTAGGGCTTTATTTGGAAAAAGTAACCTAGTAGAAGCTTTTATGGGAAAGTTCAGACATTTATTGGTCTAGCTTCTACCTTTAGGACCGGTTTTGGGATGGCTGCAGTAAAAGCACTTAAAGAATAACCAAAGTGTGTTTCCCGAAGTGGAGCTTTTCCGAGGAGGGTTTTGTCCCACGCCCGGGAGCTCAGCAGGGTTTCCGTAAGGCTGCAACCCTCTCGGTACGGCATGGCCAGCTCAGCCTGCCAGACCGTGGGTCTTTGATCCCAGATTTTGGGGAGGAGAACAAATGAAGCACCACTGGGATGAGGGGGGTCGGCTGTGTCCACACTGGTCCTTAATGCTGCCTATATTGAGAAGAGCATCCTGAGGCTTCGGGGTTAAAACCCATGCGGGATGAGTGAGGAAAGTTTACGCTTATAAAAATTCATTTACTTAACCAAAGAGCTGGTGGCTTTGTAGCATCTTGGGTCACTATGTGAACTCTGCTTGCCTGCTACGGGAGCTGTTAGTGTGGCAATAAATACTTGTAGAAAAAACGATGGAGACTGACGTAATGCACGTGTCTGAATTCCCAATGCACCTTCGGTTGGTTTAGTACAAAATAACCTGTACTGCGAGCGGGTTGCAATAGTGAATTCTGGTTCTGCGAGAGGCAGGGGGATATTTTTGCAGCACACGTGCACCGTTGTGGTTGCATTTCGGACAGCACTGTGCGTGCCCTTGTGCAAGGAGCCGTGCACAGCAAGTTGGCGTTGCAGCAAACCTGTGCGCAGCGCTTGAGGCCATTTCCCTGCTTGCAGCAGCTCTTCATTTATATTTCATGCCAAGTTGTCTGGCAGGGCGTGTGTGCTACATAAACACTAATGTATTGTTCAGTTTGACATCTGTAGTGCTGTAAAATGTCCGTCTCGAGCAGGGAGGATGAGGAGGAGGGAGCGGGAGCTTGCCAGCGAGGGCAACCCAGGTGAGACACGTGGACACGTTCAGGATGAGGACACAGCAAGGGCAGCCGGTGCCCATCAAGGATGGGTTTTCTAGGAAGGGAACAAAGGGAGCAAAGACAGAGGTGTTTGCTCAGCAGCCACGTGTGATTGTTTGGTCAAATCCCGATGCCTCATACTTGGCAAATACTTGGAGCCTAACACTTGAACACTGAAAGGCAATGAAAAAAAAATGCTTCAAGAAGGATACATGAAATTGTGACTGGTGAACAGCAATTATCAGGGCTGGTAGTTTGAAGATGCATAATTTTTAGGCACTTAAAATTATTCACATGATGGGCATGCGTATATGCGCATGCTTGTGTGTCACGCATTTTTACTGACTCTTTTATTGTCAACCCAGGCAGACATAATGTAAGGGAGCCTTGGGGGTCAGTTATAACGGAGTAAAAGACAAAGCAGTCTTGCTGTATGAAGTATTTCTCGTTATGGCTAGAAAGTCACACGTTTGTGGTTTACTTTGGCTTCCCATACACCTCTTCTGTTGGGTTGCAGTGGTGCCTGCGGTAGTTAGACCTGTAAATACTTCCAATGTAAACCGAAGTTTATAGCTTGCCTTTAAAAATTCACTGGGGGTTGAAGCTTGGCACATGAGAGCCTTTTCTTGTGTTTACATTTTTACGTGTAACAAACTTTCAGATAAATTGCTTTCGCTGTTCATCAGGTACTTGAGTGAAGAGGAGAGGAATGCAAATAATTTGCAATTTTTTAAAAAGGGGTTATCGCTTACCTACTCCCTTCTGGGCAGCATGAAGCAAGCCCTAGGGACCTGCACCCGCTGGGGATCTGGGAGGACTGTCAGGCAGAGAAGAGGGCTCAGCTATGTACAGGGGAAATTAAAAATAGGCACTAAAGGCTACTTTTGCTTAAGTGAACTCTGAGCACTTGGTCAGTGAGTTCACGTCTGCTTCAGAAGCAGAGGAGTTTTGTCTGAGACGTGGTTTTGCGAGGAGGGCTCGTGCTGACATCCGTCGGAGACATAAAACCTGGGACTGGGACGGGGGCCAGGCTTTTTATCCCTGAGTTCATTTATTTTTCTTGGTTTATTCCGCCCTTAATATTATTCAAATGAAGATTTTGTTTCTAGACCAACATAAATCAGGGGAGCTGCCAACCTACACTGTTTCCTCTGCGTCCTAGGACTAAAACATGGTGGCCGTGTGGGTTTTATTTGCTTTTAGTTTTTATTTGTTGTCTGTTTTAATTGTGTATCAACTTAAGCAGGAGCAGAAGGGTGGGCTGGGACAGGCAAGCAGCCTCTCTATTGCACTCGTGGGTACCTGCGTGCTCGCCCGTGCGAGGGTGCAGAGCGAGCGTGCGGCCCCGCGGGGCCCTTGTCCCAGCCTGCGGGCGACGATGAAGCGGAGGAGATGGAGGTGGCCAGGTCCATCACCCCGCCGGAGCGACCGCCCGCCCGCCCTCCGTGCGAAATAGTCCGTTCTCGGGTTTTAAGTGGAATTTCCTGTATTCCAGTTTGTGCCCACCGTGTGTGTCACTATATTTTATTCTGGTTTGGGGGGGCTTTTACACATATATTTGTGTATTCATGGTGTTTGGGTTTTGCCTTGTGTTTTTCTGTGGGCACTTTACAATAGAGTAGTTCAAATATCAGTAGGCATTGGCATAAGAAACTCACTCTGAATAAATTACATGTATTTATATCCAAATGTGTATGTATATAGGGGAAAAGGTGCATTCATATATATGGAACTGTTCAAGCTTTCACTGAATTCAGGCTTTTTTAGTTGTGCTACCATACAATTATAATCTTCAATGAGATATATATTCTTAAAATGGTAGGTTAAGAAAGATAATCTTCAATAATCTTCAATGTGATATATATATTCTTAAAATGGTAGGTTGAGAAAGATAATCTTCCATGTGATATATATATTCTTAAAATGGCAGGTTGAGAAAGGGAGTGCTTTCTTTTTTCGTTTAATGTACACTAATGTGAAAAATAAAAGCTCTTCTGTGTTTTAGAAACATTCTTACAGATTCCTGACAGAAATAGCTATGTTTTTCCTTTAGTAGAGCAATAATACAAGGGCATGAGAGGAAAAAAGAAAGTGCATGTGATAACACAAACCCCACTTTTTGTTACTTTGGTCATCTAACTCCAAAGCGCTTCTTTTACCATATTTTTGCAGGGAAGAAGTGATGTTGGAGTATATTTTTGCCAAACGCCTTTGGAAGAGTTTCTGGGCAGCAGCTTGCCCTTGAATGTGCAGGGACAGCGATACCCGTCCGGGCAGTGTGGGCTTTGCCGTTTCACCCGTCTCTGCCGAAAAAGCAGGATTGCTGCTTCCCCCGCCTCGCGCCGGGGAAGTTTCCCGCTTGTACGTGTGTGCACGACCGGTGTGAAAAGTGATAAGCTCTGGGCTCGGGGCGCAGCCGAGCGCGGGCACGGTTGCTCCTTCTCTTCTTCCCCGTTGTGTCTGGATAAGGGAATTGTCCCTCTGTTGCTGCTCTTTGAACCCTGGGGGCTGACCCTACGTCACCTGTGCATTTATGGCGGGAAAAGAGTTGTTTTTTCTATTGAAAAAGTGCATGTAGGCTAATTTGTGATCATCAGTTGCTTTTAAAATTGCAGTTAGGGGAAATTTAACTGCTTTTTTATTATTTCATCAAGAGCTTGCAGTTTTTACCCAATGAGGTTGACTTTGCAGACTGTGAACAGTTCATCGCTTTAGGTGGCAGAGAAATTAGGAGTCCTCCGTGTGGGGGGGGAGGTCGGAGGTACTGCCTTCCACCCACCTCTGCAAATCACTTCTGTTGTCCTCAGGGACGAGGTGCTCCAAAATGTTCAGCGTGCCTACGGGTAGCGTCCTCCTCGCCTCGTTACCCTGCTGCCTGGGTCCTCACGGTTGGCTCCTGCCCAAGGCATCCCCTCACCACCCCAGCTTTTCCTGCAGGGTGCCTGGGGCTGACTCTCCTCTGGAAATCAAGGGGCTGTTAGGCAGCACCGCTTTATTTCGCAGATGAGATTTACACCTTTGGAAAGAATGTGGCCTTTGAACCGACTGTTCTTTGCAGCTGCTTTTATGCTGAGATTCCGCAGTCATCTTGCATGCACAGATGGCAGATGGTTTTTGGCAGCAGCTGATAGGTGCTGCTGCCCTTAATTTTAATTTTTCTTTTCGACAGAGTGATTGATGAACAGCAGTTCGGTTACACAGGTAACTCTGCAACATTTGCTCTTATTTCCATAGGGTTTGTAGTGAACAATGCCACAAGGGGATGGGTTCCTCTGATTTACATACAGTAAAGCTTTTTTTCAATGAGATCTGGATAAAAGATTAAGAAAACAACCGAAACCCATCAGCATATTTGGGATAACTGTTGAGGTGCTCAGGCTTCACCCCCGCGTACTGCTGCGTGCCAGCGCAGGGTCAGAAAAAGTGTAAAAATCGCTGAAAACGCTCATCTGTATGTATTCCACCGTTTTGCTGTCCCGCAGCATCCGCAGCCGGGGTGAGTGCCTGGTGCCGAGGTCGGCTGCCCTGCGGCGAGGACACCTCTCGCCCCGAGCGGCTGGGATCATGCAGACTGGCCACAATCTGTGCAAGTCCAAGGGCGTATATATTTTGGTTCTTTGGAAGACACTTTCTCAGACATTTCACTAGAACGGCTTTAATTTTGGATTTTGTGGTTTGCCTTATCAGTAGCGAGTGCCTTTGAATGATTTAATAAAGCCGCGGGGCTTGCTTGGAGCAATCTTCCAGGCCGGGTGAGTCAGCGGTGAGTTGGGCTTTGAAGCTTTTGTAGCATGAAGCTATTTTTCAGTGGTGAATTAATGAGGCTTCAGCTATTCCAAAATGTGAAACGCATTAGGCTGAGACTGAATTTTTGAACAAACAGCTTGGTGGTAGCGGCAGTCGTCCTTGGCCACCAAAACCTTCGAGAAATTGTCACAGGTGACAATTCAGCAGCGGCGTCAGGGACGTTGTGACAGCCCAGCGAGACCCCACTCGCCGCGTGCTCCCACGCGGAGGCGAAGGGGTTTTGACCCAGGACACAAACTGTGGCTGTGGCTGCCCGGGGACGAGCCCGGAGTGGCAGGGGAAAAATGCCGGGATTCCCGCTCGCACCTGTAGCAGCAGCATTAAACGTCTCCGTGTCGGTGCTTTCATCTGTACAACGCCTGTGCTAGTATTTGTAGTGTGGGGATTAACCTCTGTGAAGAGCTTGAAGTTAAATGCTAATTTATTATAAATACGCAAATGTCAGTGCTGATAAAACAAAGCAGAGAAACAAAGTGAAAAGCAGCACGTGGAAGCTCCGAGGAGGGGTGATGAGTGCAGCCAGACGTGGAGGGGCTCGGGGAAGTCGTGGAGCACTGCAGTGATGGTAAAACACAGGCATCGAAACAAGCCTCTTGGCATCTGAGTGTCAGCCTTGCACGTGGACGTCGTCCACGGGCACCGCGTGGGGCAGGGACCCCTCGGCTCTCTCGCTGGGACCGTCTCCGGGCCGTGCTCCATCCGGATTCAGGGCTGATGTGCTGCCAGCAGAACTGCTGCTGGCGGGGCCCTTTGTCTGTAAACACCCAGGAGGTGACTGACCTCCCAAGAAGTATTTCCCCTTCCCTGCCGCTGGATTTCTGGATGGTTTAGTCCTTCCTTGTCTGCTGGGGAACCGCAGGTACTCACAGCAGTTTTCTGGATCCCAGCTTTCCCCTTCGATGTGTAAAGTAGACGTTGCCGGACGACCTCGTCAGCCCCACTGAGGTGTACGTGGGGAGTCTCGGATCCAGAGTTAAAGAATTTGCCTTTCTTTTTTCCAGTCATGTTTCTGAGGATGAGCTCCGTGCGAGCACGTCCCCACCGCAGCCCTGGGCCGTGATGACCGCCATGCGCTTTGTCCTCTGAGCAGGGACGCTGCAGCCCTCAGCAAGTCACCCCGGGCCAGCGAGTCTGATCCTGCTCTTCACAGTGCTCTCCCTGCAGAGCCGAGGAGTGGTTCGGAGGAGAAAGGACCCGTGCAGTGAGAGCATTGGTATTTTTAGATCAAAGACCAGTTTAATAAAAAAAAACCCAAAACAAAACAAAAAAGAAGAAGGAGGATTAGAACAATAAGTACATTTAATTTTAGCCTAGCTTGGATTCCTCATAAAGTCAACGAACTTTGAGATTTTGCTTCATTTGCCTCTAGCTTTCCTAAATAAACACACCGTAGCAGGACTGAGACTTTAAGTAGCACAGAAAATTGCAAAAAGTTAAATTTTAATATTGTAGAAGAATATTAAGGGCTGTTTTACGGGCCAGGTCCTGGAATTAAATCTTAATACTGTACAAAAATATCGAGGGTTGTTTTAGTAGGCAGCTACTGACGTTAGCAACAGACTTCTTTCTTTCCTTTGCAGAAAGGGTCAGAGTTAGGGGCAGGGTGAGGGATGGGACGAGGGGGTTTCCTCCTGGGCAGTGCTGCAAGCTGACCTTCTCCAGCAACAGCAAGTGAGGCGAGTTTGGGGCCAGAGTCTAGTTCTTGTGGAGTTTTACCCCAGGCTAAACAGACCTAATTGCCACCAACCTCCTGCACTGCGGCGCTGGGTGATCTGCTCGGTGTGTGTTTCACCTGGGGAGCCTTTTGAGATGAAGAATGCTGTACCAAGGCTTTAGGTGTTGTAGACCTTTAGTAGACCTCAGATAGAAGTATCTTACGTGAGTGGGATGAGTAAGGAGGTCTCGCTCGTGATGGCTTTATGGCCCTGAGTCAACATCGAACAGCCACTGTCTCCTCTGGAGTTGGTTATCCCAGCAGAGGACAAGAGCCGAGTAAGTGCGAGTCCATCCTTCATCGCTCAAGCCGTAAAGGATGAGTACAAAACCCTGGCTTGCCGCTGCTGCCTGTGCGTCCTCTGTTCAGCAAAGAAGATGTCTCTTTGTGACATTATAAACTGGTTTATTTTCGCACCGACTAAATTTAGAAAATGTGAAGGAACATTTAGAAACTCGGAAATCGTACATAACTGACAACGAAGGGTGACAATGTCAATGTCTTTATGAATATACATGAACAGATCTGAACTGCATGTTATGTTGCTTTCCATTCTTTTTTAATTGTTTTTGGAATTTGGTTACTTTTGGATCCTGGTTTCTGGGAAGACGTAGGCATCTCTAAGTGCCAAGAAGTAAACCTGGATCCACTCAGGAGCCGGTGTTTCGTTCTCAGGCTTGCTCTAGCCAGGGAAGGGGGCTGCTCTGTCTCAGTTTTACGAAGGTGGGAGGTATGGATTTGACTGATGAACCAATTTTGGATCTACTTTGTAAGAACTCACTAGATATTAATAAAAGTTTAAAATAGTTCAGGCTGTGCCTTAAAACAGCCCTGACTGTAATGCAGAAAGAATTAAGATTGCAGCTCATCATGGTGGAGACAGTGGAGATAAAACAGGAGAGCTGGAGGCAAAATGCAATAGACACGGCTGTTATGAAACTCTGCAAGGAATTGAGAAGTTTAACTGACGAGCTGGAGAATAAACTCAGATTAGGAAATTCCAGGTGAGGACAGGGGGTCCTTGAAGTCTGCAAGGGCCAAGAATATTGTTTTAAATGTATTAAAGCCCTGATCTTTTTCATCAATGCTGTTGTGAAGCCAAAAGCTACCCAGGTTTGTTTTTCTGTCTCTCTGGTAGTAGTGCAAGTCAGGAATAATCCCAATCAGAGGAAGGGTGGGAGGAGAAAGCGAGCTGGGAATTAGGTCTCAGGAATATAAGCTACTCTGCCGTGTCTCATAGAGGAGCGGGTATTGACCTGCACCCTTCCTTCCCTGCCACGCTGGAGGTGCTGTGGTTGCACGTAAGGTTTTCTTGGGATACCTTTATTTCATTTAAAGTTAACAGGGCCATTATGGAAGTGGGAATTTTAAACGGCTGCTGAAACGCCTTTTAAATTTTGCCTTCCTCCAGCTCCGAAGTTTGTAGCATTGGCTGACTCGCCTTGCCTTGCCAGGCTGAGCTTTGCTGCCGTACCCACGCCTGGAGTGACACAGGGCTGGCTTTTTCCATCACCATCCGGGTGACAGGAGTAGGCTGCTGGAAACATCTCCTATTTTAGGGGTACACGTGCTCCAATTGTCTTAGTAACGCATGCAGGGCCGTTCATGGGAACAAAGGGATCAGGAGGACTCTGTCGTGTTTGTTGCAAGCACATTAATGTCATGATTCATAAATAAAAGGGATTTAGACTTAAAGATGATAAGATTAATAAGAAAAAGCAACAGCCTAATGCTATTAATTAGCAATGCTTATGCTTTTGAGTCAGTCAAGTTCCTGCTACACTTGTTTTCCAAAACGTTGAGCCTTGTAATTCTCATTAAAACAAGGAATAAGTTAGAAAAAATACAGCTCAGTCATCCCACCACCAGCATCTAGCATGCGGCACTGATGGCGGTGTGACCTGCTCTGCAGCTCAGACCTCTGCTTATGTGCTGGTCCTTTCCTTAGCGAAACCACAAATGCTGCTGAAGATTTTGACATTTCTGTAATGTGCATAAACTCAGCCAGTTGGGCGCTTTATCCCTCTGCAGCGCGTGGGCTACTATTTTAGCATTTTCTCTGCGTAACGCTGATAAATGTGGTGCCGCCGGAGTGTTCTGCCCCATGGCTGGGGCCACCACGCTTGGCCACCAGCGACTCTGTGGGTCGAGCCGGTGCTTCCCTTTTCCGTGGAAGGGGACGGCGTGCAGATCCCCAAGGGCCAGGTTCGAGGCCAAGGGTGAAGCCAAGCGCCGTGGCGATGGTGCCAAACTCTTGCAAATCAGTCCCCAAAAAGAGACTTCAGTGCCAAAAAATGGAAACGGAGGCTATGCAGTTTCCACAGTAAATTCAGATGCTCTGTCGACTCAAAACCTAATTTGAAACTGCTTTTCTATGGAGACTTCTTGGGGACAAAGGTAAGAAGGTTACAACCGGCAAGCCGGCCAGTCATGGCAAACGGCACAAAATTTATTTCGTTTTGAACAGGGCAGCGGAGTGCAACCCACAGCTTTTACCTTGAGTTAGGGAGGAGTTCGGCTCTCAGCGACAAAGCTGTATTGACAGTCGCTCTCTTTTTCGGGGGTGGCACGTGAAGTGCAAAGCTGAGGTGCTTGCCCTGGCATCCTGCTTTCCTCCGGCTGCTCACGGCCAGAAGATAACGCTGCTGCGTGGGAAACAGCGTTTTCCTGCCCTGTGCTGGACCGCTGCTCTCGCTGTCACACTGAGGCGGGTGAAATCATCTCCTCGGGATGAGGCTAAATCTCGGCGCGTCCTGGTACGCAGTGCCGTTACCCAGCCATCTGGCCCCGGGCTTCGGAGACGCTGTCAGGGCTGCCAGTTTGGATGGAGACGGGCTTTGTTTCATAGGTTAAAAATACATATGTTTCCTTGATGCGCTGTTGGTTTTATTTTTAACTCTTAAGCAGTTTAATATTTTGTAGGCCTGCTAGTATTTCTTCCAGTTTTCCATCTGCTACTGTGATTAATTTAAGTTCTAGCTTTATAATGCCAACCCAGAGCAAACGGAATGGAAACCTTACCTATATTATTTGGCACGTAGCAGTAGACATGAATAACTTTGGAATTTGTGGGGAAAAAGAGAAGTTATGTGTTTTTGGAGCCAAAATATGATTGGAAACCAGCCCTCGCAGACAGCGTGATGCCGTTGTAGGATCGAGCTGCAGTTACTTCTGAGTGCGGTGCTCCAGACTTGTGTTTGTAGGTGTTTCTGAGGAGTCGGAAACCTCATTCGGAGGCTGTAAAGTGACGGTGCGCACCAATTTCCTATTGCCTCGCAGACATCGAGGCAGAATGACGTGCCACAGGTTTGCTTTTTTTTTTTCCCCCTCTCTTCAGTCCTAGAAACAGTGTGACATAGTGGAAATTTGTGGTATGGTGAGGAAGGTGGGACTAATTTCCTAAGGCTGTGGATCTGTGGGAGGAGGGAGTGGAGCAAAGCTGCAGAGCTCACCTGGGCGCAGATGCTTGGCCTGGACTGGTGGGCATCAGCGTTTTACTCAGGGCTGCGTGGCCTGGGGTAACAACAGGGTGCAAGAGGCAAAAGCCCAAACACAGGGAGGTTGTATCAAGGCTACTACATGGTCCAGCATGGGAGCTGTGGCACGGCCCCAGCAGCCTCTTGGTTCGTGCCAGCATGCAGCTTGTCGGACTCATGGCACTGACTTGAATTACAAATAGCTTGACCAGAAATGGTTATTTTTAATCTAGATTGTGTTCAGTATGAGCCATGCAGGTGTGTGCGTGGGCCCAGCTGGGGATGGGGATGGGGATGGGGATGGGGATGGGGATAGGGATGGGGACGCAGAGCAGCAGGGTACAAGACAGTGGGGCTGCTTCAACTGCTGTTGCCACTAAAAGAAACAGTCTTTTATGGCCCAAGATGGGGTCCTGATGGAAGATGGGTATCCAGTATAAAGGCACAGTTCTTCTTCCTGAGCTGACCGAAGTCTGCTCTGCTGGCAAAGGGCCTCCAGCTGCAGGAGTGCTGGTGGTGACGCTGGGGACGGTAAGGGATGACCTGGCTGGGGACACGGGCAGGAGAGGAGAGAGTGGGGCCATCACTTCTGGCAACAGCAGAGATTTAGATTGTCTCAGGAGTGGAATAGTTACGCTATCAAAAGCCTTCAAAGCATGAACTCTAATTAGGTTAAAGATGGAAAGAGAAATCACAGGTCATAGACCTGTGGTTAACTAAAAAATGCTGGTATGTGTGAAGCCCATGGTTGTAAGAGCTGGAAGTGGCCAGGAGACATTTGTGAGTCATTTTACTGATCCACAGAGAACAAGAAATCCAGACTACTAATGCATCTGGTTAGTTATGACTAGAGTTAAAACTATTGCAACTGGTAAGGTCAAGCCAGCCAATTCAGTAGCCTTCTTTGCCATAGTTACTGATGCAACAGCTAAAGGTTATGCAATTAGATACAGCACACTTGGATTTCAGAAAGCCAGTTGGTACAGTGCCATGCATAAACATAAAGAAAATATATTGCTTCCCATTTAAGTAAAAATATCATGGTTTAGAAACTAGTTTTCCAGCAGGGAATGGTTGTTAACAGTAAGACCAGCTGAAGAACAGCGTTAGTCCAGGTTTTAGAGAAGGCATGATCTACACCTGTGTTATTTTATACAAAGAAACGAGGGTTATTTGGTACAGCCCCGGACAGCCCTGGTGAAGGTGTCTGTTGAGCGGGGTCAGGTGTGCTGGGGCACCGGCCTGGAGGCTGCAGGAGAGCTGAGCCGAAGGACAGGGAGCTCCGGGGGATCAGGAGATCCGATTCAGCAGATGTCTCATAGACGGGGAGAAGGGCGTGCGTGGTGCAGAAATAAACCTGCCCGACAAGCGGAGAGCCTCAGGTTGTGAGTGAGAACGTCTCGCAATGGTTTCCAGTAAATGAGTGCAATTTGATCCAGTTGCTAAGAAAGCCATTCAACCTGATCTATGTATAAAACATAAAAGTTAATGTTAAACTGACTCTGCCGGCGTGAAAAGCCCTGCTCCCAGTGCGTTCCCTCCTGGTCCCAGTGCATTCCCTCCTGGTCCAAGGGCATTGCCTCCTGCTCCCAGGGCATTCCCTCCTGGTCCCAGGGCATTCCCTCCTTACCACATGAGTGATGAGGCCGGAGGGGCAGCAGACAGCAGAAGTAGTAGTTTCCTTCCCAGTTCCTTCCAGAAGAGATGAAGGAAGAGCCTAAAGGGGCTGCTGGGGTGACCCGCCGTGGTTTGCCTCAACGGAGGGTCCTGTCCGTAGCTGGTAACCAACTTGCACGCAAGCAGGTTTCAAAACTGCTTTAAATCTCTTACTGAGAAATGAGTAGGTGCAAATCATCCACTGCTTACACGCAGGGATTTGAACCTGGTTGCACGCAATGTATTCGTAAATAATTTTACCTGTCGGACCAGGGCAGAGGGTATCTGAAGTGAATTGCAGTAATTGTTGAAGTAGATGAAATGGTTGTGTGCAGCAAAACGACGTGGAGCGAAGGAGTTCACATTTCAGAATGAGATCAGATTTAATTCATTTCGAAATGAGATCACTGGAACCTGCTGCCTGGGTCTTGTTTTCCCTGTTTCAGACTTTCATCCGTGCTGAACTCTTGCCATGACTGAATTCTGCAAAGGTTTCCAGGCAGGTTTCTTGTCCGAGTGCCAGCCTGGTTGGGTAAGCTGATTAGCTATAAGAAGATCAGGGTTTGACAAGGGGTGTATTGCAGGTAAACAGTGAAGCTTTTCCTATAGCTGAGATTTAGCGTAGCTATGAAATATGTTTACATCCTCAGAGGTAAGGAATGGTGCTTGAAGAAGCCCCAGGAAAAATACCAAGAAGTGCATTAAAATGATAAGTAGAGCTGATAAGGTACATGGTGAGAGACTGCGAGGAGAATCAAGCACAGATATGATCACGGCCTATAAATACTGTCAACATGACAGCACAGATGAGCAAAAGGAAGAGTATTTGTTATCTGATGGAAAACAAGCTTTAGGAAGAGCAGTCATCACAGCAGCAGGGCGGTGGAGAGGATCCCCAGGAGCGGGTGACGCTCGTCAGCCGGGATGGAGGGAGATAAGGTCTTGTGGGAAGATAGCAAATACATCTGCAACGTGCAGGGGGTGAGATCGGCTGGAGACCCCTGCTGTCCTCGCCTCCCTCGGTGGTCCTGCGTGGACCAGGAGGTACAAGTGCACCGGAGCGGTCCCTTGGGGGTCCGCAGTATTCCCGGTAAGGAGAGGCATTTGCTGTCACACCGAAGATGTGGAAGGACGGTGTTTGGGGCATGCATCGCTGTTCCTGCCTGTGCTTTCAGGGAGGGTGCTGGCAGGGTGCGGCGGTGGGAGGGGAGGTGGTGGGGACGCCCTTGGGCAAGAGGGACCCCTGCGCCGAGCCTCATGCGGGGCTGCTCCCTCCGGGCGCGGGGAAGGCAGATGGCTGCAGCAGGCTCCGCTCCTCCGCCCTGCCTCCTCTCAGCTATCGCTGCCTGCGGGCAGGAATGCCACATCTGCTCCTGGATCGTGCCTGAGCCCTCCTGGTTTCCAGCCCGGGCTCCGTAAACCCAGAGAGAGGGAAATCTGAAACTGTGGCCATGAGGGAGCTGGGTCAGGGGCAGCCCCAGCCCTGTGCCTGCGTCCCCCCGGGGCTGGGCTGGGAGCAGGCTGACAGTCAGCCTGGCCTGGGAGTTAGCAAGGCAACCAAGGCCTGAAAACCCTGGGGAGGCGTAGGGGAAGGTAGTCCTGCGTCGCACCCAAGCGCCGGAATACGAGCAGGGAAAGCCTTGTCTTTGCGATGGGGACGTAGCACTCGGCCAGCCAGAAGCAGGGCTGGAAAGCTTTGCCATTGATGGCCAGCCGCTGCCAGTTAACCTCTTGGCTCTCCTTCAAAGCCCTTCATCGCCCAAAGCTCGCCCGGTTGTCACGGTGCCCATCGGCGTGGTGGGCGCTGTGCCCACCATGGCACGGGCACTGCCCTTGGCACCTTGGTCCTGGGATCATCAGAGTCCCTGTGCCGCTGCCTCCGGGTCTCTTCCATACCTGGAGCCGAGTGGGTTCCTGATGATGTACTTTAAAAATCCTGATTCCTGATGCATGACAACTCAACAAACGCGTTGAAATTCTTTAATTATCGCTCCATCTCGTATGCAGTATGTCCTGCGTGTCTGCTTGCATTCAGGTGTGGCTGCTGTGGTTGTATTATCACCCTGGGCCTCAGCCGGCCCTTTCTAGGACTCACTTAAATTATGGTTTTAAAGTGTGCCATTGGGGGTGAGCAGACTGGGGGGTCGGCAGGCTGGGCCGATCGTCACAGGTACTCCTGGTGGCAGCTTGGGCTGTCCGTGTCCCTCCTCTTCTGTTACCTGGGAGGGGGTTTGTGTGGAGAAATGGGGGAGGTCTGGGCCCCAGGCTGTGCGAGTCCGGCTGTAGCAGAGTATGGGTCTGGGGGTGTTTCTGAGGATCCCCAGGACAGCCTGCTTTTAATAAAGCTATTGCGCAGGTTGTGAAGACGTGTGCTTCTAGAGCAGAGTGTTTCGGTGCCTAAACGCTGATTTATTGATTACTGCTTCACTGCAGGCTTATTTAGAAACCTTTGGTTCTGGCCTCTTTTTGTGCCTTCCACAGCCTTTTTAAAATTCAGCGTGGAAGGGTGCTGCCTGCCGGCGCTGGAGATGTGCGCAGCACCGGCCTGACCCGCCGGCGGGGTGCAGTGCTGCCGGGCCCGGCCGGTGCTTCGCTCCCATCCCAGCAGCAGTCCGGGACGGACCGCCAGAGGCCTGTGGTCCTGAAGAGTTGATTGGGGTAACTCAGCCGGTCTGGGAATGCGAGCTGGAGACCGAGAGGTGCTGGAGACCAAGAGGTGCTTAGCGGGTTTTTCATTCATCCACTTCACCTTGCTGCGTGCCGCTGGGCTGATAGGGAGGCTCTCCAGACTTGATGTTTGCGAAGCTCTCGAGGTGTTCCTAGGTTCTCCAGGAGCGTAAGCACGACAGTTATGCTGTGCATTTAGAGACACGGCTCTTAGGAAAACTGCCTTGGGAGCGAGTAGCCAGCCTGTGCCGCCCTACCCCAGACAACTGCCCATGGAAAGGTATCTCAACTGACATCAAAGGGGCCAGCAAACGATAGGCATCTTCTAATTGCTGCCTCTCCCTGCCTTCTGACTCGGTACTGCAGGTGGTTGTTCACGGTCTCGGGATCATTATCTTTGCGTGTGCGAGGAGCACAACGTCACTGTCAGCAGCAATCCCACCTCCGGGATCTGTATGATCCAGATAAGGTTGCGTGTGGTGACATTTAAACACCTGAATAGTGTCCCGCTGTTGAAAGAAGGTGAAATGGCGTTTCAGGATCTTGTCTGGAGAGAACCGGCCTGCTGCTGTCCCCAGCCCGCAGCTGGAGTGTGCATTTCCCTTACAAGCGTGCTCAAGCGGGGGCAGGCGAAGGGGAGAGGGGACGCGGGAGGGGATGTGGTGCACCCCGGGGACCCCTCTGGGGTGGAAGGTGGCTGCCGTGCCGTGGCAGCACGGGGAAGCCCCCTCCTCTGCTCCGGACGGAGGTGGCTGGTCCTGAGCTCCAGTCGCTCACCTCCTCCTGCGTCCCAGCGTGGCCCCGCACCGAGCCCTGCCCTTCGGTGCCTTGTGATTCACTGGCGCTTTTGGGGCCAAAGACGACATTTAGAGGGAATGTTTCTGAATAACCCTGTCAACAGAAATTCACATAAAACAATTAAAGCAACCGCAGCCACGTTGCCTTGGTTTGCTCATGTCTGACTCTGCTTGAGCCCGAGCCTTTTGCGGTCCCTCACGTTTCCTTTCTCTCTCTCCGCAGAATGCGATGAACTTGCCGCCTGACAAAGCCCGGCTGCTGCGGCAGTACGACAACGAGAAGAAGTGGGAGCTCATCTGTGACCAGGTAAGGGTGGCCGGAGGGTTTTTGGCAGACATCCAGCTGAGAGCACAAACTGGGTTTTGTCAGCAATGTCCCTGGGCTTAGAAAGGGACCTTGCAGAGGACACGTATTTGAACAGATTCAAACATTCATTTCTTCTTTGGCCTCATGCGCCTTTGCTGGTAACAACTCATAGGAGCCTTGTAACAATAATTCCCTTTTTTGCCCCGGAGTGCTATTTCTTTCCCCTCTGATGTTACCATCACCCCTGTGCCTGTTTCCCCTGGGTGGTGAATGCTGCCTATTTTCCCTGGCACAGACTGGAAGAGTCTGACCAGCAGTCACCTCCCAGCGAGTGCTTTGAGTTTGGTCTGTCTTGCCCTGTGTAACACGAACGAATGGTCTCGATCCAGTGGGTATCTGGCTCTCCACATCACGAGCCGTTGTCGCAGTTGGCGGTAGCTGTCGCCTTCAGGGAGATGCGATGGTGATGCAGCCTGAGCTCCTCTTTGCCTCCAGCGGCTGAACAACAACTTCGGATTAAGCAGCACCATATGCTGAGGCATCTTTTGTGCATGAGCTCTGCCGTGGCGTGCAGACTTGGCAGCAGTATAGAACAATTAACAGGTTGGCTCTGCCATGACAAATGAACAGAAACGGCATTATTTAGAGAAAGTGAAGCATGCAAAAGGTAGGATGTGCATTTGTGAGCCAACAGCAAAACCAGGTTCTGCCATAAACTTCAAAAGTAATCGCTAATGAAAATAATTGATCCAGGACTGAGAAAGTAGGATGTTGCCTTGAAATGTAAACACGGTGGTACCAGGATGAGAGTTTGGCAGAAGGCAGAGTCATGCTGTGAGGTCAGGAACATTTTAATAAATAGATTTGTGGGACATTTCCTATTTAGCTATTACAGTGGCAGAGCCTCTGATAAAATCCAACTACCTTAAAGTAAAGCCGAATAAAGAATTACTTGCTTTTTTCCATGAGTTTTCTGTGCAGGAAACCTAAAGTGTTGAGCTCTTTAAAGTTGCAGTGTAGTGAGACACTGAACAAATTGCTTAATCTACTGTAAGTGATTTGT
The DNA here is from genome assembly GCF_034638445.1 of Ciconia boyciana. Taxonomy (NCBI): domain Eukaryota; kingdom Metazoa; phylum Chordata; class Aves; order Ciconiiformes; family Ciconiidae; genus Ciconia; species Ciconia boyciana. The sequence continues at coordinate 2,089,188 of NC_132943.1, read as the reverse complement.
TTGATGGATGTTTGCTTAGAGCATGCACACTCAGAGCATGGACATGGAAGTGTGAGCTTTGTGCTGGAGTCTGCGTGCTCTGCTTGCACCGAGCTGGCAGCAGGGCAGGCAGAAGCAGTTAGATCACAGCCTCGATGTGCAAACTCCCACCTCGGAGCGGATCCACCCTTTGCAACGTGCAGCTGCTGCTGATTCACTCCTGAACTCTACAGCAGGATAGGAGGGATGAGCAGATGGAAACGCAGTGAAGGAAATTTGCAATCTGGAATAATCACGTATCTTAATAGCTCCTTGCACAACACTGAGTCCACCCCCGGGTTGGGATGAGTCTGCTTCCCGTCGCTTGGAGGGGGTGGGCAGAGAAGCAGCGCAGGACTGTTGTAACCAGCACTGCGGAGCCCAACGCTGCGAGGATCCCGAAGAGGACGGGAGGTGACGGTGTGCCACCCTTCCAGGGTCCGGCCATCCGAGGGGACGTGCTTGGGCAATAAGGGGCTGCGTATCGGTGATCTGTCGCAGCTCCCCGCCTGCCCTGGCATCCCTGGTGGGTGCTTGCCAGCCGCTGTAAATTAGAGCAGTGTGAAGCAGGTGTCTGTAAAAGCACCGTAATACAGCATATGGGGTGTGAAATATTTATGTCTGTCCCCGTAATGATGGTGCGTGGCTAAAAGTACTTCCAGGAATAGATTTTGTACAGAATGTGTGTTTTTAGTGTGGATGCAAATTTTGACAGCTATTTTCTATTGGTATCACCCCTTACACCATTTTCACCCATTTTTGCTTAGCGAAGGACTGAGGATGTAAATTAATGTAACAGCTTGAGGAAATTAACTCCTAGCCTCCTGTGCTGGTTTTCAACTTATGTCTGGAAGGAAAAAGGAAAGGGTCCAGAGATTGCTCTTAAATATTTTCTAAATAGTCTGTAAGGGAGATTCTGGTCATTTGTCTGTGAAATATTTTGAGAATATTAGGGGAGTGAGTTTGGCTCCCAAAAGGAACTCTCACTTTTGCAGAAGTGAGATTACGGAAAGTGGGGAACTACCAGTTTCATGATGATGATGATGATAGTAATAAATAATAATCTGCCGATTGTGCCCATTCTCATGAATCAATGTAAGGGTTGCTGGGCTGGTTGTGGGGGACTCCATCCCATGTGGTATTTTCTGTCCCTTTGTCTATAAACCTTGCAAGTCATCTAAGCGTTGCTGCTGCTGTCCTGAAAGCTTGCTCCCTACCTCTTTGGCTTGGTGTACGAGGAGGAGAAAAAGAGCAAACCCAGGATTCCTGTAGCCCATCCTGGAGAGGGCCAAGCGGTGGGTCAGGCAGGGAAGGTCACCGCTGGGAAGGATCCAGGCAGGGAAGAGGATGGGCTTTCCTGGCATGGCGAGCCACCCTTTTGGTGTGCTCTAGGCCTCTTTATCCAGCTGGGTGCCAGGAGGTGTTACACAGGGGGCACGGATGTTGAGGGAGGAGGCTGGGGACATCTTACAAAGTTCTTCGTTGCCCTCTAATGGCAAATTGTGGCAGGGGCATCACCGTGTCCTCACCTTTGGAGGCACTGGAGGTGTGCGTGGGGAATAACGAATGAGACCCAAGATTTACATCATGTGATTTACATCCAAAATATCCTCACGGAGATATCTGTAGAACTCTCTCCCTTTCCTAATGTGCTGGTTTTGACTGGGATAGAGTTAATTTTCTTTACAGTAGCTAGTATGGGGCTGTTTTGGATTTGTGCGGAAAACAGTGTTGATAACCCAGAGATGTTTTAGTTGTTGCTGCGTAATGTTTGCACTGGTCAAGGGCTTCTCAGCTCCCCGTGCTCTGCCAGGGGCAGAAGAAGCTGGAGGGGGCACAGCCAGGACAGTTGATCCAAACTGCCCAAAGGGCCATTCCACGCCATACGGCGTCATGCTCAGTGTATAAAGCTGGGGAAGAAGAAGGAAGGGGGACGTTGGGAGCGATGGCGTTTGTCTTCCCAAGTCACGGTTACGCGTGCTGGAGCCCTGCTTTCCTGGAGATGGCTGAGCACCTGCCTGCCCATGGGAAGCAGTGAAGGAATTCCTTGCTTTGCTTTGCTTGTGCGCAGCTTTTGCTTTCCCCATTAAACTGTCTTTATCTCAGCCCACGAGTGTTCTCACTTTTACCCTTCCGATTCTCTCCCCCATCCCACCGGGGGGGGAGCGAGCGGCTGGGTGGGGCTGGGTTGCTGCCTGGGGTTAAACCACGACAGCTAATGAAACTCCTAATGAAGGCCGGTGCTGGCTGTTTGGGAGGCTGGTGGCCAGTGTGGAGCTCACTGGGCTGGCGGTGGCTTTCTCCAGCAGCCCTGCTGGGTGGGGGTCCTGTGCCACCCCTCAGCTTTGCTTCCAGGGGGCTCGGGCCCCTCCGTGCCCGTGTCGGGTAATTACACCTAAACCAAGGCCACGTGTGGTGCGTTGGCGGGGCACCATGTTCTGCTTTAGGGTTAATTTGTGACTAAGAGGTGTGCAGGTACGAGCCCTGTTGGAAACACAGCCCCAGGTGAGAAGGTTGTGCCACACCAGTCCCCGAGTCCTCCGGCTTTCTGGGTGAAACCCCGGCTCTGCCGAAGAGCAGGGTGGCATTCCCCTGGGAGGGGAGGGCGACCTGGGCTCGCTGCCTGGCTGAGCATCGTGGTGGAGGGGGCCGCAAGCACAGAAATCTGGTGGTGTGAGGTTAGGCTACCAAAACCAGACAGCGTTCAAGATAGCCTGGAGAAGAATAACATCTGAAACCACAGAGGGACTGTCGAACTTGTGTTCATTTACACTTAGGTTCAACAAGTGTTGACTGTAGTGGTGAGATCCTTCTCTAAATGAAGCAAAAATGTTAATCACCAAGCTCTCTGTTATATCGTAAAAGAGGTCGGTGCACACTAGCGTGTGCTACGCACCCACACACCCTTTAAGCCAGGCTTGCTTCTGCACCCCTTCCTCCTCTGCCACTGTTCATCGAGCTCTGCAAAGGGAAGATGGCATGCAGCCTTCCCAGCCTTCCCCTCCATAAACCAGCTCTGGGGAGAGGCAGATTCTTGATATTATTTTTATTTTTGTTTCTTGTGAGATTGTGCACTATGGACTGGTTGAGAGCGTAACCGCACAGAGCCGCGGTGGTCCATGCCTGCCGTTTTAACGTCCAGAGCACCGGGGAGTGCTGACAAATATCTAGGTGTCCTTTGGATTTGGGCTGGGAGTTCCTGTAAAGGCGTGCGGGGCCGTGTCCAGGCTGCAGGCGGTGGAGCGGTGCGGGCAGCCCTCCTGCGTGCCGCCCGTGGCTCTCGGGGGGTGGCTGGTGAAGAAGGGGACAGGCGGTGACTGCTGGAGGGCACTGAGCTGAGGATCAGGGTTTCGCGGGGATGCTGTGCTGTTTGTTGTTTGACAGAAATATCTCAGGTGAGCCCCAAACCACTCCTCAGAAACGTGATGAAAGGTCGGTGATTGAAAAGCGGCACCTCACGCTGTGTGTTACCATATGGTGCCATTTTGCAGCAGAGATCTGGATTTTTTTGACAACGTTCAACCAAGCGTTTTCCATATCTTCGCGCATGCTGCAGTAGCCATTTACGGCTCTGTTTTGAGAGCCTTTGCGTAAAAAAAAAGTTTTGTATACCGTTGAATCTCCCCTGTTGTGGGTAAAATACAGGCTAGAAAATCCGCTGTTTGATTGAGCTCGCGAGCATTTGGACGGTAGAGACGCTCACAGCTTCGTTTCTGCCACTGGCTGGCCCTGAGAGAGGTGGCTCCCTGAAAATGGGGCGGTGTGAGCGATGGAGCAGTTGGAGGTGCAGGCACGGGGCACGAGGGGTCCGAGGGTCTGCGGCGCGGGGCCGGGCAGGGGTTGGCATCTCCGGCCTCGCAGGGAGCATCCGCGGCTCTCGCACCTCCAAGCCAGGTCCTGCGCTGGTGACCTGGTTTTTGCAGAAAATTAATAGTGGGGGAAACGGATCCCTCTGCCCCTTAATTAGTGCAGAGATGAATGGCTGCTGTCGTTTCATTCCATAATAAGACATCTGAGGTGACGTACTGTCCCGCTGGCGGGATTGCCGGGGCCAGGACTGAGCCGCCCTCCAGGTCTGTGCGGGATGGGGGACGAGTGGTGGAAACGTGCACCACGTTTATGATGTGTTTGTGCCTCGGGAGGGAGCAGACACTGGTCTCCAGCCCGGCTTGTCCACCTCCTTTCAGCAGCGTTCGCCGTCCATGTGCTTTATGCGCTCCTAGCAGTTACTGCCTGCCCGCTGGGGTGCCTGACAAGCCTGGGTACCCAGTCGGATGCACTCTGGGTTTACCTAGCATATAGGAATCCTAAGAACGAAACAAGTTAGCAAGGGTAATAATAACAACAACAACATATGTCACTAATGCAGAAAATGTCCTGAATATTTTTGGAAGCAAAAGATCTCTGGAAAAGCCACAATTTCCTGGTTATGGAATTAATATGTTTTCCAGATTTGGGTGAACAAGAGATGTGTCGAGTTCTTTGTAGGATCACGTGGAAGGGGAAATGCAGAAATCCGGCAGTTTCTCTTTGCTGCTGAAGCAAAGCCCCCTGCCCCCTTTTTTTTGTATCCATCAGAAAAGAAGTGCTAATTCTGGAGATTGCTGGTAGAAGCAGCACAGGAGCGGTGTTGTGCTCCCCCATCCAAGCTTTTTCCCTGAATTCTCATCTTTTATTACCCTAAAGGGAGGTGCTGGGGACCAGGTCATCTCACTGCTCTCCGGTGCGGTGCTGCTGCCGCGGGCTCCTTGCATGTGCTTCCCTGTGCTTGGCTGTCGTTCTGGCTTATCACACCACTCCTCAGCAATTTTTCAAGTAAGAAAGGGCCTTTTATCTTTGGGAAATTAAGTTAGTTTGCTTTCTAGATGGCTGACAAAGGCAGGGTCGAGTTATTGCTGGTCTGCGCCTTTCTCCTTTCAGGGCTGTAGCTAGTGTTGGTGCTTATATGAGTCACGTAGTGGAGATAAAATAGGTTTAATGGGGATTTATTAACTTTGTTGTGTCTGAATGGCCCAGTCCTGGGGCGACCGGGAGGGGAAGCCACCATGTCCCAGTCGTGATGTCACCCACTGGCTTACGCTTTGTGCTCGGCGAAGTTTGGAGACTCAAATAGGGATTTTAAACTTTATATGTGTGGGGTAGAAATCCCCAACCTCCTCGTTCAAATAGCGTTAAACCCCTTGCCGTATAAATTCTTATTTTGAAAGCAGATTTGGCTGGTGAGCGATTGCAAATTGCCAGGAGCGGAGAGGAGGAACAGACGGGAAAAAGCAACAATTTTTAACTCATTATTGATGGTATCTAAGGCAAGTGGATTACGTGTGAACAGCAGTGCCTCAGTGTTAGCCGGGAAGCGTGTTTGTCTCTACAGGGAGGAAAATGCTCTCAAGAAGGACCAGAGGACCTTGAGAGGACCCTGGGTTGGCCAACCTGCACAGTCGCTTACAGCATTCATGGCAAGTGAAGTATCAGACTGCAGTCACGCTGGTCTGACGAGCACCGGGCCTTCCCACCCCGTGTGAGCTCTGGCAGGGCATCAGTTTTTTGGGAGGACGATGGCCGCAAGCAGACGTTCAGGGTGTCCCCGAGGCGTCGGGGAGCCTCGGGCTGCCGTCGCTGCACAGCACCGAGCCCTGGTTCTTGCAGCTTGCGACGTATCAGCCTCTAATATGAAACAGTCAAAGCTGGATAAACCGAGACAGTAATCATAGCCAGGAAAGGGCAATTTTAAAGGCTAATCCCTCATGGCTTTCCAAAGCAGAAAAAACACTTTAAGGGGCTATAAAAATGTTTCCAGGACTAGTGGATGTTTACCACAAGTGGTTCTTGGTCACTAGTTAGAGAAGAGCATTGCTGGTATCTGCTGTTCATGGATAATGTCTTTGAAATCCTTCAACCCAAATAATTCCACTATACGGTAATGAGCAGCATCTTTTTTAATGAAGTAGCTGTAGAAATTATTACATAAATACATAATTACAGCTAGGTTTTAAGAAAACAAACAAAACATACAGTATCTGCATCACAGCCTACTAAATGTGCTCGCTGAGTCTCTTTAAGCATTTCATTTTGAAGACTCCAGATATTAAAACTGGCAGTTAGGAAAAGCTCCTGTCACTTTAGCAGATGATGGCTGATTAGTTAGCAAGAGAAATAAATCCATAAGAGTAAAACAGCTTCTCTGGAGGATTAGACTAAACACAGCAGAGCTACACTGGCATGAAGAACCCCCCAAAAAGGGAGGGAATAAATACGAGAGCTAATGTGGAGCCTTGTTAGTCTGGGACTCTGCTGTGCCTGCTGCTCGCTGCCGCTCTCGCGTTGCCCACCGCTCTTCGGGAGCGGACCTTCGGCTGGGTGCTCCACCGCTTCGCTCCGTCACTTGCAGATGCAAAGAATGAGATTTGGACGTGGTTATTAAGCGGCACGGTGAAAACACTTCTACCTTGTTTTTTTGCAGAGAAAGGGCATAGTGATTCAAATGTTGTGATGTCTCTGGAGCGAATATAAAACTGTTGAGGGGGGAAAATGCGAAACGGTGGTGGTCTCCGAGGTCCAGATACCTCTATAACTCTTTACTAGTCTACAGCAGGCCAGATTCTCATTTACAGCAAAGTGGGGTTTTTGTCTGTTTGCAAGTGTGAAGAAGTTTTAAAATGGATGGAAATGGCTTCTAAATAACTTATATTTATGCCCACTGTAAAGCCACAGTCCACAGTATCCTGAGGGGGCTGTAAGTCTGACTGAGAAACTGGCCTAACAGTGTCCTGGAAAAAGTGCATAAATTAAGCTAGCAATTAAGGTACTTTGAATATTGGTGTCTTATTCTTTTAACTGATTTATTTTACGTGCTTTTTTAAAAATTTATTTTTTTTTATTTTCTTTAAAGTCCCTGTCAACATCTGTGGGTGTTCCTACTCCCATTTTCCGGAGAGTTGGATGCTAGGGCTGCCCATTGCACACCTCTCGGGATGTGGCAGACGATTTCTGCTTGCGCTGGTGGAGCTGCGTGCCGGAGCCTTGGCACACCGTTTCCAAACCTGTCTGTGACTCCGTGCCTCTGCCTCGTGCCTCTGCCTTTCCCCACACAGCCGTAGCAGTGCCGATTAGCAGCACATTTAAGTGCAAGGGTGCGACAGGGACTGTCTGACCTGTGCGGGCCAGCCGGGATGAGACTGGCTCGAAGCGTCCGTGCCTGTAGAGACGAGAGGAAGCCGTGGCGGTGGGCATGGTGCTGGGGGAGGACGGAGCAGGACAGACACCCTCGGTGTCACTTTGGCCAGAGAGGAGCTGGCAACAAAGAACTTTGCATTTTCTGAACGGTTTTTTAGTTAAAAAGGAAATGCCAATTCCAGGACTGTGTTTGGCTCGTACATGTGAAGGTGCATGGAAAAAAAATCCAGTTGTAAAAGAGGAAAGACATGTCTGCTCTCTGTCTTACAGAGCTCTCGCCCGGGGCTGATGGACCACAGGGCAGACTTTTTGGTTCATTTTTTCCTTCTGACCATGATGAATTACTTTTTTTACAGCAAGCAGCAAGATAATAACAGGAACAACTTTTGGTGTTCAGACAGTACGTTCTGGTAACTGGGCAGCAGTGTACTATTCATTATGAAATAACTTTCAGATAATGTAGTCAAAATTGCATCCTGACCTAATAAAGGGAGGTTTCAAGTATCAGTTATAAAACGCGAAATTTCGGGAGGAAATTATTATGAGATCTTTCCTCAAGGGAAGGGGCAGAATAGTTTAAAATTCTTCCAAGATACAAATAGTATCAGAACTTTTGGTAATGCTCTTAACAGGTTTGGACATAGCATACTCTTTGCAGAACAACTCGTGTTTCACAGCGGCTTTTGTAGGATAAATTTCAGGCTGGCTGTGCAACTGGTAAAAAAGCAAGCAAAAATCAAGCAGCTCTCAGAATACAAACCTTACAGACCTTATATTTGTCAGTAAAATCTTTAATTGGATTCTGAATGTGGTTGATTCTGGATTGCAGACCAAGTGTCCCCCTGTAAGGTGAGGCGTTGGGAAACCTTTGGTGAGAAGTGAGTCTCAAAAGCAGGTGGGAATCTCTTGGCACTGGGCTAGCAGCGGGAGAGGTGGGAAGGGAAATCAGGCACGCTGCTGGTGTACAACAGAAAAGCAGGAAAGCAGGCATGGATAAGGAGATGCTTTACACGGGTAAAGCCCACGATCATGGACAACCTGCCTTTCTCCACGTTCTGAGGTTGTTAAGACTCCAACCTTAGTGGGGCGGAGAGGCATGTGGTGGTTTCTGGGCTTTCCCAGTGGGACAGGGATGGGCATCTGGTCCATAATTTGCCTGTGGTGGTGTAATGGTGGTCTCGGTAGCGTTTGCTGGCTTGCTTCCCACCATGCTGGACGTCCCTCAGCTCTGCCCTCGTGTGACACAGGTCCTGAAGGAAACCCTCGGAATCTCTGGCAGCCGTGGGTGGCTGGGACGAGCTCAACCACCGACATGCTCCCCATGCACGCCGCGCTAGCAGAAGCAGCGTGGGGAGCTGACCCCAAGGCACGATGAACGCGTTGGTGCTCAAGCGTTGCGTTGACGTAGGAAGCGGGATGCTGCTGTGATTGGGTGTATTTATGTAGAATAAACAAGCCCTCCTGCGTGGTGGCTGGGCAGGGCTGGTAACGAAGTCTTGCATCGTTATTGCTGGGAAAGCTGGCCAGGCTCGTGCGTGCTTTGTAATGGAAATAAAGACTGAACGCTGGTCATCGTTTGCATACGGGGCTCCACCAGGATGAGCTGAACTCACCGTGGCCCAAATACTGTGTGACCGCTTTGCGCCCATGGCAGGGGAGGCTTTGCCTGTGCCCGTGTGGCCCTCTGCCCCCGCCAGTCCGGTCCCCTTCCCTGTGAACGGGAACCTGCCGCAAGGGTTGGGCTGGGACCTGGTGGGCCGCTTACAAAGACAATCCAATTGAATATCATGGAGTTAAAATATTACTTGTTTATTGCTAACATACTACTCTTGCATTCATTTTTCTGGAGTCTGAACAGTGAAATGATGTGACTTCTCCCGTGAATAGACCGTGCAGCCTGTTTTTAGGCTTGTTCCAAATGGTAAAAAAGGTATCTCAGTTTTTGTGGGGATGGCTTTCAATCAAACACGGACAGGCATCCACTCTTGTAACGCTTCTCTTTTCTCTCAGTACTCCTGGCTAGCAGAAACCCTGTTGTTTCAGATGTGTGTGTTTGTATGTGTAACTAAAATTCAAAATTGTCATTGAATAGGTAAGGTATATTTTTATGCGTCCTATATAAATGTCAAATTTCTGAATATCAAGATACATGTAAATATATTTTATTTGCATGCATATTATATATGCATAGATTATATACTTATGAATATAAGGTATGTACCTATAAAGCTATGTTATAAATATATACTGTTTGAATAGATATGTGTGTGCATGCATTCTATATATATAGTAAGTAAATATAGAGGATGTTATAAAATGGCTGATGTTTATTCTTGTATCCTTTGCAGGAAAGATTTCAAGTGAAGAATCCTCCACATACATACATCCAGAAGTTGAAGGGCTATCTGGACCCGGCTGTAACCAGGAAGGTGAGGAGCGTCCTGTTTCCTCTTGCCCGTCCCTCGGCGAGGATGGTCCCGGGGTCCGGGTTCCTTCCTGCCTTTGTGTAAAAGGCCCCGTAAAAGTCTCTGAGAAGCGTCTCGGAGATGGAACAAACTGCAGAGAGAAGCAAGGAGAAATTGGAAAGACGCTGCAGTTTTCCCAGCTCAGAAAGGAGGGCAGATGTTGCAAAGCAAAGGAGCATCTGACACATGAAACAACTTGTTTTAATAGCTTTAGCTTCAATAGCCTGACAAATTATCACTGAGCTGTACTTTAGGTCTGACTTTTCATGTGGGCAGAGCTGGTGGTGAATAAAACCTCTGTCGGAGGGCACTTTTCTCACCCGTGTGAAGGGGATGTTGAAGTTTTGAGTCCTTTTCTCTGGGCGTTTGCGTGACGGACGTTCAGTACAGCTGCCACCGTTCACCTCTCGCTTGCAGTCTCACCTGAGGTTTCAGGGTTGTGAAGTAAAGACGTAACCTGGGGTGTATTTACATGGCAGAGCCTCATCCATCCTTCTGCATATTATTTTTGTCCAAAATAGTTTGATAATCACTCATGAAAGACTCAAGCAGTTCACTTGGCTTTTCACGTGAATGTCGTGCATCCCTGAATGTGGCTTCTGTACCGCGATGTATTTGTGGCTGGTTCTGATATTTCTGCACCACTCTGATGGGCTTAGTAATAGCTTCCAGGATTTTAGAATAACAGTAAACCTACATCCCATTTAGAGGACCATTGCTGAACCTTTGGTATTTAACCACTTTGGATATCAGCTCATATCCTGTGTTGATAGTTATAATAGCCTTTAAAAAAAAAAAAACAAAAAAAAAGGCAGCGAGAGCGTAGCAGATCCTGCCGTTGACTGCCTCTGCCTTGTCCTCAACAATCGCTGCTTTGTGTTGCCGTACAATTAGCTGAGGTTGGTGCCCTGCAGTAAAATACGTGTCCTGACACAGGGCTGCCGGGCCGGGGCCGCTGCAGCCGCAGCGGAGGTGCACCTCCGGCCCCGCGAAAGGCGAGGGGCAAACGCTGGGTCCCCTGTGCTCCTGCACGCCGTCGCTAGCTCCTGCCTTCAAGGCTGCAGTAATGTCTTCTGACAGTGCTTCTCTTGTTGGAGGCTCTGACAAGGAGTAGGAAAGCATTTAGTAGGAAACCTTTAAATTTGCCTGTAGCTGATTATAGGGTTTTTTTAAAAAAAATGGTGAACAGGGGTCTTTGTGTTTTTCTCCTGAAGGGTTTTTGAAATTCGTTTAGTGTTTGGCTTTGCTCTGTGGTTACTCTGTGGGCACACATTGAAGCCTTTCTTATCCTAATACCACTACAAGAGTCCCATGACAAATGACAAAACCGAAGGAGCCTAAAAATAACTCCATTGAGTTCCTCTCTTTTGTTGCGTTATTCTGTATCACCAGCAGCCTTTCCTCAGCCGGGGCTGCGAGGCAGAAAGATTTACGAATGGGCTTCTGGACGGATGCGCGATATTGTGGGGAGAGCTCATATTACCAGGATTATTGCTGTAATTGAGGTGGTGTCAGCGTTTTTGCTGATCCCCAGCGTGGCCAAGAGAGGGTGGCTCCAAACGCTGCTGCAAAATGTGCATTTCGGCTTGTAATTGGGGTCATAATGGCTCTTCCCGGGAAAACAATTGCTTTTCGTCTGAGCTGAATTTTTGAAACAGGAAAATAAAGGTGTCGAAATGACACATTTTTAAAGAAATTGCAGTTTGGTGGCTCCTCGAGCCCAGTAAGGCACAGAGCTGGTGCATCGCTCTCTGCCGTGGTCGCAAGGAGCAGCCTGGCCTCGCTGGGGGAGGACGGTCCCGCGTGGGAACGTGCTGCCTATTTCTGCCATGCCCTCCCACCCCTCTCTCCTGGCTGCCTCTTGCTACCTCAATATTTTACCTCTACTTCTAGAGAGGTAAGGTTTTATATTGCTTGTGGTAATATTGTGTAAACTCGCTAGGGAGAGAAGGCACTGTGTTTTTGTACTCTGAGCTAATTAACTGAGGTCCAGAGAAACTGTATGTCTGATCTCAACTAGCTGTTTCAAAGTAAAAATTAATAGTGCCTTGTGTCTACTAGGACTTTAGTGAGACATCTGTTTTGGTCTGCCAGTGGCTTTCTGAGCTGGGATTTAGTCTTACCTCGGGTAAGCCAGTGGTGCTAACTAGCATGCGATAAAACCCTGGTGAAAAAGGCAGCTGATAATTTTCATACAGGTCAGCAAGGCAAGGTAAATCCTGTCCTTTCATCCTCTTCACCTCAATAAATGAACTCGTGAGAATTATTAACTGCCAAGTAGTCCCCCTGATTTTATTGTGGTGCACTGAGAACAACCCCTTTTTTCCCTAGGATTCAAAGCATAGTCCTACTTGCAGCAGCCTTGCTTGTGTCCTGAACATTTGTAAGCCCTTTCCAAACACATCAAGTCTGTGTGTGTGATAACTGATGACCAAGCTGGTTGCTAAGTACTGCAATTCCAAGATGATTATCATTGTCCGTCCACTTCTGCTCTCATTTAGCTTGTTCACGAATGAGAATTTACCAAAACAACTGCTCCAGAAGAATTTATCCAGCTGTTTTAGTAGATTTCTATGGGTAAGGAGCACCAGGCAGGAGAGAAGACACCAGTCTCTCTCCAGCTGGGAGAGGAGGAGGCATCGCTGGCTTGCTCTGTCTGCACACCGAAGGTAGCCCTGCTCCAAGTTGGTTTTGCAGAGGACGGAGAGGAGCTGCTTGACTCTCCTCGAGACGAGTCGGTGTGCGTTTAGAGGTCTTCTGCCGTGACCGGAGCCTGCTTTGAGCCATGGAGTGAAGTGGGGCTCCCACTGCGTCCCGGAGAGGTTTTCCCAGGTCGCCCTTTCTGCTCCCATACGGAGGTGACGTGAAACCTCATCTCCTTTCTGCTGCGTTGCTCCCCAGTGTTTTACTTCTGACGTTTTATGGCCTTTTCCCAGCATCTAATTTTGCAGATACAATTTAGCATGCACAAATTATTAAAGCATGCAGATGGCAGCACATGTGTATTTCATTACTGGCTCGCACCCACAGATTCGGTAATTATATAGAAATCATGGCAGTTTTTTTGGTGTGGGTGTAAAGTCTCGAAAGCGAGATTAAAGCACCAGGCTGAGAATGAGGCCCAAATGCTGTAGTTCTCAATGGAGAGTTTGATACTAAAACAAAGCTTGTATTGTAAAGGAACGTTTATTTATCTACAGGCTTTTAATTTTCTAAATCCTGGAAACTCAAAAATGTGCATGGGAACAGAAGTTATTTTTCTGAGTATGTTTTTGTTGACTGCTGGACTATTGTTGTTGCATTCCTCAGGATTTAGAGGGGTTCTCAGTTTACCTTCATGTTTTTTTTATTCATTCTGCACTGCGTGAGATGTTGATGTTTTTAATAGCATCACATGAGTCTAATTGTTATTTTTGCCTGCTCACTCAATTACAGAAATTCAGAAGACGAGTCCAAGAGTCTACTCAAGTACTCCGAGAACTGGAAATTTCTTTAAGAACAAATCACATCGGGTAAGAATTTTTCATGTCCTCTGGTCTAAGATTTTGTTTTTTACATCTACTGATGGATGGATGCCTTTGAGAAAATATCTCTTTGCATGCCAAGCAGTGATACCACTTGATTGATCGTTAAAGCCTGAAGGGCTCAGTTAAGGGATAGCTGGGCATCTCAGGAGAATAATTCAGCTTTAATCCTTTCATGATAGGGTTCATCCACATCTCTGTGAAGGCTGCGAAAAGATTGCAGTCAACTTCTGCTCACCCTAAGTCAGTCAGAGCAGCAGTGAGCATGACTGTGTCTAGAATAGTAATAGTATTGCAGCTATAAATATATATATATAAAACCCCCGTGCTGTTTTATAGCTTTAACATGATGCAGTTCATGAAGCCTGGCTGTGAGTAATATTCCCAGCATTTCACTTCTACAAAGCACAGAATTCCTCTCAAATAGCAAAAGTAAAAGAATCACAGAGACTTCAGTTTTCTATCGAACATGCTGATCTCGTCCGCGTTTCCACCACTCTCACCTCTCTGCTTTGGGTCTCGGGACCAGAAGCCGGCTCAGCACTGGTACGTCAGCCAGGAAGGTTTCTTCAGTGTTTTGTTTCACAGTCACACACTGTGTCCAGCTCAATTGCATGGATTTTACAGGATGCTGCTCTTATTTCATGGAAACAAGGGCATTTTAAACTGTGGGAGGAATAGCCGTTCTCTCTCTGTGGGAGCCTGCTCCCGAGCGTGGCGTGCATGGACGGTGTGCATGGCAGTGGGGGACCCTCCCGCAAGCTGCACCGTCGCAAATATTTCTGACAAACTTCTCCCACACCCCTGCTCTGGCTCCTGCTGTGTTTTCCCTCGTTTTCCAACACAAAAGATTCCCCACCAAAGACTTAGGGCATCTGAAGCATGGCACTCTGCAGATTTATGATGGCTCATGGGTATGCAGAAGGAACCGTGATGGTGCACCAGATAAATGAAGGAGGCTGACAAGACCAATGTTTATTTGGTTCACTTGGCTGAAAGATGTGTTTCAAAATATGTTTTATAAACATGCCAGGCTGTTTATTTTAGCAGGTAAACAGCAAAAGATTTAAAGCCTGAAGACTGGAATAACTCAGAGGTGATGAATTCCCGCTCTGCTGAGAGCAGGGGATCCGTAGCTGCGAGGCCCCAGAGGCAGAGCGAGCCCGGAGCCCCAGTTCCCTCCCTGGCTCCCCACTTGTTCCAGTGGCACCTAACCCACTCCCGGAGGAGTTTCGGCTGCCCCAGTTGGGGTTCGGAGGAGAGCTGAGCTGGGGCTGTGCTGAGGCTCCTTGCTCGCCTGCGTTTGCCCCCAGATGTATGGATTTTCAAACTTTACTTGGCATTTCTGAGTTTTTGAAAGCTTTGGAAGATAACAGGCTTTTCGGAATTGGAGATTATTTTGCATAATTCTCAGGGAGCAAAATTCACAGTAATAGGTTAACATCTTTTAAAAAGAGAAGGCAAAATTACTGTTAAACGTACATCCAGGATGTCAGATCGCACCCTTGGTGCTATTCCTCTTTTGCCGGTGTGCTGTTCGTATGCTCTGGAAATACTGCTAGAGATCAGGATGTGGAAAAACATAAGCCAGGTCCCTGCGACTCGCGCGTTAGAAGGCGGCTGTAACCACCGCTCGGCGGTTTGCGCAGCGGCGTGTGCCAGGGAGGAGATGAGCCTGGGCTTGGTGTGAAGCCGGGCGGCAGCCGAGCTCCCCAGCGCGCCCGTGGCCCTCCGGCAGCAGCACTGCTGTGGTGGGAAAGGCACTTACCAACTTACCAATGTCTAGTTTCTGAGCAACGCCGAGTGTGCATAGGGGTTTTTATGCTTTTTTTTTTTGGTGGAATGTTTTTCCCATCATAGCGCTGCAAAAAAGCTCGTTTCAGTACATTTGTAAAGTCCTCTAAAGGACTGTTTTAAAGTCCTCTAAATAATAAAGGGTATTTTTAAAAAGTCCTCTTTTCCTGAGTGAGAAAGCATAGTTTTGCTCAGCAGTGCTGCCTCTCCTGCGATGGATCTGACCCTAGTTTATCTGACAAGAATTCCAGTAACTGCACAAAGCCCGTGAAACGCTCTGATGTCTGATGATTTTTCTAACAGATGGGTCAGGGAGTTCCTGAATGAAGAAAACAAAGGCCTGGATGTTCTGGTGGAGTACTTGTCGTTTGCGCAGTATGCAGTC
Source organism: Ciconia boyciana (assembly GCF_034638445.1). Taxonomy (NCBI): domain Eukaryota; kingdom Metazoa; phylum Chordata; class Aves; order Ciconiiformes; family Ciconiidae; genus Ciconia; species Ciconia boyciana. The sequence continues at coordinate 2,073,829 of NC_132943.1, read as the reverse complement.
ACGTAAGTAAGACATGCCTGGCACTCTCTGGGCTTGCAAGGCAAAGCAAGACTCCTGCCACCCCTACACAGCAAGAGAGGGAAATGCCGGGGCAGATGCTCAGCTTTTCTGGCAGAGTATGTATGGTATGATACTACGTATGTACCGTAGAGCAGAGAAAATGGTAACGTTAATCTAAAACCACTGGATCATAACGTTGCAGAAAAAAAATGCCTAAGTTTAAGCCATGAGATTATTTACCTCTAAGACTGTGCTGACATATTTTTTAGCTTTGGCCTCTGACTGTCTTAGGGGTACAGTGCAAAAACATTCAAGAAATGTGTGGAAGGATGCAGGCTTCCTTCGAAATAGGTTTGCAATTAGTGTCCGAGCCCAAGGAATTATAATACTGCCTACCGTGTTCAAAGCAACATCCACACACGAACCACTTCTCACAAGGCCCATGGCAAGAGACGTTGTCGGCGTTGCGTGCAGTAGCTGCGCTGCGAGACAAGAGTAGGAATTTCAAGGTGATTTTGCGAGTCAGGAAGACTATGAAGCAAGCTTTTGCAGTTCTGACACCTGGTTAGCTGGGAGGCGGATTTAGTCATTTAATAAATCAATAAATGTACTCTATTAAAACAATTGGGGAAGAAAAATCGGCTTTCATTAGTCGTTATATCACACAATTTGAAATAGCTGTTCAGCTGAGGATCTTGTTTTGCGTATCCGCAGGCTTTCACTTCAGGATATCGTAGCAATAGATTTTTGTATAAAATTGTATGAAGAGAAGCAGTAGGTTAAAGATACCTACCGCTGGAGTTAGGAACTCGAGCTGAGTAGAGTTGATGTTTTATTTTTAGAAAGGATGCCATCAGATGCATATATACCATCGCACAGAAAAGAGATTTTTGGTGGGATTGCAATAAAATTAATGAAGGAAAATTATATGTTTTAAAATGTCACTAACACTGGAAAAAACTATGCGCAGCAAAAAGAAGTGTTTGTATAAAGACTTTCTTCCTAAAATTATACAAATGTATGCAAGTTAGCTTGCTGGGTTTTTCCCCTCTCTAACGTGGTAAACATGAGTAATAACCTCAAAAGCTGTAAGGGGAACAAGCAATTTTTGCTTGAAATAGCAGTACAATGGGCAACGAGTCAGAAATCAAAGAAAATCTGTAATGATTATGGTAATGTATTATGTATGCTGGGAGATTCATGAGGGCCAGCAAGCCAGTGTAAATGCTCCATCACATATTGATGGAGGAAGCTGAATTAGTACTTGCAGAAGGTATTGATTTATTGAAATAAAATGGAGACAGCTTTAAGCATTCTCCCTCTTTCCTTCAAGGCAGGGCTAATCATCAGCAAAGCAGCCAATGTTGTATTTATTTTACATCAAAGTAGAATAATACGTAGCTGTTTGGTCCTTCCGAAACTGTATGCTCGTGTGGTTAGCTGCTCCCTTCGCCAAGGTCCAGATTTGCTGCCCTATGCATTTGAAGCTCGCACTGAATTGTAGCCCAAGGGAAGTTAGCCTGCACTGCTTTCCTCCTTTCTTTTTGTAGTCTTTTGGGACCTGCTAAAATCTGCGGATGTTGAGCAGGAAGGAAAACGCTATGTGCATCTATTCTGTCTAACCCGGCATCGGGATTTCTGTTCCCTTTCAGGTTTGACTTTGAAAGTTTGGAGAACAATGTGGAAAACTCGATGGACAAGTCCAAACCTTGGAGCCGATCTATTGAGGACCTGCACAGAGGCAGTAATTTACCCTCGCCAGTTGGCAACAGCATTTCCCGCTCTGGCAGACACTCGACTTTACGGTAAGGAGTTAAATTGGGCAGTGGGTCACCTGCAAGCAGTGAGTGCCCAAGTGAGAAGAATCAGTGGGGTTTTCCAATTAGAATATTTTTCATCTTCCCTCTTTTCACAGTAGAGGCTTGACACACATAGGAAACGTGTCATTGTACTGACAGCTTTGAGGTGGAAAGAAGTGCTAAGCTAGTAACACGGGGCAGCATTACACAGCAGTTGAGGAAGAGACAAGAATAACTCTGCCTGCCTTTCCAATGGCAGAATGATCTAAGGATGCACGATACGTTTCCATCAGGTACAATGTGGCTTGCTCAGAGGAAGCAATTCCTCTTCTCCAAAGCGTGCCTCAAGATTTCCATGGACCCAGCCAGTCTGGGGCTCTGATCTGGTGTCTCGTCCAAAAAGGTCTCTTGTAGCAGCACATTCCTTCCACCCTGCTATGAACAAGAGGGTTGGTTTTTTTTTTAAAGGCCACTTCCATCCTTCAAACCTGCTGCAAATACTAGCACCCCCCAGGCTTTACTATGAAGTCTCTCTTTCCAAGTGCTGGGTTTTTTTGGTTTGTGGAAATGACGGAGTCACTTCCCAGGACTGAATGGCAGTCGACTCTGTTACATTCCTTCGACGCTTCACTATTACAAAACGTACTAAACATCACCTTTAGACTAGCAGTGCTGTCACCGAGGGGCGCAGCTCAGGGTGCTGAATGGCATTTACTCATACGCTCTTCGACTTTTTTTGGCTTTTGTGGAGTTTTGTTACGTAGTACTGTGAGCATAAAGGAGTCCAAAAAAGATGGAGCCAGTGAGGACTTGCAGCTTTTTCCTACGTCTTCCTACGTCTTCCTTTTTCCTACGTCTTCCAGGTCAGATTTGGTTCATCGGTCCATGGTAATGTCGGCTCTTTAGTTGATGTTAAGTGAATGCTTTCCACTTACAGCCTGAGCGGTAGCGGATGTGATACCTGGAAGATGTAGTTCACAGACCTCAGGCAGTGGAGAGGAGGAGACAGGCACACAGTTCTGGTAAAGAGATACAGGCTGTGGAGCGCAGCAAAATCACTTGACCAGTTGATTTTTTTTTTTTTTTTTTAAATGTTGCAAAGGTGTTCTTAGTGTTTTTGGTTTTCTTTGATCTTTTAATTACTATGACAGAGAAATGGTAGAGACTTGTGCTTGCAGGAGGATGTCTGATTCTGCTGTTTTTGGGAGGCATGCTTGTGATTAGTTACACTAGAAATGCATAAGTCAGGTATACATTACATGTCTCTTACATTTTTTCTCTTCATTTCCTTCCATCCTTTTTCCTTTTTCACATCCCCCTTTATTCCTTACCTTTTTTATTTTCCATTTCAATGTCTCCTTCCTTGCATCCTTCATTCCCCTCCCTTTCAAACGCTCTTCTCCAATTCTCTCGCATCCTTCCCTCCTCTGCTCTCCTCTGCCTTTCACATACCATCAGATTGGTTTCTCTGCCTGAGCAACTTCAGTTCAAACGCCGCCAGAGCTGCTTTTCAGCCAACTGCCTCTGGAGCGGCTTCACTTTGCGCTCTGCTGATGAGGCTTCGAGCCGGAAAATCTCGTAAGTCCCAGGTGCAAGGTTACAGGCAGCACGGGCCGTGCAGGGCATGGAGCCGCGTGGCTAGCACTGCTCCCCATGCCTTATAATGTGGTAATCGTACGTCTTGGTAAAGCGACCGCCTGAGCATCAGGGGGAGTTTTCAGCCTCCAAAACGTGTGGTTATCACATTATAACTTCAAAGTGTAGTTTGCTTCCGTAGAGTGGGATTTTCTAAAAGAACATAAAATGTGTTTTACTTTGAAACAAGATACTAGTTTTCTTTATCACATTGCAAATAGTATTATGAGTTTCATACCTAAGACATAGAGCCCTTAGTCATTCTCCATGTTATTCCGTCTTTTTTATTACAAATAGAGCCTTCACTCATATCCAACACTGGCACAGAAATGTAACCTAGTACAGGGGTTTTCAGCCAAGTGCTCCCTCCTGCCTGCAGAGCCATCTTTGTGCCGGGGCAGCTTGGGCAGAAACTCTCCAGCATTTACGTGGAATTAGCATCTTTGGTTTGCGTTTCATTAAAACAAAATATCTGTGTTTTAGAATGTGTACTTCTTCAATAGCTGGGGGCTATGCGTATTAAAAAAAGTAAAAGCTGAAAGTAGGTGGGAAGTTTTTAAGAAAGGGCTTTTTTGTAGAATTAGTAAATATCAGTTGACTGAAACAGAATCTTCTCCTGAGAACAAGCTTAGGTGCTCATCAAGCGAGGAGGGTGTGCAGGATGGCGTTTCTGGTCAAAAGCGGGAGGTTCCTGCCCCGTCACTGGGTAGACGACGTGGCTGGGACGTGCGGAGACCCAGGCCATAGGTTCTTCTGTGTGGAAGCTCCTCTTCTGTCTTTATTATAAAAACCATTAAAATGGAGAGAAAGGAAGAAGTGGTCCTCCCTCTTGGATGAAAAAGGAGAAGTCTGACAATCTTAACAGGGTAATTTAAAATTCAGGAGCTGGACTCACCCCTGCTATGCCATAGCAGTATGAAAAATGAAAACAGATTTGGCCTGGATTCCTTTTTATTAAAACAGCAAGAAGATTTGGGGAGACAGTGTTTCGTGCCAGCTTTAACACCATTTTTTCTCATTTTCGGTGCTTGTGTGGCAGTGTCATGGCACCAGTTTCCTGCCTGTCCTCAGGGTTCAATAGCAGTAAACATGCTGTAGCCCTCAGGACCCTGCACAATCCCAGCTGATCTGGGCTGTACACGTTTAATTACAGCAAAAAGAATGGGAGATAAGCGCAAAGCAACACTAGGAAGTACTGGCAGGGTTCTACCCCTTGCACGCTTGCAAACGTTGCGGCTCCAGCGTAGTGAGCGGTTCCCTTGCAGCAGCCAGGGCAAGCTCGCTGCGGCGTGAGCTCGCCCGGCGGTGACGTGGGCACGGAGGCTTTCTGTCTGCTCGTTTGCGTGGCTGAGGCTATCCATTTCTAATTGTGACTTTAACTGCCTTCCCATAGCTCTTTTTAGTAGTGCTAAACCCTGCCAATTCCCTCCTCACTGGGTTTCCTTGGCAACTGAGGTTTTTTTTTTTAAGAGGAGGCACAGGGATTTGGGAAGCAAAGACCAAAATGAGGGCAGAAGGATAAAAACGGGGATGAACCTTTGGGGATTTTATTGCTGCTTTTTGGGGGGGAAAGAGCGTTACTTTCACATGAGAGTCATACTCTCCTGTCAGATAAATATTAATGCAGACTTTGTAATGTCCCAGCCCATTAGAAATTCCCTTTTTTCCGAGTCAAATACTTCAATTTTTATGTGGATTGAACTGAGAAACTTCATTTCTTTCTTCAAAATCTTTGGAGTCCTTAATGAGAGGGTGATCCAGGCAAAACTATCTTAATCCATAAATGGGCTTTGAATGCATTCAATAATTGGACTCAGCTTTGGCACTGCTTCTTAGGCTGCAGTGAATTGGACTTCGCCATTAACACTTTCGCTGCTCGGGGGCCAGCTGACTTTGCCGTCCTAATTTTTGTCAGATACTTGCTAATTTAACAGAGTATATATTTGAGCAGTCACTTGTTGGTCTTGTGATTCTTCTGGTTTCTCTACCTGAAGACCACGATTTTTACAGACCTCGGACAGGCATTAGTCGGGCAGCGGTGGCTCTGGCAGCCGAGGGGAGCCCCAAGGCAGCGTGCACCCCTTTTCGCGTAGCCTGCTTGGTGGTGGTGTGGGGTTGCTTGTAGGTGGGTGCCCTGCTCGAACTGGGGGAGGACCCCCCGCAGTAGCCATCTGGGCTTGCGTACAGAGGTGACAGAACACGCTTGTTCCCTTGCTGGAAGCTACGTGGGATGCGCCCAGCGTTGCAGAGCTGAGCACCTCCTGTGTGTGCATTTACATCTCTAGTCACGCACGGGCTGCGTAGCCTGGGAGGAGGGAGACAGACCGCAACCGGCTGTTTCGATTTCTTTTCTCACCTTTTTTAAGCAGCAAATAGCTCCTCAGCTTTATGGATTAATAGTTTTCCCAGATTCTTTTAGATGAAGACAAAACCAGCAGGCTCAGAGTAATTTATTTTCTTCACATTTGTAGCACAAACCAGCTTTGTGGCCCGTGTCTGAAGTGGCAGAAGGGAGACATTTTCGGGCAGCACAGCTACCTGCTCTGGCTCGCCCAGGGCACATATTTATACCCTTGCATGAGCGGAGGAGCTGATTGCACCTCACTGCTTTTAGTGCTTGTGGGGGCCACCACTGAGCACAGGCTCGTGGTCTTGCCCTCTCCAGGCCTCATCCCCTGCAGAGGGGTGCAAGTTCAGGGTCCCCGCGTCCAGCAGACCCAGCTTGTAACTTGCTCTAAGAGACCAGAGAAAGCCAAAGTTAGTAGGAAGCGCCATGACCTTCCTCTTCCAAAGTCCCTTTCTACTGTCAGAAGGACATTCATAACACAAACACCACCACCTCCAAACCACCACCACCAAAATCGCAGAAATGCAATCCAAAAACCACCAAACCCCAACGAAAACCAGGAGTCCCAGCCCACACAGAGCTGGGCGAGCTGCCATGGGGGTGGTGAGGTCCACCCTGGGCTGTCCTCTGCTCTCCTTGCTCCTACTCTGAGGGTGCCAGTGCAGACAAATGAGGGCATGATGTTCTTTCGCAGATAATAAGATAAAAATGATAGGAGAAACCAGCTGTAACTTGTATCTGTCATTAACGCGGTGTATTAGAAGTCTACACCATTGGACTGGGCACACGTCCTCGTTTTAAGCATGAAAGTCCTCCCATTGGAGTCGGTGGAGGTGGCAGGAGTTTGTATTGAGATTTGTGCTCACTTACCGTGGTGGAAAGGGCTTTTAATTACTTTGAGTATCCCAGTTTGTTGCGTAGGTGTTTTAATTATCCATCCGTGGGTCTTCAGTCTCAGTGTGAGCTGTTTTGCACCAGAAGATGCCCTTGCGGTTGGGTTTTGTAGGTCTCGGTTGTACAAAGTGCTGGATGAGTCCAGGACGCACTGGACATTTTCAGTGGTTCTGGCTGATCGCGTTAACAAAGTAACGTGGACATGGAGGCAGGAGTAGTTTTTCAAAATTAGTATCTTCAGGCTGGCTGGCCTGAATGGTCCTTCTCACCTTTCTTAGGAGGCTGGTGGGTAAAAGCACAGCCTGGTCTCCAGAGACGTGGTGGCAGTGCCTTTACAAGCACCGGATTAACTAAATTGTTAACAAATTGAATAAAAAGCATGAATGGTTATTCTTGAACAGAAATGTACTTCTGTTAGAACTGGATGAGAAAAAGAACCTTGAACCGTACCATGTATTTCAGCACGGATTTAGCCTTGGTTTTAATGGGTGTTGGTTTTCCCACGCGGGTGCAGCGTCCCGGCTGTGGAAATGCCCGATCTCGCCTGCTTCCCCACGGCCTCCAGCAGCGAAGGCACGAAGCTGCGGAGTAGCTCCCTCCCCACGTGTGCCATCCCCTACCCACCGCTGATGGCTGGCAGGAGGAAAGCATTACACGCTGCAGGAGCTTGCACGTGGTCAGGTTTTCTGTTTCGGCTTTTTTCAGAAGTAAGGTTTTATAGTTCTTCTTTAAAGGAGGGGCAGAGGAAATAAAAGAGGAACCATCTGAATTTAATTACCAGGATAAATATACTCTTGGTGACATAATCTTTGACCTGCAGCAGACAGGAAATCAAAACCAACGATTCATCCAGATGCTCAGATCAGCCTAATGTTTAGTAACAAGAAATGAAATAAAAGCAAAAGAAGATCATCCACCCTGGCTTGGCTCATGTCGCGTAAAGGGAGGTGTTAGAGCTACTGCCAGTCTGCCCTGCCTTTAGGAGGGAAACAAATAACATCAGGGGTCGTTGCAATTGCCACTAATACAGAGAAAGCATCTTGAGCCTTAGTTCCAGTGTGCAGAGTCGTCATAAAAGAGTTTCTGTACAAAAAATCCTCATTAATTCTTGGCATTCATGTCTGTGTGAAGAAATTTGCATCTGTTGAAGGGAAACGATCTAAATGTAGGGCAGAATCCCATCTGTGCTAGAGATATTTTCTCTGCACTGCAGCTCTTGATTGCATATTCTGTACCCGTTTCTCAGCCTAATCGTAAACTAACACGGGTGGAAGCTCTGCAAGCCGGAGGGTGCGGGCTCTGAGTATCGCTGATGATATCACGGAATAACACGCCAGCGGCTAGGGATGCGCGGGATGGTGGGGAAGGCAGGAGGAGTGCTGCGGAGAGAGCCCGGAGCAAGGCGTGCCGTCTGGGGCTGGAGCTGCGTACCTGCCCTGGGGCAGAGGCCCCGGGGGTGAGGGTCACCTTGGGTTTCGGGAAGAACACAACAGCTCCCTCTGACTTTGCCTGTTTGGCTGGTCATGAGAATCCCCCAAGTGACCATCTCCAGGCTTCAGAACAGCAGTTTTCCTGGCTGCGGGCAGGCAGTGCCGTACGGGATGTCCGCAGCCCTTGCTGGGTTTCTGTGGGTCTTTTCCACCTCTTCAGAAGAGGCGAATATTGTCTTCACCTCAAACCTTCCTTTTGGTGCCTGCGTTGCTCTGCAGAGCGGGGGTTTGATAGGTGCCGGGGGAGCCGTGTGGGTAGTGAGAGGTGTCGAGGAGAGCATCTCTCAGCCCGGCAAGACTCCGTCCAGGCGGCTGGATCCCGGGCTGGGTTCCCAGGGAGATCGGACCCAGCGTGCTCCAGGGTCCTGCTGCACTGCAGAGTATCTTTGCTCCCCGATTCTGTTTCTCCTCGCTCCCCAAGCGGCTGGAAATGCCAAATTCTGGCTTTGTGGTCATCTTTTATTAGTTTAAGGAGACTTGCTCCCATTTGTAACAGCTGACAAAACTCTGCGAGATGTTTAAAGGCATTCTGAAATTAAAGGAGTTGATACAGCAGGCACTGAGGAAGATTTTTTTCTTCTCTCAGTGGCATGATAAAGATCTAATTACTCTGCTTATTTAAAATTTAAAGGAAAATAATGTATGCAGCCTTTAGTAGTTTAAAACTGAGATAAGTCATTGTAGGAACGATCTCTGTAGGACTAGAAATGACTTTTAAATCTTCTTATTGCAGTGTTTTTCATATTTAGTGAAATGAATGTATGGAAATACGCTAGTGCGGTGCGGTTACACATTCTCCAGCCAACACTGGCAGCACTTCCACACTTCCCAGTTCAGACTCCGTGTAGGGCTCCCAGGTAAAGGTTGCACTGCTCTTCTTTGGTCTCGGGAAGGGAGGTTTGGAAGATGAGTGAGTCCCCGAGCACGGGGTCTGCGTGTGGGCGCTCAGCCCGTCCGCAGGGACGCAGGCAGGATGGCAGGGCAGCCCTGGCTGGAGCTCCCATGCCGGCCCCATTCCCACCAGGAGCAGCCGGACAAAGTGTCCCGGAGCCGAGGTGCGAGGGGCCATGGCGGTGGTGAGGTCCACCCTGGGCTGTCCTCTGCTCTCCTTGCTCCTACTCTGAGGGTGCCAGTGCAGACAAATGAGGGCATGATATTCTTTAGCTGATAATAAGATAAAAATGATAGGAGAAACCAGCTGTAACTTGTATCTGTCATTAACGCGGTGTACTAGAAGTCTACACCATTGGACTGGGCACACGTCCCAATCCAAAGTGCTCGTGGTGGCTTGGGGCCCACCGGGACAGCCCCGCTGCGCGGGGAGCAGCCTAACCCTGTCCCGGTCCTCCGAGGCACAGCCTGCGCCCCTCCTCGGGATCTGCTCCCCGAAACCCGGCTCCCGTGCTTTAACTGCTCACTCGGGCTCAGGCAAAACTAGGTCATGTTTCCTGCAAACCTGAAATCCGTCTGGAGTGCCCTGAGCTGATTTATGCATTCATATACATGGGGAAAAAAAAAAAAAGGGAAGTTTGACTGAATTCTGCTTTGAATTTTGGGGTTTCTTTCATCTCAGTGCTCCTGGAAAATGAAAGCAAAGGGAGGTAATTGCTGAAGCCTGAGAGTCGCTGGCTCTCCGTGGGCAGGGTGGTTTTGCACCGCGCTCCGGAGCTCGCTGCGCGTTCTGCTCCCATCCCGCGCTGGAGCTGCGGAGCGGGGAAGGCTCCCGCAGCCGCACAGGTGGGCACAGCGAGGGTGCTGCCGAGCCGCGATCGCTGCCTGGCACTCGGTACGCCCAGACCCTCGTACGAGCCTCCTCATCCGTTTTGTTTTGTACCTTTAAAGTGAGAAAATTTGCAGGTATGCTCTTTGTGTCAGAGAGTGAGCTAGTGAGTCAGAATAAAACAAGTCTGTTATTACTTGTTCATGTATTTATTATTAATCTTTACTATTATTATTAAAAAAAATAATGAAGTTAATCACTGATTTTAAAAGCTACGCCTCTGTTAAACAGAATGAGTAGCATGGATTAGATGAGTAACTGAACAGTAGCATCAGCAATAAACAGGGCAACCCCCCAAATGCACTCAAAATATGCAGAGGAAAGAAAGCGAAGTGTGGTAACACCGAAGCCGTCTCTCCGACCCTCTCTGACGCTGCCCAGGAGCAGATGCTTAGTGCAGGAGTTGCTTAGAGCACTTGCTTAATACGAGCAAGACAGATACCCAGTGATGTTTCTCCTGGTACGTGCTCCTGCTTCCAGCAGTCTGTAAATTTAAGCATCCTGATCTAAGGATTGCATCTCGTGTTTAATCGTTCTTGATAGATTTTTTCCTCTGTGAATTGGTGTAAGTGCTTTTGGAGCCTGTGCCGGGCTCTGGGCTCCGCAGCAGTTGTGCTGAAGAGCTCCCGCTCTCCGGAGCACTGTGTGGAGGAAGGAGTGCCTCGAAAATTACCAGGTTTGCTTTGATCCCGTCACCTGATAATTATATGTGATGCCACGTAGTTCCCATGTTAGGAGAAATAATGACAAATCGTTCCCTGTTGACTCCCTCCATGACTCTCATACTTTCTTGGAGCGTTGGGATAGTTCTCAGATGGAGAAGCCTGGGTCTGCGTGTCCCCTGGAAGCTCTCCCGTTCTCCGGCTCGCCTTCTCGCCCTGCCGCGGCATGTTTGCAGTTGTGCTTTGAGTCACGGCTGGGTGCCAGCACTGACTCGTTTAACTCCTGGTTAGGGACTGCTAAGGTTAGTGAGAGCTAAGGATGCTGTAATCCAGAAGCTTTCCCCACTGCAGTTGTTTTCCCGAGTCAAAGAGAAGAAAAGCCTTCTCGTGTATGTTCTCCAGGCTGCAAAGGTGGCATTGGCAAGTGTGAGGCCAGCTGCAGTTGTCTGAAGAAGCGTTGTTTTTACGGGAGGTTGTATTTACTCCACCAGTCAAGCTTCGTCTATGAATTTCTCTTTCTTCCCCCAGTGGAGTTGCTCTTTGCATAAGAAATGTCAGAATTTGCACATCACTGCACGTGCATCATGTTATTTTTCTTTCTGTCTTCCTACCAGCAGATTTTTACACTTCTTCCTCTATTTTCAGGCCCGAGTGTGATAGTTGGAAATGCAAAAGGATTACTGTGCTTGCCTAGCGGTTTCGTTAGCCTCCGAGCCGGTGAGCCGATGCCCTTCTGGTCTCTGCTCTCACCTGCATGGGTGTAAATCAGGAGCAAATCTCTGGATGCTGCAGCCCTGTCACTAATTGAGAACCTGCTTGGACGTTCTCTCGGGGCTGTTTTTACACTGTAAATTGTCGGAGCAGGATAAACAACGTGTTTTTCCAACCCCAAACACCACCCTTCACCTGTGCTGCCAGCATCGCCCGCGGTGATGGGGCTGCTCGGGGCAGCCTGCGCAGCTTTGCCGGGAACCTCCGTGTCCCTGGCACGGCTGGGGGGGCCCAGCCCACGGACCCCCGCAGTTTGGACAGGGCTTGGCCTGCAGCGTGCTGGTCCCGGGGCTGGCCGGGGCGGCACGGCGGCACTGTGGACACCGTCAGCCGATTGCAGCAGTTAGTGCGTCACTGTCAAAATAGTTTCTTGACCATAATCGTAATCCTCTCGTTGCTTATTCAATTTCACATATGTAAGAACATATATGTATTTCATATGGCAGCCCGTCTCCTTGTCTCCAATTTCCTGTGCTCAGCTCATGAAGCATGTTTTTTCTTAAAGAAAATAAGCAGTATCTCAGGGAGAGCTGCAATGTGGTTTTCATTTACTATGCCATAGAAATGACAGATTCAAAGATTTCCCTTTGTGTTTATTCCGTGCACTTATATAATTGAATTCAAGGTTGATTTACCAGTTAGGGGTTACAATTAAAATAATTAATGCCTCTGTTCTGAGGAAGGTTCCTAAGGGCTGTATTTTCCTCAAATAATTTGGAGGGCTTTCAGAAAGCTCAGCTGCAGAATAGAAGAGAGGCACCATTCTTAAATGAAATGCAGCGGGAATTAATACATTTGCTGATGCCTACGAATGTTCGGTTCCATTAAAAGTCTGCGCCGTTGCTCGTGCAGAGTGAAGCGCATGGAAAAAAATCCAGAATACCTCTGGTTGTGGGTGGATCGTTCTTTCCCCGTTGCATGCCACGAGAGCTGGAGGTACCTGGCTTTGGATGAGTTGTGCTGTGGCTGGCGGCATCGGCCGCGCCGGGTGGAAGGGCTGAGGCCGGCAGTTCGCGGTCTGGGCTGGCCCGGGGCTGGGCAGCGGTGGCCGGCCGGCGGTCGTGGAGCCATGCATCTGGAGCTTCGTGCGCTGCCAGCGTACACGGCCTGTGACCTTTTTTCTGCTTTATTTGCATGTGTATTGTCCGACGGTCATCTGCTCTGCAGAACTGAAAGCTGTCTGCATTTTCACCCAGTGCAGGAGTATTTCCATTCCTTTATTCTTACTGCCTAAAAATAGTCTTGTGATTGATGAGAGCTGTTTTTGTTTGCAGGTATAACACCTTGCCAAGCCGAAGAACTCTAAAAAATTCCAGATTAGTGAGTAAAAAAGATGATGTCCATGTCTGCATCATGTGTTTACGGGCCATAATGAATTACCAGGTATTTCCCTTTTTGTCCTTTTGGACCACATAACTATTTTGTTGTTGGGAGCGGGGAGGAAAAGGTTAGTGGTGAATCGTTAAGATAAAACTGATGCAGAGGTTTAAATTCTTACTCATTCTGAGGCAGTGTAGCAGGGAAGCAATATAACACAGTCCTTGTGTACCCTTGCAGGTGATTTAGTACAGGTGTGAAGACCCACGTAGATAAGAGCATGTGCGTATTGGGCCAGTTGCTGTTTGCAGTGATGGGCTCAGTTTGCGCTAACTGATTAGACATGCAGCTATACAACTGAAGGTCTAGTTTGTCTCAGAATTCAGTGCTAACACTTAGGAAATACGAGAATTTTTCAGAAGAGCTGTACACTGACGGAAGCTCCAAGCTTTCACTCCTGTTACCTGCTTATCGCCAGGCAGTTGCAATAACTGCAAGTCAAAGAATAAACTAGACCAAAGCTAATCATATTTTCATGAGTTTCTCTTCTCTTCAGTGGGATGCTGGGATCATATGGCATGCCCAGGTAGCTTCAGAGACTTGGGATTTTTTGCTAAAACAGTAACCAGCTAAAAGTTACGTGCTTCAAAGAAAGGCTGTGGTGAACACCTTTATTACGAGTTGTATGGTCGTACGAGGTATTTCTAACACGGCTGCGTATGTGAACTCTGCCCTTGGGAATACCAGCTCCCTGGGATTTACAGGGTTTCTTAGAAGAAGATGGTAAACAACGATCTTGTACTAATAACCAATACAGTATTTGGAAAGCAGTTCTTTTTTCATTTTTGGAGAGCAAAGCCAGCGGTACTCATGCAATAACTGCACGATGCAGTCGCTCTGTGGCAGCACGCATGCTGGAGAAGAAGTGATTTTGGCAGCTGAATTGCGAATTCCTCTTTAGAGAGTAAATGATGCACTTGACTGTCAGAAATAAAAAGAGGAGGGAGGGGAAAGGATGAGCAGAGGGGTTGGCAGTGGTGTAGGAGCAGCTCTTGGACCCCTTTTTGTTGGCTGACATGGCCAAACCAAGTACTTTTGATGCTGTTAGTGGCAGAGAAGTCGTTAGGCACAGTGGTAGATGGAAATGTACTGGCCCGCTTCGTAAACTCGACAGTGTTTTGTTTGGCTTACAGCATCGTGAAAGACTGCCGCCAGATCTGGTCAGAGACATGTAATTTGTTGGATTTTAAAAAGAATAATTTCAGTCTCAAAACTGAAACAATATTTTCCCCTTCTCTTTTCAGTATGGATTCAATATGGTCATGTCGCATCCACATGCCGTTAACGAAATTGCACTAAGCTTGAACAACAAGAATCCCAGGTAGGCTGCACTTGCTTTTAGAGAGTTTAAGAAGTAGGTAAGTAAAGGGTACATGGAAAGGGATTTTCAGGGGTATGTTTATGCACAAACCTGTAGCAAAAATCAGACTTCGTTCTGAATCAGATTAAATCTGTGTTATGGCGCAAATAGATGAGCAACTGCCATCCGGTTCCATTGGTTTCAGGACCTACTGACTCTTCAGCTGAAAATTTGCTGCTTAAGCACTCCAGCTCTATTGCAGTGCAAAGACCACCCTGCTGATAACAAGCAGCTTAGCATGGGATTTTCCTGAAGAATAGGAAAATCTTCTTAACTAGATTTTGTCTGAGGGGTCCTTAGATTTGGATTTCTTTGAGAGAGGGTTTCATTCTTGTTCTGTGTCGGGTTGCTGTTCAGGCACAGCAGTCACGTTGTCATTGCGCAGTGGAACTGATGGCTGCGAGGCTGTGTCCCCTCCTCTCCCCGCACACACTTGTGACCCTGGCAGCCACTTCCAGCAAAGCCTGGAGCTGTGAAACTCTTGCATGTCTAACGAAACCAAATCTGACATACTGATGTTTGCAAGGAAAGGTAGGACTAGGGGATGAGACAAAACTAAACAGCACTGTGTATGTGTATGTATATAGCCTTTCCTTAGGCTGTCCGCTTGCCTTACAGTGCACTGCTTGAAATCTTGTCCTGATGGAAGTAGGTTCTTCCTTCCTTTCTTTTATTTAGCCCTTAGTCAGCGAGCCTGGGCACAGCACACATGGGAAGGATATGGGAAGTTCATTGTTTTTATCATTTTTGGTGCCTGGGAATCAGGTGATCAAGAGAGAGCCTAAGTTTTCATTTTTGAAAGAAGTGGGTTATTTAGGTTTCTGTTTATTAAAAAAAAAAAACTTTCAAATGTGGTTAAAATAATCTGAAGACAAAACAACGTTAGTGCTGTTCAAAACCTAATTTCTTCTTGGTTTAAGCCCCATCATGATTTTTGAAGAAACTGGAGGTTTGAGTGCTTGGGGTTGTCTGAGATGTGCAGAAAGGGAAGCAGCAGGTCTCAGAGATGCTGCAGAGCTGATCCCATCCCCAGACCGTGCACGCTGCGGAGCTGAGGGCCGCAGGAGGGGGCGGGCCAGGTGGAGGATGGATGTAGGGACTCCGTCTCCTCCGGTTGTGCCCAGACGGATGCCACCGACACAGCCGTGACTGTCCTCTCCCCGTCCCCACCCCAGATGCGTGGGCAGCCGGCGGTGAGCGCTCCGGGCAGCGTCGGGGACCTGGGCATCCCCCTGGGCTCTCCGCTCACAGAGATCGCTCGCCCTTCTCCCCGCATGCACGGTTCATAGCCCGCTCTTGGAGGGGATATTATTGAAGATCTGTAGTAAGAACCCCTGATCCTGTCTGAAAGAGCTTGGATTTTCTTCTTGTGGCAGGAAAAAAAATTTGATGAGTAAGAATTGAAAATGATACATTTAAAATTTCCTAGGAAAGTGAACATTTTATCTGGTTTCCAAAGATAACCTTGACATTTGAAAGCCAAAAGGTATTTCTTTTTCTGTAACATCTGGTTTGAGTCATGGCTTTAGCATGAGACTAATTTCATATGTGTCTGCATGATTTTAATATCTGCTCAGAGCTCATCTGGCCATGAAGTCCAGTTGGTGCTTTTGCCTTATGTGAACTCTATAAGAAAGTACTGGGGATTATTTATAGTGGAGTTACACTGAGTTTATTGCATGCTTTTCTTTCAGTGATCTGTTGTCTTCTCTCATTAATATGCCTGTGTTAGCACTGCTGTCAATCAGTTGCCCAGATTTCTGATTCAAGAGGGGAAAGACGTGCTAAGGCATCCTATATTTACTTCAGCGAACCACGTCTTTTTTTTTTTTTGGCTATGAATAATACAAATTATCATGGAAAATAATTCAGATTTGTATCAGGAAAAATACAGATTTGAATTATAAGCGCGTTCATTAAAAACTGGGCTCAGAGGAAATGGGCTGCGTTGTGGTGAAGACAGCTGACTAATGGCTGCTGTGCGGTGATCCTGGCTTGTGTAAAACTGCCTCCTCTCCGGGTTTGTGCAGGTGAACTCTCCAGGAGTACAAGCTGCCGAAGGCTGACGTGGTCTGCCTTTACCAGAGTTGTGCGACTGCTTGAATTTCCACAAGTATAATTTGTGATTTAAATTTTTGCATGTTTTGAGAAGCATTAAAACGGGGGAAAACTGCATGATCCTGGGAGAGTCCAAATGCCCTGGATCAGATGATGCTCAGCATTATGCATCTTGCAGGTTTACTAGTTTCAAGAGATTAAAAATACAGGGGATGCAAACTGCGTCTCCCAGGGTCTCCGCATCCCTTTTGCAAACAGGTAGAAAGAACAGGTTCATCACATGGTGGTCACTGACTGTTGCGGTTTCTTTTCTTTGCAGGACAAAGGCCCTTGTCTTGGAACTTTTAGCCGCTGTTTGCCTCGTCAGAGGAGGGCATGAAATCATTTTATCTGCGTTCGACAACTTTAAGGAGGTACGTTACTCTGCTTTATTAGAATTCGATGTGCGTCGACAGTTCTCTTACATGGCGTTGGCTAGAGCTTTCTCATTCAGCTAAATTTCCTAGATTTCCATAAACTGCAGATATTCCATAAGTCACTTTGAGCTGCAAAGAATCAGGCAGTGGTGTTGATGCCATCATTTTGTGCACTTTTGTGTAAAAGAGCCATAATCCCAACAAGATGAATCCAGACTGAATTGCTCCCGTTACTTTTTGGTCAGTCGAGCTGTGTCCCTGGCGTGCAAAACTAATGGAGATCTTGGGAGCTTTCCTCCTGTTCTTCTGTCTCTAAACACTTTTGTATGTTCTTAGATGAAACAACCAGGAACGGTGTATTAGATCTCCCATTTTCAGAGCCATTTACACAAGCCCTTGAAATGCAAAACTCCGGGTTTTACTATCAGGAGGAATTTTATTTGTGAAGAAGTTACAAAATCAAGTCTCAGTGATGGGACACTGACTGCTGAAATTAATGCAGGTATTCCAGTAGGCTCAAGTGGAGCAAACCGGCGTCGTTCATAGGTGTATGCGTTCAAGCGTATCACATGTTTGCATACAGTTAATGGGTTAATGGGATTTGAGAACATTGGATGAAGGTTCACGAGCACTGGTGTGAGAATCAAGTCCTAGAAAGCTGCTGTTCTGGTTTCTTTTGAATATTGGATATATGTGTGGATTTATTATCAAAGAAAAAATGAATCTAGACTTACCAGCTCAAAAATTGTTAGACTTGATGAGTCCCAACTGGACTGTGTATAAACATGTGGCATGTTTTTCCTTAATGCTGGTGTTTAGCTATAAGTGGGCTAATACAGATGATCAACAAGCCAAGTTGTTAATTTTTTTACTTTTTGTGTTTGGGGAATTATTTCTGGTGGGGAGATACCAATCTCTGATTTGTATTCGCTGTAAATATTTGCATATTGTAGAGCTGCACCGTAACTCTGTTTCTGAGGTGCTCGTCATTATATGGAGCCAGAGCAAAAGGTTTGAAGTATTCTCCAGTGTGGGCCTGTTGTAGAAACCTCAGCTTTGCAAGACCAGACCTGTCCTAAATGTGAGCTGTGTTGTGTACGTAGAGCTACCTGAGGACAGAGGGAATGGGAACGGGAACGGCACGGCTGTTGGCGAGGCTTCCCCGGCTGTGAAGTGGAAGTCGAGTTGGAAGGATTGTGTGACCATGGAGAAAGCCTTGCTTCTGGGTTACTCCAGCAGAAGGGATGGTCAGAATATGGAAATAAGACATTCTGCTTCCAGCTGGGGAAAGGTCTGCAGTCCTTTAATGCGGGCACAGAGCTGGAACTGGAAATTGTAGTTTGGTTCTTTCATTTATTCATCTGTAGCCTTGGGCAAGCTGCCGGTATCTTTGTCTTCATTTGCACCTTTGTGAAATGAAGGAATCGCGGAAGCAAATACAGATGAGATTGTTATGAAGAACAATTGGGTAATATGAAAAGTGCTTTAAATAGGAAAAGCACTGTAAACATGCAAAGTATGTTATTATTGCAGGTTTAAATTCTTCTGGCTTATTACTGCTCTATTCTGGAAGAAATGTGACTCATCAGGGAGGGCGGTGGGAGGGATCACAGATAACTTGGGCAAATGACTACAGCCGAAATACCAGTGGTCGGGATGGTCTGTAGGGCTCATTAAACAGGCCCTTTGCATGTCACGTGTAAAGTCCCGTTTGCTCTCTTACCTTCCTGACATCTTTAGTCGAGGTTTTGCTCCTTCATTTTCTTCCAAGTGCTCTATCATCTCTCTGTTCTCCTACTGACATTCAGAAATTCCTGTGTAACACGTGCAGTTTGTCTGCCGTTATTTATTCGTTCCATTCCCATTTGTGTTTGATCGAGTCGTTTGCTATAGCGGAACTGTTGGATGTTGCAGGTGAAGCGGGTGTGCAAGGAGAGGATTTTACCTTTCTCAATTCTGCGTTTGGCTGTTCTTCTCTTTATCCAATTATGCTGCTTATTTCTTGCTCTATGCTGTTGTTTTCCAGTTTCCCCCAGGCAAGTTTTCAGTAATGGTTTCAAGTCTTCATGTTTATAGCTCATTCAGCTGGTATATTAAAACTCTCTGAGTTGCTGACAAGTAAAGTACCCAGGGTTAGATTTCTAGCAGTATACTTCCAATTTAAATTACTGTAAGCTCAGTAATATTTGTGTGGCTTCTGTAACTATGCGTTGCAGGGCTGCCGCAGCTTCGCTGTGGTTCTTTCATCAGACGCTGTGTGCATATTTAGGATAGATTAGACTCGTCAAACTAGATCTCTGCCACTCCATCTCCTTGCCATAAAATAACTTCAAAAGAAACCTGAACTCCTGCCTAACACTCACCCTGTAATAAAGTCAGTAGGGAAAACAGGATATTTCGGACCAAATTCTGCTCTCATTTACATCAGGGTGAACATCAAATATTTCATTAGGCTTTGAGCTTTGCTCTGATGTAAATGAGAACAGAATTTGGTTCTCAGGGTCTGACTGAGCTGGAAAACCGCAGTTGATCTGAATCTTGTCAAGAATTCTTTTTGAAAATGACTTTTCATTTGAAAATGATTTTACAGGCCAATCTTTTTCTGGCTGGGGTGAGGATATTCAAATGGAGAAGGGTTTGTTTTGTTAAGCCGTCTCTTGGAAATTATTCTCGTCCAGTTAATTCACCTGAAATCACTGATTCTTGTGAGCAGGTTGTTTCTCTTCGCAGGGGACCCAGCTCTTTGCACTACAGACATAGCCCAGCGCTCGCTTTTCAGTACAGGGTTAAGATCATGTCAAACAGGTCACTTCTGAACGCAGAAACATGAGGATATTTCAAAGCCGCCAAGAAGTTTACAGCAAACCAGGAGCTTGAGATGGAGTTGAATAAAGCAGAGCTCAACAGGAAAAGAAAATCCAGAACCGTTGGTACTGATGGGGAACGGAGACCAGGAGGGAGAAGGAGTAGTTTGGGATGGGTGGAAGGAAGGGCAGGTGTTTTATGCAAAGTTCATTCGGAACTTTGAGGAAAAGTTGAGGAAACCAGGCTTCACGCAGTTGTGCTGGTGGTAGGAAGCACGAGCCCCCTGTTTCAGTCCGGTGAGTGGCAGAGCTGTTGAATACCTTTTTTTTCTAATTTTGCCAAAAGGCAGGAAGCGGTTACAATGAAATCCTCATCCGTATTGTATGGAATGAATCAGTAATTTTAAGGGGGATGCCAGTATTACTTTCTCATCCCTCTTTGTATTTCTCTTTGTGTTCCCTGTAATGTTGAAGGAGTTTGCACGTTGAGCAGAAGCAGGGGATGGTTTCGGTCAGTCTCTCGTGGTGCATGTGTCTGCTTTCTGCAGCCTGCTCTACGTTTTGGGAACTATTTGGCATTGACAAAACGGCAACTTCCAGCTCTCCGAGAGAGAAATGCCCCAGATGTTCACACACCTTCTGGGTTTGGTCTTTCCTTCCAGGCCAGTGCAGAATCGTCCCCAGCTTCCAGCCTAGGTTCAGCTCATCCATTTTCAGGAGGTCTCGCTCTGGGCTGAATGGGAAGGAAATGCGAAGACCCTGTCCCTGCCTGTTCCTGGGCAAGGTGGATTTTTACACCATCCCGTGTTTCTCTTTTCGAAGACGTTTCATAACTCTCATTGCTTTTGAAGTCCAGGTGCTGCTTAGCCTCTACGTCAAGAGAAGCCTCAGCAGCCTGGCTAAGTTTGTACTTGCAGGACGGTCAGATCCTAGTTAGGAGGAGCTCCACGAGCCAGGAAGGCCCACAGATGTTTTGGTTTTCCTGCAGCCGCTCTCGGTGTCGTCAGGCCTCAAACAGCTTCTGAAAGGTCCCGGAGCAGAAGTGCGAGGAGGTTGCGGTGGTGCTGGAGGCTGCCGCTCAGCAAGCGGCTCCGGCTGTGCTCCGGCCACCTGCACTCTGCAGCTGGAAAACTTCCTTTTTCCGAGTGATGCTTGACTGAATTCTCCTGTATTTATGGGAAATAGTTTGGAGTTACCGTGCCACAGGTAACCCACCGGAATAGCTGGGACGTTTGGTTATTCCCTTATCTTTTTGATACTCTCTGGCCTGTTGCCGGTTCTGTTTGCAGCCACCTCTTATTCCCAGCGCCTCGCACCGAAGGCAAACGCTGCTTGAATGGGATTTCGCAGCCTTGGCTGGGTGAGCTCTTCGGCACGGCCGTGAGCCCTGCCTTTACCTGCTTGCCAGTGGGCTCCCTTAGCCGTGTTCCCGGCCCTTTGTGCTTGTTTCCATGGATTTGTGAGAGCTGGCTGCACAGTTTTATCTGAGTTGCCTGGGATTTGTGTTGCAGGACAAGCAAATGCACTTCAGCAGAATGCCAGGGGAAGAAAATGAGAGCGGAGTTAGCCGCAAGACAGCTTTGGGGGAGCTCTGGGGGTCACAGACCAGATGCTAAGAGCTTGTGCCCCATTTAAATTGAAGCAGGCTGAGTGGACTGTTGGAAAACAAGATATATTTTCCTAATGCTTATTCAGAGTAGGTAATTCATTTGAATAGTATGATTGCATGTGTGGGTATACAGAGAATTAAGCTGCCATCTTTTACTGCCAACAATAAAACTTTTTTTTACTATTATTTCATTGCTTACTTCCCTTACTGTTTCCTGGAAATGCTGTTTTGAATTCGCAGAGGCGGGTTGTGCTGGAGCTTAGGCGCATCGGTGTCCTGCCGAACCTGCCCGTGGCCATCGGAAATGGTGAGAGCCAGCACGGGGCAAGCGTGTGGCTTCTCACACGCTTCTGCTCACTTCACACAGGCGTGGCGTGGAGACGGTGCTGCTTAAACCACAGCGTAGCCACGTGGCGGGAACTCACTCACTCAGGACCCAAAACGAGCATCGTTCCGAAGCTGCCCTTGCTCTCTGTCGTTTCACTGGCATCTTGCCATAATCAAAATGCTTTCGTTCATTGCTGCCTTGTGAAGGAAGGATGTTTTCGTGTTGATGAGATTCTGCAGATTGAGAAGATCTTTTAATCGTCATTGCCATTGACTGGATGCTTCTAATAACGCTTGTATGCCGAGAGCGAGTAGCGTAGGAAGTGTTTTGCTGCAGTTGATACCGGTTGGAAGATGAAGAAGGTTTTACAGAGCTAAGCAAAAGAATATGAGGATAACCACACCTGCTATTCTCCTGTCAGGATTTCTATGGTGAGATAAAGGTGTCTTCAGCAGGTTGACAACCCAAGCACTTTTCATCCGAGAGGGCAGCTGTAATTTGAGTCAACTGAACCCTGCCGGGTCTTGGTCCAGGAGGCGTGAAACAGCGTGTGGGAAAATGCGGCTTTCCACGTGGCTGGCATTTTGAATTGGGGGAAAATAAATTTTAAACGTAGCAAAATACTGAAGGGGGAAATTTCAGTGCACTGAACTCTGCAGGTGTGTGTGACCTGACTTCCCTTCATCCGTGGGATAACGAACGGCTGATCGCTGGCTGTCCCGGTCTGCAGGGCAGGCGAGGAGTCCCCGTAGGCTGGACCGCAGCGGCGTGCCGTCTGCCTGTGCAGCCCCCCGTGTCGGGCTCTTGGCAAAGCAATCCGTCGGGAACAGGAGCAGTTTTTAACTCGGGGTGCATTTTTCCCTCTCTTTTCTGATCTGAGTGCCAAAACCCCGCGTTGCTTTGCGTTCCTCTTGGAAGTGCAGATCGTAAAGGAGTTTCTGCTCTCCTGGCTGACCTGTGGCATGTTCTGCTGAAGGCCAGTGTACCGTGTAACTGGGGCCAGCCCCTTCCCAGGGAGCCTGAAGCGAGCGTGGATGGGAACCTGATAGCCGTGTTATCAGGTGCTGCCCTGATGGAGCCCACGGCTCAGGCTCCTCCGGGGCCAGCTCCGAGCTGTGCTATGGGTTACGTCTGCTTCACGGTCAAGTTTCTTATGGTTGTGTGTTCCTAGTAAAAATTATGTAATGCTTTGCCCAGTATATATCTGTATTTATATACTTATATATACACACCTTTGACTCTCGGGTTAGTTTTAAGGAACTTTTGCTCACAGTCAGAGCCAGAGTCTCTCAGCCCGTTTCTCTTTAGTTGCAATCACTGACAGAGCCTGGAGGCAAAGGTTTTAGTGCACCAGATATCCCCAGAAATACCTGAATTAGCCTAATTGCATGCCGGATTCCCGGCATCCCTGGGAAGCAGGCAGCGAGACCTCCCGTGGTACCACCACCCGAAATAAACTCCTTCCCCAGCTCAAAGACTGTGCATTTGGTCGCGGGCTATCACGGCATTGCCAGACCTAAATGAGGATCCTCAGAGCTGAGGCACAGAAATAATGTGGACAGGCGACTTGTGAGCAAGGTTATGAAATCTGGTGAGAACACCCAGAAATAGAATTAACAGAGAAGTTCTAGTTCAACAGAATTAGAGCTTGTTGAGGCTATGAGTGCAGAAAGCTGTTTTCCAACTCACGGCCTGGCTTCAAAATGAAAATTTTTTGCGGCATTTCTAGTTAGCTGTTTAATTTACATGGTTTACATGTTTTTCATTTACTGAAAGCATAGTAGCCAACAAACAAATAGCTTCAGTAAGTTTACAGACCCGTTGAAAAAAATCACAGCCCAGCAGCGCTAATGTGATTGCATAATGAAAACAGCTACAAAGAAGTGGTGGGGTTTTCTGCAAATACTCATTTCTTCAGCTTTAGTGAAGATCCGAAAATGACAGTTTTTGAATGTACTTCACAGCACTCTGAACTAACATTTTAAGGAGCACAGTCTTAGATCCTTACACAGCTTTTTGTTAATCTCAATTTTAAACATAGGAGAATTTACTTTAATAACAACTAAATATTTCTGGGAAAAGACCAGAGGACTCTACCACTATTTTTTTTTTAAATAAGCACGATAGTAGTTTAAAACGAATCCAAACCAAGGAGGCAAAAGAATTGACTGGGATCTGCAGTGAGACAGAAAGCCAGCCAGAAATAATCCTGGCTCTCTGCAGGGAACGCTTCCTGACTTTGGCTCTAATCCCGCAAAGCAGTTAAATTGATTATTATACAAGCATATACCAGAATAATTGAATTCAGTAAGGTGAGTGTATGCTTGTGTGCTTCTTCGTACGGGAAACAATTTTAGTATTTAATAAAACCAGAATTGAGGTGCTTTTCCTAAGGTGAACCGTACCTTTCAAGAAACCACCTTGTTTTGCTCCAAGAAATGCCATAAAATAAATGGGAATGCAGATAATCCAGAAAATTTTGGGGAAGCTGCTTGTCTGGTGGTTATTCCAGCATCCCAGCTTCCCCACGTGCTGGGGAGAGAGGAGCTGGCCTAACTCGTTGGAGAGCAGGGGATGAGAGAGGAGCGGGGTCCGGCACGCGGGTGCTCCCTCTTGTTTTAACATCAGTTTAATTGACTTATGCGTTTGCTGCTCTGCAGTGTCTGACAGGTGAGAAGAATCGCAACCCCCTCACGTATCGCCTGGTTATGGCTGTTGATGCCGGGCTTACAGAGGCCGGGTCTGTCGGAATTGCTGGGCGGCGAGCTGACGGGCGGGGGCATGGCAAATGAACCTCATGGTTTACCTCCGTCGGTTTTCCCTCTGGCGAAGCGAGACGATAGCGTTCAGCCCTCAGTTTTCACAAGGCTTAACTCAGAGTCACATTTCTCTATTTGAATAATGAACAGCGGCGCTGAAAACAGCCGTTCTGAATTATTCTTACGGGCCATTATAATAACTCGGGACTAGAAGAAACTGTTTGCAAGTGCTGGAAAATGTAAATATGTTTATTATCTTTTGCACTGCAGCAGTATTTCAAGAGTGCCTTAACCCTGCTGGTATAGAAGTAAAAGGTATTTTAACCTAGTAAGTATTAAATAACTGTTTACTTAACCAGTAACTTATGGGAAAACTGATTTTTTGTTCTTCAGCAAACTGCAAAAATGTCAGCATGATCAGTCCAAACAAAGTGTTTCTGTGGAGTGCTGCTTGCCGGTGGTGGGATCTGCTGATCACAGTGGGCTGTTGTGGGGGAGAGAAAGCCAGCATTGTGCCGCCGGATAAAGGAGCACAGACAGGAGAAAAGGTTCACAAAGGGTCCCATGAATTTTTGGGCTGCATATACATCAGGCTATTTATAACGTCATATCCAGTATGGGCTGCGTTCATGTACACAGCACGTATTTGCTGTGAAATTGTGCTACTGCTTCTTGCTCTTACAGAACTCAAAAAGTTATTGAAGGAGGAGGGAGCAGCTTAAAAGAACCTTTGGGCAACACGTGGTAGATGGTCATTTTAATATTTGCACTGATAGACAATGTCCTGTATTGCAAAGCCTTTGCTGAGGTTTAGGTATTTTAAATTTGGTCCTTCGGAGAATTGTTTTCCCTGCCTTGAGGTCACTGTCAGCTGCCTTTGCTGTGCCAGACCATATTCACCTCAAGTGTAAATGCAGCCAAAATGATTTCATTTTCTCTACGGAGTTTGGGACCACCAGGCGTTGCCTCCTTCCTGAGCTGGTGAGCTTCCTAACGTCTTACCTACAAACATGTTGCTAGCTCAGAGCTGTCATCCCCTCTCCCCTTTGCTGCCAGACGGACGCTCGCAGCGAGGCGGTTGCAGGAGGCAGTTGCTGTGTCTGGATGGGGCACTGCGTCTCAGGCTCAGGAGCACCGGTCCTCCAGATGTGGAGGAGAAAGCGGTCTGGCAGCTGCGTCGCGTAGCGTGCGCTCTGTACCGCCAACAAGCTGCGGCCCCAAAGCCTGGAATACTGCCTGTGTTCGCTGCCATCTCCGTACGGAGCACGCTATATTTGCTTGTGGTGAGGTTTAGTTACGAGCTCCATTCTCCAACAAAACAAGGTGGTGCTTCACGGTGTTAGATAACTGTCTGAGGTAGGAGGACGATGGATGTGCTTCATGAGCCTGGACTTTAACTTTCTGCCTGACACTGCCCTTGAAAACATCCTCAGTTTTTCCAAAATAACTTGGGGTCTTTTGCTGCCTGCCCAGGATGCCTTTCTGGAGCCCCTTACCGTAATCCATCCACATAAGCAGGAGCAACGCAAGTGTTGTCGTAGTTGAACTTTGCTCTTGGGTGGTCTGGAGGTGAACTGTACAACCTGGGGGGATTACCAGGTGGATATGGATATAATCGTCACTACATTTTTCATAACGGATCCTTTTGCTTCCTTATAGGATTGTATTGTACCTTTGTAATAGATCTGTGATGGGTTTACTGTGTTAGCACCCAAAGCCTTTCCAGAGAAAGGACCCTTCGTGGGTGGTTTTCCATAAAGCCACATTGTTCTTCTAGAATGACGTGGGCTTAATGCAACCTAAAAAGTTCTTTTTCACAGCCTGAGTAGAGACAGAGGTTTTTTATAGCTGTGGTAACCCGTTTAATCTTGCTTCTTACACAGAATAATGCTAATAAAAGAAAGATCAGCCTCGCTTAGTCCCAGCCATACTTTCAAATGACAGACCTTGGAAATTTATTCAAATATAAATGGCAACATATGGTTTTATGTGGTGGGATTTGATTTCAGCGTTCGTCTTGGATTTTGGCCAATCTTCAGGCTGTAGGCTTCATCTACAGTTTCACTCTCTTTAATCTTCCAGGATAAATTATATCATTTCATGAAAGTCAGCTCGCTGTCTCTTGAAACGCACATGTTCCCAGCACTGACTCATCTGATGATAGTGTGAAATATCCGCGAGCAGCCGCCGAAAGCCGCAGGTTGCTGTTGCTTTTCCTCTCGCTATCAGCTGCTGTATCCCAGCCAGCCGGGGCTGCTTGCGTCCCGGGATCGGCAATTCTCTGCCGGGACTGTATCACTTCGGGTTGTTCCTTAATTTAATTAGTCAGCCATAAATGGCTTGTAGTTGTTTATGTCAGATTTTCTCATCCATGTGGAACGGTTTACATTAGATTTCCCAGAAATCAGTCCTTCTGGCTTTTATTGTTGAGTGATCGTATGCGCCATTGTTATGTTTGTTTCCACAAGACATGATTTTGTTTAAATTGGCTCCATTTTTTCTGAAGTGGGTACAAGAGAGATGCGATTGTTTAGAGCTCAAAGTTGAGATGAACCTACTTTTTTGCTTTTGTTATGTTGACTCTTAACTGTTTTGTGGGGAGGGGAGAGTACGGAGAGCGCTGGAAGAATTTGCCGTTGGTTGAACTGAAATACCATCCCATTTACTATAGTAGGAAAAAAATGGCTTGGGATAATAACGTAGGGACGAGTGCATCTAAGCAGCCTTGCGGTGCAAGTCAAGGAGAGGGTTCCTTGGGCTTGCTTTGAGCGGGGGTTGGATCAGGCCCAGCGTACGCCTCCAAAATCCAATTATATCAGCGGGCAGCTGCTGCCTTTGATCCTTACAGTGCCAGTGGGTTCCTGAAACTCGGCCAGATTCTGGTTTTCTCTTTGGCTCTTCCTGATGGAGGTTGGCCTTTTTGCAGCATTTCGTCTCTTTTCCTCCGGAAGGACGTGTTGCTCCTGCATGGAAGCGTGTGCGTGCCGGGAGGGGTGTCCAGCACAGCAGAGCTGTATGCCTGCAGGCTGCACCCTCCAGCAGCGCTTCTGGTGGGCCCTCGGTAAGAAGGTGCCCAGTAGGGCATTTGTGGTGAGTGCCCAGAGTAGGTCACGTTGCTGCATGTTCAATGAACTTGAGCTTCTTCACGACAAAACGATTCCTGGTCCTGCACGCGGAGAGCGGGGCAGCCGGACGGGATGCTGGCAGGCGCCGGTGCTGTCGTCCGGTGCGGAGATGCTCTGGTCCCCGCCGGAGTGTGCTCATCCCACCTCTTGCTTTTAAATGCACGCTTGTGAAAGCAGGATAGTCGTGCCAAAATGCTCACGGTGGTCTCCCTGTTTTCCCAAGGAGATTTCCTGGCCATTTCGGGTTTGAGTTTGTCCATTTGGTGGCTTTGCAGAGCCCAAGGCTCTTCACCAGTGATGCCAGCTCTCGAGCCACCTGCTGCAAAGCAAACGTGCTGGGAGGCTGGGGCAGGGGCTCGCTCGCTTGCCCTCAGTTTTCGTTGGAGCTGCTCTAACCATCACCAATGCATATGGGGTGTTTGGGCTTTAATCTCCCAGCAAGGTGATTCCTGACACCGTAGGGAGGCTTTATGAGGATTACTCCTGAAGAAAAGCCCGAGATTAGGCTGAGGATTTACAACCTGAAGCTGAATGGCGGTGGCTCTCCAAACTCACCCGTCTTTTCCGTGTCCCGGTGTCCCCATCTCTGCTAAGCAGAGGCAGGTCATGCCCCTTGCACAACTGCGGGCCAGGCAATACCAAGGAGACTTGTTCCATCCAAGAGTGGGTCCATCTCGGCTCTGTTTCACTCTACCTTAGACCTTAATGTCTGTTTTATGGGCCTAGTGGAGCAGCCCACATAAAGGCGTTTAATGCTTCAAAACCACTTTCATGGCATAGGCTGTAGGGAGCGCCGAGTCCCTCGGGTTTAAGATCATGATAATTTGCTTGACCAACAAGTGTGATCTGTTTTTTGTGAGGATGCATGCTTTGTTGTTTTAGGTGTGTTTCTTCTACCTCGTGAGTCTTTAAGGTTCAGCTGGAAACATTTAAATACAACTTCAGCACGTGTTTGTGCGGACTTCAGCGCCCTGCCTACCAGAGGCTGTGCGAGTGGGGCTTGCTGAGCCTGCACCGAGCCCAGTAGTTACAACTTGTGGGGTCGTGGCCGTGAATATTGATGGTAATGTTATCAAATAGTTCATCATAACCAGTGTCCCTGTCCTCTCACAGAGATCCAGTGGCAGAATTCCCATTGACATCAGGTACTGACCACAAATATCTGAAGAATAACCCAGTTGTGGCAATTTTGCTTAGGAATGACAGAAGATGTATCGCATACACCACAAGTATGTTTTATTCAGTTACAACAGACAGCAGAAAGCGTGGCGAGAGGGTCACCCAGCACGCCACTACTTGCAGTGCTTTGCAGATCTCGTGAGCAGCTCGGTTTAGGTCCCACTAAACTCTGCCTGACTTCAGCGAGGTCTGCTCGGTGCCTTAATCTTTGTGTAGGTACCTGCTATAAGATAGACGCGGTTAGAAAGAGGAAGCTGGCATGGGAATAGTAATAATGATGCATACTTTGTAAAGAACTTGCTTTTTGGGAGTATCTAGAAACGCCAGTTGGGGATTTGGTCTCCTTGTGGGAGACACAAACGTAGAAATACACGCAAAGAACTGGCCCCTGCCCCGCGGAGGTTAGTTTCTAAAGAAGAAGTAGCCAGTGCTCCCGCCAATCCTTAATTACCGTTCGTTGGCTAATTTCACGTAAGCACTGTACCATGAGCTGGCTGCTTAGGGAGGCAGCAGCTGATGGCTCAGAGGGCTGTGCTGCCTGGAAGCTGGCGGTCCCTAACCGGACAGCCTGGCTGGAGGTCCCACTGCTGCCCCCTGCTCCGCATCAGCAGCACCCAGCGCTCCCGGGACATTTGGGTAAAATCTGGTTAAGGAAGGAAGGAGCCTCTTGGGCTCACTGAGGGTTTTGTTCCTTGGCAGAAGGGAAGTTTCAGTCCTCTGGATGACCGGACTCTGCTTTTCAGGACCTTGAAGAGCAAAACACCTTCTTTCAGAGCTTCTCCTGTCCCCCTGCAAACAGCCAGCATCTGAGGAGGGAGAAGCTGGGAACAGCATTTAACGCTGCTCGTGGACGGTGGCACTTACAGCTTTGTTCAGAAGAGCATGCCTGTGCTCTTCCTGCATTCACTGCTCAGTTTGACGCCAAAATCCAGCAAGCGAGAAGGCAACTCATGGGGTGGGCTATGAGGAAGCTCTCAGTGAATTTGGGAACGCGTAGGACACTTTGCACTGCCCCCATCACCTCCCATCCGACCGTGCTGGGACAGTAGGCTTGCTGGGACGGCCGTGTGCGGGGCAGCTGCCGTGCGCCGGCTCCTACCCCTACGGCTTAGGGGTCTGGTGTAGTCCCTTCACGCGGGGATAGAAAAAATAGGCTGGACGATGCAGCACGGAGGGAGGAGTTGCAGTTGCGAAGTAGGGAGGACGGGGAAATGGGTGCACCTCCTGCTGCTCACCTCTGCTCCCTTTTGCTTTCCAACTTATTTAATATTTTGTGATTTTGGTGTGGATTACTCCAGATCATTTGTGTGCTGAGAAAAGTAGGACTGAGCCAGAGAATCTACTGGGAAGTAATAAGATTTAAACAGTATCCTGAGACCTGCTTTATCTTAGATCTTATTTCTCCCTCAAGTTGCTTGTGTTTCCTGCCAACACCCTGTATTATGGCTCTGTGACTCTGACCAGCTGATAGTTATGCTGATGTATTTCACTCCTCATTTAGCCTGTGATGATTTTCTTTTTTTCCTCCCTGTAATTTGTTCTTCTTCCTAATTACATTATATTACAGTGGAAAGCCAGTTCTGAACTGTGAAAGAGACGGAGTCTTCCTGTGGCATAGCCTGATGCAACTGTGTTGCTTACATTCGTACCATTAGTGGGTATGATTAAAATTTTAGGGGGAAAAGAGATACAAAGATTTATGTTATAATTGTACCTGACTTCGTAGACTTGCGGCGCAGGTGTTCACCTGTGATTCCTCCACTGGATTTGTCATGAAGAAGAATACTTTTAACAAGAGAGGAAACCTGGACGGAGAGGTGTTGAACAAGCAGATGAGCTGCTTTTTAAATGTTTTTCATACTCTTTCTTGCAAGCTGTAGTTTAACAAACACGTGGTGATTCTTTTGTAGGTGTGTGGAGAGAAACAGCGCTTTGAGAAGCTGATGGAGCACTTCCGAAACGAAGACAACAATATAGACTTCATGGTGAGTGCTATTTCTCATCAGCAAACTTTGGTTTCAGTGTTCACTCTGTCTGGTCCTGCCGTCGTAGGCAGACATGTATCTGCCGTCTGATCCTTGGCCTAAAATTACCACAATACAATTTTCTTATATTCCAAACTACATAATGTGCGTTTCATTTTTAGCTTCAGTTCAATTCAGTTCTCTTCAAGAAATGCCTTGTACCATAGTGAAGGTAAGAGGAAAGTGGCCTTTTGGTCCTGCGTGCTATTTCGCTGCAGCAAAGCAGCAGCTTTCGCAATATCAAGATGCGTATTCTGTCCGTGTGCCAACACCCTCAGAGTCACAGACAGGGAAGCGTGGCAGACTCGCCGCAGCTGCTGTCTGTCCTTATCTGCTGATAAATATAGCAGTAGTTTGCACCACTTTTGGTTCCTCAATGTGCATATGCATGATTATTCACCAAATCCACTTCCCCTGGAGCACAAGAGGGAACGGCGAGAGAGGAAGCTCTGGCTGGCACCCACAGACACCAGCGCCAGCTTGCACGTTGGCATCACGTGGAAGGCAGAGGTCATGACAGTGGGGATGAGCTAGCTGGTTACGTGTCCGATATCAAAAATACTTCTGTATCCATTTTTATAAAGTCTGTGGCAAGTGAGTGCTTGTGTCATAAGTGTGAGGAATTTAAGTCCTATTTTTAATTAGAGAACAAATGTTGGCATGGTCAGCGCAGTCTCCCTTGCACTGCTCGTGCTCAGTGCCTTGGATCTGACGTGAACCTGTTTTGAGGTGAGAGCAGAGCGGGAGGGCTTCCCACCCAGTCACACTGCCCAGTCTGCTGAGGCCTCTGTTAAGCATCTGTGACACTTTATATTGTTTTAGTGCTGAGCTTTGCGTTAAAGACCTCCTTCTGCCAGGAATTAGGTGTTGAATCACCCGGTGTGGTGTTTCCTACAGGCTTTGCACGCTCCGGTGTCAGTGGCTTGCAGCCCTGATGGCCAGGACAGGCTTGCACCCTTGAGGGGACAGCAGAATAAAAGGAGGTGGTGTGAGCAAGACAGGATGGCCTCTTTCTTGTATTTAAAAAGAAAAAAAAAAAAGTTACGGTGTTCCCTGCAATTTTACTCAAGTCAGCAAGCTGCTCTCAGTAACTCTCTGACATGTTACAGTTGGTTTTGTTCCTTGTTCCTGCAGTCCCAGTAAGGACGTGTTGGTAGTCACAGTATACATTAAGTATTCTCAGATGTACATACAGTTTAGTCTGTAATTTAACAGAAAGATTTGTCAGTCCTCAACACCCGACTCTTACTCATTTTTCCCGTGCTCGCAGGGAGGGGCAGTCGTATCTGGGGAGTGGGAGGGCAGCACAGCTTAGTGCAGCCTGGAAGCAAGACAGTGGCAGCAGCCTGCAGCCAGACACCTTGCTGGCAGCTATGGCGTTTGTCCACTGTTTTTAAAAAAAAAATCATCCCTCATCTTTATTTAAGATATTAAATGGTGTATTGTAAGGATATAATAGGGAATATGCATGTGAGTCTGTGTCTGTAGAAGCCTGCTGAGCTGTGAATATTCAGCATCTATCTGGACAGCCTGTAAGAAAATTCCCTGGTCCTCTCAGGCCAGAGGTTGAAGGTAGTGGTGAAATTTGCTTAAAAAAGGATAAATACGTCTTTTTCAGGACTTGCCCAAATACTAATAAAATCTGCGTCTTTGGGCCGCTTCCCCTGACTAAGGCTTTGACTAATGACAAGCCTAAAGCTAGAAGAGAGAGCTCATAACAAACGATTTGGCAGCTCCGCTCGTTCTCGTCACCATCTGGCCCTAACGAGCTCCGCACGCTGCTGCGAGCGCTAGCCGACGAGCGCTTCGGGGGGCGAGCGGGCAGCGCCGCGGGCCCCTGCCGCCGGCTCGCTGCGGTACCGGCGCTGCAGGAGTTGCACCAGGCTGTGCCCGGGGCAGACATCACTCCTGTCCGCAGGACGGGATAATACAGGTGCCAGAGCCCAGGCTCCGGGATGTAACGGTAAAGCTCGAGTAATTCAAGGAGTTGCAACGACTGAACATAAACAAAGAGCTATTCCTGCGGGACCTGGCTTTCACGTTGCCCTAAATGGAGAGCTGTCTGGGAAGCTGTAGCTGGAAGGGGCTGTGGTTAATTGCATGGATCGACAGGGAGGGAAGAGCAACAAAAAGGCAAAAGTATTTTAGAGAAGGTTCCTGTTGTTGACATTGACTTACTTCATTGTAAAAGCAACTTTCTTAGATTAGTTTTCTTTGACTTAATAAATTCCTTAGTTGTGTATGTAAGGATCTAAGAAAGGAAATGAGAATTTGGCCCTAATTGAGAGCCAAAGCAAGTATAACAAAAGCGCTTTTGAAATAAAGGTATTTGGCTCTGGGTGATTCGACAGGACAGCAGGGTTCAGCTGGCGAAGGCCAGTACCAGCACTAGGAGGAACCAGGGTTCACCGCAGGAGCTGGAAAGAGTCCTGCAAAAAACCTGACTCGAAACCTGAAGTTCGGTTTCCAACTGCCTGGATCGGGTTGTTTGTGTAGGAGATGGGTACACACCAAGAGGTGGGGATGAGGCATCACAGGAGCTCCGGGATGAGCCGTTAGACCATCTTCCTTCCTCTCTTCCTTGGGGTTGTCCCTGTCACCAGTCTCACAACTTTGCATTATCTAGGGTTAAAGTCATTTTGGAAACAAAGCTGGTCAGGGTCTACATGGGAAGATGTACCTGAAAGGTTTTGACGGACCTTTGTGGTCCCGTGGTCCCGGTTCCTCCAAAGCCAGGCAGTACCGGGCAGTTCAGCTGGGAAAGTTTTTATGGCAGCTCAGCGGCTGCTGGGAGCTCCGGCTGGAAGGAGCAGCCTGGGACATCCCGGCCAGACCTGTAGTCAAAGGCCACCATGCAGCAGATGCCTGCTCATGAGTTTATCCTCTGGGCCCTGTAGCAGATCACGGAGAGTTGGCCAGTTTCCTGTAGCAAACTGATGACCCAGCGAGCGGCCTTCAGTTCTTTCTGCCTGCAAAATGACCCAGAGACCTGGGGTCTCCTGGAGGCGTGTCCTGCCGGTCAAATCAGGTGGCTTTGATTTTATCTTCTCTCAGATTCGTTCTAGAACTACTGAGATACCTCCCAGCTACGTTGAGAAGCTTGGCGTTACCCCTGCTGCAGCAGCGTTACTAGCAGGATGGGGTTATGCCCTTGAGAAGCCCAGCAAGGACTAAGCAGACCTTCTCTTAAAGCAGCTCAGAGGGTGACAGACGTGATCATCTGTGAGCTGAAAGAGGGCTGGGGATACTTGTGGAGAGCAGGATTTGGCTGTGCCTGACATTCAAGAAAAGGGCAAACCTTCTGGGGTCTGTAGCCCCATTCCTGCCGCTCTGCAGGAGGTTTCCCCCACCGCTCATACCGCGCGAGAGCCTTTTCCTTTCCTTCGCTGTGTTGGGACGCGTTTGGATGCCAGCTCCTATGATCTGGTCCCTTGTTCAGTTACCAAACCACAGCTTTGGAAATATGCTTTCTGCAAACAACAAAGCGCCTTTTGTGAAAGTCCCGTTTCCTAAGCTAGGGGTTCCAGTTGCAAAATTAATCTCACTTTTACAGGCCGTTTCAGAAACAGCATTGTTTTCTTAAGAGCTTGTGTGCTTGTATGATGTCTGGCTGTGCGAGCTGGCATGGAGAGCGTTTCTGTTCACCGGCACGCAGTAAAGGTAGACTCTGCAGACATGACTTAATTTCTGGAACCCGTGTTCGCCTCTATCACAGCAGACAAACGCCCCGTAAGCCCGAATCCAGCACCGGCTTGGAAAAAAGCTGCAGAAGAGCGGATCACAGTTTCCCCTTGTAATAACCACAAGGAAATGTGGTCGTTCTCTGTGTCTGACCCATGGGTCCCCGGGAGAGCCCACTCCGACTGCGCCTGGGGCTTTCGGGGGGCCGCCGGGGCCATGCCGTCACCTCCTCTCACGTGCAGCGGTTCTCCTTGCAGGTGGCCTGCATGCAGTTCATCAACATCGTCGTCCACTCGGTGGAGGACATGAACTTCAGAGTCCACCTGCAGTACGAATTTACGAAGCTCGGCCTGGACGAATATTTGGATGTGAGTATGACCCGGGGCTCCACCGCCTCGCAGTGTGGGTCTGCCCTCCCGTCAGGGCTGACCTCTGCGTGGGGGTGCTGGAGGGCCCACGCCACGTCCCACGGCACTGCTGCTGCCCGGCCTAGCCTTAAACCTCCTTAAACCCCCTCACCCGAGAGCTTTCGGAAGGGCAGAGCTAAAAATGCAGTGCCTTGGCCGCTGACTGGGGGCTGTGGCCTGGAGCCACCCCTGCAGAAGAAAAATCAACTGCAACTAACTGCAATTACAGACCGGGAGCTAAATTTGTAGCTTCGCCTTATAACAAAGGGAGGATGAACCGCAGTCGTCCTCGCCCGCGCCACGTCCCTGACCTCCAGCCGTGGGCTGCAGGTCTCGTGTCGGCCCCGGCTCAGGTGCCGCCAGGGCCCCTCTGTCCACGTGTGAAAAAATCCTCCTTTGAGTTTTCTCCTGGCAGCCAGGCGTCTTCTGGCGGCCTGTGGGAAATGCTCTCTTTCAGAAGAAAGCTGCTTTTATATTTCCCGTTTTGTATTTTTCTCTCTCTCCCTGTCCCTGCCCTTGGGAGCACGCACATGAAAACAGTGCTTGTGCTGACGAGGGATTGATTTTTCCCTGCTGACTTCTGCTCAGTAGTAACCAGGAGAGAGGTTTGAGAGGTTTTTTGCTGTCTGCAAGAAGTATTTGTTCATGGTGATACCGAGCACGGGTCTGTTTGGGGTCCCAGGGTGGCACAAACCCTGCAGTCCCTCGGGAACAGGCGGAGCAGTTCAAAGCGTGCTCTGATGTTATCTTTGGAGATAAAGCACGCTCATTTTGAACACAGCAAACCCAGCATGAGGTTAGCGAGAGCGATCGGAGGATTTGCTCCGGGCCACGCGGCTGCTTCGAAGCCAGACACGAGTGATGGCCTCACCCCTGCCTGCCGGCCACGGAGCTGGCAGCCACCGCGGGTAGCAGCAGGGTCGGCCCCACCGGCCGCCCGCCTCGCTGGCCTCGCACCGTCCCAGGGCCGGGTGGTGGATTCAGAGCTTGCCACAATCAAGCAGCAAGCACGGAGGAAAGCAGTAGTATCCTCTGTAGTAACAGAAGATAAGATGCTGCTTAGCTTTATTTGAAAGCTCTGGATGTTTGGTCTTCAAAAATGACCGTTTATCACCTCTGACCCCAGCTACTGTTAAAATGCAAAGCGTTTTCCTGGGTGATGGAAATGGCCTGAGCTCCCACCGCTCCCCCAGCCCGTTTGCTGTCTGCGGCCCTCTCGCTGCGAGGGGCTGCCAGTGCTGAGTGACGCCCTTGTCTTCTTGGGTTTACAGAAACTGAAACACACGGAGAGTGACAAACTGCAGGTGCAGATTCAGGCTTACCTGGATAACGTTTTTGATGTGGGAGCTTTACTGGAGGATGCTGAAACCAAGAATGCAGCCTTGGAAAGAGTTGAAGAACTGGAAGAAAACATTTCCCATGTTAGTACCAAACTTTGTCACCTTTGTCTCTGAAGCGGTTCAGAGCCTGCTCTGCGCGTGGGCTTTGCCGCTGCCCGTTTCGGGGGGTGGAAGCACAGGCACAGCGGGGCTACAGCCTTTGGGGTGAGGTTCACTTAGAAAAAGCCTTAGGACTGCCTTGCCTTCTGTATTGGAGGAATAATCAGATATTTGGCAAATTGATTTGGGAGATCTCAGGCAGGTAAACTTCCTGGGTGCTTTCACGCTATGTTTTGAACCTCATATTCTGCATGTTTTTGTTAACGGGTGCTCCACTTGCTACAAAGATTTGTTCATACGCTGTTTATTGACCTGATGAGAAAATGTCTTATTCTGTCATTTGATTTTCTCTCCTATCTGACACAACCCCCAGCTTCTTATAAAGGACTAGCATTGCCCTGCTAATGTGGGGCTCGCCATGCTGTTTCTGTGTACGTCGAGGGATGGTTCAGGCTGTGCTGCGCGGTGCCTGCCCGTCTAAGCGCTTACACGGCCACGGCTGCAGCGCTCGCACACCTCGATAGCATCAGCCTATTTATCCCCCCAAAAGCCGCGGTGAGCTGGGAGGGGGTGACCCCCCGTGCGGGGGCCCAGCTGAGCAGAGGGTCGCAGCCCCGAGGCCCTGGCACGGCAGGTTTGCAGCTTCGGAGGCTTCAGCTTCGGTTCGGTTGCGGTTCCAGGTGGAGTCACTTGGTGCATGGAGCCTCTGCAAAGAGTTCTCTTAGGAGCCGGGAAAGCTAATTTACATAGAAATTGCAAAACCCTCAGCAACGCAGTGCTGGTAAATAGAGCAGATAACCATCCTGTCTGTGTCTCAAAACGTATTACTGGGCTCAAGAGGTAAGGGACTGAAAAATAGCGCTGTGCAGATAAGCAGTGTTTGTTCACGGCTTTTCTGTCCCCTGCCTTCTTGGTGTCAGGTACTTTAGTCCAGAAAACATGGCTTGGCTGTTTTAAATTTAAAATGTTTTCTATACTTTAAAAGAAATCATAAGAGGGTCATTCTGTTACCATTCCTATACGGCCATCACTTAGAATAAATATGTTCTTAAAACAGCTTGCTGTGCAGTATTTGCCCCTCTGAAGTGCTCTTCTGCTAGAGAAGGGGGGTTCAGTAGAACTGGCACCATTTGCTTCATGGATCCACTCCTTTTAGCTGTTTAGAAACTTAATGGTTTACTCTGGTGGCAAATTTTTAAGGGCTCGCTTCTGATCTCTTGTTACATAAACTAGACTCATCCCAGGAGAATGGACATAATTTGCTGTCATATGTTGACAGAAATACTAATAATAGAATTGCAGAAGTTTTATCTCAAAAACACGGCAACCGCTGCCACCTCACCACCTCTGCAGCCTCGCCTGAGTCGGTGTGATTGGTGGTGATGGAAAAAGGCAGCAAGAACAGTGGGGCTTTTAGATCCCAGGTTTGTGGGGCTGGCAAAAAATAAAAATAAATCAAAAGACCGTGGGAGGAAAAAATAAACGGTTTCATTCATTACCAATCAGATTAGCCTCATTGTGAGAGATGATATTTACAGGTTCCACCGTTTCAGCATCTACTGATTTTGCAACAGTGCCACTGTGGTGCTCTGTGGGGTTTTGGGGTTTCAGGTCAGACTTAGTGTGTATGAAAATAATTGCATTTTAAGTGCTTTATTGTAGAGTAGGCTCTCTTAGCTGGACAGGTTCATAGGTACAGTCCAGCCAGGTTACCTGCTGGTCGTAGCTGAAGGATAACATTCATGTTGAGGAACCTTCATCGGGGCAGTTTGTGCCCCCTGATTGCATGCAGGAACCCTCTCTCTTTCCAAAGAAAGACTTCAGGGTTTGGTGGAATATCAATAATTTACTACGTACCACTGCTCCAACAAGCGTTCCTGACATTTTGGTTGAGAAGACTACTGTTACCCACTTAGATAATCTTATTTCTCTTTTGAATGATAGTTATCTGAAAAACTCCAAGATACGGAGAACGAAGCCATGGCAAAGATTGTGGAACTGGAAAAACAACTTATGCAAAGAAACAAAGAACTGGATGTGATTCGGGTAGGTGCGATGGGAAAGCTCTGGCTCAGTGCCACACTTCAGGGTAGCGATCTCCTGGGCTCTTTGTGTTTGGGAGGTAATGACTCTTTTAACAGGCCAAGTGACTTCTGTTAGCTTCCTAATTTTGCACCTAGGACAGATTTCAAGTAGAATTACTAGTGTGTGCACTCAAAGATGGACATAAAACTCTTTGAACGTGCCAGCAAATTGGTGAATGAGACAGGTACATCTTATCACTCAGGTCTGTAGCATCTGTGTTTGGAGTTTTGCACGTATGGTTGGCTGCGGAGGGGCGTAGGAGGTGGACCCGGAGTCTTTCAGACTTGGGCTGCGCAGCAGCAGGACGGGAACACGTGTCCTGTGTCTGTGCTGTCACACGCAGCCTGCTTTCTGTGCGCAATCCAGACTCGTTGCTTCTTGGTGTACAAATTTAGTAACAAAAATTATTAGTATAATATGAACTAACTTCAGCCTAAATGTTGTTCCAAAGTGTGGTGCTTCTGGGGTTCCTTTGGAGGGTCTGCCCTGGGTACTTGCAGGGACAATCTCCCCTCCATATCAGGAGCTCTGTTCCTGCTTCCCTTCACGGGCCAACATCTGCTCATACGTCGAGCAACCGGCAAGGCATCAGATACTCTCTCTTAAAGTCAAAATCGAGGTAGCCTACCTACGCTATATGTTTAAGACTAGCATAAGAAATGGGAGACATCATGAAAAAGTGATGATGGGAAATTCTGCACCCCCGGGGTGTTGGTGCCCACAGGTGAGATTTCTCCCAGGACTCAGTACTGTGCACGGCCTTGCTGCTAGCTTGGGAAAAACACAAAATGAATTCTTCATCGCCAACAAAGACGTATGGTTTGCATCAACGCTCATTGTAAGATAGCGCCTGGTGCAGCGACCGTCCCGTGTCAGGCTGTTCTGTTTCTGGTATTGGTATTCCATTTTGTGAGTACGAGTGCAAATCCCTTGTTTCTGCGGCGTTCTCAGGAAATCTACAAAGATGCGAATACCCAGGTTCACACCTTGAGAAAAATGGTGAAAGAAAAAGAAGAAGCCATCCAGCGACAGTCAACGCTGGAGAAAAAGATCCATGAACTGGAGAAGCAGGGAACCATTAAGATCCAGAAGAAAGGTGATGGTGACATCTCTATCCTTCCTGTTGCTCTGGCCTCTGGGATGGTGCCGGCGGGGTCAGAGGCTGTGGCTGGCACATGTGTCGCACCGGTCGCTGGAGCTGCATCTTCAGTACCATTGCCACCACCTCCACCACCGTTACCCGCCTTAGCAGCAGCATCTGAAGCAGGTAAGAAGCATTTTGTCCCCAGGAGGTGGGCTGGCCGGGAGCTGGAGGTGCAGCTCGTTGTGCCGGGGACAGTCACAGCAGCCTCACGCTGACAAAACCACCTTCAGTTGTAATGAGCCTGCAGGTCATGGCACCTTGCAGCGGCTGAGGATGCTGAGGTCCCCCAGCTGTGTCTGCACTCTCAGTCTCTGGGGCGCTCCCATGTTTGTCTGATCCGTTTCTGAGCCCTTCAGTTGATAGAAAACAATACTAGCTTCTTTCATTAGGGTAGTTTCCTCCTGTGTTGATGCACTGGAGTACTTTGGTGATGGGTCCAACAAATGCTAGGGCCAGTATAGTGGTGGAGAGGAGACGTATAGTGGGGGACAAAGTGGATGCTGTGACTTTTTCTGCGCGTGCTTGTGATATTTCGATCAGCGTTCACGGTAATACCTTGTTTTTCCTTCATTTCGTAGTGCAAAACGGTCCTGTGTCGGTGCCGATGCCGCCTCCACCGCCGCCTCCA
Organism: Ciconia boyciana; assembly: GCF_034638445.1. Taxonomy (NCBI): domain Eukaryota; kingdom Metazoa; phylum Chordata; class Aves; order Ciconiiformes; family Ciconiidae; genus Ciconia; species Ciconia boyciana. The sequence goes on along the minus strand of NC_132943.1, from coordinate 2,034,028 downwards.
CCGCCACCTCCACCACCGCCACCACCGCCTCCTCTCCCAGGTCCAGCTTTGGAGACGGCTCCTGCGGCTCCGCTGCCCCCACCGCCCCCGCCGTCAGCACCCCCCCTGCCCGGGACAGCCTCTCCCACCGTGGTGTTCAACTCAGGGCTTGCAGGTAAAGCGCCCGCGCGTCTCCCCAGCATGCTGTGGATTGCTGGCAAAGTAAGCAGAGGCAAGGTCAGGGCACGTCGGCTAGAGCGGACAGGGTACCAAGGTGGGACTTCGTTGCTCTGAACCACCTGAATAATACCCGTTACCTCTTACTGGTATTATACTTCAAGGGGTTTATAAAAGGAAAGAGCATTTATCAACCAAATGGTTTTGGTTTGGTCTGGAAGAGATGGCTTCTTCAGTGAAACTAAAGCTATTGCCAAAAATATTTTTCAAACACGATCATTTTTGGCTTTAAGCAAACAAAATATGGTTTTGAAAGAAAGGCAAAGCTTCATGGTTTTGATTTCTTCAGAGAACTTGATGAAGAAATATTTGTGCAAACTTTTTGTAATTTTTTGGAAGGAAGAAAAATTTACTGACTGTCTTTAATGATGTTTTAATGCGCTCTCTGACGTACGCCAAGCGAGTAAATGCTAATTGGTATCGCACCGCTCCCCCCCAGGAAATCTCAAGAGCACGATATGAGTCCAGAAAGAGAAACGGAGGAGCTCTGATTAATAGCTTTTTTTTTTTTTTTGAAAACTGATTAAGTATTCCAGCCTTTAAAGTTTCTTCTGAAAGCTAAAAGCATCATGGAACTAGAGGGTCCCAGGGCGTATTAAATTAAAAAAAAGGCACAAAAGGCGCGACACAGCTGAGGGTACGGGCTGGTCCCTCCCCGAGGGGTCTGGCAGAGCAGGCGGTGGTCCCGTGGCGCGCAGTGCAGAGCGCAGGCGGTGCTGGATGTGGCCGTGGTGGGGCTCGGAGGGCTGCCGGTGGCACGGGAGCTGCTGCGAGCCCCAGGGGCTTGTGCGGCCAGGTGCCCAGATGCCGTGCCTTACCCCGACGTCCTTGCGGTATTATTTGGGGGTGGGAGCCGTGGAGCAAGCCCTGCTCCTGCACGTGGCTCCTCTGAGCTGCACCGGTGGCAGGGGCAAGCTCCCGCAGCCCAGCTCCTCGCTTAGGTGCTTGGGTGAGATGCCCAAAGCCAGGTGGGGTGGATATTTTGTTCTTCAGTGGGTTGGGAGAGGGAAGGAGAGTGAAAGCGCCTTTTCTTGATACGACGGCTGCGCAGAAAGGAGCGTTTCTCAGGGCAGGAACCTTCTGGGTCAGAGGGGAGTCAGTGAAATAACAAATTTTGCTTTTCTGACCATTACTAACATTTTTTTTCTCTGTTCTTTCCGCTTCCTGGTAAGACGGGCCAATCAAGCTCTTCTGTAGGTTGCTTTCTGCTAAGTATTTACCCACCTCCCCGCGTTTCCCTCTGTGCTGTGCCCGTGTGTGTGCCCCTGGACTCGTGTGGGCGATGGGGAGGCGGGGGGGGGGGGAGGCTGGTGCAGGGGCTTGCTGGCTGGAGCCGGAGCCAGAGCCGGAGCACACAGTAGCTTTGGGGATGCTGCCAACCGTCAGGATTTGGCACCCAGGAGGCCCTGATTCAGCAAAGCACTTCAGCAAGTAATTAAGACGTGCGGTTTCTTTGGAGCCATCCTTGGGCCGTGCTCTCCGCGCCGGTCACGCCGAGGATAGGCTTTTCCCCACGAGGCCAAGTGCTGAGCTGCAGCCGCTTTCGCTGGCTGCAAGTACCCTCTGCGGGGTCTGGTCCCCAGCCGTGGCCCTGTCCCCGCTGCGCTGCTCCCGAGGGCTCTGTAACGGAGGAGGAAGGGAAATTCTAAGAGATTTTGATTAGCTACATCGGGAACTGTCCCATGAGGCAGTTGGCTTCCTTTCCTGTCCTGAAATAACCCAGGAGCAGTTAATCATCTATTCTAATGTATGTGCAAGTGGAAAATGTTTTTTTCATGGGTGTTTCAGATGGAAAAAGCTATTTCTTTTTTTTAATTTTAGGAATTATTTTGAAGTAACCACATTAATTAAGCAGAGAGTAAAACTCTGTTTAGTTTAGATGAGCAGAAGTTGATCACGTGTGTTCCTGTCTTCCAGTTGGATGAATATAATTCTCAAAATACACAGACTTTCAAGCTGAAAATTGTATATGTTTCCTGTTATTCACTTATGGTTCTTTGTTTCAAGCAAATACTCTTGCCAGTAATTTATTCTTTGTGATGCCCCTGCAAAATGAGCTTGAAAGGGACATGGACACACAGCTCGACTCTTGTTTTAAAAGTGGAATGACAAAGCGAGAGAAGCGCTTTCAGCATTCACCCAGCTCTGGTGCGCAACAGGACTGTCCCCTGAAATAGGTCGTCTCTATCCTGGCAAAAACATACATACAGAATCGTTAGGGGAAAGTAAAATAATTATTTGCTCAAGTGCTTTGCAACCTGGGAACCCGGCCATCTTCTGAAACCGAGGGGAAAAAATCTAGCATCTCTCCAGAGCATCGCATATTTAGCAAGATTGCTCCTGCCACGACGAACGCAGGGGAGGCCGGAGTCAGGAGCAGGCACTGGACTGAACTAAACCAACCGTGATCCGTCCTCGGCTGGGGGAGCGGGGAATCTGCAGGGGTGCGCTGCGGGGCCGAGCGTCCCCGGGGGGTGCGGGGGCTGTCCCTTGCGTCCCTCCCTGCCGCTGCCCGCTGCTGCCGGCTGAACGGCTCTTTGCCAGCACCGGAGAGGGAGGACCAGGGTTTCTCTTTCACGTTTGCAGCTTGGAAAGAAACGGGTTTTTTCTTAAGTAATTCGGGAGCAAAATGTTGATCGCTCGCTTTAATGAACGTCCTGATTTTGTAGCAACTAACAACTTCATGTTTACATCAAGATACACAGAAACGAGAACTGAATTAGAGAAATTATTCGGGTACCTTCTGGACCTGTTAGGAACAGGAATAGAAAAGTGTTGTTTTCCTTGCTCCAACATCGCAGTTTTGTACTCTGTTCACAGATTAATGAGAGTAGTCAGTCTTGATTTTCATAGCTTCTCTGAGTAAGTTATTAAATCGCTTACTGCACAGCGCAAGAAGATTAAACCCGTTATTCCAACAGCTCGTGCATGCTGCAGCCCACCCCCTTTTGCTTTAAAAGACAAACCTGGTGCGAAGCAGCACTGCCCCATCGCAGCAGGCGGTGGGAAGGGCCGCTCCCTGTACCAAAACCTTGGGAAAAGGGGCTTTTTTCCTTCTTCTCACCTATTCTGCGTTGAGTTCTGTGACACAGATGACAGATCAGCTGTGCATGGCCGTGCATCAGCTCGCACCAGGGTGGGCTCCGCCACCAGCGGGACAGGGTTAAATTCGACCACTCTCTCCATTTTCTGTAGCGTTTAAAAATAGCCTGGGCTTTTAAATCAATCCAGACAACACGCGGTAATAAAGTAATAACACATTTCCTTTAGTGAAGTTTTCACAGCCTCTGGCGTTCAGTCCGGTTCTGCAGAGGCTGGGCCTGGAAGAGCTGGAGGAAAGCCCCTCGGCGCTGCTTGCCTGTCAGGGCAGCAAGATCTTTCCAGGCTTTCCAGTGTGATAATTCAGCTCTGGCCAGTTCTTCCTCCAGTACTGAAATGCCGGCTCGAAAGCTGCAGTCTGGGCTCGCGGAGTGTTTTTCAGCAGTTGGGGAATTTGTAATTTCTTCTCCTCTGCTGTCTTTAGCTGTGAAAATCAAGAAGCCGATCAAGACCAAGTTCCGCATGCCGGTGTTCAACTGGGTCGCCCTCAAACCCAACCAGATCAATGGGACGGTCTTCAACGAAATAGATGACGAAAGGATCCTGGAGGTATGAGTGCTGCTTGCTGCCTTCTGCCTCCCACTTCTGTCCATAACAGAAGTGAATATCGGTCTCTGCAGGGATAGAGCGCGGCAGTCATTTTGGCAAACAGCTCATCCAGTGGCCCCTGGTACCCAGTAGGTCGGCGTGAGTGCCTTGGTTGAGAATTAGGGATGGTAGCTGGTAGTATCAATTATAAAGGGTGCATACCTGTTGTGTGCATTTGTTTAAAACAGATCAGCCAAGATGAGGAGGATGGGTTTTTCCCAGCCTAAAATCGCTGGTCCGGTCTCTAGGAGTTAGGCTTGGGTGGGTGGCTGCGTGCCAGGGAACGAAGCCCCAAGCGGCACAGCGCAGAGCTGAGGACGCAGGTCTTGTGTGGCACGTGGCTGGATAAAGCCTGAGCGCTAACAGGAATATTTTCCTGAACTTTTGAACGTGTATGGGGCTACTGGGGGTAGAGGCCAGATTTCCCGATCGCTAACGCAGGAGCGCTTGTTCGTTCCAGCCCGAGGCCCCGATCGCGGTACTCTGCTGTAGGCACAGCATCGCAGGGTTGGTACTGCAGTTCTGGCGCAATATTAGGCAGCGCAGGTTTTAGTGTTTGATGAGGGAGGGGATAAATAATTTTCTTTCCTTTTTAGGATTTAAATGTGGATGAATTTGAAGAAATATTCAAAACAAAAGCCCAAGGTCCAGCCATTGATCTTACTTCAAGCAAGCAAAAGATAACTCAGAAAGGGTCAAACAAAGTCACGTTACTGGATGCCAACAGGGCCAAAAATCTTGCCATTACTTTACGAAAAGCTGGGAAGACGGCAGATGAAATATGCAAAGCTATTCACGTGTAAGTAAAACACTTGTCAGCAATGAAATTGTGTTTAAGATTTACTGTGATTTTTGGTAAGTGGAATGGTTTTGAATTGGTAGTTGATGTAAATGTTTTTGCATCTGGAAAAAATCCAGGAGTAAGGATGGAACCATTCTGAATTCCCAGAAATCAGATTCCCTTGAACTAAAATAAAAAACTTGCAGTTTTATGTTGCTGTATCACTATTTGGGCTTAACAAATTAACACTTTTTTTAATTAAAGAAGCTAATTCATGTATATCCACAGCATGCCATTGCATACTGCATCTCTGTTCCGTTTGCCCAGTACTTTCTGTTATAATGAACACCCAAAAGCCAGAGTATCAGGAGGAGGCAACTATTTTAGGTTGCTCTGTAAAGCACGAGTTTAGTCCCAGTGCACTGGAAGGGTTTTGCATAGAATTAAGTTCACGTAATGGCCCCGGGCAGTGCCAAACCCCAGCGTGATGCAGGTGTGCCCGAGGAACGCGGCAGAGCCTGCCGCAGGAGCACAGCCAGGGGCTCGGCTGCGCCCCGTCCCGCGCCGATACGGACCCTTCTGCTGACTCCAGCAGCTCCCGGGGCCGCAGCGCAGGTGTACCTGCTCCTTGGGGCCGATCCTGAATCCATCCCGAAGCACGTAGTTACTCGTGGCCGTGACAAACATCTGCCATTTCTCCATCAAGGAATATCTTCAAATTTGGATGCGCAAGCATTACCTTTGGGCTGGTGAGGAGGGTGACCCGAACCTGCTGCAGATCGAGGCAGGTTCAGCAGTCGGGGTTTACAGGGCTCAGACCCAATTAAATAAAACTGCTATTTGCTCCTCCCCACCTCTCTTCTCTGATAAAAATGAGGTGTGGCCATGGAGGGGTGCGGGGAATGACCACGTCTTTGAAAACAGAAACAAGGTGCCCAGCAGCACCGTTCACATCAGCCCAGTAACCTTGTTCGCATCTTCACGTGCAGAGAGCTTCACATGCAGGACCGTGCCCCCCGCCCCAGCCAGGGCAACACGAGCAGGAGTAACTTCACAGCTTCTGTATGGTTTCTCACTGCTTTACCGGCTCAGGCGCACGTGTAGCTGAGCGGCGTAGGAGGCAGAGCTGCCTTTGGCAGCTTTCTCACTTCGGTTACTTTTCCATCGTTTTGTGTAGAGCCTTGTCGTAACACCGCTTCTTCTGGTTTGTTATCACGCAGGTTTGACCTGAAAACGTTGCCGGTGGATTTTGTTGAATGCCTCATGCGGTTCCTGCCCACCGAGAACGAAGTGAAAGTGCTGCGGCTCTATGAGCGGGAAAGGAAACCTATTGAGAACCTGTCTGACGAAGACCGGTTCATGATGCAGTTCAGCAAGATTGAGAGGCTGATGCAGAAGATGACCATCATGGCATTTATAGGCAACTTTGCAGAAAGCATCCAGATGCTGACCCCGGTGAGTGAGGGACAACCCCTGGGGACACCGGGGGGATGCGTTGCCTGTGCGGGGATCCGGGCTTCCCGGGGGCTCGGGCTCCCCTTGGGAGCTGCGCTCTGCGGCACGGGTCAGCTTGCGGGGAGCATTGCAGTCGTGCGAAGGCGTGGGCCAGTCGGTGAAGGTTATAGAGATTTTAATTTTTCTAAGACAGAGAGGTGGTTTGAGTGTTGTGGAGTGATTACCAGTTCTCACGGAGACAGAACATGACACAATTACACGAATGAAAAGGTGGTTTTCAAGCTATATTTTCATATATCAACGACTCTGATATCCCAGGTTTGTACCCTGAACTGGTCCATACTGTCCTGTTTACCCTGTAGAAGTTCAAAACGGGTTTAAATGAAAATCTAGTTGTTTGTATCATCAGGGAAAGTTATTATCAGTGCTGGTCCGTGGGCTCTTTGAAGTGTGTCCCATTCAGCCTGATGCATCTTTCACAGTCGCAAGGACTGAAATGTAAATACACTTTTACCCAACCACATCTGAGTGTGGTAAATCTGCGGTGCAAATGAATTGTTTGAAATCCTGATGTGTCAGGGCAGGATAACATTCACGTTAGGGCCCACAGTATGGATGAAAAACGAGTTTTTTTTTCAGAATGTGAGTGTTTAGATTTTAATTTTACTCTTGGGTTGGACATGCATTAACCAAAGCTCTTCCTGTGTTTACCCGCAGCAACTTCACGCAATAATAGCTGCATCTGTCTCCATAAAGTCATCCCAAAAGCTTAAGAAAATACTGGAGGTAGGTCTGATTTTAGATATGTTCAATAGCTCCATCACTCACTGTGCACTCCCTTACATATACTGAAACTGTACGTGGATGCTGACATACCAGCTCCCCTTCCAGAGGTTTCTAAAGCACCGTGCATTTGTCCTGAAAATTCATGCTCTGCTCCGTTTCATCCTGGCAGATAATCTTGGCTCTTGGAAACTACATGAACAGCAGTAAACGAGGAGCTGTGTATGGATTTAAGCTCCAGAGTTTAGACCTGGTAAGTAAACCAGAGGTGCCTTGTGGGGACTAGGTGGGAATCCAGTTCATGTCACGGCGAGTGGCTGCCGGGGGACTCGGACGGTGCTTTCCAGCCGGTGAGGGCAGAGAGCGGCAGCGGGGAAGGCGCTCCCTGCCAGGCAGGGTGAGTTTGCTTTGCTTATTGTTGTTCTGGGGGGCCGCTTAGGAGAAGGCACGTGTCTTCAGAGGCTCTGCAGACCACAGCCTGAAAACCACCTGCTAAACGCTTGAATGAGCTTTTACAGCCGTCCCTGTCAGATGGAGAAACACCAGGGAAAGGCGAGCACTGGCTGAGTCACTTTGCTTGGAGCCTGCTGCACCTCCACCCAGCAGTCTCTTTGCCTTCTCTCCCCAGCTCCTAGAAACAAAGTCAACAGACCGAAAGCAGACCCTGCTGCACTATATTTCAAATGTGGTCAAGGAGAAGTACCAGCACGTGTCCCTCTTTTACAACGAGCTTCATTATGTGGAGAAGGCTGCTGCAGGTACTGTCACCCTCCTGTGCCTGGCCAGCGGTGGTGGCACGCGTGCCATGCGAGGGACTTCACGGCACACCATGCTGTGTGCGGGGGCACTTCTTGGTGGGGAATTGCTCGAGCTGTGGGTTCATGTGCTTGTGGAGTGTCGTGGTTTAACCCGAGCCAGCAACCCAGCCCCACCCAGCCGCTCGCTCACTCCCCCCCGGTGGGATGGGGGAGAGAATCGGAAGAGCAAAAGTAAGAAAACTCGTGGGCTGAGATAAAGGCAGTTTAATGGGGAAAGCAAAAACTGCGCACAAGCAAAGCAAAGCAAGGAATTCCTTCACTGCTTCCCATGGGCAGGCAGGTGCTCAGCCATCTCCAGGACAGCAGGGCTCCAGCACGCGTAACCGTGACTTGGGAAGACAAACGCCATCGCTCCGAACGTCCCCCTTCCTTCTTCTTCCCCAGCTTTATACACTGAGCATGACGCCGTATGGTGTGGAATGTCCCTTTGGGCAGTTTGGATCAACTGTCCTGGCTGTGCCCCCTCCAGCTTCTTCTGCCCCTGGCAGAGCACGGGGAGCTGAGAAGCCCTTGGCCAGTGCAGCAACAACTAAAACATCTCTGTGTTATCAACACTGTTTTCAGCACAAATCCAAAACAGCCCCATACCAGCCCCATACCCCAAGTTAGCTCTATCTCAGCTGAAACCAGGACATGGAGCGGGAGCGATGCAGCATTTTTGTTTTATTTCCTAGTGTCTCTTGAAAACGTCCTCTTGGACGTGAAGGAGCTGCAGAGGGGCCTGGATCTGACGAAGCGTGAGTACACCATGCACGACCACAACACGATGCTGAAGGAGTTCATTCAGAACAACGAAGGGAAGCTAAAGAAACTGCAGGATGACGCCAAAATAGCCCAGGTATTTCTTTATTCTCGGGGTTTGGTGAGGGGGGGTGAGTGACACAGTGAGCAGCGGCGTGTCACTGCGCAGGACATGCTTTTATATACACAGCAGGGAGGAGAGGGTGCAGCAATGCTGTGGATTTGTTCCCGAGTTCAAGTGCTAGATGTAGTCGTGCTGGTCTGAGCCAAGGGTTTCACATGCAGAGGAAATCTAGACCCTTTACACTGCAGTACGGATGCAGGATGGATATGCAGACCCCAATACTGCAGTAATGGATGGTGAGTTTCTCTTGAAATATGTGCAACGCAGTAAATCTGTGCTTTTTGTAGGATGCCTTTGATGATGCTGTGAAGTACTTTGGGGAGAATCCCAAGACAACACCCCCCTCGGTCTTTTTCCCAGTGTTTGTCCGGTTCGTGAAGGCCTACAAGGTAAACAGGAGCACCCGCCTCTTCTCTTCTGTCCTTCTGAACCCGATTCGGTGCCTGCGTGGCTCGGGCCACCCAACAAAACAGCTCGTAGCTCCCTCCAGCTTTGACGCAACGTGAGCCAGCCCCGACAGCCCGGCAACACCACCCGGGGCAGCATAAATAGTTGTTTCGGGATTATTTTCGGGGCTGAAAGGCAACACGGCTGTGTGAGATGCTGGAGGAATCCTCAGAAATTGAATGTCTGGGTGGCTGCAGCTTACACCTTTAACCCTGAATACATGTCTTTTGGGACTGGGAGAGGATGGTTTGTGCGACCTAGGAAGGTCTCTCCCAGCCCAGTTTTTTCAGACTGTGTTCAGAAGCAGCTAAATTGCCACACCTAAGCTCCTCGGAAAGCCCCGTGGTAGCAAGTGATAGTGTTACTCAATATTTAGGTTTCCTTAGCAATTGGAAGCTATAACCTGTGCTTTTTTGTGATAAATAGCAAGCAGAAGAAGAGAATGAGTTGAGAAAAAAGCAGGAACAGGCCTTAATGGAAAAACTTATGGAGCAAGAAGCATTGATGGAGCAACAGGACCAAAAGGTATGAAACACATACGTCTTGGTGGCAGGAGCCATCGTGTTCATGTGGTTTTCCTGGTAGCTGAGAAACCTCAGCTCTGGGTAAGAACCTCAGTTGTCCAACTTACAGTTGCCTGGAAGTTTTCTCCTTATGGGGAGAGAACCAAAATAAGCTGAAAGAATACAAGTGTATGGTTCTGCTGCTTTGAAGTCTGCAAAATTAAGAAAAACGGAAGAGACAGAAAGTCATCTTGTCCACATTGGCATTAGCTAAACTTTGTTCTGCTCTGGCCTTGTATCTGTTAAAACCTCATTGGTGTTCAGTGTGCCGAGCCTCCCGTCGCTTACCGGGACAGGGAACGATCGTCCCCAGATCCTTCCCTGTCAGAGCATGGCAGCAGGACTGAGCCCCACGTTACCGTTTTATAGGAATTTTCCTGATGTGTTTTTTTTTTTTCTGAGGTAACACTTTAGATTTGCTAGAGGAGGTTTCCCACGGCTCTAAACCAGCCGCTTTGTCGGCTGGTGCTGCTTCCCACAGCTGCTATTGGGATCTTCAATCCCAGCCAAGCTTTTTCCCTCGGAAGGAAAGCCTATTCTCCTTGTTCCCCTAATGCTTTTCAGAGGGAAGAGCTTGGAGCTCCAGTTCCAAGTGATGAGAAGGCTTGGAAGTAGATTACAAATGTGAGAAAGAAAAGCAGCTTGGCAGCCACGTTCACTCGTGACTCTGCCCATCCTCTCTGTGGGACGTGAGCTAACTGCACACGTGTCTTCTCCCGGTCTCGCAAAATTGGGCAGAAAACTGGCAGTTATGTTTGCTGATTGCTACCAGGGGGATGCCCTCGTGTTTCCCGTTCGGGAAGAGAGAAGCGGCAGGGTAGCTGGAGCTCAGTCCTTACAAGTCCTCTCTTCTTTGCTTTCAGTCTCCTTCACATAAAACAAAGAGACAGCAGCAAGAGCTGATTGCAGAGCTCAGACGGCGGCAAGTCAAGGATAACAGGCATGTGTACGAAGGGAAGGATGGTGCTATTGAAGATATTATAACAGGTAAACGCCTTTTGTTCCTTAATCTCAGAGGCCCTTTCACAAAGGATAAAAATGCCTATCTGCCTAGTAGCTATTGGAAGTGCTTCGTGTACTTCTTAAAAAAGTGTTACTCGAGCACAGCTTAGGACATGGTTTATATGATGTCAGTCAAGTATAGAAACTTTTGCTAACGGTATGTAACAAACAAATAACTGCCAGTAACTGCCTTTACGTGTCCGCTGCCAATGCTGCGTGCGCAGACCTCGGGCTCTGTTTCTTAGTTCTTCTCTTTCAGCATGTGGGGACGTACTCGGCCTCTGATGTTTAGAGTAGCCAGTTCAGTGCCTGATCTCAGCGGATGCTCCGGTGGGGATATGCATGCCGTGCAGATCTTTCCCAGAAACCTTTTTTCCCCATAAATGGAATGAATGACGGATGTTTAACATTATTAAGAGCCTACATTTTCATTAAAATGTACTAACAGTAATTGCACCACATTATTGCGCAGTTACAGCAAATCATTTAGTCAGACCTGAATGATTTATGACCCTAAACTGCTTCTGGTTTTACTGCTTCTCAGTTTGGTAGGGAAAGCCTGCACTGATCCCAACCTAGGGCTGGAGAGGGAGGGGCAGAACCCACGTAGCCAGAGGCAGTCAGGACTTTGGTGCAAGTATTGGCTGATAAAAAGAGCCGCCTTCTAAACTGCATTTTGCTCAGGGGTCAAATCATTTTTAATCTGTACAGCTGCTCTGATTGCAATACTTTGATTTTACTGCATGTTCTTCACCCGTGGTGTGAAAGGAACACGATTTTAACACTTCAGTAGCTTTACAGTACTTTGTTTCCATTGCACAGAAGCTCAAAAAAAGGTCTTTGGGCAGGATTTGCTTGGCTCCTGCTCCTGAATGCTTTTCACATGAGTTTTTCCTGCAGGAGGGCAGGAGAGCTGTTTTACCACTCATTAAGGAAAGCCAGAGCATTTTTGCCCAACTAGATGACAGGGCTGAAATGCTTGAAGCTTTCACAACTCTTTTTAACCTTGATTAATAGCTTCCTGAGATAATATTCTTTGTTTAAAGGGCAGAGTCGCTGTAATCTGTTACTGCTGCTACACCTCCTTCAGACCCCTGGAAGCTTGTTTAATTGGTAAAGTGGTTCTCCTGCTCTGTGGGAGAAACAGATTGTGTGGCAGAAGACCATCCACATGCAAAAGGCAGTCCAGCGGAGGGAGTGCCGGACTCAAATTAAACACTTCCTAGGCCTTGTGCCTACTATTTCCCATTACAGGGGTGTCTCTGAGGGCCTCAAGCCGTGTGATAACAAAGGTCAGGCATGGGAAGTCAGGTAGGACCAAGGTCACTTGAATCCGGCCCATGAGATCTCTGTCAGTGGTATGGAAATGATCGCAAGTGTCGTTTTAAATTGGACAGTGCCTCATCAGATGCACAGAAAAGCTCTGCTGATCCGGAGCGGAGCACTGTCTAAAAACACACCCTTTTCTGGAGCACGTTTAGCAATAGTCTCTCAAACCCCTTGAAAACGATGTAATATAAGAAGTACTTATTCAAAGACTTAGAACTGCCTTGTTGCCAAAGCCTGCCAAAGTGCAGTTGCGATTAGACAGCTGGCTGGAACGTGTAAGACCGTCCCTGGGTGTCCGTAACCGAGCACTAACACTGTACTAATGCGATAGATCCGCTTCTCACAGCTCTGTTTGTCTGTTTGGCTGTTATTCCCATGCAGTGCTGAAGACTGTGCCCTTTACCGCTCGAACCGCCAAGCGGGGCTCTCGGTTTTTCTGCGAACCTGTTCTCACTGAGGAATTCCATTACTAAACTATTCCTCTTTCACATCTGATGCTCTTAGAAAAAAGAAAGGTTGCTGTAGATTTTTTGACACTTCTCCATTTGTACGGATCTCAGCCAGGATCATGTGAATGTTGAGTGTATAGTAATGTCCAGCGTCCGCCTGAAGTTGTATTTTGTCACCTCTTGTTGCATGTTCTTGTGTTTCAGTAACTTTTTATTCCATCCCATTGACTTTGCGCTCGATGCTTTTGGCCATCCTTGTGTTTCAAAGGCATCTCTCACCCTCATGACGAATGCCATAGAACAGCAAGTGGTGGAAGTCACGGTAGATTTGGCGCAGGTTTCCTACAGCTCACCAGACTGAGGAGATCAAACGCAGTCAAAAAGTGACGGTTCACTTGGCTTTTCTATGTCATCTCTTCTGGCCTACAGACCTTTCTCTGTATGCCAGTCTACCTATGTAAAATGCATGTAATGCATCAGCTGTATGCCAAAGCACAATTACGGGCTGCATGAACTAAGTGGGACTTCCTTGGGGTTTGCTTTCTGGCTTGGAAGGGTCGTCTGTAATAACGTACGTCCTCTGCGAGGAGTGTTTAGTTTCAGCCTTTTTAACCAGCACCTGCATGCTTGCATGTGAGATACAGGATAAAACGAACAGCATAAAATCTTTTCTCATTCGGTCACATCCATATTTAACTTTCTTCAGTTCCATGCCAACGTTATCTAAAGAAAATCAGAGGTGTTTACTGCGCACTAACCAGTTCCAATTCACTTGGACTTTGTGCGGTGCTGGGGTTGGGCTCGGTAGCGGCAGCGGTGCATGAACCGGGGGGGGAGAGGGAAGGAGCAGAGCTGGGGAAACACTCAGTTATTTGCCAGAACCGCAGAAATTGTGACGATGAAAAGCTTGACATGGAACTGAGCAATTTACATCGTGTGGTGTAAAGGGTTTAAAGAAGGGTGTGTTTAACCCAGCATGTCTGTTAACACTGTTGTCTTGATTTAAGGACTCAGCGGCTTAAGAAGACAACAGTGTTTCACTTCTGCGATATGTATTTTTATGAATGCTTCTAATAAAATTGCAAACTATAATCAGCTCAACAGTTATTTGCTCTTTCGAGTTAATTGCTGTATTATCTTCCTGGAGCCAATCTTCAAAGCAGCTTGGAATTTGGCTAGCGAGAGGCGAGGGTGGCCCTCCTGTCCTTTCCCCTCCGTGGCAAACCTCTTCTCGTAGCCTTGGCCTTACCCCCTCTCGCTCTGTTGGCTAACGTGCCTGGGAGTTTTGAACGCTGAGTTGACTTGCTCTTCATTTTCCATCCCATTTTTTTACTTAACCATCATTTTGTGTTTTGTTTTGTTTTGTTTTTTTTTCTGTTTAGCCCTAAAGAAGAATAATATCACTAAATTTCCAAATGTTCACTCGAGGGTAAGGATTTCTTCTAGCACACCGGTGGTGGAGGATACACAGAGCTGGCAAGCATCACTTTTTACTTAGCTTCCTCCTCTCTCTGTATGCCAGACAGCCTGTTGGTAGATGTGGCTAAGAGTAATACTGGTGAGAGCCTAAAGGCCAGTGGAGACTGAGACCCTTTATTTTCACCCTCCGTGGTGCAGGGGATCCGTAGGCCACGGGCTGGTGACCGGCTTCATGCTCTCCCCGGTTTGGCCCTTTCTCTGCCGAGTTTAGCCCGAGATAGGCAGTCTTGTCCCCAGGTTGTGGCAACCCCATAGTTCCCTGGATATTCTGCTGCCCCTCGTCTCGGTCCTGCTACAGCCACCGAAGGGGACATGAGAGATGGACAACCAGCAGCTCGAAGCGTGGAGGTGGGAGAGGGCAGCCTCAAGCGAAGGCACCTTCTGCTGGGGTACACCAAGAGCTGAGAAGTTTGGGAGTTGTGTTGAAACCGAGACAGAAGTCGTCCAGGAAATGTGAGGGAGGGTTTGCCCAGTCCAACGCAAATTTGTTTTCCAGGAGAGAAATATTTTAGCTCGAATTAGTCTTGAGGTGTACCAAGTGTGCTCGTTGTGTCGTAGCCACGCACGTAACACGTGTAACAGCACACGTAACACAGGCTTCCATCAACACGTCCATCTCCAGCTTTCTCCACTGTTCCATCCATTGCATGCTCAGCATTCCCTCCTCTTCCCTCCCGAGCTCTCGCCTCCCCAGCAGCAGCAGCAGCAGCAGCAGCAGCAGCAGCAGCAGCAGCAGCAGGGCGGGTCGGGCCGGGCTTTGCTGCCAGTGAGGAGGAGGAGGGAGGGGGGTGGCTGCTCCTCCGCTGCCTTCGGCTAACGAAGCATCTCTGCGGCCGGGCGAGATGGTGGCAGCGGGGCAGGATGGCAGCTGGAGCTTTGCGAGCCGGTTGCAGCGTACCAGCTGCTTTATCTGGGGGCACCCTCTTTTAAATCACTGGGTAGATAGGGAGCATAGACCCACCCTTGTGTTGCTAAACACTGGCAGCGTTGTACCCTGGGGTCACACGTCTCCAGTGAGCTTCATCGCGCTTTAGACAACTCCCTCAGCTCACGCTAGCGTTTGTTTGAGGGGCTGCGTGAAGGACCGAGGCATACGTCAAGCAGACTGATTTCAGTTGCTGTTGCCTTCCTCACTGACGTTAGTGAACACCAGCAGCCCGGGGGTGGGGGGACGTCCACACTAACTTGACGGCATAACTCCATGTAGTTTCACCAGCATTTCAGCGCATTTCACCAGTATTACCTGCTGCTTGGGTGCGTAGTAAAAGGGCACGTCAGTATTTGCTCACTTCTGCTCTCGTTGGGTTGAAGTCCCTGCTCCTGTTCCTACACAAGCTGCTTTGACTGGCTTCCAGCAGGACTTTGCCTTGTCTAGACTGCGTGTGCGTGCATGTGTGCGTGTGCGTGTGCACGTGGGCGAGCCGTGCGTGTTCACGAACGCCGCTTTCCTCTCCGCAGATCTTCGAAACCAGCCGTACCGACGGGCCGACGCGGTGAGGAGAAGCGTCCGGCGGCGCTTTGATGATCAGAACTTGCGCTCTGCGAACGGTGCTGAAATAACCATGTGAGCTGGAGACCTGCAGGGGTCAAGGAAAGGGGGTGCTTGGATGATACCTTGTCCATGTGAACTCTGTTCATGATCTGCCACTCATGTACAGCCTTGGGAACAGGAAAATTTACCTTCTAAAGGGCTCAAAGACCTAGAAAATATATAGGAACGTCAGCAATGGGCTCTCCACTCAACCGTAGCTAACAAGTGCCTAAAATTGAAGTACCTGCTCAAATTAATCAAAGCAATAGGACTTGATTTGATTGGGTATCTTTTTACACCAATACATTATTCAGTATTTTTAACCAAAATGTAAAATACATGTTGTTTTTGGGTGTTTAGTTTGGTTTGATTATATAAAAGTTTAGTGACTGGTCTCCTGTGGACCTGACCTGCACCCCGACTGGTTGTAAACAGGTAACACTTGGACGTGCTCTGCTTTTAACTGCATTCCTGTGCTGTCCGCCGAGGGATTAACCTTGGCTTCAGCTGCACTTACTAGCTTTGGGTTTTGTTTTGTTGGTTTTTTTTTTTAAAAAGGAAGACATTTAAGGGCTTTCTATATGTAATATGGAAAGAATTCCAAGAGGAGACCCGTACCTTTCCCCACCACACGCACAGACTCCACCCCACCGTAGCTAGGATGTGGTACCACGTACGTCAGCGATCACAAGATGCGTAGCAAACGAACACGAGGCTTCACCTGGAGGTTGGGATGGTTGTAGGGTGCAATGCCGGGCTGAGGCACGGGGTGCTGGGGCACAAACGCATTGCAGATGCAGAAAAACGAGAAGGGTGGCTAAGGCACGTCTACGTTCTTCAGCTAGAGGCAGCTTTTGAATAACAGTGTATTTATTAATTAGCACTAAGGTATTAACATCTCAATAATCAGTATTAGGATTCTGAGGACCATTGCAGTTCAGTTACTCGCACAGAGAATCATCCCGTGCCCTGCTCCGTAGGATTAGTACCCCACTACAGCTCCAAGTTCCTTGGACAATCCAGTTCCAATTCCCGGCTAAGGATCCTTTGGTCAGCAAAGGGAAGCCCGGCCTCAAAATCCCTATCGGTTATAGGTTATCCGTTGCGTTTCAAAGCTTAAAAAGGGAGATGAGTCGGACTTTGGCAACATTATGCACCCCCGCTGCTCGTGTGCACCCGTAGCCCAGAGCAGCAGGATGAAGCCGAAGTCGTGCCGGCAGGGTACGCGATCTTCTCAGAAGCGGAGAACTGGACTGAAGAGAAATTTGTGCTTTCCAAGATACATTTTGCTTACAGCTTACCTTCCCTGGTCTCATTGCATCAATATGTTAATTGTAAAATTTATTGTATAGTATTTAACCACTGAATTTCTTTTTCTTTTATGTTGTGCTTATGTGAACCACTGGTGAAGGTCCCGTTTTTTTTTTTTTTCTTGGATCATGTGTAGTTATATGATAATCTGTTTTTAAATGTACAGATATTTTGCTACAAAATTGGTGCAGTTTTTTATGGTTTTTACACTTCTCTTTTATTCCCACTTCAGCCTCTGGGTAATATTGTAAATATTGTTTAAAAAAAAATGCATCAGCCTGTGCTATACAATCTGAATGTTATTTTAACTTATAGTTTTTGTTTTTATATTTAACTAAATGGACAGTTTGGGGCTCAAAGTTACCACATTGACCTCTGCTTACCTATTTACAGGAAGTTGACTTTAAAAACTGCCACCTTCTTGCATTTACAGCAACGCGTACCTGACATGCTAAAGAGAACATGCCAAATTGCCTCTTTCTTCACTGACAGTGATAGAAGAGTATTTTAATCTGCGTAAGAAAATTTGACAATTAATTTAATAAACTGTTAGGCAAACGGTTAAAAGCACTAGCGCTCACCTTCTGAAGCTCAAAGGTATTTTTTTAATTGAAGACAAAAATTACCGTTCAACTAGAATAGAACGCTGGCATGTTCTCTTTAATATTTTTCTAGTAATAGACCTGCTTCTTAGCAATATTAGAAGTGTTTTATAAAAGCAGTTCATGTTACTTTCCTGGTCTGTTCCTGGCATAAGATCAAATAAACTATTTACACTACTACACAGAAGCCAGAGGGGCTGTTTTGGGCACTTGTACCCTTTCCCCACCAAGGGCGATATGCGCCAGGTGAACACCTGGAGCTGTCCGCAGCAGCAGCGAGAAAGCCTGGCTGCTGGTTGGGTTTGGGGAGGGGTGATTTTTTTCCCTTTACAAACCATTCACTATTTGCTTTTGCACATCTCATCCCTCAGTGACTGTAAATGGCCCCTGGCGCTTTTATTTTTTTTTCCCCCTCCAAGGTGCAATTCTTCGGGGCTGTTGGAGTTGGGGGAAGGAAGGAAGGGACCCTCCGAGTCCCTCTCGCCCCCCGCAGCGATCACACCTGGGGCTGAGGCCACCTTTGCAGTGCCTTCCCGCCGTGTCCCTGCCCGACTTCTGCTACCAGCAATTAACGCACAGTATTGAGGCTGAAATAATTCTCCCGGTAATTCGCAACACCAGTTTACTCCTAGCGAGGGCACTGCCAGGCTGGCAAGAGGCCAAGGGGACAAATCCTGGGTCACTGTCCCTGCGGTGGGCTCCTGCCGTAAGGTACCTGGCACAGGAACCCAGAGCCGCGTTCAAGAGCAGCGCGGCTGCAGCAGATGCCAACCCCTCTGTGAAAATGAGGGGCGAGGAGTAGTTTGCCATAAATACACAAAAAACCCAACAGTACAAATATTTAAGTCCTGAACTTAAACTTTGTACTTCAGCCAAAATTCAGATTTAATTTTTAGAAGGGTTTAACAAAATAAATACAATGGGCGTAGGGCGAGAGCAGGTGCAGACAGCCCAGCGCGAGCTGGCACCCGGGAACTGCGGGGTGGGATCGGAACTAACCCGTCACAAACAGGACAGAGCTGGGCAAGGGCTGGGCAAGACGAAGAGCAAATCAAATACAATCAAATTTAAACACTGGGATGGGGACCGTTAACACTTAAAAATCACTGATCTTGCAAAAAATCCTTTCCATGTCAAGGCAGAAATGCAGCGTTTGAGCTCAGCGCTTCCCTGTGCTGGCCAGGCAGGAGAGCGAGTCGCCGTGTGAGAGCACGGCCGGGGTACGCAGGCAAGGTGGTTCTGCCACGGCAGCGACAGGCCACCACAAAAAGATGAGGCTGCGAAAGAGGAGAGAGGAGGAAAAACTAAAAAACCCAAACCTGCAAAAAAGCTGGCACTCATTTCCCTAAAAGCTAAGTTACACCTTGCCAGGGGTGTTTTGAAAGCAGTCTCCTTTCCTTTTAAGATACATTTCTTTTGCAAGAGCTGATTAAGACATACAAAAAAAACCCCATTAGAATAATTTATATTTACAGGTTTTTTATTTTTAATGGAAAAATAAAGGCAAACCTTTTAAAAGTAATATTTTCTTAGAAACACTTTTTCCTTATGCAAATGCAAGGCCATAACAAGATATCGTACAGAAGTTCTAACGCGTTTGCAAACCATCGTGACCTGTCAAATTCTAGCTGAGTCCAGCACGCCCTTCCCTCCCGTCCCAGTGCTGCATCAACGCAAAACCCGCGCAAGACCTGGTCAGCGGTTAACCTCATGTTCCCAAAACCCGTCGCTGGCCCCTTTTCCACTGGGGCTTTGCTACCTGCTACACAATCTACGCATTTCCGTGTTAAAATATCAGGAAAGCAAGATTTACCCCGTTAGCAAAATACGTATTTAAAGTCTCAGCTGATTGTAAATAATCCTGGGAGCACCAACTCCTGCCCGCCCTGCCAGGCTGGGCAGAGCCGCCTGCTCCGGGGGAGCAGCCTGGAACAAAGCCGCTGCCAACGCTTCAGCAGCTCCCCCGATTTTGACGTGAAACACGCCACGGGGCACAAAGAATGAGCACAAGTCCTCTTTGACCAAACTCGGGTCTTTTTTCCCCCAAGCGATCGATGAGCAACTACTACTCACTCTGCTGGAAAACACCAACACCGAAACGTGCTCTGTGCCGAGCGTCCTGCCAGCACCACGTCACCGCGGTAAAAAGGCCGTCGGGTCCTGCTGCGGGGCAGCCCTCGCCAGCAGTTTGTATGTCAAAGGACTAATTTCAATCTCCAAGAGTGTTCTTAAGAGGGAGTGTGAATCACGGAACCACCCTGGCAAGAAAATTCGCTGTGGGAATTGGACCTTTTGGGGGTTTCTGCGTTGCTAACAGCTGTCACAGATTGGGAAAAAAATGCACTGAAAAGGAAGCTGAACTCTACAGAGTCTTCAAATAGTTTTTGTGAGCACCTAAGCTGCTTAAATCCAACAATCAGAAGATAGTAATTTACCACAGCTGTACAGAGTATTTAAAACTAGAAATAAATACTAGTACACACTAGAAGACAAGGTTTAATAATTGATAAAAATGTACAAAAATATTCCCATCAGAGTTGCCGAAGGTGTACCGCAGCGGGCACTGCTGGCACAACCTTCCGAAAAGCAAAGGGGTCAGAGGCAAGCAAAAAGGAGACGGGACTTAAGCTTCTTCCTTTTCCCTCCCTAAGGGACCTTCTGGACACAGCTACGCAGCTGCTGGTGAAACGCGGTGGCACATTCTTCAGCAGGTTCTTAAGGCAACACATTGAAATTCATTTACAATTTGATTTTTATTTTTAAATTTTCTTAATGGGAAGATAAATGCTGAAAGAACGCCTGTAGCTGTTTCGGGTCGGGTTTTGGGGAACGCAAGAGGTGGCTGACACACGCAGCACACGCCAGCACTGCAACGAAGGGCCCGACCCATTCCCAGGGCTTTGAAAATTTACCGTGAAAACTCACTCTGAGACAGTACTTAAACACAAATCCCAGCCAGGAAGTCAAGGCTTCTGTTTCGTACAAAAGCCCAACATGGGTTTGGCCAGTGATGCAGGTCACAACAGAAAAAATTCCAATATCTGGTATTTTTTTGCAGTACAGATCAAGAAATGGATTCGTTACTCCCCTTTCAACTGCCTTCCCCTTTCCGAAATAAAAACAAATCCATAAAACAAATTAAGCCACAAGAAACTATATTAAGAATCTCTTTCTAAAAATGAAATTTTATCTGCCTACACCGGCCAGGAAAACCCGCGTTACTGCCTTTCTAGGAGGGCCCTACTGGAGAGACGCTTTGCTAGAAAGGCACCGACGCGTCCCTGGGCCCGCAGAGACCCGGGGAGCACCGACAGGCCTTCCACCGCGGTGCGCCCTTCCGAGGGCTCCCCGGGCGAGCAGAGCACCCGTCCTGCCTAGCAGGTCCAGGACAGACGCTCCACTGTGCACTCAGTTTCATTCACTTTTCTAGATTTGATGCCAGGCCCGTAACAATAGTACTTGAATGTTTTTATGTGGTAAAACTAAAACCCACTGTTATTTCAACAATGGAACTCAGGATATCGGAACCCACGTCCTGAATTAGACATTGGTTTCTTTTATTATGCCACAATGTAAACATATTTGGTATAAATAATGTTCTCATTGATCTTCATCCAGTTGTTCCAAAAGAGTCCTCCTCTGTTTTTCCAACTCCCCTTCACTCAGTTCACTGCCAGAAGTATCCCAGTTCCCCTGCAGAGAGAAGCAGCGTTAGCGGCAAGAACGATTTATTTTCCACGCCGTACTGGCTCACGGGCGGCACAGCCTGTGCCCCACCGTTACCCTCACGGCCCTCGGCAGGAAGACGGACAGCAGGCGGGCAGCACACGGCACGGAAGGCTGCTCCGTGTCACGCTCACGAACCCCGAGAGCGGCAGCAGCAGCGAGGACAAGAAGCGGGGAGGGCAAGGGGGAAGTTGCAAGCTAAGCTGAGCTCCTCCTGCAGACTATGCTTAGTCACACCTGAGTCCACGTTCTCAATAGAAGATGCCCGCAGCAGGCCATGTAATTGGCTTTTTCAAAGGCATCTGGAGGCCAAAGCAGCTGATTTTAAGAAGAAAAAGCAGACATCAGCCCTCCTATCTCCTCTCGGAAGGTGGAATGTACGGGGCGTTATCCAGAAGGACACCACCACCTCTAAATAACCAGAGCGAGGCATATAATTTCCCCCTGAAGAGACCCCAAAAGATGCTGAACCAAAAGAAGTTTCTATTTTCCATTCAAACACTTGTATGCGTCTTTGAAAACACTGTTCTAAGTCCCTTCCAAAGCAAGCTAGACACAGAAGCACCACAGCAGAGAGCAGGACCGCAGCCACAAGCACGCTCCCGCAGGACTTCCCAGCTTGAGAAGTGCAAGAACTGCGGAACTTTGTTCCGCCAAGATTTTCTTCCACTGTCAGCCTAGCACCAGCCCAGCACTGCAGCTACTGAAAGGTCAGAATGCAGGTGCCACGCAGTCGCTCAAACGTTTAACCAGCTGTGCTGCTCATCTCTTTTGAGATCAATCTGGCCAACCGGATGGAAAAGAGAACAGCAGTGTAGTCACAAATACTACTTTGTCACGATACGGACCAAACTTCAGTACTGTCTATAAAATCATGTGCCTCATTCACACTGTCCATCAACGAGCAACAATAAATAGCCCTTAATCAAATAGAAACTTCACACATCAATTAAAGAAAACACTAAATGAGGGAATAGGATCCGTATGGTTAATAGGATCTGTGTGGTTAAGCTCTGCTTGAACATTTGGTCCTTTTTATCTATAAATGGAACATAAA
Source organism: Ciconia boyciana (assembly GCF_034638445.1). NCBI lineage: Eukaryota > Metazoa > Chordata > Aves > Ciconiiformes > Ciconiidae > Ciconia > Ciconia boyciana. Next base: position 2,011,927 of record NC_132943.1, on the reverse strand, counting down.
TAAAGCTTTAGCACCTTACTTAAAGTAAACCTATAAAGCTTGCACACTATACTATAGCAGCCCGCCAAGCCCAAAGCATCAAGATACAAGGAAACGAGAAAGCTTACAGAATCTTTTCCAGGTCGTTTCTTAGTAGGAGATTTATGTTTTGATTCAGATCTTTGTCTAGCTCTATCCTTTTCGCTCTCTCTCTCTCTTTCTTTTTTGTCTTTTTCTCGTTCAATATCCGATTCTGGTGAATCCTGTGTAAATAAAGGGGAAGATAATTAAATATTGATATTAAATATATTAAATATTAATTTATAGAATAACTATACCTTAGAAAAGTCTGACTTCATTTCAGTATAGGACATATTAAACAACTGCTTGAAGTGGTTTACTAATTAAGCATATCCTATTAACCATGGCAGAAGTAATGCAAAACCAGTACTGAAGTGATTTGAAAAGAAAAGGAGAGAGGTTTGTTCAGTACAGAAGAACTTTCACCATCCTCGGTGCATGCCAAGCCGGGGCATGCTGCATGCCATGCCATCAGCCTCTTCTAAGTGTCATTCAGTAAGATCTCTGGAAAGGGTGAAAGCTGGGAAACATTCTTATCTCGCACAGCTGCTTGGCCATACTCGATCGCTGTAACGTTGCTGGGCTTTTACTGGACCATTAACCAGACCATGAGGGATCAGGTGTCACCACTGGTGCTTTTATTCCACGTTTCATCCCAGTGTTGCTAAGCTTACGTGACCCTGTTTGTGTTGCAACCCTTTAGCACTAGTACCTTACTCAACAGCTAACAATTAATATCCTCCCTCCTTGTGAACGCTGCCCACTGCAAAGCACAGCTAACTGCTCAGAAATTACAGAAACAAAAGAATCCATCAGTTTTGAAGAGTTCTGCAGCCAACACGAGTTCAGAGACCCAAGCTTCTTTCTTTACCCAGGAAAAAAAATACTCTTTGGCCTCAACCGATAGAGAGTGAAAGCTCTCTCTCTGCTCTTTAGGTCCTCTTGATACTCCAGTACATTTGATATGAGCGCTTCTAACACAACCCTGATACTCAAGCACACAAAAGGAACGATGCTCAGCATGAGGCAAAAGGAAAAGATGGCTGGGATTCCTCTCAGCTCTCCACAGTAAAAGCGAATACCGAGACTTGCCGTGATAAACAGCAAATGCCAGGCTACTAGTGCAGTCCTTTACATCTGCTTGCGTGGTTGCAGTTAAACCCCCCCAAATTTAGCAGCCTTAAATGGTTTAACATGAAGGTATATATAACAGCAAGTTACAATGTTGCCAATACCCTCCCCTCCAGTCTGATCTCAGGCAGTCCCTATTACAAAGGCAGCTGGCTAATTAGATACCTAAAAAGGATTACTGAAACCATAAGGTGTCAAGTTGTCCATCAGCCAACTCAACAAAGTTAACTGCACTTACAGACTTATGTCTTCTCTTCTTGCTCTTTTTCTTGTGTTTTTTTGACTTCTTGTAACTTCTCTCTGCAAACATACGGAGAAGCAAAAATACATCAATAAAATTATAAAAGACCCAACAATAAAACAGTAACATTAATTTTAAAACAAATTTAAAAAAACAATCTCATACCAGATTCTGCACTGGAAGAACGCTCAGAAACTGATCTAGATTCTGAACGCTGCCTTTTCTTCTTTGAATGGCTGTCATCATCCTCAGACTCCGAGCCCTTGAGATACAAAACAACGTGGTTAGCAAGATGACAGCATTACGAATGCTTACAGAAGTAGATTTTAAGACATCATGCAACACCTTACCGAACGAGAACGTGATCGCTTCCTGTGATGTTTTTTAGACTTTTTAGAATGTTTCTTGTTCTTTGAATGATGATGCTGACACTCGTGCTAGAGTACAAGAGAAGGCAAATGTTATCACCGGTCTATAGGACACAGCAAGGAACTGTAATGATGTTTCTCATCATCCGCAAGGCATCTACCTCTAGCAGTGGTTAATTAAAAAAAACCAACAAACAATCAAGCATTTATTGTGTCGAAACCCATAAACAGCTACCAGTATTGCCATGTTAAAGTTGTAATAAGAAGCATTTAAAGCAAGGAAGCATGTAACTTTAGGCGTGGATGCACACAGCTTCTATTACCTGGATCCCTGTTTCAATGCTTCCAATTAAAGCCCCTGCTCAAGATGGCCTAGAATACACTGCGCACCGTGCTTTGCCAAATTTCAAATTCTGAAATTAAGCCATTTTAAAATCTCTTTACCAACTCCAGAAAATGAAACAAAAAACCCAAAGACCATGTGCTGCAAAATCAAATCTCACATCTTCTAGGAAAAAACAGCACCTTATTCAACAAGAATGTGTTGTCAAAACTTCTGCAGCTTAACTCTTACTGCGGCCCATCCAGAAGTTAAGAATGAAACTAAACTACAACACGCCTTTTGCACACCAGCAAAAAATTGGCTACGGTAGGGAAAAAAAAGTGCACCTGCAGAGCTTGGCATGTTCTTGAAGTTTCAGATTTGTAGTGAACAAAATACTGCAGAAGTTTCATCACATTTTGTATGAAATCACAGCAAGAAAAAATTTTGCTAGAAGAAACCAGGAAATTTTGGTGCTAAATTAACTTCCGAAAATTCTTGTAGGGAAGCAGATTAAAAGAACAACTATGTATCACAAATAATATCAAATAACTGTAACGTTCTTCAGTTCCTTTCTTTCAAGATGAGCTTCTAATATCCATTACTTTTACGTAAGGCACATGCACTCGACCTCTTAACCAAGCTAGCAGTAGTTTGGTATAGGTTCCAAAGGAGGTAAAGGCCTGAGCCGTGGCCGGGCCAAGAACTCCTGGTTCCGATCTGTGCTCTGCGAGCCCACAAAGAAGCCGAGTGGCACGAGAACATTGATACATATGAGCTTGGAACACCCATCATGCATGAATAGCGGGTGGCTTTTCCAAGACTCATTTATCAAGGAACAAAGCAAGCTGTGGGTACAAGGAGCCTCACGCCTATCTTTCCTATTGCATGTAATTTGACTACAAGCCAACCACTTTATCTATAAATATGACAGCCTAAGGGAGCCTTCTTTGAGCTCTCCCTGCTAGGCAGCCTGGCTGCACGGCGGCGATCTCCCCTTGAGCTGGGACACCTCTCAAGGTTGCTCCTCGAGGCAGAGACACCTCTTACCAACGGCAGATCCTTGGTAAGCGACCGATATCGAGCATAACCTTTTAGTATGGTAACTTTGATTTTGTCTTGGTAACTTTGATTGCATGCTGAATTGATAAGTTTTGCACATATGAAGGCTTAGATGTAAACCGTTGCCCAGGTCTGAGACTAAGATTGGACCTAGCCACACCTAAGCTCCATGAGGAGTTTAGAAAGCGAGGGGGTCTACTCTGAACCTCGTGACTCATCGGGAGGGTCCTCCATACCCTTTGTATCCCCGGTCTCTCTGTGAATCATTCTAACTCAAGCGTAACCCAATTTTCCTGTGTATGTTTCTTCCATGCAGTAATTAATAGAGTGAACCTTGCCATCGAACTTTGTTAAGTCGCACTTTTACGACATCGTATTAAACCCACTTTTGCTAATACCTTTGATGGTGATTTTTTAAGCAATCTAAATCACTCATTCATGACAGCACAGTGTCCACTGTAACAGAAATCAGTAGAATTCTGTTAAATCCCTCTCCCTTCCCACACAATTTAAGAGCCTATCAACTAAGAATTTTTTTGTGTATTCTCTAATCAGGAAAAAATAAAGTAATAATTACCTCTAGTACATGCATGAAATCTTTAAATATTCTTTTTCTTTCAGACTCCAGAGTGATGTCTTCAAATGCTGGTTCCTTCACAAATCTATCTCTGATCTGTAAGAAAAATAGCAACAAAATGCTAATATGAAATACAGCCATTCAAAAATAAAAATAGTAATAATAATAATAAAAAGACATTATTTCAGCAGTTGAAAAAGCCATTGTACTGTCACAAGGCTAAACTTTTTTTTATGCCAGCTTCACAACCAAAATGGTCCTCAGTGAAGCTGTAACAGATGGAGGCACAGACAATCAGACTGGTTTGGAGGCACAGACAATCAGACTGGTTTTTTCCTGCACATGCCATTTAAGTCCTGCAACCTTGTTTAAAGCATGCATTTTTATATAAAGTATACTCTGAGAGGAAAGGTTTTTAAAGATTATCTTAGCAGAACAAAGTTATAGACTTTTAACTAAGCAGAGTGCTTTATCTCCATTTCAATTAAGTTTGGGGGCTTTGCGTGATTAGGTTTTTTTTGGGGTGGTAGTGGGGTTTTTTTGTTTGTTTGTTTGGGTTTAGTGGGGTTTTTGGTTTGTTTTGTTTTAAATTGTATTCAAAGGAAAGTACCAATACAATGAAGTTATTCACATCAAATTTCAAATTTTACTGAAGAAAAGACAGTACAATTTTTATGGGTCTAAGGTATATAAACAGAAACACGAAGAGCTTAGAGAATCTAGGTTTACTTATAAAAGCATTAGCATGCAGCAGCCTGTTAAATATATTTGGAAAGACTTTCATAATTAAGTGACGATACATACATCCTCCCAGACAGCGTCCAATTCAATTGGAGGAGTAGCTTGCTTCAACATACTCTTGAAGGCAGACTCTTTCCGCTTCATTTTGCGAGCTTCTTCTTTTTCCCTCTCTCTTTCACGGGCTTCTGCCTTTTCTAGCAGCTATATCAAACAAAAGTTGTAAGATCATTTGAAAGATATCAAAATGGAAGACTAATAATTCAGTTTAATGCAATTTTTGGAAAGCCCAGTGATAGTTCACCTTTAGAGTTTTCTACTAGTCACTACAGGAAAATTAACCAATTAGTTATTCTTAAAGCATGCAACTGCTGTTTCTCAAACAGAATCTAAAATAGAGTTAAGATATAATGCAAGCCAGAAATACACAAACACAGACACACACAAATCCCTCATGAGAAAAGTTACGTATAAATGAGAGAACATTACTTAATTCCTACCACTGAATTTCTCAAGTTGAAATGTTTATATTTGGAATAAAGATATACCTCTGCAATCTTTATTTTGGGAACTGGTATCAGGATAAGCAACTCTAAAGCACAGCATCTCAAATATTATGAAAGTAGTCATAGCAATACAGTAAAAGTAAGTGACAATTCTTGTTTTTACAAGAGATTTCAAATTATAGTTTTTTTGAGCATTCCTATGTATTAATACTTACACTGTTGAAAGCCAGCTTGATATTTCCTGCATCTAAAGTAGTAGCTCTTTTAGTTGAACTGATGACCGTAACAAAATCTTCAAAAGAAGTATTCACTTCAACCACAAATCCTTTATCCTGTAAGAAAATTGCTTCTTTGGCATCAGGTAAGTCAGGAACTCTCACTTCAGTGCTAATGCACGTGACATTAACGCAATGTGAAATACCATCTCCCAGTAGCAAAATTGTTTACTTGAATGATATATTTGGCATTAAAAAAAGAAACCGCATAATGGAGCATTTTCCCCTCTCACCTTTAAGATATCTTTTATTATCTTCTTTTCATCATGGTAACGTGCTTTCAAGTCTTCAACATAGAACTTGAAAAGATCAAGTGCTGTTGATCCTGATGAAAAAACTAGATAAGTCAAAAGCTAGCTCTAATAAAAGAGCTGCATTTTTTTAAACATTCAGAAAATATACAAATAACCCTGCTCTATTCTGCCCCAAATCCAAGACCTTTACCTTACTTTCTACAGGGTTGGAAGAGACAGTATTCTTACCAGGTTGACCAAGCATATTAGTGAATCTGATGTCAGAGCTTATGGTTGGGTACAACTCCATCCAAGAAGACATTGAATGTAATTGTCCATGCTCATGCAGTTCATCTAAAAATAGCTACAAAATACAAGTGAAATGGAAATTTGTAGTCACTCATCATACTTTTACTTGGCTAACAGCTGGAATGGATACTCTTGGTAATTGGAATTCCATTTTTGTTAAAATGCGATTGAAAAAAATCATTTTTTACATCATAATTTCTTCCTCTCTTCCTCCACCATTTACAATGTTCCAACTGCATTTCCTTTCCATTCAAATCTACTTCCTCTTACTTTCCCCTACTCTTGCAGCTTTCTGGCAAACAGATGTATTATACAGCAGACAAAATGCTGCTGATAACTGACGCATTATACACACCCATTAGCCTATCCTAAGAAATAAAAACAAAACGCATAGAATATCCAATCAGAACACGCCTAGGACAGAAAAAGAAAGTCCACCAACCTGAAAAGATTCTCTGTTTTTACGCTGCCGCCTTCTTTCTCTAAGCAAACTTTTCTGTTTTTCTTCTTCCTCCTCTTTTTCCAATGCCCTGATATGTTCCTCAAAACAGATGAGTGCATCCTCCTTATCCATGTCTAGCAACAGATAACAACAGAGTGATAAGAGTAAAAATTAGGTATTTCTTCCCACTAACTGCAGAATGTTTCTTACGATGAGATAACGGTTGCCAATTGTTACTGTGAGTGGAAGTTTCACCGAGCACTGAAATACACAAAGACCCGCAGAGCAGCAAAAACCAATCTCCCCCAACCTGGGTAAATTATCACTGCCAACAGGGAGCACAAAAGCCTTTATGGGGAAAGTACTGTGGATGAGCACCTGTGCATCTCCCTGCATTACCACAGGTATCTTAACAACACAGGACAGAAGTAAGAACAGAGTATCTTTGTCAAATTCCTTAGTGGTTGTGTAAATGCATATGCTGTTCTTAAAATACAGGATCGACTCATCTGTAAGAAAAACGTGCTCATAATGGAAAAACTACCTTCTTACTCTAGAAGAGTGAAAACAGTTTACTTTTTCTAGGAAAACAAACACAGCAGCATCTCAGTCTAGCAGAAGGTAGCATAAGTATTTGCAACAGATTACGTTGTCAAATAATATTTCAAACTTCAAAGGCTAACAACTACTAAGGCAATTCAATCCCCACAAGAGAGGTATCCTTTGCTTTATCACCAAGATTAATCAGTAATGGTTTTTGAACCTGACATCCGTTTCCTAGGAACAAAACACGACAGGTTCCTTTATACAGGCTGCTCAGCAGCTGTCATAGCGGCTCTGGACTGGGCAAGAACAAGCCATACTTAGGCAGGAGTCCTCGCTGCTAAAGACAAATCCATTCCCTCTTCCAAAAAAAAGTCTATACGTTTCTACATACTCTGAAGTTCCTCATCTTCTGCAAATGTAGGATTGTCCATCAGATACTGCTGAGCCTCCGACCAAGTAGTACAGTAAGTGACATTAGCCATGTTATCTAGTATGTTCTTTAAGGCTTCCCAATTCCTCTTTCGTAACTGTTTGGCTTGTTCCTGAGGAAAAAATTATTATTATTATTATTTAATTTGAGGTTGTATAGACAAAAATACATGACCCCACAAAGTTTGTTCCCCAAGAAAACACAAAATTAACCTTCCATTTACATGCAAAGCAACATAATACAATTTGGACCTACATAAAATTTTTACATACTATTACCGCTTCCATCCACAGATATACCATTTCAGTACTATTATCTCTGACTGTTCCCGATAGATGGGAAAAGCTCACGAAAGGGTGCTCATCTTTTAGAGATACTGCTAGGAAACTGCCAGTACATTTGGTAAACAGTCAGTGCTGCAACAAGATACTATGGCCCACTGTGCTGCTGAAGAGCAGATCTAAACCAGACATGCTAACCACAGGCAATTTCTTAAGCAGTGCTGTTTGGATGGCTGGCCTCTTTGTTTGTTTTAATTTACTAGCAAGCGTGGACCTTAACACTAGTCTCACTTAAATCAATTTCAGAAATTGCAGTCTTGCCACACAATTTGTTTCTAAGTGCCTGTTTTCTGTCTACCCAAGGATGCTGGTGAGTGCTAGCATCACTACCAAATTTCAGTGAAGATGAACTGACCAGATACAGTTCGGGCCAGATCCTCACAGTCGGTACGGTACCGCTGAGGTTAAAGGAAACACAGCTTTCTGTAACAAGTCCATGATAGTTTCACAGTCTGATTCAGAGCAGTTCAGAATAAAAGCCATCATACAATTTATTAAAATCATACTAAAAATTAAACACATTGCAAAATTAGCAGCAACATATCTCAATAAGAACAAAGACCTTTCAAAGAAACTGCTATTGTATCTGCCGTACAGGGTCAATCAAGGGTTCATCTTGTCCACCAGCAGACTGCAATGAACTAGGGAAAGATAACAAGAGCAATCTATCCCAGCATGCTTGCCCAGTTTTAGACAGGTAGCTTTTCAGGAAATTTTGTCTCCAAAATGTTACCCTGCAGCAGTTAGTTCCACAACTTCAGTTGCGTACTGTGCAGGAACACAACTTCCAATAATTTGTTTAGCTAAAGATTCATCACCTTCTGCCTGCTAACATTATTATACTGCTTATGTACTGTATAATGAGAAATAAGGAACAACTGTCTCCAAATTCACATCTACAGAACCAGTCATAGTTTTGAAGAGTTCCACCAATGCTTTTTTCTTTGTCCCCTTCCCCCATCACATCTTTCTAAACTGAAGAGTCCCCTCTCTACAGCATCTCATAGTTGATAAATCCTGCCTCCCTCCCATTCTTTTCTCTTTCTCTCTCCCCCCCGCTTTGGAGAGGGGGTAACCTGACCTGTACCCTGCAAGCAGTATATGGTTCACAGTAACGCAGCATTTCATTTGCTTCTCCATGCCTTTCCTACAGATGCCTGCCCTTCTGTCTGCATTTTACCTGTCCCTGAACAACACTTAGAATTGCGCTGCTTGCAAGATTTCTTTACTAAGGGGTATAACTAATTTACAGATAACAAGCAAAAAGATAAGTTTGAAAGAAAGTTACCTTCTCTTTCTTAGACAGAAAAAACAACACATCTTCATAAATTTCAAGACGATCACGCTCAGATATTGCATTCCAGACTTCCATCTCCCCAAACATTTGTTCAGCTTTTCTGTACAAAACAAAGAAAAAGCATACAATCATTTGTTGGTGAACACTGACTTAAGTTGTCCCACTGGCTTACAATAACATTAAATTAGTTCTGTTATAAGTAGTAATGCTTTTGTATGTCATCTCCCTAATTTTCTGTCTTGGGCAACTTTTTCTGTGACAGCTTTCTATCTCTTATAAACAAAGGAACAGTTAAAAAACTAAAGCTGATGCCACTATACACTCCTCTCCATAGAAGTGTGAGTTCCCCTGCAGTGCATTACATTGGTAGTTTTATCTGAGGGCTAGCACATGTTCAGGCCGCTGTTCTAGCAAACATTACAAGAAATCAGATATATGAAATTTTCAATGACAGGCTTATGAGACATACCTCCCTTTGGGCATGCACTTCCATGAACAAGCTATTAGAACTACTTTGTTCTTAATGGCAGACATAATATAAAACTCCTCTCAAGTGTTATCTTGTATTTCTACTTATTAGAAGCTCAGACCATTATCATCAGCACACCACTCAAATGAGTTGTTTTTTTGCCTGGGTCTATGAAAATGAGAATATTTGTGTTCCTATAAAAATTTTAGTTACAGGCCTTTCCAGGCTCAGCACATACAAAGGTTAGCATTCACCAAGAGCAGCAAGCCAGCAAGATCTGATTATTAACTTGGCAAGCCAGTGAAGGCTGGAACTTCATTTAAGATCAGTCTTACTTGTATCTTGTTGTGGATGTCATCTTTTCATGGTTTTCAAGAAAACGCTGGAAGGATTCTTTAGCTTCTTTATATTTTGACCTTGCTTCTTCTTTCTCTTCTTTTTCTGTTTGAACTTTGTAAGCATTAAAGGCTTGCTTTTTTTCACTTAATTTTGCCAAAGCACTTCATATCAAAGAAAAAGAAAACAATGCCAATTATACAAAAGGGAATTAAATTAGAAAAACAAACCAAAGAGCCAAAAGAGAACAGATTTGAATAATCCAGATTTTTGAGACAAAATGAAATATAATCTAAATGGCCAGTTATCACACTGTCTCTCCCTCAGGATTATGGAATATCATTTCAAAAAAAGCAATAAAAATAAGCACTTACTAATAAAAGCAGTTAATAATAAAACAAGCTACTATCATGCTTTCAGGTTGCATTTACACTTTTCACATTACAATACTATTTTTATCACGGATATCAACCACTTTTCTGCCAATGTTTATAGCAGCTACTCATTTAAAAAAGTAACCTAGAAAGTCTTTAGCTCCTTCATTGTAAAAGCATGCTTTTATTCCCAAGAAAATCATTTAAAGAGCATAAAATACAACAACTGCCACATCTTTTCCAAATGAAAAATTAAGCCTAGGACTTGCATTTCTTTATGTAGTAAAGGAACAAAGTTCTCTAACAATGGTACACATTCACAAATATCTATTAAAACAATCAAAAGTTACATCAGTAAAGTCAAACTACCTGAAATAGTATTTGTGTAGAAATGTAATGAGGAAAGAATCAAGCAATACCTGTATCTAGGATCATTAATGATCATTTTCATAGCTTGCTCCCAAGAAGCATTGGATGGTACTCGCTGTGAAGACATTAAATCATGAACTAATTAGATATGGAACCAACATCCAACAATGGCAGATGCCTTAAAAAAAAGCCATTACAAACAACACCAACAACAAAAGTACTATACACTTTCGAGGTTAAGACACCATTCTTTGTCACAAATCTTTTTTTCAAGTTTTATTAACAGTCAACATGGAAAACGAAACAAGTTACTCTTTGGATTATTGCTAGTTCTACAATAAATTATTCTGGAAGTTTGTCTACTATACAACTATGTTGACCCACTAGACAAAACACAGATCCCATATCCTCAGGGAAAAAAACAAAGCCAGTCTCATTTTACTCCCACTTCATCTCCACCTTTAAAACAAAGACAGAAAATTGAGGGCTCAGACAATCAGGCAACACCTTTATTAGAAACGTACCTCACTGTCAGACAAAAATATTGGCAACCATAATTTCCACAACACTTAAATACAGTTTTAGAATTACTACTTCATAGGGAAAAAAAAAAAGTGTCTTTAAATCATAGTAGCTTATGGAAACACTGCATACTAAATCTAATAGTTTGTCCTTTTTCCATATGGAGCTCTACACTGTCTGTCTCTGAAGCTGTTCGTCAAATCACTCATTGTTTCAGTTTGAATTTTGGACAAAGACCAGATTACAAGTTTGCATTACAGTGTGAGGATCATGTAAAAGGAAGAAAATAAGAAAAAACCCTGAACTGAGCCCTGATGAAAAAACTCAAAGCCTCCTCCACTCACCCAAACAGCTGAAAAAAAGTTTAAACTGTGTACTGTTTTCACTGTAGCATTCTTTTCCCTCATTTCTTGTCCAGTACAAAAGTCCTCTTCCACAACACTGAGAAATTCTTCACACACACACAAAAAATATCTAGCAATTTCTGGCAAATGCAGTTTTTGTAATTCAATAAAGCATGAAGAATAGTTGACAAATACCTTTTCTTTTAACAGTTCTTTAAATGCTTGCTTTGCTTCTTCCTTTGTATTCCATGTATAGGTTTTTTTAACCGGTTGGGCATCGTCGTCCTCTTTCTTTGAAGCAGCACTATATACAAAAATGAGTAATTTTATTATTTAAGCATTTTTTTTCTAAGTTAGAGCCACTAAAGAGTCATAAGCCACCATAATCAGATAGAATGAGTTTTTTAAGTAGCAACTCAAAGAAAAATAATAATGCTACACATGATAAACACCACAATTTGTATAAGACTTTTCCTTACAGACACCATACACGACTGATCAAAAAAGGCAAACTATTTCAGAAAAGTATTATCACTTATGCAATTGGCTACCTGCTCGAGTTATCTAGAAAGGATTCATAAAAATATAATGCTGAAATTTAGCAGGAATATTTTTATATATATTATATAAAAATATAAAGGGGAGTGCCTAAAAATATGCCTCTTGCCCTTAATTATCTCCTGATGGCTGTAATCCCCCACAGCACGTTTCTTTTTTGTTTGAATGATAAAAATCATAAGCTATAATTCTCCACATAATCAGTTCTCCATTATTAAGAAACAAAGGATCTCATTTCTGGTGGCACAGCTAAAGATCTATTTAGTATTGTATTTTCTTCTAACGATAGCCAATTGCACAGATCTATGAAAGAGGAAACATACAGGGTAAGCATGTAATGTTACCCCAGGAAACCCTCATAGCTATCAAAAAATTCATGAAGTGTTCCAGCCACTAATGTTCTCTGTAGGGTTTAAGAGCTTTGGGAGAGGGTTGGCAAGGGGAGGGCGTTAATTTTTCTAAAAATAGATTTAATACTTCTTCCTCTCTTTCTTACTCGTTATTCTTCTCTGCTGCCACTGATTCGTGCTCATGTTTCACCGAAGAAACGGCTAACTGTCAAAGAAGCCTGGCCACCTACAATTGAAGATAAACCAGATCCTAGAAGAAATACAAAACCGCAGCAAAGCCACACGCTTTGTAACTTCACTTACTCTGCTGAAGCCTCCTGCTTGGAGGAGTCGTCTGCTGCGTTAGCTGCAGTTTCTCCACTCTGGTCCTGCACAGCAGGTGCAGAAGTTGCTTGTCCCTGTTCCTCAGCTGCGGCTGTGCCAGTACTCTCATTTTCTGCCACAGAAGAAGCTGCAGCAGATTCTGCTTCGGGGGCTGCTGTTGCTGCAGAAGTAGCAGTGGTGGTAGTAACAGCTGCAGCAGTTTCAGCAGCAGTAGTGGCTGTGGTGGTTGTGTTTGTTGCTTCTGCTGCAGCAGCTGGAGCAGATGTTGCTGGAGTTGATTCTTCGGGCTTTGTGCTATAGGCATCAAGAAACAGCAACAGTCACATTCCAGCATGAGACAACTTAATGGTTTAGGGAAGCCTGTAGTTTAAATAAGTTAATAAAGTACAAAATGAGAGGTTTAGGTCTAGTTACAAAGATCGTATCTCAGAAGAACACAAAACAATCTTAGCTCAGAGAAAGGAAATGCTTTACTGAAACTGTGTATCTATGTAGATCAATCAGTTAAAAAGAAATCTAGAATACGTTATTTGAGTTTTTATACGTTAAGCCACTATTTGGAATGAAAAGCTGCAAGGAGAATGTTTTAAGATTCAAGGACTAGATTCCATTTTAAAAAAATAACGGGCAGCCTAACATAAAAAATATTAGCATACCACTAAAAGCATACCTGTTTTCTTCAGCTTTAATCATTGCTAGAGGAGAAAGGGGAAAAAAACAATCAAAATATAGCTTAAAAAATAGTTTATATATACAGGGTAAAAAGTTACTGTTAACATGATTTAATAAAAGCATAGCTTTAAATATTTTTGTTACTATCAATAATTTTAATATCTGTGCCCTTTAAGGACTGACATCAATTCAGACTAAAACAAAATTTAGAAATCCCATTAAATAAAGATTAGGGTATATAACAAATGACTTCTTGGTTTAAAATAATTATTTCAACTTTAAAAGACTAGTTTAAAGAACAGATGAAGTCAGATTTACTGAAACAGATCTTTCCTTTTTTATTCTAACAGTCACTGATGCTTACGCTTTTTAAATACTCATTTCTTATCCCAGCTGATTTGTAGATTTTTCATCAAGATCTTATTTCCCTTACAATACCAAACAGAACTGTGCTACAAGTGAAAAACAGGAGCACAGCATCATATGATGTTTGTACAAAAGGGGACGCTGCCTTTATAATACAGAAGGGCATTAAAAAAAGTTACTAATATTTTTTGCCACATCATAGTTTATCAAAATAATTCTTGTCAAAAATTAAAAGCAAATTGATACCTAAGCAAATCCTTACACACAATTCTGGCTTTCAGCAGACAGCCAGTACTATTGCTTTGAGTATAAAATACATTACTGTGTTCAAAATTCTTCCAAGACATCGAAACAAAATGTAATTCTTACTCACTTATAAGCTGTACTGTATTACAGAAGTCCAGCACCCTTTTACCCTGGTTTCCCAAGTGAACAAGGATTAGTACAGTCGCCCCTCTGCCTCGCATTTTTGCCCATCAACCTAAACCGCTTCACAAATCCTACTAAGTTCCTACACGTTTCCAAAGGATTGGAGGCTAAGTAAGAGTCCAATCCTACCACAGCCCTAAATCGAAGAAAGGCGTGAAGCATTACCTAGTGCTAACACAGAGCGTGCACGTAGCCCTGAACAAGCCACAGCACGTTACATCCCAATTCAGTTCCTGTTCAGGGACACGAGGGGGAGCTGATGCTGCTGCCACATAAACGGGGAAGAACCAAGGGTATAATGGAAAAAGGGATGGTGATGAGGACACAGGAGACAAGACTGCTCCATAGAACTCTCAGACTGCATTAACTCTACTACACACAGCTTATTTCAGTAGATTTCATTTCTAACAGAAGTTTGACTGCTATGCTTTGATACCAAATTTTTGCCAAAAGTCATGCATATGCACAGCTTGCGACTCGCTGCCACCCTCCCTACTCATTTTTGTTAACATTACCTTCGAGATCCTCAAGCTCTTTGGGTTTTGCCCATCGCGATTCCTTTGTTTGGGAATTATAATAGTAGGGCTTTCCAGAATCAGATTTATACTCTTTCCAGGGACACTTAGACAACAATTGCTAATGGACAGAAAACAAAAACATAAAATCAAACTTACAATGGTGTTTTAAAATTAAAAGGATAGCTAGAAGTGAGCCACAAACACTACACCAAGAAAGAACTTAAGGATCAATGAATACAAGGCATATACTTTCCAAGGAAAATCCTCCCTAGTGATAAATAAACACATTACTTATCTAAATATTAAAGACTGCCATCTTTTTAATAAGGAAAATTTATCTAAAAATTGAAGAAAACTGTTGAAAGTTTTGTCCATTTTGCAGCCTCAAGTTCTACCAACATCAGGAGTGTGATATAAACATTTTTGCAACATTTCTTACTTGGAGAGTTTGCTCCCATTGGGAAAAAAAAAATAATCTATTGCTATAGCTATTGTCCTACACGGTAGTTATGCTAGTAAATTCTTGCGTTCACACAAAGTCACGCAGTACAGTTATCTTCATCTAAATTTAATTTACCTCAGCAGGTGTTTTGAGATCATCAGGCTTCTCCCATGTAGACTGCTTTGTTTCAGTATTATAGTAATATGTTCTTCCATCAGGTGACTTGTGTTCTGTCCACGTAGATTTCTAGGAAAAATAAAAGGTATCATTAATGATGAACAATAATTGCTGACCGAGATGCTACCAAAGCCACTAGAAAGTTAAATACAAGTGGAAAGCAGGTAAACCTGTTTAGAGTGCTCTTCATTAACAGAACTGTTGGTTGTGGCAGTTTGCTGGGCTGCACAAACTACAGGATGCGTTGTCTGAGGGCGAAACAAAACAGAGCTCTGAAAAGACATTCTGGTTAATATTCGTTTTTCATTTGAATGTACATATTAAATATACCAAGTAAATCAGCAGCAAAGCAAAGACAGCAAGCCAAAATCTAAACACATTTAAGTCAGTATTGCTTTCAAGAAACTACTTCTTTGTGACAAGAGCTATTAAGAGTCTCTCACCCCGCCTCCCATTCAACAAGCCAATTACTATCAGAAAAGAAAGGAAAAGTGAATGTGATCAGACCCTAACACTGTCAAGTGAAAGTCCCAGAAGCACACCATGTTTTCAAAACTAAGAAAAATCTGCTTCAAGAAGGTTCTGACTTCAAGAGTTTAGTGTGAACTCAGCAGTATCTTCCTATTGCTTTTCATCAACAGTTTACATAAACTCTCTGAAATTAGGGCTGGTGGACTACGGCTTCAGCCATCTACTCTGTTCCAGTTACTGGTATGGCTGAGGAGAAACCACTTCCTTATAGGTCCAATTGCCTTGTTCAATTACACCGAATGCAAATCTCATAGAAATAAAAGGACAACTTATATTCAATGATATTTAATAATTAAACTAGGTACGAGGTCCCCAAATTTTGAAGCAACCACCAAAAACTTACAATGGGGTATCTTTGAGGCCACATGACTATTTTTACAGATTCTGCCTCTTAGTTATCTCACCAAACTATTTTCTTCATCATCTTAAAAACTAAAGGTAAATGTCTGGGATATCTCCAGAGAAGTAATGTAATATTTATAAAATTTTAAATAGAAATCTGATAGTGACCGAAAGTTATTAATGGTCATTCAAGGTGCCATGAAAGACAAATTTAAAGTTTGAGATTACTTCCAGATGACCTGCCTACCTCAATACAAAGTTACATTAATTCACGATTCAAAAGTTTCAATATTGAGATATGCAGCACCGGTTCTGTTCCATCGGCAATTTCCCATCTGATGGAAAGGTGGAAGAGTACTGAAAAATCACCTAATGAAGTAAATTTGGCCTGCAAGCCACCTTCCTGTTTACAAGTTCAGCCTACGTTAAATCACCTTCCATGCAACCTACCCAATATTTATTCCTGTTTAAGTTACTGAATTATGCTATGTTCCAACAAAGATGGAAGGAGACACTAACAAAAGCAAATTTCAAATAATGGCAAGACATCGGGGGTGGGAGGTGGGGGGAAGAGAGTTAAGCTAAATTACCAATGAGCAGCAAAATTGATGAATTGGTGATAACCACTTTTCTATGGTTAGTACTTTATCTTCTTCAACAACCACAGTGATGTTTTCAAAATTATTATGGGTGACTATACAGGCTATTCTCTTTCTATTGTTATAGTGTTTGGTAACAAAACTCTCAGTAAGCTGACAATGCTAAGAAGGGTTCCAATAAATCACATGGGGCTGAACGACACTAGAACCTTGACCTGGCTTTTCGTGCTAAGCACAGCTGCATTAAGGAACAGCAAGGCAGACTTAATCATTGCCTACTGAGTTCTGCTATACACATTAGAACTGCCAAAGCAAAATATTCATTAATATGTAACAGGCAAAAAGTTACCCAAATGTAAGTAAAATAAAAATCTGCTTATAAACTGGTCACTGATATGGAAGGGAAAAGGAAGGGAAAAAAAAAAAAAAAAGGAAAAAAGCAAAAAGAGGAACAACCTTCAGTCTTCTTCAGCGCAAATAAAACCCCAACTCTACCCTGAGTAATGATCTAGCCCAACACTTGCAAAGATTTAAATCTGAAAACAAGTCAGCTTTATAGTAACATAGGTATCTAGGCTACAATTGACTTGCTCTTCAGGTAGGGCAAAAAGACCTAAAACCACCACAAGAAACATCTCATATTGCTGTCCTGCATACTAGAAGAACTAGAAACAGACTTCAATGCTCAGAAATTAGCAGAAATACAGCAGAAAGCACACCTACTTTAGTTCAAGCTCCGTATCTTTAACAACAACAAACTACATTCACACAAAAACATCATGAAAAGCATATGTACTTGACAAATAAAAAGAAACACATTTGGAGCTGTTAATTTTAACATTGATTACAGACTGGCAGTCACATAAGCAAAGAAGCTCCATATAAGGAAAATAAAATACAAGGTTTTCTTTTAAACCCATAAAGCTATGCATGCACAACACCACACTGTTATTACAATCTTCTAGAATTCTGGTTTTCATTTACCTGAGTTCCAGGAGGTGTTACGCCTAAAAAGTAAAATAAAAAAAAAAATTATAAAGGGTTTGGTTGCTTTATTTTTCTCTATAAAGACTCAAATTGATCAGGGTTTGAAAGAAAAAACCTATCAAGCTTTTATAGGAATCATGAAGATGTCATTTTCTGTGAAATGCTAAATTACATTTTACAGAAAAGTTGTGGGTTTTTTTTTTAAATACGTCACCCAATTTTGTTGAAATATTTTGCAACGGTAAGAAATTGTTTATACTTACCTACTTGCGCATCCATACTGTTCACCCCTGGCTGTAGAAACAATCAGGAGACATTTAAGTACTGAGTGCAAATGTAATTAAATCATCGATAAATACAGTACATATCCAAACAAGTGCTTTCAGCAACAAAATGCTCTACTGCCTTAAATATGGATTCCTAGCTTCCCATCACCCGCTTAATTATTACTGCTCCTTAAATAAGCAATGCGGAACATCAAGCTACTTTTCAGAAAGGCAATATATACAATAAACGACACCAGGGGGTCCCTTGCCATCATGCCAGTACCCATCTTTATCTCCCAAATGAGTAGGTTGTGAGGAAAAAAAAAAAAAGAGATCCTGAATTTCTGCTGGAGTAGCTTAGTAGGCTTCTGTTATAATTATGTGGCATAAGCCTTTGAATGTATTAGTGTTGAATCTGTTGCATTCATAAAACTGCTTGCAAATAACCACAGCTCTTACAGATACCCTTTTCAAAATTCTTTCAAACTAAGGAAAAAGATTAACAGAATTCAAACAGTTTTCCCAATTTCTTTATTTTTCCGTAGGCAAAAATATAACCTGCAGGTTTATCTTTTGCTAGGGTTTATCTTTCAGCTCTCTTCTACAAACTTGATTAACAAACAACTCCAAGTAAAACAGCAAAAGTTGTTAAAAAGAGAAAAGAAATCATACTGGATCCATTATGTTTCATATTATCCAACAGGACTAAAGAGGTGAATCGTCAATGAACTTTAGGCCTTTAAAGTGCATTCTGTATATTAACTATTTCAGCTACTCTGTGTGCATGCACGTGTCTATAAGCGTCAGTACTGTCACTTAAGCAAGGCCGTAGTTAAATTTGTGTCTCCAGTGAGTAACCCTTCTGACATATTTATTTTCTTGTGCCTATGTTTACTTTTCCAAATTCCATTCTACATTGCCATGTATCCTAAGAGCACTAATCTGACTGAAATAATAATTTTTAGGAATTACACTGGTTCTGATCAGCTTTCTGGAAGTAAACACTTCTGTAGATCACAAAACAGATAGTGAACCTGCACAGGAGTGGTTTGAAAGACCACTTGGATGAAACAGTCAAGACCAAAAAGCCCTGATATCAGTACAAATCATCCAGTTGGCCTCAATGAGCTTTAGATTACATTTTACACTTGGAGAAAGTATTTTCCACCAGACAGCCAAAACTATAGCAAGTCAATAATCTCATGAAGTTTGCCAAGCAAATCATCAGGACTGCAGAGGTCACAATTTTTTACTCCCCTACAAATTATTTTAAATGAGGAAGTGGTAAAATCATTCTTTTATTTCTGAAACACTTTCCAGGCTGTGGTATACATGCGATAGCAGGGAGGTACAAGAATGCTGTCATGACAGACAAATGCCTTCTCACACACATGCACAAAGGTGTGAGCTCCTGCTGTCACTGCCAAGAGGGTTATGGGCAAAATTAAAAGCTGGAGCCCTCTACTATGCTACTTTGCCTTCTAAATGCCATATATCCACAGACTTAATTCAATCAAAATTTATTCCTAATCCAGTATTAGAAAACCAAGCGATCTGCCTTCTTGCCAGAATATGTAAAAATATACAGTAAAATTCAAAATTAGATTTATTTTAGTGCTGATCCCTCCCTCCCTTTTAAGTCTCTTTTGGCCATAGCATTTTTAAAGATTTTTCTCTGAAGGTCTGAAATTCTTCCAAAATTTTCCATGAGCATCGTTTGTCAGAAATTCATAACAACTTCTGTATGGGAAATGGAGGAAAATCACTAGCATCCTTCCCACTTGGTAGCTTCTAAAATATTTAGTGCATTAGGAAGTAGCTACATGAGTACAAGAACTAATGAAGCACAATTCCCAAGAATTTGCCTAAGGAGTTACTGACTTTTATTTAAATTACACTAAGGCTGTAGCCTCCACTCACATCTCATTAAACAGAGAACAGCAGTGAGAAACAAACTTGTAACTAACAGGCAGATTCTCTAGTGTCTGAAAAAGCCCAAGCACTAAACTTCAGTTTTTCTCCACTGTTAAGATAACTAACTTCCCCTCTCCAGTATGAATCCTCAGTCATCTAGCACGTGTCAAGGTGACATTACAACCTTTTCCTAACAGTCCTTTCTCTACTTATTTTGCAGAAACTTTGCATCTTTGTGATTTTTGTCTCATTACTCCAGAGGGCAGATGGGCTGCTTAACACAATACATCTGATTACACATAGCATATTTAGTAGATGAATTAAAGATCTCTTTCAGTAAACCCTTAATGAAAAAAAACAAGTGGAGTATTAACCAACTTATTTTTTAAAATAATCAACAAAAGCAATAGCAAAGGTTTTGTGCTTAGCACTGTAGAAAAATTCAGAGTTCTACAAGGATGAAACCTGACTTGGGCATGTAGTATCTCCATAGTAAGAAAACAAAAAATAATTTAATTCTAAATTTAAGTGGAAAGAACTGTTTTTTAAGTGGATCTCCTACAGTTACTTTAAATCTCTGAAAAGATTATGTGAACAGGAAAGAAATTTAGCCTCTTCCACTTCAGAGAGAGACTTCATCTCTAACGTCTGTTAACTCTTCCCTCTCCATTCCCACCCAAATAACGTCTTCATACCTTTACGAATTTCAGCAAGCTTTACTCAAGATCTCAAATGTGCTGAATTTCAGAAACTTTAATGAAAAACCAGAAGTACACTAGTCAATTAGCCCTCCCTCCAAACAGCCAGAGTTCACACTGGTTTGCTGCCAAGCTACAAGCAAGTGAGGGACAAGGGAGGAGGCCAGGGGCGCGGGAAGCATTATGGGAAGCAGAATCCAGACAGAAAAATGAAGGGAAAAGCAGACGCAGATCCAGAGAAGAGTTTAAAGACTGATGAAAATTCACAGGACACCAAGTATCACTAGCTCTACCTTGTGCAGAAATCTTATTTTTTACAATAATTCAAGAACTAGATAAAACTTCATTGTAATTAGCAATACCTTTCTCATAATCCAATTCAAGAAAACAAAGGCATACCCACACTGAAGTAATGACAGCAACTGACACAAAGACCTTTTAAAAACCAGAAAACTTAAGTTAAACTCACCGGAACTGTAGGCTGCATAGCAGCTTGAGACATGTGAGACATCATCATTCCTGGCATTACTGACTGCATCATTCCAGGCATCTATAATTAAATAGTATTTCAGATATATTTTATGATATTTTAAACACAAAATACAAGGATTTTTTAAT
Source organism: Ciconia boyciana (assembly GCF_034638445.1). NCBI lineage: Eukaryota > Metazoa > Chordata > Aves > Ciconiiformes > Ciconiidae > Ciconia > Ciconia boyciana. The sequence continues at coordinate 1,990,844 of NC_132943.1, read as the reverse complement.
TTTTATTTAAAAGCAATTATCTGGTACTAGTTTTTAATCCAAAAAAACCCTTTTAAGCACTTGGCAACAAAAAGTAAGATAGGTTTGTAGAATTCTGATTCCCTTCGTTACAATCCTACAAAATCAACATTAGGAGTAACACGTCTACAGTATTCCAAAGTCTGATATGAAATATTAATACAGACGACCATTTAAACTACAAAAGAACAGCAGCAAATGATAAGATGTGTGATCTGTTAATAAGCTATTACTGAAATCCTAAGTTAAAGCAGGAAAAATAAAGGTTGGGAAAGATTTCTGCAAAATTCCAAGGCCACACGGAACAAACTAAACAAAGGAAAGGTAAACTCAGAGTCTAAGATTAGTTCTGCTCACATTTTTTGACAGCTTTCAACCTGTCTCCCTTTCCTCTTACCTCACAAATAGGAAGAAACACTTTACAGTGACACTAGAAGAATGAATTTCTGCAAACAACTTCAAGATGAAGAGAGCTATTAAATTGAAACATCAAAGCTCTAAACCAATTCTGAACTCTTTTTTTAAAGGTCTGGGAAAAAATCCCTTAATATAGACATACAATATAAAACCACGTAACAGTGTGAACTTGGTAATGGGGACACACCACACTACAGAAATGAAAAGTTTGAGTCTGGACTTGTATCTGCGTTTGTTGGGTGGTCCGATGAGACCAAAAAAACCACAGAACTGCTACTCAGATAAGCTAGCTTTTGCTCAAATATTTATGCTTATAGTCTCAAAGGGATAGTTATGCAGAAGTTATGCATCACTGAAGTGATGCACTGAAAAGATGTCAAAAATGCTACTGAAAAAGTGTTTAATACCTCGCATGTTTCCCATTATTTTTGCTGATCCTGGCGTTTAAGTACTAACAAGCAGTAAAAAAAAACGTGGCAAACTGAACAAAATATGTAATTTAGGTAATTACGAACATGAACTTTTGGCCACTCATCCCAAACAGGTCTCGAGAAGTCAACCCCCTTCAACCTTTCAGTTATGCCCCTTTACCTTTATTGTCCTTGGCAGGCTGGCCAAGTGACCCCATCCCCCTGTATCTTCAGGGAGCATCAGGTTACCACTCTCCTCATCTTGCATCTCGTGCGGAGAGAGGGATATGTGGTAGGGCTACTGCTCCACCCTCAATCCACAAGGTTTTCTTGGGAGGGTGAGGGAGGAAGGAAAGACTGGAAGGCGGCCCCTCCTATTCCTCGCCATCCTGTAGAAGCAGGAGAAGAAAGCACTCTTGCCCCACCGCTACTTGCAACTAAGGGGGCTGTGAGCGTGTGAAACTTCTTAAAAGCCCTGGCTCAGGTCCTGAAGAAACCCTGCGCACTGCTCAGTTTCTGCATAACACTAACCCAAAGTCAGTAAAGGGAAAAAAAAATTGGGATGGAGAGTAAATTATTTTCCAAAAGACCCTCCTCTGAATGACACTGACAGGAGGCCGTTGCTATTCTCTATGCAAAGTACCTGCCGTAAAGGGGTTCACCTCAGAAAGGAGAAAACAAGCTACACAACATCCCATCCTGCAAAGCCTCAAAAATAAACCTCTGATATCTGCTGGGAAAGAGCTTATTGTCCAAGGAAACAAGACATGAGCTGATACTTCCAGCACAACAGTTCTGGTGCGAGAATATCACCGTCCTGACCCATCCTTAAGGCTGCAGGGTAACTGAGCCTCTAATCTCCTCTCTGCCATGCCATTTATACTTAGTTTTTTACTCTACATCTACCAAAAAGTCCCGAGTTCTCTATATATATCCCTACCTCACTAAAATATTAAAGACTGAAATATTCAATATACGAGAGTGAGAACAGTGGAACAGAAGCTACAAAAGAACTGTTAAGTAGAGGAGTAAAATAGAATTGCTATTTAAGTTTCTAACGAACACACACAAAAGCTCACACTATTAGCTATCGTGAAGTCAAACCCTCCTCATCTTTTAAAATGGCATTATTTTTACACCAGAAGCTCTAGTAGGCTGCAAAACCATGCTGAAGAGATTCCTACCAAGCCTTTATACGCCAGCTGGGGAAAAAGAAAAAAAAAAAAAAGACACACGCCCCTATCTAAGGTACTGCCAAGGAAGACATCGAGTTGCCAGCGTGACCTTGTGGGCTCTTCTCAAAGGGTTAATGTTTCCTGCCATCCTCTGTCTACTCTGGTCTGCTCTATCCCTCTGGTCTAGTTGATGACACTCAGTTTCTATTTATGCAAGCCACCATCACAAGTCGCATCACTAGAACATTTATTATATCCAGAAAGAGAACTGCTTCTTTTAGAAGTTCAGCATTTAATCAGAAACCACACAGGAAAAGAGCTTTGATTATTGAAAATAAAAGCTTTAAATCTGCAAAAAGCACGGACATGATTCTGGCTGCTCTACCTGTCAACGCAGGTTCACAGCTGTCAGTCTGAATGGCCAAGTTTATTTTTCAATCACATGACACTAGCAACAACTGTATATACACAGAATTGTTATAAACCACTCCCTAGGATTCAAGAAGGAATTCTACAAAAATTCAAAACGTAATTATTCCTTCCCTTGCATCTGCCTATAATTTTCATCTGTGTAGATGTTAAGAGTTAGCCAAGAATTAAAGAAACATGAAGCTCTCTATATCATTACTACCTCTGAAAAGAACCACTACTTTATGTTTCTCGTATGTACTAGTAAGAACCTTACTTCTTCAAAATCTAAAGAAAACTACCACAAAGCTTCAATAAAAAACAAATTATGCATTCATACCTATGGCTATTTACAGTTAAAGTCACACATGAAATGCATCAATTACCTGTTACAAGTAAGAAGAGTTTCTGCATGGATAGGAACTGTGGCATCAAATACCCCGAATTATTAACCTTACCATGTGCAAGCTACTGTATGAGACTTACCTACCTCGGGGATTACCTGACATCATCATGGGAAGAAAGAAAGAAAAAAAAATAATCTTGTAAAGCTGCCTTACCTGCCCCATCGGTGGTCCTCCCATGGGGGGCATCATCTGAGGCATCATACCATGCGGAACTGGCGGCATATTTGGTGGTCTCTGACCCATAGGGTGCATTCCCATGGGAGGATAATGCGGCATGCCTGGGTGTCCCATCTGAAAGACAGCAACAAATCAGCATGAAGCCAACAACCCAAAACCCCACAAAAGTTTTAATGACAAAGAGACACTCAACGCTGAGCTGAAAACGATTTGGGCAATTTTAGACGGATACTGCAAAAACAGTGAGCAAGATCATTCACTCTCCCAGGTCTTCTTGAGCCAGAGTTAATCACAATTAACAAATCCATTTAAAATTTCAAAACCAACATCCAAATGGAAAAAAAACCCTCCATAATCTTTCATCTACAGTTTGTCACAGAAAACATACTGAATTTACGAATGCAACTATTTCGGCATACTCTTCCATACAACTACGATTAACGCAAGTAACCCTGTGGCACAAAAGTCAGAGAAACAAAATATCTTCTACTCCTGATGTCCAAGTCTGAAATAACTTCTACACTGACTACCATTTCTGAATTTTCCTAAAAACCTGAATCCTGTTGCTGTCCTAATACTTGGTATAGTCACACTGCTAGTACCAAAATGGACATGGGCATTTTTTCCTATTTTTTTGTAATTACCAAAACATATTAAGAGCTTTTTATTCTCTAAGAGCACCCTACACCTGCACCTAAGAGCACCTAACAGCTCTATGAGTACCTTCGGATAAACACTGGAAAGCATTTATCTTTGAAGAATGTATAGCTTGAATGTATAACATAGTTCTGCGTGTGCATAAGTGCTCCATTTGTAAATATGAAAGCTATTCTTAAGCAAAACATCATTTTAGAAGGGTCCTGAGCAGAAAATAAAAATAAGTACCGCTTCTTTTTGATGTTCTGTTTTTCTGTGATTTGTTGGTACCGGAAGACAGGAATACTGACACTCTCTGAAGCTGGGAGCGGGTGGTTCATACACAGAAATCACAACTAGAAAGGTCTGAAGCGTCCCAATGTGACACCTGACCGCCTGCCGCATCCTCGAGCCTCACAAGCCGCCCAGTGACAGCCTGCCCGCTTACTGAGTCTCGGGTGCTGTCCAAAGAACTCCAGGCAGAACAACAACGTTTCCTCCAAACCTCCTCGGACCCTCCTCCGAGCGTAACCGCGTCTTCTTCCGCTTTCTGAGGGACCTGCCAAGCAGGTGCCGTTTGTCACCTGCCGGTCGCTGTGGCAGGGGGCTCATACGGCGGGAACGGCACCGGCTCAGCCTCCGCTCCCCTCAGCCGCACACCCATTCGCGGGGCTCGACAGCAACGCGCCGCCCCGGAGGCGGAAGCCCGCCAGGACCGAGCGCCCTCGCAGCTCTCCCCCATTCACACGACAAAGCCGGCCCCGCCGCACAGGGCCGCGGCCAGGGCCAGCCGCCCCCGGCCGAGTGCCGCGACCCCCGGCGGGGCCGGGCGGGCGCGGAGGCGCGGCGCGGCCCACCCGGCGTCCCCCCCCCCCGCCGCCGGCGCCCCCCACTCACCATGAGGGAGCCGCGGTCGACGCCGCCGGGCCGCATCGAGGGGCTCAGCAGGCTGCCCCCGCTGCACCTGCCAAGAAGCCGCCCTCTGAGTGGCTGCCGCGACGAGGGGCCAAAGGGCATGAGCGGCTCGGGCTCCCCGCGGGGCGGGAGCAGCGGGGCCAGCAGGCTGACTGGCTTCCCGGCCGGCCAATCCGGGCGGCCCGCCAGTCGGGTGCTCTTCGGCGATTGGTCCGCGGCGGAGGCGACGGGGCGGACAGCGTCCCCCGGCGTCAGCTGCATGAGGGGAGGGGGCTTCGGCAAGGAGAACGGGAGCGGCTGCGGGGAGGCGGTCGCCGCCGCCGCCGCCGAGTCCCCACCTGACATCCTGGCCGCCGGCCCAGCCGCGAGGAGCTCTTCGCCTCTCCTAGCGTCGGCGCCCGGAGCCGCTGGCGGCGGCAAGGACCAGGCGGATGGAGAGAGGCCCCGCGCCGGGGGGCAGCGGAGCCGCGGAAGAAAAGGCGGCTCGCCGGGCCGGACCGGGAGCGCGGTGGGCCTGCGGCGAGCAGAGGCGCCTACCCGGCGAGAGCGGGCCGCTGCCGGCGGGGGACGGGGCGCAGGCCCGCCGGGCTGCGGAGCTGGCGCGGGGGGAAGCGGCTGCGGCGGGGGCCGAGCAGAGGGGACGCTGGGAAAGGGCTCACGTGGGCCGGGGGCGGGGCGCTAGGAGCCGGGCGGCGCCAGGAGCGCCTGAAGGAGGGGGGGAGGCGCCCAGCGCCGCCTTCGCCGCCCGTTCGAGCAGACCGGGAGGTGGTGGCCGCGCTCCCCTCCGCCTTGCGGCAGGTGGTACGCGCCGGCCCGGAGGCTCGGCCTCATTGTCCGACACCCCCCCCCCGGGCCCGTCCGGGTTGGTACGTGCCGAGCGGGGCCGCTGGAGGCGCGCGGCGGGGCGGCAGTGCGCCTGCTCCCCCCGCCCTGGGCGCGCGGTGGTAGGTGCCTCCTGAGGAGGAAGCGGCCCGCGCTCGGTGGCCGCCATGGTGGGGGCGGCTCCTCAGGGCGGGAGGAGGCTCCCGCTCCGCTCCGCTCCGCTCCGCTCCGCTCTCCTCCGGCCCGCTCTCTCCGCCGCTGAACCGTAGCTGGGGGCGGGCGGCCCGGGGCTGAGTTAGGCCCAGGGCGCCGCTCCGGGCCCCAGGCCCGCTGGGCCAGCTGTGGGCCCATGGAGGAGCAGCGCTCCTGAAGTACTCTCGGCCCGCGCTCAGCCCGCTCGGGACCGGCGTGGCCAGAGAGGCGGGAGGCACTGCCCTGAGGGTGGCTTTTGAGGTCGGCACAGTGCGTGGGGGCTTTGTTGCCCTACGAAAGCCCTGCTTTGGCAGCTCTGTGAGGACGCTTTCCTTCCCTGAAAGCTTCCTCCGCTTCAGGGAAGGAAAGCGTCCTGCCTTAAATTACATTGCTCGTTTGTTTAGGGCTACTCGAGGTGCTGATGTTGAGGTAGACAGCCGTTGAAAATCTTGCCGAAGACAGTTTAAGTTTGGGCTTCTTCAAGCATTGAAGTCTTTGACCCTTTCCAAGGAGACTTGTGGAAAAACCTGAGAGGTTTTATCCTTTTTTAGGAATCCCGTTCTGCCGCTTCAAATGAGAATTGGAGAGGCTCAGTTGGGCAAGGTGCAGTGTTGCAAATGTGTTGATGCTTTCATGGGTTCTGTGTAGCATTTTTATTAAATCCGTATTTTATGAATAAGAAGTTTTGGAAAATACTGTTATAGGTAATATGACAGACATTGATAGGGATTGAAAGTAATCTTAATTAAAAACCCCTACTTCTTGCTTTTTATTTAGATAATATAAACTGGGTTTGACAGAGCTTGAATTGAACCTGCAGACTATCTTAAACATTAATTTCACACTGTTTCTTCGTGTCTTTTCTCTCCTTCTACCTTCTGCCCCACTTCAGATCAGAATGTGCCTTACTGCTTCAGCCCTGGTCCCTCTGCCCCCTTCATAGTCTGTGGTCAGATTCAGTGCTGGAAGTGGTGAGAGAGGAGGGGAAAGCCAGAAAAGGAGACCTGAAAATTGACCCGATGTTAAAACTCACTGTAACTTCAACTGAAATTAAGTGTAACGTATAATTCTTGGTTTTCAATAAAATGGTAAAAAACATGTGAAACTATGAGGGTTTTTTTGCATCTGGTGTGTAGCTAGCTTTTTATAAGAACACATACACCTACTGAAAAGTGTTGGGTGTGGAGGAAGGAGTTAATTTATTGTATCAAGATAAAAACTGTATGCTCTGTGTAAACCCTGTCTATTTATTTTACATATATATACACATGTAGTGTCAACTCAATGTTTTATGTCTCAGTATCTGTATCTTATAAGTAAAGGTGAGCACAATATACATGTTTTTGTAGGTTTTTAAAATCAGTTGCAAATGTGGCCCTTTAGATGTAGTAGTGTGTTGAGGTTGTTTTGGTGTGGGGTGGGGTTTTTTTTGATACTCCAAATAAGTGTGCTAGCTTCTAAATGGGGAAGCATTTTGTACGGGTGTCCTGCTCCTGTCGCTTAACAGGTCTGTTTAATAGTAGTCTTAAGTTCCATGTGATGATTAATAGGATTTGCGTAAGATGTGATCCGACAAAGATCCAAAGTTATGATCTCTGTGACCCTACAACAGGATCGTCCTACCGTAGTGATATGCTTGTGGTGCAACTTGGCATTCGTTGACAGAAGCTGCTTCTAGTTCTGCCGCTGGTTTTCCTCTGTCCCAAATGTACCTGTGAAGTCACTTTGTTATCCCTTAATAAGGAGCAGCGCTTATATAGCAAAGCTTAATTTGTTTTGTGTGAAATGCACAGATTATTTTAAAACTCTGTAAATATGAAATACTATATCCAGGCTGAAAGATGTCTAATGTCACTGGGCTTGGGTGAGAGTCTCTAATTAAGAGTTCTCATCTGAATAAGGGATTAAATTCCCAACTGGTTGTCCAATAAGAGCTGAAGAGAGCGGAACAGTGTGTGCAGCTCTGTCAAATTACTGTAGATAAGCATTATCTTGATGCTTTCAGCTGGCTTTTATAGGTGTATTATAAAAAAGTTAATCATATTAAGCAAATTTTCAGATTCGTGTTTTCAAGGAGACAAAAGCGTTAGGCAAATGATATTTGAACCGCATACCTTGCTTCTAACTTCCAGCGTCTTTTTGATTGAGTCTTAGTTAATCCTTTTATGAAGAAACACGCTGAATTTGCGCAGGTTGATGTTAACTTTTACCAGGACCAAAAGTGGAAATTAAAAAGCAGGAGTAATGATGTAGAAAGACTGAGTTGTTGATTGGTAACAGCGCTCTTGCTTTAATATGTGTTTTTACCATGCTGAAGTTTTGTACAGGTGATAAAACAGGGCAGCTCGTGGACAGGATATTAAAACTTGATTTCTGTCATACCAAACGATCGGTATATCTTCGTTGGTTCATAAGATCGACATCCTTTCCTAACAGCTTGGCGTGTCCTACTGCATGATTTAAGACTTGATTCTTAGGCTTGAATATGTTTTCAAATGCAAAATTATATATTTCAGTCACTGCCACTCCAGCAAACTTAATTGTACATTTGAATTGGTTATTTTGGAAGTGGCTTGTCGTTTGCAAACTGACCGATGTATGCTTTTCTAGCCAGGTTCTGTGTAAACAGGGTGTACGTGCAGCTCTGTGTTGCGTGGCTCAAACCCAATGGCAGGCAGCACGCCGCTTGGCGAAAGATGTCATCTGGTGTTCATCGTGTGAAGGAATCCTTGCCGTCTGCGAAATCCTGGGTCTTGCTGGAGAAGTTGTCAGTCCTGTTTGCCTGCGTTGTCCGTGTGATTTACAGATGAATAAAAAGCTACTGTCTGTGTCAGAAAAGCGTTGGAAATTTAGCTTCATCATTATTTCTAACTAGTATTCTCCTAAAGATGTGGTCAGAGCAACTGTGAAGATGCAGATATAAGAGTAAGGTGTGTCTGTACGCGTGGCAAAGCGTGCGGGTTCTGCTGTGGGTTCGACTGTCCTGCTCCCCTGATGCAGCAGCTACTGCCATGGTAGTGACCAAAAAACTGGAAACCGTGCCCTGCTTTCAGCAGGGAAAGCTCCACTGTGTTAATGCACTACTGTCTTCAGTGAAGATGATGTTCAGGTTTAAAGTTCTGGCAAAACAGTTTCAGACATGGTTTCATGATGTTGCAGTTTGGTGGTGGTGTTTTTTTTTTAAGGCAGTGCTGTAAGCACTGGAAACAAAGTTTTGCAGAGGCTTGTGTTTGGGAATGAGCTCCAGAGTGAATGCTCTGTTTTCTAGGGAGGGTTGAACTCATGCGGTGCCCTCAGTGAAGGCGCGGAGTGTCTCTTCTTGAATGGTTTTGTGAAACTTACAGGAGCTCGCTATAAAAAAACCCTACCAATTTGTGCTTAAAACTTACAAAGGGGATGGATGCATGTGAGAGGTGCGAACACCATCCTAGAGACAATGGAGAGAAGAGTTCTGCTAGAAAGGAAGAATTTACCTAATCTCTTGTTTACAAACATCTTGCAAAGCTGAGCACTTTGTTTGGACAGAACCAGCTGTGTTACAGCTGTTTGGTGTTCTCATTATTTAGTCTCTGTGGAGGGTGAGCAGGCGGATTTCTTCTTGTGCTGATTACACTGGTGCAATATATTCACCAGACAGCTTGATTAGCAAACCACTGAGAAGGGCTCTCACAAGAAACCAGCCGTGTTGATTTGATGCTCATAGAGTTGTCCATGTGGGCTGCCAGGGTAGCTGGAAGCCTTTAGAATGGTTTTTAGAGCTATTATTTTTTTCTTTTTTCTTTTTTTTTCCAGAGGAGTGGAAGGAACTAATGTTGACCTGTATTATGGCGGCAGTAAGTAACTGCAGCGTGTACGTGCGTGTAAGCTAGGGAGTCACTAAATAATTGTTAAAGCTCAACATATGGCCATGATAATAAAGGTGTCATCGATTTAGGTGCTGTGATTATTGCAGCAATGTGTATTATTTAAAATATGATTCATGCATTAAACTTAGGCAAAATGCTCTGGTTTTAGAGAAAACAAAGGAATCTAAAATAAATGTACAGGTGAAACTGCATATGTAAGAAATCATTTCGTATGACCTTAATAGTAAAATTACTGCCTGTGAATTTAGCCAGTGGGATAGATACTTGAATAAAGCAGGAGAAAAGCTGGAGGAGTGGTAAAGGCAGAAAAACTCCAAATAATTTATAATTTTGGTTTGTGCCACTTAATTGCAACACCAAATGTAGCTGTGATGCGGGCTGTTTGCTAAGGCCCAGCTGTGGAAACAGCCGATGCAGCAGTAGTGTAGGGAAGGACTGAGGACTTCGGGTGCAGCATAAGCTGAAATTCAGTTAGCAGTGTCATGGTGCTGCAGAACAGGCAAGTGCCGTCTTGAAATTCACAGGAGCGTAGTTTAAGAGATCCAGGGAGTAATCTCTGCTGTGCTCGGCTTCAGCATGGCTTGGTTGATCTGCTTGTGATCTTAAATGACCTGAACAAATAAAAAGCTGGTACAGAACTTGTACAGAGGCGAGATGCAGTGCTGAAGAAGCAGGTAGTGCATGCATTCCTTGTGCAAGGACAGCAGCTTCTCAGGTTGAATTGTAGCGGTGACACATTCAGATTAAAAATTAATTTTAAAAATTACTTTATCATAAACTCAAGTTGGAGAATGAGGATTTACTTAGAATTGAAAAACTGGGCCTATTTTCTTGATGCTGTCATGCACAAAGACTTGTTTTCTTACTTGATCTTCACTGAGATAATGTACTGCTAAAAAAAGAGTTAAAATTTAACAACTGGAAATAACATCTGGAGGAACGACAGAAAAAAGCACACCAACCTGCTGACTTAGTTAGCATTAGTTAATTTGTCGGAGTGATGTTGTGTTTATCTTTCTGTCGCTACTATGTGACTATTGTAACTGGTGTGTACTTCCTATAATTGCAAGCCTTGCAAGATTTTTTTTTTTACTTGTTTTGCACCCCATATCGTATGGTATATTGTCTTCCTGTTTGAGCACAAGCCCAGGTCGCTTAGAGCAAGCCCGTACAGACCTCTTCTCTAGGTGGACCTATTTTAAGTGTCTTACGGTGCTCTGATGATGGGAGCGACTGAGTACCCTTTGCCTTTTACTTCTAATTGTTCTTGGATTGTGGGATCAAGGCAAATTTCTTTGTGAATATCCACTGTAGTTCTTAGGTTGCGGATAAGAGATTAAAACTGCGATCGGCTTGTATTGTTTTAATTCAACCTTGTGTGTGTTTGTGCATGCGTACATGTATTGAAGGAATGCATTATATGTTGTGATTTTACATTGTTCAGTATATGAAATAAAGGTATTCTGATGAGGAATTTATTTGGTATCTCTGATGTGTGTGTGTTAATGTTTTCTGTTGAACCAGGTATTTCTCTTCAGTGCTAGCAAAGAAAGCCAGTTTTGCCCTGTTTGTAGGCATTGCTTCTCAAGTGTTTCAGGGTTGTTACAAACAGGGTAGAGTGCAGCTGAACATTGTAGGAGTGTTAAAATCGAACAGGCAGTGCTTTTACCATTCCAGCCCCACACCAAGCCAGTTCTGCCGCTTCAGGATGGAGATACTGAGCTGTGAGAAATAGCTCCTCAGTCACTATTTTACAAAATTCATACATATCTTTAAATTAGAGTTAAAACTATAAACCATAGTCCTTGCACCTCTGTCAGAGTCCAAATTGAGTCTCTAAATACATAAACCTTAAAAGGCCTTTACTTCATCAGATTTTTCTGCCATGGTGGAATATTTGCTGTCTAGAATGAATGGTGCTACAAAAGCATCCCATTTAATCTGAAACTTCTTCCTATCCAAACAAGATCTTCTCACCTCATACAAGAAGATAAGGAGTCTCATTCAAAATCTGAAAGCAGATGCTTCGCCTTTTCCCGGCTCTGCCCAGCCTTCCCTGGGTTACTCTCTTTAGCCTTGTGATTTATGATGGATTTAGGCGCTGGTTACTTTAAGCTGTAGGTGCGGTTCCTCATTTCTTGGGCATGTCTTCCCAGACAAGGAGACCTGAAAGATGTTCTTGCCCTCCTGTGTGAGCACTTCACCCTCATTTTGCATGTTTTTGCCTCCTGGAGCCGTGACCCTCTCCCTGTGGCTGCTGCACCCCTTCGTCCCCTGGCACTTCCCCTCCCCTGCCTGTCAGTGCGGACTTGAACTTGCGTGGTGCGAGAACCCCAATTTGCCCCAGGAACCCCCGGCCGGGAATGGTGTCAGAACACAAGTTGTGCTAAGGAGTGGTGCGACTGAGTTTGCATTTGTGTTCAGGAGAGCCCAATCTGACTGCTTTTGATTTCGTGCAGCGAGCGTAGCTTCAACAGGGCGTTAAAGTTCCTTTTGTCATCCCGAGGTGCAAGTTTGCTATTTACAGTCTCTCTTTCTCTCTTTTTTTTTTTGTTAAAACATTGCTGCCTAAAATAAGTCTAAATCAAGTGATTTTCTTTTTTTCCCCTGAAGTTTTTAACTTTTTGCGTTGTTTTTCCTATGTTTTGATAGAGCATGTATCTTTCACCCTTCCTTCCTTCCTGGTCCCGTAGGAAAGTCCCCTGCCAGTACATCTGTATTTTGAAACACAGAATTTGTAGGAATCTGGGGGGAGAAGGAGTGCTTAAGTTTCTTTTACAAGGGAATGATAGCGCTACTGGTTAGAGTATATTTAAATACACAGTGGTCTTTTATTTTTGCTCTTAGGAATGCAGTTGCACTTCTGTTGTAGAAACTAAATACAAAATTACTCTCAAATGTTTCCGAGACACCTGGCACGTTCTGTGTAGATGGTTATTTTTTGGAAACACAGCGGTTTCCGAGACAGACAGTCTGTGGTGTGGCCAGCAGGGTGAGGGCTTGTACACAGAATATGCTTTAAGGCTGTGCATCGAAAAGGAAATATTAGTGAAGCTTCCAGCTTGTCTGTCTTGGGATTCAGTTAATAAAACAGGAGCAGCTTGTTAAGGAAAAAACATTTGTAAGATTTTTTTTTTTTTTATTTCGGAGTGCCATTTAGAATTCTGTCCTGCTTCATGTGCGCTGGTAAAATATTTTCAAATGTTGGCATGTGAAGCAAAGAGCAAGCGGGTCTAAAAGGCAGTGTTGCCTTAGCAACTATGGTCTTAGTTTCTGGATAGATTAGAACTATTGCTTTCTAACACGTTGAGTTAAAGAAATCTCTCTGGACATTAAAAAAAAAGGGTGAAATCATATTCTGCATGAAGCTAGTTATGTTTTTGGTTTGCTGGTGTGTCTGATTATTTCCCAACAAATATGCTTTAAGTTATATAGAAGGATTTATTTTTTTTCCATTAGAGCTTCAAGAATTGAATTGATTTTGTTTTTTACAAATACAGTTTTGATGTTGTGCTAAGGGTGGTTTTGGGTTTTTTTTTCCTTGCAAGGAGTCCCAGGGATATCAGATATATTCTGGTTAGATATATTCAGCACATAACCTTAGTCCCTTTTGTCAAGAGCTGTAGGGAGCTTTTTCCTCTGTTCCAAACGTATTCTTTGCAGCTTATTTCTTCCTCTGAATAATGTTACTCGATTTTCACTCTTTAGTCCATGAAAAATGTATTGAAATTTTCCAGTAGTGTATTTTGCTTTATAAACTGTGGGATTGCATTATATGCTGGGCGCTATATTATCATGGCACGTTATCATGGTTGTGTTCTGCTTCCACCCGCACTGCCATCATGGAAAACATCAGCCCCAGAGCAGGCTGAATTCGGATCAGTCTGAGGTAGGGAACAGTAACAAGTGTATGGCTAACTTTTTTTCCTGAAAAAGTCGAAAGCTGAGAATGAATACAGTGTTATTGCTAGGGAACGCTTCGTGCGGTAGATGTCGGAAGAAACAGAATGGGCACGCCTCTGGAAATGAGGTGTCTTCTTTGGGGGGTCTGAAACTTCCTTTGAGCATCTTGATCCTGGAGGTGTCCATTTCCTGAGATCCTTTTGGGGAATTTGGGAGCCTGAAAAACTCAGGTTCTGGCGAAACTAGTTGAGTCCCTACTTCTCTGGCAGCTCAGGAAGGTGAGAGTTTAGGTGTCAGGCGCCATGAGAAGCAACACATAGAAACCCAGTGCCAAACGAAGGATGCGAGACAGATGTAGCAAAGTTGAGGCAAAATGCAAAGCAAAAGTATGTGACAACTGAAAAAAAAAAATTTATATTCACCTTGGCTGGCTTACGGCTCTGTGAGTGTGTGTTGTGCCCAGGGGAATTCTCACTCCAAGATGGATGATTTGTGTGTTTGCAGGTCTTGTGTGGCAAATGTTGGACTTTTTCACCTGATTTGCTTTTTAGTTGAATCCTTGCTAAAATTTGATGCAAGTGACTAATTACTGATTTTGATGAAGCTAATAAGGGATTTTATGGTAAATAATTGCATATCCCACTTTATTGTCATCATGAGCTTGTTTGTTTCATAAACATCATGCAGTGAAACATAGATCAGTAATGCTTCTTGCTTGATCCTACTGCTGTATAGCTGATGAATTCATGGATTTAAGACAAATAATCCGTATTTCATTACTAGCAAGTGCTAGAAATAAAAATGTACTCTGGACTATTGGTTGAAAAACAAATCCTGAAGTCATAAGAGAGGATTAAAGTTGGAAAAAAAATCTCTCAAGAGAAATGTTAAAAAACGAAGAGAGTAATGACATCTGCTTAATAGCATCCAGCCCTCTCAACCAACAGTTGTGAACCTTTGAAGTCTTTAGATATAGGAAATAAAAGCAGGGGAGGGGGGGAAAAAAGCGATGTGTGAGAAAAATCAGAATAAAATAGCAGTCCAGATTATCAGAAAATTTTATTTTCTACGTGGGAAAGCTTTGAAGCCTGTCTGAAATGTGTTTTAAAGAGACTAATGAAGCTAAAGATAAAAGCATAGGGATAAAGCTTAAAGGGCAATAGAGCTACATTTAATTCACAAACAATGTTAGCAGTAGGAAGAGAAATCTTATAATGCCTGGATGTTCTCCCTGGTTCTGAAGCTGGCTTCTTTCACTTCAGGGCACCTCTCAGCAGGAAGGGCTTTTTAATTGAGAGAAAAACAATGACAGCCTTTCAAGTTAATGTCAAGTGTGATGGAAAAGTCGGAAGAAAAACCCTAAAAGGGTATATTTGGAAATAGTTGTGGAAATGCAGCTCGCTCCATACCTAAGTGTGGCCTGTCCTTCAGGAAGGCAAATTAATTCTTTGATAATCTTCCTGAATGCTATTTTTTTCTTTTTTTCTTTTTTTTTTTTTTTTCCCCCCAAATGTACTAAGTCTCATGTACCTTATTTCACTTCTGGAGTTCATTTCTTGGGGAAACTTCTTAATGCATTGAGAAAGGAATCAATTTGCTGTGATCCAGGAAGTTGTCTCTGCAGGTAATGGTTTTCTGTGAATTTAAGCTTGAAAATCAGGGTAAATGGAGCTTCGCCACGGAGAAGAATGTTGTTCATTAGGCTTCTGATGAAAATATATTTCCATGTTTCTGACGG
This sequence comes from Ciconia boyciana, assembly GCF_034638445.1. NCBI lineage: Eukaryota > Metazoa > Chordata > Aves > Ciconiiformes > Ciconiidae > Ciconia > Ciconia boyciana. Next base: position 1,975,760 of record NC_132943.1, on the reverse strand, counting down.
TCCTGATTTGAACTTACATGGCTAAACACGGAATGAGTATTATCGGTATAAGAGAATCAATGGTATTACGAAGAGTTAAATTTTGGTCTAATGGGTCATGGAAAGTAGGCTTTACCATCCATAATACTGTTGCATAAAAATGAGCTTAATCTTATTATTAGTTTTATTCACTTCTTATAATGGTGTTTTACCATGACAGTCAATGTGAAAGTCATTGGTGGTTGCAGAGACTTTTACAGAAGTTCAATTAATCCATTAAAGATGTAAAGTCAGAGCATCGGTGTTTCAAAAATGGGATATCACCTAGCAGGAGGCTCTGCGTGGATTGCTTTAGCTAAACTTCTGGTGTTACTTTGCAGTGAGTCCTGTTCTGAGGCTGCTGTAAGGAAAGGGCCAGGCTTACCTTTGGGGAAAAAAAGTCCCCGAGACTACAGGTGATTAAATGTTTAAAAGAAGCCATCCTGTTTAATGGTGGGCGTTTTCTAATCTGCTATTTAATCCTGCAAATAATAGTATGGGAGGAACAAAATAATTAATGTGTGAATCTGATGTTGAACATGAGAAATAAGCCGAACATGGGTAGAGGTATAGGCGCATGGGGAAAGCAGATTCCTTCTCCGATCACGTCCCGCGCCTGCGAAAGGCATCGGGAAGAGCCCTGTCTCTGAGGTGTGTGGAACGCCATCTCCAAAGTGATGTTCTCCACAGTCGCTCGAAAAAGCTTTTTAATTACACTGGCATATGCCCGCAGAATGAAATAATGGGGAAATTGCAAATGTCTTTTTCAGTAATCCATTTGAAACAAGCCACCGCTTCCCGGTTGGTCATCCTACCACGTTTCTAGTCAGCGTAAAACAGCTTTTAAAATTACTAACTTTTTTTCAGTATTTCATCTGACTTTAACTTCAATGTTTGCTACCCCTACCCCTTGCTATGGAGGCCATTCTATAAAGAGAAAATTTCAGCCTGCATTGTTGGAAAGCGTTTTTGCTTATTTTTCCCTCGTGTTGAAGTGTTCTGGCAATCTGCATGGTGTGTAATGGAAAATGAAATCAGTTTGACAGTACCAAATGTTATCTGTACACCTGCTTGCTTTTGGCACTGTTCAGCAGCCTTACTGTTCTTCCTAATGATGGAAAAGTCTGTTAGAGGCAACTTCGTTAATGATGTCAACAATTAAAAATTTTAGTCAAATTTTCACATTTTCCTGCTGGTATGCCGCTTGCTGCTGGGTGTGCTCGCAGCCCGGGCAGTGCGGAGAGCAGAACAGCCCGTCCCACAACCAGCGCTTTCTGCCAGCCGTGCATTTTCATGGGGAGCAGAAACCCATGGGGCTGTCACCCTGCCCAAAATCTGGGTTTGGAGAAGTGTCTGAGGGTGACTCGGGGAGACGGATTTCCTGGAGACACCTGCTGATTCTGCAATGGGCAAACCTGACAAATCAAATACTATTGTCATCATTAAGAAATGTAAGTAAGCTTTTTCTTATGGAGTTAACTATGATTATGGGAGAGTTCTTGAAGAATTTTTCAACATTTGTAAGTATATTTAAAGGTGTTGAGTACAAATAAAAAAATTTGATTTTATGCAAAATGTAAATAAAATATGTTGTATTTTAATTCTGGCAGTGTCCACTCTATTGAGCTGGGCCTCAGTTCTGCACCGATGCTGTCCATTTTCATTGTTTCCCTCTCGCTTCTTAAGCAGTCTCGATTTCAGAGAGCTCTTGCAAATTTTCAGAAAGCAATCATACGATCGGTTGTGTTCGTGAACGTCCTTGAATCCATTTCTGAGCAAGGAGGGGGTCCCCGGAGGCCGCCTGGTCTGGGCCAGCACTGGAGCAGGGCCAGCTCTGCGGTGGGTTTGTCCTTGAGGATCAGCTCGCTGGGGACCTCGTCCAGCTGGGTTCCAGCATCTCCCAGGGCGGAGGTCCCACAGTTAGCTGGCTTCCTCCGTGCAAGTGCTGTATAGGGAACGAATGCCGCGTTAACTAATACTTCCTACAAGAACGGGATGTTGGGGATATAGCTATTTCATCGCTAGCGGACAGCAAATGTAGCAACGATGGTTTTTTTCCCTAGTACTTCAGAGCATTAAAATAGCTGGTTTAGACCAGAGCGAAGCTGCCAGCAGCTGTAGCAGCGACCTGATAGTGATGTGTGGGCTCAGGCGCTTGTAGAGGCAGAGACAGGCTCTTCGTTGTTGTTGTCCTTCATCGTGTTCTGGTTTTAGGACTCCTACTTTTTGCACTGGAGCACTTGTTTTAAACGCAAAAACTTTTCCCGACCAGAACTTCTCCCTGAATCCCACAGCGAAGAGTTTGTGGCTTAAATGTGTCTTATGCAAAGATTACTTCTGAATTATTGTCATCATCGTAGAGCACCGTCAGGGCCCCGATGGGCGCGAGCAGCGCTGATTGTGTATCAGAGCTATTGTTTCTGCTGCAGACTGGGAAGGAGCAGAGAATGCGAGTACGCTGTGGGGCCTCAAAGATAATACGTTATAAATAAACATCTAAAATTTGTCTGAAATCGCAGCATACGATCGCATGGAAGATTGGATCCTGACCGTGTTATATAAAGATTGCTCCTAAGGGCTTTTGGCAATGTAGTCTCTAAATTGGAGAGCTGAAATGATTGCAAATTGTCTGTTTCAGTATGGATCCTACAGCTGTCTGGAAGACGGTGGAAGGAGACTTTAATTAATGTTTGTTCTTCTCAATGTACTGATCAGGTTTTCATGCAAGGTTTTCTTCTTTTGTGCTATTTTGGTCAAATTTTATTTTAAATTTGTTTGCTATGCTACACAGTAGCTCCAGTGGAAACATAACCATCTGCCAATGAGGAGCTTAAATTTAGGGCACATTGTAGAAATCTGAGAAGTTTTTCTGTTTGGATAAAAATGTTTTCTGTGTTTTCCTCTTCCCCTGCTGCTATGGGATGCTTTAAAACAATAATCCAAAACGTTTGCTTTCCAAAGTGTCTCCGAGCTCCTTCGGTCCTTTGTGCTCCTCTGCTCGGCTGCACCGTGGGCAGCGATCACGCTTTGGTGGCTGCAGCCAGCAATTCCCTGTAAGCTGGAGCAACCAAACTGATTTCTGAACTCTTAATCCTGCAAAGCCTTCAGCTGATGGTTATTTTAGCTTCATTTCTGATAAAATGGGGCTTGTGAGATGAGGGCGTTTGCTGTCTGTTTCTTCTCCTCTGTTCCGTTCCCCATCACCACCCCAGAAAAGAGCTTTGGAGCCCACTGGGCAGCTTTGGTGAAGCTGGGAGGGTAGAGCTTGCAAAGACAAGGGGTCGGCAGGCGAGACAATATTTTTCCCCAGCTCGAAGGGAAAGCTGTTGGTTGAACTCAGCTCTTGTTGCAGAACAAAAAATTCACATGGGGAATGTTATGAATGCCCAACCATTGGAAAACATCTGAGTTTTCCCTCTGTACATACGTAGGTGTATCAGAAGATATACCTCACATCACATATAGGAAGCTATAACGTTATAAAGAGTGGTTTGCTCACTCGTGGCTTTACCTGTTAAAATAGTGCTGTCTTCTAGAGACTAAAGGAAGGAGTCCGCCACGGGTGAAGCCTTGGAATGAATTTGTTTTAATGAATTTTGCTGTATTAATTAGCATTCTGATTTCCTTCTGCAGGGACCAACAGGATATTCTTTCTGTATCACCTGAGCTGTGGCAACCCCGAATGGCGCGGTGGCCACTCTTGTGGTTTTACGGTACCCGATGCGGCTGGTGTGGTGACTCAAGGGCGTTTGCTAACGCTTCCTTGAAGACGCATCTCGAGCCTCCTGATGGAGTTTGATGTCTTAAATAACACCGTAGAGAATGATGGTTCAGGTCTTAGAAGAGTTTGCTGTTCTCTGTGTTTCAGATCTGTAGATGAAGCCTTAGACTTAGTGGGTGTTATGAGTAAGAAAAAAGGAAAGGGGATGTATGCTTATGTATGAAATATCACTATTTATCTTCCAGAAAAACAGACAATGTATCAAACCCGTAAGATATTTTCTGATTTTTTGGTAGTATTTTTGTCTGTGCTTCTAGCTGTGCTATAAGGGTGCAAGTAAAAGGGGGCAAAACTACTTTGCAATTAAAGATGTTAATGAAGTCCAGTAACTTTTTTTCCCACTGCTCTTGCTGTTTAAATTACACCTGATAAAAATCAGCCATTTTCAGTATGTATAGTCAAGTACTTGGGCTCTCTGATATCTGTACAGCACTGTGTTTTGCTTTTTTTTCTAACACTGCAGGGAAGAAGTTATTCAAGCATTTTTATTAGATTGAGACAGAATATAATTTCTTTTATATCTGATTTTACCCGTTACTCTTTCCTGTGTTTTTATAAGCAATCTCAATCTTGTGCGTAAACTACTTGATGTTGTATTTACCTGCAAGGAATGCAGCTATGTGCAGCCATTATTGAATATGCAAAAATATTTGCGCCAAGAATATAAGAAGATTTTGACAAAGAGACAAAGGCTAACAGTGCTGCTCTGTTCTTATACACTTAAATCTGACACATATTCATGTCTTTTAGAATTTGTTGGCAGATGTACACACTGAAGAGCCGCAGATGTAACTATTGTGGGTTTTTTGTCTTTGCAAAGTATATAAAACTGTATATCTTTTCTGCAGTATTTTTCCCATACTTTTAAGACGATGAAGTCTGCCAGTCATATATGGTGCAGTGATAGATGATGGAATTTTGTTTGTCTCACTTAATTTGCTTAATGTAATCTATCAGAAAAAAATTCTATTATAGATAAATGTAAACCGGTTGCGTGTTATAACTGAAATTGTGAAGAAAGATTAATTTCTAAGTAAATTTACATGATCTCAAAGTCAATATTCTTCAGCATTTACAGTCTTGATATTTAATTTGAGAAATGCCACAGTAGTTGGCTGTACTCTGAAACCTGTTTCTGTATGAAAGCACATGTATATGGAATTGAGTTTTCATTATGTAAACCTCGACATACAGCTGTTGTCAAATGCAGAGTCTTCCTTTTTTCACTTTGCACTGCACAGAAAATACTGTAGATCTAAATACTTTGTTAATAACCTGTGTTTTCTGACCTGTATTGTTGCAGAATATTGTTGGGCTGGTTGTAAATACTTTTTCAAGCACTGCTGGCAGGTGGAACAGTTCAGCATTTCCACCCTGCGTTCCTGAACCATGTGAACCCTTCCTCAGTTCGAAACCATTTTGTCTTGAGTTATTCAAGCCCATAATTCTTATGTTCTCTGCTTAGGGCAGAATTAGGGTCTATGTACACAGCACTACTCTAATCGAGGTAGGGGTTGTTCTTGGTTATAGAAAGTCTAATGTAATTCTCTTCGGCTGGTGCACGTAAAGTGGTCTCCTTAAATTGTGTTACATCGGAAATTAGATTTCTTAATTAAAATGGCTATATGAAATAGAATAAAGATGTCTGCGATACGGTATGTATGGCAGGTGGGTGGGTTTGGAAGACTCTGGGTTTGTTTTAATGCTTTCTCCTGTGTGCTGCGTCTGATGCAGCTGGTGACGGACTAACTGGCAGGGGTGACTGCCAGGTGCCAGCTCCCGAATGACTTTAGAGCTGAGCGTGGCAGCTAAAGTCCAGGGAGGCTGGAGTTAGAACGCACTCCTTAACTTGCCCACAACTGGGAGTAAAGACAACTCATCATCACTTCTCAGATCTGCTTGTCAGCAGCTAAAATGTCCAGTGTCCACCCAATTTGGTGTTCAAATTCTAGTAAGAAATCCTTACGTTCCCTTCTGAGCCCTTTTGGATGTGGGAGGCATGACCTGCAAAGCACTGTGCGTCTGCAATGACTGATGCAAACACCTTACCTGCTGCTTTTGGTACGTCTGGCCCTGTTGCTCACGGAAGGGAGAGACTAAACGTGAGCTCAGGTAAAGCCTGTAACTCTCAGAACCTGTATTTGAGGCCCCCAGACCGTGCAGCGAGCGTGGCGTTTGCCTGAAATGCTGATTTGAGTGCAGAGGAGGCTTTTGCCCGCAACTGGCTGGTTGAATGGGGTGCAGGCAGCTCTGTTCGGGGTCCTGCCGATGTTCAGAGCCCGGGCACCTCTCCAGACCCTGCTCTCCAAAGTATTTCACGCAGAATAGATGTGGACCTGCACTCTTTTAGAGTCAGACTTTTTCCTTGTCTTGTGAAAAGTTCAGAAGGAAGTGAGATCTCTGTATAACGTATTTATACCTTCCTCTTGTATCATCCACATCCTCCCAGTGTGGCAGGAAATAGGTGTGATCCTTCACTTTGTGCCTTTCAGTGCCCTTTTGGGTTCCCGTTGTCACCGTCCAGTGAAGCGCAGTTCCTTCAAAGGACTAGTAATTGCAAAGTTTTGGTCGGCAGAGACAGCTTTAGCCAAAAGTGCCCGATTCTCTCATAGACCAATCCCGTACGTGTTTGCCCTTCATTACCTGCTGCTTCATTACAGTTCAAGAAAGAAAAATAAAAAGTCCACAGATGAAGTAGACCTGATTAGTATCGCTGTGTAAGGAGGTGGTTGATCTGGCAAAGGGGCTTTATTTAAAACGCAGCAGCATGGGAGGGTAAATTGCCATGCTATCAAAGGAGTGTGCTGGATTTTTTGCTTTTATTGAAGTGCCTGGGCATGGATCACAGTTGTATCGAGTGCAAGCTCACTGAAGAGTTGAGCTTTCTTTGAATTAGGCTGGTGGTGAGGTAGCGGTGCCTTTCCCTTGCACCAGATCCCACTGAGAAAGGGATTTATCCTGCCTGCCTAACCCACAGCCCCTGCCTGCCTGCCTGCCTGCAGGCTTCGGCGTTCAGCGTGTCATCCGAGTTACACTTTGTGCTTTACAGGGTAACCGTGAAAATGCGTCCATCAGAGAAGGTTTCTTCAAAGACGTGAATAAAAAGCAGCCATAATCGCAGCAGGTATGTTATGACTGACAGCTCAAATTAAAAATGTATAAAAATACATTTTTATTAACACATGCAATGTCTGTGAAATCTTATGCCAAGTTTTTATACTTGTTATACAAAGCAGTCAAACAAGGTCTCTCCTGTTCCTCCGCCAGCTGTCGATGTCGTGGGTGGGAAAACGCACTGTCGCTCCCATTTCAGATTTCTCTTAACTATTGCTAATTTGAAGAATTCGACATAAATACATTTGAAAGTCAATGTGATTTTGCAGGGCCTGGTTCATTTATCTCAGAAACCGTTTCTATTAAATAAAATGCATTTTGAAACTTAGCAGGACTGTTGCTAGAGCAGAGTCCTGCCCCGTCAGCGGGGAATTGCTGAGCTGCTGCGGGGAGGAAGGGAGCGGTGCTCCCACGAGGGATGGAGGCAGACCTCCTGCATGTGTGCGTGAGGCTAGCCAGCAAGCGGTGCGCGGTGAATTACAGCTCGCTGGGGATAGTACTCTGCACGGTATTTTTCCATCTGCTTGTCTTGAAGTACACAAGCAGAGTGCTTGGAGCCCTTTACAGTGTGACTCGGAGGATGCTGTATGGTCTGTGGCTGATTTGACAGAGACAGCCCATCCCTGACATGGACCTTTGCACCCTTCTTTCTGAGCAGAGTCAGATTTTCTCTAAAGCTTTAAGATTTCTCTCACCACCCAGCTTTCTAGAAGCGCACGACAAAGAAAGTCGATACGGTCCAACTCCGTGTCACTGAAGGAGTGCCGAGAGGTAATGCAATCGTGCTCGGGTGGTGTTCTCCCTTCTGGCTTCGTTTTTACTCATTAGTGGATTGAAACGTGATCTTTCAGCCCTAGTCGTTCCACACAACGGTGTCCCCCTGGACATGTATGAAACGTCTTCAGCATTTGTAGATGGTTCACTATTTCTTTATTATACAGTGTGTGAAATCGTTCTCTGTGCTTCCTAGAGCACGCGTAACATCCACTGGGGATTTTTTAAAGTTTATTTTTAGCTTTTCCAAATAATTCACAGATTTGGATTAAATTTCACTCTATGTAGCAATTTAAAACAGTTGGTGTACGCTAAACGTCTGTCGCTGAAAACCGTGACCTACAAAAACTGTGTTATAATATCCTAAGCAATGAATTATTCAGATGCTGACACAAACTGTAGATGCAAGAGTGGCTTCAGAAATCCAGACCGAGCTTTTGATCCCATCATTCCTCCCCTTCTGGCACTTGGCCTGTGCTACAGTCAGGGAAAGGGCTACGGGAGGCAAAATAAAACCAGGTGGAGTAAACCAAAGAAAGAAGATGGAGAAGAGACAGAAAAAGTCAAATGGTTATCAGAAAGGTATGATGCTCAAGGATGTTGCATACGGAGTCTCTGCTCGCCGCCTTGGATTATAATGGGCGTGGGAAAGCGTTTTTTTGAGAAGGAATAAAAGAATAGCACCTGGAAAAGCAGTTGATGCTGCAGCATTTATATATGCAAGTTTCCAGCCACTGCTGCCATGGATACGTGAAACGGGACCAAACTTTACACCTGAGGACCATTTCCTTACTGGTGAAATATTAATGTATGTTACAAAATTGTAAGAGTTATAAGTATACATCTCGGAGTTAGGGAGCTGCTATGATTTTGAGGGAGAATGGTTCAGTCTGAGGACACCAGATGAGTGCCTGTGTTGGCTTTAGGTGAGGAAAAAATTGACATTTCATTTGCCAATGAATGGCACTGTTGTCCCTCAGGAGTTGGTTTATGTATCTCATAATGGAGATAAGAGAGAGAAATTTTTACTCTAGCTTCTTTCACTCATTTAAAAGCAAAACCTGATTAGGAAGAGGAGCTAAGGTTGGTGAGGTGTTTCAGCAGCATCTAGCTAAAACAAGACAACTTGATCAACCCCACCATTAAGAAACACGGAGCATCCGTGGGAATCCCGTCCCGGCACCGGCAATGCACGTGCAGCTGACGGGACGCCGGCCCTGGGCAGCCTCTGCTCCTAGCGCAGGTTGCAGGTATTCGTTAGGAATATCTATCGTTAGGAATATCTATCGTTAGGAATATCTCCTTCCTGGAGCACGGGAGAGCTGGTTCGTTAGTGCTCTTCATCACCAGCCAGCGGCAACATGGACATTCCAAAATGTTGCTCCCGGTAGCCGTGACTGCAGCAGATGTCTGCGTTTTTCTTAGGGGGACTGAATTGGCACAGCGATTTATAAGGACTGTGGGCACTGCGAGCTTAACTGTCGAGAAATCGGCTCGCCTACAACTTGGCGCGTTGGCAATCAGTCTGCTAATGGAGCCTCTGCAAAGAACCGGGCATGGAAGCAAAGCAAATGACTTTCTAGTAAAATATTTCTTTAAATAGGCAGTTACCTGTAATGTACTGTTAATTTTGGCTTTGTAGGACTTATAAATGTTACCCGATTTTTTTTTTTTCTTTTTGAAACCGAACTTGTTACTTGTTTTGATTTGCATTTTTGTCATTGACTGCGCCGTGTGAGAACAAGCAAATTGTCCTCAAAAGCTGCAGGTAAAACAAGTGATGCTGTTTTAGCTAATTTATTCATTAATATAGCTCTCTGCAAGTTCACGGCAAACTAGATAAGAATTTCTTGTTCTTTCAGCCATTCAAACCAGGTCTTTGCTGTCCTGCTTTGTCAGCAGTGAAATATTGTGCACATCTATTTTGAGATGCTTGCTGATTTATTTTTTAAGCAATAAAAATGCATTACAGAAATACCCAGTGCATCTAGTGCGAAATCTTGAGAACAAAGCAAGAACATAGCTCTTGATGGGAGAAGACAGCAGTGCTGGGGGACTGAAAGAAATCTTACCTGTCTCTCGACGGGGCGATGTTGGTATCCGGCAGCGAGGAGCACCAGTAAAGCTCTGTTTCTCTCTTTCTGCTCTTGCTAGAAAATAAATGGTACTGCTGTCGTGGGTCCTTGCAAGTAGTAGAGACCCGGCGGCTGTACCTGTGACCAGCTTTTAGTCATGAGCCTGGCGCTCCTTTCTATGCCATGCTTAGGGATGTGTGTATATATATATATATATATATATGGTAGGAAGCCAAAAGGCATGAGAATACCAGCTGGTGTTACTGGAACTACCCTTGGCATTAGACAGTCAACGACAGGATTAGCAGCGCTGCACGAAGTGTAACTGCCCAGTTCAGCCTTGCGCTAATGAAACTAGTACTGCGTCTTGTTTTTACGACACCGATTATACTATACATCTTCTTCGCTCTTGTTGTTGCCGTGAGCAATGCACCTCCCGTTCGTTACTCTGCGAGAGGTCCAAACGTCAGCTGTAGATGTGCTGAATGAAGGCAAGGGGAGACTCAGCTTAAATATAATCCTTTTCCCAGAGAGCTTTAGTCTTTATGTTTTCTTGCTAGACTACAACGTACAATTCTACTGCTGAATTTTATTGTATTAACTATAGACTGCTAGGCCAAGTTCATATATTACCAAATAGCCTTTTGTCAATGCTGACTTTGGTCACATCAGGGCTAGAGGCAGTCTCTGTGTTGCAACGTTCATTCTCCTACTATTTTACTTACTTCTGGGGCAGTAGTGGGGAAAACTGTGTAAAGGAAGCATGCACCTTCAACCACAGCCTGCAGCGACACTCATTTTGTATTTTTTGGTTTATTTTATCAAAGGCAGGGACTGAAATCATGAGTAAAAAGAAGTTTAAAGAGCCCTACGAAAATGCTTCCTTCTTATCTTTTTAATGACAGCTAAGACAGAATTCTATTATTGATCTGAAATGACTTAAAAACTATCTATCTCAGCAGTTAAAATGCAATTTGCTGAGTCTTTTATGCTTTTGATGTAAATAAATAGAAACTTCTATTGTTCTGGGCTTTTATCTAAATATATTACCATTTTTTAATGTGAAAAAGCGATTCATCTGTGCCATTGGCATGTAATAAATTCTAGTACTGATGCTCGTACAATGAAATTAAGCAGCACTTGGTGTTGAAACTATACACAGGTATTAAATGATTTCCCGAAGGCTGCTCCTCGCATCGTAATATCTTCAAAGCTCTCTGCAAATACGGTGTAACTAACGGCCACAGCAGGCTTGTGAAGTAGCTGGTAAGTGCCGCGGCTCTTTCGGCTCCGGGCTCACACGCAGAAAACCCAGTGGGTCGCTGGTGGCCCGAGCTGCCGGCCCCGGCCCCGCTCGCCCGCTGCTGCTGCCGCCCTTCCCGAGGGGTCTGATGGGCTCAGAAGAGCCGGGGGGGGAGGAGGAATCCAGCGTATGGTGCCACCAACGTGACTAGCAGTTTTCTTGGGAAATGGTTAAGAAAAATGTTTTATTTGCTTTCTCTGTGGTCCTGAATGTGGTAACAGAAATAGATTTTGTGACTGAGATGAAGAACATTGTTTTACAGTGAAACCGAGCTTCCTGCATCCCCTGGTGTGCCAATACAAATAGCTGTTCTTCTTTGGGAATCTGTGGAAGAGGAATGAGAGGGAGCGGCGTGTCTGATTATTGTGGCCATAATCCGATTTCTTATTTTAAAATTTCGGTTTGGGGAGGTCTGCGCAGCATACTAAAAGGTAAACAGTTTGTGGGAGAAGCATGAGAAGCAGGAGGTGAAGCAAAATATGAAAACACCCTTTTCTCGCCCTTTCTTTCTCTCTCTCTCTTGTTCTCACTGTATAGAGTAGCGTTGCTCTTGCTAAGCTTGTTGGCTGGTTTGTTGGGCAGTCCCTTACTGGGGGCAGTGGCACACGCAGACCTTAGGAGAGTGATGGAGCAAGAGTTTCATTTAAAGTGCAGCCAGCCACCGCTCTCCAGCGCTGAGCTTCAGCTCAAGAGCTGAGCCCGTGGTGATTGTGCTAAATACGCCTTTTGGCTTGTATCCTGACTCTTGCCCGCTGCTCCTCAGCCCAGGTTTGCGGGGTGGTGAAAGGAGAGGGCTGCCCCGTCCCCGCAGCCGCAGCCGCAGGGTGAAGGCAGGTCACCTCACATGCACAGCGCCCGCCTGCTCATCGAAGCTCCCTTTCCCTCCCCTAGAGCATCGTTTGCTGATTGAGCAGCTCAAGTATTACAAAAGGGTTTGCAAGCGATATAAAACGATTGTGTTCTGCTTTTGTCCAGTTGCAAAGTGGCTGAGTCTCATCTGTCATCTAACTGCTCGTTTTTATCTGAATTCCAGCGGCGCTTCCTCTGGTGTCGTACAGAGAACCATTGAAACAGATTAAAAAAATAGAAACTAGCAATCTGCATACCTTAGTGGCATCCATGGCAACAATTTTCCAGTTGCAATTAGGTAGACTCAGGAGACAATAAGACTGTTTATCATGCTAAAGGAGATAAATAAAGACTAATAGCCACCTTTTTAATAATGCTTCCTCCTTAAGTCTTCCATTTTTGCTGGATTAATATTCATGATTCGTACTTAGGAATATGTTATCTTGCAGATCGGCATTTTTTATTCAGATACTCATCTTTTACATCTTTTGGCGTCTGGTCAATGTTATTTCCTAAGCAGAATTTCATAAGATGTATGCCCAAATCCACTTCATCTACTTGAGTGATAAAGCACTAGCCTGTTTTCGAAAAGGCTAAGCTGCATGTGAAATATATGAAGTGAAGTCAACAGCATATACCAATATTAATGGTCATTTCTCTTGATGAGCTCAAAGAAGGCTGTGTCTCACCTACTGAGCTGGACAGACGTGATTGTTGCAATTGCCATACCTGTGAATCGAGCTAAAAACCCCCCAAGGGATCCAAGTAATCTGACAGTGAGGGTTGCCATGAAACCCGTGCCCTCGTTCCCTCCTCCGTGCATTAGTGCCCCTGCGACGGCCACGCCGCCGCTGTCTCTCCTCAGCCCACCCAGGCCTTGCTGAGCCGGATCCCGCTCGGCCGCCCTGGCCAGCGGGGAAAGCTGGCGAGCGCAGGGCTGAGCTGTCGTCCCGCGGAACGGAGCTAACGGGGCTTTTTCCAAGACATTTTCCCTTTTTGTCCTTTTTTTGTTTTTGGAAAGCAGAGAGGGCAGGGAGTGTCGACTCGCTGGGATCTCAGCGGCACTTTTTTCCACGTTCATTGTTCATTGCCACAAAAATCCCTTTCTTTGCTAAGTGCATCTTAGGTCCAGGATTGTCTGTGTTTCCAGACCGGAGCGCTTTCTGCTCTCGGATCGCTAGCAGTGTGCTGATCTGCTCGCTCTGCCCTGGGGCAGGGTGCAGAGCGAGGGGCTGAGGTGGAGGCTCCCATGGGGCCCCTCCAAAATCAAGAAATGACAACAGGGCAGAAAAATCAAGAGATCCTCTGCTTTCATTAGCACTGTACACATTGCAGCACATGGGACATAAGGATTATATCTTTTTAAATAGCGTATCCCACAGTTTACAGTGCCTTGAGCTTTCTGAAGATCACCCTTTTGAAATAACTCCTCTTGCTAATGCCAGGATGTTCATTTCATTAAGTCTTCTTAACATAAATATTGCAGAAACCATCTGATATTTTTTGGCAATGAACTATTTATAACAGATAACTAACACTGCAGTCCTTGCAAACTGTGATGCTTGATTAAAATGCTCAGTGTCATCAAAATGATGGAAGTGGATGTTCTCAGGGTTGTTAAGTCCTACAGAGAACAATCAAAAAGTCGAGTTATGATCCCTCAATTAGCTGCAGGGTTAACTTCTGATGAGAATGAGGCATCCAAAATGCCTCAAACTGTGTTTGACAAGGCTTGCTATAATGAGTTGCTCAGTGCTTTTGTGCTCTAGCAGCATTCTGGGTTTGCTGAGCTGCAGCGATGGTACATGTATGCTGGATTTTTTAAATCAGAGACTCTAAGTTCTGGTTTTTGCTCACACTAGTGTATCACAAGGAGTATCGAATATCATTGTGAAATACCAACTAGTCATTGCGGAGAAGAACGATTATCATTTCTCTCACACCTCTAGAGCTGGGGACAGATGGCAGACAGGGCTGGGTGTGCTCATTTGCTGGAGGTGTATTCCAAGCAGATCTTGCTCCATTCGGGTACCAGCCCCAAATACGCACAGCTGGGATCTCATCACTCAAAACTGAGGAAGAGATGTCGTACCGATCCCACAGAGCGGAGGAGGACAAGGGGTAAATATAGAAAGCAAAAACAATCCGAGCAGCCTGAGGGAGGGCAGAGGTGAGAAGCAGCAGCTGCGGGCAGGGGAGCTGCTGAAGGACACAGCAGCGCTCGTGTCGGTCCCCGTTTCCCCTGGTGATGTGCCAAGGAACGTCCCCAATATCTGCATCGTCTTTACACCCGTTTTAAGCTGTAGCATCACAGTTTAGGCTGAGCTGATAACACAGGCGTTATGCTTAGCATATATCCCCAAAACATGCTAGGAATAGTGTTATACGGTCGAGCTGGCACTGCCAAAAGGCCAAGTGTGACAGCAGGAGACCCATGCAAGGTAATTATGCTCTGTCTTAATAAACTGGCTGTATGAGGAAACATTAATATCTAGCTTGGATGGCTACGTCTAACAGGGGAGTCCAAATGTACTCTGAGAAAACGACTCTGAGCGTGGTCAGGATTGATCTCTCCTGGTGCACAGCAACTTGGCTGATAGCGGCTCCAGCCTAACCCACCGGAGATTTATGAATTGCTTGGAAAAAAACAATTTAAGAAATTACTTGAAATAGAAAAAAGTGTTACAGCTGTTGAAATGTCTGGGGATTTTGCTGTTGATTTAAATGGCCTGGGGGTGTTGCCCATGATACTCTGCTAAGCACCTTAAAAACACCTCATGCAGTTTGCTAAGGAGGACTGTCATTATTTTTAATTGCACGGCTGCTGCTCGTGCACAATACTCGCATTTTAAAACAAGTTCCAGAAGGGTTCCCGTTAATAGACCTAGGACTTGCCTAGTATGTACAGCAAGGTTTTGGGCTGTGGAGAACATAAAGGATCCAAAGTAAATCTCGCTTTACAGGTGGGAGATGCATATCTTAATGCCTCTGTAATTCACTGTAACAATATCAAATGATTAGAGCAAACCCAATCGCTTATTCCTGGGAAAAACTATTCATAGGAGAGATCACCATCAACAGTTGTTTATTCCTCTGCTCCACACAGACAATAACATAAGGTAACACAATAATAACCAGATTTTCTCACTTATTCCCTGTTCCTGTTGCTGTAAATACCAGGAGGAAACAATGAAGA
Source organism: Ciconia boyciana (assembly GCF_034638445.1). Classification (NCBI taxonomy): domain Eukaryota; kingdom Metazoa; phylum Chordata; class Aves; order Ciconiiformes; family Ciconiidae; genus Ciconia; species Ciconia boyciana. The sequence goes on along the minus strand of NC_132943.1, from coordinate 1,960,650 downwards.
TTTATTATTGAGGAACTTCGTAATCAGGCTTGGCTACAATCCTTGGCAAAAGAAACCTACATCTGCGTCTTTTAATTTTACCTATCATCTCAGTTGTAAAGGCCCTAAAATTTAATTCTTCTTATAAAATTTGCTGTTAATCTTTATGGAATTTCTTCAGTGGGATCTAAACTAAAAGAAATTAAAAAGCCACAAGTAAAACACCATCAGTATATCCAATTGTGTAATAAGACGTAAAATATATTTGTTATGTAACAGAAGAAAACCAAAAGCTGAAAACGAGAGAAGTGAAAAGACTCATGGCAAAGTCTGATGTGCTGTCCACCTAAAATGCTTCTTCTTTAAAAGAAATGGCTAATCATTAGTAAAGGCAGAGCTTTGCCTTTAGCTAAGTATCGCTGAATTTTATGTTTTCAAATTAGCTAAAAAACCCTTTAACAATTCGAGTGAGTTACTTTGAGATGCGGATCGTTCTCCCATCACTGTGGGCATCTCCTGCACTTCTCATGCTGTCCAATTTAATAACCTGGGCTGATATTAAAATTCTTAATCATTGATGAAGGTGGAGGAAAGTAGCCGTTTTTAATTAGACATCAGAAACAGACTGCATCAGACTTTTGGATATGAAAAGTAAGGACTTTTCTGGGGAAAATGCTACTGATGTTTTTTTCACACCTAGATAGCTCGGTGACAATTACTTGCTGGGTTTCAGTCATCTCAGAATTTAACTCATAAACAGAATTTGTGGTGGAAATGAATACTTTTTAAATGAGAATGGATTTTAAAGTTCCTCATAGGCTTGTTTTCTAACAAATAAAATGTAACTGTCGTTACAATTACATAAGGCATGAAGTTGATTACATTTCAAAACTTCTGAGGTGCCTTCTCTTGCCTCTTAGGCTCCTGGCGCTTGAGGACTACGTCTGCAGAGCTTTGGACTGAGAACTTGGAGTATGCCCCTCGGAGCAGACCACGGACCACCTGTAAAACTGACCGACAGCAACGGGAAGATCCGTTACGGCAGTGGTCGGGAGGACCAGAGTGGAGATTCCCAAATCTTTACTCGGCTTGACTCGTGGTAGATGGAAATGCAGGCATTCCCGTGTCCCAGAGAATTTGGTGGCAGGGTGTCTGTCTTTCCTCGTTTGCAGCCTGGAGGTGGCGAACGCTGGGAGAGCTGGGCTCAAATCTCTGAGTAATATTAATTTCTATGGACTTGGGTCCATGTTTCTCTGCTTCTGCCATCCTGGCTTGTTAGAGCAGCTCAGCGTACACCAGTGAGTAAGGATTTGGACGCGGGGTCCTGGCAGAAGAACTCAGCCCATCACCTTTCTTACAAAACATTTTTGATGGAGAGATTTATTCTCCCTTTCCCCCTTGCATATTTTCCTTTTCATCTTCTTCCAAGCTGTCAGAAAGACCCTCTGGGTGATATTCACGAGAGAAGGTAGATGAATGGCATCCTGTCATCTCCCTTATCACAATGTATGGGCTGGAGAGTTTTTGCTCACACTGTTCTTAAACCTGTTGGCGATTCAGTCAGAACTGCAAATGGTTATAGGGACAAATGTAGAGATAATCCCTTTGTTGATGAATATTCCCCAGAAAGTGGTTTATCTACAAATTAGGAGCCTATGCTACAAAGTGAGAGCACTCTCTCCGTCAAATCTGGGCTTTATTTGAGGATTATCTAAAGAATAAAACAGATTCTCCGTTGCCTGTGTTTAACAGTTCACATCTGGAGCAGCTGAGTTGGCTGAAGCGTGGTGCTGTGGTTCATAGCATTCATTGCTGTGCCTCATTTATCAGTGAATTATGCCCTAATTTAAACCAGCAACAGCAATTCACATCTTCAAGGACAATGGTGACGTTGGGGATGGGCATCTTGTCGCTTTGCTAGCTGGCCTGTCGAAGTGGTCAGAAGACGCAGCAGTTAACCAGCAGAGCGTCTGGTGCACCACGAGTTGTGGCTTCCTCTGCTCTGCTGCTTATCCAGCTTCAGCGGTCGCCCACAGTCTAACATGGATACACACTTAGAGCCGAACTCCACGTCAGCCACGCTGTCAGCTTTATGAGCAAGGAAATTAATTAAAATGGGGTCAGGTGCCAGTTTTATTAGGTAGGACTTGCGCAGCGTATAAATACGCAGGTGTTTGAGAACAAAGCCGAAGAACTGGGGCTCACCGCATCCCTGTGTGGTACCCGGGCCTGGCGGGGCTGAGTGCACGGCCGCTCTCCTCCAGCCAGTCCATCACCAGCACTTCCACCAGAAGGAATCTTTGGGGGATATAAAATATTGTATCTGGAGACCCCATTTATGGGAGAGCTTTAATGCTGCTTTTAATTACAATGGCAAGAAAGCAAAAAACCACCAGTGATGTGTTCTTTTTGTTTGTCCCTGGCTCTTCCACACTGAGTTTAAATTCTTCACTGGTTGGAAACTCTTGGAATGAGCTCCAGAAAGTGCAATTTGGCTGGATTCACACAGGTGAATTCAAGAGTGTGATCCAAGAAACTTGGCTGATGGTGCCATAAGCAAGTTTCTGAAAAACACGTCTTTGGGCACCTCCAAGTTCTTCTGTTGTATGTACCCGGACTGGTCTGAGCATTTAGGCTCATATATCCCCTGATGGTGCTTGACGTTCAGAAAACTAAGGGCCCCACACACCGGACCCGGTTCCCAAGGTGTGATTTGATCATGCCAGCACATACTGCCTCTACTGAATTCTGCTTCAAGTGATGGTGGTCATATCGGCCGTTTGTCCATCACCAGCCTAAAAGATGCACGGATCAAAGCCAACAGTGCCCACTGTGGGGCCAGATCCTGGGCGTGGAGCGGGCTACTGCCCTGCTCCCCTCTGGCCACCCTGGCCCCAAACGGCATTGCCTGGACAGTGGGTGGCAAATTGCTCTTTGTTAGTCCTCAGGAGGGTGTTTCCCAAATGAAGGTCTTTCCTGGTGTCCCACGGGTTTGCTTTTTGTCTCCTTGGTCCTTTTCCCTCTCTATAGGAGTTTGTACGCGCTCCCCTCGTCCCACGTTTCCTGGGTGTGTGTCCCAGGGCGGCAGCGCGAATCATCACCAGATGTGCAGCATCTGCGGTGGCCGAGGACTCACTTTGCCCGGGCAGAGATTTCAGCTCCTGCCAGATGTTGATGCCACCACACATGAGAGAGAAACTAATGCGGTGCTGGCAGCTGCCTCCCCTTAGACGAGATGAGGATCAAGGTCTGGGGGCTCTTTGCATCCTGACTTTGGAGGAGGACAAAAGGAAAGAACATCCTGGCCAATATTCCCTCTCTGATTAGTGCTGGGAGATTAATTGCCAGTGAAGTGTTCGCGGCTGAGCACACACCGCGGCGCTGCGCTCACGAGTCACAAGGAGGGATCTGAAGGAGAAGGACGGGCTCCGGCAGCCCCTGCTCCTCCGAGCAGCCGACACGCTCCCCGAGCCCACCCAGGGCCGCGCGTGGGGACGCGTCAGCAGAGCGCTGCCGACCAGCTTCGTTAGGGCTCGTTAGCTGCTCTTTCCTTCCTCGGAGCACGCACAGGGAAAAGCACAGCGTGGACGTGTTTTTAAATACGTAATTAATTTCTGACTGTCGCTCTCAGTGTAGCTAACCTGTTTTTTTCAGTCTTCTTCGATGCGGGTGGTTTCTGTGCTCTCTCGTACACCCCAACGCGATCTCTCGGTACTCCCGGCAGTGCGGGTCCGGCTGTCCGGCTGTCCAGGCTGCCTTCGCCGCGCTCCTCAGACCCCCGGCCCCGAGACTTTGTGCCCAAAAACCCGCCTGCAAGAGGTGACAGCTTTCACAAGTATTGCCACAGTCTGGCTTTCCAAGTGTGCTAACTTGCCTTTTCCCAAATCCCAGTGAAAACACGGCTAAAGATCTTGTTGCACGTAACAAAAATGCCTTTAAGCTGCTTTAGCACCAAAACGACTGAACCTCGTAGGGCAGGAGAACCCCTCTGCGGGGGCAGCCGGGCTGGGGGAGAGGCTGGGCTCTCTGCCCCCGCTGCGGAGCCCGGGTCCCGGGCAGGGGAGGTTGTGAGGCGTTTGGCTTGGAGCAAAGCTAGCTCAGCTAATGGAAACGGGAAGAAATGGGGCCGGGATGGCTACGCTGGGATTTCCTTCCCTGCAATTTCTCCCTGCCATCCGACAGCCCGAGGAAGGCTCTGTGCATGTTTTCTGCAAGCACGCTGCGGGGATTTCTGTGTGTTGTGAAGCAGCAGCAAAGAAATCCGTCGGTGACAGCAAAACTGTTTTCTGTGGGGATCTTAATTTCACTCTGAGTGAAAAAACCCCCAACATTGCTCTTCTGTGGGGGGTAAGCTTATCTCTTGTCGGGAGAGGAAGGAGCATTGTGCATAACCACATCCCACTCAGAAAGAGGAGAAATCCAAGCCGTTTAAGCACAAAAAGAAACTGCTCCTTGTGCCGTGACTAACCTGCCTCAAAATGCAAATCGTTTGGTAATAGCATTCTCTTTCATCTATTCCCGGAGCATTTAATGCGTGTCTTCAGCCGTCTCCCAGAAGCCGTGGTGCGCCCTGCCTGCATTTCCAGGGCAAAAAGAAACAAAGAAATGAAAAAACCCAACAGGGGAAAAGTGTAATTCCCGCTGCAAGTGAAGCAGCTGGCCAGCTGGCCGTGGCACCTTTTTGGGTGGTGGTGGCTCACTGCTTTCCAATCCACCGTCAGCCGCCCGCGTTTCGTCCTGCCATTTCTCGTTGCCTGCAGAAGCGCAGGATCCTGCTCTATCCGGTGTTTGGATCAGGAGAGCTGTATCAAAACCTAGAAACTTTGAAACCTGGCAGAACAAATATTTTAGGCCACTCTCTGTTGGCTGACTGATTCAATTAGTATTTGACTGTGAAAATACCTTATTGTAGGCAGGCTATTTGTCTGGCATGAAATTATCTAAGTGCTTGCCCTGCTTTCACAATCGTTTCCATTCAGAGCACCATTATCGTTATGTTTTATTATTTGTGGGACTAATGTGTTCCCACGTGCCTTTATACAGCCTGGTTCTTGCTTACGTTGCCAGCTGACTTAATGGTGAAAACAAATGCTTCAGTTAATTTTAGGCATGTGTTTGTACTTTTAAAAACTTTCAGCTTTGTAATGAATGATTTAATATACAGTTACATGAATATACCTTTATACGAGAGTACAATATATACACAGTACATGTAAATATTATAATATGTGATATACAATGTAGCTGCATTAATATGACTGTTTGGGTTAAGTTCTCCCTTCGGATGTGAAAATTTAACTGTCTCTGCAATCAATGAGTGTCTCATAACAGCCTGATAAGTCTGACCCCCTGCTTGCATCGTGCTCTCGTGCAGCTGTCGTAAACCACGGGAAATGCCACGGGGAGCAGAGCTGATGGCAAACCCACCCCGCGGCACCCCGACCCGGCACAGCATGGCACGGCTGCTGAACGGGGCACGGCACCGGGTGTTTGTCCCTGTCCCAGTGCCCAGCGGTGGAGGAGTTCCCAGTAGGCGAAGTGCCTAACTGGGAAGCCGTGCCCGAAGCCTGCTGCAATGGGGCCGTCAGCCACGGGGTCTGTGTTGGGAGCCGTGCGGGAAGAAGGCGAATGTTTGGTTGGGTTTCAGCAGTCCGTGCAAACAAAGCCAGTGAAATGATTTGCTGAACAAGTTCTGACAAATTTATGTAAGAATACCCATGATCCCGGAAAGGAGCTTTACAGTTTGGATCAGCTTACGACTACTTATTTTCCATCTGTGGTCTTTTTCACTGCTGGGTTATAACGAGCTAGTTGGTTTGGGTTTCATTTTTACTTCTTTCACACCCAGTTGGAAAGCTTTGAACATATTGACAGCACCACAAAAAAGCTATTATTTTCAATTAGTTATTAAAGACGTCGGGATTTGACACTCCCTTGTAGTTCTGCCTGCCCTTGTTTCTTGAGGACTGTGTCCATGGACTTTGGGCTATCAGATACGAGTTACTAGTCTCGATCAAAGTCCAAACCAGTTCTCAATGAATTATTGAGTTCTAAGGAAAGCTATGTGCTATTTACAGGCACAGGGAACTTGAAACCTAAGACAAAACTTAACAAAAGGGCATGAAATGACTTACAAGTTTGGTATTCTGAATATTCTGATTTCTCATTTTAATAGCAGAGAGCATAGCTTTGGATCATTGATTCAATTTTTTTTCTTTCTTGCAGCTCTTGTACTAAATTGAAAGAATAAAATCTGGAGAGCTGTCTTGGCATCTAGCAGAGGTCTGAATGCTCAAGAAACTGTTTGAATAATGTATTGCTGCTTTCCTGACGGATGTCCTTAATATCAGCTCCTCTACTCTCAAGCACGTTGGAGCGACTCTTTTTAAATACTATATTGCACGACCAAGTATATTAGGGCACAATATCCTGGCTGGGAGTCAGAAGATCGTTCCAGCTGCCCGTTGAGTCACTGCAGTGTCTCGGCACGGCTGCTTGACCCCTCTCTTGCTTCCCCATCTGTGCGACAGGGCAGTGACAGTACCCAGGTATCCTGCGAAGCAATTTGGGACCCTGAGATGCGAAGTGGCAAGTGTCAATATTAACCTTTCAATACCCGGAGCTGTTGGTTTCAATGTTTTTCTTGTATACAGGCCAGTATTTTGTAAGAATTGAACTTTTTTGGAAGCGTATGTCACAGCATTGGTGGTTGTCAGTGTGCCCACGAGCTAATTTAGGGAGACCTGCTTTTTGCGGCACGCAGAACCAGGTAGGCAGAGGTCTGGACTTGCAGCCGCACCACGTGCAAGTATCCCGCTGCCGCCGGAGTTCTCACTGATCGTCTTTTAACCTCTCACAACTTTCACTACACTTTACTAACCAGCCTTCCTTCCGGAGGCTGTATTTTACTATCCCATGGGAATGCTCTCTGCTTTGTTTGTTTCCCCATGTTCCTGATAATACGATAGGTATTAATATTCAGTGCTCCGCAACGCTGTATGTAGCCTTGTGTCGTTACGGTCTCTTGGTGCCAGGCAGCTGTTACTGTTAAGTTATTCTCATCTCCTTCTTGTAAATGTCTTCGCATGTGAATAAATCTAACAAAGTGAACAATAAAGATATAAAATAACCTAGGAAAAAATATTAAGATATAAAATAATCCTCTATATCTGGATCTGACCAGCGCAGAGCAATGCGCCCTGTGTAACTGTTGTGCTGCCGTCGGTTGGCGTAACGGGATGCCAATTTACACCAGCCAGGGATGCCCTCCTGGGAAAGGAACTCGGGGTCAGAGGTGGTTTTATTTCTAGGACTTCCAAGTCTGGGATTGATTATATTAATGGTTGAGTCAAAATCATTTTGACATCTCCTCAGGGATGACTTGACCCTCTTGTGTGTGAAGTTGATGCTAAGTGAAGCTTTAGCCAGGCTTGTTGGTGAGGTACTGTAGAAGAATGGAGAGAAAAATGGTTAATCACTCTAAGGACCACATTATCTGAACAACTGGAAGTAAAACCATAATCTGCAGAAATTAAAATGTTAAAAAAAGAAGACAAAACATGGCAGTTACTCCCTTTTGAGCTGCAAATGTTCTTACCTTTTCTGAGCCATTAACTTATTACCAGCTAGAACGACCTGCTCCAATTTAGTTTACTAGACACCACTTTAAAAATCCCATGTCGCTTTAAAAATGAAGAAAATTTCATCAAGTTCTCGGTAACATTTTCTCTTTTCACTGATTGTTAACCTGCGTGCTGGAGCCAGGTTAGCCACTGGCTCCTGCTGGAGGTGAGATTCCTTGGGCATCTCTGTGGTTACCCTCGTTTTGTGCTGATTAGTTTGCTCTGGCTTCTGTGGCTCCTGCCCAGGCAGGGAGCTACAATCCTCCTTTGCTCAACACAGTTTTCACATGGCTTTATCTCTTGGGCTTCCACCTTCGGCTCCTGCCTCCCAGCATGGGTGCAGCAGACTGAGCCCTGCTCCTAAAGGCAAATTTCCGTATGGATTATACCACCGGGGTGGGTGTCACGTCTGCCCACCGTGCCTTGTCACCAGAGACTGCCGTCAGGATGAGGGCTGTGCTGCTGGCTGCAGCCAGACCTCCCCAGGAGCTCTGACCGAAGGTGGTCATCTCTTCCCTTGGTGGCCTCTACTGTCCTCAGCCCCTGAGCTCAGCTTTATTAACCCTTGCTTGGATGTCAATCCAAAGCTTCCAAAGAAAAAGGAGGGCAGGTGCTATTAAGGAGTGATTTTAACAACTCTTCTGTTGTTTTCTGTCAAACTCACTACTTCTGGTAGGTTTACCCTATCTTTTAGATCCTAACTCTACCAAAAATGTCTAATATTTTAAATTCTCAGTGTGCCTCACCTCAATATCTTATAGCCAGCTCCCACAGAAGGAGACCAGTCTGTTCATTCTGCCATTCATTCTTCAAACCCTGCTAACACACAAGAACTTGGAGATCATCAAGAGTTTAAATCCCCCATCTTTTATGAGAAATTATTTATAAAGCGCTGTGGGCGTGGAGAACGTTCTAAAAACAGGTCATGCTTCGCCTTAAAAAGTGGGCAGCCTGTGGGTCTAACTTTATGAGCTCTTCACGCATGTACGTAACTGCTCAGTAAACAGGGCAGTCCAAGTCAGTGTGACCTGCACTTAAATAACCGGTTGTGCCTCGTATAACGGGCCCTCAAAAGACAAACTGTGATTCTTCATCCCCTCTGGCAAGCTTAACCCTCAAGACTAGTGGAACACATACAGCCATGCACTTAGTGTCAATAATTTATTTGTGCATTAGTGCATCCAAATTTGGCCTGGGTCTCATTTAAAATGACGCTTAACTAAGTGACAGCCGTTCTTCTGAGGAGCAGGTGTTGCCAGTGCTTCTGCCAGTGCACTGCAGCTCCGGTTACCAGTGCCTGCAGTGATTCCTGCTCCGCCGGCATGCGGCCTTTCGTAAAGGATCAGATCATTTTGCCAAAACTAGGCAAAATCCCACCGATTTTGACTGACATCCCACTTCAGTGACTGCAGGACGGGGGACTTTGGTCTGTGATGTTATCCAAAGACTTGAGGGTGAGAGTTTGTTCTGCCCTTGACAGTCATGTCTTTCTTCAGTGGGTGACCAGCCTGGCAGAGCAAGTCAGCTTTGACTTTGATACAGCTATCTTTGAAGGTTATGCTTACATTTTGCCTTCGTAGAAGCAAGAATACTGTAACCCCAGCAGAGATTTACTCCACGTTGAGTGCATGAGTACCATGCCATCTACAACATCTGATACCACATGTGCTAGAGTGAGCTCTGCATGGATACATACCAGGGGGAATATGCCCAAAAAGGAAAGAAGTGAAGAGGAAAGTCACAAACTGAGCTGACCCACTGGATTTAGGGACATTCAGAGATTTAACAGCCTTTAGCATGCACAGATTTTGATGTTTGGATTGTCAAGCAAAAGTAAACTTTCAAGAGGCAAAAGCCTCGCATGTATGATAGTCCCATGGTCGCAGCCTCCCACCTTCTTGATTGCACGGATCATTTCCCTTGCTCCTGGCACAGCAATGACCTCCTCGTGCCAATTACAGCAAGGGGCTCCATGGGAAATCAGTGCCGAGGCCTCTCTCAGAGCACGCTGAGCCGTCTCTGAACGGGGTTTAGCATCTGGGCGCTGGGAAGGGACGCGCCCCGGGACCAGCCAGCTATTTCCAGACCGCTGCCAGTTGCTCTGCAGATAAGTTTGCATGAGGGATTTAGGCCAGTAGCCAGGAGCAATGGAGACAAGTAGTCAGAAAGGAATAAAGAGAGAAAGGCTGCTCTTCTTAATGAGTGCAATAAAACAATAAAAGTGCAATTATGCAGTAAAACTATTGTCATTTTGGGTTTAGAAGATAATGTACTAGGCAATGGTACTCATTTTAGCCTGTGTTTTCAGGCATCTTTTAGCCTCTGACATTCTAATTACGTACTACTATCTTGTTCCTGCATCTCTTCATTTTTATGGGTACTGAAGCATTGCATCAGGACAATGTCAGATCCCGAAATTCTGTACACTCACGCGGGTCCTTAACTTTGTTTTGCTTTGCCAGTTTGTGAACGTGCCTTGAAATGCAGTCCCTCCATCCATCACATTTGTCAAGGAACATGATAGCACGGAGAGAAATAATTACAGCCAAAGTGCAAGATGGATTCCCCGTGCTGAATGCAGTGCATCTATTTCTCTTGCACATGAAATCTAGAAATTGAGCATGAAATAACTTTTATCAGCTTCTTCCATACCTCATAGTAATAGAATAATTTTATAGAAGTTATAAATTCTATTTTCTGTTTGATTTTGAGAAGTGTCCTAATTCCTGTGGTTAAATTTTGACTTAATAGGTAGAAATACTGACAAACTCAGAAGAGCCTGCCTTGTTGGTGCTTTGTTTTTCTTTTTGACAAATATTATTTGCCCTCTGTCTCCCTCCCTGGTCTCCATCAGTTATTTTGGGAATCAGTTTGATGGTGGACTGTTAGAACAAAAGGATGAAAATAGACCTGTGCTGTTTGTGTGCATTTATACTTAACTCATTTTAATATTATGCCCTAGCTTTAGGCACCTATTTCTTATGTACTGGTACGTCTTATTGCTGTGAAGTTTTCGAGCTGTGTTAGACTCAGTTGAGTGAAGGGATTTCTGCTTTGGGCGGGTCTAAAATGGTCACCTGGGAGTTTGACCAAACTTCTTCCCTGTGTGCTAAAAACAAATGTTTTCAATGTTAGGTTGAAAATTTTAACTTGAAGTTACAACTGCATGACAATATAACACCAGAGGAAAGTCCTACTTTAACTGTAGCTTTAGGATTATTGCAGTGCTATAATAATCACCACCATCTTCTGTCCTTCAGTAAAGCACCATCCTTCAATTTTTAATTGACTCAGGTTTATTCTTAACAGGGGTTCATCTTGGGCGCTGGGATGTAGTCACTGCTTTTCTAAAGGTTACTATAAATCTGTAATGAATGGTACAGATTAAACACTGGTGACATTCTGTTTTCCCATCTTGTATAGATAAAATATTTACACTTTAACAGAGATCAATTTAGAAAGCAGGTGCAGCTTTGATGTTTACATCTTTTAATCAGCAGCCGTAATTAACAAGTTGTTTGCTAATGATTAATCACCTGCACAAATACCGTGTGGATTTGTCAATTTTGAAGTTACAGGCATCTTGGATGTTGGGTTTTTTCACCTTAAGATGAAAAATGACATAAGATGATGATGACAGTGTCCTTTCAAATGCTTGAGCTGGGAAGGCAGAGAAGCAGGACTAGGTGTTTCCCAAATACTAAGTAGGAAAGCCTAGTCTAAGTGGTGAAAGGTATCTTTTGCAGAAACACAGGCATTATTTATCAGGCTTTCGTAATTGCTCTAATGCTTTTAATATCATCCTCCCAGATGGCAGCTTTGCAGGGAGGAGGTTGGGGGTGGTCATTGCCTACACCCGTTAGTAGCTCCTCTGCCCCTAGGTCAGGTTGGGTACGTGGGTTGTAGGGGCTGTTGGGCATGGAGGAGGCTGGCCTGGCCTTAATGCTTGCCAATACCTACTGGCTATCCAAAAAACCAGCCCAGACAACTGCCACCCAAACAGGCCATGCTAATCAAACCACGTAAAGCAAGTCACCTGGATGCTGACCAATAGCTTGACAAGACCTAAGGTCTCTCTTCTTTTCGCATATGCCTTCTAACTACAGCTGGAAAAAACAAAACCCAAGATATTGAGCCCCACATATACAAGTTAAGGCAAATTCAAGATTCAACGCATCTAACTACCATGCAAACTGCCGCTCCCAAAAGGCCAGAGTCCAGCCTCTAGAACCCACAAAACACAATTACAGTAATTGCAGCAGCTGTCTACAGCTCCTTGCCCAGAGGAGGGCCATACAGTCTTTGCCTAAAAAATCTGGACAGATCAGCATATAACCATGTCACCACAAAGCTATGCTACCCCTGCCTTTAATGTTGCTACACTCCTGGGCAGGGCAGCTCCAACCCTGACACCCAGAGACCGCACACAGACACCACAAAAGATGTGGCCATGAGACGGCTGCGAGAGAAAATGACTCCCATAGGGAAGATGCCTCCGGCACAGAAGCCCTACGGTGCCACGATGGCACAAATGCTCCATGGCGTCCCTGGGAAAGAGAGGTGACCGCCACAGCCCGTTAGAGAAAACGACCGTAAAAAAGTAGAGCAATGGATGCGTGAGAAGCTGGGCTTTAAGACCTAAGACCATTAAGGACATAGAGGTGAAACACCTAAAGAAGACTGGGCAAGCAGAACTGGCCTGGCTAGTGCTTCTGAGGTTGGCTTTCAGCGTCAGCACTGCTGAAGGCACAGGTTTGTTCTGCTTTTGCCTTGGGGGCTTGGGGAGCAATGACGTCAAGATATGGAAAATTATCAGGTTAGGGCATGATCTGGATTAGGGGAAAAAAAATAGACAAGCAGGATGGAAAGAAGGCGTGAAGAGTTTGGGGGGGAATGTGTGTTAGTACTCAAACTTTTGGGATATGCCCAGTTCATTTTATTGTCAGACACTTTCCTCAAATAATGCTGCCCCGTGGCTCACTCTCTTTGTTTCTGAGTTTTTAATTCTGTGTCCATCAAGGTATGATAGCTGTTGGAGTCTGGATTGTCTAATAAGGATGACAATTATAGTTTGAAGTATTATGTTTTTGACTAGTTTGGTAGGAATTTGGTGATGTTTTCTGGCTCCGGGGGTTTCTCTTGGCCTCAGTGGTGTTGTGTTTCTGTTGTACAGAGCTAAGCCTTTTTTGCATGAAATAAGATTGTGTGGTGACTTGAAAGCTGCTAAAAGTAGCAAAATCAGAATACATTTGCTGCGAAAACAGGGGTTTATTACTTTTTTTGCAGTATCCCTGGTGGGCAATGGGGGCCTCCCTCTTTTGCTTTCACAGAGCAAAACCTGCGAATTTTCCTGTCAATGACAACTTTCTGGGGAATCTCATTAAAGCTAAACTCTCTGCTGTACAACTTGGAATGATTTATTTTTGTTATGCAATATCCTGCTTTCTGGTAACAAAGGCAGAGGTTGGAAATTGTCTCTCTTGCAGTGGCGTCATTAAGTTTTAATTCGCTACTTCATGCTATGAAGTACTCCGGGGCTTCATTTATTCATATGAAGGTTTTTTTGATGGTGATAAAGGTGGAAAAGCCTGTGTCCTCCTAGATAGGCTCCATGGGTGCTCCACATAAAGCTCACATGCTGTTAATGGCCAGATTATTTGCAGCAGTCTGTTAACTCATCTTATTACGAGACAGTGACTCTTACAGCTGGCCCCTTGAGCGATGGGGAGGTGTTGAGATGACTTGTCTGTGTTCTGCTGTTTTATATTACTGTGCCTCCCGTGGAATGAATGATAATGCCGAATCATTGAGGAAATAAGATTTAAGGGAGGTTTTGTGAGATGAGTGCGATATTTCAGAACAGGCGATTAGGAAATATTTAGAAGAACAAGACACCTTAATAACTGTCTTCAGTAGAAGTGAGAGTATCGGAATCCCCTTGAAGGCAAGGAATCGATTGCTCTGCAGTACAGTTCTGCCATCGATCGGTAGCCCATCTCTGTGGAGACAAGAGCTCGGCATTTAACCTCGCACAGCAGAGGCACGAAATCTGAACCTGGCGTGCGAGGAGCTTTCTGTGCTCCGCTTCATCTGTGCCTGTTCTCAGATGCCAGAATAAAAGCTTCTGCGCCTTAAAATAGTCTTTTATTTGCTTGTTTGACGGACTGATAGCAGCTGAATTTGTGAACAATTTGGGGATTAATGCAGTATTTAAGAGTATACCCTCCACTGGAGACAAAATGATGAACTGACACTAATGAGGGCACATGTATGGCGGGGAAGGAGGAAGCGGGAGTTACTGTTGATTATTTTTTTTGTTATTCTGTTACCAATATGTACCTTGGCTAACTACAGCTAATCCTGTATTTCTAGACTCACGAAAAATAATGATCTACTGTGTTCCTGCACTATAAGCTAGGGAATTAACAATGTTGTCTACCCAACAGCTGGAACTGCCAGGTGTTATTTCCAGCATGCAGCTACCAACTTACGTTTAAGAAATACAGTTTGCAACCTGGTACTGGTTTCCTGTGCCAGGCGCAGGAGTCTGTGGCTTACAAGGGGTCTTAAACCTAACGTTGTTGCAAATATTTTTCCTTCGTGCCACAGCAAGGAATGCTTTTGTGTGTCACTGGTGATAAATGGTCTCCACTGAGATGGGCTTGACAAAATAATTCTGCTAGCCTAAAACTTTAAGTATTTAGGAGGTAACTCTCTGCAGTAAGCAAGGGATTTAGGCACGTGGCAGAGCTGCAAGTGGAGAATGTTAGCCGGCTGGGTCACACTGCCATATCTGCAAATACCACTTGGTGTGTCCTCCTTCTAGAAAGGTCTGGGTAAAAAAAAAAGTTGTGTTTTTTCTTGTGCAAGCTCAGTTTGGTGAGAGGAGTGACTGCATACCCCAACCATAGCTTGTTTTTTGCCTAGTAGTGTGGCCGATGGGAAGCTGTTTAAAAAATTTCTCAAGTTAGAGCGACCACAGAGGTTCTTAGTGATGGCGTGATGAGAAGGTGAAAGCTGGCCCTGAACGAGGGGACACACAGAGAGAGACATAAATGCATGTCTGTGCCATCGTCCTTTCTGCACCTCTGCTCCCAAACTGTCCCCTCCAAAGCAAAGCTCTAGTTTCTTGCTCCATCATGGAGACGGTCACAACCTACAGCCCTTTATTCTGGGTGAAGAAAAGGGACGTGGCACGGTGACACAAACAACATCAGGGTTTAAACTGGAAAATGTCTTGATGCCATACGTCTGTTCGCTGTAAGCCCCCGTTGTAAAGGACAAACTGACTGCCGAAACGAGTGAGCAAAGCGCTAATCCTGCGATTGAAGGCTGCGTTTTAACCAGCCTGGCTCAATTGTCCAAGCGAAGATGCAGGCTCCGATAGCTGGGACTGAGGGACTAAAGCATTGGTTATCTGCAGGGAAAGGGATTGGTTTTGGAGCATTTTCTTAGTTGAATCTAAACAGTCCCTGACGGCTTTGTGGCTGAGACGGTCGGGTGCACAAAAGGGATAAAAGCCTTCATACAACCGACGATTTCCAGCATTTAACAGCAGCCCTCAGCTATTGTGAGTGGTATTATTCCGTACGGATTCTGTGATCTCTGTGCATAAGGATTTGGTCTGTTTTAAGAGGTCACACGTGAATATTAATTGTCTTTACAGCAAAGACACACCTGGCATTTACAATGTGCTCCTCAGCTTCCATATATGATTTCTTTCTACTTATTTGCAGTAATTTAAAGATCGATGCATAGCGATTAAGTGTGGCTTATAGAGGCAAGATTTTTTTTAAAAGTGCATATGAAAGTCTTCAGTGAAGGTACACTTCAGGATGGATCTCTTGATACAGAGCTTCTCTTTGTTTCTGCTGTTTAACTGGCAATGAAATATCACTTTGTCTTTCTGTGGCTGACTTTCTTCACAAACTGTTACACCTCCGTAATAGACTGAGTCTGTAAAACAAGATTCAATGTTCCAAAAGATGAAACTGGAGGCTAATCCACTACACATTTCTCCAAAATGGGGTCTCCTCATGCAAGACAGTTCACTATGGACTATAAAATTATTTTTAGGAAATGCACAAAGTCATCATGAAAACTAGAAACCTTATATCTGAGTGTGCTGCCAATTTACATTTACAGAAATGTTATTTAAATAGTAGCATGTCCAAGTAGTAAGTTTTTTAGCGTGTTTTATTAGGTACCAGTTTAACTGTACAGGGTAGATGCATTTCTGGCTGGCAAAAATGATTTTTCTCATTCCATAAGGCTTGTCAAAATTTTCATGTCTCTTCCTCCTTCATACTTGGAAGAGACTGAGGTCTGTCGAAGATTACTATCCCAGAATAGGAAATGGAGAAATGCAGATGTAGCAAATTCTTTGGCTGGTGGTGAGAGCACTTGCTTCAATCAGCCGCTTGAGCTTCCAGTCAAGATAAACTCTCTCCTACAGGACTTTTGCGGTATTCTGCATTTCTCCAACCAAATGCATGGACTTTTTAATCAGTTCTGGCCTATTACATTCTTCACTCAAGCTACAACTCTCCAGTGCCCTTCTCAGGCATCAGGTACATGTAAATAAGATGTGTAATTTTGTTGTTTACTCATTACAACCAACTTTCCTATCATAGGAGTTTATAAAAATGTGTTTCCCTTTGGCTCTTCGTAATGGCAGCAAAACCTAGTTGACTGTAACGCACAGGGGCTTTCACCTGGGAGACCTGAGGATGCAGGCGTGACAGTGCTGCGTTGCTGCTCCTCTCTGTGCAGAGCAAAAGGTCTTCCGAGATTTTCTCATGTTTGTCTTGAATTCTGTCAGAGCATAGACGCTACTCTGACGTCTCACGTGGGTCATCTGCAGGTTGCTGCCAGCCTGTGCAATCTGCTCCACAAGCGTGGTATCTGACTTTGCTCCATTCCAGACGATGAGTTCCTGCCTCTAACAGCAACGCTTCGCAGGATTATACTTTGATTTCTACCCAGGGAGGAAGACTTGGGCTTTACCTAAGCAATGCTTTTCAAAAAAATTAAAGTCTCCAACATTAACGTATTTCCTTTTTTATGATGAGGAAAGACTAATCTTGATTCTATTAGATTCCCTGAACCTCCACACATTGCCAGCCTTTAGCTTAAATAATATTTGTATGACTGATCTTAAGCTCCCACTGCTCTCGGGTACTTCCCGTCAGTATACTGCGAGTTCAGTGCCTGGGGCACAGAATTAATTTCTGTAGTAACCAGCTGTGATATCACAGGGAGTTGTGACTTCAAATGGAGAAGGAACAGATCAAGGCTTTAACTGGAACCTGGCTTTCATGCTAATGCCCTTTAGAACGAAGGGCCTACTTGTACCTTTGTTTATGACATGGCAGAATCATTAGAGATCTCCAGGCTAGTTGATGGGGAAATTAAAGATCTGCAGAAATGCATACATTTGGTTTAATGTCTAGAAATGGTAATAATTCAAGTGCTTCATGAACATTAAGCATTTTCAGCACCTTAATGAGGAAGAAAATATCAAAGGAAGTGGCCGTCTCCAGAGTTAATTGGCATTTCTTATCCCAAGTGTATCTTGACCATTATTCCCTTATCGGCAGTAACGTGGAAGAACATTGTTGTCTATCTTTGGTACTTTGTTTCCCCTAAAAATATAGAGATTCCTGATTTTTACCACGAGGGAGAACACAGGCAATTTAATGTGGAATGGCAAAATACCGTAAGAAGCTATGGGTTGTACGCAATGAAACTGGAGGGATTTTCAGTGACAAATCACATCAACGTAAGAGCTCAGGAAGGAATTGGCTTGCTTTAGCCTTCAGCAGCACGTCCTCTTCTTGGGGGATGTTCAAAGAGGCAATCTTTTTCCTGCAAGTGGGTATTTGCTATTCCCAAGTAGTCCATGGGGAATCAATGATATTGTGATGAAAATGCAGAAGCTGATTTGGAGGAGGGAGGTTTTGGGAGGAACATCCTCTTTGCTGCTTTTCCTGGGAGTGGCACGTAAGCGTGCATTGCTCCTGTGCTTCTCCAGACCCAACACAGCCTGCGCAGAGGGACGGCCTCTCTAGGGACAAATGGGAATATAGAAATTTAAAGGAAAGCGGTAATATTTTTTGTTCTGATCAAAATGTTTGATAAACTTCAGAAATGAAAAAAAATTGAGACGATTAGTATGTTTGCGTGTCAAAGATGTTCAGTGAACTTCTCTCCAGCCTGCATGGGGAAAGGAAAGGGGTAGAAGGAAAAATGTGCTTTTTAATGAAGGCAAAACATTGCAAAACCTCCTTGCTACAGATGTGACCAATATACAAGCAACTTGTAGGTATGTATGACAAACAGGCAATTAGTTATTTTCTAGATCCTGTCTGGAGTAAAGTGAAGATAACACCACGGAAGCTGAAATACAGAGGAAACCAGCCTTGTGTAAGTTACTGTCTTATTTTTCCTGTGTTCCTCAGGAGGACAGCATAGGCAGATTAGCGTTGTTTCACTGGCATTTGGATAACTTTTTGCAGAATGGGACTGATGTGAATCCCATTAAACTCGCTGAGAATCATTAGATTCACTTCATGGCTTTTTTCACCCAGCCCTGTAAAAGGTCAGCGCTCTTCATTGCTATTACTGTTTATTACTAATTATTATTGTTCAATATGCCCCTGGGTCTGCTACCCAAGTTATTCTAGTATCCATATTGCTGAGGAACAGGGATTTGGCAAGTGGCAGTACCTTACTGCCAGCCAGAAACACGGGAGGCTGGAGGAGATGAGGTAGGTGAAGCTGTAATGGTGAGAACACCCTTGCGTACACTAGCTACGTGCAGTTTTGCATGGATGTATTGATCAAATTAGTGGTTTTTAAGCAAAAACACATGGCCAGATCTTCATCTTATGTAGTTTTACGGAAGGCGATGAAGCAGTACCTCTTTCCTCCAGCTGAGACGTGGGCCGCTGTATTTGCCGCTAGCTGGAGCGGTGCAAGTGGAGGGCAGGAGTCTACACAAGCGCACACCGTGCAAGTGCTTCCCCTGTCCGTCCCCTGATGTTTCTCTGCTCGATCCGTGTTTCTCCATCGCTAGAGCAGGAGGCTGGCGGGTGTCCCAAGGAGCGGGCTGAAGGGCTGTGCTTCACGCACTCTCTTCTCCTCCGCCCCTTGACGCTGCTGCGGGCGCAGCTGGCACCAGCAGCCTGGCAGCAGGTATGGCGTGCCCTGCCCCATGGATCTTGCCTGTGATCAGGGCCTTGGCACGAATTCACCACAGGTTGACACCTGGGGGAACAAATACCGTTTCTAATTCCTGATTTGTATGGGATCTTACTGCCTATGTGAAATGAACAGAAACACCTCAGAACTTGCAGGTATCTGAAATAAATAAAGAATGGAATTTTACTTTGATACGTTGTCATTCTTATCAGTGACCGGCAGTTTCTTAACGTGGCCTCTAAGCTCAGAGCAGGAGCAGAGATCTGTGTCCGCTGTATGTGGGTACCTGTTTCCAGCAATGACCACTTAACCGGTGAATTAGGAGTAAAATTTCATTCTTCATCCTTACAGCAGTAAGTTATCACGCTAAAGCGCAAGATGTAATTTTTTCATCAATTGCATTTTTATCATGCATACATACATGCTTCATTATTGTCTGTAAAATTAGCTTGCCCCTTTTTAATATCCAGCTGCTGTGCTTGACTCCAGCCCGCTGTGGCAAATCACTCCACATGCCACTTGGTTGTGCTAAATTTCTCTGCTTTGAGTTTACAAGGTGAGACCAGACTTATTTTCCCTTTACTTTGTGTTAGGGAAGCTGTGGAGAACTAGCAAGTCAGCTGTGGTGAGCTGGCTGCTCATCACTGGGTATGTTCATTGCTGGAGATGCAGAATTTGTATTAGCTTCCAATTTAAAAAAATTCTGCGTTCACTTCAATTTGTGATGCTCCTTACTGTCCAGAAACACAAGTGTCAAGCACTGACAGAGCCGTTTAAAAATAAGCTCAAGAGGGGATGCTTGTGTTGGTCTCGGTGAAAATTGTTTAAATCCTGCAAGGCTCTTAAAAGGCAGAGAGCTCTTGAACTGTTTTTCCCTCCTGAATAAATTTGTGATTTCAGGCCTGTGGATGATGAGCTGATGGACATAAAACCGTGCCTGATGTTCTGCTGTTGTCATAAACCCTACAGCTTGATGGCCAGCAGCGCTGGCTTCTGTCCCCCTTCTGCTCTTCTCAGGTCGTGCATGACCCTGCAGACAGCGTCATCCATCTCAGGCTGCTTTCCAAGGTGGGTGTCCCAGGAGCAACATGGTGGTGTGAAACGGCAGTATGAAAAGGTTACACAGCAGCGCCAAACAGCACGGCTGATCTTTACGGTGCTTTTCTTAGGCTAGGAAAAAGAAAACATTTCTTCTGGGTAGGCCATTGCAGGAGGTGAATGGTTAATGGTCTTCTGCTCCATCCAAATCACTAACTTCTATTTACTTTCTCACTTTCCGTCCAAGGGAAGTTGGCATTGCTGTCATTTGAGCCGCTTACACAGACATCATACTTGACACTAAGTTAAAATACTCTCTTAGGGTGTGCTAACCCTTGTGGTATAGATGGCCATGCCCATTTTGATGTAGGGAAAGCTGGGGCAGAGTGAGGCTGAGCTGTTTGATCAGAGTTGTGAATCAAGGCAGTGGTGGAAAATTTCCCAGTTTTGTTTTATTCATTGAATTACATTTTTTCTGAGTTCCTGAAAACATATGCCAGCCCAGTTCCTGCAGCACAGAAGTCACTTCTCAATGTCATTTTCCATTATCTCCCTCAGAAAATGAGCCCTCAGCATTTATCCTTGCTATGCCTCTAACATAAAGCAGCCATATTTCAAAAACAAGGAACGGAAGAGAAGAAGGAACGGTGGAGCAGGTGGCAGGAGCTGTTAGGTGTGTGTTAAAGGGTCTGTAAGAGCGGTTTGTGCCCGCGGGTAAGGGTAAAATGTGGCTTTGCCTGAAGGACAATGATGCAGTTTCACAGTGACTACCTAGGTTTTAAAATCATCTTTCCTTCCATGTAAGAATGAAAACAAAACCTTTTAAGTACCTTTAAAAAAATATATTAAAATTGTGTCAAAAATGTCATTCTTGCTCAAAGACTGGCTTTATCTTTAGAACAGGGCTGCTTATAAAATATGCCTGAGACATCAGGAATATTCCTATCGGAACCCGTAGAGATCTGCAAATGTCCCGCTTGTGGCAAAAGCAGCACCAAAAATGGGTAACTCCCGAGGGAAGCGGAGAGGATGCCCGCAGGTTGACTGCCTGCCGTGTGTTTGTGCGTGCTGAGGCTAAAGGCTGGCCAGGAACCTGCCGCAGGACGGCGGTGGGGACGGGGGCACTGGCGGTGCTGGTGAGCTGTGGTGCGTTTTGCGAGACCCCACCACGAGCTCAGTAACTGCCTGCACGTTTCCTGCTGACCCCGCTGGGGGTTTATTGCTGATTTCTAGTCTCACTGGTGCGCTACCCGCGGTATTTCAATAACCTTCAAAGAGGGTTTTGTAGTTTCTTTGGTGTTTTGCTGCCTGGTGGCTCAGCAAAACGGGCACTTTGACTCCTCCAAAGCCGCTCCTTCAGTGCCAGCAAAGATCACTGCAACCACCCCTGGGGAAGTGCTTTGGCTTAACACGCAGGTTGCCTCACCGAAGGAGACAACACGGCGAAGCAGATGAACAGAGGGCACAAAAGAGAAAATCCATCTGCGAAATGTCAGGCGCATGACAAAGGGGAGGGAAAACTGGAGAGCTGTGTTATTTCTAAAACACAGCTATAAGTGACCTTTAAATGTTCGTAGCAGTCTGAAGAAAAGCAAGAGGAAAGTGTAAAAGATTTTGTTTGTTTAGCTAACTTCAGGTCACGGAGGACAGCAAAAATGCTGGAACGGTGCAAAATAAAAGATCCTCCTTATAGGCAAAAGTTTAAAAAAATTGGTCACAGGGGTTTTGCACTGTAACATTTCATTTAGCCCAATATATTAGAGGTTGTTGCTTGGTTGCAAGCAGAAGGGGGAACCAAGTACATCAGAAGATATCAGTTCCTGAGGATGAGTTTCTCTTCAGTAAAGCTGGGGTATGTCAAATCCTGTATCGTCTGTATATTTTGCCCTACTTGAGTTATCTCAAGTTATCATTTCTTTATCACTTTGGTGTGAGGCAATGAAACCTCTGCCTTCACCTGCTTTGATTTCAAGCATTAGCTCTCACCCCCTGTGAGCTAAATTGTTTTAAGGTATGAATGTAAAATTTTCAGCTAGACTCAATTCACATGTTCAGTGTAACTCCTACCTTTAATTATATCCTAAGTGAATTTACAGTGATTTTTGAGGGCTAAGTGTCTTGCCGAGAGTCTTTTTGCACTAGTTCTGGCCGAGTTGGGCCAAAATGAATGTTTTGGGGATCCCTTGCTTCCAAGTCCACTGCCAACCAGTGGGCTTTGCTTTCAGCCTTTTGAGTGCCAGGGTCGGTGTGAATGCTTCTCCCTCCGGTTAGCCAGGAAAACGAGGACTCAACGAGCCTGCTATTAGAGTACCAGAAAGGTAAGGTAAGACTCTGACATGCTGCAGGGTTACCCACTCCCTGCCTAGAAAAACCCAGTGAAGTCGTTAGTACTGACTACTGTATGAAGATGGTTATTTAGGCAGTAATAACAAAAATAGTCAAAGACCCTGGTGCTCTCTGCGCAGCTTTCCCTGGTGCAAGCGGAAGGGGATGGTGACTAGTCTGAGCATCAGGTGTGTCAATAAAAAGGCATTAGAAATTGCTTGTCTTGTTCACCTAACTCTTTGGTTCCTGCACTGTCAACTACTGCATCCTGGAAGAGCCAGGAATTGGAGAAGCTTGAGTGACCATCATAGCATCAGCAATTAGTAAAATTGTCTTTTATTACTTGGTATATTATTGTCTCCAGAGCAATATGTACAAATGTTTACGACAATGTGGTCCTTGCTGATGAAGTATGTGGAGAGAAAAATCTGTCCCCTTTCAGGGACTCACTTAAATGACTGCAAGGCAGTGACAGTTCATCTGCTGCTCTGTCAAAACACTGTGCCAAGGCTGAGGCTCCCTTCCTCTGCATCGCACTTGTGGTGTGGACTCTCATGGGGGGCATCTGCGGTAGCTTGATGAGCAGGAGTGGACTTGTCAGCTAATAATGTCATCCCAGAGACAGGGTGCCTCTACAGCCTCTACTTTTAGTGAAGTGTGATGAGTGGGGGTTGTCTTGTTTACAGTACTATTGATAAATAAAATATGCTTCTGAATCTGAGACTAATATTTGCTTGGGAAAAAAAAAAAAATCATTAGGTTTCTCTTGTAAAGATGAATGTGTAGTTTTGAGGAACTGTATCTGTGTCCCAGAATAGTTAGCAGCTGCTGTAATAATTCTTCTGAAGTTATAAAGGAAGTGACAGGCTTTCTGGGGTTTGTTTTGGTAGGAGTCCAAAAAAGAAGAAAATTGAGCTTCAGGCATCAGATTTGTCACTGGAGCTGGAAATGAAGGAAAGTCAGTGCAGCCCTGAAGCTTTGCTCCATGTAACAGCAGGAGAAAGTCTTGCAACTGCCCCTCCTGCTTGCAGCAAAAAGGGAACATGAATCCATGGCTGCAGTTGGTTGTGGGCCAGAGAAACATCCTGGGCTGGTCACATCTTCTAAAGACACTGTTTTGGAACAGCTACAGCTTGAAGCATACTCATCTATGTTGGTTCACGTAAGTCTCATTCTTCCATGGTGTTTCCCTGAAATCATAAAGCAGAAGATCCCTGTTCTTGGAGTGAAACAGGGAATGAGAATGGTTATAGCCTCCTTAAAACTTGTTCTGCCTATAGGGCTGACGTCTCTTGTACTAGAGTAGTGTTCCTGTTCTTCAGATCTTGTAGGTGTCCATCCATCACTGTAGAACACTACATAAATACTTCCCATACCTGATGTGGTTTAACCCCAGTTGGCAACTAAGCACCACACAGCCGCTCCCACTGGGAAGGGGAGAGAGTCAGAAGAGTAAAAGTGCGAAAACTTGTGGGTTGAGATAAGAGCAGTTTAATAATTGAAATAAAATATTAATACATTGTAATGTAAAAGAAAGCAACAAAAGAGAGAGAGAGGAACACAACCCAGGAAAACCAAGTGATGCAACCGCTCACCACCCACCGACCGATGCCCAGCCCGTCCCCGAGCGGCGATCGCTGCCCCCGGCCAACTCCCCCAGTTTCTATACTGAGCGTGACGCCGTATGGTATGGAATAGCCCTTTGGGCAGTGGGGGTCAGCTGTCCTGGCTGTGCCCCCTCCCAGCTCCTTGTGCGCCTGGCAGAGCAGAGGAAGCTGAAAAGTCCTTGACTTAGTATAAGCACTGCTCAGCAACAACTAAACCATCAGTGTGCTATCACATTATTCTCATCCTAAATCCAAAACACAGAACTATAGCAGCTACTAGGAGGAAAATTAACTCTATCCCAGCTGGAGCCAGGTCACCTGAACAAAATAAATTACTTTTTTGATCTAGAAATAGCCTAACCGGAAGAAATGGAGCATAAAATATTGCACAGCAGGTGGCAATGGTGAAATGATAAAAAAGAAACAGAAAATAGCTGTGTAGTTGCTTCTTTTTTTTTTTTTTTTCTTCCCCAGAAGGGGAAATGATTCACAAAGTAATTTGAGACGGATGCTTTGAGCCTTAGCAGTGTCAATTTTCCATGACTGAGGGGACATAGTGCTTAATCTACCTACTTGGTCTATGTGGGTAAGAAGCATCTTTTATTTTTATATTTTAATGAGCACGTGTAAGGCATACCAGGTTTCCAGACAAGCCTAAATCATAAGAATACTCCCAGAAGCTTTGATTCCTCCTCTAAACTCTCTGCTCAAAGCTAGAGAGGGAAAGCTGTAAAGCTGGCAAACTGTTGATGGACGTGTCTGTGAAGGGAGCCGAATTCATGCTCTGCTCTTGGGACTGCCCACACCCCAGCTGGCAGCAAAATGAGGTAGGAGAGAACCTGTGGGTGCCTTGTGTCTTTATAATCAAGTAAATCTTGTAATCAGGCATTTCTCTAGTAGCTAGTCTTCTCTGCCCAGTTTTTCTGCTGTCCGCTCTGCAGTGGTGCAACTCTTGGATGCGTCCTCTTGGGGACTGGGCACTGTGGTGTCCCTTTGAGGATCACGGGGAAACATAATGAACATCTGGATGTAGGTGAGGAAGGCGAGGAGACTCTTTTGACAACAAAAACTTCTAGGATGCAGTACAAATGCTGGGAAGGGAATTGATCCTTGCATAAATTCATCCTAACACATAAGCTCTACCTGATGTAATTTGGCTTTGACTCTGAATTTTGTGGACCAACAGCTTTAGCCAAAACCTGCTGAGTTTTCACATTTGGGTAACTTTGCACGTGACTTGTTTAGGATTCCCCTGAAGTCCCGGGTATTAAGGTCTGTAAGGAAGATGTTACTAGATAAGAGAAACTGCTGCTTTTTACTCTTGTGCTCTCTTGTAATAACCCAAGTTTTGTGTAATGTCAAAAGTTGTGAATTAATTGATCTTACTTGAACTGTCCTTCACTGTGTCTGCTGGCACTTTTGTACCTGGAAAGACCCAAGGATAAATGGACCATGGAAACAAACTACCTGTGAACTGAATGCAGCTTTCCCTGTTAAAAACCTGGAGGAAAGCTGCATTCTTCAATTCCCTCTGCACGTTTCTGTTCCAGGACTAGGCAGCAGTCTTGTATCTTCTCAAGAATCCATTTGGCACTTCTTGTGAGCAATAAAATCAAATCTGAATCAAAGGAAAAAGTAAACATGGACAAGAACAGCCTGTTGTTTTGATGTCAGACCAGAGCCAGTCATAAGAATTCTGGCTGAAACAGGTTTTTACTAGAATTTGATCAGTTGACATAAAAACACTGCAGGAGTGTCTCGGTTTTGAAGTTCCAATTGAGAGCAGCAAGATTTGGGTGGGAGCGAGCCTGGCTGTGGAGCACCTGGGGCATTATGGGCTTGGGTTGTGTAGGCTGGCAGAGAAAACCTCTCTGGAAAATACCAGAAACAAGATCACTTACATAAATCTGCTTTGGCACCATAGGGGTGTGCACTACAACAGTTACAGGATGATGTATTGTGTGTTTTATGCACTTTGAGAAGGCTTTTCTTAGTCCTGTGACTATATATGCATTTGTTTGAATCTTTTCACAGTTTTATATTTGATCATCTCTAACGATAGTAAGTTTCACAAGTTAATTGAATTCTTAAGCAGTTTCTTTTTTTTGTTTTTTCCCAGGAAAAACATCTAATCTCATACATTCCCCTGAAGATGCAAAGCTTTGAAATGTATTTGAGTCTAACGTGGAATTTATTTTATGACAACACAGAAGATACTTACAGATGAAAAATAAATACCAAGAATAAGTCATGCAATTTTCATTTTCAGTCTCAGGGCAGTGAGCCGAGTAGTCTAAATATTTAAGATAAGCCCTCTGGTACCCAGAAGAGCTCAGCATGGGTGGGTGCGTGCTGGGTGATGCCTGAAACCTCATGATGCCACGGGGACCTGTGCTGTTTTACAAGTAAGCTTTGAGGCAGATGGTCCTGCAAGGATGGAGCTCCTCTGCCCTGCGGATGTGCCTCGTTTGCCACGCGGAGCTGCGGGGATCGGCTGTGTCCCAGCTGGGATGGCTGTGTGCAGGGACGGGGGTGGGAAGAGCCCCATCTGTATGGTGTATGTTGTGCAGGACCCCCAAAGTACCTTATTTACCTACATAGTAAATAGCGTAAGGTGAAATTGTCATTGCAAAGGCTATCTTGACTATCCACTGTTGTCACCAACAATTAAGTGGAACTTTCTTTTGGGGGGGGGTTAGGATCTAAATGATCCAAGCCTGTAAGCTAAGACAGGGGAAGAGGTGGGGACAAAAGTAAACCCCTGATCCTCGGGTAATTCCGCTGTAAGACAAAAGAGTATCATGTCTTTCCAGTTTGCACCTTTTTAACATCCTCAATGAAACAATTTCTCCTGCTTATATATGGGAAACCTCAAACGTGTTTCTTAAATTTTGTTGCAACTGAACTTTCTCAGCATAATGATCAAGATTATTTGCTCTCCGTTGGGAGTAATGATCAACTACATCATGTCATCCTCCAAAAAACATCTTGCTCTTTAAGCAAACCATGCAATCTGCTAACATACCCAAGAAGTGTATCAGGCAGCACATCACGGAACCATGCTAATTGCTCTTTATATTATCTCAGATCACCACCTCTGAATTTGTTGTCTTGCTTCTAGGTCACTGCATGGCATCGCTTCTATGGGCGCCTATCTGTTGGCAAAGGGAATTGATGTCATCGGCTCTGAGTTGGTGTTGAACAAAAGATACAGCAGGAATATCAAATTTTTCAAAGATTAATAAGAACCATGTGGTTTTCAGTGTAGTGAATTTTCATTTTGTCTTCATCTGTTTCCAGATGCAGTTCTTTTTTTCACTACTGTCTTCCTTTGCTTTTATCGAGCTTGCTTCCTTTGGCCAATAGCATTCAGTCCATTTGAACAGCCTACAGGTTACCAGACTTTCATTATCACACTTTTCCTTACTTCCCCCTCTTGTAAAAAGCTTGCCATTTTACAAATTGTTCTTCATCAGAGATAATGTGCCTCTCTGAAATGGAAGCACTTTTCCCTTTACTTGTTCCCAGAAAGTGGCCAAAACACCTGCAGATGCTGATGGGTTTTAAAAAAGGAAAATCAAATGTTGTCTCAGCCAGAAGGCTGTTCAATTAACTTTTCCTGCTGGGAATTATTAGACCTGAGGCTGTGCTGTTGGGAGGGATCATTTCTTAGCATCAATGCTAAATGAATTAGGACTTTGTTGGTAACAGAACTTATCAGAACATGAGAAGCAACAGCAAAAACCTGAAAGTTTAAATAAATATCAGATGGAGTTCACTTTTGGAGGACCATGACCTTTTGCTGCGAAAAATATGTTTAAATGAGAATGCCTAAAATGTAGAAATTGTTATCAAATACATCAAGATTTGCTATAGGAATGCCAGCTGGTATTAAGAGCAGAAATTTTTGATGTTTGCTTATTTTTTTTTTCTAGAACTTACCTCTTCCTTAACACACAATCTCTGAATCCTTCCCTTATACTGCTCAGCTCAGCCTGTCCCTGGATAACGGGCAAGCAGCTCCCAGGATGGGATGACTTGCCATGGTGCTTACATCCCATTTCAAGGGCTCCGTGGACCACCGGTCAAAACCAGAGCCTGCCGCATCCAAGCACTCATTGGTTTCTCGGTGTTCGGGCGAGCACTCTAACTTGGTCCGGTGGCCAAACTCTGACATTTGAAATACAAAATGCTTGGAGAACATTAAAAATAAATTCAGTGGATTGTATTTCAAAAGGTAAACTCTCCATCCATGTAACATTTTTGGAAGCATTACTGTGGGCTGAACCCCAAACTCTTCTCTCGGGAAACCACTAAGCACATCATCAAACCCTTACATATCTTTTTATTTGAATCTTTGACAAAATCATGAGCAAACTGTATTTATTTGAGCCTAATTGTGTTTTTAAACAGAACAATATCTGCTTACTCACTTTTTTAACCAACGCTCTACCAATAAACCCTTCTGCAAGGCAAGGGTGCGTGTATTTGCACCAGTTTTAGCTGAGGCGTGTATCTGGCATTGTTTGAACTCAATGCATGACCAAACATTGGCCTCATTTCATGAACGCTTGTCACAATCCTGATCAACTTCACGGAATAAATAAGTGGGGTTGCCCTGCACTTTCTCTTCCTTTGACCCTTTTGCTTCAGAAGTCGTGGACTGATTTTGGCAGAGCTGATCACAGGTAGGAGGAAGCTGTGTATTTTTTAGAAATCTCCCTCTGGTGCTAAGGAAGATGCCGGGCTTGGAGCGATGCTTGCATGGCAAATAGCACGTCCTCCCTGCTGGTACACCTGCACGTGGGGCTGCGCACGGCTTTCCCATCACACTCTAACAAAAGTTATAAGCATCAGAATTTGAACACTTCTCAAAATACACAAGAGGAATAAGTTGTAATCAGTGGTGCATTGCCCTTTCAATTTAACTTTCCTTTTCTGCTCTAGTAGGTCACTTGCTTTTATGCAGTGCTTTCCTTCTCGATGCATAACTTTAACTTCTCTCTTTCCTTCAGACCTGCTCCAATTTAAATATTTCATTGCTTTCCAGATCTTCCCCTCTTCGGTTTCTTTTGATTGTGATTTGATTTTACTCAAGCCACTTTCTGGCACTCTGAAAACAGTTCAGCAGCAGCATCTATAACCGAGCACGAGATCCCAAGGGCAGCAGCACACGCGACATTTAACAACAGAGGAGCCAGAGCCTGTTTGCAGGGAAGCCTGACGGGGACTTGGGAGTCCAGCCTCCCCCCACCTCTGGTAACTCGCCTGTTTTAAAGGGGATTCTTGTGTGTTAACACTCTCCATAAATCAGCAGCTTAGTGTGGTGACACCTAATGAGTAGGATCCATTCCCTCATGAAGAGCAATGGTTTTCACTCGTCTCACTTCAGAGCGAAGAACCAAGTTTCCATGAGTGGCTTTGGAGCTGGTTTTAGGAAGCAGAGGTGTGCTTGTGGCTGGGGGGACTTCAGTTTCTAGGGAAAACGAAGCCTGGGCTTAGCAAATACAAAATGGCAAATTGCAGAAGCCCCGTCTACGTTGGGTGCAATGTGACATCTCGGCATCCATCACCCGGGACAAAACTAACAGCAAGTCACTGGGGCAAACCCATCCCTCAGCCATGTAGTTGCACTGTCTTGGGAGGAATTGCGTGCTGGTATAATAAACAAGAAACCCAGTCGTTACCTTGTGGTGTCAAATGATGAGCTGAATAATTACTGTGTGAAGGTGGTTTTTGCTTGGGGCTCCGGGGGCCCATCGTGCTGCCCAGAGGTAGCTTGTGCAGCCAGCACCAGTGGAAAAGAGGGGTATTTTTGTGGGGTCATTGTATTTATGTACATTGATAAATATATAAGTATTCAAATGGAGCAAAATCACACACTTTAAAATGATTACTCTGATCTAAAGCTCTTCTGTGCTTATCCTCCAGAAACTGGCTCTCTTATTTACCCTTCAAAATATGGTTTAGAAATCATAGAATCATTAAGGTTGGAAAAGACCTCTAGGATCATCTAGTTCAACCATCAACCCAACACCTCCATGCCTACTAAACCATGTCCCGAGGTGCCACGTCTACACGTTTTTTTAACTCCTCCAGGATGGTGACTCCACCACCTCTCTGGGCAGCCCCTTCCAATGCTTGAGCACCCTTTCAGTAAAGAAATGTTTCCTAATATCCAATCTAAACCTCTCCTGATGCAACTTGAGGCCATTTCCTCTCGTCCTCTGGCTTGTTACTTGGGAGAAGAGACCAAGACCCACCTCACTACACCCTCCTGTCAGGCAGTTGTAGAGAGTGATGAGGTCTCCCCTCAGCCTCCTTTTCTCCAGGCTGAACAACCCCAGGACCCTCAGCCGCTCCCCATCAGCCTTGTGCTCCAGACCCTTCCCCAGCTCCGTTGCCCTTCTCTGGACACGCTCCAGCCCCTCCATGTCTCTCTTGGAGTGAGGGGCCCAACACTGAACACAGCATTCGAGGTGCGGCCTCACCAGTGCCCAGTACAGGGGACGATCACTGCCCTACTCCTGCTGGCCACGCTATTCCTGACACAAGCCAGGATGCCATTGGCCTTCTTGGCCACCTGGGCACACTGCTGGCTCATATTCAGCCGGCTGTCGACCAACACCCCCAGGTCCTTCTCTGCCAGGCAGCTTTCCAGCCACTCTTCCCCAAGCCTGTAGCGTTGCATGGGGTTGTTGTGGCCCAAGTGCAGGACCCGGCCCTGAGCCTTGTTGAACCCCATACAATTGACCTTGGCCCATGGATCCAGCCTGTCCAGGTCCCTCTGCAGAGCCTTCCTGCCCTCCAGCACATCAACGCTCCCGCACAACTTGGTGTCATCTACAAACTGACTGAGGGTGCGCTCGATCCCTTCGTCCAGATCATTGATAAAGACGTTAAACAGAACTGGCCCCAATACTGAGCCCTCGGGAACACCACTGGTGACCGGCCACCAACTGGATTTAACTCCATTCATCACCACTCTTTGGGCTTGACCATCCAGCCAGTTTTTTACCCAGCAAAGAGTATGCCCATCCAAGCCATGAGCAGCCAGTTTCTCCAGGAGAATGCTGTGGGAGATGGTGTCAAAGGCTTTACTAAAGTCCAGGTAGACAACATCCACAGCCTTTCCCTCATCCACTAGGTGGGTCACCTGGTCATAGGAGATCAGGTTGGTCAAGTAGGACCTGCCTTTCATGAACCCATGCTGGCTGGGCATGATCCCCTGGTTGGCCTGCACATGCCTGTTGAGCACACTCAAGATGATCTGCTCCATAATTTTCCCCGGTACTGAGGTCAGGCTGTAGTTCCCCAGATCCTCCTTCCAGCCCTTCTTGTAGATGGACGTCACATTGGCAAGCCTCCAGTCAACTGGGACCTCCCCTGTTAACCAGGACTGCTGGTAAATGATGGAGAGTGGCTTGGCAAGCTCCTCCGCCAGCTCCCTCCATACTCTCGGGTGGATCCCAGCCGGCCCCATGGACTTGTGAGTGTCAATGGAAGGGGGTGATGCACTTCACTGTTCTTATTTCAATCCAGCCTTGTTAAACAGCTCCTGACGAAGGCTCAGCTGCTCTCACTTGCTGTTGTGGGAGAAGTTTGGGCAAATTGCTTTAGGGACTACTCCCAGGTAATTAAAACATCCTTTGCCTCTCACCCCTCCAGGCTGATTTGAATTTGTACTGAGAGTAACAGGGGGGAGTTAATGGGATTTTCTTGCAGGAACTTATTCTCTGGGGGATGAGCAATGGTGAAATTTGTTAAGAAGTAGGCAGAATCAGTAAACCTATGCTGTTGGGGTTGGAGTGGCTATGTGTGGTCAGGTCACAGAGAACCTCAGTCCTGAATCACTTGGCTGACTTGGGCCATTAGCTGGGAACCAGCTATTAAAAAAAAAAAAAAAAATTGTACCAGTGCTTGGCACATGGGCTTTCAGCTAATGAGCATCCCAGGGAGTGGACACAGCTCTTGGCAGTGCTGCCAGAAAAGAGAGGGAGAATCGCAGCATCTGAGCAGCAGTGGTAATGGAAAGTGCAATTAAGGCATATATGTCAGCTTCCTCTCTATTTGTAGCCCACAGATTCAATTAGCGATGCGTGCACGCAAGCTGGACGGGTGTGCCTCCGAGCTGGGCACGTATCTGCTGAATTCAAGGTGCCAAAAGAGAGACCTTCAGCTTGAGCTGTCCTTCCTTGCAACACTTGAAGCACATCCGTAGGAATCTCTCTGATTTCTGAGGATTTTTCTGGGTTTTTTGGGGAAGGTGATACTCCTTTCCTTTAAACTGGGGGGGTGCTAACTGCTTGGTGAGGCTGTATTTATGGAAGCGTAGCCCTGCCCCGAGGGAGCTGGTCCTGACCCGCGGGGCAGAGATGTGGGACGAGGGCTGGCGGGGTCCCAGCGCCCACGGGCTGCACCCATCGGTCTCACCCAGTGCTGATGCTTTAACTGTTGGGTCTCTTCACAAGAAACTCCTCTTCCGCTTTTAATTACTGGAAAATCCCCGGGATCAGAAGATGGCATCATAAGGTTTATAGCTCAGCTTTAGCTTGGATTCAAATGCCTTACTTGGTCAAAATTTGCTCTGAAATTCAAAAGAATTTCTCTGAATAAGTCACACAGGATGCAGTTTATCATCAGCGTGTGCTGTGGGTAGTCGTACTTACTCAGCTCTCTCCGCCACATACAGCCTGATAAAACAAACACAGCCAGACGCATTACAGACTAAACCAAATAGATAAATCCTTACTTTCAAAATTAACTAGGCAGTAAAGCGTGTTGTTTTTCACTAAACATCTATAAGTTGTAGCTGGATAAGGTATTTGTTCTCTGAATGGAGCAAGGGCTATAAATAACATACGGCACAGTCTGGATTTACTCTCTCCGACGTCTCGTAATGATGGTAGCGTTACAGGGATTAAAGGGAGAAGATGGTCCCTATAGCTGAGTAAGAATAAAATGTATATTGATGTGACGTCTGCGGTGACGGACGTGGCGATGGCTATTTCTATGGGGCGTGGGCAGGGCTGTGCAAGATGTGCGGCTGGGCGCCTGCCGGCAGGACCAGGCTGTAAATAACAGTTAAATACAGCAACACAATTCCCCCCCAAAATGTATAGACCTGTTATGGCTTTAGATGTGATTAAGAATGTATCAAACCTGGTGCTATCGATTAACCTAGCTGGCATAAAGATCTGGTTGAGGCCTGGGAGGGGACCTGTACTCTGGCTGAGATGAGGCTTTAAATGAGAGAAAACAGTCTGAGAAATTTGCTTTTTTGTACAATGAACAGCACAGAGCTCTAAAAGGAGCATCAGCCTTTGATAAGCTGCTTGAAGGACACGTGAGGCTCTACCTAGCTCTAATTTGAGTGAAGTATAATTGTACTAAAAATTGGAAAATATTCAGCTATTTAACAATGCAGGAGAGAAACTTACTGTTGGCTTTCTGTGAGCACCAAGAAAGAAGACCAATCCCGCGTTACTTATCCGTGCTGAAGCGACAAAAAGCCCTGCTGTCTTCAGTGTGTTGCTGAAGGTAGGATCTGGATAAAAAGAAGTAAGCTGTTAGTGTGAATGCCTCTGACTCGGGGCTGGGGCTGTGCTGCGCGTCCGCTGCGGTGCGGCTGGGTGTTGGCTCTGCAGGGCTGAG
Source organism: Ciconia boyciana (assembly GCF_034638445.1). Taxonomy (NCBI): domain Eukaryota; kingdom Metazoa; phylum Chordata; class Aves; order Ciconiiformes; family Ciconiidae; genus Ciconia; species Ciconia boyciana. The sequence goes on along the minus strand of NC_132943.1, from coordinate 1,927,223 downwards.
CATCGCTGCTGTGGGGCTGTGCTGTGAGCTTGGTCTGGCCCTGCTGAACCCCCGCCAGCGACAGGACGGTGGCTTCAATTTTATTATTTTTAAGGCTTCTGTGTGTATTACAGCGAGCTGATGTTTTGCTGCTAGGTCTCTGTTTTCCAATCTTATCTAACTTGTGTTTTATACGCATGTTAAGCCACTTACTGTGCTGTTTCTAGACAAGAGAAGCAGTGCACCCCGCGGTTAGCTGGCTGCCCGCATGGCGAGCGCTCAGGGGTGTGCAGCTCTACTCCCCACCAAAAGGCATCACATTAAAATCTGCAGAAATTAGCTTTGTGTGTAAAAAGTGGACTTAAGTACGCCTTCTTGCTACCCGTGATCCATGTTTCTCTTTCTTTCTCTTTTTTTTTTTTTTTTTGAAAGAGAACAAATACTAACAGGTTGCTGATTTAATAGAAGCAACTAGGAGCAATAGACAGAGGGGTTTGGCAAGGCGTGCAGCTGTACATGGACAGCTTTGTTTGCCTCTTTTATAATGATAAAACCATGGGCTGAGAAATTTATTCTTCTACACTTGAAATTTGTTGGGAAACATGGGATTGGCTCCGCTGCGGGGGGAATAAAGAAATTTAATTGGGTTGTTGCCTTGGTGGGTAAGACGAAGATCAGCAAAGATGAGTCCTCAGTGAAATTTTATAGGCAGTGGTAGAGTGGCTTTTTTCTTTATTTATGCAAATACGGTGAACCCATCAATCCTCTGTAAACTTGTGGGAAATTATAGACAACAGGGCTTCAGCCTTCAGCATAAAGGTTTCCTTGGATAGGGACAACAGATGCCAATGAAATAAAATTTTCTTCAGGCTTTTTCCTCTTGCAAATGACCCTCTCGGTCTCCATAAACCATGACGGAGCCTGTTGCCATGGCTCTGCTGAAGCTGGGGGAGAAGTTTCTGCCGGTTGTGGCGAGGGCAGGTTTTTGCGGTGTATAATCAGGTAGCTAAGCTCTCTATTTCGATCCAGAATGCAAAGTTTCCTCGTTATATGTTTCAGGAGATAAATAGCTTTGTTGAACGACTCTAATGACATGATGGCAATTGCTCATTTCAAGGCAATGTTCTGCTGTTGCAGGTTTATTTTTGTACTGAGAAAAAAAAGCAGAATGGTCCTATCAAAGGTTAGAGGATACAGTCCACCAAACTACAGAATTCTCATTTTTTCCCCAGCGTTTGATAAATCTCGTTAGGAAGCATTTCAGATTCCCTAATAGTTGTTTCTAAAAGTTTTTATTTTGGGCTACTAAGACAATGTTCACAACATTAAGCTATTTTATTAGTGTTTTGGGTTTTTTTTTAAATTTCCACATCATTTCAGGCTCCAGATTAAACAATTCTGCTGGTCTAATTGAATTAGAGCAATAAAATACCGGGGCAGGAAGGGTGGGTGTGTTTCAGCAAGCTGGGCACGCAGGGGCTCCTTGACCTTCCTTGTGGCAGGACCAGGACTCCTCAACTTCTGTAACTACTTTTCTCTGTTGCCCTTGGGCTGGTTGAGTTGATCAGGGTCTACTTTGCCCTTATTTCTCTGTGCCCTTATTGGCGAAACCAACCTGTTGTCAATACGACCTTTTCCCAAGTGCTTCTTTTATATCCGATATCTTTCGCAAAACCTTCTTACACCGGTTGTCTCGCATTTGCAGGTGAGAATGAGCCTAAACAAGTTAAACCTGTTAGGCTGACAGAGCTCTAAAAAACTCTTTAGCTTGGGGACATCTGTGCTCCGGACCTGGATATCGAGCTTTGGGATCGCATCTGCGTATTCCCACGACAGCTTATCCGTGGACTGTGTTCATTCGTTTTTGTCTGTAGCTGATTATAATTAAAGGTCTGGGTATAGAGTTACTTTCAGAGGTAAAGTAATGAAATACAGCTTTCATTGCAATGAACTTTTACGGTGTCAGAATTTGGCATTTTATTTGTTGTTTTTATTCTGATAAGGCTCTCTTGAAAGATGTGACATTTTGTACGGTTACCAAAATGGAAAATTTCCCCTGCAAATGAGTCTTATGGAACTGATTAAAAATGAGCATTTTGAGTGATCTCCCACTGCTGCTGCTCATCTCTCTGATGAGACCCAAGATACTGTGAGCTCGCTTCGTACCAGCCTCGCAGAGGCAATGACTTTTCAATTTTGTGAATTCTTTAATAATGTCTTCTACTTAATTGACAATCTGAGACACACATGAAACTGTTTGTTGCTTACCAAATGAAATGTCCTGTCTGTAAAGCTAATTCCCCATCACTCTTCCTAGCAGTTCTTTTCAGACTCGATAGAAATGGAGAATAAGGCAATCTGTATGCAGAAATGGAAACCTTTCAAGATGGTGACTTTTGCATAGATCTGCTCTCGTATTTTCTTGAGCCAGTGCAAAGATTGTCACCAGCTTCAGAGGGGTTTTGTGTCTAATTCTCCTAATCAACCCCCTGGGAACTAACTAAATTCACACTGAAAACTTCAAGATTGATAAAGAAGAGGAAAATATAGCTGCCTTTTACTTAAGCCTTAAAAGTTTAGCATTTGATATTCATGGCTATCTGAATATTTCAGGAATGTGTGCATGCATATATATTTTAATTTTTTCCCTTGTGTCACCTAGACTATAAAAAATGTGGGGACAAGCACCAGCCCTCAGAGTTCCGCACTTAAAAACCAGACTATTGTATCAATAACTCGCCTATACCTACCTCTAATTAACTGGGGAGACACGCTTCTCTATCCAGGTAAGACTTTTTGACTTAAGCCTTATTTTTACTTTTTAAACTCGGATAAGATGCTTGAAGATTTTATGCCCTTTGTCCTTCAGCTCACAGTTGGTCAGTATTTCTTCAGGGTTGTCAGATGATGTTCTGGCAAACGAAACTCTAGTGGGTCTTTTTTATCTGATCCCACCCAGTCTTTCCTCAGTCTAGGTTAAGAAAACTTAAGATCAGTGTATTTGACTCCAATGTAAAAGTTTTTCTTTACCTTCCCTTCCCAGAACAAATTACCCAGGGATGTGTCGCTGCATGTTCAGTTTAGTTGTTTATTTTGACATTGCCTAGATCTGAACTAATTTTTAGAGAATAAAATCAAAACCGAGCAATGATGGGAAGGAGTGAGGAAGCATTTTTACGCTATGTCTTGATTAAAAAGAACTGTTCTTCCAAGCAATCTAGAAAAATATTTGCTTTCCTGAGAAGACATTTTTAGACCATCGAATGAGCTGGTTGCTAGTTGACAAGACTGAGAAACAAACAGATACAGGTCAGGATCTCTTGGTTGCTGTGTGACTCACGACATTGTTGCAGCTGAAAACATTTTTTGACGGGCAACTTGTCAAATAAGAATTTCGTTACAAGAGAGCTCTGAATAAATATATTTTCAAGACATAAATTGCACTGTGGCCTCTGGAATGAAAATATGGGAAATGATAATTTCTAGGTGCTCTAAATAAAATAGCGGGGTGTACCGGTAGGTTTATGGATCTTCACTTCTATAACTAAAATGTCCATTTGACTGAAATAAGAACTGTAGTTTATCCAATTAATATTCTGGAATGTGCGATCATAAAATAACACAATAGTTTCTGTTGTGTCATGCAGCTCTTGCTGTCCTTGAAACTCAAGAGCAATGCAGGTAGGACAAAACACATAAGAGAGGAGGAAAAATACCGGTATTGAATTCACTGAGGAGAAGTAATACAGTCTCAAGACATCCCTATACGTGCTGCTGGGGCAAGCTGGCTTTTCACGCTGGGAACGGCAAGCACCGCTGCCTCGAGTGCCTGGCCCGTTGGTGGGACACGGTCCCTCTGCACACCAGCGTCCATGTGGCATGGCCATCCTGCCTGCCAGCCCAAGCCGTGAGCTGTCCCCACCTTCGCCTCCTACAAGTGTAATGTGGATGCTCGTACTATTTATTTGGGCGCTGCAACAAACATTGCTTAGGCTCATTTGCTTTAATGGCATCTGTGTAACCTTTGGGTGTGATACTCCATTGACGGTCACCATTTGCATCCTTCAGCAGCAGGTTAGCATTTCTATTCAGAAATGTGTTATTTTCATGTCTGCAATTGTATATTCAGTTCGTCTACAGCACACGTGAGCTTGCTTCCCAGCAGCTCAGCACAGACAACGTTTCCTAATCCGAAGCCTATTCCTTTCCTCTCCAACCCACTGATTTTGTTTGACACTTTTTTGCAAGCTTTTTGTGACAGCTGATTTCCCTTGTCTTTCCCCTTCCGTACTAGTGGATTATATTGATTTTGTGTCATCTGCACATCATGTTTCTCACTGTTTCTCTCAAGCTATGCTTGCAGGAGGGGAGCTGGGCGAGGGATATAAGCCAGGAGCCACAGGCATGGCCTGGAGCTGGCCCTGCAGTGCTCTGTTGGTTAATCTGCAGCATGGGAGAGGAGGAAGGATGAAGGATTTCTTTTTTTTAACCTAGGTTCTTTGTTTTGCCAGGTGCATTTCAAAAGTGTGGGCAACCTGTTATCTTTATGTTCATTAAATTTGCCTTTTAGTGGAGTTGTTACACAGGTCTGCTATGAAATAACATAATTTTTTCATGTCTCTCTAAGGGCTAACCAAAGGGCAGGCCCACATCTCAGGTCCCTTTTACATGTCTCGTTGGTGGGGTGGGCGTCCCAGCACTCCCTGTCTGCTGGGCACCCAAAGCCTAGGGCACACCATGACCCCCACATCCCTCGTAACAGAAACCTGCGGGAAGGGCAGTCCCTTCAGGGCCCAAAATGTGGGCAATGAACCCAAACCATGGGTTCCTGGCAGCGGGAAGGTTTTCTTCATGATTAAAGCAATCAAATGTGTGACTGCTGCCTGGGTTCGTTGGCTCTGGACTTCATCTTAGGGCTGCGCTGTTTGGAGTTGTAATGTACCAATCATTAACAAAATTCCCCCTTGCAAAGGACCCCAAAGTCATTAACCAGCATCATCGATTGTGTACAAATGTCGATCGATGGCTTCTGCCAGCGAGCGTGGATGCAGTCAGATCGTGTCCCTGCACGGCAGACACCCATCCTCTCGACTCGCCTGTTTATCTGTGCTAAACCCTGTGCTCCTCCATGGCTCCATCGTGGGCGCAGAGGACCAGAAGGGTTCAGTAAGGACCAGCAGACAGGCGCTTTTAACATATGCAATATATTTAAGACCTCTGCTTGCTGTTTTCCTTGTGTGCCTTCATTGTTTTGTTTTTTTCCCTCTTTTAACTTTGAATTATAACAAATCGTAGCATCATCAGCACTCACAAATTACTTAATATTGGCATTTCTGTGGATGGCAACGCATGCGACTGCAGGTTCAGCAGATGCATTTGCAGAATGTGGGGAGAAAAAAGAAGTAAAAAACCCACCAAAACCAACAAAAGAGCAGGTGACTATTGCTGTTGTTATGAAGCCCTTGCCTCCCCACTTCTGGATAATGAATAAATTGGCCACTTGATGAAGACGTAGAACTTGGATCAGGTTTTGTGTAGCTCTTCTTTTATAGACAAGATTTGCTTATATAGCAATTGGAAACGTTAGTCCCTTGATTTGGGGTTGTTTTGTTCTTTTGGTTTTGGCTTGGTGCTTGGTGTACCCTGCGTGGTGCCTCAGCCAGACTTCTCTGAGCCTCTCGGTTGGGATGAACAGCGAAACCTCGGCAACTCTGGAGTTCACTCCAAACTCATCTACTAATTTTCACAGCTGTAAATCATCGCAATCTTTGCTTGGGCTGGATACTGCCAAAACCCTACTTTAATCTAGAGAGTCTTGTTCTGCCTCTGCCCCCTTTAAAACACGATTTGGAGGTGCCAATGCTCCTCTGGCATGAGACGAGTGTTGCTGTCCTCAGCTCTGTCCATGCCGGGGCAGGAGCAGAAGCAAGGACGACAGCTGGGACGGGCTTACTCAGATCCTTCCTCATGGCTAATTGGATGTTAATGATCAGAAACTCTCAAACAGAATCATTTTACTCTAATTTTCTGGTCCTAATCCTGGGATTTTATTCCCAGGTGTCTGGGGATGATAAAGTACAGAAGGGAGGGAGCGAGGAAAGAGAAGACTCTCTCAAGGCATCAGGAATTCATCTGAACTTCTTTAATGGTTCAAATTACCCAAGAATCTCAAGAAACGGTGAGCGATGAAGAAATAGTCGTGTGACTGACATTGAAAAGCAGGGAGCAGAGCCTGCCCCCGTATGCCTTTCAAGCAGAGTTTTCTGTTCTGTTAATATTAAATTGAAATATTCTCTTAAGAGTCTCTTTCCAAAACAACAAGCTTTCCTACGTCCAAGTGTCCTTGTAGGAAAGGACTTCAAGGCATGGACTTTTGCATTATTTCCTTCTTTACTCCTTCGAGATAAATGTTAATAGGCTGGAATAATACAGGTTAAGCAGATTTTTTAAATAATTTCTGATAGCAGCAAAAGTTTCCCCAGGGCCTCTGCTGTGTGGAGAAGCAGTATCTCGAGCCACAAACAAAATTACCAAACGTGACCAAGATCTCCAGATGAAAACGAGACCAAACTGAACACATTGCACTCCCACTCCTCCTTTTGGGTGGTTGCAGTTGCAGCGGGGCTGGGTGGGGTGTACGGGGCCACAGCCCCCGTGCTGGGACGGTGGCACTCGGGGCAGTGTCCGTCGCACAGCCCCGGGCAAGCCGCGTGCCAGCCCCGCGCCGTGTCGATAAACGGCTTCAGGGATGATGACCCGTTGGTCTGGTGCCATCAGGAGAAGGCACGTTGACAACCAGTCGAAGCTGACTTTCCTGTTAAATATGGGAGGCTGGGGAAGGACCTAAAAGTACCTTGGTGGGAAGCGGGTCCCGCTGCTGCCTGTGCTGCAGGGGGCTGGCCGGAGTCCCGCAGGGCCATCAGAAGTTGTTGATAACATGCAATGACTGAGCCGGTTCGAAAGGCTGCTGGTGTGTTATGCTGAACCCAGTGGGGATTTAAAGTGCTCTGTGCAACTAAAAATAGCCAAATGAGCGCAGCCTCGTCTGAGCACGCTGATCCGCGTTTTTATGCTCATCCCATCCAGCTCTCGTACGCTTGTGTCTGAAGACCATGCAGTGCTCCAGTGAAGAATGAGAGGCTGCTTCCAGCCAAGGGGGAAGAAGCTCCAGGGCTCTTTGCTAACCACAAAGATGAAATGCCTTCCTTCTGTCGTCTTTCAGGTTCTTCACACATTTGTGTGTAGGGCCTCTGTCCCACTGGGTGTGATGAAAAATGACTTATGCTGTAAAAACAAGTCAGGATTGATCATCGCTTTCCTTAGCACTACATTTGCAGTAAGTGGGAAACTTCACAGCAGTGGCTTCCAGAAAATCCCATGGCAGATTGGTACGCAAACGGCTGTTTGCTGCAGGAGTTAAAAATTTTCAGTAATTAAAGGAGTTATTTCCAGCTTACCTGTTGTGCGCACTGGTCTACACCAAATTACTGGGCTCCAGGCTTGTCCTAGCAATGATGGGAATCGGGTACATCACCCAGCTGCAGGGATTACTCCTGGTTTTAGGCTGGGTCGTTGGCAAACGTGACTCCTGCCCAAGCTGAGCTTCGGCACGTTTTCCTGCCATCCCTGTGCAGACGACCAACAGTCGCTGGCTGAACACTTGCACTGCTTACGCTGCAGGAACTCGGGCCAGGTCCTGCTGCGTTGCCCTGCTGATGGTGGCAATTCCCGGAGCACCTCTCTTTCCAACATGCACCTTGTACGCGTGCTCCTGCGTATTTTCTTATGCTTGGAAAAGCTGGGCTGCACATATTCCCAAATCACTCCGCTTTCCCCTCCCATTTAGACTTTCTAGAGAGCCTGTAAAAGCACCTAAGCTGTTAAATAGGCAGTATCTTGCGACACCGAAAAGTTAGTCTTGCAATTTCTTTGTCCTTCTAACTAAAACCCAGCGTGGTTCACCCGAGAAATATTTTTTATATTTAGTTACAGCTTCCTCATGGTAAGTTTGTTTTCTTTTGATATATTTGTACAGCACCTAGCACGGTGGAGCACACCTTTTGCATTTGAGCCCTTAGGCACTGACACAATATAATTAGTAATTTTCTACTATTGCAGGTTCTTTTATGTAGCACCTAGCATCTTGCTGTTGCGTTGGCTTTGTGAAAAGCTCTTGGCTTTCGTTAAAAAGAGAGAGGGCAATGTTGTAACTGTTTGAAATACTTCTGGTACTACAAAAATAGATTGTAAAAAGTGCCATTATTAAAGTGACTGGAAGGCCTTTTTTCTACATAATCTTGGCAATGAAGATATGTCTCTATCAGATAAAAATAATTCAGCTTTTTGAATAACTTTCCTCATCTTTATGTTCTGTGGGTCAGATTTTTGCAAGGGCTCCCATTTTACAAACACAACCGTTCTGTTCATCAAGCTACAGTGCAGGAATAATCTAGCTGGCAGCTCTTCAGACCGAAATCCGGAACTGCTGTAACGATTGCTCATTTGCAAGGTAAGCCCGAGACCTTAATTACATGTACTAAATGGCTTGAGCGCTGAATAACCGTCTTCTCATTTTAATTAAACTGTGAAAACGAGTCAATAACTATCTCCTCCTTTCTTTTCTTCTCCATCCTCTATCTTCTACTAAAAATTAAGCCAGCTCTGGCATCACCCCTCGGGCGTCCCCCCGGTCCCCGCAGCAGGGCCACCCCTGCAGCCCCGCGGCTGCCAGCCTGCCAGCACAGACCTGCCCGCTGCCGCAGGAGGCTGGGGCGGCTGCTAAAAGCTGCACCGTATTCCTAAAACGGTCTCTGCTGTTTAATCTCTGCTCTCCAGGCCGCTCTTCCCGGCAGCGACGCCTCCCAGGCGCCGAGCTGTGTCCCCGCTGCCAGCTTTCCTCTCCAGCAAGGGGCATCAAGGGCTCCTTTCCAGAGAAACACTAAGACTGAAGTGAAGCTGGAAATGTTTCGCTCTTTTTGCCATCTTGTTGTATACCCAGGTAGTCACTATGACCCTGACACCCTGTTAACGGGTTGTGTGTGATACCACACAGCGTTGATGGATGGCGGCTTGGTTCGCACGGCCACATTTGCTGAGCTTGGGCAAGGTTTCACCACGCTTTCTTGCACTCAGCAGTATTTTTACTTTATGAGCAGCATCCTTGATTTCAGAGACAAAAGGCTATTTAAAGAAGAATGTATTGCTCAACATAAATAAAAGTGAAGCGTTGTGCAAAGTGTCCTAATGAGTCCCAGTGAGCTACAGGGAGGGATTTCTTTCCTCCGCACCTTTTCTGGGGGTTTTGCTTCCCCTGCAAACGTTGTCACTGTGCTGACGGATGAGCAACCAAGTGATGTGCACGGGTGGGCTTGGAGAGCGCATCGCAGGCGTGCGTGCGGAGAGAACAACTCCTGTTTGCTAATTTGATGTTGGATACTGAACAGGTGTTAATTAAGCAAGTTGTTTCAAGAAGTAGCTTTGAAAATTGCCATGCCCTTTCAGGGCCTCCTTGCAGTTAGAAGGTGTGTTTGGACCATCTTAGAGATGGGTGCTCAAGTGCCGTAATGAGCCAGGTTTTTGACCAAGGAATGGGTTTAATGTGTTATAAGCTATTTCACATCAGTAGGAAAAAATGTCCATGCACTCTTACACCTTGTCTAGTTTTGATTTGCTGCAAAATAGCTGATTTAAGTCTCCTCCCCAAGCAAGCCATGTGCACACCTAATTACCTGCGGGTGACATGGGCAGGGGGTGGGAGGCTGCAGGGAGTGGGAGAGTGGCTGGGGTGCCTGATTCAGGGCACCCGTCCGGGGCTTAAGGGGCTGTTTGTTCCTTTAACCCCGTCATACAAGGTCAGCAATGATCCTTTAACCTGGGGATGAAATAAATATTAAGAATGAGGTACTGTAAAAATGTCACTTTAGGAAAAGGAGCCCATTTTAGAGGAATTTATCCATTTTCTTTCCCTCCCTTTGTTTTGGGTAACACAAATAGAGTCCCCTCATCGTTACCTGGCTGACAGTGGCTGTTACTGTCTGTGATTAATAGTTCACTTGTGTTGCCAAACAGATGCTTTAATTCCATTTTAATAGGAGCAATGGTGCTGAGAAAATGCTACATGTACACAGTGAAAGTAGCTTTTCCCGTGAAAAATTATAATCTCCAAACTGCAGAGTAAATTCCTGCCTTTTACAAACAGGGACCGTTGGAGATGAGCACAAAGGCAGCCTTTATCTCTCGGAAACACTAAATATTTGGGTTTGGATGAATGCAGTGACTGTTGGGGGCTGCTTGAGCCTTCCCCGCTGCCCGAGAGGGGTGTGAAGGGGGATTTCGGCCGCGCCGTGGGGCCCCACACCTCTTCATCGGCTGCGGTGCCGGAGCTGGGCGGCGTGTTGCCGGCAGGGTGGGTTGCTGCGCTCTCTGTTGGGTTTTATCCACCAGCATTCGGGACCACACATCAGCTCTGCATCTCTGCGGCATGCCAGAAGAGACAGGGCACATCTTCCAAAGGTTAAAGATGAAAGGTACAATGCGAGGTAGACAGTTTAAAAGCTTAAAAAGAGAGGAAGACAGTTAATAGCTGTACGCATGACAGGGCTGACAGACCATGATCTTGTGCAGAAAATACTCTTGACAGTAGCGATCCAGGTTTTAAAAATCTGATTTACCCAGCTTAAAGTTATGTACAAAAAAGAAGGCTCTCCCCTATCACACTATTTTATGCTGTAATGAAACTGTCTTCTGAGCTCTCCTTCTAGCGTTGGTCTCTAAGCATCCAGCCAAGAGGTTACAGGTAAATTGATTGCCTCTTGTTGTGTTGTCTGCAAATGTGTTGCAGCTCTGTTGGTCTGCGATTGATTACTGGAAGCCTTCCTCCTCCTGCCATCGTGGTCACGGCACTTCCCCTTCCCCGTCCCTTGTTGCAAGATGCTGCTGCCTGAAGCGGTAGCTGTATGTGGCTGGACAACTGGCTTAGAAAAAGTATTTTAGCCCTGTTACAACTTCTGTCCTTGTGCAAAAGGACTAGCTTGAGAGTGTCCAAGATGCTGACGTTAACCCCAGCTGCCAGCCCGTTTCACCTGACGGAGTGCGCGTGGGTGTGCTGTGCATACCTATGTATCTATGTAGCCAGTGTAACAGGCTGTTTCTCACTTGCTTGCTCCCTTTGTCAGCCTGGGAACAGCTGATATGAGTGGCTTTATCAGACAGATTTTAGGAGCTAGAGTTGCATTATGGAGTTGCATCAGTTGGAACACTTTTATTTTTGTTTTGTTTTATTTTTTTGTTTTATTTCATAAAAACTCGTGTTCCAGAGCAGAAGACATCCCTTTCTAGACTGCCTGGAGGATCCTTGCCTCTGCTTAGCGTGACCCTTTGCAGTGACAACAACTGAAATAAATGCTGGGAAACTCCGACATGGCAGAGGACAGACGAAACACATCAGAAGATGCGGTGGCGTATAGTGTTGGTCCAAACAAAGCACACTTTGGTAGGCTTGGACTCAAAGATCTTAAAGGTCTTTTCCAACCTATACAATTCTGTGATTCTGTGATTCTGTGGCTTGCGTCTCTGCTTCTAACGGGTTGGCAATTTGTAATGTAAAATAGGCCATAAATACTCCATCAATGCTTCCCATCGCTGCCAGCCCTGTGGGACTTCTCAAGGTCTCCTTTGCATGAGCTGTCAGCTCTCCCTAAAAGCCCAGCTCTCTGATGGCTCAGCATACCCGAGCAGTTACTGCACTGGCAGTGGATGCTGACAAACCCAGGCTCTCCCTGCCCTCCTGCACAAGAACCGGGTTTTTTCCCCCTCAGACAGTGCTGATTGCTAGATGCTACATCTACAAGCATGACAGCTATTTTCTCCTCCAAGAGCTGGGCTGAGTACAAAAACCTCAGCTGGTGTGTCTGTATCTGAAGGAAACGTGAATATGGAGAAGGCAGGTTGTGTCACTAAGAGAAAATGTAATGAACCTTTCTAATGAATGTCTTCGGAGTGGTAAATTAAGCTCCTAAGCGCAGGCTGGGTTAGATGGTTTGTGCCCGATCGTATTTGTGAGATGTTCAGCATTAACACGTTGCAGAAGGACAAGGACTGGGCCGTGCTGAATGGGACGCACGCACGCAGCTCTTCCTGGGGGCTTCCAGCAGCTGGCTGTCTCGCACTTGCTGCCTGGCATCTCTCAGGATGCCTCGCTGCCTATTCTAGGTGTGTAGCAACAGTATATCCATCTTCTTACGTTAATTAACACCATAATAAAATTACTTATTTCAGGATGTGGTTACTGCTTTTTGTGCATGTAACTCTTAAAACCAAACCCCTGAGCCTTTCTGGAAGCAAAATCGTATGGTGAAGTCCCAACCACGCAAGGCTGATTTGGTGAATACACCAATGATTATGTAGTCAGTAAATTTTTGTGTCAAAGCGTAGTACTTCAATGTGTCTTAATCTGTGTATACCTCTCATTTTGGATTTCTTGTATTTATTTCACCATTTTGTGACCAAAAATCTAATATAAATGCAAAATTTGAGAGTTCTAGTCTACTTAAAAATGTGGCTTTTGAGGTAACCTGTTGTCTTGGCTCTCAACTTCTGTGAAAGGGTGCAGATTTCTAGCTATCGTGATCTGTTTTCTCCTGTCTTTTGAACTCTCCCAAAATGTATTAAATTTATCTGACATGTCTGTTTCTTATGCCTGAAAACATTATGTATCCAGAAGAAATATTTTCTTTAATTTAAACTCAAGTGGCTCATAGCAAAGTTTTTGAACAAGGTGCTCATCATTCCTAGGCTAAAGCCCTCTGGACCTAGCGGGAGAAAAATATGAATTCATTTGCTTAATAAGGCAAAATGTGTTAATTCTGTGGGCATTAAGGTGGCCTTTGAGCAAGTGAAGTGGAGTTCCTGGGAGACTTTGGACAGATGAGTGACACTGCTTTAGATGTAAAACTGGAACACAATATTTCACATGCGCTCAGCTGTAGTTGTACGGTTTTGTTCTGATTTACTCTAAGGTCTACGGCCTGTAGTCAACTGCAGCAACGATGGCTTGCAAGCTGTAATGCTGTGACTTTGGTAGCTCTGTTAGCAAGGCTTGCGTTTGCTGAGATGAGAAGCAGAACCGTAGCAGAAGTTCTTAAAACAGATAATTGGTGTTGTCTAAAACTAACTCCAAAAGCATTACAAAAGTGGAATAAAGAAAGTATATGCAGTGAGATAACTGGGGGGAAGCCTGGCAGACATATAATTTTGTCATTAGATACTGTTTTAAAAAAAGTGAGGGCTGTGCACCCATCACAGCTAGAGTTGGTCCAAGGTCAACCAGGCTCTTCATGGCAGATGGCTCTCCTGACTCCTCCTCCCTCTTCCGAACTCAAAAAACCCGTGCACAGTGCTCATGGAAATGGGTTCCCGATGCCTTACAAACACGTGTGATGGAGCGGGTAGCACTGGTCTGTGCACTGACATATGTGGCTACAGAAAAGTGGAGGAAAATTCACTCCATGCCTCTCGCTGCAGGTGAGTGCTGGTCTGTGAGATTTGTCCTCTCTGAACTTGACTTCCAATATATTCTCACAGAAGATGAGCCGAACGTTTGTGACTTCTTATTCAGTCCCAACAGTTGATGGGACTGAAAAAGGTGATCATCCTGTTTGGTGCTTGCTGTCTGCTCGTAACGACCTTGCCTCAAAGCCCTTCGTAACAGCCATGTTGCATGAAGTGGAGTTTTGTTCCTAGTCCCTGGATGCTCTTAACTTCTTCTGGAGCCAGGTAACGGGGAAAATGTACAAAACCTGAGAGAAATGAGGAACCAGCACCCAAATGGCTCTTGGCTGGCTCCCCCCAGCCCTGATCCAGGCTGACAAAACTGCCTGGGGAGAGGGGCAAGAGAGAGGCTGGTGAGGAGCGGGGCTGGGACCCCTTGTCCCTATCGCACCCACCCACCGTAAACATTTCTTCTGGACTGCCACAGCTGCCTGGAGAGGCTGTTAACACCTCTTTGGGCAAATAGACTTAATTGTGTTCTTACTGTCAAATAACTGTTGTTAAAAAGTTGGCTGAGGTCCTGCCAAGCGATTTTGAAGGGCTGAGAGAGTTTCGACTGGAAGTGAATATCCCTGCAAGGGGCTTGCGATGGACACTGCTCGCTTTGAAGGTGACTCAGAAGAGTCAAACCAGACGTGTATTTGGGTTTAAATATATTGGCTGATGTTTGACTTCCCATAATTTCTAAAAACCGTGAAAAGTAATGTTCAGCAGAGGTGCAAGAAGGAGTCTGTAGTAACAGTGCACTACTTGATCCTGGTATTTATTGTTGGTTTGCTAAATTTGAAGAGCATGGACCAAAGATAACCTTGCCATTTAAACAGGATAGTGGGAACATTACCACGCTGTGTTCCCGCAGCCAGTCATGAGAGTAATGTTTCCGAATGCTATTAAGAGGAAAATCACAGTAGGAGGGGAATAGCTCTTAGGTGTATCTACTGATTTGAAATATTTCCTTTTTTTTCAGCAAAGAAAAAGAAAGTCAAATTATTATACAGAAAATAAAACACGGTTCTCTGCTTTTATTCACCTCTAAAGGTAATAAAGTAGTGAGAACAAAATGCTGTTTTATTACAATGTCTCCTATTTTGCTTTTTTGCTCCCAAGATGTAATTTATATAGTGACAGAAATAAATATCAATCTTTAAATTGCTCTCAGTGGTGTAATACCAACATGTATTGCAGCTCTGATAACGTGCTTGATTTTTTTTTCTTGCTCAGTTAGTTTCGCAGTGCAATACTAAGTTGTATTTACACATATTTCTGAGCAATGTACATGATAAAGCTGCAATATAAATCAAATCCTGTGAGTGCAATGAAAGCCTACTACTCTGCTGCTGATTTTGTTATTCCCATTTCAGTCTCATATGGTGGCGTCTGTGGAAAAAGATTCTTTTCAAACCCAGTCTGGCTTCTGCTAGCTCTGCTTCAGCCTGATTTTATAGAGTTGGAAAGGAAAAGGACGTTCATCCTAAATACGTACCTCCTTGCAGGCAGGGAGAGCGACGGAACGCAGCGCACGGCACGCTGCGGATCTCTTGCGAAATGCACGGGGCTTGGCTGTGGGTCTTGCTTTGCTGGAAGTGGGGGTTCAGAGCGGAAACTGGGTCCTCTGAGGTGGGAAACAAGAAGCGATGGAGGTGTGCTCTACCCTGCTGCCGGTACCTCCATGCTCACAAGAACACTTCGAAAAGAGACTCGAGGCTGGGCCCATTCGGTTAGCAGGTCCATTCGGGAGATGTGCTGGGGGGTCAGAGGCTGGTCGGCTGGAGGCTGGTATCCATTTCTGACATAAATCCCTCCGGGCATCTTTCTTGAAGCTGTGCAAGTTTTATTAGCAGTATGCTCAAAGTCGTTAATCTTGAATTAGAGCTTTGATTTATGAAATTTGCTTTTGAATCTGCTCCTAAATGTGAAATAATGGGAATAAACATGACGTGCATTATTTTCCGTGGTGGTAAATGTGGCTGAGGATATTTTTGGCAAATCAGTCCTATCCCCGCAGCCCAGCGTGATCCCTTTGCGTCCCACGGTTTGCAACAGCTTTGTAACTGCGGGGCACAGTGGTGCACGATGAAGAGGAGCATCTTGTCCAGTGGCTGGAAGCCGTCTCTCCCTTCTTATTCTTTATTTTTATGGTTATTCTTGATCTGGATCACTTTAGCAACCTTGTTTACAGCGTGGCCATGTCAGTAAAGGCATAGGTGTTTAAAAAAAAAAAGAAAAAAGTTGTAGTGAGCGGCATAAGGGGAGTGGGACAAACAGCAAAAGTTTTTAGTTGTCGCTGTTTGGAGATGTGATGTGCATCTCCACGCTGAGAGGTGATTCCTTCTTTCTCCGAAAGAAATTTACTTCCCATTCTTTCACCCTTAATTACATAAACTCATGACACAGGGCATCCAACCCGTCCCATGGAGGTGATGATGATAGATAGGAAATACTTCTGCACTGTGGTGAAAATGGAAACACCTTGTGTTCGAGGCAGCAGGTGAGCAGCGTTTTCACACATGCTTTATTTTTGCATTGTTTAATTAAAATCTAACATGACATTGAGTTCAAGTTGAAAATGAGTAACCTACGTTGGAAACTGTAGTGCAGCATTTTTGAAAAACAGTGAACCCACCCCAGTTCTTATGTATTTTCCGTCTTGCAAATTAATTACTCTTTTAAGATTAGTTTTCAGTAGGATAATGTTGTCTCAGCTCTTCGTTCTCTAATTTGGACACACAGTCCAATTTTAGACCCATTTGAAAGATGTGTGTATTTCTCAAAGATAATTGTTTCCATTAAATATCATGAAAACCAGCTATTGCCAAGGGAAAGAAGCCTAAATTATGGCTTTTGCTGAATAACGTGCTACTCCGTGTGCTGGAGTCACTTGTGCTAACCTTCGATCGCTTACTGCCCTAAACCTCTCGTACTATTATTTGTGTGTTTTGACCCTCGTGGTGTGATTTTTCTCCGGGGAAGCTCTGTGTGCCTGCTGGCATCCTCCCGGCACCACGCTCCGCATACGTACGCCATGGCGGTTCTAAATTTAGGGAGGTGTCTAGGAGTGGTCCAGCTCGGTCTGTTACTCCACGTAGGGCTTTTGCTCAGAGCCCTGTCTATGTATCCCCTGACAGATATGGATCAGCAAGACTGACGCTTCTACTGCTATTGCTCTTAATTAAGGCTGGGCTAATTGCCCTACTGCTTGCAGAATACCCTGCATGGGCATGCTGGAGCTGCTCCCCGTCCCCGGGACTCTGCCCCCAGCACCTGGCTTTGCTTATCCATCGTGTCCCCAGCCACGCTCATCGCTCCTTCCATCTCGCTCAGGCAGCTGGTACAAAATAATACTTACAAAGTACCTATCCACTGGAGGCGGAGGGAGTTTTTTTATTTCTTTGGTCTGGTCTCCTGCAAAAGAAACCCATTGTAACCCACGTGTGAACTTTTAAGCCTTAACAATTTAATTTGTCTGGCTTTTCCTGGCGATCTGCATGGTGGCATCAAAACACGGGAAGTCTGCTCAAGGACGGTCAAAGTTGCATGTTTCAAAACTGGTTAAGGCTAATTCTGAAAAAAGCCCTACTGCAGACGGTGCTACACGTCTGCTGCCCTTGAGGTGTCATTTTCCCTTTAATAGAGATCAATTCAATAAAGCTGTTTTTTCTAGTTAGCATCGTAGCCATCTTCCTATCTACCCCTCTCTGCCCTCTGCGACTTGACTGACAATTTTTGAAGAATTTATTTTTACACCTGGGAATGTCGCCAGATTTGAGCAGTTTCTTTTGTGGGCAGATGCTTCACGCTGTCCATGTGTTTGTGCAAGCTCATGCTGGTTATGTCAGGTTCCTAATTTTTCCCTGGATTATGTATTTAAAGAAAAAGGGACAGGGAAAAAAAGACTTGAAATACATTTTAAAACACAACCCAATCCTTGCTCCGTGTAGACTTAGAGTAACATATGGCTGGTGTCATGGTTCCGTTTTTAGTTTCGGTTTACTGCACTTTCTCCTCATAAAACCAGGATGGACCTTATCTCTTAAATCTTATTTGTACAGTGCCTTGGGATGTGAGACAGGAAAAAGTACTTTACAGAGTTTATTGTGTTTTATTATTGTATTGTAAGCTACCCAAGGCTACGGAGTTGTATAACCCTCTATCCAATAAGGCAATGAATAATAGACAGGCGTAGGAGCTGCGTACATAGCTTTCCATCTTGTCCGTGTGAAGCCCCGTTATTGGCTTATAACGAAGAGGGATGGGGCGAGAGGTGGGATTGAATGTCTTTGGGTGCCATCTGCACCCCGACCCTCTCGGGGCTCCACCACTCCAGGCCCCCCGAAACTGGATGCAGTTTGGGGGCTCTTATAGCATATTGCATCACTTCAGTTCGGCATCGACCATGGAAATGAAATTAAAGGCTTATCTCCAAAAAGCCTCCAGGCTGCAGGAGCTGCAAGTGGAGGGGGAAGATGGGGATTTGGCAAATTTCTCTCCCATAAGGAAATGATAGCTGGGGGGGTAGACAGTGTTTGTCTGCAAAGAGCGGAGAGAAGCTCTTCTTTCTGGCCCCCGGTCCTCGGTTTTCCTGCACCACAAACCCACAGAAAGAAAGAAAACCACATTTTTCACACCCAGGCTGTGCGGCTGGCTGGGGATGCCCCAGCGCTGCCGTAGCAAGTGTGAACGAAAGAGCTGTGGCCAGGTGTGCTTGCCAAGCAGGGTGCACCATGCCGGGCGGGCTGAGCCAGCGGCCGGCGGCCGGTGTGACGATCTCATGGTGGGGTGTGGGTCCAGGTCTTGCTGCAATTGCAGAGGCTGCTTAGCCCCGCTTTGCATGGTTTTGAGAGCTTTACAACGTTCAAAACCACTGGTAGTTGTTCCTACAGGGGTCAAGGTCACCCGTTGTGCGGTAATCATCTTTTTACAAAAATATGTTGGCCAAAAATAATGCGCTTTGGTGAAGAGCTTTAGCAACTATGCTTTGTGCTTTGATATCGGGCAAGCATTAACTTCCTCGTGTAGAAATGCATTAAATTTCCTCATGGAAATTTGGCTTCCGTTGACCGGAGAATTTTGGTTTAGTCATGGGATTAAATATAAATTAATCAAAGCTAGAATTGAAGCTATTCCATTTATTTCAACAAATACTGGATTGATTTAAAGAATAAAAAGGGTTTCAGAAGGCTCGTCATATTGAAAAATTTTGGCCAGATAAACAGTAGCAATTAGTTCTTAAGGGTAGAGAGCATGAACAGTTTAATTCTAAACTCAAATGTTTATTTTCCAAACAAGATATATTCAGATCAAATAAAACAGATCAAAAAATTAATCTGTGCAGGGATAAAAACAGTTTTTACCGTGGTCTGCTTCTTGCTCCTAAACCAAAATGTAAATTATTCACTAAGTCCAACAGTACCATGCATACTTTTGTGCTTAATTGATTTAAATAATATTTTTACCTCTAATCTCTCAGTGTTTTTATTATTCCCATTTTTCAGAGGTGGTTGATGTTATTCCTTGTGCTCTTGTACAGGTGGAAACTGAGGCAAGGACCCCACTGGTCATAAAATGAGTTTCTTCTGGCTGCCCACAGCAGCTGTTACGGGGGAGGCGGCGTGCGGTGCGGCACGGGGACCTGCTCTTGGTTCAGCTGCGGTTTAGCGTGTCCGCGCTGGGTTGGATGTCCGATTCACTCCCCTTCAGCTAATTGTTATTAATTTAGTCTATTTAAATTAAGTCTTCAAAATAAACGCAGTTGGCTTGCAATTAGACTAGAATGGAAATTGGTAGAGTCATCCGACTGTTTCTCAAAACCTTTGTGAAGTATGATAAGAATTTGGCCTTATTATAAGACTAAATTATGCCTTAACTGCAGCACAGAGAGCTGATCTTAAAATAGTGCAATTTGTTTTCTCCCGCTTGTTCCTTTTACAAACTGCTAAACTGCTGCTTAGTGGCCCAAATTATTTCAATTAAAGACATATTCATTTAACTTTATCTTACTTTAAATATGAATATTTTCCTTAAGGAAAAGCTCGGGTAAAATGCGAAGATACTGACATAAGGAAAAGGGTTTTGAATGTGCAGAAAGCAATTCTGTTTGGAAATGATGGGCAATGGAAAATGAAAATTCAGCGGTAGAAGCAGTGGCCACATTTAGGGGTGAGTACAATTAACCACCACCATGCGGTGAATTACGCAAAGCTTCAAGTCTCCAAGCAAGGACTGGATAACCCTCTGCAAGGTGCCCCAGCTCTAAGAGGAATCGTGGTCTTGCCGGGCAGGTGCTGGGTGAGTTACCGCGCTGTCAGTTAGCAAGAAGCCTCGCAACATCTTTGTAGTGGTTTCTGCAGACCTTAAAATGAATTAAATAATTTTAAGAAGAAATGGGCTTATCTGAACACAGCACTAAAAATTTAATTTGTTGTCTTCAACTCCACAAACAATAGCTGCTGCAGAATGAAAGACACGAAAGGACATTACTTTTAGCCAATTAGAACAATTGTAGAAAGGGATGTTAGACTTTATCTCGGCTTCTGAGTCTAGCGATGGGTTTTTCAGTTTTATTATTACACTCAACTATCTCACAAAAAAAAACCCCAAACCAAACCAAAAAACAAACAAACAAACAAACAAAAAACCAACAACCCCAAACCCCCATATCCAAACTTACTGGGTGTACACAAATAAATCTCTACCAAATTCTGTAGAAATAACTGAAGTCAAGGTTAAAGCCTCATTTTTATTTATTCAGAGATCTGCTGAAGCTGAAAGCAACCACTTTTGAAGTTTTTTCAGTAATGGCTGTATTATTGTACTGTGTAAATGTAAAGACTTTCTAAAAATACATTTTATTTGTAAGGTACTGGGGTTTTTTAATGTCATGTAAACGGGTTGTTCTTGTTTGCTCTACTTTCAATATTCTTCCAAGCACCCGTGGTTTGAGATTAGCACTTGATGGACCCGTGGGATCTCCACCGATAATAACATTTCGCCAGCGGGACAGGACACCAGTTAGCCCTGGCTGTAAAATATCATCCTGCTCAAGTCAGTGCCATGGGTGGTGCTGGCATCAGCGGGGCAGCAGTCAGTCCCGGTGCTTTTAGACTCTGCTTTCAGAGGTTTTAAATTATTTTTATGCCTGCGTGGCCTGTTTTGCAGAGGTTCATCTATATTCATACAGCTGTCTGTAAAATTGAGTTTCATTCCAGAGTTCTCTAGCCCCTTCGTTTGCAGCGGAAGCTCCAGCTCCGTCACTGAGGAGGGCTGTTAGTCTTCTTGAGTAATGAGCAGAGCTGCCTCACGCTACCTCCTGCACAAAAGAGGGGCTGGGATCTTTCCTACCAAATTTATCTCTGCCTTTGCTCTGGGTATAACACCAGGGATGAATTTGGCACTCTTCCCATATTTTCACTTGGGGGAAAAAAAAACACAACCACCACTTCTCTGTTCCAGCAACCATTTCTAATTTTAGTTTGCTGGAGGACAAGCATGATAAATAATTCTGGTTTCACACAATAGTTTTTCTACGTAACTGTTGAATTTTTTCCCCACAGTAAACACTCCGAGCAGGACATTTTTTTCAATTATCTTTGTTGAAATTCTCCATAGGAAATTCTAATGACGACTTGTCAGCCTGATCTCTCTAGTCTCTTACATTCAAAGAACTCTAGAAGCAGCTATGCTTTTCTTGATTTATATTGTTAAATTAATCAGCATTTAGATCCAATTTACCAAAGGAGGGTGTGCCTTCACTAGGCTGTTACAGAAAGTAAATGATAATTTAATCGGTTGGAGGTAAGGAGAGTTGCAGTGTCTTCACATCTCTGCAGCAGGAATGTGTGAAGAAGAGCAAATGCTGAAGAGGGGGTGAGGTGGGAGGATGACCTCAGGACCTCGGCATTAAATTTTTTCAAACAAAGGTAACATTTTTATGATTTATGATTTAAACCACTTCTGGGGCACTTCTCAAGCAAAGCCAAACTGAGGAATTTGGGCTCCAGGCGTTGCCCTGTTTGTCCCAACATGGTGGAATGTCCCATTTTGTTAATGGCCTCAAATGAGAGAGGAATGAACCTGTTGCATCTAGATTTTGGATACACAAATTTTGATGGGAAAGAACTATTATATGAAAGATAAAACCAATTTCACCTTATGGCTTCTCCAGACCATTTTTAAACAGCACTTTGGGGTTCTGGACATGCAACTGGAGCAGCAAAGGTCTGGTTTGTGTTCTCCTTGAACCTTACAGCTGCTCAAATGTGGATTGTTCCTGTGAATTTTCTCAGAAAATTTGACCCTGGTTCACGCAACTATGAGGATGCGATCAAGCACTGCAGTGCTGCTCTTCATTCTTTTTTATTTTTCTAAGAAGTCATTAAATAAGTTACATTCTTAGAAACTCAGTAAAGCCCTTATCTTTCATATTGTTGGATTTCTATTGTATTATGCCAATGCCACTTACTGTCTTTCCTTTAGGCAAAGCAGGAGGCACGAGGGTGTTCCCCCGTGCTCAGCTGTGGGGTCGCTGGTGGTGTGGGCCATGCTCTGGAAAAAACAAAAGCAAAGCGTGAAGCTCTACCGAGGCAAACCAGCTAGGTAGAAATTCTTATTCTTTTCCTTGCCTAGATGTAGGCTAATTTTGTTAAAAAGGTTGGTGGTTGGTGATCACTTCCATCTATCCCAGCAACCTCTAGATCCACTCTCAGCAGGTGCTCAAGCGTTGCGTGTGTCTAACCAAGAGCTGCAATCAAATACACGTGCTTGCTTTTCCATTTTTTCTGCCCAATCTCTGGCTGTTGCTTCTCTCCCGAGCCCGGTCCTGCTCGGGCTCATCGCTTTCCCCTTCCCTCCAGCCTCTCCCCGGCTCTGGGTGCATGCTCCCATTTCATTTTAGCAGAGGCACCTCTTTGCCGTCTGCCCTTGTATAAATCAGATTTGTGCAAAATCTTAACCTCATGCTTTCGGGGTAAATGCTGCAGTTGATCCTGTCCTGGCCCCCTCCGGACTGGGGGCTCCCAGCAGGATTTTGCAGTACGTGGGGATGCAATTCATCATCACAGGCTCAAGTGCTCCAGCATCCCAGACTTCTCCTGTTCCAGCATCCCAGCTCACCCGAGTGCCCTCACGGTGCTGCTTTGAACCTTTAGGCAGTTTATTTTAAGAAGTGTTGCATAGACTTTTTTAAAATTATTTTTTAATTATATATGAAGAGTGTTCAGCCTCGCTGTAGAGCTGGGACAAAACCACTGAAGACTTGTTAAGTCTCCCGAGCACCTGCAATCCGGGCAGCAGCCGGCAAGTGCAGATCTGAAGCCCGATACCCATTGCCCACGACAGGGTATAGTTAATCTGAAGTTTACCTTCATTTTTATCCTTGCAAACTTTTCTTGGAAGAAGCAAAGGAAACCAGGGCTCCACGGTAACAGAGTGTTTTCCATCACCAGAAATTAGCCCGTATGGCGTACTGAGCCTCCTCCACGAAGGACGGGGCAGGCTAACGGGCAATCTGCTCGTCAGCCACCGCTGCCCATGGGATGGAGACACTCGGTGCGTGCCTGGGCTGTTTGCTGTTGTGTTACGCTCCGTTTGCTGTTTTGTTCCAAATCCCACGGGTGAGCGGTAAACCTGTCATATCTACAGGATTTCAAGTTAACTTTGCAGCTCTAATGAGGCTAATATGATGCTCCCATGCTCAACAGAAGAGCATTATCTGGATATTTTATGTGTCACCTTCTGATGGAAAATTAATTTCAATATTCGGCAGCTGCCAGAGGTCTCACTGTTTCTCCCAGGATAATGCCTATATCCTCGCTGGCAGCATCAGCCCCTTTTTGGGTCTATTTAGATAATTTACATAAATAACTTCTCCTTTCCCATGATGCTTTCTTCATGCTATCCTTGAATTGAGGCAGAAGGCAATGTGACTATTCATCATTTTGAGGTTTCTAGTCTCTGGCTATCTTTTAAGACCCATTTATGTGATAAGTGTTCATGCTTCTCATATTGTGGCTGGGAAGAAAGGTCAGAGATTTTTCAAAACTAGCAAAGAATCAGTCTTTTCTGCAGACAAGCACTAAGCCAAATGCATTTTGAACCTCACCCCCAAAATGTGGGAAACGGAGTTTGCCGGATTGTCCATGTATCTTCATCTAAACCAAACTAAAATATATTTTTATAAATTCTTAAAATTTGCAAGGCAAGGGGATAGAAATGATGAAAAAAAATCACATCTGTTTTGCTTATTTTTATCAAATTAGGTTCACTGAATCTGCATCACAACATATATAGCTGTGAGAGTCTTGGTAATGTATTTTATGCAGATAGTGTGTATTTAAAGCAAGATTATGAACAGAAATTTTGAAGTCAGATTAAACCTTGTTAGCAAACCATCTGTCTTGCGTGCATAAGTTGTGAGTCTCTCGGAGAAGCCTGGTTGCTCGTGGTTTATGTCTCTGCTGATGGCAAAACCTGTTGCATCAGTGAAGGTCGCTCTCTGCGTACGTTCCTCTGGCCCGGGACACAGCACCTCGCTCCGCGTGAGCACGTTCGGGTCTTGGAAACCTCCATCTGCACCATCCGTGCCTGTTGCTGTTGCAGTCCTGGTATATATGTGAAAATAAATCAATATGAATTTATGAAATGGTACAATGGTACAGTATGAAACTTGTACCAAGACTCCTGTCACTGGTTGCTGCTGTTCTCACACAATGTGGGGCCCTGACATTTAACTAAAAGCAGAGAGAGTTGTCAAAGGCAGGTACCGCAATAAGAGGGAACAACAGACTTTAATTTTTTTTTCCCCTTATTGGCTCTCAGGAGCAAGCAAAGACCTTGGGCAATGGGAGGCTGCTGGTGGCATTATGCATCCCTTTTAAAACAAACCTCTGGCAGTGACAGTGAAATCTTTCTTGGGAATTGACTGCTTTTTTTCTGGAACATGAAAATTACTAAGTTCAGAGTCTTTTTTTTATTAAGCTGTGGTCTTTTCAATATGCTGTGTTTTCTATTGATTTTATTTGCTGCTCTTTGTTGAAGAGTTGGACTTTCAAATTTTAAACCTGTCAAAACATGAATTCATCGTGGAAAAAGCAGTCCGGGAGTGTCAGATGACTGGACCCCACTGGTAACACAAGGGGTGGATAATTGAAAAGATCAAAAAAAATGCCAGGTTGTGGACGACTCTCTTATGCTTTTCACTGCAAGGCTGATGGCCTTGTTTAATGAAGTCTGTACATCTGAAACGCTACTAAAGGAAGTATCTTTAGCAGTAACAGAGCCAGGGGGATTTTTTAAAAAAACTCTCACATATCCTCGTGTGGCCTCTGGTCCACTAGCCATCATCTTGCTCCTGTGTGTTTCTTTAAAATGCTTTTTAAAGATGCATCTCGGGCCAGGAACGCTTTGCTTCCCCGCAGCTGCCCCATTCGGGGGTATGAGAAGGACACAAGTGCCCCCGCCGGCAGACGGCATCGCAGCCTTGAAAGCTGATAATGGCTAAGAGGTAGGTCCTTGTTCAGGAAGGACTGTATCCCACCAGATGAAGGTGGTTTTCATATCTTTGGTTGCCTTTTACAGGAGGAATATAGATTGGGCAGTACTTGGAGACACACTGGCCGATGTGTGGACGTATCTAAGTTTTAACTTTGATGAGGGTGTATCCAAGTTTTAACATGGTCATCTTCAGGCTTTCCCATCAGGGCGCTGGAGTGGCTGTGAAATCCTTACGGAGCTTCAGTATTTTCTTCAAATAATAATTAAGGAAGGAGAACGTCACGGGTAGAGAGCTGGACATGAGAAATGCAAGGTGGTGGCAGTCTGCTTCCAAAATCAAGCTGGACCCAGGCAGGCTGGGGATCTGATGTGGGACCCGAACGTCTTGCAATCAAAAGGTGAAGAACTTGGTTTTCCTCTTGCTGATACCTACCTTGTTCATGTCTGTGGGGCTGAAATGTGGGTGGGAAGGTAATGTGGCGCAGAACAGAGACCATACAGTAACTGGGTGAAAGAAGAACCTGAAATGAGACCTCACATGAGAACGATAAAGGCAATTTGAAGTAATCTGACTACTTTAAAAAAATAAAATAGAAAACCAAGGGCTTATCAATCTTGTTTAGATTAATTTGCTTGCCACATCCAAGTTCGGGAGGGCAACTCAGGGAAGGGCCAACGATTCAAGTCCTGATGGAGTTTGGAAGGTGCGGGTCTATGGAGGCATTTTTGTCTGCAGCCTCGGTGGTCCGGGGAGGTTTGGCGCACAGACTGGGGGTTCAGTGTTTGGTAGCTTGGCTTTTTAAAACAGACATCAGCCACTGTGCAAAATGTCCAAGTGAAACAAAGATGTTCCACAGTGACAGGGCATCACCGAAGAGTGCCCTGGAAAAAATAATTGCCCTGCAGCAATATTGAAACCTAATGGATTTTTCTGTGCAACTCCAAGGCAGGCAAGAGAGAAAAATCAGCTTATTTCACTGGGCACAAAGTCAAGTCGTATTTCTCCCATGAAGATGTGTTGTAGCGACTGCATGGTTATATAAAATGCTTCCATGATAAAGCAAGTTCTTAATTTCTTTTATGCTAAAATTGGTATGTAAAAGACCAGAGAAAAACCTGGGATATTTGAATAATGTAGGAAATGCCATCGTATCCTACTGTTACATAAATTCACATTCTCTCCCTCTCTAAAATCAATTGTCCTGGGAAGCAGCATTACATGCTGACACACGGAAGCACTTTGTCACAAGCAATTATACCATGCTACAGTAAATTGCCATACAATCTATTACGTTATGGGGCACTCGATCTGGGCAACGTTGTTCCCCAAATCAGCCTGCTTAGATACACATTAGCAGAAAGGGGATTTGCAAGATTTTCCTAAGACTTTTCCAAATCAACAGGATTTTCAAAAGGAAATAAAACTCAAAGTACTAAATAGGAAATCTTGATACCTGTTGAAAAGACTGTTCCTTCCTGAAACAGGAGAAATGGATCTTTCAGTAATACCCTCTCACTGGAGAGCACCTTCTAACACAAGTCGCCGACCTGAATTAATCCGGTATGCCCTTATATTAGAATATATTCCTGCGTGGTTTGTGCAGAATACTGGCCAGCCCTATCACCGACTGGGAGACAAAGCTGAAATATTCCCTTATCCAGTACAGGGGAATTTGAAAAACAGGATTAACATAAGACGCTTTAAAACGGCATTTTGGCGTTCTGCGGTAGCTGGAGTCCTGCGCCGCGCTGGGCTGTCCCGGCGGCTGCCGTCCATGGCAAGCGTGGCCGAACCCCCCCTCTCCTCCGGGCACCCCATCTCTCCTCGGCACAGCGCAGCAGCTCACAGCTGGGACCAGTGCAGCAGGGAGATGACTTATTTTATTGCGGCTTCCCTCGTGTTTGCCATGACTAGCGAGCTGGAGACCTTCCATTGCAGTGCAGGAGGACCATGAACAGAGGTGGGCTCTGTTTAAATCCTCAGAACCGATGAAACTTTGCTTCGTCTAGACTGTAATCACTTGCACCCAGGTGTGGTTTAAAAATTTCATATACACCGTTTGTTTTCTAAACGAGGAGATGTTGCTGACTGTTATTTGAGATAAGAGGAAGAGCATGAAAACCAAAGCTGGGGTGAGGGGACATCTGTAACAGGTTTTGTCTTTTCAGAATCTGTTTTGGAAAACGTAGTTGATAGGGTAAGTATTGATGGATGGGATGTAGCAGGAGGACTAACAGTCACTGGAGATGCAGTTAAGGAGTGCTGTTGTCTGAGAGCTCAGAGCTCCCTCGAGCCGCATCCCTGTGCCGGGTCCTCCTGCCCGTGATGCCAGCTGCTCTCTCCGCCTTGTGCCTTTCTCCTCTGGGTCTCAGGTCTATTTATTGACTGTCTGGGCCGCGTTTCATGAATTGAATAATGCCATTAAATTGGTATTACAGCCCTGTGTAATAACATTTAATGATGCTATCCAAAGCCAGATAACTCTCTATTAAGGGCTTATTAATAGAACTCCTTGGAAATCCTTTAGCTGAATCCACTGACCTATCTGTGTACATAAATGTGAAGTTTTTGGTACCTGTTTTGTACTTTGGCTGGCGTGCCTCCCACAGATTTTATGTAGGCTGTAATGACTATGCAAAGGTTATAGTTTTTAAGGAAGATATTTGTGTTCCTTTTATGACAGCTGGATATTTTCAGTTGCAAAAAGTAAGCTGAGATAATAGTTGCCTTTGCACAACGGAGAGTTTGGCTGCTCTCAAGGGAAAGCATTTTATGGCACTTTAACTTCTTCATCACATGCAATGTTTATCCCATTTTTTCCCAACTGTAAGACTTCTCTCTACGCCAGCATCTCCAAAACCAGTTGTGTTTTGAGCACTCCCGCGGTGGGAGCATGCAAGCAGCTGCTGGCCAGCGGCGGATGCAGGAGGGGGCTGTGCTCCAGATGTGCCCGTGGAGGGGGCTGTGCTCCAGATGTGCCCGTGGCAGCCCATTGCTGCTGTTCCCAGCTAACGAGAAGGTTATCCTTTAGCATATGGGCTGGGAACCCGCTGACTCGTCCCAGTAACGCCGACTCTTTGCTCCGAGTAGCTGGGCATCGTGATAACATCCGTTCTCTGTGCTTGTTTGCAAACGCTTCGGCTGAGAGAAGTGGAGAATGACGGGGGGGTTTCATCATTTTCGCCCCTGCTGTTTATAAATTACTTTTCCCGGATGAATCACTTTATCTGTTAAGTGCTGCGCTTCTAGCTAGTTTTGTCATCGCTTCTTGTAAACCGTCCTTTCCTTCTTGCCCTTTGCTTTCTTATTACATTTTTGCATAGCAGTAACTTCTTTGGGCATAATCCATAAACTGCAGTTCCTTTGTTCATTATTGCCCGTTCTGACCATCTTGACAAGGACTTTAGAAAGCCTCTGGAAAGGCTTGCTCATTTTTGCAGCCTTACCTGGGTTTTTATTCAATTTGGAGGTCTCATTTTAATTCAGTTTCACCTTAGGAACATGCATAATTTTGTAGTGATTTAATTTCTTTCTTCCCTCTGGGGAGCAGAGAAATGCAATTGCACTTAGGTTCCTCCGGCAGCTCCCATCCAGTGCTCGGCAGAAAAGTGGGGTTTGTGGCTCCTGTTCAGGCCGCGGAGCGTGGGGGAGCAGGGTCTATGTTAGCGAATGGCACATCTTCCCCTTCCCCTCCCTTGCAGCCCCTTTGCCATAAGGACCGGGTAGCGTGTCAGCACGTGCACAGGCTCCCCGTAGCTCGGTCACGCGGGGCAGAACCACCAAATGTCTGCCGTCCCTGAGCTAAACTTCACAGCAGCAAAGCAAGCACCGGCAGAGATGTAGAGGGGACGTGGGGCTCCGGCTGCCCCTGCGCTGCAGCCAGCAAAATGCAGGAGCCGTTCCCAGCGTGGCTGCGGGCTGGGCAGGAGGTGAGGTGATGGGGTTCGCGTGATGTCTTGGCACCGGCGTCCTCAGTTGTGGCTCAAAATACAGACTGCTCCCAGATGCAAAGCGAGGAAGAACCCAGCTTAGACGATATTTTTGAGCATTCTTATTTTGGGAAATAATTAACTTCTGCGCTCTTGTTTCAAATCTGCTGCATATATGCTTGGTTTTGAGAAACATGACAGCTTTACCTCACTCTTACGGAGAGGTCCCCGAGGCAGTAACCATGTTTAATTTAGCAGTTAAATTAGATTGGTTCCAGCAGCTGCATTTGTGATCTTTGGAAACATGACCTCTGGAGATGATCTCCTCTCCCACGGATCTCATCTGCATCGCCATGGCTTCTGCAGCACACAGCTCCTCAAACGCTGCAAGAAGGCACGTCAAAAACTTGCTGACCCTTGTCCCTTCCTTGGGAGGGATGTTGGAATAGCATTAGCCTTTTATTCCAACCTGTGCTCGCTTGCCTGTCACTAGCTGCAAAGCCATACACATGTATAACTGCGATCGATGTCGCTGAGGAGTAACGGGGGTGTGAAAAAATAATGTGGGAAGCGAACAATGTATACTGCCGTCCAAGCCGGCTCCACGCTGTAATGAGCTTTGCTGTCCTGCTCAGTAATGTCTGGAGATGGCATGTGAATTATGGGATAACATATCACGGGCATTCACAAAACCTGAAACAGTATCTTTGCATGCAGCGTATAAACAGCCTGATCCTGGACCAGGAAAGTGTCTGAGATGCCAGCAGACGGGGTTCCTGAGGAGCTTTCTGGTGCCGAGCTCCCTTTGTCTCTCCCAGGAGGTATATAATGAGATTTTACGTGCAGATTTTTCCTCTTCTCCCACAGAATGACTGCACCCTTTTTTCCCTGTTTCCCTGATTACCGCATGCACACCGCTGAGCGTTTGGCACCTCCCAGGTATTTTTCCACTGACTCCTTATGGGAGTTATGGGGTGGATCCGGCTGGAATAGGTTAAGACAGCAGAAACCATCAGGTAGATATGATCCTTCCCAAAGGTGTGACCACAGCACTTATGCAAAGAAGTGGTTCCCCCCCCCATTTTCCTAGGATACAAAAAGCCAGGTAAATCCACTGCCTTGTCACGACTGACCCAAGCGTATGCAAGCACGTTGCCCCAACAGGAGGGCTACTCGAGCTCTCCCCGTGCCCAAGGACGGCTCACAGTGGCTTCCCCCGGGCGAGGCTGCTGCTCGGGTGCGGATGCTGCACGGCCGCTGCCTGCTCCCTGTTTCTGGCGGTTCATTCCGCAGTGTGTAGCAGAATTGTATGAAAACATTAAAAAAAACCCCAACAAAACTAAAATGCAAATAGATAGTCTTGACAAAAGGTAAATATTGCCTGAGCAGTTAGTGCCTGTGTAACAGAAATGCGATATTTTTAAACTAGAGGAAAAATGATTTTTAAATAAAAAATTATGTTAATAAAAGCTGATTGGTTCCTAACTTAATTAGAGATGGGAACAGGGGAGCCTGAGTGACATCTGTTACTTCTGCCTTCTGTAACGCTCTATTTTTTTCCATGGACGTCACTCAAGGAGAAGTCTATTTCTTACGCATTTGTTTCCAGAGAAATGGTGTTTCAATTGCTTAGCAATTAATAATAGAAATAGCTATTATGTGAAATGAAGCAAACATTGAAATATTTTATACTGTACCGTTTTTATGTTCAGTCCATCTACTAAGCAGTTTTATTTCCAACTGAGTGTTACAGTGTGTGAAATATAACTCCCTAAGTTTGATTTAATATTAATAGCTGCATGCCGATTCTCCTGCACGTGTGTAAAATTTCTAAAACAAGTTGGCTGAACAACAGACGCTCACGTTTCTTCAGGCATGCTTCCCCGTTGTCCGGAGACAACAGCCTAATCCACAGCAGTGACTCCTAGGAATACCCGGAGATGTTTTTTCCTCTTCGGGGCAAAGACGTGTCGCATGGCAAGATGGGTTTAAATCAGAGAGGGAGAACCTGGCCAGGGAGGAGACAAACGCTTGGCCATCTCAGCTTTCGCAAGCTTATGAGATGCTGATCCTAACGTTAAAGTTTATTTTGCCTATGTGTACTGGTAGAGCACGGCTTGAAGAGGAGGCTGTTGCCCCCCATCCCGGAGGGGCTGCTGGAGGGGGCATTTCCCGGGAGCCACCAGGCAGAAATCCCCGGGGACCCCCACCGTGCCGGGACAGCTGGTGAGGAGGAGGCTCCGGGAGGCATCCAAATCAGCCAAGGGGAATGAGAAGGCAAATCTCCAAGGGAGAGCTGGCTGAAGCAAGCGGGAGGGTCCGGTTACCTCCGCTCGCTCTCTGGAGCTCTGTGCATCATCAGGCAGCGAACGCTGGCCCCTAACCTGCCCTGCAAAGGAAAACAAGGCAAAACCTGAAAATCTTGCTTATATAGAAACATGATAACGTGCAGGAGATGTAGATGAGGTCAGTAAATACTGTTCTGCAGCTAAATTAACTGCTTAAAGAATATTCATGTAAAACAAACACTGCGTATTCCAGAAACTACTTTGATGCTATCTTTGCACTCCACCTTGTTGCCCACTTTATTCCAGAAAGCCTCCATCTGTCACTCCTTCATCCTGTGCTTTATTTCATTTTCAATACGAGCTCTCGCAGATGACACTTATTTACCATAAATCAGCCGCAGCCGACAGCCGGGACCCAGGACGTACTCCAGAAACCGGAGCGTCATTGATCCGCGTTATCACCCGGAGGCACCAAGCCTCCGTCTCCTCCTGTCTGGGCGCGGTCTGCAGGCTCAGCATGCCCATCCTCTGATCACTTCTGCAGCCTTACAACATCCCGTTTGTCACGTTGAGTCAGACAGAAGGGCTGTTTATAACTCCCCACTACCATGTCTGGGATACTGGGTGGGACTGGGTGCTCGCAAGGATCACGACAAGCTTCTTTTTGCTGTTTTGCACTCTCTGCTTCTGGTTCCCTGCGATGGGGAGCTCCTGGTCCAGGAAATCTCTGCGTCCCGTGCTTGGAGCTGGCTCATGCTGCCCCATCATGTTTTTCTCTGCGTAATCCCAGCGCAGCTTTTGTAGCTGGCAGGGGAAACCTGAAAGTTGCCATTGGAGGTGGAAGATGTTTTTAATTTCGTTGCATGGTTTTGAATGGATGGGCACGGACAGGCAGCTGAGGGGCAGCAGTTATCTTGCTGTGGCCAGGTTGATACGGCCGCCGTGGCACACAGGGCTCGCCGGCGGGGAAGCCTGACACAGGGTCAATAGCAAAGTGCCAGAAATCCAGTGCTGACTCTGTAATTCACCATTAACAAGGGGCACGAGCAGGAGGGCGGTGTATCCTGGCAGGAGGCACAGGCAGCAGCAGCCCCTCGGCCACCTCTTCCCCGCTAGCTCCAAGTAGCACACAGAAAATGTGTCTGAAAGGCAATATCTGCCTAAAACCAAGCCTTACCCTTAGGCTAGGCTCAGCGCCCGGCCCATGCAGTGCCTCTGCGGAGGGCAGGGTCTCCCCTGCCTGGCTGGGCTGAAGGAAGGGAAGGTGCAGGCAGCCGTGGGCAGGCACTGCCTGCCACGATGACTTTGGGGTTAGCCTTCCCCTACGGGACTGGATTTTTAAAAAGCTGGATGGTACTGCAATATCCCAGGGTTGTTTTTCTGAAACACTGGTAAATTATGATATCATCTGCAAATTTATAAATCACATTTAACTGCAGAGCCCAGAGAGCGCAGCACACATTCAACTTGAATATGCAGTGGAAAGCACAAAAAAACATTAGCGGTTGTAATATATAGCGAGTGGCCATTCCCAGTGACAGATATTTAGACTTCTGCCTTTAAACATACTGGGGGGATATAAAACAATAAAACATCACAGGAAAGCTGTTACGTTTCAGATCAAAGTATAAATATTTAAACTCGAGGTGACTTGAGATTCACTGCTCACTGTCAAAAAAAGGTTGAGGAAACCCAGCCAGGTTGGCAGAGGTTCACCCCAGCGTAGCTGCCTTAGCTTTCAAACACAAACACGTCCTCTCTGAGCGGCAGGAGCCGTGGTGAAATGGGCTCTGGTTTTGGTTTAGCAGGACCAACGTTCCCCCTGCCACGACCTGTCCTGAGTTTCAGCCGGCTGGATCCATTTCCAGGCTGTTCGCTAGCGAAAGGGGGAAATACGCTGCTGAGGTTTCATTGGAAATCTAAATTTTGGCATCTGTAAGATTTTTTTTTTTTTTGCAAGCTACTTCTAGTGAAATAATTCATCTGAGATTAGCATGGAAGTAAATACTGCAAAGCTGTTATTCTATAAAAGCCAGACCAATCTGCGTGCTCAGCCGTGCCCTCGGTTCCATTTGCCCAAGGATCCAGCACCCGCCTTGCCGTGAGCCACTTCGTTTTACATTACACCAAATTTTTGCAGTCGAGTCGAACATTAAACTCCTTGTTTATGTCGAATACAATTTTGCTGTGCAATTAGTTTGGCTTATCTTCTTGAGCTTCTGAGAACAAAAAAATTGTACTGTATACAAGCATACGAAGACTACTGTTTCAGTCTCTTAACCCACTTTCTGCTGGACTTAATCAGTTCTCTGCAGAGTGGGGCGTGTGCATGACAGAGTTTAGGACCTAAGAAATAAGTAATAAATATCCTTGTTGAGGTGACTTGTGTATTTGGGAGTGATGAAATCCCTGGGCTCCCCAGCGGGGCTGGCGTGCATTAAAACTGCATTTGAGAAGAGAGCAGCTGGCATCGGTTAGAGGTAAATGGTTTGAAACAATATTTTTCCATTTCTCACTTCGCACTATTTGTTTTGATCATGATATAAACAGATAGCTTAATAAAGCACTGAAGTAGAGCTTCTCAAATTAATGCCCAGCTGGCAAAATATGTGATCGGAAGCAAAATTTGTCACATTTAGAATGCATATATTAAAATCAAGGCTTGCTGGTATGTTTGCACGATGATTAATATTTACAATGCTGTATTTACAACTCATTGCAAAATGAATATCCATTTACTATTTTAACATACTTAGTTTTATTAAATACTTCCAATTAAAAACCAGAATTTATAGCAGTGTGTAGCTTCTGTACAGCTGGAACTCTTCTGCGTACCCATAAATTCAAACAGTGTTTCCCCAAATCCCTGTTTCCTTCTAGCACCTTTCAGCAAAGCCCAGCCTCCACCATATGTGTTGGAGATAAATGATTGCGTTTTAGTAAATCATCGCTCAGGGACATCGTTTACTTTAATAAACCCATTATTTAAAATTAAGCCTTTGTCATCTGCCTGGCAGGTGACCCGTGCCAGCCTCAGCCTCCTCTCCTCCCAGCGCGCAGGGGACCGGCTCTGTGGATGCTGACCAGCCCCGCGGCGGGGAGAGCTTTTTAGGGATTTATTTCGATGGCAAGAGGAGCTCCATGCTTAAAGTCAACCTCCACCTATTCAGTGGGATGGCTGAAAAATACGTGTGTTTGGGTAAAAGCTAGTTTTACTAAAGGTTTTGAGATCCCATATTAATTTTTGGGCTTCTCCCCTTTACAGCGTGCAAGGTCGCCCGGTGTTTTGGCTAGTGGGAGCACAAAGCCAGTGCTAGCAGGACTGTGGTCACTGCGTTTGTGCTGCCCACACCAAGAGATGGGGGTTTTTTAACAATTTGTGTCAAAAGGAGCAGGTCACAGCAAGGGGTTGTTTGAAACATAATTTTCATTGTAGTAGGCAAGTTCAAGACGGGTAATTCACGCGATCCTAGCTAACCGTGGCACGAAAGAGAAAGGCTTGGGTTTAAACGTGGGGATGAACCATTCCTGAATAGCTGCTCCAGTCCTCTCATCAGCGTCTGTTCTTCTTCCACCACCGTCGCTTTGTATTTCTGATTTCTGCAGTAAAATTACTAGAAAAGCTGAGCTTGGCCTGAGCCCAGACTTCCATTAGGTGAAAACCCCCGGGCAGCCGGGAGCAGAGCGGCTCTCGCCTCCCGGAGAGCCACCGGAGCAGCTGCATTAGCCTGCCAACACCCAGTGCAGAATAACATCTTCTGAAGAGGGTAAATGCCAGCTTTTAAATGGATCTGTTGCAGTCGCCGGAGCGGGGCTCTTAAGTGCCTCTGAGGAGCTGAGCCAAGAGGCTTAGGGATGTACAGCCTTTGCAGAAGTCAGCCCCGGCCGACCACGCTTGCACTCTGACCTGGGCTAGCAAAGCTGCAGACACGCTATTTTTCTCACTCAGCATCATGGAGAAATGCCCTTTAAATGCCTGCAGCTCTAATTTGCAGCAGGACAGTCCTCAGGTACCCAAATGCCTTCTTAAAGAAAGGGTTATGCTTGAAAGTAACAGGGGTGCTTCTGGAAACACCTCCTTATGTGTCTGATTCCTGGTGCTTCAGCTCTGCTGGGTAGGTGGCTCAAAGTAACCCCCCAAAAGGGTGGACATTAGGTCCTTAGCACCCACTTTTTCACCCACAGACATGCTGTCAGAGGGTGGCAGCGGCAGGCACCGGGCAGTATTTCTCATGTGCCACGGGTTACCTGGTGCAGAGCTCAGGCTGGGGTCGCTCCCCCAGCGTTAACCCCGTCTCGTGGGAAGAAAGGATTCACCTTCCTCGTCTTGTGATGCTCAATAGCTTCGCCGTCTGCCCTGGAAATCACTCCTGGGCTCCCAGGTCTGACAAATTATAATGTTCAAGCCAGGAGAACAAAGGAGATCTTTAAAAATTTAAAAGAGAAGAAAAAGAGCCTTGTTATAATGGTAACGTTGGGCGCTAACCATGAGCGTTGGTGTCAGAGCTGCCTCTTCCACCACACTGTGCCATCAAAAGACTTATACACCAGGGATCAATTAAGCAGCCTTATCTGGATCTCACCAGAAGTAAGGTCAGACCTTCTGTATGTGAACAGCGGGACGGATCCAGCGGGCTCTGCTGGTATCCTGGCTCCGTCTGCTAACCCGCCAAGGCTCTACCTTGTGAACCGTTCCACAACGGCACGTCTCTTTTGCCAAATCTCACCATGTCACCATCTCCGGTAATACATTATTTTCCTGGGAAGCTCAGCTTAACCCAGGTGGGGGAAAATGCGTGAGGAGCGGTTTGTCCTACCACCCCGCTGTCCCAGAGGTGCTGGCCATTGCAGGCATCCCGGGTTTTCCGTCAACGTCTTCAGGGCAACACAAACCACTCGTGAAGGGGAAGGTGCTGACTCCTCAGGTGGTAATTTCCAGTAATTAATGCCTCAGGAGAACTCAACCCCTAATAGTGTAATAGCCCAGAAAGTCTCCCCGGGCAGTGCTTTTTTCTCTGTATAACGCATTTCATTTTGGTTGGTCATTTTCCTGATAGAAAACAGAAATATTGCTTTGGAACAGAGCAGGACTCAGAACAACGCTCCTCGCGCCCTCTTCTCTTTCTGTTTACACCTAGAAAACCAATGAATGCTAAAATAAAAAGCTGTAGCTCATTTTTTAGGTAACTGATAATTGTAGTGCTCTTTGGTTTAATATATAGTTTTTATAGATCAAATCCTGAAACTTGTAGTCATTTATAACTAAGGCTTGCAAGTAAATGGGAGGTTTTTTTCTTAATTTGTTTATCTCTAAAGAGAAGCTTTGCTCCTGGGCCCTATCTGTGACCGTGAGCTGCCCTAAAGCCTGTCCTAAGTTTTCAAATGAGAGGAAAGTGAATAAGGGTAGCAGGCAGGTCAGTACCTGGTAATATCCACTGCGTTTAGAGCCATTAACAACATGTGTTCAAAAAGCAGCAAGAGCCCAATATCCCCACAAACCAAAATGACAGCTAATAGGAAAAAAATATTATTTTTTTTTTTTAAGAAATTCAATAAAACAGGAGTTTCAAAAAGTGAAGCGCTGTAATATCAGGAATCCACTCCAAAATGTTTTCTGGAGAAACGCATAAATTTAAACTATCTTGACAACCATAGCGATCTTTTCATACTTCAATAAGAGGAAGAGTCAGTCTTCTCCATTCACTGTGAAGATTAAATAAAACCTGCTTTCTTTTATGCTTACTGTAGCTAAGCATTTCCTTTCTTTTTTCTGCTTGTTCACTGTCTTTTCCAGCTCAGGTTAAGTTTATTTTTCACTGGGAAATCGCATTTCTGAAAAATCTCACCACTATTTCAGAAGTGCAGACCACGGGGTGGGCGTACGCTGGCCGTCTCGGCCCGAGAGGCAGCAGAACCAGCTCCGAGGGGTGCCAACAGCAGAGCCCTGCATGGCCCGCGCAGCCGGGCAGCTGCTCGCTGCTCAGTGCAGGGTGGTTTTTGCTCATTCTCTAAGAGAGCATTTCACCGGGCAACAGCCATGCAAGTTAAAAGAGCATTTCCTCCCTCTTTATATAGTCTTTTTGCCTTTTTTTTTGCCAACATGTGAGTCTCCGATCCTCACTCTTTTCGCTAATGTTGATTTTCGGGAATATAAGACAACGAAAATATGGTGTGCATTTAACCTCGGGCGCAGAGTTAGGCACCCAGAGCGCTGGCTTCGCAGGGTGCCCCGGCTTTGTGGGAAACCGCCCCAGTGAACTCAGTTCCCAGACCTGGAGGCATTGGGGTGTTACAGCAAATATTGCACCGGAGGAAGAAGACGGAGCTATGGCTGCTGGTTGCCTTCCTTCCCTCTGCCAGAAGGGCTTCTTCAGGCGGGGAACCTATGAAGTTGTCGTGGTTTAACCCCAGGCAGCAACCCAGCCCCACCCAGCCGCTCGCTCACTCCCCCTCGGTGGGATGGGGGAGAGAATCGGAAGAGCAAAAGTAAGAAAACTCGTGGGCTGAGATAAAGGCAGTTTAATAGGGAAAGCAAAAGCCGCGCACACAAGCAAAGCAAAGCAAGGAATTCCTTCACTGCTTCCCATGGGCAGGCAGGTGCTCAGCCATCTCCAGGACAGCAGGGCTCCAGCACGCGTAACGGTGACTTGGGAAGACAAACGCCATCGCTCCCAACGTCCCCCTTCCTTCTTCTTCCCCAGCTTTATACACTGAGCATGACGCCGTATGGCGTGGAATGGCCCTTTGGGCAGTTTGGATCAACTGTCCTGGCTGTGCCCCCTCCAGCTTCTTCTGCCCCTGGCAGAGCACGGGGAGCTGAGAAGCCCTTGGCCAGTGCAGCAACAACTAAAACATCTCTGTGTTATCAACGCTGTTTTCAGCACAAATCCAAAACAGCCCCATACCAGCCACTATAAAGAAAATTAACTCTATCCCAGCTGAAACCAGGACAGAAGTGAAGTCAGAGACCACAGCTGGAGGTACGTGAGTTACGACTGACCACGCACGATGGTGGTTTTCTTCTTCCCACTGCTCCTTGGCAGGGTTAAGCTGCTCAGTGCTGCGTTCGCCACCGCTGCCGGGAGCGTCACCACCTACAGCGAACAGACGAGTGAGTGACGGCAGCGCCGCGAGGAGAAGGACGTCTTCTCGAAGGACGTGTATGCTCCCTTGTGACTTGGGTGGTGCCTGCATTTGCGGGAGCTTGTGGCTGGGGGTCCGGCCTCGGCAGGGCTGGGGGGCTTTGTGCTCAGCCTCGTCTCTGGCGGGGGGTGTCCCTGTGGAGGTCCCTCCCGGCAGCCAGCTGACCCCATCCCGCAGCATCGCAGCCGCGGCGCATCCGTGCCTCCCTGCGTGGCTCAGCCCACCACCGTAGCCCAACGGTGAGCAAACAGAGAAATTCCGGGAAGAAAATGCGGGCTTTGCTGTATCGTACTGCTGAGCCTTGATCTCGGCATAATTTCTGTCAAAACGCTTGCTCGTAATTACGCATTGAAGTACCTTGATTCTGAGAAGCTAATTAATGCAGAGCAGTGTCATACAGTCTCAGAAAAGTACAAAAAGCAGCGTCTTGCTTGGCCCCAGGGGAATTTTCCATTACGGCAGCAGAGACCTCACTGAGGCAGAGCCAGCTCACGGCTGGCAGGACCGTCTGCGGCAGCAGGACCGGCAGGCTCTGGCCAAGGGTGCTGCCGGTCCCCCCCGCACCCCCCGGTTTCTGAAACTGAAAAGGAGGAAAAAACACTCCTGGTTTACTGGATCTGTGAATTCTCTTGTACGCAGTGAGGAACCCATTTAATCTATAGAGACAGCATGGAAATCATAGCTGACCCAAACTCCTCTGTGTTAATACTTTCTTGTGTAAAATGTCAAAATGAAACACGCAGTAATTCATGTCTATGGGAACATAAAATGCATTTTATTTAATCTTATAAGCATGAGAAAGAAAATTAAATTAATTCCTGAATTCCAGAGATTAAAAAGTTTTGCTTTATATATAGTAACTTGCCAGCTATTACTGTAGAAGATTTCTTAAATTTCACCCCCACTTTATAGAAGGTTCAGTACAATTTTCAACAGAGCCGAGGAACTTGATCTCTTACGACCATACCATATATTCCTCCCAGCAGGTTACAGGGGACTCCATCTCCAACACCAAATGCTAGAAGAATTTCGCTTTGAAAAGCAGACCAGACTAGCTTCTGCTTCTCACCACAGGCATTATTTTCATCAGCTGGAAAGTGAGAAGTAATGTGGATTTGTTAAAATTGAGACAGTTTTAACGGCTTTGAAATGATAAACTCTAAGGGGGTGTGGCATCTGCCCACCCCTCTCATTTATAATGAATTTCAGGCCTTTCGCGTGCGTATGGCAATGCCCCAGCTGGGGGTGAACCACCTCACGGGCACGACCTGTGTGCGCGGGTATTTTCTCTATATATTGAAGAGCCAAACAGAGACTTCTGCTGCACTTTGGTTTGCATCCCTTTCTGCTAGGAGATTTAAATTTCCAGTGTGAATTGAGTAAGTGGTGCCCCTTCTCTGAACGGGAGGCCGCTGGAGGATAAATACTCTGAATATGGATTTTCTTCCTTAAGACTCAGGATCTCCATGCACGTTAAAATAAAAAAGGGAATAAAGGTAAATGCTAAAGCCTGTGGAAATGCCAGTTGCTGCGGACTGTGAGTCCCCGAGCTGCTGACGGGGCGGAAGGAGGGATGTGCCCCAGCAAGACGTTAATCCAGAGCAAATTGCAGCCCCGGCTGTGCTTGCCGGTGCCGGTGCCAGTGCCGGTGCCGGTGCCGGTGGGGCAGCGGGCTGGGGCTCGGCGGGGCAGCACAGCAGCGCTCGCCTTTCGCAGACACCCACCCAGGTGCCCAGGGGCTGCTGGTGGGCGGCTGGGAGCGACGCGCTGAGCGGCGTCCCTGCCGCAGGATGCTCCAGGGAAAAGTGGAAAGTTGACGCTGGAGGCCGCTCGCCCACTGGCAGGAGAGAGACCTCCTTCATCCTCTCAGGAGTTTTGGTGGTAAAACAGCCACCAAAGGTAGCTGTGGGGTAGAAAGAAGGTAGAAAGCTGCGGGGGTTTGTTTGCAAGCAAGCAGGCTCCCCTTGTTTGGGCACAGTGGTACGGGTGACATAACCCAACCATCCCGGGGTGGGATGCAGGAGGTGAAACGATCCCTTTTTAGGCATGGCATTTACCAGCTTCAAGAAAATGGCACAGGTTTGGGTCAAGAAGATTTCGTCTCCCATGGGGGCCTTCAGGTTGAAGCCCAGCACCGCAGCTCGTTGCGGGCGAGGGCTGCAGCAGCACCAGAACTGCGGTATGGAAGGTGGCACCAGCTCAATGCCCTGGACCGTCCCCACCGCTCCCCAGGTGAGGAGCCTGGTGACTGCCCAGGAGAAGGGCTGTGTCTTGCTCCCACTCCTCCCTTGCTCCTCGTTGCTATTGGATATTAATCTCTTTCCATTATCTAATCGTGCTCTTTAGCATAGCTCCTCTATTTAACCTGACAATTATTTCATCTGAAGAGAATATACCAATGTGTGAACTTTTTTAAAGCTTGAGTTTTTGTTTATGAACTAGGTAGCTGCTTAATCTAAATTAAAGAAAAATCTTGGATATGTAACAAAGAAGAATTCAACTTTTTTTTTTACATTAGATGTTGCTCAGATGCTGAATGGTCTAGTTCTATATACATAAACTCAGTGACAATAAGTTCACTTCTTTTGATTTCCTGGACTAATGCTGAAGAAGGCTTTTCGTGCACGGCATCGCAAGCACAGTGACCCCGCGGCGTGCAGACCCCCTCGGCATCTCAGGGTCTTCCCCCCTTCTGCCCACGTCTGAAACGAATGCAAGTCACAGCAACACTGAACAAGTGAATTAAAACCCCTAGCTTATCTAGTTGTCTCTACATATAACTTTTAAACAAAATTGTGCTAAATATCCTCTAAAAAATACAATTAAAAATAGAGAAAATGGTATCCCAAGAGACTGGCCGATCTTGGGCGTTAGAGTGCTACTTGCCTCCTCCTCAGTTTTTGCACTGCTGAGAGCGGTACCCAGTGCGCTAGCAGGAGGAATAAACTCTGCTGTAACAAGGGAGCAAGACGCGAGATCTTTACCTGCCCTTCATCCCTCATCTTCTCCCCTTCAGGCAAAGCCTTTAAAGGCCTGCAGCTGCCTGGGCCCGGGATGCTCGTGGTGAGGGCTCCGCGGATGTTCTCGGCAGCTCCCTCATGCACGGCTGCTTACTGGCTTCATTTCATTTTCATGTTAATTTGCAAATGACAAATGACTCTTCCTGCTGTGCATGCCTTTCAGAATTGATATTAATCAATTCAAGGCACAAACAAAACAATTAAAAATCAATAGCTATGCAGCTATTAGAGAGCAAAATTTCATTAAGGTTAATAATTGCAGGAATTAGGGAACTAATCAGCCATAGTGATCTCCAGGAGAAGCCACCCCGGGCTCTGTGCTTCATCCAGCCTGCCCGCAGACCACAGTGACTGTGCCATTTAGAATAAGCTACTTGCTATTATTTTGTAACTAATAGTCATGATAAGGACTGAAAATCAGACTGGTAGCTAATATCTTACTCGTGTACTTGGCAATAATCTCTTTGTAGGATAAATAGGAGCAGCGTGTGGTATATGGCTGTGCTGGAAAGGCAGAGCTGCTTGTCCTGGGTCTGTTTCTCTGTGCCTAAGGAGATAATTTTTTTCCATAAAACCAGCTTTCAGGCACTTACATCTTTGTAAATTCACTTTAGTAGCTTTTGTCTTTGGGTTGAAAACCACAAGCTGATATTGCCCTAAGGCACCACTTCAGGATACCTACAAGACCAGCACTGCCATCCTCCCATAAACCCAGCCTGCTCGGGCCGTTCAGTCATTTCCTTTTCCCTGCAGGTTAAATAGGACCTTGGAGGCTGCTAAAAGGCTTAGCAAAGCATCCTAATCGCCCAGAAATTAAGAGGAGTTTTCTGGGTGTGCTGCCACTAATCAGTCTGTCTGCTGCAGGCACGAATTATTTTATTCCTTAATTCAATCTGGCAGCCGTAAACCCGTTTGCTGCCCTATTCTGCCTTGCCGTTGTGCCTTTCGTGGCGCAACCGGGATGCAACAGCGGAGTAGTGCCACACGATGCGCTCCTTGCTGCGCTGAGCTCCTTCTGTCA
Organism: Ciconia boyciana; assembly: GCF_034638445.1. Lineage (NCBI taxonomy): Eukaryota > Metazoa > Chordata > Aves > Ciconiiformes > Ciconiidae > Ciconia > Ciconia boyciana. Next base: position 1,884,807 of record NC_132943.1, on the reverse strand, counting down.
ACCTTTCATCGAAGCCCAGTGGTTCAAGTGGTTCAAGCCCAGTGGTTTCATCGACGTTCCCAGGTGCCCCAAAGCAGCAGGCAATGCTGAGGTGTCGCGGGGGGCCCGGGCAGCACTGCCAGGCCAGGAGCCGACTGCGGCAGCCATGGACTCATAAAACAAAAAAAATACAAGTAATGAGATCAAGTGAGGAAAAAGAAATTAAGGTCTGAATATGAAGGACAGATTTTTGGTCAAAACCCCGGTCAGGTCAATGGGATGACTTAATAATATAAAGTCTGTTATGGTTCTGTGCTAATTGATATACAAATATGCTATTTATTTCTTTTTATGGATCCTGACAAGCTTTCAGGGAGCCCCTGGGGTTCAGGCATGCTCCCCGCTGTTGTAGTAAGTTCCAGGGAGTGTGCTGGGGTATTGCTGCTGGCAGAGAAAACACCATTTATTTACAACATCCAATGTGAATGATATAAGCAGAAATATTGATGAAAGGCACAGATCAAGGGAAAAAAAAAGGAAAAATAACATGTTAATATAGGCTACCTCCTACAGTACTTGGTGAACTTGGCTACTGGCACCCTACCTGCCCCTGACGGGGATCATTGGGTGACCATATAAGTGGACTTGTGTGATTTTTTCAGTCTTCATATGCTAAGATGGTACCTGCCTAATAAGTATATATGCTTCTGTACCAGGAGAGCAGACGTTAGCCCTAGCAAAAGGCCTCCTGTCGCACAAAATCTCTAAGGAGCCGATGGCCACCACGCAGACATGGCCCCGATCCCTGGCACGTGCGCAGGCTTCACTCGGGAGTGCCAGACATGGCGAAAGCATCCGCTCCCTTGGACGTATTTGCAGTCGGGATGTGGGAGAGCACACGGCGACGGCAGGTACGTCTCCTGACGGCAGCGTTCCCCGCGCAGGCTGGGGAACGGCGTGTGGAGGGCACGGCGCGTGGAGGGCACACGGGCTTGGACAAATCCTGCATCCGTCATTTTCAGAGTGCACAGTGAAAGGTTATTAATTATATCCAATGACATAGTTGTCAATCAGAGCTAGACCGTGGGGGTTTTTTTCCTTTTAATTAAAGTTAGCTAGAGACCTCATTTTAAATCATCATGTAGGATGGCTGAAATTTAATACATCCTTCAGAAAAATAGTAATAATAATAATAGACTTTGTTTTTACTTTTAAACTGATAGAGGCTCGAAGCAAACCAAACCTTATCCATCTTCCCTCTATTAGCAAAACAACACATTTTTCATGCTGATGAGCTGCTCTCCCCTGAGCTCCCTCCTCCCCTGGGCTGAGGAATCGAAGCAAGGGCTCTCTGCTCTCAGCAGCATTTGGGGGGCTCTCCCTTCCATGGGGTCACACGTGGAGCAAGGGGAGGGCCAGCTTTGACACGGCTGTGTGGGACCTACTCTAACCCCAAAGGAGGAGGACACCAGGGCCCCGGCAGCGGGACCCCCAACCCTACCTGTGCCTCCTGCCAGGGCCCTATGCACAATGTTCATCCACACTGCCTCCTCCATCGTGAATTCTTCCCTCTCCTTTGATGTTAGAATAAAATGTGAGGTCCTTGTTTAATTTTATGAATTAATCTTTATACATCATCGACTTTTTCCCATTGATTCATAACAAAGGAATGTAAAAGCAATGCACAAGGGTAATCATTTCCAGGCAGCTGTTGTTCTTTAAAAGACAAAACATGGGCCATACAACTGATTTATAAGAAATAATTATCTTTAATAAACCCCAATCAAGTGTTTGTACATGCCAATGTGCATTTGTGCTTGGGCAATGATCTGCTCTGAATCTTCCCTCCAGGAACATGGAATCCCCTGGCGCTGGGGCTAGAACAGGTTTCATTGCCTTCAGATAAAATGATCAATCTGTTCTTCTTTGGCATGAGTAACTCTGATTACGACCAACTGAAGCAATACATCAGAGCCTGTGACACCAGGCTGTGATTTTAGTATTGAAACAAAAAAAAAATGCAAGCAAACAACCCCCCCTCCCCTTACAGCACCAGCCTAGCAAAATGGTTCACGTGTCCCAGACGAGCTTTGTACGTTCTTCTTGCTCTGGAAATGTTCATCTAATTCGTGGGTGGCCAGTGTCAGGGAAGCTCAGCTTTCAAACAGAAACCTCACCAGTTTCTCCCAGGTTGGGTCTATGCAATTCTTCCCGGTTCTGCCCTTGCCTGTTTTGGCTTTCCATCGTCTGAATCAGTGAAAGCATGAAAATACACGCAGGGCTGTAAGCAAGGGAATACTCCATCACGGCCTTCGGGTTGCTGAAATGCTCGCAGGTCTGTATATGCTTGCGTTGTTTCTCTGGATATGGCCCTGTGATTTCAAATTAGGTGATCTGACTTCAATTGTACTAATCTTTATAGATCAGTTGATAGGCTTAAATATTTGCTTATATTAGGCGGACGGAAGGAAATGAACGTCTTTTGCATAGTTACAATTGCCAAGGAAACCACTCTGCTGGTATCTACGGTTGGCATTTCAGTTTTTCCTTTGTGGGGCTGTTGGAGAACTGTCTGATTATAGAATAGAAATGCTTCCAGTCTTAATGTATGGCTAGTCAATGTCTCCATAATTTTCTATCAGTTTATCCAAGAACTTCTGCCATCCTTCTGAAGTTCGTTGGAATTGCTGGTTTCCATTTCTAAAAATGCATGCAGCTAAATTTAAAAATATGACACTTGATGGAAAACCATGAATTAAAGAATTGTCTGTATGCAGAATGTTTTCCAGTCATCTCATATGTTTTCTAAAAAACCTTTTAACTAAATGATTTATTTTAAACTTTATTTTAAAGTAGGTCACTCTGAAGACTTTCCAGTGCTTGAAACATTTTACCAAATTAAAGTATTCTAGCAAATACTAATTGGACTCTATTGAAAAATAAATGTTATTTCTGGAAAAGCAGTTTTCTGAAACTGAGCAGCATGCTTAAACGAGTTGTAGTACAAAGCTATAAACAACAGCTTTCCAATTGTCCAGCTAAACTTCAGGGTGCTTGACACTTCTATTGGATAACTGTTATTTCTATCCGTCCTTAAGTTTCCAACATTTTTCACTGGAATTTTCCAGACCTAAAGTCTTAGGAAAGCCATCAGTTTAAAATTCCATCAGAATAATAATACAACCACTCTTTAAAGCAAAGAAACTGGGACCAAGAGTTTGGCTGATGGTCTTTACCACCAAAGTGAGTTTTCTGGCCATGACGGGCACCCTTTGGGGTGAAAACCAGCCCGAACATGACCGTTATGATCATTTCAAAATGTTTTATACGCGTGGTTTAGCAGCAGGTAGGGTGGAGGTACGCTGTTGACCTGGCAGAGCAACCTGCCGCTAGAAATACCTGGCCTATGGTTTTTTGCTTTCCACATGAGCATGGCCTTTCTCATCGATACTACGTGTCTGGGTATAAAAACTTCCCCGTTTGTCATATGCCCCTGTTTTTAATTACCTCACTTTCTCCTAGTTCACGGAGAAGTCCTCCCTAGGTTTTAGGACATCAGTGGGGTTACACTTTTCTCCTCCATCAGATGAGGAATAGGACCTAGGTTTCAGTCCAAAGCTACTTGAACCTCGGGGTGCATTTGTGCTGACCCCAGCGGCTTCTCGTCTGTGTCGCTGGTTTGGCAAAGCTTTCACGCGTGGGGCTTGCGCTGGAGCTGGAGCGCACGAGGAGGACCCTGTCCTGCGTGAGAGTGCAACTGGGAGACGATGGTGGGGGACACCAAAGGATCGGATCAGGAAAAGGCTTGCTCCTCTGCCGTGCCATGTCTGCTGCAATGCAGGAAAGAGAAAAGAGACTGGAAAAGAGGAGTCAGGAATTAGAATACCTGATATACTGTTTATAGCAGCATCTTTTCCAAAGTTGCTTGGGCTGCACTTTCCCTTCCTCAGACCTCTTGCCCTGTCCTCCTCGCTTCAGCCTCCTGCTTGGCTGTCACCCTCTCACCAAGGATGAGCAGTGCTGCAGCTCAAGTCGGGACCTGACATCCCTCCTCCGGAAAAGAGAAAGCTGCATGCAAGGGGTTTTGCTTTTGCGCTAGGAGGAAATCCTGGTCTGGTCCGGCATAAGCCAATTTTAAGAGTAAGTCTTAATTAGGTTACGTCATTTCTTTGGTGCTCTTCTACGATTTGCAGGATGCTCGTGACATTTTATGTGAAGACTGAATTGGTGTCCAGCATTTCCAAAAGAGACCTTGGAGACAGCAATGTGGCTGGGAGAGAGGAGGAGGAGGAGGAGGACATGGCTGGCCACTGCACCTTGGGGAGGGGAACCACGGCTGGGCCTGGGGCTTCAGGAGAAACAGGGGAACTTCACCTTTTATGGGAAATTATAACCGGTGAGCAGATATGGTGAGGAGACTGGGTAACCTAAAGTTAAACTAAAGCTAACTTGAGGTTAAAGTTAACCCTTGGTGCAGGCAATCCCTCTCTGCTCCCAGTAACCGGGTTTGGTTTTTCTAACTCGGAAGTCTCCTGGGGGTTTCAGGGGTTTCACTTAAGAGATTGCAAAATTAAGCCCTAATCCAAGAGGCAGCTTCATTCCTTGTGCTCATTTAGGGACCAGCTAGTCCCTTCTCAGATGAAGCTGAGCCTGAGCTCAGGGAGCATACTGGCAGATACAACTTTGATTTCAACGCTTTTCAAAAATAACTCCTTTTTCATTCTTGTGTCTGTACATGTGCTAATGAGTTGTGGTTTGAATCAACTTCTGATTTGTGATTTTTAATTCAGCTTACAATAGGCTATCTGTGGGGCTTTGTATTTGAGAATATAATTCAGTATAATTATTACAGGGAAGTTTTCAGAAAGCTGTGCTAGCGGCCAAGATAGCATCTCCATTCTTCTTTCACTGCTAATCAGTTTATATGAGCCTTTCTTATGCACGGCTTTTGGACCATACTAAATCTTTCTGAAACAAACACTTCATCTGTGGTTATCAGGCAGCAACATGCCTGAGAAATTACATTATATTCAGCAAAAAGCCTCAGAAAGCACAGATTGGCCACCTCTCTCCCTCAGAGAACTGGACAATAGCGGATTTTTGTTATCGTTCATTTTTCTTCTGTCATAAGATCTTCCATCTTTTATTTTTCCCTTCTGTAGCCTGGACATTTTCTAATCCTTTTCTGAACACCGTACAATAGTAGGTTATTTTTCAGCTTAAGATGAGATATGACTAAAGCCTCCAGCCTGCCCCAAACCTCCTTGTTTTCCTTTATTTTCTATTTTAACTCAATTCACATAGTAGCCACAGAAAACTCATTTGCATGTTCAGAAACTGGAGAAAAATACTTGGCAGGTCCTTGCCTGGCACTGGCTCCTATCGACATTCAGGCTCCATTTCCCGAGAACGGTACCTCTCTTATTCCAAAACTAAAAAAAAATGAATGTGAAAATTATTTTAAAAGAGACAGAAAGAAGCCCCCCACCAAGGAGAAGTGCACTTTTCCCTGGTGTGAGGATAAAATGTGTGGGTGACAGCAAGCGGAAGCTATATTCCCAGTGATCGTTCTGGGCACTGGATGGAGAAGTATGATTTCTGAGTTGCATTTGTCGTTACCCCAGTTCTTACAGGGTGTTCTTGTGAGCAAGTGAGCAAGAACTTGCGATCTAGCGAGCAAGTTATTTCCAAAATTGAAATATTGGCATTTGTGCTCAAAGGTGGCAGGGAGCTTACTGAAATAGGAGAATATTTTCTATTATGAGTTATTATTATTGTCCTGCACCAAGCTTTGAAAGCACCACACCTTCACTGTCCCGTTAGGAAGCAGAGGTGGGATCCAGAGGCGATTATAGCACCTTACAAAGATGTGCTGATGCAAACGTTTGGTGTCATGGATGCAATGTGCTTGCTTCTAGATCCTGACTTTCTCATAAGCAATTAAAACTCAACCTGAGAAAACCTGCTTGGACAAACAGTTCAGCTCTTCAGCTTTGCTATGGATGTGGTCCATGGCGATTCCAACCTCTCCAAGCATGAAGGGGCAGAAACCCAACTGCAACAGCACCGCAGGAGCCCCGTTCCTTCAGTAAGACAAGGGCCATCCTACTGATACAACTGTAGGAAACTGTGAGAGCCTTTGCAGCTGAAGGAGAAGGTCGTGTAGCTGTCAAAAATAGCCAATTTATTTGCTCCTACCAAAACTGCTAGAGACCAACTAAATAATGATGTATCATGGATGGGGACGGAATACATCTTCTTGCTCTCTAGGGTTCGCTCGTAGTAGTAGCAGCTGCATTAGTAACTGCCACATTCATGAAGAATGAAAGCATTGCCTGAGATGGTATAATGGTATTTTCAAAAGCATCGAGGAGGTTAATGACAAATTTCCCTAGCACTCCAGCATCTAAGTGCCTTAAGCTTCTTCTCTAGTGTTTGCCCAAATGCAAATGATCTTTAAATACATGCAGCAGAGTCCGCAGTAGGAAGGAGCTGAAAACTCTGTATACTACCCAGATGCAATGTACCCTTTACAGACCAAACTAAAGATCTGTCTCACAAACAAACAGTTTCCATCTGTTCCCTCGAATTAATGATCTCTAATTAGGCAAAATACATTTCTTCCCTTTCATGCAAATTCAGCGTTGATTCTAAAAATGCAAAATGAACTGTAGGAAGCTATAGTTTCATGAGTCTTATGAAAATCTCAGGCAGTTGCAAAAGAAGATGCCTCCCTGTTGCCCAATAGTCGGGGTATAATACACTGGAGACGCAACACAGAGGCCAGTGAACTTGCTTGTTTTGTGATAGACCTCTGAGTTGGCTCACCTTTGCAAAATGAGGTCATGAGTCGAGGAATGACGCGCATCGTGAAGAATAAAGCACGGGAGTAATTTAAGAAAGGAAAAGATATTGATGGTCAATTGACTCCTGATATTCTCCATCTAGTAGTTCTGTGAGCAGAAAGAGTCAAGGTGTGAATGGAGAAAAATGACCGGTGAGAAGGCATCCACTTCCACTCTGCTGTAGCTTTTAAGCTACGCCGCTCGGCCCAGGCTGGGGGCTTCACGGTCGTAAGAAGCTACTGCAACTACATTTGTCTGTTCTGCTGACAACAGCTGTTTTCATAGTATTTAGTCTGTTTAAAACAACTGAAGAAAGTGCCCAGGGATAATGCCTTGTGCACACTTGCCTCCAGCAGAAAGCCTGCGAGTCCATTTGCTATTATTAATAACAGTAATCGTCACGATTTACATATGCGGTTGGCAGCCTTGGAAGGGCTCCTATAAACATCCCCCTTCTATAAATATGGGAGTTTCAAACCCGCCACAGCTTCTTGGTCTTGCTTCACCAGGACCTTTTGGTTGCAGATGCCGCTGGATCTTCGGGGGCCGCTGGAGATGACGCCCGCAGCTCCGGGTACAGCCAGGCGCTGGGGGTGCGGTGGGGAAAAGTGATGTTATTTATTGCGTGGGACTCCGGGAAGGGATGTGAGACTGCTTCCCACGAGCTAACCGACACGGCTGCTGCCCGGGGAGGGGACGGGGTGATGCATGGACGGTGCTTGCTGCAGCGGCACTTGGTGCAACTGGTGCTTTACGCTTTCTTCTTCTCTTTCTAGCTTTTTCCTTCTTTCTTTTAACTCACTCAGTCATCCCATCTCCTGACGTAAAATCTAAAAGACGTTGCAAAGTGATGCATCTAACTGCACCTTTTTTTTTTTTAATTAGCCACCAGTAGTTAGGAGATACTTTCTGCTTCCATTTTCTGTTTTTTTAAGCAACTGAAGATGTACAGTCCAGGGACTGCTGATCACGGGTCATGCAGTAAAACTTAATCCCTTCCAAATTGCTCGTTATTAGGGGTGACAAATAGTTTATAGGAGCATTAGCTGTTCCTCTGGACCATAACTGAGCGAGCCTGTTTTGCTGCTGGCTGCAACCAGCTCCCCTGGAATTCTTACTTACGGCCGATGTGTGATACCAAAACTGCTCATCATCACCGTCATCCGAGTACCACCAGGCTCTATTTTTCTTTCTTAGCAGGCACAGGGAATTTTTTTACTTATCTAGGATAAATATTCATGCCAAGTTGCTGTTGAAATATAGAGAATATTGTTTATCACTTATTAGACATTTGAAGCACAGAAAATAGAATAGGTAATGCAGCCATTTTCAATGCACGATCCCCATACATTGTCTTGTTAGCCCCAAAATTGCTCTTTGGGTCAAGTGAAAGGAAGAAACACTGCAGCAATACTAGTGAAGCACAGTTTCTGAGCCCAAATAATTGAAATACCATTTACTGGCAACTAGTGTTTAACTTAAAACAGGCCCCTTTTCATTACGTCATTACATAGAATTCAGTAGAACTTCTCAGAATTCTTAAACATTTCTGGTTAGAAAAGGAGAATGTTATAGGCAGCGGGACGTATGCAGAACCACCGCGTGGCCGCCTCCGTGGTGCAGGCGTCTGCCAAATCAGCACGTTTTTCTGCACAAGTTGAAATGGAGCTTTGTTGATTTACAGCAGGCGAGGGCCAAAGCATTAGAGGAACACAAGAATATTTAAGCAAAATTCAAACCCCATATCCCTCTCTTTGCCCACCCAGGTTACGAACAGGCATTTTTATGTGCGTGGCTGCATGCGCGCACACACGCACCCTCAGTCTGCAGCAGTGGAAATGTCTTTTTTAACAAGTTCTGCAGGTCAAGAACACTATTTGAGGAAAAAAAGCAACCATTTTTTTACCATAATCCCCTCCCCAAATATATTTTCTTACAGAGTGCTTTCCCCATTTGGAGAGTTTACATCTTTAGTGTCAAAGATTTGGACACATTGTAGGCTTTTATTGTTATATTACTTAATTTCACCTTATTTCATGCAGTCGCTGGTAGCGATGTGGAAGGACCGCTTGCCAGCCACGTCCCGCTCCATCAAGACCGGCCAGCTGTGCCTTTGCTGAGTGCAGGGCCACTTGCCACCCGGATCACGGGCCACCGTGGGCTGGGTGTGATGACCACCGTGCTGGCTGAACTGGAGGAGAGGATTTGTAGGTGGGAAGCTGTTACCCACGCGCTGAGCCATTTATCTCGGCCCTACTTGCAACAGCCTATTTTAAATACAGATTTAATACAGCTAATATTGGTACGGCTGCGGAGGGAATACAGAATTTAATTTGCAGTGTCAGCTCTGGTGACAGGTTCATCTGTAACGTTATGAATTAGTTGCAGCAGCTTTACCTGTGAAAATGTTGCATACGCTGATTGTCTGCCTCTTCTAAATACTTAAGCCAACTCTTGTTCTCTAAATGAATGTGGGTTTTTTTCTTATTTTCTCACAAAGCTACAAAACTCAATGTCATTTAATTATACCTTTAACTGTCTGAATGGCACCTTGTCCTCCTGTCCCAGTAACAACCCTTCAGAAAGGACGGGTGCCTGGCTCCGAGCGGGAGCTTTGTTCGCTCCCCAGTTCTCTCACCACCTATTGTGGATTACTGAATTAGAAGGAAACACCAGATGAAAAAGAAACGCAGAGACTTGTCATTTGGCAGTGGAAGCAGAAAGACCCAAACAAAATTAATTCTCCCTATTAATCTGCCTTGGGATTTGGAGGGAGAATGGCAAAACTCACGCTGGAAACATAAACACTGTTTGAACCGTTTTCATAGCGCAGTATCCCTCTTTAAACAGCAATACATTACAACCTTGCTGTGCTATCATCCAGCACATTCCTTTTGTCATGTCCAGGAGATGGCCAGGAGCTGATTTAAGGTGTTTTGCTTTCCTTGCGATCCAGCCCCAGGGGAAGGGGCTTTGGAGATTGACTGAGGGAGATAACGCCCCATCATTTCATTTCTTCCTTCCATAGAACCCCTCAACCTTCCCAAGCTCCAGCGGGAGCCGAGGTTGCTCGCCGCTTCTCAGGAAGTCCTTGGAGCTGCTCAGAACTTCAACCAAGAGCTAAAAGGGCATTTCACGTATTTCTTTTCCCTCGCCCCCATTCCCTGGTTATACCCTACTATTTGCACCTTCCCTGATCTTCACCCTGAAATAAAATGGTCCCTCATCACCCCGAACGGACCCTGGTTGGTCGTCAGAGGACTTTCTGCTCATGCTGCGCGATGGATGAAGCAGTCCCGTGCCCCGCAGGCTTCCAGAGGAGGAATTTCCCAGGGGACTCGATGATCTTAAGGGTCTTTTCCAACCTAAATGATTCTATGACTCCCACCAGTCCTCGCCCTGGGGGACAGAAGAAGTGGCTGACTGGGAGGCAGTGGGCAGCACTGGAGGGATGCTGGACCAACGGTGATGCTTAAACTGCTTTTATCTTTGTTTCTGTTTAATTCTTGTTCGCTGCTGTTGGCAGAGGACGATTTCTGAATGACAGAACACAGGACAGGTTTCCCGTTATTCCTTTCTGTACCAACCTGGGTTGCATCAGGGCACCTCCCCAGTGGCTCCAGCCTCTGCCCTGCAGCACTGTAGCTTTTTGGTTTTTAAATGTGTGCAGACCTGCTTTATTTTTTATTATTTATACCTGTCAAATAGCAAAAGTACCAATGAACATATTTTTCAACTGAGCAGATCAGGTCATTTCAGCTGATTTACATTTCAGTGTATTGGTCAGTGTGGATCTATCCTGCATAGGTAGAGGAAAGTGAAAAGGGCTTCTCTGGTAATCCCAGAAGCTTAGTTAAGATAAGCAATATAAAGCTAATAAAGGAGAGCCAAAATAAAGATTTTTATGCACTGCTAGCTATGGGTGCTCCATGTCATGTTACCAGCAAAGACACTGCAAAAATTTGCAGATACTTCAATTCATGAGATCTTAATTAGTACTAAAAATGCCAAAGGGAGAGCAGAAATGGCAATTATTTTCAGTAGCCTTGCAGGGCCTCCGCACTTGGCAGCATCGCTCAGGCCTTCCACGAGCATCAGTGAGATTGCTCCCTGGGTGACTGAACCACAAAACATTTTTTTTTTAAGTTGCTCCTGCTAAAAATTGTTGTCCTTTTAATAACTGTACAAAATCATGGAGGAAATCAAGTAGGAATGCTTGAGAAGGGAGCTGCGTTTCTGCCAGGCAGCCGGCGTGACCCCGTGCAAACGTGGGGAGCAATGGGGTGCACACACAGCCACCCCCGGCCCTGCCGCCTGCTCCTCCAGGAATGGGGTGCAGGAAATAAACCATTATTTTAGACAGGCTATCTCTAGACTTTACCATATCGACCATAATTTGTGTGTTTACACTTGCTATTAAGACAAGTGGTGTCATCCAGGGCTTTTAACATATTGAATCCACAGGGTACAACAGCCCATACTGCTTTGGGGGGATCAGCGTTGGGGAGTTACTGCACCCCAAAGCTCTAGGGGTGGCTTTCCAGGGCGGGGGGTCGGAGAGTATGACTGGGGGGAAATGGGCGTCTTTGGAGCGTTTGTAGGAAAAAGCAGAAGAAGCTGCTGTGGCCCAGAGCCCCCGCTTCAGAGGTGAGAGGTGGCATCTTGTCTCTGATGCCCGCCGTCCTGATTTCCAGCTTCCATTTAGCAGGACCTCTCCCGGGTGATATCTTTTTGTGGATGCAAAGGAAATCCAGGGCTAAAAGCAGGAGCCTTTTAGAGAGGCCAGCGGCACCACCAGCTATAAAAGGCAAAGTTCCCCATCCCTCCGGAGCTTGCACATCCACCACCATTTTTTTCTCCATTTAAGGACTGCCACTTTCAGCTCTCGGAGCACTAACGGAGACTCGTTCAGACCCTTTCACATCTCCTCTTGCCCTGCGAGATGACTCACTGCAAGGACCCAGGGCTATGCCATAGACATCCTTCTCTCCGGGAGGAATTTTTCCAGGATTGTCACTCCTTGGAAGAGTGCCCAGTACGTAAGTGTGACTATCCATTGCCTTTAGATCAGTCTATAATTTCTCTTTCAATGGTGAATATCCCGCTTCTGTGAGCTGTTTTACTACTTGGCTTTAATATTTTTCCATTTTCCCATGTTGGATTTCTATTCCAAACAAAATCATCGTGCCACAGAGCTGGGGCTTTCGCCATGTAAATGAGGGCAGCTGTACTCAGGTGGCTGAATAAGTGATGACTCTTAAATTAACTCTGCTTCCAGCATATTGTTATAGGTACTTTGTGCTGTCCTCCTATCAAGTGGTTATAGCAATGCAGTACATCTGTTTTACAGTCTCATTAAGTCATTGCTGTGCTGGATTAAAGTCTCCATCTTTATCAACCATTCCTGTAAAAATGTATCAGAAGAGAACAAAGTATGACTTACAAGGTAAGCGTAACGCAACTCTATAATTATGGTCCAAATTTTGTGTTGCATTTTAGGTTTTTCATAAGCAATAGATTATATTCTTACTTTCTACTCGGTAATTTGTTTTTTCTTTTAGATTTGGAAGGAGCAAAATACATTTTTTCTGAAATAAAACAATCACACCACAGAGATCTTGTTAAACACTGCACATTTCTAAGATAAGAAATACAGTAATATATCTTCCCTGTTTTGCAGCTTCAATACTAAATTGCAGCTGGAGAATCAGGGACATATCAGGTGTGGATTAATCTCGGTGCTCAAATATTATCACGGGAAGCATTTTGCTTACAGAAATCAAAATGCCGTGATTGGGAATAGCCCCAGCGATACCTTTGCACCTAATGGCTGCATTCAAAGCTTATGCAGCAGGGATGTCACCGGACACATTGAAGGCAGCAAGGGGATGCCTAGAGGCGCACAACGGGCCAGATGTTTTGTCTTCACCTTCCCCAGAAGGAAGATGGAGACCGGCAGCAGCTGGGGGTGAGAGGACAGGGTGGACACTGCTCTACAGCTTATATACGTTTCCCTTATATACGGATGTTATGTATAAGGGAAAACCCTCGCAGGCACCGGGGCTGTATGGCTTATTTCCTCGGGGGCACGTCTGTCCCAAGCCAGCCAGAGGAGCACGGTGGGCAGGTTTCACTTTCCTTTTCAGCATGGACTGCAGGACTGCTGTCGGGACCCTTTCCAAATACCCCATCATAAAAAAATGATCTGGACATATAGGGTGAGTGAGAATGGCTACATACAAGCCTATCTTAAATTAAAAACCGGCATATTTACTGTAAAAATTGGAAAAGAGGCACTCTGGTAAAGTAAAGGAGTAAAGGGGAGAGAGATGGCAAGCAGAAATAAGTGCAGCAAGGCTTTTTTAAAAAAGTGTTTTAGTAAAAGAAAGAGTACTATCTATGGTATTGTTACTAGATTACTAGGTAGGAACAACACAACTGTTAGTCCTGGGGAGCGAAGGCAGAAATGTTAAACAAATTTGTCCCGAAAATATGTGAAGAGCAACTTAAGGGCTCTTGATGTTGCTTGAACGAGCTCTAGCCTGCTTGGAGAGCCCCGGAGGTATAAAATGAAATTTCACATCTATCACTGCGCCAATGCCTTGAGCGTCTGCGAGGAGCACCCCTGCTAATCACGTGCATGTCAGTCAACCATCCATCCATCCATCCATCCGTCCGTCCATCCATCCCAGCATGACAGGGGAGCAGCAAAACTTTGAAATCACGGATTACGAAAGGCCAGCACAACTGTTGCTGATCTACGTGGCTTTACATGAGACAGATGTTATCAGTCAAACCTTACCCTTGATGCAATATGCATTTTGATACTGTTTAACATGGAAAATGTGTATAAGGATGACGAAAGTAGGCTCCATTTATAGCCTCTTGGACTCTGGCCTCGGAACCAGGATTTTGAAGGGGTTTCTATGTCACTGCAATGGAATCAGCTGAAGGTAGGCGTGAAGTGTGACACTGGGACCCAAAGAACAACTGGCATCTATACGCTTTTTTAAACAGAATATAGATTTATGGGGCAGACAGGTTGTATTGCCTTTATGTCTGCTTTGGTGAGGCTGCGACTGGAACATTGTGTCCAGTTCTAACATCCTAAATGTAAAAAACCGATACTGATTAGTTGGCAAAGATTCAGATAAGTGCTATGAGCACAGTTACACTACCAAAAACATGTCTTTGCGTTAATTGAAAGAAAGTCCAGGGCTTAGAGTTTTTATGTCTCATACATGAAATGGAAATTGGTAATGTAGAGCCTTCCATTGTACGAAAAAAAAAAAGAAAGAGGAAAGAAATCCATGAGTGACAGGAGGTATATTCAGACAAAAATTGTGTGGAATTTCTGAACCTTGAGGATAAATAGCCATTGGAACAGTTGTGCTGAATCTCCATAGATTGAAAACAAATTAAACTCCATATTTGATATTTTTCTAGACACAATCTAATTAAAAAATGGGTAAATTAAGGGAAGACAGAATGGTGACACTGGTCTCTCCATGGTACCTGAATACACAGATTATTATGTTTAATATTTCTATTCCAGTACACACTAGAGACGTTATCACCTCCAATGAGGAGTTTACTGCTCCTTGGCAAGCTCTTTCCAAGGCCCATAGGCTTGTTAAAGCATGAATCAGAGCTACTTACCTCCACGTGCACCGATTTTGGATTGGTACCTTCCAGAGAAGACAAAGAACCATATTGGTTTTGAAATAGGTAAAATTTGTCACTGCTTCCTTCTGCTCCCCAGGCAATCCTTGCCTGGCTGACCGACTTCTCCGAAGTATTGGTAACAGAGGCAGCTCTTCAGGAGAGTGATGGCTCTGGGGGATCTTCCGACACAAACAAACTCTGCTGATGAAGTGAGTCAACCGCCGAAAGCTTTGCTTCGGGGCTTCGCTCTTCAGCGAGGTAGTGGGAAACAAATGGGAACATCCCGTCATCTCCATACGCACTAGTGCTCGTGATTTTCAAATATGAAAAGGGCTCGTGCAGCTGGAGGATGGCGTGGGGCTGAGGGCTTTGGGCACCTGCAATGAGTAGTGAGCGAGGAGGAGGAGGCACCATCGCAGGGGTGGAGGAAGGACAGGAATGCTCCTCCATGCTGGGAGTCATCGTCAGTGCTGTGTCCTGCCATTAGTCTCCTCCCCTGTGCCCATCCTTGCTTCTAAGTAAATTACTGCAAGGTAAACGTTCCCTTTGAACCTTTCTACCAAATAGGAAATAACCCGTGAAAAATCTCTTGTCCAAAGAAACGTTGGAATTAGATGAGAAGGAATTCTGCTCTTCCGTCCAATGGCCAGCATGGAACGCAAGGAAGGGCACGACCCGTTATTTTTCCAGGCTGCTGTGGATGGATCATGGAAAACCGGCAGTTTGCAGCCAAGATGTCTGAGGTTAGATCTCAGGAAAAGTGCTTTGCGATGGGAAAATCTGGGACGGGTTACCCAGGGAAATGGTGGAAACTTCCTTTCTGCAAGCTTTCAAGCATTAAGGCAGTACCTGCCCTGGCCCTGCAATGAGAAATACTGCTTGCTGGAACTTATAACTGCCCTTTGCCACGCTTTGCTATTAAAAAAAAAGGATGTTTTGAATCTTCTGGAAACAACAAAACTCCCGCTTTATTATTAAATTGATCGTTGTTTCTCTGATTGAGCACTGTATCCCATGCATGCCATGGTGAAACCTCCTTCCCGGTGGTCCATGGAGTGGTCCAAGCAGCGAAGACGAGGACGAGCATGCTCTGGCTCCGAGGGACGGCACGGCAATGGCAGATAGTGGCTTGAACTGTTTCACGGTGTTGCACATTCTGGGTGTGTGGGGGTTGTCAGAATTCATTTGGCATTTAGACATAAAAATTTCAAGAATAAATGAAGAAGCATGCTCCTGGCCGGGAATTGAGCGCGGTCCACCACCAGCCGATTGCGTCTCACGCCCCAACTCCCTTGCTAAAGCAGAGGCTATTGATCCTGCTTAGATTAGTTAAGAGCAGGACAAATTATTTTAGGACTTTCATCTCAAAGCACTAGGTTGAATCAATGGCAGTTCACATTTTCCAGGAGGCCGGCGTCTTGCTAAAGCCCCTCTTTTCAATCAGCTGGAGGAATTAATGTTTGCAACGCTGCTGAGAAGGAAAACAAGCTAATGTCTCCTTGCCCCACTGGACAGCAAAGCTAGAACCAAGTTACAAGCCCTGGATGTGCGGTACGTGGTACTGAGCCACGGTAGTAATGGGATGTCAACATCGCTACACAGTATGGGCCTTTAATGAAAATTAAAAATAGTACAGTGCTTTAAATGCTCCTGGATCTCAGTTCACCAATGACAGAATGTCAACACCTGGCAGAAATCTTCTATTAAAAGTATTTTTACAGTCTAACTTCACGCTTTCCACGGGTACGGTTGAACTCCCACAGGTACAGTCCGTGCCACGGGCAGCGCCCGCCAGCATTGACAGGGCATAGGTAGAATATAGGAAATTGTGGTTTTCTTCCTCCATCCACCCTTCTACCAACTGGGAAAGTCACTGGACTGAGCGTGGGGTTGCAATTTATTCATTGAGGGTGGATAAATAGGGTCTATGGTGGCATTTAGTCAGGAGCTGGTCTTGCCCGTGTCTCGCAGAGCCCCAGCTACACTGACTCTTCCAAGTCCCCTGCGAGGTCTCATACTTCTTATCCCTCTTCCAGGCAATGAGCTGCTGTTCCATGTCTCACCGAGCGCTCAGCCCCGTGCATTTAAGCAAATTAACTGAACCTCCCCGCTGTACAGCCCCGCCACAGTACAACGGATCTCCCTGGAAGCCTTTAGGTTTCATTATAGCACAAATTAATAATATTTTCCCTAAAGCCTGCTTTTAATTAATGTATGTATTTTCATTTTCTGTCCAGGACATGACAAATGTTAGGTATCATTAGCTAATACCTGCTGT
Source organism: Ciconia boyciana (assembly GCF_034638445.1). NCBI lineage: Eukaryota > Metazoa > Chordata > Aves > Ciconiiformes > Ciconiidae > Ciconia > Ciconia boyciana. The sequence continues at coordinate 1,868,040 of NC_132943.1, read as the reverse complement.
GCTTCATTTTCCAATAACACCGTATTTTTTTTCTAAGGTAATTCATTTGTCACTTAAAGAATATCCTGTGGATATGTTTTGTTCAAGTCCAATATGTTATTTATGTATAAAAATGGTCATGGTGTACCATTCAAAAAGGAGGAAAAGTGATAGCAAGTACATGGAGTGTGCAAAGGACAAAATTACTTCCGATAATGCGTGGTTTCCTCTCTTCTAATATGGCATAGGAATGTCAAGGAGATTTGCCCCCAGTGAAAATCGGAGGGCTGGAATTAGGGAGTATTTGCTGACAGGATTAATATCGGTACGCGTGGATGGGGAGCGAGGTTCGTTAGATGATGGGGCATCTCTCTGCAAACGAACGAGCGTCAGCCCAATCCTTCTGCTCCTTATAACGATGTGAGACAACGGGGTGGTTTGTGTACGATGGCAACGTGGGCTCATCTGGGAGGAAGAGCTCCAAATAATCTCAGCGATCTCCTCCATCACAAACGTGTGCTCTTCAGCAGCTCTAAGTTTATATTTGGCAAAGGGAAGGGGAGACGTAGCTTTCATTAACCGTGTAGGGATTTTAATGAAAGTTTGAATGGATTTGTGAAACACGGAATATATATTTTGAAAGCTTTGAGTGGCAGTTCCATTACACACACACAAATGCCCTAATTGTAACAGGATTTGCAACATCTCCCTCGCTGTCAAACAGCCAGCGGTGTTCTGCAGGGGAGTGCATTAAAGAAAACGGCTTTTTTTCTCCACTACCTGAAATTGCTGAGTGTAATTCAGCTTGTTTTCTTTGTTTGATAACCTGTGAGTAGTTCTTATGTGTAATTAATATTTACAGCATGATTGGCACTTTTCGTGCCCGTAGCTTCAGCCATACGCAGCGATTAGCTTAACCAGGGAATTTAATCAGCCAGCGATGGAGAGGTTGCATTAGAGGACTACGTGCAGCTTCTTGTGAATGCAGCAATATCCCATAGGGAATATATTCGCAAGTTTAGAGTAAAAGTCATAAGGAAAAGTATTTTTATATCTTCCCTATAGAGATTATTCCACAGCCTAATATCTCTCATTTTCAAGATTTTCCTACAAACCAGCAAAATGGCTCTGTTCCGTTCTGGCCTGTCTCAGCCCAGCCCATCTTTTCTGGATAGAGCTCATCTCCAAACCATTTTCTGCCCTGTCAGGTTATCCTGTAGATGTGTATCGCACATTCTGCATTCTTGTTTCCGTTTCTTTGTCCAAGACTGCATATTTTTCTTTTAATGTGTATTTCTTTCTTCATAAGTTTCTCCAGGCACCCGATGATTTTTGCTGCTCTTCCTCTCATTTCCCAATTTGTCGGTGGTATCTGAGTGGGATTTACATGCCAGCTTTCGTTATCCAGGAACAAACCAGAGCAGGGATTACCAATTCATTATTTATTTCATGGTATGTTCACGAATAAAGCACAAAACAAAACTGAGGTGTTATGTGCATGTACATTTACATTTTTTTACACTGTAAAATCATCCCTAACTTTCTTTTAGGCCCAATGTCTGTGGGTGAACCCTTGTGCTCATCACTTCAGCTCCTGGAGCTCCTCGGACCACGCTTTCCCAGCAAGGTAGTGAGGGCAAAGACATCCCTTCTGCTCTTACGTCCCCATGGTATTATCGCTTAATGTAAGCAGGCTGCTCCTTTCTTTCAAGCCCACAGGAGACGTCAGCTCAAACAGGTGTCTTTGTTTCCTTCTGTCTGCATTTGCTGTGACAGACAGGAAATTAAAGTAGCTAAAATGAAAGAAATAAGAAAGAATTTGCACTGAGGAGATGGCTGTAATGAAAGGAGAGCGGGTGCCGCACACCATACCCAAGGCTGGACCCAGAGCAGCAACTCCTCTGCCCTCGTGAGGTCCTGCCAGCACCTTCATCCCGGTGCCATGCTGCTCTGGCTCCTTCATCCCGGTGCCGTGCCGCTCCGGCTCCTTCATCCCGGTGCCATGCTGCTCCGGCTCCTTCATCCCGGTGCTGTGCCGCTCCGGCTCCTTCATCCCAGTGCCGTGCTGCCCCGGCTCCTTCGACGTGGTGGACGGCTTTGCTGCGGCTGCCGCACACAGCCGCCGTGGGTTTGATGGGCCATTACCTTCCTACAGCCTGCCTCCCTGGAGACACTTCCAAAATAGAAGCAAGTGGGGGGAAAAAAAATCCTAACCTGATTATGATAGAATAAAGGACATAAAAGTGATGTATTGCTTTGTGTATTTTTCGTATCATGTGCACATGACACTGTTTTTCCATGTGCTAAAAATACGTTCTATAACTGCAGAATAGGTCCCAAGCTGCCGTTGGACAAACTGATGGATACACATCGTCCTGAGGAGCTCAGGCTTCCTTTGGTTTCTTTCTTCAGTGATTGTGTCCGGTCCTCAGCCATACAAAAAATCTAATTTTTGTCATTAAAAAATAAATATGTCCCATAAAAGAAAGCAGCCACCTACAACCATATGACAGAGAGGATAAATTGTATGGTCACCAATATGACTTGGCCTGGATTTAAATTCAGTGAAGGAGGGAAGGGAGAAGATGGTTCTGTTAAATTTTTGCATTTGAGCATGCATGCCATTTTGGGACAAGAGAAAAACAAAGCCTTAATACAAACAGGTGCTCTTAACAACGTCAAGGCTTAAAAATAATTTCTGCCACGCGGTCATCTGACTCCTGTGTTTGTAAAGTAAAATGGAGAAGAGAGAAAGGGACCATCCCCGTCCCCCACTGCTGGCTCGGGGTGTCTGCACGGGGCGGTGGTGCGGCTCTGGCCCTTCTGCGGAGGGACGGTGCCCCGGGGGTGGTGCCCTGGGGACCCCCCAGGAGAGGCTGGGGGTGCGGACCCGTGGGGCTGGACCGTCGGCATCCCGGCTGCATCCCGCCCGGCTGCGCGGCAGCGAGGGGCTGAGGCCCCGGGGCGGTTCACCTTCTTCAGAAGCACGGGCGCCGCGGCCCCTGCGGTGTGCTTTCCCTGCCCGAGCGAGAGCCGATGCCCTCGTCTTCCCTGCAAACACCTACCCCTTTTCTGCAACCTGCTAATTTCACAGGCTTCGGCAGACTGTCACAGGTTAACCACACACTTTTTAAATAAAAAGAAAGTTTTCCTTTGTATTAAGTCTCAGCGTGTTGCTCCTGCGTGCCATTCATGGTGCTTTCCCCCTGTATTTTGTACACTTCCCACTGCTTTCTGGCCTCTCTCTCTCCTTTTTTCTCTCTTTCAATAGAGAAGCCCGTATCGCCGTGCCAGTAATGGTGCAGCGGAGACGGGGAGCGGCACAACTGGTTGAATTGCCTGGGAGAAGAGCTGGCTGCCAGCCACCAGGCACGCAGGCAAGTGCGATGGGCAACAGCTATCACTTGCTAATGGTGAGCTAACAGAAAATTAGATTTTTGGACATCAAGTTTAAACCTTAATTATGGAGAAGACACTGCTGTTTTATAATATAAAAGAATCGAAAGACTTGATGTCCCTCAGGGCTCCTTCAGCTTTACGGGTTAGACAGCCCCAGTCACGGTTTGCTGAAATCAATGGCAACAGCATAATCCATTCATGCGCACAAACAGAGCTGTCGAGAAAGGAGGAGCCCTTTTAATGACTCATTCTTTAATGATAATTAATATGGGCTCAAAGGCAGCTAGGGCTGCATGTTAAAGTGGGGTGCCTAGCTGAATACGAACATGAAGATTTTTTAGGACACAGGCTCCCATTAAGGGCTCCCAGCCCCAGTCCCAGGTGAGCTCCCTGTGCCGGCTGTGCTGCGGGAGCCAGGATCGTTCGATGGCTACTTTAAGTGATAAATATTAAGGCAAATCATAAAGCTGTAATGTGTGCTGTGCTGTCGCTTATGGTGAAGTTTTGTTTTTTTAACTGCAAATGAACAGCGGGATCTCATTTGCCTTATTAAAGCTAAGCTGCTTTAAAAATCGACGTGAATTTTGCCTGAATATGAAATTGGGATAAAGCCCCACACCTGCATGTATCTGAGCTGCTAAAGTGCACCTTTTCCTCGTACTTCAGACAGTGTTTGGTTATTATTACCAAAAAAGATGTGGCAAGCATACAATTAAAATTGTACAGCCACCTAGACAAATTTAGCCTGAGTATATTCACAGGGTTATCTAAAAGCAATTGCAGTTGCTGGAGTGTTTTTAGTAAGTGTATCCCATTTAAAATATTGAACAAACCACTTCAGTGGGTGTTTGGGAAGTGACTAAGACGCCTCTTGATTTTTGTCCTGGAGGATTAGCACGCGTTTTGAGCCGAAAGGGTGAAATCTATGACCTCGTGTTCCCAAGCCCGCCTTCCTGGCTAACTGGGAGAAAAGACAAGACCGGCCGAAAGGCAGCAGCGAACTCAGGTGCCATTCGGCAGGCTGCGGTGGCATGCCGGGGACGAGCTTTGGTGGGTATTTATGCCAGAAGAGCTCTGGCTCTGCTGTTCTGCACGCTGGAAGCTGAGGCTGAGCACGAGGGCCGAGGTCTGCCTGCGGTGCGGTGGCCTGAAGCTCTGCTGCATGGGCACGGCTATTTTAATTCAAGGCAAGAACTACTATGTTATTACTCTGTAGACAGTAATTAGGTATGCAGACAGCCTAAGGTGAGGCTACTTCAACCTTGACTTAAGAAAAGTGAGATTTGAGCTTTTTTATTTTAGTACTCAAGAAGAATTGCAAATAGTACCACGTTAGGGCCTTGCTCTGGTTGGGGCTGTACGGACTTTTTGGGCATCGTCCTCTCCAAAACAGCCATTGAGAGGCTGTAGTGAGAGGTCCCAGCGTGAATCCTCCTGGGAGAGCTCGGGCTGCGGAGTCCTACCCCCACCAGCAGTCAGTGAGCATCGCAAGGGGCAGGGTTTCCTCAGAAACTGGAAATTTCCCCTGTAAGAGATCACATCTGACAGCAACAACCAAGAGCCGTCCAGCTCTACCAGGTCACTCCTATAGTCTTCTGCTCCTCTGGGAATTTCATGGATGGAAACATTATGGAGAAACAGGAATGTACATTAACCAAAGGCCCCTCAAGTTTTGGTGGTAAAATTGAACACGCTCCACCATTTAAGCTGAATAAACAAGGGACAAGTACAAAGCAGCAGGTCAGCTCTTTGTACTATCTTCAAGCCAACTACAAGGCGGTGGAGCCCTCCTTTGGGTACCTGCACCAGTTTTAACCCAAATACAGCCGTTTCCCCACACCTCAGCACTGCAGCAAGGTAGATTTTTGTCTTCATGCGTTGTAGGAGCTGACGGGGCTTTGCTTGTTGACACCACAGACAGGGGCTCTCCTAGCAGCTTTCCAGGTGCTTTTCAAAAAAAAGTCCCTGGAATGATGTGTGCAGTGATCTGAAAAAGCTACGCTCACCGCGAGGTTCCCGCCCCTCGAACACGCAGGTCGTGGCTTTACACGCATGTCTAGAAGGGACAGAGGTATGTGCTGGGCAGCAAGACCCGGCTTTACAAAGCATGGAGGTATCTGCAGCGCCCAGGGGCCAGGTAGGAGATACCTGCTCGAACGCTGCGCCCAGCGCGAGCAATCTCCTCCATCCGTGCCATACAACGTGGGGGTGAGGTGGATGCCGGAGCCCTTGTTGGTGTCAGCGAGGTGCTTCTTCCCCATGCTGTCATCCTCCTGCCCACCGATGGATTATAAATACCCCGAGTCTCCTATTCCCTGTGCCAAGTACCGAAGTCCCCACGGTACAGAGAGGGAGAGAGGCCCAAGTAAAGCTGATGGACTGGACGTGTGCGAGCATCTCTGCATCACCGAGTAGGAAAAACCCTTGTCCCAACCGTTCCCTGCCTAAAATGAGGTATCTTTGTAGGGATTAAAAAGTCACAAGCACTTTATTAGGGTAGGGGCTCTCACCTTGTAAGGGGTCCTTAGGCAAGAGGCACCAGGCCACTCGTGCTCTTGGGCTGATGTTGAAAATTCTGCAATTTTATTACAGAACCAGGAGTTTGCCATGCCTCAGATTTACCGTGTTGGAAAAAGCTGTGGCTTCTGGCAAAGGTTAATCAAGATGTATTATGCTTCAAGTGTTTGCTATAATTAATAAAGAATGCCTAATGAGTCTAGCTCTCAAAAAATGTTCAAACGTGCAGCACACTCCTTGCAAGTCAGATTATGGGCGTGATTGTGTTATCTGCAATACCATGAAGTGATGCAAATTAAGAAGTTGGAAGTGCTTTGTAATGACTGAAACGTCTATATTAGGAGTTTTCCCTCTTATTGCCTTATCTCAAAATTCTGCTTTATTTAATGTTTCTACAGCACTAAGGGGTAAAGAAAGGAGGAGAGTTTGGTTAAATTTCTCACCAATGTTTCAGCTGGTAGATGGCTTAGTAACATTTCTTTTGATGTAATGGCAAAGTCCACAGCATATTTGTTTCCCAGAGAACAGGCAGATCTGTTCTTTGTCTTTCCCTTCAATGTAGCTGTAAATAAGCGAGTACATGGCTGCGATTGCTGCTCGTCCGAGGGAATTGCACTGCATTGAGAGACGGGTTTGTCTCATTTTCTACCAAAAGTTTAGCTGCAGTCAAGCGGTTGTCTCAGTCTCCAGCTTTATTTCACCCCCTCCTAGCTCAGGGGCGTTCTGTAAATGCTGAGTTTCACCTTGTCTAATCAAAATGGAAACTTCTGATAACATCTCCTGAAGATGTCTGTAATGATTCAGTAGCTTGGCCATCTTCACACCAGCCTAGGATAAACTGAGGGAAAACCAAGCAGCCTGAAGTCTGCGTGGCTGCTCCGGAAAACTTCCCGGTTCTTAGCAGCATTAAAAATATTGACACTTAACAGTCTTACTGCAGGACTTCGGGCGTCATGAGAGCTATTTTCTCACAAGCAGGTTGCTTGAGCCTTTTTGCCCCTATTCCCGCTGCTGTGGTCCCCAGCAAGCATTTACGCCGGTTCCCCTCCTCCTCCAGCAAATGCAGATACATTGATTTATCACCAGCAACCAGTGCAAGCCCCCGGGGATACGATAAACAGCAACGCAAACCTCTCATAGAAAGATGCTCTGTTATCCCTATAGAGGAGAGGGATGAAGAAAAAATAAAATCAAATCAAATCCTGGGCGAGCATGAATTTCTCCCTGCCTTAGATGTGACCGTAAGAAGTCACCTGTTGGTGAGGCGTTCGGCGGGGTTAACTACAAGCAGGTAGAGTGGTTTTCTGGAGTCAGACCCGGACAGAGGGGGATACAAAGGGGGTGTACGGCGTTATTTCCCCGGGACAGCAGCGGGGTCCCCGCACCTCCCCCGGGCGCATCCCGCCCCGCTCCGGCGCGCACCGGGAGCAGGGTACCGCCTTCCCCGTCCTTGTGCCGCCGGGGGGCTCGGAAAGCAGGCTGAAGCGGAGGTTTTAGCCCAGCTGCAAGGCAAAAACCCGCAAGGACAGGCCACGGGGCCGTTCGCTTCACGCCCGGCCGCCCCCCGCGACGCCTCCCCGCTCCCCCCCGCCGCGGCGCGGAACCCCCGGCGGGACGACGGGACCCGAAGACGGCGGCGTTTATTACCGCGACCGAAATAAGAAACCCCAGACCTCTTGCCATCAGAGCACGTTTTACTTCGGCACCCCGCGGGTCGGGACGGGCGGCTCCGGGGCCGCACACACCGGCCGCCCCCGCCCGCCTCACCGGCCTCCGGGACCCGGGGGTTCGTTCGCCGTTGCTTTTAAGGAGGAAAAGAAAAAAAAAAAAGAATCCAAACCCGAACCAGTCTGTCTAACGGAGGAGCGGCCGTTGCGCGGGCAGCGCCGGGAGCGGACGGCCCGGGTCGGCGTCCCCCGGCGCGGAGCGGGGCCGAGCGGGGCGGGCGGCGGAGCGGAGCGGAGCGGGGCGGGCGGCGGAGCGGGGCCGCCGGCGCTCAGTAGGGCCCCACCACCACCGCCTCCACCTCCTTGGACGGCCGCCGGTCCTTGACCAGAAAGTTGATCATGCCCTCGGACTTGATGAGCAGGTTGCAGCCCAGGAAGAAGATGCCGAACACGACGGTGAGGGCCAGGACGCACATGACGGCGATCTGCACCACCCGCACGATGTACAGGCTCCGCTCGTCCGCCGCCGCCCCCGCCGCCGCCGCCCCGCCGCCGTCGGTCACCACGGAGGCGGCGGTGCAGCAGCGCAGCGCCCGCTCCAGCTCCAGCGCCGCGCTCCCGGCCCCCGCCAGCAGCCCCGCCGCCGCCGTGCCGCCGCCCGCCGCCGAGCCGTTCATCCCGCCCGGCCGCCCCGCCGCCGCCGCCGCCGCATGCAGGCGGGCCGGGCCGGGCCGAGCCGAGCCGAGCCGAGCCGAGCCGAGCCGGGCCGGGCCGGGCCGTGCGGAGCCGAGCCGAGCCGTGCCCAGCCGCTCCGCGCTGCCCCGCGCCGGCGGAGGCTCCGCGCTGCCCGCCGCCCCCCGCCCCGCCCGCCGCTCCCCGCCGCTCCGCGCCGCTCCGCTCCGCCCCGCCCGGGCGGGGGGCGGGCCCGGCGGGAGGGAGGGCGGGAGCGGGGGGAGCGGGGGGTGGGAGTGGGAGCGAGCGGGGGGGAGTTTCTGGGGAGCAGGGAGAGAACGGGGTTTGGGGGAGCGGGGGGCGGGAGTGGGAGCAAGCGGGGGGCGGGTGTCTAGGGAGCAGGGAGAGAACGGGGTTTGGGGAGCGGGGGCGGGAGTGGGAGCAAGCGGGGGGGAGCTTCTGGGGAGCAGGGAGAGAACGGGGTTTGGGGAGCGGGGGCGGGGGAGGGAGTGGGAGCAAGGGGGGAATTTCAGGGAAGCAGGGAGAACGGGGTTTGGGGAGCGGGGTGGGGAGAGCTAGGCTGGGTGAGGGGGTTTGGGGAGCGGGTTTTTAAGGGAGGGTCCTGGGGAGTGAGTTTGGGGTGGGTTTGGGGGGGCAGGATTTTTGCCAGCGCGTTCTGGGCAGTGGGTGTTCGCAAGTGCTTTTCAGGGGTGGGCTTTTGGAAGGGAGCGAGCTTCAAGGGGTGGATCTCTGGGGAGTCGCTTTGGGGAGTGTTGCGGGGGGAAGCAGACTTTCGGAGATCAGATTTGGGGGGAGCAGGATTTTCCAAGCGGGTTTTTAAGGGAGCAAGTTCTGGGGCGTGGGTTTCCAGGGAGCGAGTTTCTGGGAGTGGGGTTTTGGGAAACGTCTTTTGGAGGAGGAGGTTTGTGCACGGGGGGGCGGGGGTGCAGTGCCGGTCCCTGGGGCTGTAGAAAGAGCCAGAGCAGCTCTTTGGGGATCTGTGGGCCCGGCTGGCTGAACCTCACCCTCCCCAAACTCCCCCCAGGGCTGTTTTATCTGAGGGCTCAGCCACTGCACGGCCCTGCGAGCGTTCCACCTGCTGCTGGAGGCCACGGTGCCAGGAGAGGTGCCAACAGGAGTGATGGCAACCCGGTGTGACGCTGGGGCTGCACCCCGCTGCTTGGACCCGTGGGCTGTGCGCCTCTGCACCCCGCTGCCCACCCGGCGGCTGGGGGCATGGGCCCATAAATGGGGTCTTGGCATCTTTGACAACGTCCCCAGCGCTGGGGATGCACCTCGGGGACCAAAGGTGCTTCCCCAGCGGCAGCCCAGTGCCTGGGGATGGCCGGGCGTTCGTGTCCCCCTCAGCAGTCGTTCGGGGAGGGCCCAGCCCCGATGCTGCTAGTGGGACCATGTTCCCCACCTGCGGTTTGGGGGTTTGGGGGATAAGCGGAGGGTGGCAGCAGCTCCCGACGGCTGGTGCCATGGTTTGTGATGGGCTGGAACTGTCGCTCCCGTGCCTCCGGCCGAGCGATGACTTGGGATATTTCCGAGCGGAGGATGTGGATGCAGGCAGAGCTCAGAGCTGCGAGCGGCAGGCGGCTGCTGCCGTCGTTAACCCTGCCCTCTCCTTGCTTGAATGGAGATTTAATTATGGCAAACAGCCGGAGGAAGCTGTGTGCTGGGGGCTGCGAGCAAATGCTGCCCACGGCAGGGTGGGTGCGATGGCCACGGCACCTTACGCTATCCAGGGCTGGTCCTCACAGGAATAAACTAGCGGGGAGGTCGAGGCCAGGCATGGAGAGATGATGTTTTCTGAACCCCTTGCAGCTAATTCGTCTTCGTGTGGCAGCTATTTCGTTAACTGCTCACAAACAATCATCTGGAGCCCAGATGTAACCCATTACTCACGTCCTGGTCTCGATGCACCCCGTTCCTTTAGCTTTGGGGGTGGAAGTCCCCATGCGGGGTCCCCTCCCTGCAGAGCCCAGCGTGGCTGGCGCGGTCTGCCGAGAGCAGCCCACCTACGAGGCCGTGCTGGATGAGCTTTGCTGCCTTATCAGATGGGACACGACGAGAACATTTTGTTTTTACTGTTGGAGGAAGAAGATAGTATTAATTCTAATTAGCAATGGGAGTGCTGGCAGTTATTTTAGCCAGAGGAAAATGCTGGAAGAGCTCTTCAAACTCCACGTGACTCCTTTTTGCAGCGTGTGATTCCTCTGCCTTCTCCAGTGGCTGAGCAAAGCAGCCGGTGGGAGGGCGGGCGTGTGGGTCGGGGTCTGCCCCTCGCGCCCCTCTCCATTTACCAGCTCTTGGCACCTCTCAGCAGCAGCGAGGAAAACGGTTCCCATCCCGAAGTTATGTTGGGAAAGTCCTGCACACGCTTTCAGCTCTGAAAAGCTAGTGGCTAAGAGCAAGGAAAGCTGGATCCATGTCCCCACTTGTGCTCCGCAGACCGCTAGCAAGTTTTCTGTGGATTAATCATTTGCAAATCCTAAACTTAAAGTGCTTTGGAAATGTTTTCTAACAAGTGAGTTTCCCAGTGCCCTGAGGCAGCAGCAGCCTTGGACCCATGTTAGAAACTGGGGCACCGCAGCATAATGAAGTAGTAGTTGTGTCAAAACGTGCAAAAGGGAGAAATTGTGGAGAGCACGATCTCTGTTCACGTACGTCGTGCCTTTTAACACTGAGATTTCATCTTTAGTAGTTTTCTGTGATAAGGAAAGGAGATAGAGAGCGAGCCTTGGTCTGAGCAGGCAAAACTGTGTGTTTTTCATACCTTCCCACTGTAATTTAACAGCAGGATGAAGGCAAGAAGTGCAATTTCACCTCTTAAAGTTCCTGTCGTCGTTTTTGTTCTTTTTATCCTTATGATTTGCAAACTGGAATTGGATTAGCCTTGAAGAGTAAAGCGTATTTCATTTTGCCCAGTGAAAAAAGTTGCTAAAAGCTTTGGGGCTGCGGATTTCAGGCAGTGCAGTGTCAGGTGGGTGCGGAGTACTCGCATGTAGAGGCTGGGGAAAGGGATGGCTCTTCTCCCCTCCTCCAGGTTTGTGGGTAATTGGAGGCAGGAAGGCACCAAGAAACGGGAGGTGCTTTAAAGACTATTTTGTGGAGCTACGAGATGGAAAAGAATGTTCTCATTTACAATGTTTTGATGTGGAAAAAACATCTAGAAGAGAAGGGGGGAGAAAACCACAACTCGTTTTGGCAGTGCTGTACAAATGGACAGATTTGGGCAAAGATCACCTGTAAGAAGCGACACAGTTCTGACTCGTGGTGCTTGGGGCTGGAGGAGGCCGCGGAGCCCAGTGCCCTGGGTGGGATTTGTGTGCTGTATGTGGCAGCCCAGGAGAAACCAGCCCCGGGCAGCGTTTCTGCCCTCCTCCTCCTGCTCTGGCAGGGGGGCATTGCCCGGGGAGCGCAGCACCGCCCCGCGCCCCTCGCACCGAGCCCGGGAGCCAGAGCACCTCCGACCATGCAGAGCCTCCTTGCTCACCCGCAGAGCCCTTATACCTTCTCAGTGCACGGTGGATTTGGGGGGCGAGCAGGGCTGGGGGGGCCTAGGGGCACCCCAAGCTCAGCTGTGGGGCAGCCCCCGGCCTTGTGGGCAATTTGGGTTGAGGGTGGGGATGGGATGGGATGGGGAAGGGGATGGGACGGGATGGGTTGGGGATGGGGATGGGATGGGATGGGGATGGGGATGGGTTGGGGATGGGGTGGGGTGGGATGGGATGGGATAGGATGGGGATGGAGATGGGGATGGAAATGGGATGGGGATGGGATGGGAATGGGAATGGAAATGGGATGGGGATGGGATGGGATGGGACAGGGATGGGGATGGGGATGGAGTGGGGATGGGATGAGGATGAGGATGAGGATGGGGTTGGGATGGAAATGGGATGGGAATGGAATGGAGATGAGGGCGATGGGGATGGGGATGGAAATGGGATGGGGATGGGGTAGGATGGGGACGGGATGGGGTGGGATGGGGGGTGGGATGGGGATGGCAATGGGATGGGGATGGCAATGGGATGGGGATGGCAATGGGGATGGGATGGGGACAGGGATGTGTGGTTTGGACCCCCTGAGCAGGGCGCAGCTGGCTTCCCGGCACAGGCGTTCAGACACGGGTGGGAGTGCGGGCTGCTCTGGCCAAGCACCGCCGGTCCCGCGGGGCTCGGGCTGAAGCCCCGCTCCCGAGCAGCCGCCGCCCGGCGCCAGGGCCACCGGAGCGAGGCCAGCGCTTGCCCCGCCCGCCCCGCTCGGGCAGAGCGCGGGGCCGGGGCCGGGGCCGGGGCCGTGCCCGCAAAGGAGCCCTCGGATGGAGCTCGGGAGCCCAAGGCCGGGCCGGGCCGGGCTGGCAGCCGGCGGCAGGTCGGCGGAGGGCTGCGGGCTCATCCCCCGCCCCGCCCCGGCACGGACCGGCCCCGGGCGGCGGCTCCGCGGCAGCGAGAAGCGGAGCCCCATCGCCGGGCGCGCAGTGACACCTAGTGTGTGCGGCGGGGACACGGACACGGACACGGACACGGACACGGGGACACGGGGACACGGGGACACGGGCACGGGGACACGGGCAGGACGGCTCCGTGCAGCCCCGCTCCGTGCCGCCCCGTCTGCCGCCGTTTCTCCGTGGCAAGGGCAGAAAGCCGATGGCTCTAATCATGGGAGCGCCTGCCCAAGACTGGCTTAGTTACTGCAAAGCTCCGCTCACCTTCAGTCGGTTTCAGCTTCCCGGCACTAACCGAACAGGGTGCAATATTAGACTCAAAGCTAATACAGGGGGGGAAAAAAAAACCCAACAAACAAAACCCGAAGAGGCCAAATTCAGGTGTCCTCTTCAACACCGTGGGGCTTGAGAAGGGCGCAAGGTGAAGCAGGGAGTCGCTGTTAAACCCCATTTTGAGCTCTACCCCCAGGTGAAGGGTTTCAGAAAGTCCCTGTTGGACTGGGAGGAGAGGTGTCCCCCGGTACAGGAGGGGTTTTACTTCTCGCCCTCTCCCTTGGCACCAACAACTGCCCCGAGGTGCTGCGCGGGCTTCTGGGCAGCCGAGGGTGAGGGCTTGCCGATGCCCCGTGGGGCAACGTATGGTGAAGTTAGCCGACATTTATTCTCTGAGCCTAACAACTGCTTTTCAGGAGAGATGGTGGCTGGCCTGTTTTCTTCTGTTCTTGTTTCATGCACTTCATCTTCAGGTGCGTCCTCGCTCAGGATCTTGGTTGTGATGAATATTGCACCACCGTGATGTTTTGTTCTCTGGCTGCCGAGACGTTCGTACTGAGCACAGCCCGTGTCATGGCTCGGTGTGCTGTGCGAGCACCGGGCGCCGGTGCAGCTCGGCTGGGGGTGAGTCTCCGCTGACTGCCACCGAGCAGGGCGCAGCCGACACCAACGCTGCATTTTATCATCACTCGACACTCATGAAAGTTTCCCCGAGGTTCTGACAGACCCAGCACCAGCCTCTCCCGGGACAAGTGCCTGTGAGTAGCCCCTACGTACTAGTGCTCGAGATGCCAACGCAGCGCAGGGCGCCTTCTCGTCCCCGGGTGATGTAGGTGTGCATCCCGCATGCCACGGATAATACCGAGGAACCACCGAGTGCAATTCCAAAGGGCTGCCCAGGCGCCTCTGCAGCCGTGGGCATTCACGTCATTCCGTAGCTCCCAGGCCCAGGAAGAGCAAGCTTTTCCATGCCTGGTGATGGGTACCACTGCTGCCCTCCCGGGGTGAGCGGCGTGGAGACCCTCTTGAGGAGGCTCACAGCACGGCTCTTCCTCAGCTTTGGAGATGGGGAGTTTCCGGGGGGGGGAGAAAAGACTTAATTTCTGCTGGTGCTTCTTTGGAGAGCCGCTGCAGGGCAGTGATGGGGAGGCAGGGGCACTCTGCGTGGGGCTGTCGTCGGTGGAGGCACTGGCTCTGCCCCGCTCTGCGGGGAGGGACGGCGGAGGGGAGGTGGCTGCTCCTCGGCAGAAGGGAGCTCCAGCTCGCCCGGGGACAGGAGTGCTTCTGCATCCCCAGCTTGGGGACCACTGAGGATCACCAAGGAGCACAGCCTGCTTTGCCAGGTCGTAGTAGGCTGAGGGTACACTGGCTTGGCTGAGATTCTCGGTGAGATGGGTTAAACGTCATCCGACATGCAAGGAACCACTTCCTTCCCTTGCATCCGACGACGCTTTGGAGATCAGTCACTATCCGGGCTGGCAGGGTCTCGTTGATCTTTGTGTAACTCTGTAAAGCTGGGACTTGACTTAACTAAACCACGTGTCTATGGATGCTGGAGGTGGTATATGCCTCGTTTATTAGCGTAAAGCTTTAAGATAGGGGAAGGAAGGAAACTCAGCCTAGTTAACGTGACTTCTGAAGAGACCCGCAGTGCTGAGAGGTGAGGGAGGGCTACCCTGCCCTGCCCCGCCAAAGCAATCTCTCCAGCAGCGAGCCCTCGCTCCCTTTCTGCTGGTCCTGTGATATGAAACCTCACTGGGTTTCATATCCTCACTGGGTTTCCTATCTCCAATTACGACGATTTTGAAAAATCTATTTTAAAAATAGTCTAAAAACCCGGAATGTAATGCTTTTATGTTTGTGATAAGCAGGGTGTAATTTGGTACTTAGGAGCAACTTGCCTTTGCTCCTGCAGAGAGCATCAGCGGCAGGGAGGGAAGGTGGGAAGGTGCCTGCCTGCCGCCCGGTCGCAACCGGCACGCTTCGCCCCGGGAGGGATGGTGCCTAGTAAATGCTTGGGAATCTCCCCCGGGAAATTTTAGAAAACTGCAGGTTTGATTTTTTCCAGTTGTTTTTTTTCCCTACATTTTCACTTTGCTTATTATCTTAATTTGTTCTATTTTGATCAAGGCAATGAAAACAAGAGTCAGTCTTTTAAACTACTTTATTCAAGGAAGTGAGAAATTGTGTATTTATAAAACATGCCAGTCAACGGATGTATGAAACACACTCTGTTCCATTCCGGGTCTATTCCACTGGTAATTAGCTATAAATACACTCTCATTTGGTGACTGATTTTAAGTATATTTATTCTACTTAGATGTGGAAAATATTCATGTTGATCAGCTCCCCCGAGGCCTTCATCAGGCGAGCTTAATGAAGAGAACAGACAGGTGCTTTTTATAAGCTTTTTAAAAAAAAATTTTAAGAAAGGCTTGTAACAGTACCTCTTTCATCCCGGTCTCCAGCTGAGAACCCATGCCGTCAGCAGAGCTAATATCTCACAACAGGATCCTCCGGGCTTTAGAGCATAAATATTCACAACTTTGTTCTCCTCCATTTTGTTATAAAAAGTGCAATAACCGATAATGAAAGCTTGGAAAACAATCCCATAAATTTGCAGGGTTTGGTTCGGTTCACAGTGAGGGTGATACAAACAGGGATACAACTACTGATAGAAAACGGAGGTACACTGATGCCAGACCGATGTAGAATAGAATAAAGAGGTTTTTTTCAGTGGGAAGGGTGTCGTGGTTTAACCCCAGCCAGCAACCCAGCCCCACCCAGCCGCTCGCTCCCTCCCGGTGGGATGGGGGAGAGAATCGGAAGGGTAAAAGTGAGAACACTCGTGGGCTGAGATAAAGGCAGTTTAATGGGGAAAGCAAAAGCTGCGCACAAGCAAAGCAAAGCAAGGAATTCCTTCACTGCTTCCCATGGGCAGGCAGGTGCTCAGCCATCTCCAGGAAAGCAGGGCTCCAGCACGCGTAACAGTGACTTGGGAAGACAAACGCCATCGCTCCCAACGTCCCCCTTCCTTCTTCTTCCC
Source organism: Ciconia boyciana (assembly GCF_034638445.1). Taxonomy (NCBI): domain Eukaryota; kingdom Metazoa; phylum Chordata; class Aves; order Ciconiiformes; family Ciconiidae; genus Ciconia; species Ciconia boyciana. Next base: position 1,852,034 of record NC_132943.1, on the reverse strand, counting down.
CAGCTTTATACACTGAGCATGACGCCGTATGGCGTGGAATGTCCCTTTGGGCAGCTGGGGTCAACTGTCCTGGCTGTGCCCCCTCCAGCTTCTTCTGCCCCTGGCAGAGCACGGGGAACTGAGAAGCCCTTGGCCAGTGCAGCAACAACTAAAACATCTCTGGGTTATCAACGCTGTTTTCAGCACAAATCCAAAACAGCCCCATACTAGTGACTATGAAGAAAATTAACTCTATCCCAGCTGAAACCAGGACAAAGGGACCTACAGCGATCACCTAGTCCAACTGCCTGCCCACTTCAGGGCTGAACCAAGTCCAAGCATGTTGTTAAGGGCATTGTCCAAATGCCTCTTAAACACCAACAGGCACGCGGCATCAACCACCTCTCTAGGAAGCCTCTTCCAGGGCTTGCCCACCCTCTCGGTAAAGAAATCCTTCCTAATGTCCAGGCTAACCCCCCGGCACAGCTTCGAACCATTCCCAGCCGTACCCGGTGGCCACCGCGATAGAGGACGGCAGATCTATTTCACACAGTCTAAAATCCGGAGCGCGCAGGCACGCGAGCGCAGCTGCTCCTGGCTCCCGGGGTGGTTTGCTGGGGTGCACCCCCGAGGGATGCACGCTCCTTAGGAGCGCTCCCCGAAACAGCCAGAGCCCGGGACGGGGGTGCAGGGATGCTGGCAGCACCGCTGCCGGGTCCGGCTTTGGGCTGGCCTCCAGCAATGGCAGCGAAGAAGTGGCTTGTGTCTTCCCGCGGGTCCCCCAGCCCTGAGGCTCGTGTTGGCAGCCCCACTTTCCCTGCCGCTGGGCCGGACAGCTGACGGGGACATCGCAGCCGTGGAGAAGCAGCGGTTTGTCTCCCCGAGGGGCTCGCTGCCGCTTTCCTTTAAGGATTATGAGCTGCTTTGCCTCTGCCGGCGCTGCTTGACGGGGCCGTCACAGCACCTGGCCAGATGCGCTGCAAAGGATAGTTTGTTCCCAAAAGATTGCAATTATGTAAATTAGTACATTGACTTGTTTTTCACTGAATGAAGCCAACAGGCTCCGCACTCACTCTAAACTATCTTGGCATGTAATTTGGCTGCCCACTGGGACGGAGGTAATTAGTGAGAAAGAGGGAGACAGCTGTAAAACTTGGATATGGAGATGACACCAAGAAATACATCTTCATGTTACAAACGTACTCTCCTGCATGAACCCTGTGGGAAGCGCGTATTAATGCCTTCCCCAGTATGCCACCGGCTTTCTGTGCCCTCTCTGGACTTAAAATTCAATTTCAGGGGGACGGCAGGTGCGGCGGGAGCCTGCCGCGTTGTTGGGTGCGTATAAAACATCTGGCAAGACGTGGTGTAACGTGCCGATGCGGCGTGAACCTTGCGTAGTGCCAAGGGAGCCGTGACAGCAGCTCTGCATGGAGACCGAGCTGCTGAAAGCCCTCGGGCATCTCCTGCTCCCCTTGCAAACGCACCCACCTGGCCCGGGGAAGGCTAATTTTGGCATTCCCAGTGAAGACAGGCTGAGCAAATTGCAAGGGCCCCAGTCTCGTGCTGTGCCCGAGGAGGAGGTGGCGGCGTGGGCAGGGTATGTCACCGAGATACCCTCACCTTGCACAGGCACAGCTCTTCCAAGTCCCGTATAGACTTACTGTCGTAACAGGCTGCATTGGAAAAAAATGCATTAGGCACCTGAATAAATATTGAAACAAACCCAGGCCACAAAAAACAATGCAGGTTGGAGCTGGCCTGGTGGAGACCGCTCCTCTACAAGGCAGCGTGCTCCAGTGCTGGGGCTTGGCTAAAGGTGACCTTGAACCGAGGCAGCTCAGCCTTGTGGCAGAAGCCCACGAGACACCTCTTCTTCTTCCAAAGGCTCAGGACGAGCACGAGGAAGGCGAAAACTCGAGGGGCTGAGTGCACTCACGTATTTCCAAGGCCTCAGTAGACTGCACGGGGCTGCGGAGCTGACATTGTCCCGGGTGGCTGAGCACGAGGGGTTGGAGGTCCACCATCCGACTGATGGATCCAAGGGGCTTCAACAGGTCCTAGAGCAGATCCTACCCAGCGCTTACCTGTTCGTTACAAGTCGCTTTGAGATGAAGTGCCCTTCAGCAGCAGTTTTCTCATCTGGGATACTGGCTCTTGGTCAGCAAAGGCATTTAAAACATTTCTTCCTTAAAATATGGCTTTTGAAGACTCCTCAACGTGCACAGCGGTGCTGCTCCTTCAGGTGCAAGGCCTGTAAGGAGGAGTTTACGGACGATATTTTAATTAAACTGTTATTAGCATTTACATGGAAAGACTGCAACCACATTTTTAATAAAATTATTTCTGAAAGGGAGCTTAAAATAAACACTACAAAATTATTTTAAATTATACCAATTTCCTCAAACTCAAACAGGAAAACCTTTGGCTAATTAGGGAGTTGAATAAGCTGAAATCCAGGAATGCTAATATAAGAGTTAAGGAGGAGAAAAATGTATTTCTTTAGGTCAAAAGAGTTAATTATTTTTAACTATATGATTGCTGGGTGTGGGCATCACTATGGCCCGCTCAGGCTCGGCAGGTACCGGTCAGCTCTTGTGCTGGGGACGGGTCCAGATTGCACGCGCTGGGGCAAATGGGCAGAGAAAATGGCCAGTGCCGCTCAGAGGGGAAACAGAGTTTATTCAGCAAAATGTTTGCTGAAAATACAGAGCTGAGCAACTTAGGGCAGGACAACCACCTCCTGCTTGCTGTTGTGTTCCGGGAGACAGGACTTTGTGCTTGTAATGCCACAAGGATGCACCAAGAGCCGTGCATGTTAATTAATTTTTTTTTTTTTCATCCAGATGGAAACAGCAGAGCAAGACTCCGGTTTCTGGCCAACAGCCTCGATTGAAAATGCAGAAACATTTTCCAAGAAGCCTCGGCTGGCAGCAGCGGCAGCATTAACTGCCTTTGCAAACGCGGTGCGGCCCAAGCAAGGCACCCCGGCGGCAGGGATGGCTGGTACCCGCGCGGGCACCCCTCCGCAGCGTCCCCCTGCCCGCCCTGCCGTAGGGCTGCCCGCCGGCACCAGGCTCCGGCCCCGCGGAGGTGCTGCCAGCCGCCTACGGCAGGTCGGCTGGGACAGCCCGTTCGCAACAGCTGGGGCCTCTCAGACGCAGCCGCTGCAGTTATCCAGAGATAATATCCCGCCTTGCAGCAGCGTATCCCGCCTGTGGCATTAGCAATTACAAGCAGATCTATTCCACAGCTGTTAACAGACGGCACTTTGCAATGCCCCTGCGTCAGATCGCCTCAGAGGCTGCTTTCCTTAAAACGATACTTCGCTCAGCGTTGCCTTTTACCAAGAATTTATAGTAACGTGATTTAAGTTCATTTCAATCCCAGGTTTTGATTATACCTCTGTTTCATAAGGATTCATTATTGCTTTCCTTAAAACGATACTTCGCTCAGTGTTGCTTTTTACCAAGAATTTATAGTAATGTGATTTAAGTTCGTTTCAATCCCGGGTTTTGATTATACCTCTGTTTCATAAGGATTCATTATTTTCCTGTGCTAGTTTGCACTCCTACGTGTTTCATTCCCATGCAAACCTCAAGCGTGCAGTGCACAAATGCAAGAAGGATTCCTGGGAATGAAAACTGGTCCCTGAACGTGATATTCCCAGCCTGCAGGCACAACGTCCTCCGAGAGCGTAATGAATACAACGCGGATCAGGCTTTCAGTTTTAAGGGTATGATGCTACCTTTTCTTAGGGGTCTGCAGTAGACCGAGGGTGAAAGAAATTTTGGAGAAGGAGCTAATTCTATTTAAGGGAAGGTATCTGCCAATGTCGATCAACAATTTTTTTAAAGTTAGTATTATCGAGTCTAATAAATATGCAGTATAACATACCAGACTGTACAATCTGACAGGATCTGATAACACGCAATCAATATTTTACTTAATATTTTAAGCCCCCCTCCCGCGATGCCTTAGGTCACAGGATAATGTAGCAAAGCTCTGGGCTGATTTCATAGGGTGTGGTAGTGGTTTTTATAAAGGGCAAATAAAAAAGCCCGTTATTCTGCCTACTGCCACCACGCTGCTTTTCCTATAGTCAGGGCAGTTATATAGAGACTATAGTACAGAACGGTAGTAATTCACTTTTTAGACGTATAAGCAATGAGATAAACTTTCTATTTTAATAGGATGAAGTGAGCTCTTGCTTCGGGAGGTGTGAATGAAGTAAACGGAGCCAGCTGCCAGGGATCAGCCCTTCCCAGCTCCTGCTCATCAGGACAGGGTGCCCGGCATTGCATCGCCTGCCCGGGCTGGAGGGGAGCCCCGGGAAAGGGGGAGCCGGGGAGTGGGGGGGTTTTGCAGCCTGGTTTATATATAACAGAGCTCTGAGCCAGACCCAAGTCTGCTGCTTGTCCCAGGAGATACTGGAGAAGAGGTCTTGCTCCTGAAAGTACAATGTAAAATGAAAGGTAGGATTTCTTTTTTTTTAATTAATTAATTGTTTGAGTGAGGGCAGTGGGGTGGGAGAGGGTCTTTGTGCTTTTAGGTGTCTTTGCTTGCTTCAGACCGGTTTTGCAGTGCCTGGTCCTGGGTAGCTCTGCGGGAGGGAACCGGGTGGGAGCTGGCTGGGTGAGGAGCCCTGTGCCGTGCCCGAGGAGCTGCTGGTACTGCCCAGCTACGCCAAAGTCTCCCGATTAATGATATAACAGTTTTATCCGCAGCTCTGTGAGCACAGAGGGGTTTGCTTGAGCAGGCAGGGCTGCTAGGAAGCCTTAGAGCTGGCAGCAGTAAGCGCTGGATGGTAGAAAAGATGTAGCAGGAGAGCAACTGCTGAGAGATGGGCACCGCAAAAGGCGAATCGGCAGCGAAAAGCGTAAATCCTGCTGGAGCCCCCATGGTTGCTACTGCTCAGGTTTGTGCTGGTGGCCCATGGGCAACCAGGGTGGTGGGGGCTGCTGCCACCGGGACCCGAAACTGCCTTCCCCGGGGAGCTGTGCTGTCGGCTCGGGCGGCGGCGAGGGCTGATCCGCTGCGGGTGGGAGCTGGCCTTCTGCTTGCATCCGAGTTGGGGATAACGTAACAGTCTGGAGAGTAAAAGAGCAAAAGAAAAGAAAAAAAAAAATCGAGTGCTGAGCTTTTGCTCTGGGCTGTGTTTTCAAACGGCAAGTGCAGCTCAGCATTTGCAGGAGGGGGAGGGAGTTGTTTCCAACACCCGCGGTCCTGTCTTGCACCCCCTGTGTTTAAAGGCCATTTCTAGGTAACATGGAAAAAGCGTTTTATGGTGACTGAAGTATGGAAATTAGGGCTTGCGGAAACTTCTTAACATCATTGTATCACTGATGCAGACCTGGATCCATTGCTTTGCCTTTCTTTCCCACTCTGTTCTCCGCACACACGTAAGTCTTGTGGCTTTAAAGAAGTGCTATAATGTGCAAATAATATTTTATATGTGCTTGAGGTCCTGAGATGAAAACTACTTGGCTTTAACTTCATTTGAATTGCTGTCCTATAAACACCAAGTCAGTACTCTCAAAAAAAAGGAAGCTTTCTGTGTATCTCAGCAAAAAAAAAAGTATTTGTACAGTTTTTGAGCTGTGAACATTATATCCATATGAAATGACTAAAATATTAAAGCATGAAATTAAAAATCAAACTAACTTAAAACATTGTGTGTGGGATTTACATGAGATACAGGTTTATTTGCTCTAAAACTTTGAGTTTTTTGAAGAACCGTACCTTGAGTCTGCTTAGTGCTTCTCTTTTGCTGGAGCTCAGGTTTTTTCCACGCGGTATGGGCGAAGGAGCAGGGGGTAACAGAGCATCCCCCGCTTCCTTTGGCTAGTAGCAGCAGTGCTATGAAGACCTCCATCAGCTTCCCGAGACAGCAACTCCACCGGCTGTGTCCGCTGCTGATACCTTCACTAGGGCTGGTACTGGATTCTGTGGAATCAGTTCTTTTTTTTTTTTAAAGTGTCTGAGAACTTTAAGATTGTTTCATACCGTATCTTTTTGGTTCACAAGGCGATGACTTTGTCTGTTGGTGACTGGGTAGCTCTATAGCTCAGCTGTGCTCACAGAATCGCGTAGGTTGGAAAAGACCTTTAAGATCATCGAGTCCAACCGTACTCCACAGCTACCCACGGCGAGGCTGAAACTCTACTCGGTGGCGTGTCAGCAGTGGCTTTGTGATACGATGGGACAATCTGTGAAGATTATTTTTCATAACCCCAAGTTCAGTTTTGACTTCCTTAGGAACTTGTGCTCAGAAGGGAAGACACTCTGCAAAGCTTTCACAGTTCCGAGGTTTCATTTGTCTGATCCAGGTATTTCTGCATGAATTCATTGCTCACTGATTGAGACAGCTCTAGGGAATCCGCGACTGCAATACGCTTTTGATTGCCTTCATTTTTGAAACGCACGATTCACTCCTACAGTTTGCAGCGACAGCTTATATTTGCATAAGGTTTTTAAAACCTTTTAAGCAACCTGCTGAAGCTAGACCACGGGGGTACCTGCCGTGGTGAGCACCACACCGGGCAGGTGACGCGTGGGGGGGCAGGCTGGCCGCCGTGCAGCTTGCCCTGGGCGGCATCCAGGAGAGGCTTGTTGGCTGTGGAGTTTTCTATGCGTGCGCTTACATGGTGTGGCTGGATCCCAGCCCTATAGATCAGAGCTATGCTGAAAGCTAATTTGGAAAACTTAGTGAAAGCTACACCTGCCCATGGGGAAATTGCTGTTTCTAACTTGGGCAGATGTTGATGCAGCAAACGCTACGATGCCCTGTGGAGGGTTGTGGCTGGTTTGGACGTAGCTCAGCTTAACACAAACAGGTCTAGGGAGCTGGGAGTCGTGGCTTCCCTCCCTGCCACTGCTCTGACTCTTGATTGCACCGTAATTGGCTTTTCTGAGAACGGTCTCCTTTGGACTGTTACCCTTCCCCATGGGGACGGCACTGGTGTTAGGCTCTGGACACTGCAGTGCCTTACCGGTGATACTGGCACTAGCGGCTGCGTTCGTGCTGGCTTTGAATGGGCTACCTCTTTTCTTCTGCAGACTGCTTAAAATCGAGGCCAGTCCCTGTGCTTCTGTACTACTGCACTCGGAGCCTCGTAAAAGAGCCCGGCTTAGTGCCGGGGCCTGGGTCTGTGGGCACCTCACCTCCCTGTGGCATCAAACTCCTCTGCCCTTGTTTTAACTCGGACCGAAGGCAAACTCATTTACCAAACGCTCATTGCTGCAGAGTGCAAAGGCACAGAGCATTAATTTGCTAGCAATGTACTTTCAAAGTTCAGGCAAACCGTTTCAGAACAAGCATCTTAATGTACTTTCACAGTCCGGCAGGTATCTGTGCTTTGGGGAGAAGACAGACGCTAGCTGGGAAGAAGACACTTGTGCACGCACTCCTGTACTCGTGTATTTGTTTGGCTGCAGAGATATTTACAGGCTCCTTATATTTTGATTTTTGACTTGAAACTAATTTTTACTCTTGGGTGGTATTCCTTATTCCCAAAATGGTTAATCAGTAAGAAAAATGTCTGTTACTTCTCCCCCATAGAGGGGAACAAAGGCCCAAATCCTACTTCCATCAGCAGCCACTGCCACTCTGCCTCTCACCATCACGCCCAAAGACCTTCCCTCTCACTGGGTACCGGCCGCGATGTCTCCAGCTGCATGCGGAGATAAACCAGCTTCACTTCCACAGCGTCACTGCCATTCAGTTTGGCTTTGGAGAGGTGACATGAACTGTAATGAGAGGGTATCGTACCTGCGGTGAAGCGTGTGGTTTCGGGGCCCTTCAGGAAGGGGCTCAGCCGTGCGGATGAGACCCCTCTCCGTGGGGCACGCCTGGTGGGGCAGCCCGGGAGCGTCTCCCACGTCCCTTCCACCTGCCGCACGGGCAGAGATCTGTCCTTTTTTTGCAGATAACGGCTTTGCCAGCTCAGGTGGCTTGCTGCTTGTTTTCCCAGCCTGTACTTGCCGCACCAGCTGCCGGTCAGGCTGGAGCACCGATGCTCCGAGCGTGGCTCATCCGTATCATGCCCCGTGCTGCTGCGACAAGTATTTGCCAATTCAGCAGCCAGAGGTTTTGCTCCCAGGCTTTTCTCTGTGTGTTCTGCTCCGACACCTGGCTGTGCATACATCAGGCACACTGATCGATCCCTCCCCTCCGAGATGGACTTACTGGAGCCTGAAAATAGACCCTGGACTCCATTTTCTTCACATGCTCGTGCATGCGCTGGGAAAGGTGCAGGCTCTGCTCTCCCCCTGAGCAGCCTGTCCCTTTCTGCTGGCTACAGATGAGCCTGGCACACGTGCTGCACTTCGTCTCATCCCTCCGTCAATATGCTAACTGCTTGCTTTAATGAGCAAGAGGGCTTAACTGTGAGCTAGCTCATATTTAAAAGAAAAAAATGTATGATTTAAATTGATACTCAGAAATATTATGGACTATACCTCGGCCAGCCCTAACGCTCCCTTCTTGCAGGCGATGCAGGCAGCAGCGGGGATCCGTGGGGAGCCCCAGTGGCACAGCACACTTTTTGGGCCAGTTGCAGTGTGGTGCTTCCCCTGCTCTGCTCTTTGCTGTGGCCAAATGATCTGTCGCCTGCTTAATGTTGTTACGGACTGACCATGAATATACATTTCACTACAGGCAAAGGCTGGGTGCATTTTTTTTTTTTAAATGGAAGATACTGCTGGACCTGCCCATGCTTTCATGCCATAAACTGGTGTAAAGCTGGTGGGAAGGGACCTCCGGAGGTCAGAGTCCTGCTCACAGCCACTGCTCTGAGCCAGCACCGGACCCGATTTGTGTCAGACAGCATAGAAGATTACTCTGTGTAACAACAGATAAGGCATTGAAGTAAAATGGTTGTGGGGAGGCTCAGCATCCTTCGAGAGTACTTTAATTGTTTACAATTACTGTGAAATAGTGGTTCCTCCTCACTGCCTTTTCAAGCTGTTTGATTTTTTTGAGCTTTTAACAGAAAACTTCCTAATAAACCCTCACGGCATGACCTGATAGCCTGAGAGTACGGAGGATGTGTTATTTTGGAAATACAGCGAAATTCCGTGGTATTGGTTCCCGTACGATACACTTCTCCTAATCCTCCTCTGATCTCCCTCAAACGCTGTCAGTCTGCTTCTGCTACATGAGATCAGTTTAAAATCCACCCTTAAAGATCCCCACTGAAAACCTTCCTCCAGCTCCTTGGTACTTGCTCCGTTGACACAAACCGTTTAATTACTTTGGCCAATGCCATGTCATTCGTGCCAACCCCCATCTTCATCTTTTGCAATAATTCCTATCTAGCATTGATAGAACGCTTTACTGAAGCTCAGATAAAAGCCCACATTTCTTCTGCCTGGAAAATCACTGCCTAAAGCCATGGGGTGGGCTCACCAGTTCCGCATCCTCCTCCTCTGTTTAGTTAATCTCGTGAGGAAACTGCTTGTCGAGAAAAATGATGCTGGACGCTTCTGAACGACCAAACGCACCGTCCTGGCTGACAAATCTGGGGGCATGTTCTAATTAAATATTTTGAAATATTAAGGGTGTCTCTTGCAGTGGCCCTTGCAGATGTGAATTTCCGGGGAGTGACTGCATCTGCTTATGACCTGTATGGAGATGGATACACCCGTCAAGTGACGGGTGTCACCCAGAGTCCTAAGGCTACTGGCTTTCAGGGGTAATGGGTTTAAATCCTGCATTCACTCGGAAGGATCTCGGTGTCAGGTACGGAGCTGTTTCCAAGGAAACGCCTGAAATCAAGGGCAGTAAGCAATTAAGTGTGTTAATTATATCGGGTGGTGCCATGAGACCCAAACCAATCTTGCTGAGGTCTGGGATGCACCCTGGGACGTGATGTGGGGAGAGATACGGAGAAATAAACTGTGTAACTTGTAGACAGGGGTGAAAAATAATGAACAAAATCCCACGTGGGTTTCTTAAATGGACTGCTGGCACTGTTTTAGTGCCACAGCTTTTGACAAGAAAAGGTATTTGGGTAAATACACGCCACTGGATTACGAATGTTCAAATATCCACGATGTATACTACGTACCCTCTCTCTAGGTGTGCTGTGAATGAGTTTTATTAAGAGATGCACAGAATGAGATATGGAAAGGGATGGCTGCTTTTCAAACGAGAGAAATGGAGATCATGGCCGGAGGGACTGACGGATGGTAGCTCTCTTACTGGAGTCGCGCACATTTTTGGATGAAAAATTACATGGTCAAAATACGTACTGCTGCCTGGATGTGCCAAATGTTGCTTTTCTCAAAGCCAGTGACCTGGCAGAGGCGGGCAGTATAAATAATGCTTTGAAATAAATAACGCTTCAGAGAGATGCTCCCGAGCACCCCGGGGGGCCCCAGGCAGAGCCTGTCAGGAGGGATCTCGGTGGGGTGCGGTGGTGCCGATGCATTTGGGCATTTTGTCTCCCCGCTGCCTGTCTGTGCACGAGCCTTTGGCCCGTGGAGCAACGGCCTGGTGAGAGGCTCGGTGTCGGCTGCTTCCGTCCCCGCGCCGGGGTAGGCACCAGTCGGCTTTGCATTTCTTTCTTTCGGTCTGTAAATAGCTGTAACACAGTTACGTAGCCACCCAGCACCTTTTTTACTGCCCCGTGAAGAGAGACTGATCCTTTTAAAGCGTGCTCGTTTCTACTGCCGCTGCCCCAAAGGAGGCAGTGAGATGAGAGGAAGTGAATTTCACCTTTTTAACAACAATATTTAACATCTGTTTGTCATATAGTTAACGGTAGTTCAGCATGTAGAGTCTACAGTCGTGTTTAATAAAAAAAGACTGTTGTTACTGGACTACGTTGCAGTCTTCTGAAAGGGTGTATCAATATTTTGATGTTTAGATAAACTATTCATTTAAAAGAGCAATGTCTTAGCAGTTTTGGAATGGGAAAATCATAAGAAAGGTCCATATTTATTTCACAGCGTAGCTACTTCCTCCAGTTGGTAATGTGTGGAAGACATTAGGGTTCAGGAAGAAAAGAGTATTTCCATACACTCCCCTGGGAGCTGCTGCCCGGGAATGGGTGCGTCCCTGCATAATTCAGAACTGGCCTTTACAGATGGGGCTGGGGGTGCAGCTACCAAAAGTAAAACCAATTGCAAGAAAACATGAAAGGAGACTGCAAGTTGTTAAAATAAGCCTAAACTTGTTAAAAGGAGTGTCAAGACCCTCCCACGCTGCTGGTGGTGGGAGGGAGGGGCAGCACCCTGCGTCCTCCTCCGCCATGCCAGCTTCTCCCTTGCTCGGCTGCAGAGTTGACCTCGGCTCCGTGATGGGAGTAGGGATTTTCCACAAGATGTAGAAGGAAAAAGTCAGAGACGATTGTTTTTCGACTCTATCGATTGCTTAACATGAAGTATCTTTTGAAGGACTAGAAATGTACTTTTTTATTTAAGAGACAGCATCTTTCTGGCAGTGCTGGGTCCCCAGAGCTGCAGGAGCTGCGTGGATCAGCTGGTAGCGGGGGTTATGTCAAGCCAGCCGTCATCCCTCCGGTAGATCAAGGCAAAAATTAAACTGTCACCGAGGAAAGCAGCACAATGGACAGAAACTGTTCAATTATCCAAGGAGCAAAATCATAGCTTCTGAGTGCTTTGATACAGCTTAATGAGTTGTTGTTAATCCTAGATTTAAAAAATAGAATTTTTAAGCAGTCTTGGAAAGCACTTTATACCATCCCATTAGGCTTACAGGGCAATAAAAACATTTCTTTGTGTGTCCAAATGTTAAAAAAAAATAAAATCAATTTCTCTGGAGCCAGTTTCCACTTAGCGTTCTCACTTTAACACGGCGCAGTCCTGCTCATGGACAAAGTTAGGTTTTGTGGTGTTTGCTCCAGGACTAAAAATGCATTTATCTCCTGGCTTGCCCTCTCCTCCAGCTGTCACGTTTAACCATAGGGAATGAAAGATTTATGTTAAGGTGTCGTGTGACTGGGGTGGAGGTGGAAAGCAGGACTGCTCCCTTCATCCGCCCCTCCCGAAAGTGCTTTTCACAGGGAGGCGGTGGTGAGAAACATCGTGGGAGCTGCTCTGTGCTGCAGAGCGGGGTCTGGCTCCTGGTGTCAGCCAGCAGCTGGGCTGAAACAAAGGCGTCCCCTCCTCTCAGAGCCCGTCTCTTTATAAGGTTTCCTGCATTAGAGCAAAGGAAAATGATTGCCCAAGTGCCATGCAAACAGGATTAGTAGCGTCTGAGGCTTAAAAGCTTGCACGCAAATGGCGTATTTCCTTGGGTGCGACTGGGACCAGCGCAGCCAGGCCCTGTGGGCTCTGCCCCTCGTGGGTGGGTGGGTGGCTTTGCCATGGAGCATCTGAAACACAGAGGCTGATGCTTAGCTGCATCCCAGAGCTATTACCAGTCCCGTGGTGCCTCTCCTCTCTCCTTTGCAAAGATAAGAGACAGAGCTCAGGCCAGATCGCATCATGTGTACTGCAGATGTTCCTGCAGATGTGGGTCTGCCCTGAAATGCATTGGTCATTGCTCCAAACGTGGGGAGAAACTGCGCAGAGCCGGTGGGCTCGTGTCCAGGATGTTCCTGCCGGCGGCTGGAGCGAGGCGGCTCCGGGGCACAGCTCCTTCCCTGCCGCAGCCCTCGGGCACGGCCGGGAGCCCCGGGGTGCTCCGACAGCCCTGAGCCTTCTGCTCCTCTCTGCACCGCAGGGCACAGCTCGTGCCTCTTCAGGACTGCCATCTACGATGCTTTAACACTTTGAACAAATGAAGCTCGGTATTAATGTAATGCGTTACTCTTAGTGCTGCTGTGCCTAAGAGTCCCGGTGAGCAGATCCCACTGGGCTAGAGCCTGTACAGAGAGTAAAAGGAAGCCATCTTTCCCCAAAAGCTCAGATTTGAAGACAAGAAATAACAAGTAGCTGCAGAAGGGAAATTGAGGAAGAAGACAACTTTACACATTGGCTGGCTGCTCCTGGGCCCAGGTCTGGTACGGCATGTTTCTTCTGGTCCTTTCTGTTCCCAGAATATGATAAACTTGCGTGGCATCTGGTTGACGTGGGTACCTTGACTGGGACTCAACACGAGCCTGAAGAAATTGCAGAGAAGAATGACCTGGCAGAGCTCAGGCCCCACCTTTGGGTGCTGCGCAGGACAAACAGCCCAGCTTCGCGGCAGCGTGCCAGGGAGAGTAAGAAATAGAGAGAACTCACGGGCCAAACCTGGTAATGCATTACTGGCACTCGCCATTACAGTTCCCAGAAGAGCAATAACTCAATTGCACTGTATAGACTCTAATGCCTTGATTGCACGTAAAAGGGCAGGGTGGCTGTTGCTGCAGGCTCATGCATCTGCCTCCCTTCCCGAGCTGTTTCGCATCCTCTTCGAGTGCCCTGTCCTGCAGCTCTCGCTCCGCTCTAATCCCAGCGAGGCGGAAATCACCTGCTTGGAGCAGAAGCAGCCTTGCCCCGGTGCAGGCTGCCTGGCCAGGCTCTGGACTGGGGGCCGCGGGTAAGAGACCGAGTTATGCCAATGTGCAGCATTAACATCAGCGTGCCCAAAAGGTGTCTGCCTCGGCAACATGAACTGCACCGGGATTGCCTCTGCCAACTGGTCTTACGTGGCAAACGCATGTCAGGTAGCTCACAGGCACTGCGGTCCTGCTGTAGTTGATGAGACACAGCGGCTTCTTCCTCAGTGTGGCTGTGGTCAAGATGCCTGAGCTGACCTTCTCTTTCCTCTAAAACCTTCCAAACTGGTTTTCTTGCTGGGCTCTAGCTCCCTCTGGAACTGGGACCTCTGGGATGGAGCACTGCCTGTGCTCTCCGTCCAGCCCGTCGGGCCTGCAGGTCACGTCCATGCACTGACACGTGTCCTGTTGCTGACGCTGGTGCAGAGCGAGCCGGGCAGAGGTTTTGGAGTCGGCTTCTTGCAGCTGCTTTTTGTGCCGGCCAGCCCCCCAGTGCATGGGAGCCCCCCAGTGCTGATGAAGCACAGTCGGTCCCCGCTCGACTGCAAACTAGATCAAAATGTCACTGCTGAACTGCTCTGAACCTGGTGGGATTTGGGAATGAGCTGTGGAACTCTGGGCTTGCCTGTAAATAAGACTCCTGCCTTCGAGCGTCCTTGAACTGCTCTTCCCAATGAAGAACCACCAAAAAATATATCTATGCAACAGAAAAGTCTTTCTACGGGGATTTTTGATTTGTGTGTATGTGCAAGAAATACAAAACCATAACAATGTTTTTTCCATGCTCTCACAATAAATTTGTCAACATAAAATAAGAAATAGCTATAAAATGGAATTGCACTGAGATGGAGACCAGAGCTTCTTCTGAACATACCTATAGTGAGGTTCTTTGCATCTCTCTCACTTTGTCTGTGTATCTCTTGGGGATTATTTTACTATTGGATTTGTACCCAAATAATATTTATTATTCTTGTTGTAACCAGCCAAAGGGTGTAAGTAGAATATAGCTTGCTTCTGAAGCCCTCGCTTTTCAAAACGCTTGCTCCTCTGCGTGCCAGCCTGCAGCTCTGCTTTCTGTCCTGACATTTACAGCCTTTTAAACTGCATTGTTGAAGCTGCAGTCTGACAACCCCCCGGGAAGGGAATCAGGGTGCACACCGTGCCTGGAGTATCACTAAGGGGAGCTTCAAAGTAGGTCGATGTGTTCGGTGCAGCCCCTCGCTGGGCTCTCACCCAGCACAAGCCCTTCCCGCGCCCACTGTCGGCGTGCAGGCGGCAGACGGGAAAGGGGGCGATGCTTGTGCTCGGCCCTCTGTGCTCCCCGGCCCCTCTTGCTCTTTCGGGGTGTCAGCACCCTCTCCAGCCGGCACCGCTGTCCCTTCCCACCATGCGCTTCCAGCTGCAGCAGGGTCTGCGTGATGGCATTACCTCGCTACGGAGCTCACAGTAATCCTGTGCTGGTGCATTTGCAGTTATCTCTTGTTATTTATCTGAATTTATCTATTACAACTTTTTTAGTAGTCTGCAGTGGCAGCATGAACTGTTTTCTGAAGTATTTTAATAGCTGAACTACTTAGCAAACCTTCTGTGCCGTTCCTCTAAAGACACAGTGCTGGACTACAAAAATGCCATAAAACCACCCTGTAATCAACAGAGTAAGACAAAAAAGCAATCCATTTCTCTTATATTTACTTAATCACATAGCATTTCATGCCTGACTTTTAGGTCTTTTGGACTATATTAGATTTAGCATCTAATTATCAGTTGTGTGAATACTATTGATTTAAAATCATGACGTTTAAATGACCTGGTTGTCAGAAGAAAAAGCTTTCATAATTGTGTATGATCGGGACTGGAGAAATTTTCAGGAAAACAAGCGTTTGGACTGAGTGGTATAAAGCTAGTGGGGGGAAAAGACTTTGCTAGGAGAGGTTTCTTTCACTGCCACTGTAGTTTTCTGATGCGTTTTTTTCCCCTTAGTTTACAAAAGTGCTTGTGGAGCATAACGCAGATTGACGACAGCGCGTCCAAGGAGGCAGGCAACGCAGGTTTGCGTGCAGACCCGTAACATCACGGCCACTTCTTCCTAACCACGGCTGCGTTGATGGCAGCGCAGCTCGAGGACCCCACCGGAGCGGGGCTGCTGCATTGGGCTGGGCATAGCTCCAACTGTGGCCTAAGTGGTTCCTCTGCGCATATATATATATATATAAAAATATCAGCTATTCAATACCACCTACAGTGTTGTGGTTTGTTTTTTCCCCCCCCTCCATATTTCTGCAGGCAATTTGGCTGGTTTGGGGACCCGTGGGGAGCTTTTCTGTCACCCACTGCCGGATATTCGAGGCATTTAGGCTGTGAGGGCTGGTGCAGACAGAGCCATCTGCCTCTTGGTCCTCCCTGCAAAGTCAGCTTCAAACGGATATGAGAAAAAAATGAGAGAACGTGTGTAATGCCTCTGGCAGGACTGAACTCAGTAAGCGGGTTCGACAGCGTACATGCAACAGAGGGGTGTTCATACACGCCCCAAGCCCTGGAAAAGCACACTTCTGCCTTGCAGAGAGATGCTTTAAAGTTTGGAATTTAGAATACAGTTGCTTTTGCCGTGCTGTTGTGTAACACCTTTAGCGCCGAACACAGGTGGTGTGCTCAGTTCTCCACATTGCCTACGGCAGGGCATCACCGTGACTGTGCTGGTACGTTATTTTCCATGTTCTGGAAGTCTTTAACACCAATATTCTTGGCTAAGACACGAGAATTTATGTGCTTTTCTCAGGATGGCTTTTTGTGGGTGCTACCATTGCCAAACGAGGTCAGAAAAAACTGCCTTTTTTCCTCTCAAGGACAACTGGGAATATTACCGGTTTCTCAAAATGGTTCTGCCTCTCCAGGTCTTTGCCCATGATGCATCTTCTAATGACGGACTCTGTATTTACCGCCTTTTATCTTCCACCATTTTCCATTGCTTTTTACAGGATGCCTCGCTACTTTTATATTTCTCTGCCTGAATCCTAAGCAGATTTTAATGATGTTTTCACTCTAGACTCGATTGTTTTACTGCAAGCATTACACAGAACCCCAAGCAGGCTTCTGCGTTGAAGGAAAATTTCTGTAAAATATTAAATATATAAAATCTGCCAGATTA
Organism: Ciconia boyciana; assembly: GCF_034638445.1. NCBI lineage: Eukaryota > Metazoa > Chordata > Aves > Ciconiiformes > Ciconiidae > Ciconia > Ciconia boyciana. The sequence goes on along the minus strand of NC_132943.1, from coordinate 1,835,459 downwards.
GAAAGTTCTTTGTATAGAGTCTGTTAATGCAGCTGGGCCATAGGGGAAAGCATTTTCTTGGACCCTCCCATGGAAGGAGCACATCCCAGGCTCCGGAGCTCAGTGTCGGGGGATGCAGCTCAGACTGGAAAAAGGAGCAGTGCTCGTTTTATTTTCCTTCTAAACAGAGGGGAAAAAATAATATCTGGTAACAGTTGTGTGCCACCTCTGACAATTACCCTTCGACATGCTGGGAAGGAAATCAGGCACAAAATGCCCATTAAAATAACAGTAGTTCTCATGCCCAATTCCCTGTGCGCTTTACTATGCGCATCCCGATTTATATTCAGTTGCACACGCTGAGAGCGTGAGCACGTTTGGAGCAGGAACAGAAGTTACACTGAGACCAGGAGTTAATAACCCATTTTTCACACCTTCCACGCTGTTTGGGATTTCTTCCCAAGCTGCGGCCAGGAGGATTTAATCTTGCTGACGTTGCTCTAGCCCTACAATGAAATCAGTTAAGGATTTTGATCTTCCTTACTTTCCATCATGCTGTTCTGAAAGCGTGAAAGAAGGAAATTAAGTGGTTTGTCAGGTGTTTCTAGCCGCTGTTCTCCTGTTATGTGTTTGTTAAAAGCAATCAGTGTTGCTGCTTGTAGTCAGGTAGAAAAAACTAACGGAGGTAACTGGTGTTTTACTACAAAATGGGTGGGAACGTAAGGGTAAACAAGCTCAGTATATATCTATATATCTATATATGTCTCCTTTCTCTTAGCGTTGTGCTCGTTTTTGGCAGTGGTTTGGACCATGGCAGCCTGCTGGTGCTGCAAAGCTGGGAAATGCTGGTAGGTTTGGGAGGATGAGGGGGAAACGGTGGGGTGGGGAGGGAGGGTCAGCCACCGCCTCTGCATCCGAGTCCATGCTGGCCCCTCTTCAGCAGCTCTGTCCCCACGGGCACCTCCTGGGCTGCAGTGGCAAAAACGTCCGAGCCCGTCTGTATGTGGCGAACGGGATGGCTTCTGGTGCCAGCAGCGAGCCCTCTGCCGCCACGCCGTGCCTGTGCCTGCCTGGGGTCCACTCCTCGTTGCTGAGGGCAGATCCTGGCTGTCTCTGCCACCCAGAAGGTGTCCTGCGCAGGTCTGCTCAAGTCGCACAATGATCCCGCAGCTCCATAAATACTGAGCAGGAAGATATGAAGTCCAAATTGCTTTTGGTTTTTTTATGTTTTTATTTTTTTGTAAGTGAATAAGAAAATAAGTTCTATAAGCAAAATCATGAGATAGTCTGTAATGGTTACTACTGACTAAGCAAAGCACCGTTCTCTCCTAAAAATCTTGCTGAAGGGGAGGAAATGATGTCCCAAGTGCCCGATACATTAGACTTCCCAAGTCGCAAGGGAACCTCATTTTCCAGCAGCAGCGCATACGAGCACATAGGCAGAAAGTTTCTTTTGCAGTGCCTTCGGTGGAAGTTCTGTCCTCCGCGGACACGTTCCTCAGTATCTATAAGGCCGTTGTAGTCAGTCCGAGATGTAGTGCCTTACACAAGTAGTTCTTGAATTCCGACCTGCCGTGCCTGCACACAGCGGGTGTGTTTGCATGCCTAGGTCTAACACCGGGCTATGACACCTCAAAGTGGATACTTTCTTTTCGGGCAGTTTGTGACTCTGTCTGGATGCATACCTTCGTATTATCAGCTAGTCTGGAAATCATTTTCGAATATGCAAATAGTGTAAGAGCAAAGGAAACCTGTTTTTCAAATAAAACATGACCAAGGGAGAAGGGAATGCTCGCTCTACTTTGGTAAAAGATACTAAGATCTTCTAAAGACAATAGGTAAAACCTTATGTTATGACTTAAGAGATTAGCTGGACTCTGTGTGTGCAGAGGAAGGTGTTTGTATATAAAACTAAAGCTGAGAAAATTCCAGTTTGATACGCCTTATCGTCTTCTTGGACTGACCTGTTCAGCCCTGAAGACCTCTTACAGTCTCAGGAGGTGAGGCTATTTCCCCTTCTGCAGAGGGAAGGTTTCCTGGGGGTGGCATCAGCAAAGCCTGCCCTGAGGAACACAGACGCCGAGCACCATCTTCTCCTCAGGCGGGAAAACTGGGCTTTTTGAACGTCTGTCAGCTCCTGGTGGCTCGCGTCGTGAGAGCTGAGAGGAAGGGAACGCGAGTGAGAGGACTGAAACAAATGCAAAATGAGTATATTCTAGCAAGAATTATTCCAAACTCATCCTAATACCGTAATTGACTTCCACTGAGGTTCAAAATGCATCCAGAATATCATGGGATTTCTGCGATGTGTTAGAAAGGAAGATTATGGGAAACAGACTTTTGCTACAGCTCTGCTCTTCTCTCCTAGCAGGTTACTAATTTTAGAGCTACTGTTTTGTTGGCTATAAATTAGCTGTATTGGAAAGCACTGGAATGATGGCACAATAATGTGGCAAATGAAAATGAAGGATCACTGTAATTAAAGCATTAGAAGACAAAGACCCTTTCAAGTTATTCCAGATACCCAGCCCACAGTGAATCAGAGAATTTGGTTGCATTTATCAGCTTTTGTCGAGCTTACTGGCCGTGCAGATCCCCTTTTGGCAGGTCAACGTGAAAATCTTTCAGCGGTTTGACCACACACCAGGTCGAACAGGGATCGATCTCGCCACCACCCACTGATTGATGGTCTGAGCATCGGGCGGGAGTTAGAGGTGAATCTCCTTTAATTAAAATGTATGGAAAACTGATTTTCTGTGCCTGTCCTGCCCTGTATGTGGGAACATTTGCATTTCTGATGATGAAGGGGTGAGGATGTCTGCTGGTAGTTGACTTCTGCTTCATCATCCATGCTTGGCCCTGCTAACAAGCTGCTCTGCCCCAGGGAAGCCGGCTTTGCTAGGTGAGAAAAGTTATTTATTCTCCTATCCCGCCTTGTTCACAGTCTTTCCTGAAAAGAAATTGTCAATCATGCTTAATTACCCTAAATTACGTGTGGCAGATTGGTACAGAAGCGCCGCTTGCTCCAGGCTGAAATGAGTCCTGCAAAAGTGAGCTCTGGGATTGCAGAGGAGGATACAAACCACATTCCAGCATGACCTATCAAAGCAATGCAGCATCTTGGGGTAACCGGAAAATGGGGAAATTATTCCCACATTTTTTTGGCGTTTTTTCACTGAAACATTTTCATTTTTTTGGCTATGCTACACAGCTTTTCTTTGATTTGTAGAAATAACACAAAGCCTTTGCTTAGCTAGAAATAAGACTTTAAATCCCTAGCTGATCTATGCAACTAGTTAACAAGTGAGGCAGGCTGAATCCCAGGAGCGGGCGGTTGTTTGCTTTAAGCCTCCTCCTGTCAATGACATTAGGAGGCACGTCACCTCTCTCCCTGGGTTGTCCATCCCGCTGCTGCAGTCAAGGCCATGGCTCTGTCCCAGGTCTTTACACATCTCAGGAATTCACAATTCACCTTATGAATTAGTCAAAGTTGTTTTTTTTTTTTTGCCAGTCCACAGAACACTGCAAACATGAAATGATCAAGAAAAATGTGCAACGTAAGTAGGAAATGTCATTGATGCAAATGATGCCCCAAGGGCTCAGGCTGTGTATGATGGGACTGAAGAAATGTGCAAGAAAAGGAGATACACTACACGTGTGTCCAGTAGGCTTGCTCTTTTGAACACCTATAAAACATTGCACAACTTGAACCTCTTGTGGGTGGAGGCACGTTTCACACAAGCAGGGCTTCCCCCCAACATCTACCCTCCTTCTGGGCTTGCAGAAGCAACCTGGAATCTTAATGCAACTCTAACCTGAGACCTTTCCCCAACTTATTGAACAGAAATCATCAAAATACCCCTCTGCACCAGGAGTCTTGGTGCACTGGAAAGTTGCAGTACAGGCTTGGCAGTGTTTGCATCTCTGCATCTCTGGAGCATGGATGTGAACACTGCCGGGAGCAAAGGGCCAGCGACCGGCTCATGCCATTTTTAGGAAGACTGATGCTTGGTGAGATGGGGATGCAGAAGTCTGGGTGCTTAGAATCACAGGATGGTTTGGGTTGGAAGGGACCTTTACAGGTCACCTAGTTCAACCCCCCTACAATAAGCAGGGACATCTTCAACCAGATCCGGTTGCTCAGAGCCCTGTCCAACCTGACCTGGAATGTTTCCAGGGATGGGGCATCGACCACCTCTCCGGGCAACTTGGGCCAGTGTTTCACCACCCTCAGGGTAAAAAATGTCTTCCTTAGATCTAGTCTGAACCTCCCCTCTTGTAGTTTAAAACCATCACCCCTTGTCCTATCGCTACAGGCCCTGCTAAAAAGTCTGTCCCCGTCTTTCCTATAAGCCCCCTTTCAGTACCGGCAGGCTGCTATAAGGTCTCCCCGCAGCCTTCTCTTCTCCAGGCTGAACAACCTCAACTCTCTCCGCCTATCCACGTAGCAGAGGTGCTCCAGCCCTCGGACCACTGTTGTGGCCACCTCTGGACCCGCTCCAACAGGTCCGTGTCATTCCTGCGCCGAGGACTCCCGAGCTGGACGCAGCACTGCAGGTACAGGCTTCCGCAGTCGACGCGCACCCTGAAAGAGGCTGACGGCACCGGCACTGCCAGACTTCAGCCCGCAGCGGGTGTGGAGCTGTATGGCTGATGCACAGATGAGTTGAGGTTTGTGGGCACCTCGGTGGTCACTGGTCCCACCTCCGCCCAATGCCAGGACAGCTGGATCAGGTTGCTCCGCTCTTGTCCAGGCAATTCTGGAGGTCTCCGAGGGCGGAGATTGCATGTCCTCTCCGTCCCCTGTTCCAGAGTTTGGCTGCCCTCCTGCTGAATGTGTCTTTCCAGATCTCCAGCCAGGGTTTCTCACATTACAGCCTGTCCCTACTCTCTGTCCTGTGCCCCTCGGAGCAGAATCTGGCCCCATTGCTCTGTGCCTGGCAGGTACGGGGTGTACAGGATTGCTACTGGGACAGCCCTTCCGTCAGGAGCACAGTGGTGACTTGCTCTGGGTTTGCATGCACCCACTTTAAATAATAATTACCGATTCTCCTTGATGAGGGTGTCTTTTTTTTGTATGTGCCTGTAGAGAACACCAAAGTACCTTCTCTTGGGCCTTTCTCTTTGGTATCTTACTCCGTTTCAACCAAAGCTCACAGCTGAATCAAGCTGCAGTCACTGATCTCCGCAATGCTCGTAACAATCGCTATCATGTCCTCACTACTTATCCTGATTCCTTCAAGCTGCAGCTATCAGTTAATTCAATCAGGATGATTAGACAGTCAATGAATAATTAGTTAAACGATTTGTGCTGCACACCAGAAAGCCCAATCTCTGCCGAAGGAGTCCCAGTACTCACCACTGTTTAAAAAAACAAAACAAAAAAAAAGGATATCATGGCTCGGTTGAGCTCAGTTTCTGCTCTGAGTCCCTCTCTGGAGCATCTCTCGCCATTTCTGTTGGCTCTGCTGGGAAATCAGGATCTGAAACCAGGAACCTGTGGCCCTGTGGCTATCACAGCGCTTTTTGGAGTGTTTTGTCAGCCGTGCTATTGAAAGTAGTAAAAAAATTATTTTAAATTTACGATTTTATACTTGCAATATTCCATGCAGGATATCCAGTAGCAGAAAACATCATATTCTGCAAAAGACTTTTACTTGGTTGAAACAGATCCAAGCAGAGAAAAGAAACCCCTCTAAAATACTGCCTAGTTCAAAAAGTCTGATTGTTCTACACTGAGATGAGCCAGACATTTGTGGGGTATTTTACACTAAAAATACTCATTTTCCAAAAAGATAGGGAATACTAATCCCATAAAAAGATTACATTTCTGAGTATAATATTTTACAGAATCCATAAGCTGGGATATGTGGTGGGTTATTGCTTGTCTCTACTAAAAAAAAAAAGGCACAAAGTCAATCAATTGCTGATCTACCATTTCCAAAATGCAAATACTCCTTTGTTTGCCGAGGATATGACAGCAATTTTATGTTATCATAAAACCAAGTTTCCTTCCTGAGCTGCAGGCCATAGTACAACCAGATGAAACGGCTTTTTTTAAATCTTTGTTTTTGACCTGCCAGCCTTTGGAGCCGGGCGGCATGGGAGACCTTGGATCCACGGTGCATGCTTATAAATAATTCTCATAAAATCCTCAAATCCGGTTTTGCTGGAGACCTTGCTCCCGCAGAGCCCCATTGGTGTGGGGATGCTGAGAGCTGGTGCATGGTTTGACCTGTTTATCCATTGTAAACTGAGCAAATACTGCAGCTAGCTCACCTTCTGACAGTAATTCATGGGATTTTCATTAGCTTATTCACTGTTATTTTGAAATAATTTTTATTTACACTGAGCAGGGATCATGAATATTTGACACACAACCTGTGCTGTTTGACTGACTGATCAGATCAATCTCATGTTGCCGCTGCTTTTCCCTCGCTAGACGTGTGCAGGAGCACCTGCAGCGTAAATCTTTTTGGTTTGATTACACCACATTTTCTTTATGTGGACTAGATGTTATGACAGACGTTAGAGCATCTCTCTGGTTGGCACTTGCTGTCAGTTGGATATATGCCCAGTGCGAATCCGAAATGTACTTTGTGTGGCTGTTATTCCGATAAAACTGAGTTGCTTGGGCTTTTGTGGGAATCACGCGGAGGTAGATAACGGGAGTGTGGAGCTCAAGCAGAGGAATCTGTCCTCTGTGCTCTTGCTCGGGGTTTGTCTTGACTTTGGTGCTGATCTAAGGCCACTTCTTGGTTTGCACTTGAAGCTCTTGAAGCTTTCTAGAAATCTTGGGTTTGAGTCTTGCAATAATTGCTATTTGGCAAGGAAAAAAAAAATTCCAAATGGCAGAGTGAGGTGGCTGTATGAGAATCGCGGGCTGGGCACAGATGAACAAGGAGCACTGAGTGCAAGGAATGACTTACCCTCATATAAAGATATCAATTCAGGTCCCTGACAGAGTCGGGCTGTACCAGCGTGATGCTGTGCCTGCACTAATCAGCCAGGTTAATCCTCAGCATTTAATTCAGTAGGGCTCGTTATTGCAGGTTCCGTGCCGTAGCTGTTCTGCTCCCCGTTGCTGACCCCGCTCGCTCCACGCTGGGTGCCCGCAGCTCTAGCAGTGACGCTTTGGGCACGGTCGCAAGAGCTCAGCGGCCGACATCAGTGAACGCACGGGCGGGCTGGGGGACTGCACAAAGGGTGCTTAGATGGGCTGATACGCACCGAGCTGTATTTGCAGGCTCGGCAACTGACGGCGTGCATCAGCCGTGATGGAAAGTTACCTTTGGGGGAGAAAAGAAAAAAAGCAAAGGAAAGAGAAGGGAGAGGGGAGAAGCCTTTCCCAGGGGCCGGCCATCTTCTTTCCCCTCACAATCTCACTCTGGTTTGCTTAGTTGCAGATTGGCAGTGGTTCCACCCAAAGCAGAGGCTGTAATTTGAAAAACAAATGCATCTTATATTCTGGAGGTGGGTTACTTTGGGGACTGGCATGTCAGAACGCAGAGTCAGATGAACAGCAGGTCTCAGGGCTGACAGACTTAAAAATAACCCCGAAACCCCCACTACCTGTGGTGTTTCCCTCCAGAATAAATGTGAAAAAAGGATTTTTAATATGAACCAGCGCTCACCAGGGCAGAAGCTGATGTTACGATGGTTAGGCAATATTAATTTGTAGTCTCTTATTTTCAGGTTCAGTAGGGTGGGCTTCCCAGAGTGTTAGGGAAAAGGAGCCTTTGGAGGAGGACGTGAGACAGCGTTAGAGATGCTGGAGTGGACTGTCCCGCACGATGGAGAGCACGGAGGAGCAAGGGACTGCTCGGGGACCTGCGGAGGTGACACAGGAACAGCCACAGAGAGCAGCAGGCTTTAATCCAGGATAAGAACATCTTTCCAACCCCGCAGTTTTAATTGTGCAGCACGGTGCTGCGCGCTCTGCAGACCCGGCTGTACAACCGCAGCTGTGCGCCGTGCTGCTGCGGACGCGTTCCTGCGGCCCGCAGTGGTGGGCTTCCAGGGCAGTCCGTACGCATCCCGCGAGCTTTCCCCGCCGCTCCGTGTTCCCCAGGAAAATACACCTCAGTGCCTGGGGTTAAAAATGTAATTCACTGCCTTACGGCAAGGGATCTTGCTGCCTTCTGGTGTAGCAACCTGGAGCTCTGCTTCGGGAGCTGGCGCTGCTGCTTTGCAGCCAGATCCCAAAGCGTGCCAGCGCGCAGGGAAAGACCTTTTGCACTAGGGCTGTGGAGATGGCTCCTCTTCTCTTTGAACACTGAAATACCTAGTAGGTATTCCCTCCTTACCAGGGATCACACTGTGCAAGGTGTGTATAAAGACTAAAGCATCTTTCTAAGAAATAGTCTCTAAAGGAGACAGTTTCCACGACATTAATTTTTCTTCATTGTCTTTGTAAATTTAGAAAATATGTAGAAATGTTTTAAGCTCAAGAGTATCCAGCTCCCACAAAGAAATAAACTCACGGCCCAGAAAGAGAGACAAAAATTAGGAAGATGCTCAAACAAGCAAAACATCAGACATGGTGACATAAATATTAAATATGAACATAAAAACTCTAGGACCTCGGAATGGGATTTGCAAACACTTATGTGCTGGTGGAACTTTAAAAACTATATCAAGGAAACCTTAATGTTTAAACAGTATGTTTAAAATTTAACCTGTGCATTTTTCAGTCACCCATGCTGCACGGCAGCTGGCTTGCTTAATGCCTAGACAAGAGCATTCCTCTGCTGGTATTTCCCCAGACGCTGGTATTTCCCCCAAACGCAACCAAAACCCAAACCAGTATAACCAGTGGCAGACTGCACCGGGGGGGCTCGGGGGTAGGCAGTCCCGTCCTGGGCTCTCTGGTAAAGCAAAGATGGGCAGCCCAGGCCCACGGGGATGCTGCTGCCAAGGGCTGGGCTGGTGGCAGGTGCTGAAAAGCAGGGCGAGACGTCACCCGGCAAGGTTTATCCGGTAAGGCGGGTCATGAGAGGCATTAAGGGTAAGCCAGGAGGGCTTACGCTCGGCTGGGATCAAGCTTGGAGCCGTCCTCGAGAAAAGCCGCTCCTGGACATCACGTGTCCCTGCAGCAGCGGTGGAAAGGGCTCAGCTGCCGCAGGGAAAGCGCCTGCAGGCGGCTTTTAGGGGGACTTAAAAAATAGAAATCTGCCGTGACGAAGAGTGGGAAAGGAGCTGCATACCCCCACAGCAGTACGCTTTCAAGAACAGAGAGAAAAGGTCAAATTGTTCGTGGGGCCCAAATTCTGCAACCTCCGTGTGCTGCCATTGGCAGCCTTTCACCAAAAATGGCATTATTGCCCACCAAAACGCTGCTCGGCCTGACATAAACCAACACAATGAAAAAATATTTAATTTCACAAATTTCAGTCACTCCGCTTTCCCTTCCTGCCCCTCCTCCCCACACCCCTTCTGCTGTCCCTTCTCCCCACTCTTCTGGCATAAAACCCTGTTTCTTCCCTTAGAAGAGACAGAACTGAAGGACTCTTTGGTCCCTCAAGTCTTAGGTGCTAATTATACTGGATCTCTTTGCCTTTCACTTTTTTTTTTGTTTTGCATGCGATATCTGGCTGCAGGAGACTTGTGCACAGCTCTACAGATGTGTTTATGCTTGGCAACGGTAATGATAACTTGGTTATGGCTCAGAGAACAAGCTCATTGCAGAGTAATAGCTAATTTTAAATACTAGAAGCCACGAAGCAGCAGCAGTGAAGATGCCAGGTGAGGAGGCTGAGCAGCGGTGCCAGCCCAGCATCTTCTAGCAGAAGTTGCAGTACCACAGCCATGACTGAGGAGTTTCCCATCACCTTAACAGCCTTCGTTCTTCTGGAGAACCAGTGTGCCATGGTTTAATACAAGGCTCTGCGTTAGGCTTTCATGGGCAGCAGAGGGGAGCCCCTTCCCAGCACCACCAGTGCAACCCGTGCCCCAAACTGGTGTGGCTGGAGGCTGATGCCTGGGGGCGCGGTGGGCAAAAATGAGAAGGAAAAGTGGCCTCATGGATCTGTGACTCCTGCACTGTCTCAGCAACTAATGGAAAACAGCACCATGCCCAAGACTCTTTTTTTTAAGGCCCTCAGAGGATAATCACATTAAAGTAGGTCTCATAAATAATTCACCACTGCTGACTTAATGCCTTTTTTGTGCAAAGGCCAATTATCAAAATAAACATTGAGCTTCATGTAGATCAGTAAATGAAAAAAGTCATTTCTATGACATGTAATATATGCTTTCGTTTATAAATTGTGCTACCAAATACAACTTTAAGTGCTTCTCTCTCCACCATTTTTAAAATGTTCCATTAAAAAAGAAAATTTAAAAACTAAGCTGCCAAGATAGACAAAGGAACCTTAAAAATTATTATAGCTAGTTTTGTTTCTAGATTAATGAAACTTAGCACTAATGCAACCGTTAGCTTACTGGTTCACATAAATCCACCTTTTTGCTCTTGTTGATAAAGCACCACAATTAGTTGTTATAAATGGCAGCCTGGGAGGTTCCCAATGCTCAGCCAGGCATGCCTGACCCAGCACTGGGGGCACCTCGGGACGCTGGCGCATGTGGCTTCAGGGGCTCGACAACAAGCATTTCCATCGCTGTATTAGAGCCGTGGCAGTGAATGGGGTCAAGGGAGCTTTAGGACGACGAACCGAAGTGGTCCTGAGTGACCTGGGAAGAATGGGCAGGGCAGATGGATTAAACCCCCTTGGCCCGGGACTCAAGCAGTCTCCAAGTAGATGGTTTCCAAGGATCTCCGACAAGGCAAGTTCAGTGTAAGTGGTCTTTTATCAGGGGAGTGAGTGAGGTGCTTGACTCCAAAACCAGCAGAGTCAGAGAAGCTTTCATGTACCAACGAGGCCAAGAGAGACAACACACCACCTTGAGCCACAGCGATGGACAGTAGCACCTTGCTCAGGCTCCTGGGGAGGAGGATGCCTCCAGCAGAAGAACATCTCATGGAGTGACCTACTTCATGAAGGCAGTCTCTTTATTTTTTAACATCCAGTGAATTGACCTCTGCATTTAGAAACTTTTTACTGCTGTGGAAGCGGCGGTGGAGCAGGTCCCATGTACCGCTGAACCGAGTCAAACAAGGCATGGCAAAAAAACACGTCTGGAAAATGTAGATCTCCTCCTAGGGCATGGGTGGAATTATTTGTTCAAAATTACTTGCTGGGTAGTGAACCTATTCAAGCAATCCATAGTACAGCATTGCCTGAAAAGGTTTTTCCTACGTATCTTTCTCCAAGAAAAACTAATAGCGAAACTGTCATATAGTTTTGAAGTTAAATCTTGACCAGGTTTGCGCTGGTTTAATGAAAAAATCTGCATAATCTGTTTCTTCTTACTTAATCAATTCCTGCAGGAATTTGCGTTTCTCTCGAAAATACTTTGTTTTATAATAAAGCTTTGCGAACAAGCAAGTCAAAGTTACCGATCCTAAACGTGCTTTGTGCTAGCATTCATAAAAATAAGGTACTTCAAGTGCATTCTAAATACATTTTTTAAAAAGCTCTCCTTGCTGATGCACGTGGGCACGGTCCAGAATCTGCAAACTATTCCCTGGAGCCTCCCCACAAGAGTTCAGGTAAATGATGTTAACTGAATCTCTGCTTTATTAGATTATCTCATTGGTAGCTGACTTTGTAACACACGTTGCCAAATCCCTCTTCTATATGAAAGGGAGATCTGAACTGTTTCAAATTTTAACCGAGATGTGGGTTCATGGAAAGGTATATCAAGTTTTATGGCTTTAGTGTTCAATGTTCAGAGAACTCCTTTGACTTCAGTAAAAAGTGATGGGATTTGAGGGAACTTCTGCCTTCCTAGCTGAGAGAGTCAGTGTGATTTAAGTGGCTCTGTTGATCTTGCAGAAGAGTCTCTCAAACATTATTCACTCCTCTGAGAAATACACGATTGTCGAAAGCCGTTAGATTCTTACCATTATTGTTTGGGTTGTCTTGTAGAAGGATGAATTGCCCTGTTTTACTGATCACAAATCAGTATCACAAACACTATGTTCTGTAATTGCATTTCATGTAACAATTTACAGTTCCTTTAGTGAGAATATGGCTTATGGGTTATAAAACAGAAGCGGTAGAAATATTTAGCTAATGGATTTTTCTAAGCCACTGCAAAAAATTTATTTGCATTATAACTTCTCCAAGCCATCCATTTTTATAGTTGTATCCATTTCCCAAGCCAAGCAACGTTATTTTAATCAAGTCCATCTGCTAGAGCTTAGAAAGGGCAAGGAATGTGAAAGAAAGGTGGCTTATTTCACAAATGCAGATTTGGATATGCAGTAGGAGTATACCTTACATACTACCTATTGGTTTTGGACCAGGTGTGCTCTGTTATTTCCTGGCAGACATTCCTGTGTTGTTCAGCTGAGGAAAAAGGCAACCAGGCAGCACGGCCAAGTCCTGCTTGTCTTGTCCCGACACGCAGTTAGGTTGAGGGTGGGCTGCTCGCTAATGCCCAGGGCTGGGAAGCACCCTCAGCCCCCACGAGTACTTAACCACAGATTTACACGCTCCAAAATCCCCCAGCTGAAACCCGCGCTGCCAACTTGCTACAATCCCACAGCAAATTTATTTTAACGCACATATTTTTATTAAAGCTGATGGTGGCTAATAAGCACCGTCTTCCTTCTCCACAGCTGGTGCCAAAGCCCTGTGTGCTGGCTCGAGTCGCCCACCCCGGGGAGACGCTGTGAGGTGGCTGCGGTTCCCAAGCCTCTGCTTCAAACACTGCACACCAACTGGACTGTAGTTTGAAATCCAGGCAAAGACAAGTATTTTGAACTTTGCAGTTGCTGGAAAGTCTCCCTGCTGCATGCTGCACTCTAACCCTGGGACAGCTGTCCCAAAGGGCATGGTTTCCAAGAAAACTGCAGCACTCCTTTTAACCAGCCCCCGAGTTTAGAAATCCTTACGGCTTTCGCTTGCTGTGTGGCCCTGGCATTTTGGTAATTGCTTCACCCTTTGTGCAGCCTGGCTCTGCGTCTCCTCTGATTAAACGGTTCCTGGTTCAGAAGTTTCACTCCTGCTTATTAACTCGTCCTTTCTGGTCACACTCAGTGCTACTTCCCTGTCTTGTATGTGGGAAAGAAGGTGAGAAGTATTTATGCTGGTCTTTGCTTTGGTCATCCTCTTTGGGATTGTGTTTATAACACTTTGTATTGCTCAGATGTGTAAGTGGTGGCACCGAACTCTCCTGTCCAAAATTCAAGTGCTTGTTCCCATGCGACACGTCAAGGCTGGTATGTCCTGTTATGTGGCAAGGCTGTTTGCCCATCTCACGCTTCTGTCCGTCCCATGCTGACCACGTGCTTTAGTCATGTCACAAAATTTAAGGTGTGCCTGGTACGTGGCTGGCACTATTGATAACATGATGAACATCTGCCTTGGGATCATGAGACTGATGCACTTCACTTGATGAAACTACCTGTTTCATTAAGAAGATGCTTATAAAATTGTTTGTTTATTAAGGTTGGACTCGATGATCTTAAGGGTCTTTTCCATCCTAAATGATTCTATGAATCTATGATCTTTGGAATCTATCTATACATATGCATCTGGCTAGCTCTGTTTTTCTTTGACATGGCCAAGATTATACAGACTGATAAAACTTTAGCTATAGCACGGACTTTTTGGACAAGTTGTTAAAAGGTGCTGCGAATTAATTAATATTTACCAGCGACAAGGATGCTGAGCATCTGAGGTTGTTTGGAGAGCTTAACTTTATTTAACAATCTGGACTAAGAAGGGGTCTGCAAGATGTGCTGTCATCTGTCACCTCCCACCCAGGCGTTCTGCCATAGCTTCCATAGGATTTAGAAAATATCCCAGAAACCATATGCTAGCCCAAGTATAAGACTCATTAACCAAAAATGTCAAAAGAAATGGTCAGTGGAATTCTTTCTCATCTTTATTTTTGTTGTCTTCTGTTCTGACTCCTTCATGTTCAGTTGCAGTTTTCCTATCTAGGTTAGGTGCTTGGGGATTTCTGTCTCCTACTGTGATTTCTTCATGTCTGAGTTTCTTTTCTAAAGAGAGCCCTTCTGTCTCTGGCTGATAAGGCATGTTTTTCAAAGATCACGTGGGGTTTTTTTCCCTTCACTTGTCTTTACCTTCTTCCCCAGTGTCGTTTCTCTCCACTGGCCAGTTATCTCTTCCTCTCTGGAGAGCACGTCTGTCTTTTCTTTCCCTTCTATTTTCTTTTCCTTGCTACCGCTGTTATCTACAGTTCAGTTTGTCTCATATCTTTATGAAAAGGTTTACTCCCACTTTTCTTCTTTTTCCCTTCAGCCTGCATTCATCCAACCTTTTATTTCTCTTTTGTTTATATCTCATTGATATTTCAAGTTAAGTAAAAATTTACTGCTTTTGCTTAAAAGAAGTAGATCCGACTGGGTTTGCAAGGCCTTTTGGTGCAGGACTATGTCACAAATGGCCCCGGAATAACCTACGGTGTCAAACATAAGATCATTCACAATTTTGGTGACTATATGTGATTTTGACATGAAACCAAACAGGGTATTTTTGTGTGTATGAATTTAACTTCATATTCCATGCTTTCTTGGCCAACAGTCCTAAAAGCCCTCTTTGTTCCAGAACGGCCATTAGTATCCCCATCCGCTCTGAGGACATTCCAGGTACTGACTGAACCTGGTTTCTCTGCGATTGCTCAGTAGCTGGAGATACTACGATCCGCTTACTTTCCACCCTTGGGCTAACACGACCATTTCGCAGCAACACCACCTCGTATCATGAAGATAGAAGGTACCTATGGTTACTCTGGGGAAAAATGAGACTATGCATGGAGCAGCATGCATGGAGTGTGGCAGAAGGTCCATGACCTCTTGCTGTCTGTCCCTGTGAAACCCTGCAGAAAAACTGCAAAGGGAAATTTTGAGAGTAATTTCCAGCATTCTGATCAATGCCATTTGTACCACTTGTAATATTAGGGGTGGTAATAAGATCCATCAAGACGTCTCAAGAAAAGCTGGTAAAAATTTCTCCCATTTTAAAGCTTTATTGTTATGTTCAGTAGTTGATATTTTGACAAAAATGTTGAAGAATTCCAGGAATGCAGTGAAAATTTCTGGGATATATTTTTTCCTGCTCTTAACTTGATTTTTGCATTAACATTTTATACCAAATTAATTTATCAGTTTATATGCATATACACGTGTATGCACATAACTTAACATGTGCATATATGTATGTATTAGATATGGATAACCTTAAACAGGTTTTTTCTGGTTTTGTTTCTGTGCATATGATGTGAGCCTATTCAAGTGATTAAAAATATGACTTCACGGGCTGCTGCATAGGCATAGGCACTTACGGTTATGTAGTTGTGCTGAGTGTTTCAATTGTCATTGTGGTACCTTCAGGAGCAATTACCGCTGCAGTGGTGTTGGAGAGATTGCATGAATCGCCATGACAGGGAGCAGACCTTGTCCGATACGAGTGTTTGTACTACGTGCCTAGATGACCCCAAACTGCAAGACTCCTCCAACTAGTTCTAGAAAACAATCGTTAGTGAGCAGTATCCCCAAATTCTTGTGGTGGTCTGGAAATTTCTGATTTGTCAAAATTAAATCATGATAGATACTGATTTGAAAATGTTTATGAATATTACGATGCCGTTTATCACCATAGCTATAAAAACACATATACTGTTAGAGAATTGTAGAAAACAAGAATAAGTACAAAGCGATGCAGAACAGCTTACTGGCTACAGTATGTGGAATAAACTAAGTTAGGGACGAATTTTTTTAACAACATGTCCTATACTTAAAGGAAATCAACATCTACATGGTTTCACACCTGCAGTATTGCTTTTCCTGTATTTTCTCGTAAGTTTTGATTTAATAGGTATATTTTTCAACACCTCTGTTAACATCTAACAAAAAATTAATGACTAAATATAGTAATGTCTATTGATTCCGAGCTACCCTCCATGCAATTTCTACAGCTGTGACTCTGTAACATATCTGTGGCCTGTGCCACATGCAAACAGGTTTCAAATGATTAAATTTGCCTCGTTATTATTCCATTCCGCTCCCCTTAAGGATTTCAGACATACACTTTGGGGACTCAGTCTAGTTTTTATTTTATATCCAGTAAAATATCTTTCAAGTGTCCCTGAGTACCTTTGCTCAGAAGAAAACAAAGAACCAACATACAGTTATCAGTATTTGGCTTTCTCATAAATATCTAGCTTAAAATGGCTAACACCTGGCTGTCTGTCTCCAGGATAGTAGTGAAATATGAGTCTCCAAACATGTTATTGCAGCATATTAAAAGATTTTCAGCCTTTTTTTTTAGTCAGACCCAGTAGCCACTGAATAGATCAAGAAGTGTTTACACTGTGTTCACTGTTCAGCTTCAGTTCCATGTTCCATCTAGTTAAACATGAGGGGGATGTAATATATTCATTTTGCAAGAAAATTCTATATTCTTTTGAAGTGATGAATGATTCAGCAAGGCACTATCAGAGTTGATAACAGTTTTGCTAAGCTGTCCTACTCTCCATTGTCAGGTTATCAAAATACACTGCAATAAAGGACACTTTGCATTCTCCCATTTTATACTACTAGCCCACAAATATTCTCTGTAACACATAGTCCATACATTATATAGTATGCCTGTTGCTCAGATTCTCTGCTTGCATTGCTTTATAGTTTAACTTCATCATCAGCCACCGAATAAATTTCCATATAGGGAACTATTTTAATTAAACAGACCCTTTGTATGCCTATGGCTCTCTCTCTTTTATAATGCAGCAGATTTTTTTTAATCCTACCCTATGTGAAATCAAATCTCAGCTGCAGGCAGAGTCGGAAATGAATCCAATGTCTGAATGGGCATGGCGTGAAGACTAAATTACATTCTTGCCCCTTTGACATATTATCTGACTGCAAACTCGTAGACAAGTTGGTGGGCAGCAGGTCCCAGCAACGTCTGAAAAGCATGTATTTATGTAAGACTGTATAATGACCACTTCAAATCTTTTTTTTGTATTTACTTTTGTATCCATGGGGTAAGAAAGTGCTATTGTCTCCGTTTTACAGATAAGGAAAAAGTACTTAAGGAGAGTATTCCCAAAGGCCAGCCGTGGCCTGCAGGGACTAATGTTCTTAGACTTTTTCTGTAGACAACGGAAAGTGCTCTGAAACGTGTTTTGCTCGAGCTCTTCTCCCTCCGCTTCCCAAAGCTAGCTTTGTGGGCCACCCTTCCACCTGCTGCCAAATGGCTTGCCAGAGTGGCATGTGAAATCTATGGAAATGTGAGGAATTGCAGTGAAGCCTCTGCACAGCCCCCTAACTTTTGCTCTGTCTTTCCTCACTGCACTTGTTTTGCTAAGGGAAGGAAGAAGAGTTGAGTTGAAGCAGTTGAGTTGAATCATGTGATAACGCTAAGTTATGGGCACGTAGACCCGTGCATGCTCACTGCAGTGTCCAGGACTGCCGAGCGGCACGTGTGTCACCCGGCACACACGCCACTCTCTTTTTTGCCTTCTGCAAAATCCCCTATGCTTTGCAGTCAGATATGTTTTCATGTACACAGGTAGCAACGGAAAATTAAAGAAGTGTCACGCTTTAAGTTCAAATGATTAAAAAGGATGCATTCCAACAGGCCAAAATATTTCCATAAATACTTTCAAAATGTGGAGAATAAAAATTTCTTAGCCGCCCCAGTTGTAGCAGAGTTTGGACACAACAGGTAGCTCATTCTGGTTTCAGACCTGGCACAGAAATTTATGTCCAAAATGTAATTTGTTTAGACGATGTTAAGCTCCTGAAAACACAGAATTAGAATTAAATGCCTTCTCAACCATAGCCATGGCACTGCAGTCATGACGCTAGGACACGCTGGAGCACAAGTGCTTTAGACAAACATAACAGGCTGAACAAACAGGCAAGAAACACTCCACCTGCATAAAGGAAGCAATTTGTAAGCATTCGTGTTCTCCGGCAAGGCACAGAAAGCAGGCACCAGTCAAAACAATCACCAATAACCATTTCACTGAATTTAAATACAGTAGTGTGTCCCTGACTATTATTATTTTAGTTGTCACTTTGTCATTGCTGGTATATTTTTTTTAAGCTCTTCTTTTCCATATTTCATTTTCTAAATACAGGCGTTGAAAATAAAAACCTTACTTTTGGCTTTACGTTTCATTTCATTGCAAATATACATTGGTGATTCTCTGTGTACATGTTCAGCATGGAGGTACGTCATTCAGAAAGGTCTTCAGCCCTGACACTAGGTGTAGCAGATGATAAACTAAGAGTGCTGCCACGTGAGGTGTGACTCTGAACGCTGCTTTTCTCAGCCGCCTTGTCCGCATGCTGCAATGTCCACCTTTTATTTTTTCCAAATATAAAGTTGCTCTTTTTTGGTCTGTATTACAGAAAATAGCGCTCAGCTAGGTGTAGTAGTAATGATATAATGATGCAGGAGCAGAAAAATGAGCAGAAATGTATTTTATTCCATAGGATTCAAATTTAAAGTTTAAAGTTGTACCATGCAGCTCAGGATTAGTATTTATGGTGATTTGGAGGCATATTACAATCAGGGATTGTAGTATCATTTGTATGATACTACATACATACATACATGATGACTGTAGCATCATAGATGTCCAAAGACACATTTTAACCTAAAACATTTATGCCACATCATTGTTGAAGAGATTGATTTGCTTTATTTTATTCTCTTCAGTTGATTTTGCTGGCCATCAGTGAATTATTTTTGTTTTGTCTTGAGTGTCATGTTTATTAAATTTCTTCTACCTAGTCATTTTGACGTGCTTTAGAATATCAGTGTCTGTAATCATGGGTCTATTCACTCTACTTCATCCCGTGCTTGTCTCAGAAAAGGTTACTGGAAGGATCTTCAGGTTTAAAACTGTACAGCTAAAAAAACCTCTGCTTCTCTTACAAGCCAATCTCAACCCCTTTTGTTTCTGGCACACATCCATATAGCTGAGATAAGTAAATAGTGAGTCCCTAAACAGATGGCCATTAAGTCCATCACTTGAATGCCAACCAGTTTGGGAGCTATCAACCTTTCTGTGAGATGAAGGGTAAACCAAGTAGGTAAATTCATCTAGTATCCCTTCTGTAAATTTTCTTCCTTGGATTTGTTCACATTCTCTACAACCTAAGACAATCTCTGATGAATTATGGTTACCACGCTTGATAATCGCATTCTTCTAAACTTTATTTTAATTGTTAAATGGAAAGTTTTACAAGATGAATATTACCCTCAGTATGCAGATGAAGGAAACACACTCTCTTGTTCAGATAGTAGGTGATGATCTTAACTGAATTTTGGGTATGCTAGAGTTTCTACTGAGCTGGTATTTATCTCAAGGAAAGCCCCAAATCTGAAGAGTTTCTTTATAGCTGGAGACAAGCCTAGCTAATTACTAATCAGTCCTTAGTAACACCAGGTTCTGAAACATGATCCAAGATTTGGACAACACTTACTTTTGATTTGTATTATCTGAACACTTCAAAATGTGGTATTTTAAATGAGTATTGGTGAAAAGGGTTAAACACATGTTCATTCATTCACATTCATTTTGGGCAGTTTTGTGGAACAGCTTTCACAGGCTGTTCCTTCTTTCAAAAGGTTGTTGGTCTTCGTTTAAGAGATGAAAACAGCACAGGTACCAAGGGAAGATACCTGCCTGTCTCTACTTTGTTATAGAGACATTTTGAACATGCCTCCTTAGACCTGACACGAGCTCTAGGATAAATAGTTCACTGTGTCTGCACATGCCATTTTTCTTTCTAGTTGTGCTGTCTACCCCTGACCGTTCCGCTACTTCTGTTGTGTTTCTAAAGGTTTAATATTGTGTGTCACGGTCATACTTAATATTGTGTGTCACGGTCATACTGAGTATTAGTATGGAGTACTTCAGAGATCTGTGCACAATGGCATCCAGGTCTTTTTTCTGAGAGCAATACTTAAGGTTCCATCAGTGTTCGGGCTATACTTCTCAGAACACAGTGTATTTATCAACTGAATTTGGTCTGCCACTCTCCTAAATTGCTGTGCTTACTTAAATACCTAGAGACTTCTTACTCTTTCTCTCTGAGGCAGCCTTTACCTCTATGATTAGCCTCTCGCATAGTTCTGAAGAATTTTGTCATCTGTTGAAAAACCCAAGCTAATCTGTATATTCTTTCCTGTCATCTGTTTTGCTGATGTTCTAGAAAAGCTTTCATTTAAAGAGAAGTGTTTGATGTAAACAAGATGATTTGGCCAGTGGCTTTCAAGTATAAAGCCTAGTTGTTTCACAACTTTATTTTTAATTTATATTTCAGGCTATATTACCAGCTTTTTACCTGTAATTCCCTAAGTTCTTGCAGATCTCTTGGAAAAGTATTATTTGGCCATGACGTTACGCAGCATTTTGATATGACCTGCTTTTTCACTTTTGACGTTTCTCTGACTGTGATAGTCTACCTTTGTTACACTTAAAGAAAAGATATTTCTCCAGTTTCTTCTATAATAAAAAACTGTACAGATAAATACTTCAGCTTTTCAAGAGAGTCTTTATCCTACAAAATTACTTTCTTTATATCCTTGTGGCTAAGCCTATCCCCTTGCTCTCTTGCAACTTGCCTGCTTCTGAGATAATTAAAGTTTTTATATCTTTGACTGTCTGATCTTTGCATTCTCTCTTAGCTCATGTTACATCCTACGTTTTAACTACCAGAGTTTATTACTTACACAACTTTGAAAGAAAAAAATATCTGTGCCACATCTCTTGCGCTGTTGGCAGGATAAGCTCTAACCTCTGCGGTTCCATCCTCTATTGTAAAGCATAAAGAAAAAACGGAATTTTTTCAGACTCCTGCTACTTTGCTTATTTCTTAATGATCTTATTTTTTTAATAAAATGTTTTTGGGTTTTTTTCAGACGCTACAGTTTTTACTGAGGTCTGTTGTGTAAACATTAAACACTTGGAAAAGTTTCAGGAACAAAACTGCCAAGTTAACTGCTGTACTACTAAAACATTACATTAGACTCAATAAAGACATCATAGCATCTTTCCACAAATAAATCAGTTGCTTTTTTGTCTCCTGCCAAATAGACATTCTTAAGACGTGAAAATCCATTACAAAATTAGTATAGTATTGGAAAAATGGTTATATAATAAATAGCTAAAACTGGTATAGTAAGTCTTTAATTAGTCTTTTACTAAAATACTGTCCATGACTGGCACATCTCTGTAACTCCTTCCATCTTCAGTTAAGAAAAATACCTTATTCCTGGGTGGAAATTTAAAACTGGAAGTAGACCTTTTTAAAAACTGATGAAGATACGATTTTTGTAATCTTTATCTTTAACATTAATTTTCACAAATGGCTAAGCAAAATCTTTTGTGAGGATGATGATCTGAAGTGAAGATTGCTCCAGACATTTGGGTGAACAACTAATTTTTCGTAAATGAAATTCAATCAGTGAAATTTCAGTTTGTATCTTCCCATATACATATGGTATGCTGCCTACCAGCTGCTTCCTATGGACACTTATATCTAAATGCTGTTCTCAGTCCTGTGAGCAGTCTCTTTTTTTGCACAAGAAAGTACAAGGGTAAGCAGTTCAGGAGTAAAAAGCACTTCACCAGTCTGAGTCAAGAAAAGGTACAGGAAATTTTACTTTACAATAGGTGAGCATAGGAGAAAATGGAATGAAAACAAAATTTCAATTAAAACTCAGAAGCATATTGTGGGAAAGAAAGTTAGAGAAAGGAAAGAATTTACTGTGGATAATTCAGGGTACTATTAAATGTTTAACTGCCAGATCAAAAGGAAATAGCAGAGCTGTTTCAGCAAGAGGTCCTTACATTTATGCATTTATTCTCACTTTGCATCTCCAATAACATGGCATTAGACCTTTCTTGCCTATCCTGTTTTAGCCCTGTGATGTTTTTCTCCTTCGTGGAGCCCCCCCAAAAAAACCCAAGGCCCCACACATGGACCTGTATAGAACATATACCAAATAATATCCTTTGATATTATAGCAACTGCCAATGCAAAATTTGTTTCTCAAAAAGAAAACCTCTGCAAATAGCAGTAACCTTGGCTTTCTAGCATTAATTATTTTTCAAGTTAACCCATGTAAATTATGTGAAAAGTTAACACTTACTGCATAATATAAACCCACCATCAACATTTCTCACATTATTATGATAGTCATGTTCATGGCACAGTAATACATTTCCCATTACAGCTCCTTCTTCTTAATTCATAAAATATAATTACCACTAAAAATGTATGGGTTTTTTGTTGTTGTTTTGGTTGATATACTAAACATGAATACAGCATTTTTTTTTCTTAAAACCATAAAATTTAGTTCATCAGACATCTACATCATTTGACTTCATTTGACCTCTGTGCTTGGAAAATGCATATATATAGTGCACTTTAAGTTTAGTCAATATACAGTACATTGGCAATAGCAGTTAGGTATCTAATTAATTCTATCCTCACAGTGCCACTGTTTGTCTGCATGTATATTACTTCAGCCACTTTCACTGATTCCTCCTTCCACACTGCAACGCAGAGTTTAGCAGTCTGAGGATTTAATTGCAACAATCTTCAGAGCTCTCTCAATGCCTACAGGAGGATATTCTAAAGGCTAAAGTTAGCCTCAACCTCACAAAACATCTGCCAAAGCTCCCTGTAAAGCCGACTGAGAGAGGCTCCTCCAGAGAGGGCTCTGGAGCAGGAACCTCAGCTGCCCTGATTTACTTGCTGAGGAGTACCCCTCTCTGTTGGCCACGGGGCAAGCCAAAGGATATTAACTTCATTCTGCTTCCATTAGCTTCTGTGAACCTCTACGTACATGCTACATAAGAGTTCTCTACACAGTGTGCTACAACAGGCTTTTGGAAACGCTTGGCTTTTTAATCACTTACCTATTCTGCACCTGTGAAATGTTTGGTGACATAGTTGTCCAGCCTTTGCTGACAGTGAGCGTGCATTATCTGTAGCACAGCAAATAGCAGCTGTATGTCCAAGAATTTGTTCATGCTTTGTCCATCTTATTGTGTTCCATCTTGGCAAGAAAATGCCTTATTTTCTTCTCTGCGATTTTCCCAGAACACTTATGAACAGGTAGGACCAGGGTCACTTAAGAACAAAAACATTAAGTGACTTTGAAGCCTAAACCATCGATTTCAGGACAACGTAGGCTCCTGCAAGGCTGTGTACTTTTCAATAGTGTGACGCAGAAATTCCTGAGTTGGCATCAGTAGCTCCAAACGGCTCTGTACCACAAGCTAAAATGGTCACATTTCTGTTGTGACTTGTGCATGGAGATGCACCATGGAGAGGCACTCTACTGTGCGCTATGGACATGCCACAAAACAAGTGCTTTTAGTAATTTTACAACAACAGACTTCACAGGGGCTGTCTATTAATACGGTTACTTGGGCTGGAAGTGATGTGCTGATTTCTTCTTTTCTTTCTTTGCATACTGAAATCAGGATACAGCTAGCGCAGACTGAATTATTCTTGTATAATAGAGGTCTTATGAATTTATTACTCAAGCGGGATAAGCTATAACATTATGAATCCACAGTAGGGTATCGTGTTAATGACTGGTTTCCTCAGCTTTGTCCAGAACACTACCATTTAACTGTACTGCTGTGGTTAAAGCAGTAAATGAAGGAGAAATTGAGTCATTTGATAGTCATACACTGTAGTTATGTTTGCATAATTTTATTTAATAGTTACTTTTTTTTAAGGAAAACATCTATAAAATGTGAAAGAAGAATGCACCAGTCACTATTACTGCTTTAGCATTTTAAGACACATTTTTAACTCTCCTTTATCTCCTTAATCTGGTCCAGTAAAGGACCAGATACATCAGATTAAAATGGTTTGGTTTCCGTGGACAACACAATATGTTGAAGCATCTTTTTTTTTTCTCTTCAAAGTCATACTCAGGTGATACTCACTCAGTGGAATGTATCTACTTATGTCTTCACCTTAGAGTAATTTATACATATTTCTACCAGACATCTACTGGTTTGTCCTTTGTTGTTAGGCTTTTATTTAATTAATAACTTGCACCAGCCTATCATTTTAGACATCCACAAGCTTCAACTGTTTTTGCTCGGGGATACCATGCTGAAGAGATTTTCAGGAGCTCTCCAGGAAAGTAGATTCTGCTAGACTTAGTGGCTAGAACCACCAACTACAGTGAATTCCTGATGACAGTTTCATTGTTATAGGATCAATAGCCTACATATACCATTCAGAACAACATGAAGCATCAAGCAGCTCTTACAGAATGTGTGAATTTAACAATATAAATAATCTAGAGCAATGGTACCACACTAAGTGTGACTCCTGTGCGAGAACAGGAGTATAATGCTAGGACCTTATTCTGCACTTCTAACTCAAGAGAAAGTTGGTAACGTTAACTCCATACCTGCTGACCGCTAAAATTTCAGCAAAGTCTTCTTTAAAGTCTTGAGGGAAGTGGAGGATTATTGCCACAGCCTCACGAATTCAGTCTTGTTCATTTCTTGACCGGGTTCCTGTGATGTGCCTAAACCCTGCAACAAGAAAGAAGGAATACGTAGAGGTTAAGAATCCCAACGCAGTCAGTGCGTTAAAAGCTTACTCAGGTAACTATGCTACCTCAAGACCATCTGTCAATTAGGAGATAAGTTTAACCAGAGGTCGAATTAGGATTTATTTATGTTGAAATCATGCAGTCATAGAATAAAAAAAGGATAGCAGAAATAAAATCTAGATGCTGTTGTCAAACTGTGCAGACATAAGGGAGAATACACCTGGAAGACAAAAGAAGATGAAGAGAGAAACTTGGATGTTTGGTACGACTAAGGTGGTGTATTTTAACAAATTATCTACTTCAGTGTGCAAGCTAAAACAAAATCTTTAAAAGTCGGTCAGTGAAAGAAAACACCACAATGAAATTCAAAGAGAACTGGAATAATTTTCTTTCAAATCAATACATTTTCCAAGTGATAATTATTTTTCAGAGATATGAAATAGGGAAATCAGAGGTACCACAAATCATATTAATATTTTCCCTTTACAAAATGAAAAAAAGAGGAGTATTGAGAAAAAAGAGAAAATGTCAATAGCCTTCAAAGACTGAAAAAAGAGAAAGCAAGTTTATAAGGACATGGTGTGAAATGCTAATCCCAAAAATCAAATAAGGAATGGCATTTGTGGAAGAAGTCTTCATAAATTTCTGTCATAATGTGCAGTGTTCTTGTAGTCAATAGAACAGCTGGGGAGAGAAGAAGGAATTTGACAATAGGATGCACATGATGCAAAAGGCTTGCAAAAATTATGGAAAATGAAATATTAAATTATCTTTTACATATTCAGAAACATTTGAGAGCATTTCCGCTACTAGAATTTTCATTTTGGTAAGTGCAGAGTAATGAGATCAGATTGCATTATTTTGCTTCTACACATATAAATGTCTATGCTGTCTCCCCCAAACAAGACAAATTGACAAAAAGCATTAAAAATGAATGAACACCGTTACACCTTTGCGGTAGGAAATCATATTTTGAGTTCAGATGCAAACAACATTCTTTCAAATCAGAACTGATCAACAAATAGAACATAGCCAGGATTAATTGGCTGTAGTGGGAGTCTAATGACTGCAGGAAGGAAGATATTGATGGGGCTGATACCAGAGGAAGGAAAAAACCACCTTGAGATTCTGCAATGTCAGTGAAAAATAGCAAGATTCATCTTAAAAGGAAGGAACAACTGGCATAAAAACCCCAGAAGGGCCTCAATTTTTTGGCGTCAGATACCAGCAGCAGAAATACCTAACTGGAGGATGGGAGTGAGCAGATGAGTGGCAGAGTTTTGCAAAGCCTCTTTTGCCACAAAACGCAATAAACCCACAAAGTTTGGCTTGACTCCATAGCGGTACATCCATCTTCCATCCAAACGCATTCCCTAGAATTCCAGTAGCTTTTGCTGGTGTTCAGAGGTGCCAGCTGAATACTGGCGCCTGCCCTACATGCTGTTTCTCTATCATTCTAACCACGTAAATTGGGAAACAGGAGTAGTTAGAGGAACTCGAGGTATACATCTATGGATATTGCAAAGATTAAATCTGTGGTTTCAAATTCTCTGAAGTATTCCTAATCAGGAGAAGTTTGTAAACAATTTATATGCTGCTTTATGTTCACATAAAATAGAACAATTTCAGATGATGTCAATATGTTGAAACTGTTCTCTGACTTTAATGAATTGATGAATAGGAAGAAAAAGTCTGAAACGAACCAATTCTTAGTTGTAAATAATGCACCCTGTTTTGTAAGAACTTAATTAGAAAGGTTTTTCCCTTTCAGCAGTAGAGCACTCATAATTCTATTAGAAAGTCTGAAATAAATAAGCTTAGAATTGGGCAGCTGTTCACAAATTAGCACTGGCAGAGAACTCAACTTTTTTTAATCCTTTTATTATGCAGCCTCAAGATTTATTTTAACCCACAGTACACCACTATACTTGAAATTGAACTCATTCTTAGCTATGTGCTGCTGCAGTATGAGAGACCCTACACGTAAACACATTGTTCTTTTCAGCGTATGCAGAGAAGCAGGAGAAAGCTATACTATTTCTTTTTGCGGAGCTACAAACCTTCACTGAGGTAGGAAAAAGTTAACGGCTGATAGCAACCTAGTATGTTCTGTCATGCAGGAAATTTTGACAGCAGCATTGAAGGAGGCAATAAAGCCACTTCCAGGCTTGAACGTTACTTGGAGGCTGACTACAACACAGCAGATGCTCCCCCAAGGTGTGGGTGGCATCTTCCCACCACAAGAAAGATTTCAATGAACTGCATGGTTTGAGATGGATTCATAGAACGCCTTGCAAAATTAAACCAAATAATTAATGCATTTTTTAACACGGGAAATTCTGCAAGCAATACGAATGACATTTGGGTAATGCCTCAGGAAAACATTTGGAAAGAGTACTTACAAAGGGAAATCTAGTTTCGCCTTTTAGAGTACACTTCATTTCTTTACAAGTAATATTTCTGTTATTGTTGTAGGTACCAAGGCCAAACCCCTCTGCATTTAAATGGAGTAAATGCAAATGTGATGTGAGACACCGAGTTTACACCACAATGGGTAATGATTGTTCATTTATTTGTAAGTAAGAACATTTGTGGTTTATTTTTGAGCCAAAAAGATTGTTGGCCGCTATTATACACATGAAAATGTGATATCTCATTTAAAATGTGGCAGCAGTTACTGACAGAAGCAAAACTAACCCCCAGAAAACACTGTATATAGAATATCTGTTTTCCAAATACAAATGAGGTCACCCTTGGATGTGATCTATGTGTTATTAAAATGAAAGATTTCCCTAGGCAGAAAGCCATTAAGCCTGAATTAATGCCATAAATATCTAACAGCTACTTCAGGTGAATAATTCTGATTAAAATATTGCTGCAGTTTCCTCAATTCACACTCCATGAATATTAGTCTGGAAATTAAGAATACAATGTTTAGCACATACTAACATGCTTATACACGATACAGTGGAGAATTTGCTGCGAGCTGCATTATTTGGTGGTGTGCCTTGGGCAGGGAGAGGAGGTGCCACTGGTGCCTCTGGCATAGTCCCAGTTCAGTGGTTGCAGTGCCTACACAGGATGCGAGGGCTTGGATTTAATTTCCTCCTCTGCCTAAGAGAACTTCAACCTGCAGCTCCCATTTCCCGTGAGAGCTTGGGAGACTGCTGGCTAATGAGGCAGGAAGGAAATTTCTCTCAGTCCATCCTATTAAAGCCGTATCACTTTGTGCAGAATCATTAAGTATTAATTGGGCCAGAAAGAAGGCAGGGTGATGCTGTGGATAGTTGGGTCCTAAGCCTGCCTCTAATCAATGTTTAATTTTCTCCTGTTAAATAGCCTTTAGAGCAGGGACTTGGACCCAGGCCTGCTCACTTGAAGTGGTATGAAATTACCGTCCATTGCTGCCACATCCAGGGGCATGGGGGGGATGCAGCACAGACACTGCCACTCTCACGCTGACCAAATTCGTAACGCAGCACAACCCTCTCTGCATGCAGCAGCAGCATGTAAAAGCAGGGTTTCTAGACCTTTGTGGTCCCTCTGCCTGAAGCACATAGCTAACTTGCCACCTCCTGTGGCCGGGAATATGCCACTTCCTACAACACGGAGCTGTACAAGCAGGGATATTTGAAAAAGCTCAGCTCTAAAGTGCCCTGTAGACCTTGCTCGCCGGCAGACTGTCTGCATGCAGCTCACACCTGGGAGACCAAACGGATAAATTCAGGCCTCCTCGAGCAGAGTTGATAATTATTTACAGGCCTTCCACGCCCTTGATGAATGATTGATGCACTGCCTTGCTGGGTTGAAAGAAGGCAGCAGGCAACCATGCCCTCTGAGTTTTGTGTGAAGTCCAACTGAAAAGAGATGCTCAGAAAAAGTCTACTAGACCAGACAAAAGGATACCTCCCAGGCCGCGTCGGCCTGAAATGCCACCCCATTGCAACGTGGTACTTATCTGCCTATTGATACCATTTTTTGGTAAGCAGCAAGTGCATTTAGAGTATCATTTGGTTCACAGTTAGAGGAAGGGTGATCTTGATTTTAAGAAGAATGCTCATTTTACTTCCGAGTTACAGATATGCAATGCCACACGTGAAACAAGAATGAGAAAAAGAATATTGATAACTACATTTAGCCACTGCCATCTCAAAGGAAGATAAACTTCCTCATTCACTGTCAAGGGAGTAACTTAGATGTGCCTGGGTTTGCCAGCCTCCCTTATCCCTGCGTGAATTATTTCTCTTCTCGCTTATGAGTTGTTTCAAGCAGGACCTGCACATAGCGAGATCAAGCTCCTGCTATCATTTCATGTTTTCTATTCCAGACTGCCATTTCTAATGGTTTTACTTTATTTTCAAGAACTCTAATTGAGTTTGTAAAACATTATATTTCCTCTGAGTTGAGACCAAAAAGACAGTAATCTCTCTGATCAACGCCTCTGAGGTTTCCAAGAGAACATGTGCTGAAATTCCCAAGGCAGTTTTATGGAGTGAATTCAAGACACTTTTTATTTCTAATAAGAAAGCTATATGGCTTCCAATATTCATAAAGCATTGTTTCCATATAAGATTTTGAAGTACAACTTGCCCTTCGTGCAGATGAAGATTGGAAGCACAGATTAAAGGAAAAAAAACCCAAAACAATTGATAGGATAATGCTCGTAACAGAAGTTTTAATTTTAAAAAAGGAGATCATTTGAAGGGGAAAGATAAATTGTATTGACAAAGAAAACTGAGTTTTACTAAAATGATGTCTTCATTTATCATGTAAGTTTTACTATGAAAAAGCTAGAGAAATGATTAGAGTAGATGTGATCAAAATTGTTATTGAAGTTTGGCAAGGTGGCAGGTCTTTATCTGACACCTAAAACATTATCAAGAATCAAAAGCAAATATTACAAATACAGAAATTTGATGCACTTCTAGCCAGAGGACCAGATCCTGTCCTGCATAAGGGAAAAACACTAGCTCAGCTCCGTGCTAGGATTGCAGCTGTGGTCCCCCAACTGAAGCAGTTACATATACTGATTTGTGAGGATCTTTACCATGAGTTTAGGAGTTGGAGGAAGGCTCCTTAAGGCTTCATCTGTATTAGTACATTAAACTTGCCTGGGACCATTCTCTGGCACTGAGACCAACTGGCATGGGATGGCCTCTTCCTCCCCTGGTGAATATGCAATCCGATTTGAGTGTCTCTGTGCAGATACAGAAATGTCCTTTCGACTTTGATTTACTATCTGCCTAGGACAAAGGCTGCTGCTCATTTAAGCACTCAGTTAAGGACTCCGTTGTCTTAATATAATGACCACGATGGTGATACAAAAGGAAAACATTCTGTATCACATAACCAGTTCAATCTTCTAGGCAGTGATTTTTATTCTAAAGTAAATCAGAAGAGTGACTACCCCACCCTCTCTCTACTCTGAGAAGGTAGACATATCACCTGGGAAAAAACCCCATATCTTAACCTTCCCCTTCCATCCCAAATGAGTTTTCTTAGCTTAATTGACTTCATGTGTTTTTATGCCCTTCCTGTTTTTAACAACCAGTCAAAATGAAACCACTCCTGGCCTAAAATTAATGGTAAGTCACAGGTAATGAAAAATCTGTACTTCAGACACTCCCACAATGAATGAAACAGCTTCACCGAGAAGGATATAGAAGTAATAAACTTGTAATAAATGTCAGAAAGATGTGAGCCCTTTATTGGAAAAAACCTCATGTACTGCTTTTAACAACTGAAGCTGTCAGTTATGTAAATGATAATGTGCATTGAGGGAAAGTAAGCTATAAATCCTTTATTTCTGAAATGAAATTTTATCAAACATGGAGAAATAGGTTGATGACAAAATTAATTCTCTGGTAATGCCAAATATAGATGCATCTGGATAAAAGTGGTTTGAATTCAGAGCAAAAAGGATTTTTCCCAAATATTTTCTTGCATCACGAGTGCTTTGCATCCAAAAGTGCCTGTGTCCTTTTGATCATCCTCACCCTCAAACTGCAAAACAATTCTGGGATATTATTTTTACCATCACTAGCTGGTACTGAGCAGAGATTTGAGTGCCAGTTCCAGTATGCACATAGTCAAACAGCAGGCTATCGCATTCAGGGGAACCATGAGAAGAAACGCGCCTCACCACCTCCAACACAGCTTGGTTCACTAAGTAAATACGGACCTCAGGGTGGTCAGCACCAACTTCTCACTGGACCTGAAACGGAGTTCACTGACATTTGAGATCCTTTCTGGGTCCACACCTGTAGAAAGAGACTCAAATTCAGCATAAAGGTTTAGACTCAGTTCTATGTGTTTTCCAGCTTTACTGATCTTACTCATTGTTTTAAATTTGAAGCAGACCGATGCATCTAAATAAGATGCAAAACATGGAGCAGTATTAATGCTAGTGCCCTTACTTCACTTCCATTACCAGAGAAATATATTCTATTCTTTAATTAAGAAAACAGAAGCAGAGGTAAATGATTCTAGAAAGACAGGACTAGCAAGAAGCAGCCCGAGGTTTACCCTTTATAAATAAGGCACAGGCAGTTACTAAGAGGTGCAAGAAAAAAGGAAATTAAATCACAAAGCCCAGATGACATTTGCCTAAGAGTCTTGAAGAAACTAAAGTCTGAAGTAACTGAACTACTGCCAAATGTATGTAATTTATCATTACGCACACCTACTATATCAGATGAGGGGACTAAGTGTCATACCCTGCTTTAAAAAAGCTCTAAGATTTGTGTTCAAGACATAAAGGGAGTACAGGGCATAAAGTATTTAAATGCAAGGGTATTTCAACCTTCTCATACAGGGCAGGAAAATTTATCTCCAAGGTTATCCAATTTCGTTGCAAATGGTAAAACCAGGCTGTGTAGTCATACAGGAAGTCTCCATCAGAGGAGGTATGGGATTAACTGATGCATTAGCTGTGATGGCTTTAATGTTCTAAATGATACTTCATGGGGTTGATGAATAGTTACATTTGGTTTACCTGTGGTTCTGCATTTGAAAAGGTAATATAGCAAAAGCAATAAAATTGAGTAAGTAGAACAGTATAGGCTGCTATTACCTAAAAAATAATAAATGAATTACACTGAGAGGCAGTATACATGCAATAACTGTCAGCCTGTTATCTATCAGCCCATTTTATTTCTATTAGGTGGTAGGAGAGAGTTCTATATTTTGTGTAATTATTGATGTAAAATTCAGATGAAAATGAATTGGCTTCTTCCTTCAGCTTTGTTTTCCTTTCTGCATAAGACCATACACAAGTCAAAGGATCCATTCTAGGAAATAAATATACATAAATTTTTTCTGCAACCTTACCTGCCAGAAAAAAAAAAAAGGTTACCTTCTGGCATGACAGATTGGTTAGAAGGTCACGGTAGATATTCCAGTAGAGCTAGGAATACATTTTTT
The DNA here is from genome assembly GCF_034638445.1 of Ciconia boyciana. Lineage (NCBI taxonomy): Eukaryota > Metazoa > Chordata > Aves > Ciconiiformes > Ciconiidae > Ciconia > Ciconia boyciana. Next base: position 1,803,411 of record NC_132943.1, on the reverse strand, counting down.
GGCACAACGATATATACATTTTAAATAATGCAACACAATATTTAAAAGTACTTGCCAAGAAAAAGCACTGGCTTTATTTAAGTGCTATTCAACTCCAGCCTGTAAAAGCTCAGCAGACATGAACTTATGCAGGTCACACAATCAACCTACTGATAACCAGTCTGACTGTGATACCACTTACATATCTGGAAAGCAAAGGCATGTTCTACTTTCCTATTTTCTCTGGGAGGGAAAAAGAAAAGTTCTAGTAGGAAAAAAAAAAACACAAAAAAGCATAGGGCAAGAAGAGGATGAGTGGAGATCAGGAGTGGCTTTCGTATAGGGGAAACTGAAGTGACCTGGACTTTTCTTCTGCCTGTAAAGGCTAAGGGGGGAGAAAGACTGAAGCCTGTGAAATCACAGATGTCATAAAAAAGTATATTAAAAGCAATTGTCCACTGTTTCTCAGAATACACGATGGAAGAGCACCCAGTAAGAGTATCAAGCAGCAAGTATACAGCTAATGTGGTGAAGCTGAGGTACTTTCATACAAAATGTATAATTAATCTTGGAACTCTATGGCTCAAGCTGTCATTGAAACCAAAAGTGAAAGCAGATTAAAATAGATGTTAAGAGAAGATCTGCAAATAGATGTTAAATGCGATGGTCAGAATACAGCCCCCACACTGGAAACTCCACACTGCTAATTGCTGGAAACACAGATTGCTGAGAGAAGAATTATTTTATATTTTCACTATTTCTTACACTGTTTTCCAAGCATCCTCTCCAGATCACTGCCTCTGACTCAATCAAGTATGTCCATTCTTCTCTTAAGTGCCCTTTACCATTATACGTTAAGTATTATGGAATTTTTTCCTGAAAAATGGGATTCTGTTCATCATGGTTACCGGCATGTGGCCCACCCACGCTAAGTTATAAAACAGATGCTTTGGTGCAAACGCCACACTGTTACACAAGCCATACATTTAAAGTTTGTATACCTACCCTTGCATGTTTTATTCATTCTTGTACCTCTGTGGCTTTATTTTGCATCCTTAAATTGTCACGAATACGTTATTCTAAAAAGGACACTAATGCTATGCAATGCCATATAACGTAAGTTTGGAGAAAGAAGTCTTTCCTCAGCCTTACGTATTATTTGGCCACGATATATTGGTTGGACTCAATGATCTTAAAGGTCTTTTCCAACCTATACGATTCTGTGATTCTGTGATTAAAGGATAAGAAAACCAGAAAATAATAGCAGACAAACTAGATAGGTTACTGCAGAACTACTGACATGACTGAAGCAGCGCTGCTTAGTACGCACCACTTGTACGGAAATAATCCGGAATGATCAACTTCTTTAACGCTGGGACAAAGACAATGCCCAAGACAGAAGTCTTGGTACGCACAGAGGAAATAACTGCTATTACAGAGGAATCTAGTTCTGAACAACTAGGGAAAAATGAAGTATAAAAAATATTGACAGGGAAAATATCTTTTATACACTAGTTTAAAGATCTGTGCAGTTGCACTGTCAGGAGCTTGTTGAAAGTTAAGTACCTTAGTAACATTTGGAGGTTTATTTTCATGAATAAAGGTAGCAGTTGTCTATTATATGAACTAAAAGGAAAACTACACTGAGCAGTGAATGTTTCTGCTCTATGACAGTGCATGGTTACTAGTCAGGTGGCAAAAAATGTCCTTCCATGAGACAAAACTGCTCTGAAGTATTTTTAAACTGCTCTTTCAAACAGGTGTCATTGCCCAGAATCTAACAACACGGCATTAGGACTGAATGAATAATGCAGTCACTGAATCTTGATGTTTCTTTTGTATTTATTACCTTTGAGGGAGAGTATTGTTTTAAGGGTGCCAGGCTCTGTGGATTGTTATTTTCTTCTACTGTGGCAGTTAACTTTTTCCTGCATGGAACAAACATGCTACTGTTAGTATTAAAAATGAAGAGAGAAAGAATACTTTGCACTTATACAGGCAACATCCATTTCTGCATCTTAACATACTTTACAGGAAGCAATTAATGCTTACAACGCCCGTGCGAGGTTAGAGATAAAAAAGCTGCAATGCAGAGGAATTGACTCGCTCATCCCCAGCGAAGCACATCACTGTGGATTTCCAGTCCTGACTAACTTCTCTGTTTCGCTCATGTTGAGTCTACCTTAGGAATCAGTTAATACTTTAAAGGCTATATATATCATATATATTAAACAGACTTCATACCCCTATAGAGAGGTTAAAAAATTCTGAGCAATCTTTCGGTATGTTTTGAGAAGAGAAACAGAGACCATCAAATCATTTATTTAAATATTATTTTGGAACATACTGAGAAATGCTTTTATTAAGTATTTTGTAAGGGGAACAAGAAATACGAAGTGCCAAGAGGTTTCTCATCCTTATATCAAAGCAGCTAGTTTATGCAGTTAGTTTTCAGTGTCAAAAAAGATATTATTCAACTGACAAGAAAATGTTCTAACTCAGGACTTTTTCACTTTGCTTCAGCGCTGCCAAGTCTGGTCACAGGCAGGCAGGAAGAGGGGAAAGGAGCGCACTGACATCGACCCGCTCTATCAACATACCTGGATAAAAAGTCCAGGATAAAAACTTCCTGGACTTTTTATCCACTACCCACTGAGAAAAAAAGTTAAGGTCTCTGCAATCCTTGCCTGGCTGTTCATGTAAACAGGATGGGTAGCTTTGTTGTTTTGCTTTCCTTTCCTAAGGAGTGAGGTTCCCCTCAGAAAAGTAATACAGTTTCAGCCAACGCTGAAAACGTACTGCCACTTTTGATCCAAGAGCCAGGGCCTCTAAGATCTGTGGGTGGTGATTTGAAAAAACGTCCTCACTGAACGTGCACATGAGCGCTCCTCTGCTAGGATGTAAACGCTCTTTGGGTGAGGTGGCAGGAGCTTCCTCTGAATTTTACCTGAAGAACGGCGAAATACATCTGCTTCGGGGCATGTGTTTCAACGATTAATCGATTATTTTTTTTTTAATGGAGAAATACAACATTTTGACATCTGACATGTAACCATAACTAACTGTAGGTTCTCCTGCAACCAGGGCTGGGACTAGAGAGTAAGAGCGGCTCGAGGCCTGGGCGCTCCTGCAGTAACGGGAGTACGTGTGCTTCCCCCTGGCACCGGGAAACCGGAGAACGCATTCAGGAGAGTTGCTTTTAATAACCTGCCAAAAGGGTGACTTGCCCACCTTAGCGCAAGGCAGTACGGCGCAGGCAGCCACCCCTCACGGCTGCCGACGACTCGTAACCGCCCGAGAGCCACTGGAGTTCAGGGGCAGGGCCGGGCCTTGGTGCACATCGCCCTGGCTTCATCCAGCGACTTCCCCCCCGCGTTATCCAGTGACTGACCTGGAGTATAAACGCTTTTCACGACGCTAATATAACCGAGGGATTGTTTCTCTTCTCGTGGTTTTTCCCCCGTTTTCTCTACCCTTCCATCCGTTGGTGACTAACAGGTTACCGACGCGCACAAGCTAACGGGGAACGCACCGACGAGGCGACGGCCTCGGCGGGAGGACGGGCTGCCATGGGCCCGGCGCCCGCCTCCCGCCCCCACAGCGGCGACCTGCGGGGGGGAGCCGCCGCCCGGGGACGGCACTGGTCAGAGACCGCGCACGCTGCCCCGCCGGGCGGGAGGACGTTCATTTTCCCCAGCATCCCGCCCGAAACGGGGGGTGTCCTGTGGCGGCAAGATCGCCTTACGGCGGCGACCTGCCGGCACCGCCCGCCCCCCTCAGCGCCCCTTCCCGCCCTCCTCCCGGCAGCCGCTATTTGTAAGGCGAGGAGCCGCCTCCCCACACCTGCCTGCCTGCCCGCCCGCCCCTCCCTGCCTCCCTCCCTGCCCGCCCGCCCGCCCGGCCGAGGCAGGCTCCGCGCCCGCTGCGGGGACACCCACCTCGCCGCGTCCCCGCTCCGCCGGGCCGAGCCCCAAGTATCGCGGGAGCCGGGCACTGCCCGCGCCGCCGCAGCCATTGGGCGGCGCGGCGGAGGAGAGGCGGCGGCTGACGCGCGGCCACCGACCCGGCGAGGCAGCGGCGCGGAGCCCAGCTCAGCCCAGCCCCAGCCCCAGCCCCGGCCCCGGCCGCGCCCCGGGGGCGCTGTCCCGCCGCGCCTCGCCTCGGCGGCCATGAGGAGGAGGAGGGCGGCGGCGCCGCGCTCTGCCCCGGGCGGGCGGCGGCGCTGCTGCGGCTGCTGCTGAGCGCGGGGCCGGCGGCGCCGCTGTGGGGCTCGGCGTCCCGCCGCAGGTAAGCGAGGGGCGGCCGGCGGGTCCCCGGGCAGGGGCGGGACGGGTCCCGGCGCCGCCGACCCGAGCGCGGTGCCCGCCAGCAGCAGGGCTCGTCCCCCTCGTCTCACCCCCGGCTCGTTTGTTAACTTTCAGTGCGTGGCGTTGGCGGCGGGTCCGCGGGCGAGCCGCCCTCCCCAGCGCTGCCGGGGGGGTGCCGGGGCCGGCGGGCTGCCGCTGGTAGCGGGGGAGCGGTGCGCTGGGCGAGGCGCTTCGCGGGTAAAGCCGTCCTTATCCCAATCCCGCTGCCTTTCCGACGGATTCCAGATCGGTTTTTACGTGGTGGAGAGGTTTTTGAGCAGGGATCAGCCTGACTTGAAGCACCGGCTCTAGGCAGCGATGTATGACAAACAGTGATTCAATCCCAGTGCTGGCATGCAGTTTTCCCCCTAATCAACTACTGTTGCCTCCGCTTTTTGAGGTGACGAGAAAAGAGCTAAATGTCACTGGAAAACTGCAGATGGAGTGTATTTATGGTAGAGGTGGAATAACCTCTTGGGCTGTACGCTTCAGCCGTAGGCTTCCACGCTCTCTGGAGCCCGTCAGCCTGGCTCGTTCCCGATTTTCCCAACGCTGTCTCCTCACAGCGGAGCAGGGCGCACCGAGCTGGCGGAGCGAGACGCCGTTAGGGTTTTGCTGGCTGCTGCTTATTCGTTTGGCGTGAACGTAAGCAGTCAAAACCCAGTGTAAATGAGACTGGGCACAGCTGTTCTGAAGCTGGGGTTTTTCTTCAGAACGTTGTAAAGTTAGGATGCCAACTGGTTTCCCAAGAATCGGGTAAAAACTTCCTCCGAGCTAACAGAAAATAAAGTTTATTTTACAGTTTTTGATTAGAAATGTTAGCGATCTGAAACAGTAAAGAAAAAAATAACTGCTAGAGCTGCTGTTATCTCTTCTTTCTTGCAAAATGAGAATGGGCTGAATATTTGTTTGGGTGCTCCTGGGTGCCTGGAAATAGCAAGAGAAAGATTAATGAGAGATTAAGACATGCTCAGAATTACACAGAGGCAAAGATTATTTTAACTGGTTGATGGCTTCCGGACTTTGAGGAAAGAAATGAGGCCTTACAGCTTGTATCATTTTTCAAGTAGTCTTTTTTTAATTTTCCTCTATTGTGCCCTTGGTTGGCAGCACGTCTGATTACCGCGATCCTGATGTCCTGCGTTCATCAGTAAAACCATGCAAAGGTGCTAAGGCTAATGAGGACAGTTAAAAAAATTTGGTATAACTTGAAAAGTGGTACTTTGTCTTTTGATAGTTTTTTAGATAGGCCTGTTACTACAAATGCTTCGGGATTTTTTTTTGTTGTTGTTTATAAAAAGTGATTTTGGATGGCACTGAACTTGGGGTGTGTAATATGGCATACATTTGGATTCCCCTGGGATTAGTTTTTTGAGGTTTAGAAGTGATTTCTCCACTAAAGCAGTATTCTAAGAAACAAAATGTGCCGTATCTTCCTATCTTTGTGTTCATACATGAGTGATTAGTGTTTGCCAGTTCCCGAAGATGAGCGTGCGCTATCAGGAGATGCTGATGCTGGTAAAATAGGCTGGAAAGCCAGACTCGCAGTCTCGTTTGACTGCGGATGAGATTTAAGAAAACAGGACTGTAAACAACTGTGCCTTTTGGGCACAAATGAAGACTGAAGGGGAGGAGGTGAGCCTACGTGATTCTGGGATTTATGTCTGTTAACACCTGACTCCCACCTACCCCAGAGAAAGCTGTGATTCTTCCTGAACATTCACGAAGAAGAGAGGTGACAGATCTGTTCCCACCGTCCGTACCCCCAAGAACCCTATTCCTAGGGGAGAATAAGTTGTAAAAACACTCTTGTCAGCCATAGCAAGAGCTTATGACCAATTTATATTTGGGGATGTGCAGAATCGGGTTGTGTTACTTTCCTTGTAATGTTAAGTGCAGTTGTTTTGGGTTGAGGCAAAATATAGTCGAGAACTACCTAACCCCACTGTTCGATGACAGAAAAATTAAGGCCAAAGAAGAAAAGCCAAATCGCTTGGAAATAAGAAACGAGGAAGCCTTGTAATGTTTTTCTATGTAAGACACAATTCTAGTGGGTTTTGTACATTAGCAGATGAATTCAAGAGAATGCTTTTCCTGAAAATATGGGAGAATTGAGTTCCATTTGGCTGTACATCACTTATGAACATGGGAAAATACATTTGTGTGGTGTCGTTTTTTTTTTTTTTAAATCCAGTATAGTGAGATCTGTGTACTTTAAACAAACCTGGTTTCTTCAAAACCTTTGAGATGAGTTTAAAAAAAAAAAAGATTGGACAGTGCATATTCTACTACTTTTGCGATGATCAGTTGTACGTTAGAGTAAGAATGATGTGACAACTTGTTGGTTGTCAAAAATGGCCTTTTCAGTATTCATAAACATTTCTTTTTTTCAAGACTGTTGGATTGGAAGAAGTGAGGGAGTTCTGATTTCTCAGTGTTATAAATGAGTTCCTTTGCCTTGTGTAGAAAAAAGAATCAACAGGTCCTCCTCTGCACAAAGTAGATGAAATACATGTTTTCATTGATGCGGCCGCAGGCATTCCTTGGCAGGTGTGTCCTCCCAGCTCATGGCAGCAGGAATGCCTTCCCGTCGCTATTTGCTCGACTGATCTTCAGGTTCGAGTCGGCGACTACTGAGGAGGGCTGTGCTCCGAGACTCCTGCACTAGGACTGCACGGTGCTGGGCGCAGGCTTGTGCCATGGCCTTGGCCTGCATGCAGACCGGCGTATGTCCAGAAGGTCACTGCCCTTTTTGGCAATGCAGAGTAGTAAAGAACCGCTCTTGCAAACGGGACTCGTGTAGGAGACTGTCTTATGGAAGGCAGTGGTTATTTCTTTGGTGATGCTCTGGTTCCAGCTGTTTAAAGTCTTGGGTTTGTAGTATTATCTTCACGCACAAATATCTTTGTCCATTTGATCAGCGGGATTGGTGCAATGTGAATGTTTAGTTATTTTTCTGTGTTAGTGAAATGTTGATAATGAGTGTGTCGGCATGGCCGGGGTGGCTGGGCAGCTGGTCCTGTGTCTCCGTGGAATGCGTGGCGTCTGTGCTGGCAAGCTGCACGTTTATCAAAGGTTCTTGGGGAAATCCTCTGGTACGTCGCTGCAGCTGCTTGGGCTGTGTTCTTCCTTGGATACTTGTCCTGTAGCTTTTCCCCTGGTCGTGGTGTCGCTGCCTGACTTGCTCCGGCATTTTGCTCTTGTTTGAAGAGCTAGGAAACTGGTCCTGGGTGGTGTCTGTCAAGTCATCAATACCACTCAAGTATTTTTTAATTTTGCTGGTATGTGGGAGAGCACCCACCATCTGAAAACAGAATAAATATAGTCAGGTTAATCTGCTAATTAGCTGTGATGAGGTTGTGCAGGAGCTTGCAAGGGGATACCTGGCTATCACCTGGTGGGGTGATCAGTGGAGGTTAGAGAGAGGGGAGGCACCAGGTCTGCCAGTCAAGGCAAGGAGAAACCCATGAGGTTGGTGACCAAAGTCCTCCGATTTGTTTATATCTATTATTAGATGGGCTGCGCTTTGGGGAAGAATGTGGAAAGAGGAACGAGAGGAGGACTTTGGATTTCTTCTGTGAGCTTCCAATACATTATAGCACCTAAGTTTGTCTTCTGATATCTGGGTATTGAGTTTATGCCCATATTCTTTTAGGGTCTCTTTTTTTGTTGGCTTCATGCTTTTAGTGCTTTGCACCAATGCATTGGTTTAGTACAAGGTTAGTATCTGAAGGCATGGACTTTAAAGAAGGGAGTAAACCCAGATAAATTCTTCACAAATTTGACATCACTTGCAAGCTAAGTGGCTTACAGTGAGGTGGCTCTGAACACAGAAAGCTTTTCTTGTCTGGATATTGGGGATGTGGTGCTCTGAGGTATCGGTTCTGGGAGAAACTGGTGCTAGCCATTGCCTGACTCTAGCCTGAACAAAGCAATGCGAAATAAAGGGTAGACTTTTATTACAAAGAAGTTTGGTTAGGTGAACTAATAAGTCTTTTCCACTTTAATTTCTGAGTCACGGAAATGCATTTTAAAATGAAGAATAGATCTATTTTTAAATGTCAAGCAGCCTATTTCAGGAAAGGAGAGAGAGGGAGAAACTAATTCTTAAAACACAAAACACTGGATGGCTTGAACTAGAGATACCTGATTTTTTTTTCCCTTTTTTTTTTTTTCCCTTCTTACTAAATGTGAAAGAGCTTCCTGTATTGATGTCAGAGATTGACAGTCCTAGCATTATAAGTTCTTTGGATAGCTGTACATGAATTAATAAATTGCTCATGGTATTAAATGATGATTCATGGTTTTTGGAGAGTATAGTATATATTAAGGTTTGGTTAGATCAATCTAGTCATAAGTTTTTTATAGACAAAATATATTTTTAATGTGTTTATTTTAAAATTAAGGTATGCCTTAGAAGGATAGGGTTGCAAACCTTAATCGTTCTTAAAGCAAGCTTGCCTCTTCAGTTTTTTAATTATAATTGCTGTCATAGCAACTCTGATAAATTTAATTTATAATGCAATGTAGCTCGTTTTACCCAAAGCTTAAGCAGTGGACTTTAGCTTGTTAGATCATATTCCATGATACCCTGGTGCTAGTATGCATGGATGCAGTTATGTTTTAATAAGAGTTTTGTCGGTTCACGCTGGCTAATTGCCATTTGGTGCAGTGCTGCCTGCGTTGGACTCATTCTGCAGCAGAGATTGACAAAAACAATAACGCCAAATCTTTCTGTGACTGGCGCTTAAATATTGTTGTTGTCTGTTTTTTACTCCTGCAGCTTCAGTGAATCACAGGAAAGCTTTGAGAAACAGTTGCGTTCATTCTTTGATTTATTAGAAGTGAAGGCTGGAGATTTTAGATTTCGGATGAGCTGAACTCTGGTCTGCCTTCCTTAGGTGTGAAACCGACATTTGTGATCGCTCTTATTTCTGCTCGGGAATTTCGTCCAGCAAACTTCTTTCTGATTACTCTTCAGCTGACCTACCTGTCTTTTGCAGAAGCCTGATCCAAATGGCTCTGACAGAGCAGATGTGTACTGTAGATCAGTTCTGAAAGGTTGAAATGCTACTTTACTGGAGGGCTTTATGGATGCTTTTACTGCAGAGTTGCATTCATTTCTTAAAAATTAAGTATTCTGCTACTGTCACCAGCTCAGTGTTCATTAATATGTGCATCACTTGAGTGTCAAATGTTGCATTATAACAAGGATTTGTCAACAGCATTAATTTAATATGTCTGAATGAACCGTTTCATAAAAAGGTCTGGTATTCTCATACACAGTACTCTTGTGGTCAGTATCGTAGCAGTATCTACAGCCCTCCTACAGTTTCTATTTCTTTGCCTTTAGCCTAAATTCTTCCAAGTATATATGAGAGGAACACTTGAAAGGCTGTGAATTGAGATGCTTGCTAACATATAGAGATGTCAAACAAGATAAATTTCAGCGCTGACTGAAGTGTTAAGTTGCATACGTTAAAAGAATGGTCTACATGACAAATAACAGATTCACTAGAAAATGCAGCATGCCTCAGTTAAATAATGAAAAGGCAGGAAATTACCACTGGAGTCATAACAGTAATGTAACTCCGTCCACTTACTCATCTTTCTAATCCGCCTGCCATCTGAGGGCTGTATACAGTAATGGATATCTACCCCAAAAGGTCAACCAAGGCAGATTTCTGCCCCCCCCCCCCCCCCCTTTTTCCCCTCAATACTGTTAGTTTAGAGGGATGTAAGGGAAGAGAGGAGGAGGAGGAGTTCTGTTTGTAGTTTCGTGCTCTGCAGAGGTATTGGGGAAATACTCTCTGTGGAAACGTGGAGCTGTATACAGTGATATTTAAGCCAATCTATACTGTAAAACACCTGTACAAATAACAGATTATCAGGAATAGGCGTTTTTGATTCTGCTTTTCAACTGTGAGGCATTGCATGCATGACATGTGCTACTTAACTGCAGCAAGAACCGTGATGTGGTTTGGAAACACAGCTCTCTCCCTCGTCCTCCCAGAAAGCAAGCCACTGTAGTGGCAGTGCCGGCACTGCTGGGGCGTATTTTGCTGTGTTTTCTGTTCCTCTACTGCTGTCATCATCCTGTTGGTTACAGCTCTTCTAGCATACCGCAAAACTTGTCTTGAGTGTGTACTGACCAGGAGGCAGAAGCAGGCCTCCTCTGCTGCCAGCCGGTCCCACGTCGCTGTCGGGCGCCTGTGGGCTCAGCTCCGGGGGAGGCTGGAGGAGCCGGGAACCACCCGGCAGCAGAGGAAACAAATCCCTTCACCTCCCCAAGAGCAAGCCCAAAACAACCTCCTTGGGCTCTGGAAAGCCAGGCTGGTGTCATGGGTTATGCATGCTGCGCCTGGTGACTGATGGGGACGCGGCTGGGCAGCTCTGGGGGCTTTTGGCAGAGCCCGGTACCCAGGGAGCAGCCCCCCCACTTGCTCGGCAACCGCTGCCTGATGCTACACCGCCACATGCTGTAGATGCATGCAGATGTGGGCACATCTGGCAAAGGACGGAGGCGTAGCATTCCTCCTCGCATCCTGTGCACGTTCCCATAGTACATGGTAGATTAAGCTGTGTTTTTATCAGCCCCTAGTTCCTGTAGGCACTTCATTAAGCTTTTACGGCTAACATTAAGATCAATGTTGACTTGAAAAGTTATGTTCAGCTCTGTTTTAGATTTCATTCCATAAGAAATTGACTGTTTTGTTTTGAAACAATACTTTCATAATAATAATTTGCAGTCTGTATCCTTTCTTATCGAAGTGTCTAGGCGTCATGAGTCAGTTCTGGTGTTCCTGGGAGCATAGGTGGCTACCAAGTTGCTTTGCACAGGTTGCAGTCTCACAGGTTTGGGAGATCAGATTGAGGTCAGAGCTGTTTTGATATTAATTTGGAAGATGTAATCACAATTCTAGGATGTAGATGGACTCTAGGACTCTAACTGTGCTTCTGTGTTAAATCAGTAAAAGTGCAGAGTGATAAATCAGGCAATTGTGATTGTCTTTGGAGGAGCTTTTGTAAACAGTTTATTTCTGTCTTGTGCGAGGATTAGGACACTTAATTCATATTGAGTTTTAAGAGTGGCAACAGATTAAGGGGCCGTTCAAGGATGTGCTCATACTGATTTACAGGAACTGGCCATTTGAAAATGTGTGGAGATAAAGTTCTGTTAAGTTTCTTCTGAACATAATTTTTGTGTAGTGTTTGAAGTGCTGCTGTGTTGGGCTTCCTCTTACCCCCACCCCTGTGTTGCTGCAATTTATGTCTTTGAGTCCACAACAGAGCCTGAAATTGCCACAAGTTTCACTAAGAAAGTGTGAGGACAAAAAGCAGCTGGAGGAAACTATTGGTCTGTGAAACAGGTGGATGCTCCTTAGAGGAGCCCAGATCAAGGTGCTCCACAGGCACGCTACAAAAAGCCACGTTCAGTGCTTCAAAAAGATGTCACTCTGGCTAGAAGCTTTCAGTTAACACTTTAGATGAAATTTTTATGTGCAGCATATTTGCAGTTTTAATAATTTTAGCCCATTAAGTCAAGACATGAAGATTACGGTTATCACTTAACAAACCACTCTGTCACTTCAGCAGCTTTCATCTTTCTCTCTCTAGTGTAAGTGTTGATGAGCACACCCAGGGACGGGCTGGATGCTGATCCTGCCAGAGCAGTGTTGGAGGGGAGGGATGGCTTTGAGGGATCCAGGCAAGTGAGACCTAGGGGCCTGTCCCTTTTCAGCACTGGTAGGAAAATACTGGCTCAAGAACCGGGGCTTTGGTTCAGTCGATGCACTAATGTGGGCTACGTGTCAAACTTCGAAGGGTGTGACTCCAGGAACATCGCCAGGGAGCAAAACTGGTGAATGCCTTTGGAAGTCTTGGTCTCAGTCTGTGCTCCCGTTGTTTCTACAGAGGGGATAATATTTTTTTTTTTATCTTGCAGAGATATTGTGAAAGTGAATTAAAAGCTTTTGAGGCAACTGGATAGAGTAGTGATGAATGCCGTGGCTTTGAGCCCCTGAGAAAATTAAATATTGTTCATTCTGTGCATGGCTTGGCTGGTGTGAAATAAATAGGGCATGGGGCCATGTGGTGAGTTACAAGAACAAATACTGAACATTTGCTTTGTTTTACCAAATCCGATCTACTGTGTGCACTCAGTGAAAGTGGGCTCTGCAGAGGGGTGGTGGTTTTTTTTTTAGTAATGAGAAAGGCAAGTCAAGGTTTTGCAGCTATCTTTAATTCTGCCAGTTTTTCAGAGCTTGGATTTGCAACCTCCATAATGCTCTCTTACCACAGCATTTTATTGTGGCAGTTTTAGAAAAAGCTGGCAATGCAGATGATTTCTAAATTTGCATACTGTTTTCTATTATAAACCCCTGTTTTTATTGCTTATAACACTGCCAAACTGCATTTTTTTGGGGCAGGAATTTCCCTCGCTTTGTTGCTGCTAGATACTGTTTTTAAATTAGCTTTATTCTTAGAAGTGGTAGCTCAAAACCCCAGCATATTTACCTTTCTCCTCTTTCTGAAAACCTTGTTACCCTATATTTTAGTAAAAAACCCCCTATTCTTTGAGCAGCTTCATCTCCCCTGAGGTCTGGAGGAGGGACATGAGGTTATAAGAATAGGTGGAAAGGCTGGAGACGGTGTTTGTGCTGAGAGGTTCCTTCCACTCGTGGGTGTTGGTGCCCAGACCCACTCGTGGGTCTTGGCTGTCTGCATCCCAGCTGCCAGCGGTGCCTGCTGATGTCCTTTGCTGTGGTCAGCCTGGACAGAACTGGGGAAGGAGCCCGTTTATTTGAACGCAGGCAGGAGGAGAGCCAGGCTAGGAGGGAAGAGACTGAGCTGAGCAGAAGAGCCTGGCCCTTGGAGAGAAACAGGGATGTGGAGGCAAGGAGAAAATCAACTTCCCAGAAAAGGAGGCTGGGGGTGGAGGGAAACAGGGTGGAGGAGATGAGGACGCTGCCTGGGCGTCTGAAATAGCTGAACAAGGAAACATTAAAAACTGGTGATGGGCTTGGGAAATGAGAGGAGAAGGGGACACCTGACAAGAAAAGACTGCCTTTCTTTCCATTGCGGCAGCGGTGGGGCGGGAGAGCTGAGGTCAGAGAAGACTGGGAGGTGGACTTGGGGAAAGGTGGGAAAGAAGTAGGAGAGTGGCAGAGGAGCCCCAGCTGGGAGACCGAAACCAGCACGTGTTGGTGGGAAGGCTGGGTGGTGAGGGTGGCTGAATGCCGAAGTCATGTGAGAGAACGTGGGTGACAAGGTCATAATGCACACATGCTTTGGGAATTACCTTACGTGCCCCAGTTCTGGCTCTTTGTGGGTTGTGGGTTTTGTTTGTTTGTTTGGGGTTTTTTTGAGTGCTCGCACTTCCAGTGGTCCTCTTACGTAGCGCTGATATTTTCCTTGTGTGATAGGAATTGAGTAGGACACGTTCAAACCATGCTTTCATACGCGAGTGGCTTGTGCTCCAAGCGCAGAGTAAGCAGGTCAGTGGTGTCTGTGCTTGGGAGGAAGGTGGAGAGCATGTTTAGCATCATTCTTATTATAGCTACAAGTCTTTGCTTAAGTTTCTTATTTACTGCTGAGAAATCTTGGAAAGGCAGCCAAAGGCATGCTGCTGTTTTATTTTTGTTTGTTTTTTGGGTTAGCATCTGCTTTATCTAGTTCTTGGTGTAAAACTTTGCATCTGATATTTTTTTAAGACGTATTAATTAAACTATCTCTTAAGCAATTGTAATATAAAGCATTTATGGGGACTGAAAAGCATTCAAAATCCACAAGTGTGCTTGGAGGAACATGGAGGTTTTAGCAGAAGTGTCCTGAGATCAGTGTGAGGTGGTCTGGACCTTGATGAAATTTTTTTCTTCTGTGTTTTATGTTATCTCAAATTGGAGGAGAACCGTGCTCCTATTTGCCTAGCTCTAGCTTTGCATAATTTTTTTATTTCAAATGCTTTCTGACAAATGCTATCTTGGCTAGTCAAAATGATTGTGAATTTTTTGTGTAAATGTGAGGTTCACGGAAGGGGAAGAAAGGGAGAAGGGAACAGAGCTAGGTGGAAAAAAAATACAAATTATAAACCTTATTTTAACTAAAAAAAATAATTCTGTCTGAAACTATATTTTTTCAAATTCAACTCAAGCACTTGATTGAATAAAAAAGATCAATTAGCCCATCTTGGTGATGTATATGTATCCATTTGGAATTCAATATGCCTGGATTTTTTTGCTTACTTTATTTCACAGAATCGTATAGGTTGGAAAAGACCTTTAAGATCATCGAGTCCAACCGTAAACCTAACACTACCAAGCCCACCACTACACCACGTCCCTAAGCACCTCATCCAAATGTTTTTTAGATACCTCCAGGGATGGGGACTTAAGCACTTCCCTGGGCAGCCTGTTCCAATGCCGGACAACCCTTTCCGTGAAGTAAAATTTCCTAACATCCAGTCTAAGCCTCCCCTGGCACAACTTGAGGCCATTTCCTCTCGTCCTGTCGCTTCTTACCTGGGAGCAGAGACCGACCCCACCTCTCTCCAGCCTCCTGTCAGGCAGTTGTAGAGAGCGATGAGGTCTCCCCTCAGCCTCCTTTTCTCCAGGCTGAACAACCCCAGGTCCCTCAGCCGCTCCCCATCAGCCTTGTGCTCCAGACCCTTCCCCAGCTCCGTTGCCCTTCTCTGGACACGCTCCAGCCCCTCCATGTCTCTCTTGGAGTGAGGGGCCCAACACTGAACACAGCATTCGAGGTGCGGCCTCACCAGTGCCCAGTACAGGGGACGATCACTGCCCTACTCCTGCTGGCCACACTATTCCTGACACAAGCCAGGATGCCATTGGCCTTCTTGGCCACCTGGGCACACTGCTGGCTCATGTTCAGCCGGCTGTCGACCAACACCCCCAGGTCCTTCTCTGCCAGGCAGCTTTCCAGCCACTCTTCCCCAGCCTGTAGCGTTGCATGGGGCTGCTGTGGCCCAAGTGCAGGACCCGGCCCTGAGCCTTGTTGAACCCCATACAGTTGACCTCGGCCCATGGATCCAGCCTGTCCTGGTCCCTCTGCAGAGCCTTCCTGCCCTCCAGCAGATCAACGCTCCCGCACAACTTGGTGTCATCTACAAACTGACTGAGGGTGCGCTCGATCCCTTCATCCAGATATTTGATAAAGATATTAAACAGAACTTGATATTAAACATAAAGATATTAAACAGAACTTATTTGTCCAAATAAACCTTAATTGAGATATAAGCTAATTTGAGGATTGTTTGTGGTGAGGTTAGGTGGAGCCCGGGAGCTCTTGGGCGCGTGTGGGAGCAGTTTAAACTGGGCAGCGCCTGAATCGTCACGGAGAGTACTGGGTTCTGGTCTCCACCTGGCTTCGTGTGTGCCCAGAGAAGGGGCTGAGCTGGTCAGCCCTGCCTGCAGCAGGGAGGGTGGCTTTCACCACGAGACCATGCAGGAAAGAAGCGGTCCCTCTTCAACCGTTTGATCTTAATGCCTCATCCCACATGAGCGAAACGTGGTGTCCCCAGCAGGTACCTCCAAGGAGCGAGCCACCTCATCGGCGAGGCGCCTGCCGGGTTCAGCCGTGGGACTGAGCCTCCGCCGCGTGTCTTTGAAAGCTCCCTCCCGCCCAAAGAGATGGCTCTTGTAGCATGAATTTGAAACTTGCATTCCACGAACAAATGGAGACCTCCCAGCTGCCTCCTCCTTATCGACCGGGCAGCTTTCCTACAGGCGTTGGTGTGTATGTTTGCAGAGTAACTGGCTGGGGCTGTACAGGCTGCTCCGTTACAATAGCTGCTGGTGTTTTTTCTCTGGGCAATGAAATACTTTTTTTAAGGAAGAAATTAAATAGAAATGGTATTTATAGGACATGAAGAGTAGGAGGCTTGGTTCTTTGCCATTAGTAATCCTGACATTTGTAGCAAAGCAACCCAGGACTAGATGAATGGTTAGAGCTTGGGGCCAAAGGCCTTTCGCAGCAGACTGTGTCCTGTAGTGAGATGCTGTGCATAATGGGAGTGGAAGTACCCTGAATTACCTGGACTTCAAAAGATTAAAGCGGGTTTTATCTTTTTTAAGAAAGGGGAGGAATATTGACTCTGTTAACCATTGTAAAAAAGAAGTTTGCCATCATTGCTGCTAACTTTCTAATAGCCTGTTGCACCGCCTCTGTTCCAACACCCGAAGGCTGTGCGGCTGGCTAATGCGTGGTAGCAGACCGCCGTGGCTCCTGCACGGACCATTTGTTTAAAAACTGCTCAGCGTTGGGAGTAGAAGATTTTTTCCAGTTGCCCATGGAGGACTGCTACACTTCTGAGGTTTACTCTCCTACACTAAAACAAGAACTGAGGAAGAAAAAAATTCTTCTGTATGATTAAGAGCTTGGGGAGGAAGTGCCTTTGTATCTCAGCTGGTGCCGAACAAATAACTATTGTACTCAACACGACAAAAGCCAGTTACAGCCACCATGGTGACAGAGACTGCGTGGGGAGAATTAACACTTCAGCTGTGTTCTCCTCTCCTTTTTTCTAATAAAGATCTCTGTTAATTTGTTTTTTCTGTGTAATTTGCTTCCTATAATGAAACTGTTCCTGTTGACTAACATGAAAATGAATTGTGTTCACCTGAAACAAGGATTCCTGAGCCCTTGAAATTTTAAATCAACTGGCTGTGAACCACTTCACCAAGAAAAAGAGCCATTGGTTGTCTTTATATTTAAGACAGATGGAAAACTCTATTAATGATTACATAGTAAAATAGCGCTTCAAGAATAATGTGAAAAACTGTATTGAAATCATTCCATCTCTTCCGTCTCATCGGTTCGAATGAACCGTAATGAAATTATAATGTAACTTCCTTATATTTGGGAACTACTGAAAATGAAAACGACCTGTTGTGGGAGCTCCCTCAGCACTGTTTTTCACCTGGTACGCTGTTGTTTAAGCGAGGAGAATAGCTGGACTCGTCTGATTCTCGTCCGCCTGCGTGCTGTGGGAGGTGATGCGACGGTGTGCTCCTTGGGGAGATCGCCTTGGGAGGGACAGAAGCCACGGTACCAGCAGGCATTGTGGCAGGGTGAAGTAGTGTGGCAAGAGTGCAACGATGTGGGAGGAGAGCCGGGCCAGGAGTAGTTAAACCAGGGAAGTTACCAGTTGTGATACTGCTGGATTGAAAAGCTGAAGGTTTTTCAGAACTAAGATAGAAAAATGTTACGTATACAATTACATTTAATTAAGATAGGTAGGTTAAAACATGGACAAAACCTATGAGAACTTTTTTTAATTATTTAATTATTAAACTAGAGAAGACAGTCAAGTGATAAGGACTTCCTTCTGTTTGTTTTCTTTTACAGGCACTTGAAAGTTACCCAGCGGTTTAGTCCTGAGATAGTGCTTTGGGAGCATGGCTGAAGCAGAACTCCCGATCTTGACGTGGAATGCAGCTTATAATGGTAAGCGTAAGGTTTTAAATACAGTCATCTAATTTACAAATCTGCGTTGAGAGTAGGTACAGAGGCCCTCACACTTAGCGTTTGTTGACCAAACTTACTGTTGCAGGCAAGAGCCTAAATGTGTAGGTGGGTGGCTGAAGCATTCTTTTGCAAGGCATTTTTGGTGGTAGTAAGATGGTGTTCAAAACTTTTCTGCAAGATAAAAATGAATTTGCTTTTATTGTTCAGAGGCCATACTTAAAATAGCATTATAAACACATTATTTAAGGAAAAGGAAAATTTCAGTTTTGTTCTTTGTGTTACTATATCTGTCTAATGTTCAATGAAATGATGACTATCAGAACTGTCTGTTAACACTGCTTTGTTGTCTTTTTGTGTAATCTTTATGAAAATTTGTTACGTTGCATGAAAGGGATAGATGTATTACTGTGTTTCTAAACGAAGGCAAGTTATGTAGACTGTCCATGTGATGAGTCAAAATGGTTGGTATGCATAGAAGGATGGTAGAAAACAGAAAGTACCTGCATGCATGGAAGGAAACAGGTGCTTTAAAGATCTCCACACTGCCCTTTGCTATACATTTTTCAGTTCAAACTGTGTGTACTTATTAGCTAATTCAGGCATTTTTTTTTCTTTGCTTGCAGTGGGATGCTTGTCTTTGCTTCCATGGTGGATTTTAACTGTGGGAGTTTGATCTATCTCAGCAACTGCTGTCTTTCCTCAGCATTCGAGCTAGAAACCAAGTAAAGCAATGAGGAGATTCGTTTACTGCAAGGTGGTTCTAGCCACTTCTCTCATGTGGGTGCTTGTGGACGTCTTTTTACTTCTGTATTTTAGTGAATGTAATAAATGTGATGACAAGAAAGAGAGGTCTCTGCTGCCTGCTCTGAGGGGTAAGTGCCAAGTCTAAGCTATCTTTGAAGGTCATAGATTTTTTTTTGGACATATTTGGCCTCAAATGTTTCTCTGTACTTTGTAAATTATTTTTCCAATTCAAACAGAAGAAATGCCAGGATCTGAAGTACTTTGTTTCTGTAGTGCTTCAGTGGTTTCTGAATTAGTTTCAGTTATCTTAGTGTTTGACCTTTACCATAACGAAGCCTGAGTCTTGTATGTTTTCTTCAGCAAAATTAATATAAAATGTCTCAGGTGGAAGAGAAAACTGAAGTAAACCTATTAAGAAACTCTCTTATCAGAAGTCATTTGACCCACAAGAGAATTGATGCTCTGTGTTTCTTTTCATTTGTGAAAGATACTTACGTGTAAGCTTGCTTTTAAACTCTTAACTCTGGCTGAAACAATCGTTTTAAAAGATAGGTTCTCTCTACCATATGAAAACAGTAGGATCAAGTCTCAAATGCAGATGGAGCAGAGATTCTCGTCTCACTCAATATTTTTAGCAATGTAATTTACTAAAGGGGAGTTCGTGAAAACTGAACCTTGGCAGAAGCTACAAGTTTTCGAGTTCATAATTGCTAATTTCCAGAGCAGTCGCTCACAGAACAGATCGTGTGCTTCTGTGCATCCAAAAGACACAAGTAGTGATTTAGTACTTGCAGTGAACTGGAAAGTAACCTGTAGAAACTGTAACGTTGACTCCCGAATGCAGTTAAGACTGTAAATCTACGGAAATTCACAAGAAGAAGAGGGAGTAGAAATTTATGAAAAATAGGTGTTTGTTTTTCCTTGTAAATTAACATCCTATTCTGAAGAAGTTTAGGTTCAGCATATGGGAGAAGGAAGATACTTTAATCTTGTTTCAATCCTATTAGAGATTCAATTATAACTAGTGCAGCTGCTTTTGTAACGTGTTTACTGTTGGCAATAGACAAAAATTGTGTCTGAGGCTGTTCCTCTTATCATAAATACATATGTATGTTAAACCACCAATCCTCAGTTTTGTCCACAGGATAAATCATTGTCATCCTGTTAAAAGCACTTCGGATTTACGGTTCAGTTGAGCTGATAACTTTGCAATAATTCAAAATGAAAATACCATTCAGTGATGGGTTTGTCACATGGCAGTCCTTACCCAAAATGTGTTTGGAAGGCTTCACTTTGACCTTCCAATCATATAAATAGCTACATGATATTAAAAATAAAAATTCAGTTATTTTTCCAAACAAAAAGGGTATTGCTTGTTGTCATAGTTCTGGTTTTTTTCCTGTGTAATTGAATGACTGTATTTTTAAACAAATATTAGGCAAGAATCTGGCATATTGTGACTAAAACAACCCATTTTACCTATACTGTCAGCTGCAGAAAAGTGATCATAGATTATTTTTGAAGTATGCGTTGCAATTTTCTCAACATTGATTACATCTTGTGAAATGTCTTTAATCTGTTGCATTTTTGCTATGTAATTGGATAATTTGTAAAGAAAAATACTAAATATTAGAATGTTAGATTTTATTTGAACATTTAACAACTTTTAAGTCAGTCTAGGCTAAAAAAAATACATAAGCAAGTGTCCCTGCTGCCACCACTCTAATTTAAATGAAGATCTCTGGAACTTGCAAGTATGAATTCACTTCTTTGACACTTTTTTGTCAGCCCAATACTATGCAATACTGGACTTTTATTTTGAAGTACTCTGTTTTACTTGACTACTTGAAATTACTTTTTTTTTTATATTCAACTTATTGAATTCTACATGCTGTGCGTGTTACAAAGAGATGAGGTTTCTGCACAGAAATTCTAAAAGCAACACTGCTTCTTCTTGCTCTCAGTTTTGAGAAACAAGTTATATTGAATATATAACATTATTTCTATTTTAAAGCCTGGTAGAAGAAATATTGAGTCTGTCGCTATTCTATGCATATTCTAGGTGATCCCGGAAGAATATTTGATTATAATACTTTTTACAAAATTATGGAAGTGTATGTAACGTTTGGGGACACTAGCACAGTTTTATTGGAAATAGATTGCATGTCTCTCTTGTGAGATTACTGAAATTCTGCAAGGCTTCTGCCACAAAGGAACAAAACGAGAAAAAGCAGAGTTAATCTACTTTATGCTTATGTTTTTGATCGGTTATTTAAAAGGGAGGAGGAAAAATAAAAGCCAACACTGTAGAATTTAACAACATGTCCTTCACTGATACGTTGTCTCTGCTTGGTGACGTACGGACTTAAATTACAACAATTCCGGTAAACAAGAATCACGGAATGTTCTCATTTAAAAGATTTTGGGTTTAGGAACACATTGTTTAGTAGATGAGGACTGTTAATTCACTAAACAAAGACTTGCATAAATAGTTGCAACAAACCCACTTTTTCTCACTGGCAGTTATAATTGAAGGTTTGGTAACTGAGTGTGTAGTTTGTGGGGTTTTGTGTTAGTATATCCACAGACTTGAAATACTATACAGACTGTTCCAAATAAGTGTATGTGCTTTGGAATGAAACTTATATTCCAGTCCACTAAATTCAAAGTTAATTTGTCTGACTTCTGTTTTTTTTTCCCATGTCCTAAATATTTCTTGTTGTATTAGATAGTCATATCTATTGCCATGTCAGTATGCATATTTGAAAAAAAAATCCGGAGTAATTTTTTGCTTTGTTATGGAGATTTAGCAAAATGTCTTGATTTACTTCTGCTGAAACTATGTGTGTTCTGGTGGAGTAATTAGAAATGTGGTTTTTTAAACTTCTGTAGCTTCCAATCCGGCAGACTACTAAAACCTCTTTACAGTAAGTGCCGTGAGCTATTACGATGGAAATTAAGTGTAGTGCTGCTTTTTTGCTGTAAAGTACCTGCATGGGTACCATCACCTTTGTCTTATTAACAGTGTATTTGTCAGTCTCTGAATACCTCTAATTGAGAATGCAGATTATCTGTAAACATAAAAAGCAACGTAATTACAGTATTTCCACAAGGATATTAAAAAAGACACAACAAGAATCAATATACTAATAGAAATTTAAATGGGACATGGTAATCCAGTATTTGAAGTCACTTAATCCATCACCCTCGTCACTAATTAGAGAGGAAAGATTCTGCTGATGTAGAATGGTGTGTTTAGAGGTGAAAGAGATAAACTTTCTGTGCCTTTTCAGTTGTCTTTATGAATTATTTAGAATGCAATAATTACAACTTTACAGTAGATGTTGAATTGTAAGCAGTGACAGTCCATGGATGGGAACACAGCTGTCAGAAATCCCCCTCTGATGTCTCGCTGTACATCTTTAAGTGTACAAGTGACAAGTATGAAAGCCGAGTGTTGTAAAAATGAGCTGTCACTGAGCTGGGTTAGTGGTTTGGCTTAACAACTTGCAAGTGTTATCCTCATCAACGCCGAGCTGGCTTTCAGTCAAGTCATCTTTACTTACATCTATTTTTGTGCCACTGTTGAAAGAAACACCACTTATTTCTTAAACTTACTTTGGAAGAACGTTAATATTGGACAGCCTTTCAGCAGTCTCTGTTCATCAGTGGCATATACAGAAACGGTGAAACTTTCCTATCAGTAGGGCAGCAGCTCTGCTTCCCCGTCATGTAGGGTCCACATCCAGAGGGCTGGGTTGTCACTCCTGTTTTCTCCTGACGTTTTAGTGTAGGTGTTTGAACATACCTCGGGGTGCCTAACACACGTTGTTTGATAAATCTTGAGGAGGTGACAGAGGAGTAAGTTCCCAGGGCATGCATCAAACGGACTATTGGGAAGCTCTTTCAAGAGCAGTCAATAACATAGAAATAGGATTGCAGTCCCTTCCCATTCCCAGAGGCTCCTTGCGTCTTACAGCAAGCTGCACAAAAGCATAGAGATTTCCCTGGAAACTCAGGTTTTACTTTGAATTTCAGGAGGTTTAGAGTAGGTCTGACCATGCCTAAATCATTTCAGAAGAGCTGTTAGAGGTATAGGTTTTATGGCAAGCATCACATTAAGTAGAAGGTGGGTCTTGCTGCTTCCCAAATGGAAATAAAATGCATATTGTGTAGTGGAAAAGGGGACAGGGCAGCACTTAGCGGTGCTCCTGACCGGAAAGAGCAGTCTGGGGAGAAGTGCTCCTCTCTCTTCCTTCCTTTCTGCGTAGCCCTTCCTGCAAAAGCAGGAGCCAAAGCTGACTTACAGCTTTAAACCATCCCGAGCCAAGGTGTGCCAGTCAGCAGTTTGCTTAAACAGGGCTTTGAAGGGAAGAAACAAGTTGGCAAGTCCAAAAAAAGCCGGACATCCATAATGTTTACCCTGTAGGGCTGTGCATGAGGACTTCAGGAACGTGGCACTGAGTAGACTGACGGGAGGCACAGCGTAGCCATCACTTAGTTTCTGAAGTTTGTGAGTGTTCATGATGTATTGTATTGCCTTTTGACAGACCTTTTCTGCAGCCTGAGGTGGTTGTGGATTCAGCATCATACTGGAGAAAACAGTGCTTGGTTTGTCAGATGTTCCGACTCGTCTCGGGCTCTTCTGCTCCGTGTTGGTGCAGTATGGATTTCTTGTCTGGCTTCCAGCTAAGAATTGTACAACTCGAGTCATGTTCAGTGCTAGTATTAATGACAGCTCTGTTTCAAATCTTCCTCAAGGACAGGTCTGTTTCTTTCAGAAAGCTGGTTCTCAAGGTCTGTGTGTCTAGGAATGTATCTGGTCTTGTTTAGAGCGTGTGGGATTGAACGGGCGAAATGACAGATAAGCGGAAAGGTAGCTGCCCAAGGAAGGGATTGCAAAGGCAGTCTTTCTCATGTTGTGAACTAATCACATTCAATCTAATATTCCTCGCAGATGGTTCTTCTGAAGCGTATGATACTCGCAAGTGGCAGGACAGGATGCTTTCAGGTCTGCTTGAAGGAACAGTCTTATTTTTATTAAAAGCAGAAGTCTTTTTTTTTTTTTTTTTAATACACAAACTAGAAGTCAGTTTACTCAGCACAACGAGCTTACAATGAAGGAGATGTTTAAACCATACTGGAACGCTATTAAATTCCAAGCTGTGAGATTAAAAGGGATCTTGTGAAAGAAGGTAGGGTATGTAAAAGCTGAAGCCATGGTCCTTCTATTTAAAAAAAGGCTTGAGCTTTCTCTTTACTGCTTCCATTGTCTTCCAGCAATTTTGTGATTGTAAATACATTCTTATTAACTCTGGAAGTCTTGTTCTCCGAACACACAGATGAAGTGCTTTTGAGCAAACGTTCAGTGCCTAATCCTAAAAAGCTGAGAGAAGGGTTTTACATCTCGAAGCAAATGCACAAATGGTGTATATTACTGAAGCTGTAGGTATTTGCCTGCATACATCATAATAAAGCCAGCTGCCACCAAGGGCATCATAACGTGTCTGATCAGATGGCCTAAACATTGCAAGGCCAGCACTTTTTGGAAAAACAAGCGGCTGTCTGCAGGCGACCGATGAGAATCTCTCCGCAGAGCTGTCTGTCCCAGAAGACCCTACTTCTCCTCTGTGTTCCGCTGTCATGCGGGTGTGGGTTACTGTCCGATAAACTGCACCTCCTGGGTCTCGCTGCTGTAGTAAAAAAAGCTACAGACCATTTCTAAGCCAAGGCACTTTGACAGCATGGCGTCTTATCAATTGAGCTTTATTTTAGTTTCCACTAATTCGGGTAACTCTGAATGCTCACAAGACCTCTGTTTCACGGTTACTATAGCCTCCTCCTTACTGCGAACAGCATTAAGACCATCGTCGTCCCTGTGGGTTAGGCGCTGCGAGATGACTAAAAGTTCACCAGCCTGGTTGCGACCAGGGGGCAGAGGCCAGGCGGTGCGTGCCAGCAGGGCGGTCGTAGTCAGAGGTGCGGCTTCTCTCGGTAAGCTGCTGTTGATAGGAGGAGGAACATAACTGAAAAATGGAAAGACCTCATCTCTTTTCATCTGTCTGGCTTGACGCATGGCCTTGCACCCATAACCTCAAGTACTCGTAGAGAATCGTGTCATCCCCCAAGTTTCTGTCACGCCAGGAGGGTGGTTTATTGTGCCTGGTGCAGCAGTTGAGAGAGGGAGGATCTTAATTCGTCTCTAGGCATCTTGTCGGGAAGAACACGTCCTGGAGTCAGAGCGGGTTTTGTGCATTTGTTTGTGTTTTTCCTTCATTCATGGTTAAGGAATTTGAAATGGAAAGGACTTTACTGCAGAAAAACCTCCAGTCTTTCATTTCAAATTCAAATATGTTAGTTAAATTTAGTGCTTTCTGTTTGGAAAGCTGTCTTTGAAGACAGTTGTTGTTGGCAGTTTTCTGTCCAGATTAAGAGTAAAATATGTAGCAAGCTTGGGGGAAGTAAAATATTGCTCTCTAAATAATAAAATGGGGAGCATGTGCCATGATTGAAACAGTAATTATAAGGAAAGTGTGGTTAATTAAAATGAGTGTATATGAGTAATGAGATGAAATTGTAATTTTGAGTGCTTGTCTTTGCAATGTGAATAATGCTTTTAACACAGCTTTGTAATGTCAATGTATGTCTTAGATTTTCTTGAAGTGGTGACAAATCTTTAATATTATTTTGGTGTCTAATGCTTTTATGCAGATTTTTGTTTCTGTGGTGTTAACTATGTTCTCAAGTGCTGCAAAAAGGATTTGTCATGAAATTGGTAGAAATTATTAAAATGCTATTTTGAAGAAAACTCAGTGTAAGAGGAAGGTTCATTTATTCAAATCCTGTAATGTATTTATGTGGTTTTTTTAACCAGAAAAGGTCTGTGTTATGATCATACAAAGCAAGTGAATGAAACATTTGGATGCTGTAATAAAAGTTTGGGGTTATGGCCAAGTTTAGAAAATAAGGCAGTCATTTTGGTAGTTTCCATAGTAACACGTTTATCTGTCAGATTACTGTATGCATTGGGCTGTCTGCAATAACAATGGTAGCAAATATTTTTAATAGCATACCATGAAGATTTAATAGATGGATGGACAAGTATGTACATTGCACTGAAATCTTGTTACAAATTTGTTGACAAATAAAATTTAAAGTGCTGATTTGGATATTTGTGACAACACATTGTTTATTTATAGATCTTCATCACACAGTTCAAGAAAATGCATTTCTGAAGCTTGAGGGAAAACTAGCATAGCAGATGTCTTTTTCTGATGGCAAACTTAAAAAAAAATAATAAATGGAGGCTGTCTTACCAGTGCTCACTGGTTTGAGCCAGGAAATGTCATATTTTCTAGCACGCTGGAGTCCCCTCCGAGGATGAATTGAGAGATATTTCTTACTGTAGCGATACTGTTCTATAACTTCCCGTTAACTTCTATTGTTAGCTATTTTAAATACTAGGCATTAGAAGAATGACTGCCAAGCTGTTTTGGCAGAATGAAGGACTCGTTTGTTGTGGAATGGGTCTCGGTAAATAAGTATCTTTGAAACTGTGATTTGTTTCTCCTGGAAATGGTGTTTGTTATATTTACTGCTCTTTGTATATGTACTGCTCTTTGTATATACTATGTGTGTGCCGAATGGTACATCCATAGTCTGTCTCCATGGCTGTGGGGAGTGCGTGAAGCAAGCGAAAATGTTGACCGATGCTAAATAGCCTTCTCTCTCCTTTGAATAAGGGGGAAAAAAACCCCCCAAACCCAGCAAGTATCTCTCAGTAACTTCTGATCTCCTGAAAAACAAATAACCAGCCATGTGGTCTGGAATTCCTCGTTTTTCCACAGTTCCACCACCAGAAGTTTCTGAGTGCTCCCCAGGTCGGCAGGTCCCCTTGGCTATGGCGTGAGCTAGGTGAGTCCCAAGCTTGCTCCCTGCCACGTAGATGGTTATGGTTGCAATTTTGGAGGCTGGTTATGCTGGAAAGGCCAGGAGTATTAGAAGAAGGAGGAACACGTATTTCTCAGTGCCAGCTCCTGCTTCTGGCACTGACAAATATATGGACTCCTGCTCAAGGGATCCAGTTTAAAAAACAAACCCACAAAAATCAGAAAACAACCACCACCCTCCCGCCAACCAAAACATGGGGAGGGTTGATTAAATTGTTGTACATGATCGTCCTGACATACAGAAAATGTTGTTGGCTATTATGCATGGTACTTTGCCATAAAAGTCGAGTAGGAAGGGAATGATGTTCTCCCCCGTCTGTGAGCTCTCATGGAAGTCCGATTGCACAAAGTCTAATTTTCACATTTTTTGTTTTGCTTTCCTGGTTATTTTTGTACAGATGGGGTTTATCTCAAGGTTTATTGTTGAAAGTATTTAACCTAAGAAATTTTTAATGAAAAAATCTGAATAATGATGTAAGAGTGAACTTGTACAGTGTAGATATACTGTGTATATGTGTGTATCGTACGCTATACACAGTATCCCATGTATATACTTGCAGCATACACATGCTTAAGTTACAGAAGTTGCTCAAACCAAAAGTCTGGTCTGCCCTCTCACTCATCCGTCCTTCTCTCCCGCCCAATGAGAGGTTCTGTATGACCAGAAAGGTTTATGATTTTTTTTTTTCCATTGCTTTTGTACTGCTTAAGAATTGAGTGCAACGACTTTACTAACAATTTGGCAAGGGAAAAAAATGTCATTGCTTATGTACGTGGTGTTTTGAATTATTGTTAGTAGTTGTGTGGTTAAAATGAAGTAAGATCTAGGATACCTTTCCAAATAATAGGAAAATCTGCCAATCAAAGGTTGGTAGGAATGAACAATATTACCTTTATTATACTTCGCTGACATTCATAATACCGTCCTCATCTTCAGCATTTATCTATCTGAACAAGTGTTGTGTTAGAAACCAATGTGAAAATCTTAGAGATGCTATTGAGGAAAACTTTTTGACTTATTTACAAGTGTGAAGCATACCGTGCTTGTTCTAATAAGCAGATACAATTAAAGAATTCAGGTTTGCAGTATGAAGATGTATGCCAGCATTTTTGTATGTCACACGCTCCTGCTGTAGTATCTTAACTGTGTCCAGTCTTCAGAGCTGAATTGTGATTTGGGTTTCAGTGCACAAATACCTAGGGGAATTGTTCAGTGGATATCGAAAACTGCACTCTTCGCTTGTTGGCAGTCAACATAGCAATATTGGAAGATGTCAGAAGTTCTTTCCAACTGTAGTAGCTGACAGAAAAATGACATGGTAGTGACATAATTGAGATTATGTTCTCCCTTGCTGCCAAAAGTTGAGTAACTCTGGTGTGGTATGTGGTAGGACTGCATTTTAAAGCTATCTAGAAACTTGCAGTTGTCAGTCCCTGGATTATTTGTTGAAATGTGGTGAAATGTATCAGGAATTTCTTTTTTTTTCCTGATACATTAAGGGTTTTGTAACGATTCTTTTTAGCTTTTTGGTTGATGTTTTGGAAGTAAATTGTTGGTGTGAAAAGCTTGCATGGGTTGATCCTGTATCCTAAAGGTATGAATAAAATATTGTTAATTTTACATAACATTTCAGATTTTAAGTGGGAAGGGTATAAACTGTTGGGGTTTTTGGCTTGTTTATTTTTGTTTTTTTCTCTTGAATATTCCACACTGTTTTGAAGTGTAAAAACTGTGTCACATTGACAATATTATCCCTGGGATCCAAGTACTTTCCAGCTGTCCTCATAAAGCCTGTTCAGAGTTTTCCCAGTGCCCTGGGTATAAGAGGACTGCCCTAGCTCATCTCAACTTCGTTAGCAGGTATAGCTTATCAGGTTGTACTGTTTGTTATTCCTTTAATTTATTTCACTGTTCTTCTGTGTTTTCAGTTAAGCTTTTCATGGTTTTTGTTTCATTGCTTCGTCTTGGCACCAGGCCTGTTGGTCAAGGCAGAGCTCCTGAGTGAAGTGTAGGCATAGACATGGCTTGCTGGTTGGGGCTGCATATATTGAATAAATGTGTGTATTTTTCCAGTAACAGCTTAAATTTTTATGTCTAGTAGTACAAGAGAAAAATAGTTTTCATGTAAATGGTGTGACAATTTGCTTTCCCTGATAGACAGATAAATAGTAGTGGTTTTAATGATGTAGGTATAATATAAAATTTTAAATACAAAACCAGGAACCTGTAAAAAGTTGAAAATACTTAAAGGGAACTGATCTTACTGTTAGTTGAATATGCAAGATAGGCAGGAAAACAGATCATCATTTTAGAAATAGATACTTTGCACTTAAAAATTTTTATTTGAGAGACAGCCAGCTTAAAATGACGAGTGGCTGACGAGTGGCAGATTACATGGTGTATATGTGTGCAGTATAGGAATGGTTTGATTTTTGCTTCATAACTAATACTTTTCTCACAGTTATTCTGATAGCAAGATATGTAAACTGTTTGTATTGCGAGGCAGAAGAAAGAAGCCAGTCTTCTAGCTGTGTTGAGAGACTTCAAGTCATTCTTACGAGGATTAACAGAAACTCAGAATTTTAGAAGGTCTGCTTTCCTTTGGCAGTGGCAGAATACGCTTTCCAGCTGTCTTGAAGGTTTTTAGGTTTTCTGTTTTACTTTTTATGTTCAACAGATGAATCATAAGATTACTCGAAATTCTTCTCAGGCACTATCTTTTCTTTTTGCAAAGTACCTGTCACTATTTAGACCTGCTTGCTTGCAAAATTTGTTGCCAATCAATACCTCAGGAGAAAACAGGTTTATGAAAACTAAGAAGGATTCATGGAAACCGCAGGTACTTCTATCGTCAGAAGCTTTTATAGTGGATATTGTCTAAAAATTACGACTCCTTTCTTGTTATTGACGCCACAATTCCAGACCGTGAATGGAGCTTCACTGATTTCAGGAAAGCTCTACAAATAGTGTCAGTGTACACAAGTCTGTCTGCAAGAATTGAGCCTTAAAAATGTGAAGCTCAGACTGCCATCAGCCCTTCCTAATCCAATTTTAAATAATCTTTAAATGGTTCTACAAATTACACAGTATATTTGAATCTCTTCTGTACTGTTTGAAACTTCGGCGCAGCAGAGTAGTTTTTCATCTTGAATGAGTTCCGTGTAGGTTTTAAGAAATACAGTAAAACATTGGAGAAATCAGAATTACTGAGAAGACGTACAGAATAAGTGATACATCAAGTTAGGGTGCTGTATGCTGCAACTTTCCTATTTTGCAAAGGAAGAGAAGTGGTTTTTATGCTAGCTTTAAGCCACCACTTTTATGACTGCTATTTTTTTTTGGAAGCGGGATGATAGGGAATTTTGGGGAAACTTTTGAAATAAATAATAATAAATTAGTCTTATCACTAAGAAATACTTTGAAGTTGTGTTTGTCAGTATTAGTGCAGTATGGAATTTGAATAATAATTAGAAATCATAATATCTGTTGTAAAGCCCTGATTGTTTATATATCTGAATGCCATTCTTCAAGACTTTTTTTAGTAGATGTCATGCGGAGTGTTCGTGTATGCTGTAATGGAAGTTTTTTAGCTCCAGACGTTCTCCAGGGCCTTGATTGCCAAATTGGACAAGCTAAAGTGAGCATTCATTTGCATAATAAAGACTGAAGAATCAGAGTGAAATTCATTCCAATGTCATCCTTCTTGTCCTTGGGATCCTACTCTGTATTAAAACAAATAAACAAAACCCCAAACAGGTTTTTACCATTGAGTTGCCGTGCAGAAAAATGTGTTGATATGAGTGAGATTAATAATACCATCTGTTATTTTGTGCCCTTTGATATGACAACTACTGGTGGCAGAGAGGTGTCGTCTGCCTTTAGTATTTGGCTAAAAAGGGCATACCGTGTAATGAGGAGGGAACCAGGAGGCGTTGCAAGGCCGTGTCGTATGGCACCGGCGTAACAGCGCATTAGGGAGAGTTTACGCATCAAAGTGGTAGGACTTTTGACACCTCCATATTGAGTTTTATTCTAAATAGCCAAAAGCTTTTCTGAGGCTAAAGGGCAAAATAAAATGTAGAGAAGATCGGTTAATTAGTTTATTCACTCTGTTTAAAAATTATCTACAAATGTACAGAGAAGTATTTTGTTTTTCATTGATTCATGTACATACACATAGAATGTTAATGCAAATACTCAAAAACCCCCAGTTCATACCTTAGTCTTCTTGCACATTTTCTATTAAATTTGTGGATTTTTTTCCATTTAAAAAAGTAGAGTGCATTAGCAGTATGCTGCACTCTGCTTTCAGTATTATCCTACAGCTGAAGATGTATAGTCTTCCCTGCTGTAACCCCCCGCACCGAGGGGCTCGGGGAGTGCAGGCGGCACAGGGGTTCATCTTCCGCGCGCTCAGAGGAGCTGCTCTCATTAAGCAAATCTTGCATATTGGTCTCTTTTTTTTCTAACTGTCTTTCTTGACTTATCTGAAACTTTGTTCACTGGAAATACTGGCTGGGTTTAATTAAAGCATGATATAATCCTATAATTTTTTAATGTGGAAATTAATCTTTTTGCATTGTATTTTATGACTTTATTGTTAGGGCTCAATTAAAGTTGGAAATAAATTGGAAGCATTTAACTCCTCAGCTGCTCAATTTTCTGCCCTTATAATGCCAGGTGTATCTGCCCAACATTTTCTTTCTTTCTCTTCTCTTTTAAAAAAAACTTTTTACATGAAATTGGATTTTGTTTGTTGCCGCAGGCTCTGTTCTGATCTGACCCAGCGCAGTTCCACCTCCCGCTGTGCTTGAGGCGCTCCGAGTTCACGTCTGCCTTGGGGCTGTTGCGGTCTTGGTGGCAGGCTCGAATCCCGTTGTCAGGACGCCCGGCATTAGCTGTGACAGAAATAGCCCTTTCCTCCCTCGAGTCGCCGTTAATTACACACGCCGTAGCTGATCCACATGCAAAAAAAAAATCTGAAGTAACGCTTTGGAAATGGAAGCATTTTGGCAGAATAAGTGAAAACGGAAGGCGTGCTTTAGAGCCTTGCAGAAGTCGTTCTCCGAAGAGGAGCATGGTACGCTCTTTTTGTGCACACGTTAATGTGTCTTCTGTTCCTTGTTCCTCCCTTACTTCTTTCACTAATCCTCACCACACAGACAGAGATAAAATAGCTGCAGTGAGGCCATCCTTTCGTCGAGAGAAGGTAGTGTTCACATGAAAGTTTACAAAAATTTGACCTGTGAAGAAACCTTTTAAGAGGAATTACAATATAAATTTGGTAGGTAAGTCTAGTAGTCTTAAGTGTACAAATTAAGAAGTAGTATTCGGTTATAGGTAAAGCTTTGTTTATAGGCTTGTAGGAATAAGTACAAAGCTGATCTCTAATTCACAACTTTTTCCCCTTTTTAGTAAGGTTTTGTCGATCAATACTGGTGTTTTCAATTTCTTTACACGTAAAGCTAGCACTGTGTTAATGGCATCAGTGTGTTGTGTGCCTTTTCTTATCTAAGAGGGAGAATGCTGCAGTGTTTTACACCTCTGTTCCACGAGAGGCAGGAATTTGTAGAAAGCTGTCCATGTGCTGCCTGAAACTGGTGGAATTATTCCTGGAAAAATTTGGCTTGGCATTTCAGTAATTTCCTTTTTTGTGGCTTGCACAGCTTGCTCTTACATGTGGGATAATTTTAAATCTAATCATGTGGAGAATATTTTTATATGCAGAATGCCTACTTGTACACTCTGACTACTGCACTATAAGACACCAAAAAAAAATATCTGAAAAATGTTACTTTACATTAATTTAAAGAGCAGCTTGTCAAATTATGTTGTGAAACTGCAATGGTCAGCAGCAAATTTTGAATATACTATGATGAAGGAATACATTCACTGTAGTATGTTATAGAATGTTTTAAAGCATGAAAGACTAGTGAGTAGTTAAAGGGTGTATATTTTATTTTGTAAAGGAGCATTCTGCTTTCAGAAATGTAAAGTTACATTTATGCTTAGCATCTGTTTTCTTCTATTCAAACTGTATTTCTAACATGTTTTGGCAGCGGGCAGTGTATTGGGTTTGCGTGGCAAGGTTTTACTAGCGGGGGGCTACAGGGGTGGCTTCTGTGAGACGCTGCTAGAAGCTTCCCCCATGTCTGATAGAGCCAGCGCCAGCCGGCTCCAAGATGGACCCGCTGCTGGCCAAGGCCGAGCCCATCAGTGACGGTGGTAGCACCTCTGGGATAACGTATTTAAGAAGGGGAAAAAAAAATGTGCAACTGCAGCTGGAGAGGGGAGTGAGAATGTGTGAGAGGAACAGCCCTGCAGACCCCAGGGTCAGTGGAGAAGGAGGGCAGGAGGTGCTCCCGGCGCCGGAGCAGAGATTCCCCTGCAGCCGCGGTGCAGAGCATGGTGAGGCAGGCTGTCCCTGCAGCCCGTGGAGGTCCGCGGTGGAGCAGATCTCCACTGCAGCCCCTGGAGGTCCATGGTGGAGCAGGTGGATGCCCAAAGGAGGCTGTGACCCCGTGGGAAGCCCACACTGGAGCAGGCTCCTGGCAGGACCTGTGGCTCCGTGGAGAGAGGAGCCCAGGCTGGAGCAGGTTTGCTGGCAGGGCTTGTGACCCCACGGGGGACCCACGCTGGAGCAGTCTGCTCCTGAAGGACTGCACCCCGTGGAAGGGACCCACGCTGGAGCAGTCTGCTCCTGAAGGACTGCACCCCGTGGGAAGGACCCACGCTGGAACAGTTCGTGGAGGACTGTCTCCTGTGGGAGGGACCCACACTGGAGCAGGGAAGAGTGTGAGGAGTCCTCCCCTGAGGAGGAAGGAGCGGCAGAGAGCAGCAGTGATGAACTGACCGCAGCCCCCATTCCCCGAACCCCTGCGTCCCTCAAGGGGAGGAGGTGGAGAAATGGGAGTGACGTTGAGCCCGGGAAGAAGGGAGGGGTGGGGGGGAGGTGTTTCAAGATTTAGTTTTTATTTTCTCATTACTCTATTCTGATTTTGATTGGTAATAAATTAAACTAATTTCCCCAAGTCAAGTCTGTTTTGCCTGTGATTTTGACAGTAATTGCTGAGTGATCTCCCTGTCCTTATCTCAACCCACAGCTTTTTGTTGTATCTTCTCTCCCCTGTCCGGCTGAGGAGGGGAGTGGCAGAGCGGCTTTGGTGGGCACCGGGCGTCCAGCCAGGGTCAGCCCACCACAGGCAGTGATTAAATGGCTGAAAACCTGCATCGAGTTCTTTTTTTTTTTTTTCATAACTGATTAAAGTTGTTGTTTATAAGCATTTGCCAAGTACAATTAGGCAGGTGCGTGCAGAGAACTTCTTTGTCCTTTGGACCCTCAGTGTTAAAACTAGGTTGGATTTTTTTTTTTTCAAACAGTGTGTATAAAACGTTATGGAGCCTCCTGAGACTTGCTTTCATATTGTGGGATAATTGCTGGAGGTCACTTAGAAGTTAAACTTATATTCACACCTTTAGGTAAGGTACAGCATTGGAGAAGCTTCCCGGGCGGAATGCGGCTGACATGCAAGGCCATTCCATGGCAGTTCCCTAGGCCTGTAAGCTTTGACGTTGGTGACGGCAGGGGAACTTGGTGTGCGGACTCTAGAAGGTCCTGCTCGGAGGGTGGAGCGGTGTGGAGATGCCGCGGCCAGGCTCTGCGATTAAATGGGAACTCAGGTATTGTGTGTGACCAGTAAGCTGCACATTTGCTACCCTGGGCCAACAGTCTGTCATGCTTCTGACAAAATGCTGTCCTTTTGGTGAACTTTGCTCATTGTAACTTCGTTATAATACCAAAACACACCTCCACCCCAAAAGCTAACCGCCTCCAAGGTGCGACCACCCCTCACTCAGCTTGCGCTCTGAGTTTTCCTAGCCTATAGCTTTAAAAGCAAAGCGAGAAAACTTTACACCTATCCTAAACAAAGGCATGTATGACTAGAGTCACTCAAGCTCCACCCGAAAGGTGAAAGATAGTATAAAATCGCTTAAGAGAAAGCGAATGTTAGGGAAGACACCATCGCGTACCACTCTGACCTCTGGGATCAGTCGACGGGCTGAGCCTCTCTTCCCCCGCGTCGGGACGCCTTTGGGTAAGATTCGATCACTTGGTTATACCAAGTGCCTCCCTGGGAAACTTAGAAATCTCTATAGAGTTGCTTTATTATCTTTAACGCGTTTATAGCCGGCAGTGTCACTCATACTCTTGGTATTTGCATGTGCTTTGCAGACAGTGAATTTATCAGTGGTAATCCAAAGGATCTGTGTGTCTGTTGCTCTAATAAACTGCACTCTTCATTAATCTAGCCGTGGTAGTTACTGAACACAACCAGACTCTTTAAGTGTGGCCATGATAGTTCATGCAACACGACTAGACTGCGGGTGCAGCGCGTTTAAATTAACGCTGTTGCCTTAACTCTGATGAATGGCTGCGTATACAGTCCTTAGAAAATAACCGTTGACCAAGTCTGAGACTAAGACTGGACTTAGCCGCACCTAGACTCCTCTCTGAGAAGGAGTTGAGAAAGCAAGGGGGTCCTGTCTGAACCTCGTGACTCAACGGGAGGGTTCCCCCCCCAGCCACTCCTCAGACTCCTACACGACGGTAACTCTTAACGCAACACGTATGTGAGACACCGACACATAACGTAACTGCTCTAATAGAGTTCCTTTTCTGTAGTTTATCGAGCAAGCAAGTCTAGTGGAGACAGAGAGGGCAGCCCTTCAGGTCAGGGTGGTTTTCTGGGGCAGCGCGGTTTCTCCGAGGGATGCTGGAGCTCTTGCCCTCTTGTGAACCCCACGGCCAGCGCCCGTGCTTAGCATTGGCACATGTGAAGAAGTGGATCAAGTTTAATAATGAATTGTTACTCTAATCTACGCTATTGTACCTCTTACTACCTTAAAAATTATAACATTGGAAATGTATTTTGGAGAGGCCCTTTGTTGTGGCTGTTATCTTGTCCTCCTGTAACCCATGTACGATATTTTTAAATAATTGGAGTGAAACGTATTGCAAACTCTTTGAAAGGTCGATTCGTTAGTATTCCTTGGATTCAAAGACCTGTTGCTAGGTCAGTGTCTTGAGCTTAATAGGGTTTGGGGTATTTTCATTTTAGTGAATACATTGGAACAGAAGTGGAATGTGTTGGGGTTTTTTGTTGGTTTTTGGTTTTTTTTCCTATTGCAAAACGAAGTAGATTAGATGTCTCATCTCTAATGCATTTTTGTTGGAATTTCATGTCCTTTTATAAGTGGATCATCTTACAGTGTGGTGTTTAATTATTTTAACTGGGCACTTAAAACATTTAGACATGAGCATGTGTACAGTTTGTATAAAAACTGTAATAGTACAAAGGCCACATCAGATTAATATTGCATTGCATTATTTTTTAATACACCAAAAATAATGATAAAACTTGACTTTTGGGTTTTTTCCTCTTTCCCAGTTTTAGGCAAAATAAATCACTTTTGTACGGTGATTCCAGCTTGTTTAGATTTTTCCTATAGGAAATAGCAAATGTAGGCCTATTCCATGAATGCTTCTTATGAAATGTATTAGGTGCGCCCTTTAGGAGTGGTATGCCATTATCACACAGTGAGTTCTTTGTGGCTCAGTCCTTTAAAATCCAGAGTCCACTGGGGAGAGCGTGGAATTAGCTGGGATACAAAGATCCTCTTGGGTGCAGGGTGCCACGTTAATTTGCACAAGCTTGTAATGGGGAAATATATCTCTCTATATAGATTGCTTTGCTCGTGTTTTTTACTGGTTTATTATATCATGCTTTTATTCAGTTGATTGAACTCATTTAATGAGTGCACCAAGTCATGCCTTGCGTAAAGTAAGAGAAATACCTGACTGCTAGTGTGTCAGCCAGCGTTGAGAAGTGCTGTGGCCCTATTACACTGCAAGGATAATTTAGAGTTAGCGTTATTACACTCGGTTTGCCTGTAGTCATCGTGCGAGGACTCTAGCAAGAGAATCTGGCTTCCGTGGCAATTTATCAGTAAGTGCTTTGAGGCAGGAGAACTAAGCTTGCAGCGGCTTACGAGCTGTCGGTCACTGCCCCCAGATATTCCCTGAGGAGCCAGGTACTCAGCAAGAAGCATCTTTTAAAGTGGTTTATAAGTCGATCAGGTTTTACTCTGGGTATATGTACATG
Organism: Ciconia boyciana; assembly: GCF_034638445.1. Lineage (NCBI taxonomy): Eukaryota > Metazoa > Chordata > Aves > Ciconiiformes > Ciconiidae > Ciconia > Ciconia boyciana. The sequence goes on along the minus strand of NC_132943.1, from coordinate 1,766,744 downwards.
TGAGCTGTCTGGTAGATGAGGGAAATGAAGGAATTTATGAGGACAAAATATTGAGAATATTTATGAAGAGCAGGGAGTGCTTAAAGATAGTAATGAATTAAATTAACCCAGTTTATTTACAGTGGATGGCTGCTCTTTGTGTGGTGATTTAAAGGTTGCAGTAGTCATGCTTGTCTCTATAGAATTGCAATTTTTCAGTGCACTTAACTTTAGAAATCTATGGGATGCTTCTTCTTAGAGTTGCCAATTTGGTGTTTTATTTTATAGTAGAATTTTACTTAGTAAATAGCACTTTCCATCCGTGTAGCCTTTGATCTAAAGCCCTCAAACTCTTTACACTTAACGTTACGGGACCTCCACGGAGGTGGTGCTGGCCCGGCAAAAATGATGAAACTCTGTGTTGTCCGAGTTTGTACTGCGGAGCCAGGCAGCAGGTCAGATTCTGCACTTGGGGATAGGTCCTGGCTCCACTCAAGCTGATAAAAGTGGATAGGGACTGTGACAAGCAACATTTAAATAAAACCCCCAAACCACAAACCCCCCCCACCAACCACCCCCCAAAAACCCAACCAAACCCAAACCACGTAGACCTCCATAATACGACATCCTGCATGATTATTCTAGTGAATTCAGCTGTAAGCATCATAGGCTCTTGCACTGAGATAATTCTGCTCTCCAGCACGCGTTGAATTACAAGAACAATATTCCTTGTGTAATGTTGATATCTGAAAACCAAATAAAACTTTAATCATAAAAGACTTTCTCCATTAAGTGATAAAAGCCCTTTGTAATAAAAACTTGTCAGTCTTTCATGGTTTAGGAATAATTTAACCGTGTTAAATTCTCTTGGTTTAGACTTTATATAGCGGCAATCTTCCTTACTTGCTACTCCAGTGGAAATCATGAGTTTAAATACAGTGTATTGGGACTTAGTGCTAGCGGGTTCAATGGTTGGTTCCACTTTTGATAGTCTTAAAATTTAACTGTATTAAATTATCCTATTTTAAACTTCATAAAATGTCAATTTGCCTTATTTTGCTACTCGGTGGAAGTCATAATTCTGAGTCGAATGTGCCATTACTCTGCTGCGGGTGGATCTGGTGGTTGGGACGGGTGTGCTGGCAGCCTTGCATTGCTTTTTGATCTGCTTGCGGCACAGAGCCAGCGAGTGGTTTCGTGGAGCTCGTGGCTTGTTTTGTCACCAGCATCGTGGTGGAGCTGGGGGGTTCTTCCCGCTGGGACACGCGTGTTCCGGGCGGGAGGCGTCAGTGGGACGTGTCGCGCTCTCTGGACTGATGTTAGCCTGGGGCTGTGCCAGGGTAGAGCGTTGGGGTTGTCTCCTTGAAGGAGAAATGTAAAAGTAGCTGTGTTGAGCAAAAATGGGGCAGGAAGAGGCTTTTGTTGGCTTTTTTTTGTTGTTGTCGTTTTGACGACTCAGAGGTCTGTTTCTGTTGTGAAGGTTAAAGATCTGTATCACTGATAAACGTTTCATTCATGCATTTAATTTCCTCAAGGATACTGCATCTGATGGTATTCGTTATTTAGGTACCTGTATAGGCCTGAGTGTTAGGTACTTTAATCCTTATTATATGACATGACAAGACAATGAAATTGAAATATATGTTGTGTAAAAAGCATTTATATTTATATATTGTATTTACTGTACTTTAAGAATCCCATAGTTCTTTTCTTTTAAGAATGAGTGGTTAGGTTGCTCTGTTACGGATGCTGAGCTGCAACAGTTCATTTTCCTTGTGCACCCCGCTGAGGCGGGGGAGAAGAGTCCTGGAGGCATTTGTATACATCCAAAAAGAAAGCAGAGGGATAGGCTTTGTTTGGTTGGGGTTTTGGATGTGTTGGTTTGTTCTGCTTTCATTTGAGTGGTTGGAGTATTTTATTTTTTTTACTGTATGTTGACAATTGCTAGGAAGCTTGAGTCTACCTGGAGATAAAATTTTTCATATAGAAAATGCACAGTTGTTCTTATGTGTTACTTGCTGCTCTGTTGCAGTTTTGAAGATGCTAGTGTTAAAGGAAAGCATTATGCTATCTCTACAATGGGGATTTCTTAAACTGTCTTTTAACTGCTGGTTATGTCATCTTTAATGAAATGGTTATGCTTGAAATAATTTTCTTTTGGGAATGTTTGTGACTTTCTGTAGATACAGAAGTTGCTCTGACTTGCTGAGGGTGCTTAAAAAAAAGGAAAAAGAAAAGAAGAAGAGGAAAAAAAAAAAAAAAAGCCAGAGTTGTGAACCACAAATTAGGCAAGGCAGATGCTACAATAGTAAATGCTGTTTATCTTGTTAAGTTTTATGGTGTGATGACACAGTAAGTCTCAGAGAAATGAACTGCTTCCTCACAAGTACATCATGCATCTCAAATTTAACTTCTAAACTGGCCTTGGTCTATTGTTTGTTAATGCTAGTGCATGGTACAAGGAGTAAAAATAAAAATAAAAATAATTTTAAAAAATCATTAAAATCTACCAAAATTACTCCTTCAGGAAGTGTGGTGAATGTATATTCTTTCAGTTAGTAGCATAGAAAACTAATCTTATAAAACCTTAAATATCGGGTATTTTGCGAAATGAACTTTGGCTGTAGATTCACGTAAAACTTTCTCTAAGGTTCATTTATCTAAGGCTGTAGTTTGAAGGTTTGTTCTCTGTGTTTCTGGGCAGACATCTGGAACCATCTGGAACCAGGAGGGTAACCTGCTTTTGAATTTTCAGAGGAATTGATTAGTTTGATTCACTCGTATAATCCATCAAAAATAAGCCTTTTGGGCTCGCGGGTAGCGAGGGGTGGCCGGGAGGGTTTTTGGGCGAGCTGGTGAGGGTGGCGAGAGGGAGCTCGGCTGCTGCTTTCTGTTGCTGGCACGGCCGGAGCTTGTCCTGCAGCCACGGGTCGGGACTAGGTCTCCTGTCGGTACTTCTTCAGCAGCTCAGGGTGAGCAACGCCAGCTGTCTCCTCAGGCAACCAGTTCTAGCAACTTGTTACCCTCCTTTTAAAAAGCTTTTTCTTTTTTTGGTATTGTTTAGACTGAGTCTTTGCTGCTGCAAAAAGAAGATGCACAACTGTTCTTTTGTAGAGCCTGGATAACCCATATGCCTCTGCCACCTGGGACACTCTGGTAGCGGTTTGAAGACTGTAAGTCTCGTCTTTAGGCTAAAGAACCACTTCCTCTGGTCTTGCAGGATTGTTTTATACCTCTAGCAGTTCTCCTTGCTCTCCTTCCGCATCTTCCCGCGCGCTAGGTGTTTGCAGCGTGGTGCCTAACGCTGAGCACAGCCCTGCGTCAGGAGGGAGGATTGCTTCCCGTGCTGCGCGGGCTCTGCCCCGTTCACGCACTCGCTTTTCCCGCAGCCGCATCGCGACTTATCTTCCGTTTGTAATTCTCTGCAGCTCTCGGGTTCTTTTGACATCAGAGGAAAAATGGTAAAGGAAGAGGAAAATGATGATAACAGAACAGTTTAAAGGTCAACTAAATGCAAACATGGTATGATGAGAACATAATAAGCATCAACGACTTTAGGACTTCTCTTCCTGAAGGCTTTGAGGTGCTTTTTGTAAACAATGGAGAGCTGGCCATTTCTAAAATAAGATACAAAAAGAAGAGCCAGAAATTTTAGGAGTAGAAGTTAATAGCCTATTTCTTTTGTAATGTTGTAAGGTGTAATTAAAACCTGCTGCCAGAATGAAAGTATAATTGCCAATGTGAATTGTTATACCAAGGAGACCTACAGTAAGGGAAAGTATCAGGCATTTGGTGACAGTTTGGAGCTCCCAACTCTGTATTTCCAGATTCCTACTGCTTTTACAGTCAGAGTTGTTACACCATAAACGTGGAAAAAGAAGGAAAAAAACCTTCCTAAATTATCACACAAGGTACAGTTAAAACAACCTCTTGAAACGGTATAAGTAGAGAAATGCTACCATCAGTTTCATTTGTAAGTCTTAATTTTAGCTTGCAAATACTTGTACACATGCTTTTTAATAAAACTGCCTTTTGCTTTGAGCTTTCCATAATTAAGGATGGCATTGATATGCAGGCTGGATTACGTTAAGTTGTAGTGATACAAATATATGAAGAAACCCAGCTGTTGTGCAGTTGTGCTTCTATTCCAGGCAGAAGTGCAGAGCTGAAATGGGGGAGAATGAGCCCTCTCAGTGGGTTACTTCAGGGTGCTTTTAAGGATGTCTTTTGTGAAAGTTGGTGCAGGCTGGTAGGGCAGGCGAGACTTTATTTGCGTGTCTTTAAGCCAAGCCGACAGGAGGGGTACAGATGTGTTCTCTTAGCTTACTTGCTCTGTCTGCACCTTCTAGGAGGCCCGCTGATGAGAGAGGCTGGGAGAAGTGCTGCCCATTTCACCTCCTAACACAGGAAGGAGGGAGCGGCACAGAAAGCGTCGTGGCAGGCACGGCGTTTGCCCTCTTGCAAATGCCGTGTTGGAAACATAAAACTTGTGTTTTATCCTGCAAACTAAGAGGCTGGTAATGAGATTTTACCTAAGTACTTCTGGGAGTTCCCCAATGGTAATCTCCTAATTAATTCCACGTTGTAGAGGGCTGCTGTCAGCCACTCACCCCATTTAATTGTTGCTGGGGCCATCTGCGATAGGCGCAGGTGGAGGAGAGCAGGAGCACCCTGCGGCGCGGGCTCTGGTCCGCTACGTGCCGAGGTGGCTCCGTGAGCAGGAGGGGACAGATGGGTGGGGATGTGCTGGCCTTGGGAGACGCTCTTGTGATCTGCTCATATTCCGGTTCTTCAGCACGTGGACCTTCTGTTGATCAATTAGGGGCTCCTTGTATTTGCTAAATTGTTACAGGATTAATTATTATAACCTACTGTAGTCACCAGGTTATGTGAGGAGAAAGCTGGAAAAAAAAAGCCAATCAGGAAAAATTTTATTTCTGGCACACAAATCTGACATGTGTATTACTTGATATTTGTGTCCCAGTATCAAAACAAGCCGGTGGATGCATAGAGTTGTAATGCATTTAGAGAGGAGGAAAGGACTGCAAATTAATGAGTCTCTTTAAGCCTTGGCTGTTCTGCAGTCACTCCTTGCATCCTTCTGCCCATCCTGTCCTCTAGCAAAGAGTGTAGGAAGATTGAGAGGCCAGAGCAAAGCATGGGTACCGAATCGGGGTGTTCTGTGCCTCAGGACCCCAGGAGAAACCTTTGCTGGGAGGAGAGGGTGAAACGCCCCCAGTAACTGTGCAGCCCCCCTTGCTCGGGGTTCCTGAGCCCGCGCCAACACACGCCGTATTTCACGTGATCTCGTGCAACACCTCCTCAGCAGCCAGACAGAGCTCTGGGCTCCTAGGTTTATGGACGTGACGAGATTTTTCTCAGAGCAAAATGATATGAAAAGTGTATCACACGATTATCCTTGGGAAGGGATGCTCTCTAGGTGGGAGCGGTGCAGCGAGTTACTGACCGCTCTCCGCTGTCGCGGGGCAGGACCGGGGCTGCTTGCACGGGGGCAGCTGCGCTTGCCGGTATGAGGAGAGGAGCCCTGCGCTTGGGTCCAGAGCCCTCCTCTCTTCACGAGGATGCCCAGCAGGACAGAGGGTCCTTCTCTCATTCTTCATGCTGTGTTTAGATCTAGCTATACATTAGCAGTGAGTTATTTATGGTACGTTGGCTGCTACAGGACTGACGCAGAAAGGTTCGTTCTGAAGTTATAACCCAAAGTGGCATCAGATTCTTCATTTCATGGAAAGGTGCTTTCTTGAGTACACAGTCATCCTTCAGATACTGAAACGTATGTCTTCAGTGTTAACTTCTTATAAGGCAGAGACATTCACAACTATGAGAGCAGCTATGACTGTTGACAGGTATTGGCTTTACTAGTTCTAGATTCATAGAATCATAGAATCATTAAGGTTGGAAAAGACCTCTAGGATCATCTGGTCCAACCGTCAACCCAACACCTCCATGCTTACTAAACCATGTCCTGAAGCGCCACGTCTACACGTTTTTTGAACTCCTCCAGGATGGTGACTCCACCACCTCTCTGGGCAGCCCCTTCCAATGCTTAACCATCCTTTCAGTAAAGAAATTTTTCCTAATATCCAATCTAAACCTCTCCTGACGCAATTTGAGACCGTTTGCTCTTGTCCTATCGCTAGTTACTTGGGAGAAGAGACCAACACCCACCTCACTACATGTGAAAAAATAATGAAACTTAGTAAGGGGAAACTAAGTAAAGAAAGGAAAGAAGTAAAAATCTGTCTGCCTAGTCAGCTCGGGAGCATTGAATAAACACAAGAGGCCATCAGGTATATACACATGGGATTATTATTTTTTTTTTTCCTGAAGGAAAGGCAGTGTATGTCTGTTGTGTGTGTGGTTGCAGTTGTGAAGGACTGTGATCCAGGGAACACCATTCAGTTCTGCATTTTGATGTTCCTGTGGCTTGGATCGAGCGCTGCAAGAGGAGTCGTGAGGATTTGGTTTAATTTGCTTGTGCCCTAGACCACCTCTGAAGGCACAAGGCAAGGCAGCGGGGCAGCAGGGAAGGAAGATCCATCCACTGTCTCGGCGCGGCATCGTGCACCGGCAGTCACGGCCTCCGGCGGGCGATGGGGTAGGTGTAGTCGTGTCTGCATGGCGTGTCGGAAGTCCCGTTCTCGGGTTCTGGAAGCGCCACGCGCAGCATCGCCTTGGCTGTGCTTGGGTGCTGCTGCTGCGCGCAGTGCAGATGGAGCCCAAATTCACGTGTGCCTTGCTGGTGCCAGCTCTTAAATGCCAAGAATAATATTTTACAGATACAGAGGAGCAGTATGAGGCTTATTAATGCTTGGAAATGTTATCGGCTCTTGTGAGGAGAAAAATATTAACCTTCTGATTAAACTAATAGTATCTAAATTAATTTTAATTTAGTTCTCAACCTTTGTATTTTCCTTCTTGCTATTCTGAAACCTTTTGAAACAAGTCTGTGTAGCTCCTTTGTGCTGCAGGAAGAATTCAAGCCTCTTCGTGCTTGATTTCGCTATGCCTCTGCGAAAGTCCCCTGGATATCACAGCTTTAGTCAGTGTTTCTTCCCTTGTGTTGAAAATGTTTGTTCTTAAATGGTTTCTTTTCAGGGAACACAAGTAATTACCGTCATTGTGTGTTAGTTACTTGTTACTGTAGTTTGTGGAGCTGATGGGTTTAAATTTGTTTGAGGCCTTTTAATCTTTAGACCTTATAACTGCGCGCTACCATAATGATGGTGCTAACACATCCATTAATTTAGCTAATGCTTTACAAAATCGACAATTTTCTCATCTGTTACAGCCATAAATAACTGCTGAAACACACACAAGATGTCACACCCCCACAAAACCTCTTCAGAAGAATAAACATATTTATGTATCCTCTAAGTGCAGTCTGTCTGTTTTCCTGCAGACTTGATGCTGTGCTGAAAATAGATTTTAGAAGCACATGTTTAAATAGTTTCAGAAGCACATGTTTAAAACATAATTAAACTGAGTTTGCATAGAAATTTCTTATCCTTTGCTTGCCTGCACACATGCACACTCACGCTAATTCCTTGACTGTGAAACCGTCTTTGCTTTCGAGTTGATTTAATCCAAGGTCTGATCATTTTTGACTGCTGGGCTTCTATTTTTGCATTTTACAAATTTGTTTTTGTTGACCGCACATTTCCTGTCCCTCTTCTGTCTTACTAGATTAATTTCTGCCACTGTAATCTTTCAGATCTTCTTTGGTTATTCTTTATATCTCTATATTCACTTTTTTCTAAACTAGGTTTATATTCTGTGGAATTGGTAATATTTTAACTTTGCCATCTTAATGCTTCTCATTAGAGGTCTATTATTTTTTTATTTTACCTCTGATTTCTTGGTATGTTTTGAAATTTGCACATGCCCCTTCATTGCAAGTTTTGATGCAGCAAGTGCTGGCGCTTGTGCCCATCCCAGGGACTGCGAAGTGAAAAATCCGGCGAAAGCGGCAAACCTGCGATGGCTGTTCTGCGCTGCTGGCAATCTCCTCTCCGTTACGCGGTTGTCCCGGGGCTGGGCGCCGTGCTGGTGGTGCGCGCCCGGGGCGCTCCCCTGCGCATGCACCCGTGCCGTGTCCTGCTCTGCGGCTGAGGCTCCCGCAGCCCTTCCCCATCGGTGGCACGGCAGCCTGCTTGCAGGAGAGGCGAGATAAGCCCCTTCGTGCAATCCCCGTGTGATCGTAACCCTAATGGTCCAAGGCTTTTAAGTGAGAGATAAGCCTGTAAGGAAGGGCAGCATATCTTTTATTAGTCGGTTGATATAGTCGGAAGGAAAAAGGCAAGCTTTCCCAGCACGCAGGCCTGACCTGAGAAAGGTCCATCTGTCAGCTGATCTAATGGAAACTCTTCCCAAGCCTCATTACGATAAGCTTTTTGGGAGCAAAACCAATTGACAAGAATCTCTTTTTGGGTATCTCTGGGCAGCTGCTTCATTCTCACTAAATAAGGTTATATATGTGATGAGGAACTGCTTTTAAGGTTTTAAAATCGATTGGCAGACCTAAGTCGGTAATCAAACACTAGTGCTTGCTAGTCCTGTGTCTCGTAATCCTCCCTGGGGGCGGTGGGTCAGGGTGCCTGGGTGGTGGCCGCTGGCTGGGACCATCGGTGACACCGTTCACAGGGCAGTAAGTACCCTGTCTTTTCTTCCTGTCCTATCTAACAAGCAAACGTATGCTGGAAGGTGACACAAATTAAATTGCAGCTCAGCACTGAATCCTTTTAAGGACTCCAGTACATCAAAGCAGCATGGTTGCACGCGGTGGAGGCACTCATTTGAACTGGCTGCCCTTACGCTGGAGAGAAGGAGGTGCCTCGGGACGTGCCTTTCCCTCTCCGGCAACTGGAGGAAGGCTTTCTCAACCTTTGATGGGTAAATTTAAATTACAGTAATCCCAGCCAACTTTATTTTCCTGTCTAATATTAGTAAGATCTAAATATCACTGTCTGATCCCCCAATAAGTCTTGGATTTTTTTTTTTTTTTTTGCCAGTAGAAAGCTTGTATCTTTGTGCATGCTGGAACTGATAGTCAATTGTATTCTGAAAACCCAGACTCCGCAGGTGGTGCGGGAAGGCCCTTTCCCTGCTCAGATATGCAATGGGAAAGGGAGAGAGGGTGTAAATCTCCAAGTTTTTAATTTAGGAGGCAGTTCAGTACTTTCTTCCAGCCTCAGGAGAGGGTGGTCCATGTTACTCTATTCTGAAATGTTAATCCTGGTTACATTTGGGTACAGAAAATTTGTGCAAATCGGAGGCATAATTTCACGCTTAACTTGTTTCAGTGGAGTACTGGAAGATGTTTTGTCATAAATGCAGACTTTTTTTTTTTTAAAAAAAAGATGTTGCTCTTCTAATATCAAAACGAGGAAGGTTCTAGAGCTTGAGAAAGGAATCTTTGTCTTCCCAAAATTCATCATCTGTTAAACGTAGGCAAGAGTCCAGAGCAGACATATTTTCCATGGCTGCTATTCAGCCATTTTTGTGGCTAATGTTAAACTTCAAATTCTCATCTTTATTTTAGAAATAAATTAGAGTTAAGGGATGGTTTTGTACAGTGGGTAGTTGTGCTAAAGTAGCAAAGTGGGCATTTACTAAGTTCACGGCAAGTGCTTGTACATGCTGTATCTCAATAAGTGATTACAGTGGTAACGGTGCTAATATTTTGGTACAGGTCAAGTGCTACGGGGAGTTCAAAGACCTCGCTCCCCAGTGTCTGGATCTCTCAGGTCTAAGCGTTTCTCTCTGAGGTGTAGGATGAGAACTGTTTCTCCCTATGTCCCATTACATTGTCCCTCTCGAGCAGTTTGTCCATGGGGCATCGCTCCTCTGAGGGGAGGGATGAGTTTGGTGCAAACTCGGGTGGAATTTAGCAGCTGATTTTTTTTGTTTTTTTTTCCCTCTACCTGAAACTCATGCGAATAGTATCCCCTGCCCCATTTTTAGAGGAGGAGACATTTCCAGCCTGGCCACGGTAGATGAAGCTCAGTGTGGTGGTATGTCCGTGCCTGCGCGACCTCCAGGCAGATTACCGCAGCGTGCTTCGTCTGGCACGTCACCTGCCTTTGCTCTTTTCAATGACTGCGTTGGTCAGAATGAGTGGACACGTTCTAAGTGGGACAGTTGGCGTATTGCAATAAAAAGGAGAATAAATAAAGGCGAAAGCAATTAGGTAAGCCTGCTCTCTCACTGAGAGCTTCCTTCTTTTTTGCTGCCTTTGCTGTTGGCTGCGGGGCTGTGCTGCCAGCCTTGCTGGCAGTAGATAAACTGCTTGTGGATTCATTTAAATGAAAAACTACAACGTTCCTGACTCTCAGTAACGTCCTGATGCTACTTTGCTCTTCCGGCAAAGGAAGAGGGGGTAAAATGCAAGCTAATTTTAGAATTACCGTGTTTTTAATGTGAGTGCATTCACCCTAGCCATTACTTAGTGTAATGAATTTCCTGACTTTGTTGTGCAGGTTTAGTGCAGATGCCAGAAGAACAATTAATATGCGGCAGGAATTGGGAGAAAGTGACTCTTCTCAGGTTAAAAAACATGGTTCTCAACAAAATTTCATATAGGTTCAGCTGGGAAATAGTGACAAGACAAACACTGCCTAATTTAATTATATGAAATTTTTTTTTTCATTTTACGGTTCTGGTTTTCCATTGAAATATGTTGCAAGCTGGAAGACAGATTAGCTATGATATTGTCCTAATTTCATTGGAGCTGTTTCTCTTACGGTTCTTCTGAGTTCCATTGCTCAAGCAAGCTTCTTTCTCAGTGTTTGTAGTTAAACAAGGAACCTTGGTACGGTTACAGCTATGTATTTGTAGTTGTGCTATTTTCTCCTCCAGGAACACCTTTTGGGAAAGATTATATTCCATAGAAAACAAAGCTTTCAATATAAACCATAGAAAAATGTAATATATATCTGTAATAGAAGTGTGTTATTAATGACAAATTAGTTTTTAAATGGTTTTATGCAATTTTTTTCTTTTAACAGCTCTTGAGTTAAATAAAAAGAATGTGCCCATAAAGTACAGTTTATGATATAGTGAGCTCTCCTTAAAAATACAGTATTGATCATCCCTGGTATCCTGTATACGTGGGATCAGCCTGACTGAATTTGTCTTAGATAAAGTCTCTTTTTGTTTTTTTCCCCGTAATCTATTTCAGCAATTAGAAATGCATGAAGAGCTTTAATTAAACCACCCGGTGTTTGCATGTAGGAGGCAGTTTCTTGGAAGAACGATTGGTTTTGTGTATGAAGGAATGATTGGCTCTGTCCGCAGAGTGGTACCATAGTGGTCTCAGCAGCCGCAGCAGTGAAGCAGGGCAGCTGGCTTGCCATAGTCTGGGCGGAAGGTACCGTGCGTCCAGGGCGTTTTCTCATTGACTGGGAGAGCAAAAAACTTCTGTTTTAAATTCTAAAACAGATGCCATCTTGAAAAAATATTAAATTAGAAAAAAAAAATTGTGACAGTAAATCTAAATATATTTTATAAAAGCTAAGTTACACATTCATATATATATATATATATATATATGTATGATGCCTTTTAACATCTTACAGCTTAACCTGATAAAAGCAGTGTGTGCACTCTCCTGAAATAGTAAAAGAATTATTTCTGGAATTACCCAGTACACTTCTGGTCTTCTAGCGACTTTAAAGGGAATACTGTCTGCTTTACAGAAGGCGATTCTGTCCCCTCCAGGTACCTCTGTTAGAGTGATTTGTCCTAAATTGCCATTATGATGGGATTTGTTCTTGGCGTCCCTGTCCCTTAAAGATGCATGTTTTATGTTTTAACTTTCTCTTGATACCCTTAGCGCGCCCGTATACGTATGTAGCGTGTGTGTGTGCAATGTATGTACGGGTGTCACCGTAGATTTGCAGTTCTGATATTTTTCAGGTGGCGCTTCAGTATCTCCTTTTTCTCTCATTCTGTGGTCAGCATCTTTTGCATGGGATGACTGAAAACTAGTTACGGTAATGCTTCAGAATCAGTTAGCGTCATCCAGCTTTGATTGCTGTCGTCTCGCAGTCAGGTGCATCAGTTCCTTTCATTCCTGATGCCGGGTGTTGCTCGGTGATCACGGCGAAGGACTGCGGAAAAACCTGCCGCTCCCGCTCTTTCATTCACGGCAAGTGGATGGCACTTCCCTGTTTCTTCATCGAGCAGTCCAGCTAATTCATTCTAGGCAGCAATCGTGTAAATGTGTGAAATTGGTATTTTAGGAAATGTCAAACTAAGTAGGAGTTATGTAAACAGCATAGTGTCGTTCATTGATTTGGTGCGGCTAATAGAGATTTTATACTGAATGCGGTATGTATGGGGACTGTGATTTGCATACAGTAAATGGGACTAATGGAGAGATTGAGAGACTTTTTTTTTTTTTTAATCTGGTTCTTTTCCTGTCTATAAATTAAAACTTTCTCTACCACAGGCATTTCGTGTGTGCTTCCCATCTAAGTGTAGGTTGCTTTGGGTTTGGAAAGCCAACTTGTAATGGTGTTCAGGTACCAGTTTGAATTTTCCAGTTATTTTGCTGTTAGGAGACTTTCCAGTTTAAGCTCAGATTGCCTATTTTTTCCAGTTATATTTCTTTTTTTTTTTTTTTCTTCCCTCTGCCCCGTGCATCTTCAGGATGTAACCTGTATTGGCTTAACTGTACTTATCACTTTTTGTATAGGCTGGTTGCTTGGCTGGTGTATGTAGCTGGGAAATTATGGATTATGTCTGTCGATGATGGGATGTTACTGTTACGAAAAGGATAACCTGGTCCTTTCTTCATCCGTAGCCAGCTTTTTCTAATAGGATTAAGATGGATGTGTGTGGCCTGAAAGCTGATGTAATAATAAAAAGCAAATAATAAAACCTGCAGAATTTAATGCTTGCATGTTAAAAACGCTCCTGATACGCTACAGATCACCCTGTTGTCCTTTGAGACCAAATCAGATGTCATTTCCTATCAGCTTGGCCCTTAACCTCATTGCTAATTCATGAATGGGAATTGATGGTGATGTTTTTGACTACGGGAATTCTTCAGGAGGTATCCTGATGGTACCACCGTAAATGACGTGTTTTCTCCTCTCCTGCTCAGCACCCCTTTGCTGCGGTGCCGGGGGCTGCGGTGCGGGGCTGCGGTGCCCTGCTCCCCCCTTGTGCTCCTCCCCGTGGGTCTGACAGTCCCCTGTGCCATTTCTGGAGTCGATTACAAATTCTGTAGCTGTTCATATTACAGTCTTTAAATTTTTTTTTTCCCTATTTCTGAATAATAAGCCATGCTAAAATTGTAACACACGGCTATGAATCTATTCTCCTTTTTCCTTGCCTTTAATTAGAAATGAGAGCATTTCTTTCAAGGTTGTTTTCAGTATCTGGCTCTTTTGTATTTTCCTTGCTACTTACAAATCCTGGTGCACGAGCACATTACCTCTCGCTAGGAAGCGGCTAATTAGACTGATGTATAATTTTCACAAAGCATAACCTGGCTGTCGGGGAGAACCGCATGTCCTTGGAGGCTACAGACCCTGTGGAAATTCATGCTTTCCTCTTAGCGTACTGCTTTTGGTGGTGTTCAGCCTCACTTCGGTAGGGAAAAGCAGCAGAGCTCCGGAGGGTGAAAGCAGCGGATCCCCGGCCGATGGAGCAGCATTTATGGTGAGAGGCAGCCTTGGAGAAGGTGGGGACCCGGCGGCTGGCTGCTCAGCGTGTCTCCACAGGGCTCCTGGTGCAGTGGGTGCCCGTTGCCGCTCTCCTCTCGCCAGGAGAAAGGTAGCCAGCTCCTGGCCAACGGACTGGAATGACATGCGAGACTTGGCTTTAACCAGAGAGACTGGAGCGTTCAAAAAAAAAAAAAGCGAGGTTTTTGTCATTTGGGGGCTCTGAAGAATTGCTTCATTTTAGGGGATCGCTGCAAGGAAGATACCTCAGCGTGCAAAAGACGTGTGAATTGACTCTTGATGGTGCTGGGCAATGGGGTTTCCTCCGAGGGACGGGAGCTGGCCCTCGCGCTTGGGGTGCGGTGCATGGATTTTCAGTGTGAAGGTGTCGGGAAGTGACAACGGTTGCCAGCCCTTTCCAGCAGAGAGATCAGAGGGGTGGGAAGGTCCCGCTTCTGCAGGCGTAACCCCTCGTCGGTGGCCGAAACAACGTGTACCTGCCCACCGCCTGTCACCCCCTCGCTACGTGCACATACAGTTGTTTCCCCCAGGGCTTTTTCCTGGATACTTTTCTCTCGCGTACTTAATTTACTCTCTTATTAACAGTGTGGTTTGCTTGAGGAGGTATCCTTTACTGAATGACTTTGCAAACGAACAAAAATAGCTGTCAGTTGCTCTGTGTATATGGACACAGTCACTGACCACAACTTCACAGGTATGTATGTGTTTTATTATTTATTATTTGATAGCTATTTTCTCAGTTATGGGGTGGAAGTCTAGAAATGACCAGCTTGAGTCTAAAATTCAAAAGATATCACTTGCTAGACCAGTGTGATTTACTGTCTGTGGGAACTGGCAGTCTTCCCTTTTTCTTTTATGTAAATCATGAGTTGCAGTAATTTCTGACACGACAGTACAGGACTTATTACAGCCTCCACAAGTTAGAGAGTTTAAACTAGTCATAGAAAGAAGATTTATTACCAAGCAGATGCCATGATTTAGGTCAACAGGCCTAGACAGGGAAGGGTTTTTCTTGATAATGTAAAACTTTTCAGCAGCTTTTCTTATAAGGGAAATTGAACTATGATTCTTTCGGGTGAAGAAAAATGTCTTTTTTGCATTTAATTTTCATTACACTTAATAAAGCACAACATTTGTTAAAAGGGTGTATCAGTTTTTACAATCATATCAAATTTAGCTGTCCTCTTTGCAACAGTTAAATACTTCATTAGAACTGTTTTTCCTGTAGAAAACCATTCCATAAGTGGAACATAGCAATAATTAGTACGAAAATGCACATTTTAAGATGCCGCATGCTTGCAGAGATGCAGATCTTAGACAGGCTTCACTGCCTGGGTGCTGCTGTTACCAAAAAGGACCTGGCCGTGCACGGTCTTTTCTTTATAAAAGATGGTGATTTTAAATGGGAACGTCACAAGCTGCCGTTTGTTCGGTTTTGAATCTCTTTGCCGAGGTAGGATTCGCCTGTCCTAACCTTCCTCCAGCATGGCAGGTTGCATGTCCGGGCGTGCAGCTTCCCCGTGGGGGTCCCTGGGGGGGTCCCCCAGGGACGGGTCCCTCTGTGCCGCCCCGCAGCGCCTGGCGACCCTCAGTAGTAGAAAAATCCTGCATATGCCCATTCCCATCTGCAAATGGATTGCCCCTGGCTAGCGAGGAGTATGAATTTTTCAAGGAGAAAAGAGATTTCTGAAGCAAGCAACTTAAGGCTTGTTCACAAGGCAGTGGCTCTTCAGAAGGAAGCTCCTTCCTTTTTTCTTTCACTGAAATAATGTTTTCTGCGCTAGACCAAAGTACGTACTTCAATCACTTGTGCACAGAGACTACGTACAGTACGAAGTACTGCTGAAATGTGACAGAATTAGCCATCAGGCCTTGTATCAAATACCAATTAGGGTAATGTACGATGCTCTGCGGGCTCACAGTGTGTCGATTCAAGCGGCGGTTGTCCTGAAAGCAATTAATCCCGGTGTTCATAACCACATGGACGTCGAATCACTCTTCCTCCGATGTGCCTTAGGGCTGCTGTTGATGGCCGCAGGCAGACGCGCAGGAGGGCTCTGAAGGAAGGGGGATTTGGGGACGTGGAGGAGGAAACCTGCTGCCCTGTGGTCCCCGTGGCCCTGGGGATGTCCCGCAGGCATCAGAGGCTCTCCTGCCTGTTTCCCTTTTCCCCAACCCTCCGATATCTGGGGTACTCTGCCTCTGGGAATCCTCAGCACCTTCCTGCTTATGACTGAATGTGGGGTGGCAGATTTTGCCGTTGGTTGGAGGTAGGGAGGGAGAAGGATGCTGTTTTCAGCCCTCCTGCTTCCCCTGTGGAGCCGAGCGGGCGGACGGTGGCAGCCCCCCAGCCTGGGCAGGGGACTGGGGGACTTATTTGCAAAACTTATCACAAAACAAGTAAGAAAATTCAATAAATGTTTTTCTCTCCAAACTTTTGACTTGTTTAAGTATAGCATGGTAGGCTAAAAACATGGAGTTGTTCAGCCCTGCAGGAAGAAAGCACAGAGCAACCACAAAGAATCTTTTAGTAAAGATTTACTGAAGGTATGTGTAAATAAATTCAGGCAGCTATTAGACATTGCCTTCTTCATAAACGTGGAAAAAGCAAACCTGTTAATGAAAGCAGATAAAATGCTGAGATAGAAAAACTATATGTCAGTAGTGGCTTGACTTTATAAGACACTTTAAAATACCAGAATGCCAGCCAAGGGGGTCAGGGAAGGTTTAAAAAATAAAAATAAATGAAATACCTCTTACCTTCACTCCACTCAATTCCTGTCTGCTTAATTTTGTTTTGCAGAAGTCTGGTTTGACTGTCACTGTTAATCTTCCATTTGTTACTCTACCTCTTACTTCAATACTTTTGGCTTTGTTTGTAACGGTGATTTTTTCAGAATAAAGACCTACTACTGCTGCAGCAAAAAATGGCACAGGCTTATCTACACAAACTTGGTCGACCAAGATCTGTACAGGCCGGTAGAACTGCAGGTGGTAGTTACACGGTATGTAGGTAAGGCCGTTAGGGCAGTATAAAATATGTTTATACAGAGTCCCCATGGTGGGCAGGAGGGCAGCGGGAGCACGTGAAGGACCCTCCGAGCAAGGGAGTCTCTTGCTGAGCAGCAGGAACTTCTGCAATGTGGCCCAAAATGCGTGGCAGGCCCATCCGCAGTCTCTTCACTTGCCATCGGCTTTTGCTTGCTTAGCACTTAGCATCAGTTAGATATTTCCATTACATTTAAATTGATATACTAATACATCTTTCCTGGGTTATTGCTCATTTAGAATTATTTTCAGAGAGGTAACTCGTATCTCATTGTATGTGCAAGCCCGGGAGTCATTTAGAAACCGCAGCCATAAAGGTGATGGATGAGCAGGTGATTCACGCGCATCCCATCCTTGCCTCCTCGTCCCTCCCTGCTCCGGCCGGCTGGGGAGAAGACAGCATCGCTCCTCCTGGGAGCTGCTGCCCCGTGCCCAGGAGCCTGCTGACCACCGGGACAAGGGACGTGGGTGGCAGAGGGCAGCGTCGCTGCTGTCGGTGCACGGCTGCTGTGTCCGGGCGCTGCTGGCTTAGGGAGCGATGGGCTGCTCCGGAGTGCCCATCCGAACAGATGCTTCCCCTGTGAATCCTCTCCTCTTCTTGGATTTTTGTCTGGGATATTTTTTCCTACAACGGAGGAGGCAAATGAGTAGGCTGAACCTTGCTGCTGTGCTTTGCTGATCTTGAAGGCTCGTTCTAAGTTTCTGTAAGACGTATTTCAATTCGAAATTGCCAGTTTTTCTGTCTTGGCTTTATGCATCTTTGGTTTTATCTTTGTGTATGAACCCACAAAGTAGAAAAAATTATCTAGAAGTTTTGGATTAATAGAAACATAACCACCGCCTGTTTCTAACACCAGAAAAGCAGGTGCATCGGTGCCGTTGATGCCCTCTGTACTGCACGCGCGTTCCCCAAGCGCCCTGGGCAGGACGCGAGGCGAAGGCTCCCTTGCAGGCTGCCGCTTCCCGGCGCTGCCTGCGAAGCCTGGCGCTGCGGGGAGCCCGCTTGCCGGCGGGCAGCGCGTGTGGGCAGGAGAAGGAGGCCTTGAAGACCTCCGTCGCTCCTCGTTAATCTGTCCCCGTCCTGACGCACGTGCACGCTGTGCGTAACGCCCGCTCAGGGCTTTCCCTCGGCCTTCGCTTCGGACGTTACTCGCGAGTACGTGAGACGGTCGTACCCGGGACTTTGAGCAGAGAGCTGCTGGCGTGAGCTTGCGAAAGAGTCCCCAGGTCACAAGCGGACACAGCTGCTTCACTCTCACCCTTCACTTCTTTTTAATTTCCCTCTTTACTAGATTTTTTGGCTCTCTGCATGGTGAGTACCTTCCACTTTTGTCTTCCCGGAGCTGTTCCTAAGAAAAGCTGATCCCTGCTCTTTCCTCTGATGGCCGCACTGCCCGTTTGCACTTATAACCAGGAGTCGGGGAAGGCAGGGTAGAGCCTGGGAGGAGTTTTGCCTTTGCTGTTGCAATCGTGACGGGACGGTGCTGCGGGCGCCCTGCGGGCGGCTGGCCGCTGCAGCCCGGGAGGGGACGAGCCCCGATGCAGCCCGGGGCTGAGCTCCTGCGGGGCGGCAGCCGCCGAGGCAGCATCTCGGGTGGCCTGCGGGTAGGAGGGAAGGACGATTGCTGGTGAAACAGAATTACGATGAAACCATTTGACAACATAATTGCGAGTAACGTATTTACAGTTTCTTCTTTCAGGGCTGATAATATAACCATTGCGATTTTTCAGAGGCTAAGGTTTCGCAACGCCTTTCCTCAGCCTGCTGAAAGACTTTTTCAGAGATTGAGAGATTACCTAATGTCAGGGCTTTCACATTGCGTCATTCTCTAGTTTGTCTTGAATTAATTTATAGTGGAAAGTTAAAGCAATACCTGGAGATGCTGTATTTCTTGTGAAAAAGATGTAAGCCTTTCATTGTCACATTTGTAAAGATATTGTTTATTAACTGATTAGATATTTGGAAGGGGATGGACTAGAATGGATAATGGTTTTTATCCTCTCAAAAACCGTTTGACTCTTCAGCCCAGTATCTGTGGCTTCTTAACTTTGTATTACAGCTGATTTGCTAGAAAGAACACTTACGGTTCTGAACTGCATTGAACTAGTATGATATTTAATTAGACCTTGAATTTTTATCAAAATCTAGTAATAGCTATGACTGCAGCGTAAACAAGGTTTAGTAACTCTGGAGACCTTTTAACTTTAGAAGATTGCATCGTGTGGTCATTTACTGTCCGTAGGTTTCTTATGAATTTATGAAGAATGTTCATGAGACTTGATAGATTTTTTGAGAAGATGCCTCCTTTCTTAGAAATGGCAGCCAGCATCTATAAGTAGACTTCACATTCCTCCTAAATGATTTCCCCCCCCCAATCTGATGTTGACTTTATTCTCTCACTCCAGACCTCCTCGTCCCTCTTTAGGCTTTCTGCCTTGAGGCTATCGGTAGCAGAGTCAACGTAGGCTGGTATGTCTCTACACAACATGTGTAGCAGAAATGTTAACAAAAAGTATATTTATGACAGAAGTTACAATGAGTTCTGATGCTTTTAGTATTGGAAAGCAACGTTCATTTTTTTCAGAATCATGGAACTCTTATGCTGAGAAATACAGTGAAGTAAATGATCTGTTTAATGATGTTTATGACAACTTTACAGGATTTATCGCT
The DNA here is from genome assembly GCF_034638445.1 of Ciconia boyciana. Lineage (NCBI taxonomy): Eukaryota > Metazoa > Chordata > Aves > Ciconiiformes > Ciconiidae > Ciconia > Ciconia boyciana. The sequence continues at coordinate 1,747,334 of NC_132943.1, read as the reverse complement.
ACCGTATAATTAAAACTAGAATCCTTTATGTTCTGGATTAAGATAAGTCTGTGTATAGTTCTGAGCAGCAGAGATGCATCACGTAAATGGCAAAGGACCGTGAATTGATCCTTTAGTTTATTGGATTCTGTATGGAGTTTATGGCAACAAATTATTTGGCATAAAATATCAGGATTATATTGAGATTCATGTATCAACTGTGGAGATGCAACCGAGAGAGAATTATTTTTCAGGATTCAGGTTTAAAAAACCAAACCAGACAAACAAAAACCCCCAAAACCCCAGCCTCCTGTGTAGCGGGCTGGTAAAAGGTTACTGCGATTCAGATAGCGATGCACACAGAAATATAAAATAGCGGTGATGGAGGTTATGATGTATCGCACCGGGTCAGGACTACTCCTGGTGCCTGTGAAATTGGACGCGTGTTTTGCGTGATGGAGCAGGAACGTTCCTTAGCTTCAGTGTGCTTTTCTTTCTGAAGTCAGGGTGAAGGTTGCGATGGCTTTTCCTGAATTTTGGATAAATGCTGCTGCGTATCGCCGTTGCTGGCAGCACCAGCTATTAATTGGTTGCTCAAGTAAAACCATTGGAAAGATAGAGTTGTTACCTTCAGCTTCCTTCTTTAAAGGAAAAATGAAATAAGATAAAATAAGCAATAAAAATAATGCTTTGAATTGTAACATTGTTCACGGCATTTAATGGCAAACTAGAATGAAATCCCAGAACTGGATTTCGTACGGGAGACTGGAGGTTTTCCACGTGTGCAGTGGTTGCTGCACGGACCATCTCCAGCGCAGCTCCTGCTAGCAGGGATTCGCTGTGTTCCGCTTTGTAACCATCGAGCAGTGTGGCGTGGCCTAGGACAGCTGCTTATGTCACCTTTTTCCCCTGAATATTGTTTAGCAGTAGGAAAAAACCCAAGGTAGTTACTCAATACCGTATGACAACTTTTTGTTATAAAAAACCAAACCCAAAATCTAGTGCTCTGTCACATTCATGATGAGTTACCGATTGCAGTTGAAAACCTGCAGTTCTCCTGTGTGAAACTATACCCAAAGTGTTTTTTCAGTAATACCAAATCATTGTTATTTAGAAAATAAGACTGTATACCCTGTATAGATAAACTTGATAGGGAGGTACAAACCGCTGTTGTGTGTTAAACAATGGGGTTTCGGTCTTCTTCTGACTTAGTCCTTTGGACGTCACTTCTGCCTGCGTCCCGAGGCTGCTCTGGCCAGCACAGTGGTACAGTGGAGGTGGAGGATTTCTCGCTGTCTTTCCTTATTACAGACTCCATCTCTCCAGTTCCAGCTGGGCCGTCGTTTCTTTTCCAGTTAAACCGCAGTTTGTTGACAGTTGTCCCTGAGCCCTTGGGCGAGCGGCCCCGTTAAGACTGCAGACCCCTTCCGTGTGAAAATGCAGCATGTCTGAGGTCCGCGGCCAGGCTCCTGGTTTTCCCGAGAAGCGCGGGGCCGGTGGCCGGGGCCGGCAGGCTGCGGGAGGAGAAAGCCCCTGGAATTTGCACGGAGGTGTTAAACTGCGCGTAACACAGCTACGGCACCTCCTCGCTGGACCGAGGGGACGCTTGCAGTCACGTTTCATCCCGGTGGGTGAAATCCCCTGGGGCAGCGCAGCGAGGCTGAGCTCAGGGTACAGTACGAAGTTCGGAGCATCTCCCTGCGTGTACGGCTCTGTACTCCGCCGGCTTGCATAGCTAAAGATAGCGTGCAGCGTCAGAGAGGCCCGACCACAGGTTTTTATAAGATTCCTTTGAGAATGAGCAATCAAGAATGATTGATTTTGTGCCTCATATTAATATTGTAGCAAAATACAAATCGGTGATCGTTGGGAACCACGTAATGCGTAACCTGTGTCAGAAGGACCAGGCGCCCGAGCTGATGGAGGCGGCAGCCGGGCAGCAGCCAGCTCTGCCTGCTGTCCAGGTCCCAGCTCTGTACTACCTCTTTCATTTAGGTATTCCTGTTTCAATCAAAAGTTCTTTTGTGAAATACATTTTTCAAATTTTTCATCATGAGTAGAGACAAATTACCATTTACAGAGATACATTTACCAGTAAGCCATGCACAGTTTATCTTCTACGTGTTCTGTGTATGGGGATGTCCGAGAAGACTCTGTGTGTCATGCAGATGGTAATTGCATGTGGCTTACACCCCTTTAGCTACTGTCTTCCCTGTCTCTATACTGAGATTAATTTTATCCTCATCTAGTTGTTTTTATCTTTCCAAACGGCAATCACGTAATTATTTCCTCAGTTTCTTTCTTGGGAATTCTTCCTTTTGATTTGCTTATGATCCTGGCAGCTGCAGAAGGAGCGAGATTTGGGCTGACATCAGACCCTTAATAAAAAGAGAGTTGTCTGCTCTGTTCAAGAAGGTGCAATCGGCTCTCTCGGGCTGCGCGTACATGGGATGGTTCCTCCCTGCAGAGGAGAACCACGTAACCCCGTGGTCGGGGGGGTACCACATCCCTACGGAGCAAGATTTCAGATTTCAGAGGGCGGCTCGCAGCCCGTGCAGCAAACTGGTAGTTTTGAAGCTCTCCAGTCTGATCATTGCTGTTTGGGGGAAAACGAGGTTTTTATCTGTAGTGCAAAAGTATAAAGTGGTATTTCTGAGTTCTTCTTTTAGAAATTTCAACCGATTAATAATATATGAATAAGGTTGGAATAACTTACTGACTAGACAGTTTCCGAAACAGGAAAATGCTTTTTGATGCCGCGGGTATTTCTCATTTTTTGCAGTGCCTATTGATCACGTTTGTACACGGTACCCACAGAACGCCCTCACCTTTCAAAGCATTTGCAGCGTGCTTGGTGGTGAAACCAAAAAGCTGTGGGTTTCTGCTCATCAGCATCGCTGCTGCTCACGCGTCGCCGAGGGGGCTGGAGGTACCGCTGGGACGTTGCTGCGGACAGCAGTCCTTCTCCTCGCCGTGTCTGGTGGGACGAGCCGACGGCTGGGCCGTGCTCTGCATCCAGGGGCACCAAAGAGACCAGCAGGTTTTTGGGACGTTCCCATCCGAGCTCAGCCCGGTAGGTGGGACGCGGATGGGTGCGCAGGGGGTGGCCCAGCTCTGGGGGGACGGACCCCGCTGTCCCTGCTCTCTGCGCCTCTCTCTGCAGAACAGCATCGCTATGTTTGCAGCGTTATTTCTGACTCAAACCCGAGTGCAGGTGTTGCTGTCAAAGTATAAGCAAGGAAGATGAAGGTTTGGGCTGAAAAAACAACCAAAAAAAAAAAGGCATGGATGATGAGTCCTTACATCTTCTGAGTGTTGCCGTGCTTATTTGTGCAACAGTCCCTGTGCAGTGCCTGTACTGAATTGTTAAATAAATTGAATGCTTTGAAATCTATTGGGCTTTGCTTTTTTTCCCCTTTCTTTATCTTGAATGTTGTGCTTTCTATTCTCCACTCCACCAAAGACCTCAGCACTTCTAATAAGCCCTTGTGAGGGGGTTGTTTTCATTTCCAAAGGAGGCCTATCTCCGCTGACAGATGATGAAAAATGTCTGCAGGCAGAATGCTGGAAAAATAGCATTTTTATTCTTTGTGGGCATGCTTCATGTCAGTTCCATTATCCCCGCGTGCACCAAGATGGCCATTGAAGAGATGAGCTGTTAATTCTTGTGCTTGGAGGTAAAGCTATTTTTGATAGATGTATTTTTTAAAAAAAAAAACACACTTCAAAAATATTTGAAATCCACTTCAGTAAGTTAACAAGCAAAACTGCTGAATCACTACTCCTTCTTAGTTGCAACTATTAAGGAGAGCTAACTGAAGCACCGTGAGGCGCATGCAGATGCCTCCTTCGAAAAGTATTAAGTGTCTACAGCTCCTTCTGAAATTACACAAGGGCGACAAGGTGTAGAAGTCTGCAGAGAATTGTAGGTTGCTTTGGTTTCAAGATCTTGAAAGATAATCACAGAAGAAGAGTTCTGCTGCACATTCAAGCAGCCTCGTTCGCTTTGCTAGAAGCGTATGAATTTACGCCCTTGAAGGACAAAAGCTTTTCTTTTTTTTTTCTGGTGCTTGATTCAAACCAAGCTTGATTTCACTGAGTGAAACCACTGGTTCAGAAAAGGCAGGCAAGGATGATTTCAGGTACTGTTTGGCCTCTCTGTGGGGAGAGACTAAATTAAATAATTCTACGGCTTGGAAAAACGGTGGGCAGAGAAGGATAAACTGAGGATTTGTAAAGGCATAAATAGGCAGGGAAGGTTGATTAGGGATTCACTGTGTCTCCCAAGGTAAAAACCAATGAAAATGTGAGATGGCAAATCCAAAGCAAATAAAAAGGGACACTTTTTTGCCAACAGTGCTCAGTTAAGTCAGGCAGTTCATTGTCAAAAAGATAAATAGATTTAAAAAGGGACAATGCAAGCTGATGGCGATCTGTTGAACACAGCGATCTGGGTACAGCCCCCACCTCCGCAAAGGGAAGGCTCTGGAAGAATTATTGTAAAACCTGTGTCTTATCTTTTCTGCCGTGATCTATCAGTTGCTCCGAGACAGCGTTCTAAGCCAGATAGACCTTCATCCTGATCTGGGAAAGGATTTGTTGTCTTGCGATTTAATGGAAGCCTTTCCCAGATGGACACAAAACAAAGACAGGGTTTTGGGTTTGCTTTACTGAATTATAATAGTAAAAACTGGAAGAGGCCTGAAGACACTTCATCTAAACAGTTCTGCTGTTGATACTGTTTGTTCCTATGTTTTTCATAGTTCTGTTGTAAATTACTTAACAAACAAGGTTTCCTTAATTTGCAGGCTGAATCGTCGGCACAGACTTTGGGTTTGGTCAGTAGACACCTCCTCTGTCTCGTTTATTCTCTGGTTGTAGCTGAGATTTCTCCTTGCTCCGTTCCCCACACATACTTCTAACTTTGTCCACCCGCGCTCAACCCTTAAATATTCTTAAAGAGCATCAGTTCTCCAGTTTTTATGTGTTTAGCTCATGAAAATTCTTCTGTTTCCTCAGGTGTATCAAGGTACGAGTATAAGTCACTAACTTATTTTGTTGCTTGGATTTCATCTAGGTTTCCTTGAAAGGCTGTAAAAACTCTCTCTTCAGAGGTTTCAAAGCAAATATTTAAAAAAACCCCAAACAACAACCCACATATGCTGTGGATGTTTTAAGTCCAGTTAATTGGGCCCTGTGGTGCGGGGAAAGCTTAGGTGACCTTCCGAGATCCGCTTCCATCCCTATTCTTCTCTCATTTTCTTTCTTTCATCTTACATTTAAACAATGACAAGTAGATGGCAATTTCGAGTTCATTAATGTGATTTACAGAGGAGAAGAGGAATCTAGGTCTCTATTTGGTTAAGGTTTTTCACAGTGTAAATTCTTAATATTAGAAGATTGAGCTAATACAATCCTTGTGGAAAGAAGAAATGAGGTGTGTATTTGTCCTATGCACCTGGCAGCAGTAATGGGACTAAAGTGATAGCAGCTACACGCAGCCATCCTTCTCTTTATTTTGTTTACTGTTTAAGATGTGTATATCTATCTATGCGTATAAATACGTGTATATGTGTAATTACATATGTACGTGAAAGTATTTCTCTCCTGCCTTTTTACTGGACCTCTGTGGATCTTGAGCTTGCCCTCATGTGTCAGGATGAACAGTCGTCTTTCAGATCCGCAGAACATATTGCCCAAAACTCATCCATACTGAAAGCAAAAAGGCTTTCTGATGTTAGTACCCAAATTATTTGAGCTACGACTATAAGGAGCTTATTTAAAAAAATTACAAAATTACTGAAATAGTTTCTGTCTTCAAGGCACACGTGACAGAGGATCTGCGATTACTCAAGCACAAGCCATCTTGTACTTTTGCAAGGGTACACCAAGGAGATGCCGTGTAGATAGCGTCAAATCTCAGTGGCTCCTCCAGGTATTGGTTCTGCTCATTCCTCCTCAGCTGAGGTATCTCTGGGTAACGACAGAGCCGTGGAAAACATAACCTTTGCAGTTCTGAAATCTTTCAGTTTCTTCAGCTTTCCCTGGTAGTGGAGTATTCCCTTAAGTATTTCAGATATCTAAAAAATAATTGTTTTGACTTAGCATCATCTCATGTAGCTACTATACGGGAAAGCTACTTAACGAGCTTTGATGGTTGCTGAGGATTAAGACATTATTTGTAAATTCACTAAAATATATTTAGGGCTGTGTCAGAGATACCTTATGAAACATTCATGTTTACAGAGCTGGCAAAAGAACTGTTAATGACGGACTGAGACTCATTTCACTCTGTGAAGGGGAATATGGTCAAGGTAAGTTAGAAATCTTGAAGATGAATTAAAATATGGTATGCTAACTAAGTTCTCATAAAAGTGAATTAATCTGGTATACAAAAAAACATTTTCCCAGTTACTTCAGCCTGTAAATCCTCACTGGTTTTTCATACGTGTTCTCTCTCTCACTGGGGGCTAGTTTTGAACCCTGGGTTGGACGTTTGTTTCCAGGTGCCTGTGCTGCGCGTGGGGATGTCCTGGTTTCAGCTGGGATAGAGTTTAATTTTCTTTATAGTGGCTGGTATGGGGCTGTTTTGGATTTGTGCTGAAAACAGCGTTGATAACCCAGAGATGTTTTAGTTGTTGCTGCACTGGCCAAGGGCTTCTCAGCTCCCCGTGCTCTGCCAGGGGCAGAAGAAGCTGGAGGGGGCACAGCCAGGACAGTTGATCCAAACTGCCCAAAGGGACATTCCACACCATACGGCGTCATGCTCAGTGTATAAAGCTGGGGAAGAAGAAGGAAGGGGGACGTTGGGAGCGATGGCGTTTGTCTTCCCAAGTCACGGTTACGCGTGCTGGAGCCCTGCGTTCCTGGAGATGGCTGAGCACCTGCCTGCCCATGGGAAGCAGTGAAGGAATTCCTTGCTTTGCTTTGCTTGTGCGTGCGGCTTTTGCTTTCCCCATTAAACTGCCTTTATCTCAGCCCACGAGTGTTCTCACTTTTACTCTTCTGATTCTCTCCCCCATCCCACCTTGGGGGAGTGAGCGAGCGGCTGGGTGGGGCTGGGTTGCTGCCTGGGGTTAAACCACGACAGGGGATGCTTCCCAGCTCCCCGAATCCTCGTGCCATCCATGCTGCTGTCTGTCTGATACCCTCTCGCCTCCATCGTCCCCCCATCACAGACACACAGAGGGCCCCCTCTTCCTTTTGGAATTGGGCGAATTTCCTGATTTTGAGGTTTCTAACCTTGAGTGAATCTTATTTACGTTATATAGGCTGTTAGTGCCAAAATATATTAGCGAACTTAACTGGCAGGAGAGGCTCCCTGATGCCCTTGGCCAGCAGGATAACTGGGCTTTCAGTTTGCCGGTCCTCCCGTGCTGCCAGCGGGATCACTTACGCACTGAGATGTGCCGGTGAATGAAAGCCTTGAATAGTGCTTTTTGGGTAAGGTTTCATGCAAAAGAAGTCAAACGCCAACGAGTTCAGGAGGCTATCGCTGTACGTATGGTCAAAACCGCAACCTGTCCCGGTGCTTAGAAGCAACGTGAAGTACAGTGTGAGATGAAATTGCCGGCACCTATGTCCCTGAAGCTCAGGAGGGTATTGTACAGTAAATAGAAACTCGATCAAATCACCGAGGAGTGGTGTGAAAGACCAACACAAGCCCCTAGAGACCCATCAGCAAGGCCAGATCGCAGAATGAGGCAGAAATAGCCAAGGACAGTGAGGCGTGACATTGAAGCATTGTACAAGTGTACCCGCAAGAGGAAAGCCTGATAAGGAGCGAGGTCAGTTTTCCACACAAAGGAAAAGCAAATAGCAGATGAGTCAAAGTTTTTTGTTTCCTGTTTGTTTTTAGTATTCACTAAAACTTTCGACTTACCAGCAGCAGAAGTGCTCCCAAAGTATTTATGGGTCAGCCATGCTAATAAGCTTATTGATAGAGAGCCAGGTAATGTTTATATAGAAAAATTAAATACATCTCTCAGCTTCTTCCACGCTGGCTTGCAGGGTCGTGGCTATCCCCGAGTCCCCCCTCGGGTCCCCGTTACAATTGCAGTTATTTAAAATATGAGCCTGGAGGCGAGTTCAAGTACTTTGAAACGGGACAGTGCTGTCTTTTACCTGTGGTTTGGGCTGGGAAGGGCTGCTCCTGACGGGAACACGCAGCTTTCGGTGGGGTGAATCGGCTCTTTCCATCAGGGAAAAAACCTGGAGGCAGCAGGGGTTGGAAAATCTTAGACCTCTCCTAGTTGGAGGATTTGCGTAATATTTTGGAACACGTGCGCAGCCCTTGCTTGTGCAGACCGGTCTGGCCGGTGCTGCTGCGGAGGGATGGAGTTACTACTCGCTGCTGAGTCATTTAAAGTCAACGATCTTCACAATGCTATCGAAAAGAAGTTTAAAAGTGAGGTAGAAAAGGTTTTGGACAGTAGATTCTAAGTGATATTTTTGAAGATGTAGTCTGTGAGGAAATTGCTTGCTATGCTCGTTTTAGCTTATGAACACCAGTACAGGTGGAGTAATTCATAATCGGCAGCGTGCATTCACTGCTTGTGGCCTCTTTGGCCAGCCAGCCATCCATTCTGAATACTTAAGAAACAGATTATTTTTTTTTTTTAAATCCTCTAGATGAAGGGATTCTGTGTTATGTTTATGTTCTCCGATTGAAGAGTGTGTCTGTATAGATATGTTTTACAGAATGATTTTGGTATAGAAACTTGAATCCAAATTTGGTATTTCATAAAATACTCTGAACAGTTTGATTTGAAGTATGCTGTACTAATGAAGTATGCTGTACTTCCTAAAAAAGGGTAAAGCAGAGCATAAAAATTTTGTAAAATGACAATATCAGTATTGGGGAAAACAATAAAATTGTTTTGTTCGCTTTGGGTAAATAACGGGCTGTTCAGTAGAAATATTTATAGTGGTTTGTGCATTTAGAAAGCCAGCTTTGGTGACATACCTGGTGTTAGAAAACTTTTGACACCATCTTTAGATTCTCAAATCTATTCAGTGCTAGCAAAAATTCAGTTTTCTGTGAAAAGTTTGGTCAAACCAAGTATTTGCAAAAGATCTTAATTTGCCACCTCTGGTATTGTGGTGTTTACTTGGTTCTTATTGTAATATTTTACATATTGTTTGGAAAATGGACAGTGTTATTTCTCCGAACTTGAAGGTGGTTGGATTGTTGTGGGCCTTGCATCTGCTGAGTTTGAGAAGGTTGAGGCCTGTTCCGTACGGAGTCTCTGGGCTCAAAACTTGTTTATTCAAATGTGGGAGAGAAAACGCAAGAAGAGATGGTCCTGGGTAGGGACAGAAGTTACACCTCCGAAAACATTAGTGTGTCTGTGGTTGTTAATTCATAAACCGTGTGCGTCTTCTCTAAAGATGTAATAAGTTGAGGTTGCTGCATTTTAGCCATCGCAGAATTAAATATGTTTCTCCATCACAGCTACGTGTGAGCTATGACTGAAATGTAATCTGATAATACCTTGTTTTGAATAAAACCGTGAGAGTGGAAAGGCTGTTCAGGAAATTTCTGATTAGTTTTATAATAAACTTCAGGACAGGCAAATCTCGTTGAAGTTCTATCTTGATGGACCTTAGCAGACAATAGAAGAACACAGAATCTTGTAACGAAAATTAGTTTTGCAGGTGGAGGAATATAGACCTCATGCTTTCAAGCAGAATAAACAAAAGTTTTCAGGCTGAGTTGAATCTGAGTCCCTGTGATGGTACACTGCAAAAGAGCTGGGGTTTCTAATGGGTTTACAGTGAGTTTACGCTGCAGCAGAACCTCCTCTACAGCTGTCTTCCGATAATTTGGGCTTAGAATATGAAACCCTTCACTGTGGGTATTCCACACGTTTAGGGAGATACAGTTGTGCTATTTGGCTTATTACAAGGAGAGGCAGCAAATTTGCTGTCGTAATAATGACTGTGCTAATAACGGGTTGCTAAATTATTTTGGTTCTTTTTTCCCCCTCAATTGTTTCAATGAAAAGTTTCTGATTTCTAGAGGAGAAAATTGTCACAAAGATATTTTTAGCCAATCCCGAAGTATTTCAGCAGAAAATAAAAACATTTTGGTATGCTGCCTTACTATTTCAGAGTTGTTTAGTTTGGGTGCCTTGTTGTGCTCTGCCTCTTGGTGCTCCTCCAGCTTCCACGCCACGTGGCAGGTTCTGGCACGAGATGCCCGGCGTCCCCCCTCCCGGCGTCCCCTCTCCCTGCCCGTGCCGGGGCTGCAGTCGGTCAATCTGAACGTGACCGGTGTAGCTCCCTGCCCGGGCAGGGAGATGATGTATGTGCTGATGCTGTATTATGGAGAGGTGGTCCTGGTCTTCTGGATAGGGTCTGTAAAGTCCTTGGAGGTAGTACAGACCCTTCAAGACAGCTTTGGAGGCAGAAAAACCCCGAAGAATTCCTCTCTGCTTCCGAAAGATGATCAGACTGAAGGATGGAGCAAGGACAAACTTCCTTCACCTTCTCATCGCTCCTTTTCCTCCTCAGAGACATTCATCTCTCTTTTGAGGAATTCCTTCCTTTCCATTTACGTTGTGCTTCTCGGGGAGAAGGACGTTGGCCAAGCTCCTTTCTGTGCTTCTTACCTCTTTTCCCATGGTCACAGCAGTCACGCCGACTCTTTGCCCGCTCCCTGCTGCTATTTAGATAAATTCGTGCCCTCTGCCTCTTCCAGCAAAAAGGCGGCAGAATTTATTTCCATAAACGACATTTGCAGCTTGAGGGACTAGCTCTTCAAATTGCAGTCTCTGAGGAGTCTCCTCATTCCTCCAGAAAGCGATGATTTAGCAGAGTTTAATTACCAGCCATTAATCCCAAATATTTTATGTTCGTATTACGCATTACATAAATATACCTTAGGAAATGTTCCAAGAGGAATTAAACAGCATATGTAACGTATAATTGTGTGTGTATGTGTGCAGTGCAGGTTCCCAAGCAATTCTGTGGGTGAAGCGTAGCTGCGGGGAGGTGCAGCGTCGCGCTAAGAGGCAGCTAAAAGCACAGCACGGCTATGTTCTTCTCGTACTTTATTTCTTTCCTTTCCGGCAGTACTTCGGAATGGTTTTGACTGTGAGATGTATTCTCTAAGATAAAATTCTGCCTATTAGGGAACGTAGATAGCAGTGTAGTCATTAATTCCTTTCCCAAAGCCAGGTGAGAGGGATCAGCAGCTCTGCTCAGACGTGAAAAAAGGCGTCTGATAGCATCTCGGGGATGCCTTTGGAGCTGCGCCGGTGCCACAGCCTGGTTAGCGCCCGGGGGGATGCTGCCGACCCCGGTACACGTTAACGCGGAGCCTGTCATCCGTGGGAAATCACGTCGGACGCGGAGGGCTTCAGACTCGCCACGTTTAAGATTTAAGCATCTATCCGATTGCAATTTCATCTTTGCGTGTAATCACAGCGGAAGCTGATCATTTCTTCCTGTTGCAGCATATAAAGGTGCTACTTCTGATCAAAGGGAAGGATAAAAAAATGTATCAGATAATACTGTAAAATGTTCTTCGCTCAACCGAAGCATACACTAGAACAGCAGAAGCAAAATTTCTGTGCCCAGAGTCTGTAATATTTATTTTTAAAAAGCCTTTTATGTCGATTTCTGCTAGGTTGTTCTAGCAAGCCCTGATGTCTGATTTCCTTGGAAAAATCATATATTTTTCCTTTAAAAGTCACTTAGTCTGCTTCCTGTGCATTGTGTAGAACAGGGTTTATTCTTCTAGCGTTTTATTTTTTGGGTTGCAGAAATCAATGATTTAATTACTCTTCAGCTAGTAGAGAAGCCTTCGTAAGTGACAGTCTTTCAAGATATTAAGCATCAAATGTTTCAAAGTAATTTTGATACTGAAGATGAAAAATGAATGTGATGGCAGAAAGATAAAGCCACGATCCCTTCGTTAAGATAAAATGGTCGTGTTGGAGCACGGCGTGGAAGTACGCAGCTTGAGAGGCACCGCGCGCATCAGTTGGTCCCCGGCCGGGCTGCGCGAGCCTTCTGCTGCGGGACTGGAGACGCGGGAGGAGCAAGGAACCCTTATTGCTAAAGACAAATGAATCGGTGTTAATTAACCAGCCTCAGTCAAGAGGCTGATTTAAAGCGTGAATGTAAAATTAGGTAAAAACGCAGGTGTGTGTTGATGCAAGGTCTAAGTCAGAAGTAGCTGGGAGGGGACCTGGCCTCTTCTGCTTCGCTGCAGACTGAGGTTGGAGGAGGAAACTCTTGATGATTCTGTCATCTTTTGGTGGGCTTTTGCTTTAGAATAACGATTATAATTATGTGTATACGTGGGATGTTTCCTTTCTTTTCATATGCTGTTTCCTAAAAAGGCAGTCTATCTTGTTTATTTTTGTGTGTTTATATGAGATAATACTATAATTTTCCTTAAAATTCAAAATTGACTGTACAAATGTTTCTCAAAACTAGTCACTAATAATATGTGAAAGATACTCTGTCAGGGTTGGGATACTATATTTTTCAGGATGGATTTCTTTTTTTGTCACTGAAGACTGATGGATTTATTTACTTACAGGGATGGGATTATGCTCTCACATGCCTGGTAGTTAAAACTAAATAAAAAATAAAAGAAGTTGGTTGGAATTAGTTTATTATACATGTTCTTCAAATGTTTTCAATAGCTATAAAAGTGTCTTCCAACCCTTTTCTGTCTGCGGAATCTCACGGAGAATCTGGTGTTACGCTTTGTAATCCTGGTGTAAATCTCTTGAGAATAGTCATTTACTGTCGTCGTGATTACAACCAAAGGCTGCAAGTGAACACATCTGGGTTCTTTAATCATCGTAGAAAGGCTGTAGATATAAATTCAGACCTAGACAGAGATAAAACCTCATGGTGGAGCACAGGGAAAATTGTGATGTGCAGTTACTTTTTTAACATTCCTTGCTGAGTGCCAAGAATCGCGGAGCCGTGTTGGTGGGGGATAAAACTGCCGCCCGCATACTAAAAGCTGGCCTTTTGCTCTCTTGTGTTACAGCTGTTATTTCTCGAAACCAAGAAGGACCTGGAGAGATGGGAAAGGCTGTGCTCATTCCGAAGGATGACCAGGAGAAGATGAAAGAGCTGTTTAAAATCAACCAGTTTAACCTGATGGCCAGTGACTTGATTGCCCTGAACCGAAGTTTGCCCGATGTGAGGTTGGACGGGTGAGTCCCCGCGGTGCCGCGTCTCTCGGTGCCGCCTGCAGAGCCGCGGCACGGGCTGCGCCCGCCTCCGGCCCCTCTCAGGCACAGCGCTGTCTCGGGGCTAATTAATGGGCGTTATTAGCAGTGGTGGCCTAAGGAAGCTATTTGAAAACGCCGGGGTTTACCTGTTCGAGAGTTGGCTTCTAATGCAAACTTTTGTAGAAGAGGTACTGCATCACAAACCTTGTTATCCTGTGCAGTTTATTTTGTGAACAGCTGAAAATTGGCAACTGGGAGCAATCGGTTTACATTGCAGCACATAACGAAGTGCCCTCTGGTGCGTCTTATCACCTGGAATAATTTAAATATTTTTTTTTCTTCAGGGAGAACTTTATTTCTAAGGTTTTGCAATGGTAAAAATATCAATGTCTGCTTTATAAAATTTTCATAATTATGCTGTCGGCATTTAAAAATTGACATTTTAATGCTGATAAAGAGAAAATACTACCAATACCAAAAACTACCTGCAGGATGTAGTTTGCTTTTGGTTTTATCCATAGGCATTTCTGGAATAATCAGAATTTTATAGAACATCTTTCAAAACATTTTGCAACAATATAAAAACTAAAAGGGGTTTTGTGGTTGGGGTTTTTGCAGGGTTTTGTTTTGTTTTTAAGTCTAGTGACATATAGTAGTTTTTGAGTGAAGCCTGAAGTTTGTGTGGTGACTTCGAGCCTGTGGAATAGCTTAGGGAGTGTTTCACCAAGTCCGTTGAATTATTTTTAATGGAATTTACAGATTAATTTTTCCAGTCACAACAGTGGGCTTCTGTTCACATGTGTATTTGATGTCAAAGTACAAATGCGCATGTTTATCTCCACTTAAGCAGGGATTCCGATAGCTATCTAAAGATCCTGTAAGAAGTTATGGCAATTACAAAAAAAAAAAAAAAAAGGTCTAGGTCTGTTGTATTCGTTGTTTTCAGCAGTCGGAGAATTCCCTCCTGTCTCCCAGCAGCAGTGCAGTAGGCTAGCAAGCCCGTTTTATTTAGCTTGAAACTTGTGCATAAAGGGACATTCTCCTAAGAATCTTTAACTGAAATTGCATGCCTGGAGGATTATCCAAGCTTACATGCTTTTGGAAGCAAATTTTCAGAGGCGGGATGTTTTTTTTCCCCACTTAATTTTTACAGAATCCCAGTGTTGATTGGATTTTATCTTCTTCCAATTCAGTTTTTTTCCCTGTTCTCCTTCAGCTACATAAAAGGTCTGATTCTTACAACAAATAAAAATTTAGAGAAATATAAGCACAGCTAAATATATACAAGCGGTCAGGTCTTCTAAAAGCTCCCCTTACTTTTGCTTTTTAAACTGAATTGTCGCTTAGCTGAAATCCTGCTTATTATGCTTTGTTTGAAATGAAATTCTTCAGGATCCCATGACATTTAAAAGAAAATAAATACTTTGCTCCCTGGACTTCGTTTGTAAATGCCTGCAAATAAGAGAAGCAGAAGGGCCACTGTAACAATAGAGCTTGTTCGCAAACACCACAGGCGATGCTTCTCCACAGCGTGGTCAGTTGCAACGTGGTGATGCCAAGTTTCCGTAAAACTACGCCTCAGATCATTGCCAGCAAAGGCGTATTTCACGGAACGGAAGCGTCGGAAAAGCTTTATTGCTTATCGCTCGGTTGTTCTTTATCGCTTGCCCTTTTCAAGAGTGCCGAGGGTGGTCACGACGAGCGGCTGGAGTGATTCCAGCAGGCACGGGGCATCTTGCAGAGCTGCTGGGAAGCGGGGAGGATGCGCTGCGCTGCTGGGCTGGGTTTTCCCTTGCTGCTCCCGAATCGTTTCCTTGCACCGTGATGCTCTTGGCCGGTGGCCCAGCTTACAGTTAAACTAGCCAAGTAGCGGTCAGTTCGGTGTTCGCGTGCTCCTCTCTCGCTCACGTAGCCTTTGCAGCCCACAGAGAAACACGACCCGAGTGTCGCGCACACCAGAACTGGCACTTGCAAAGCCTCCGGTCTGTTTTGGACAGCTTTGTCCTTTCCCTGGAGCAAGCGTCGGAAGGAAAGAGCACGTGGGAAAAACAGGTGAAACGTTCAACTTAATGAACAGTGCTGCTCAGTCGAAGGGAGAGGAGCTATTTAGTGCTGAGAGAAATCTGTCTAAATGCGTTTTCCTGATGAAAAGAAGTTTCGTACTCTTTGTTGAAAGGACAGAAAGTATTATGGGATTTAGAAAAAAAATAATTTTCTCATTTTGCTCTTCAGACAGATGCTGTCTGTACATATTTCTGTCTTTAGGGAGTATTAAATTGTTCTGAAAGCCAATTTATAATGCTTTGCTATTAAGGAAGAATATGATTTTATGGTTAATATATTTAGTGGATGACAGAAAGACGTATTTTTATTGACGTGGGGGACAGAGGCATCCCATTTGCACTGGGTGTCTAACTCGCTCTGCCTTTCACATTATAAATGCAAGCTTTTCTTTCAGAGGCTGGGAAGTTTTCCGTGGCAAAATTCGATGAATAGAAGAAAATAAAATAAAAAATGTTCTTGCTGGACTTGCTGTCTAGTTGGAAGTTTGTAATCACCTGTATACTTTGTATACTGCTGTGTTATGAGTAATCACGAGCTGACGGAAAGACCAGTGTTATCACGGTATAAATGTATTAAAGCAGTGTATTGGCTGTGGAGCAGCCGCACTAAATGCGGCAGAAAACTGGAGGCCAGAGAGACGAAACGCTGCTGGAAGATGTCGGGGTGAGGCTGAGTAGTTGTCGGGCAGCAGCGGAAGGGGAGCAGGGCGAGGGCAGACCGCGTCTGCAGCGGGGAAGCCCTGGCGCGGGGACGGGATCAGCCCGCGGAGCTGCGCGTCGCCGCCGAGTTGCGTGCGGGTTGAGCGCTGGGAAACGGCCAAGCTGCTCTCCATTTCCGTGACGATGCCGGGGGATTAAAGGAGTGAAGGGCATTTATACAGGGCTAATTAACTCTTGGCATGACTTGACCTTTTTATTGTATCTATCACATGTCAACGTTTCGCTGCGTGTAAGTGGCGTTTTCGCGTTTCGTTGAACGTACGCCATGCCATTAAGTCGCAGTCTCCGTTCCGGCTGCCTGCGCAGGCAATTAAAGGGATTCATGTGCCGTCGGGGTTGTGCGGGGGTCTCTGGGGCCGGAGGGGAATCACGGCTACTGGCAGCGGTCCTGAGCACTGCTCCTCTTCTGTCGTGCACGAGACGTCCCTGACACATGCAGCGACTTTCAGTCTTGGGCTGAAAGATTGAGATGTTGGAAAAGCAGATGAACGCCTTTTTCTCGGTGATGTCCTCTTCCTGCTGCCGGTGGTGTCAAGTCTAGGCTTAAAGCAGAAAATGGTGTGTCCGACTTCCCACACCCTGTCTTCAATGAAAATATAAGCTCAGCTTACCCGCTGGTCCTGCGTTTAGAAGGTTTTATGATTTTGAGCTGTGGCTTAGCCCTAAATGCAGAGTGTCATCTCCTGGTGAGGTTTCCACTGCCTTTATATCTCTATGAGAGTTATTTAGATTTGTGCATTATAATAGTATGTCCACGTAGCAAATGCCTGTCTGTAAATAGACGTAAGGATTCTGGTAAGAAACAAACAGCCCAAGATAAAGAAGAGTGTTTTTGTAATTTCTCATTCTAGAAATTCATTCTTCAGTTATGCTGCAGGATGTTTATTGGCAAAGTCATTGGGAAGAGGGCAGCGAAAGGGAAGTAGTGCACTGACATGGTAGCTTTTTCATTGTTGTGGGGTGTATGTATATATATATTTTTATATATATATATAAAATTAATCCATGCCCATTCTGTTCCTGCTCTGGCCTTCCTCATTCCTTTTCCCTCTTCAATCCTCGCTGCACTTTTTATGCACGCGGACAATTTTATCCCATCCTCTTGATGTGGGTGTCCAGATTTCTCTTGCTTTGCCAAGGCTGCTGCTGCCTACAGAGCGGTTTGCCTGTACTTCTGGGAGTCAGTCTACAGCGTACAGACTTGGAGTAAGGATCAAAGATGCTCGTCAGTCCTTTCCACTCTCCTCCGCAGCTCGGGACTCGTATCCCACAGCGGCAGGTAGTACCAGGGCTCTCGCTGTTTGGGGTCGTTGCTGCTGTTGTGCCCCCAAATGATCAAAGTAGTGCTGTGGCAAATGGGGGGGGGGGGGGGGGTGTAAGTGTCATAAGAGTCTAAATAAGAAGCACACATTTAAGAGGGGAAAAAAAAACCTGAGGGAATCTTAATTTTTTTCACATGAGCAGACGAAAGAGCTCTGAAACCTTTTATGACTCTCTGATTAAATGTTTGATGACTGTGAGCTAATTCTGGATTTACACTGCAACCGCAGTACTGTAAGATGAGGGAGATTTTTTTCCCTAAAGAAAAAGGTTAGATTTCTGAAAAACAAAAATTTCGTTTCATGAGTTGCAGGAAGACAGGGAAGGCTGGGTTGGTTGCTGGTTAATGAGAAATTCCCTTTACAGTTTTGTGAAATAAGGCGTCTGTCTCTTGTCTCGTCCTTCTCCCAAACAGGGATGTTTGTGAATAGACCTGATGTGATGTCCTGACCTCCACGAGGCCAATGGGAGTTTGCTCTGACTTCCGTAGGAATGAGTTCTCTCATCAGGAGACCACGAAATCCTCCTGCCGTGTGCTGTAACGAAGCAGTGTGGCTGAATCCCACAGCACCTCTGCTCCTGGGGTGGTACTGTAATTCCAGCTAAGGAATGCGGCCGGCACACTAACAGCTGAACTTGCTTCCCGTTACGTCTCGTGTTGTCTACCGCAGAATGTCCCTCGATTGCCTGAGTTCTGTTGCTAACGGCCAACTTGAAGATTTTAATCAGTGTCAGGTCTAATTTGAAGTAGTATTGATTAAACCTTAAACCCAATTTAATTCAACATAGAAATGTTTAATTTTATTTCTAAGTATTTTCTCCAGCAAGGGAAGAAATCCATCTTCAATCTTTTCTGGATGAGTAAGGTTGCAAGTGCTATTCTACAAATTGCTCAACCATTATAATTGGATTTTCTTATTGAAATTTAGGTTGAAGTTAGCTGTTGCGCTGTGTTTGTGTGTGTGTGTGCTTATGAGCATACATTTCTGAGCAGAAGCAAACTCAGGATTTTCTAAATAGTAACCGTCGCTTAAACTCAGTGCCACGGTTTTGTGTTGGCTTCTTCAAAGCAAAAGCCTTGACGGGTGGTCCCGGGGTGGGGGAAAGAGGCTCTGGAAGAAGTGGTGTAGAAGTGGCAATCTCTGCCTGTGAACATTTCCTTTGTGAAGCATCTGTGAAAATCCGTTAGTGCCTCCAACTCCGTGTTACAGGGCAGGAAGCTTTGATTAGATTTTTTTTTTTTTTTTTGGCGAGACCACTATTTGTTCTTCGCGCAATTAGCTCTGATAAGGGAGGGTAAATTGTTTTATTCTGTGATGTTCACATCTAATGCAGAAAGTGTTGTATTAGTTCTTTTTCCAACTCTAAGTCATGGTGGATAAAGTACGTAAGAGTTCCTTTGTTGCCAGGTTTATCTACTTACAGCTTCATATAATTAAAAGCTAATTTATTTTTTAAGATTTTACTGTGTATATACAGTTACGCATAGAGAAACTATAAACGAGCCAGGAACAAGAAAGCTCAGGGAGAAATCAGTAATTAGTTTTGGCTAGAAATTACTTTGAAATGACAGTTTAGAAATTATTCCACCTTGTTTGAGGGGAAAAAAATCACCCAGGGTGACTGCCAGTAGGGAGAGAAAGTACGTACAGGTAATCTGTATAAGATCGAAGCCAGTTCCCAATGTATAAATTAGCTAAGACTGTTAAGATTAAAAAAAGAAAAGCAATTCTCCAGCAATGAGAAAAATATGTTCATGAGTCAACAGATGGCTTCTAAACTGGTTTCGTGAGTCTTTCATCTGTACTTTCCTATAACAAAAGGAACAATTAAAATTTGTTGCTATTTCCCCTTTGCTGCTCTTTCTCCCGTAAAAGTTGGGGTTTGATTCCATCCTCGCTTTCCGCGCTGTTGTAGCTGTGTAGTGCCAGTCGCTGTTCACGGCGCTAGCTGGAGCAGAGGCAGGACCTGCCTCGATACGCCCCAACTCAAATCACCCTAGCTCAGCCCAGGCAGGGAGAGGAGACCTTTTTGGTCACATTTCCAGATAAACTTAAGCTGGCATTTGCAAAACGTGTCCTTTTTGTGGAGCATCTTGGGATATTTGGGGAAATTCCACTTAGAATATCTTTTCTAACCATTTGGTAGCTGGTGTTTCTAAAGGCGGCTATAACGAACCACAATAACTTCCCCGTTTTTTTATTCATTGCTGCGTTGTGGCCACGCGCCTTGGAAGCCTAATGAGGTTCATACGTAGCTCGAGCAGTGCTTACAGCCCTTTCTTTACTAGCTTGCCGTTTTACTAACTTCTAATTGTTGACCTCTCTGTTTCCCCGTAGTGCCAAAGCAATAGCAGCCGCCACGAGATTCTTAAACACGGGGTTGCTCCTAAAATTAAAAATTTACTGCTTTGATAGAGGGTAATCAATGCAAGGAAACCTCTGGTCTCTGCGTGGCTTCACAGGTGGACGCTGGATTGCTCCCAGGAGGCATGGTCAGGACAGACCAGCAGTTTGCTCTGCTTTACACGGTTGCTGTCCAGCAAAAAATGCTGTTCTTCAAATTCCTTTATCAGGTTGGCAGTTAGTTATTTGTGTCTGAACTAAGAATGAGCAACGCATAGGTAAGAATGTTGTGTATATATACGTGTGTGCCAAGTGAAGCCTGCTGTGCGTGACAGAACAGCCACGGGTACAAAGGGAAGATTTTTGGTTCAAACACCATCAGCAAAGCTCCTGTGTGTAAGAAGAGAAGAAAATGTGAATGCTCGGTGGAGGTATATTTGTACAACTCTTTTAAATGGAAGTGGCTTACTCTTGTTAATCTGAAAATGGATTAAACTTCCCTACACCTGGAGGTGTACCAAAGGAGCAGAAACGCTGCTAGGGAGAAGGGATGGCATCTGGGGGTTGTGTAAGTGGTTTTGGCTGTTGACCTAGTTAGTTCTTTATACTTAGTACTGGCATTTATTTGTAGACGTGAATGTAGGCTTGCATACACATGCGTCTTTGAAGATGTCCTTTATTCAGAGAACTTTCAAAGATTTTGATTTCCAGAAAGATAAACCTACTTCTTGTTGACGTGCTGTTTCATGTGGACTGTAGTCTGCTTTGGAGTAGGGCAGTTAATATGAGGAGATAGGATTGTAAAATAGAAGAAGTCAGCTCCTTACTTAGTGTTAAAGTAGTTGAAAACAAATTTCAGTTCCTGGCAGCACTGCTGTGAGCTTGGGATAGTGGCCTTACTAGAGAGGCCCCCAAAATATCACTCTACTAAGTATAAAGAATGATTTTATTTGTAGAAGAAGTGATCTGAGGAAGAGATTTTTATTTCCTTTACTTATGGCTTCAAGTGACTTTGAATACTAGTAAATGCTTAAACAGTTCGTGTAAAAGAAAGGAGAACCTCAGTCCTGTTTGGCAGGCATTGTTCTCATTGCTTTTTTTCTAGTAATGAATTTGCAGGCTGCCTTGGAAGCCAGCCCTGGTGGGACCTTGCCTCCTTCCCACCGTATCTTCTCCCAGAGAGTCTGCAGGACAGCCAGCATGTAGCTTTGCCCCAGACCTTTGAAAATGGGCATGGTGAGGGTGCTTAATTGAAGACTTTGATTTGCATGGCTTGTCTTTTAAAAACGTGCGGCTATTTCACATTTTTAAAGTATGTCAAAGTTATCCGCATTGGAAGGATAAGCACGTTCCTAGTTTTCCTGTAAGTACCCTAAATAATGTAGCAATGACAGGTTAAACTGGTAGGCATTGTCCTCGTGTGGTACACGCTTTGGAAAATACGTAGTATTTGAACACAAAGGATGCATATTTCTGTTAGATTGATCTGGTATCAGTTCTGCCTCTCCTTCAGCAGCTCGTCCCAGGACGGTTCCCCCGCGTACCCGCAAGCTGATCTGACCCTCGCTGGCAGCAGAGTCCACCCCGTGAAGTGGCCGTAACGCAATTTTCTGATTTAATAGTGCAAGGCTGTTCAAGCATGAAATTGCTTCCTTCATGTAGAGCCGTCCCCTTTGCCTGGCAAGTCAAGGCTCAGAAACGGGTGGTTACTGTGATTGCTGCTGTCTGCCCAACCAGTTGTTCCAAGGAACAAAGTTCAGCTTTTATACGTGCCTGTAAGGGAAATGTGGGAATGAGTCTCTAGATTCAATTGAGAAGCGAGTAGAGCCTGCAAAATTATATTCAGCAGCAAGAAACAAAGTAATCACAATTTCTTTACTAAAACAAGAGTCCTTAATGATTAAAGCATGTTGTTACCCTTTTTGTTTTTTTTTTAAGAGGATGGGCAGTGAGACAAGCAAATGCCATCTCGGCCATGCAGCCTGTTAGATGATGTTTCTGCAACCAGGTCATCAATATAGGCTCATTTCTGCTGCAGGCAGCTGAGCAGTAAGCATGGGCAGTCAAAGCATGAAAGATCCTTGGTTCGGTTTTTATCAGCAGGTATGTAGAGGATAAAGACCGGTTAAAAGCATCTGTCCGAGGCAGTCCTGGCCCCACAGTAGAAGCTGTGGCCACCACCTGGGTGGGCGTCTGTTCTGCTGTAGCTGGTCATGGTGGATGTAGCGCTGGGCAACTTCTGTTTTGGGGTATCTGTCCCGCTCCGCTGGCAGCGTGGTCTTGTTTTTTGAAAATGCTTGTGGCACGTAGAGAAAATTCACTTTGTTGCAAAGGAGTAATCCGAAATAGTTGTGAGAATGTCAGGAAATATGCCTGTATGCCTCTTTTACGTCCTCCCTGATGGAAGCTGTCCTCCAACTGGGTTATGTGCATTCAGTCAGAGAAATCGGCCACTCTCTACCTTATCCCATAAACTCCATTAAAAATTTATGCATTATTGCTGCAAGTAAGAACACAATAAAAAAAAGTCATTTCTCAGTAATTTATGTGGTAGTGTGCGCAGGCTGGAAAAAGCACTTTGAATTTTGAAATCTTTGGAGACTTGAAATCTTTTGAAATTTTTGGAGACTTCCCGAAGTCTACTGACTTCCTGCTCTTGACTTGCTTTATGTACGGTACTAATCCTCGTGCATTTACGAGATGAGCTGACGGGCCGTTAGCTCAGACAGTCGGTGGATGTGTGCGGATGACGGCGCAGGAGCAGCGGTTTGCCGGGCTGCCCGCGGAGGACCGGAGGGTCGCCAAGCCTTTGGCTGACTTGTTGCAGTCTGTTTCTTGCCGGGAATTCAGTTTTGGGGGGAAGCTTTGAATCCAGCACATCGGTTACCTGCTTTGCCAAGCACAGCGTGGAGAAGTGTCTTATACCTATCAGCAAACGCTGAACGAAGAACCAAGCGACTGCGGCGTGACAGCGTGCCGTTGCTCTTATCTTTACTTCACGCGGTGCAGAATTTCTCCCCTTAGCTGGGGGGTCCAGAGCTGTGTGAAAGCAGAAGCATGTGAAAATGATTTCTTTGTTTCTTATAGCCTTTATTGCAGCTACAAATAAGAGATTCTGGGAATTCAAAGTTGGGGAAGGTTGAGGTTAGCTTGGCGAATTTCAAAGAAGATTCAGCAATGATATAATGAAAAATGGCACTGGAAATGGAACGAAATTAATGATCAAAAACCATCCAAGAAAGCCTGATCTCATCTGGACTGTAATTTCCATTACAGATCTTTGGTTTTTATTGGGAAAAGTGGAGAAAGTACCAAAGGGCCTCTAGTATCATCCTCTGAAAAAGAAAGAGTTCCCTCTACGCTATGTTGTTTGCTTTCAATAATACAGTACTGTATTATTGTGTTCCTCATCAAACATAAAAAGAACTTTGAGCATTTAGTAAAAGACTGCTGAAGTAACTTCTAAAATATTAAAACGGAGTTTGGCGTTAAAAATCCCCAAGGAAGTGTTGATATTCAGGGCTGTACCCGAAGCTTCATGAACAGTGATAGCTGAAGGTGTGCGTGAAGGGTCTTTGCTCCTGCAAGCTACAAACCTATTTATGCTCCGTAATGACACACCAAAGAACAGTTTTCATAAGATACTTCCACATCCGTCATCTGCTGGATATAAAAATTGGTTAGCTTTGGAGTATTTTGATACAATAAAATTCAGTAAGACAATGTCAATGCAGTTCCGGAACAGTTCTGCTGTCCTCTAAGTGAAATAAATTTGTGTTCAGTTATTTTCTATTTGCCTTTGATTTGCATACATTTCTGTTTAAGATATGAACCGGTGCAATTTAAGTAAATGTATTAAAGCAGAGTTTAAAGCGGTGTGCCTTGAAACGCTGCAGCAGAATCTGTTGCAGGATAACGCGGTATTTCTCTGGGTTGCGAGCGATATCTCTGCGTGGAGCCGGCAGACACGGGCTCCTCTGCAGCTCCTGCAGAGCCCAGAGCTGCGTGGGGTTGTGGCAAGGGGGACGCGAGAGGTCAAGCTCACATTCCTGCTGTTCTGGCAGGGAGTTGGAACGCTCAGTCTTGTCTTCTGTTCGGAATACTGTACCATATATTTAATTTTCGTGCTTTCGATCTCCCTAAGTAACTTACAGGTTTTATTTAAACTAGATAGGAGGAGACTTTCAGGCAATAGGATTCTCACAGTACAGGAGTTTTCGCTTACTCTAGAAATAAATTATTGCTGACTGGGGGTAGTTAACTTATACTCCAATGCGTGATTTTTAGAAAGCGAAACCAAAACCCGAGCCCGAGCAGTGGTGATGTGCACATGGCACAATTAACAGTCTTGAAGGGAAAGTCTGTGATATGGAAGTCTTCTCCAAATGTAGTTTTCCGTAAAAGCGCTGGCCGAAGGCCTGGCTTTGGAGAGGTCTGTAGGATGTTTTAGCAGCTCTGATGGCTGGAGTTACGCCAGTGCTGCGTTTGGCTTCCCGTGAGGTACTTGGTGTTTCAAAACCGCTTTAGCAAAGAGCGGTGGGGGTGTTGGTGGCCATTCTTTGTAGAGGGAATCCAGAATCCAGAGGGAATCTATTACTGCTGACCATTGAATAAGCTGTTGTTTTGCCGGAATATTTTTTAAGTGCACCTTTCCTTGTGTTTTTAAATCCTGTTCAAGAGTAGAGGAAGGTGGAAACACTTCGAGTATTTCTGTGGATACCGACACTATCCCACTGGAATAACGCGATATACAAGTGCGCTCTTGAAAGCCAGGTACAGCAGAGCACAAATAACATTCGTTATGTGCTATTAGCATAGAATAAAGCATCCTAACGTGCCTTGGCATATAATCGATACGCACTGATATGATTTGGCATCTTGTGAGGTATCTGAACGCGATGATGGCGTGTTTCAGGTCTAGAGGGAGATAAACATGACCGGCTGCCAGCTTCCCTAAGCAGCGATGCATCCATCTCCGCAACGGTAATACCTGAGCATCGAGACCGTGCATGCTGACTTGCTCTCAGGGGGTACTGGTGTGGGGGATGATGAGAAATGGCAGATGTCAGGCTTTCTGCATTTCATAATGACAAGGGGTATGCCTAAATTTCAGCCCTTGCGCCGCAAAGCTGTGGAGCGGTGATGGAGAAATGCTGAGTGAACGCAGGGGTAGGTGCCCGAGATGCCAGCGTTGGTGATCGGTGCTGACGGGAACGTCTCAGGCTGTCACCGAGTGTTTCTTGAGGGCGTCCGGCGGCTCAGGAGGTATCACCGACTGCTGAAGAAGTGCTTCCCGAGGCAGGAAGGCACGGGGGACTGCAAGGTCCCAGGGACGGCTTCTTCTCGAGCCTTGGGCTGTGGTTCTTCGTACGGCAAAACCGGCGTTGCTGTGGGGTACTGCGGAGCCTTCTGGGAGGGAAGGGTGCTTTTCTTTAATTGGCGGTCTGGAGTTTTTTCAATGCCTCATTGCGGTGGGAGCAATACGCTACAGAAACGCACCATTACAGAGCAGTTAGTCCACACCAGCCGTCAGCTGCAAGATTTAAACACCAGAATAACCTAGAAGTGGTCTATCATGATAAGCAGTTTCCTCATCTTTTTCAGGGTATATCTTGCCATCTGTTTTCATGAGGAGGGTGCCGGGAGGGGGGAGAAGGATGAAGGATGGTGACAGGCAATTACCGATGGTACGGCAGGGTCTACCCTTGTCCAGATGCTGTCTGTGGAGACCGTCCATCCTTTCAGGTCACCCCTCCGCTTGCTGTTCAGAGAAAACTTCTGCGGCACTAATCAATATGCGATCATGAACTTTTGGAAGGCTTTTGACAGTATCGTATAAGCTGAGCTGGAGTGCTTTGTCACAGGGACAGCTTTCAAAATGAAATCCTTGAATTCAGAGGCATCAAGGCATAGTTAAGGTTGTCCAGCTTCCTCTTCCTCGCTCCGGTTGAGGTTGCCTTCGGTTCCTGCCGTTGGCACAGGTGCTCCCGCACTGCCCTGCCTGCGGCTGCTGCCCGCCCAGCCTCAGCCTCCGGTGATGAGAGCCCGACAGTAAAAATATTAGCGTTTAAGGTAAACATATTAGCGTTTAAGTTGTCCTATAAATACTTGAGTTTCCCTGAGCTCATCTGAGAACTGGTAAAGGTTTTCCTAAGAATTGGCGTGTAAGATGATATTCCAAGTAAGACCATGTTTGCATACACGGAGTTGTTTTGGTACGTGTGGTAAGCTCTCTAAGGTGAACTCTTCCCCTTTGTGTAAAATCATTCTTGATCATTCTTCAAAAATAACATGTGTGGATGTGACTCTAAATTAAGACAGCCAAACAACTGCAAGGTATGAAGTTCACTGGAAGGTAACCGCACCTATAAAAGGTGAATTTATTGATTTAATTCGCTTTATAACTTCTGATGTTTTGGCGGTTTGCTTAACTGCAGCGTTGTCATTTTTAACAGGCCGTTTTGCAGAGGGTCTTGCTGCATAATGATAAACTCATCACTTCTGCTTACGCCGGTTTTTGGTATGGGTCTGTATGTGCACTACTGTGAAATTAGGAGCGAGTTTTTCTCACGTCTCGATCCTGCTTTCATTTGTTGAGCTATGACCTTGCACCGTGTGTAACCGATAACGGTGGAGGCAAGGTGCAGACAGGAGGGACCGTGGCGCGCTCGGGCCGACGGGTGCTTTGTGGTTGCGTTAGCTGCCGTCAGTCGGCAGTGCTCAGGAATCGTGATGCTCCACGATCCTCGCTGGGGTGAACTGCAAATAGGAAGAAGTAGGTGCGTGCCCCGCTCCCTGGCAGCGCTGCCTTTGGGGCTGGTGGAGAGCTTCGGTGTCCAGCAGCGTTCCGAATGCCCTCCCGGCATAGCATTCGGCC
This sequence comes from Ciconia boyciana, assembly GCF_034638445.1. Taxonomy (NCBI): domain Eukaryota; kingdom Metazoa; phylum Chordata; class Aves; order Ciconiiformes; family Ciconiidae; genus Ciconia; species Ciconia boyciana. The sequence goes on along the minus strand of NC_132943.1, from coordinate 1,720,828 downwards.
CAGAGCTGCGAATTAATGGGGTTGTAGTAATATTTGAGATGACCATATTATCTGGAAAGAAATACAGCAGCAGGTTGTGATACGACGTAGCAGGTTTTTAAACCGGACTAATTTTAATATGCAAGAATTCAGCGGGGAAAGAGACAGGAACTAAGAAGCAAAATGGAAACAAGTGCAAAGAGGGAAATTACATGTCACTGCGGCAAAGAAGAAGTGAGGAGCTTACATTTCTTTCAGATGTTATCTACTTACTGCACATATTAATGCTTTTGCACAGTCATAGATACTTTATAATGCTGGAAATCATGATTCCGGTGGAATGTAGTATTGCATCAGTATATTCAATAACGTCGTTCATGATAAATAGTAAATACCTTTCTGTGAGGAGAGAGACCTTCCTATCCCACAGAGATAAGTTAAGGTTTCATATGTGCATATATATAGGTTTTTATGTATGTATAGATAAATAAAACTATCTACGTACATGCTTATATAAATATATATAAACCTGTATGTGTTAGATACTTGAATAAATGTACTGCCGCTGTTGCACATGTAATATTAATCATCACATAAATATGAATTAAAAGCAGAGACAGAGATGCAGTGAGTGGCAAGTCAAGAGTTATTAATTTAGCACCGGGAAATGGTGCATTCGCCCCTCTTCTCTTCCCCCACCGCCGATAACCGAAGCCTGCAGCGTGCATCGGTTTCTCAGTGTGTCTACACCTGGAATCTGGGATCCCCTCAGGGTATGCTGACCAACAGCTCCTCCATGTCACTTGATTTCCAGGCTGTTCCGTGTTTCTCTTACCCGCACCTGGCTGCGAGCCCCCTCTGCAGCACGCCTGCCTCGCCTCGCCGCGCGTGGGAGCGGAGCCTCGACGGCACGCCGTCCTGCCTCGCCGCCGCAGAGGCTGCTGGCCTTTGCCTGCGCCTCGGCGACTGCTCCCCGCAAAGCACCCGTCCCGCGGCAGAGCGGGTTCCGGTGCCTGCTGGTACGGGAGCGTGCAGTAAATCTGGTCTCACAGAGGAACCGCACCGCTGGTCTGCATTGCCAGCCTTTTCTTGATGGGTGTTCATCTTTTGTATTTTCACTAAAGCAAAGCAATAAAAGGTAATGACTAAATAATCATGAAAATCCCTCGAGTCGTATAAACTACAAATATTTAACACAGTTCTGTATGTTCCCAAATGCATCATATTAAAAATACTACCTAATAAATTGGATACAATAGTTATATTCTCGTTTCTTCCCTCCAAACGCTTTGCTTTCACGCATGATCTTTTGCCTTGAGTTGCTTCCCTGAGAGCTTCCACACAATTCTGGAAGGGATAAAATCACGGTGCAACCCTTCACGCTCATGTACTTTGCACGCAGCCGATGGGAAGGATGGTAAATAGGTAGAGTCTCACTCTGTTTCCATGTTATTCTCTTGGAAAATGTGTTTTTCTCACATTTAAACAGCTGTATTTACTTCATGTGTATTCATAAAGTAACATCTGATGACTGCGTGAGAAAAACCAACGTTTCTGGGAAAGTATTTCCAGTGTCAGTGTGTGTTGAACAATCAGTATGCATTGTAAATAGTGCAGGGGTGGTGGAGAGGGAGTCCTTGTCTTTGATAGCGTGTGAGTAGCAGATGACTTATTTATCACTTCTTCAGCGCGTGGTGTATTTTTGAATTGGAAAAAATGCAGCGTGAGTCACTGCCATCATTTCGGTAAAGGGACGTGAAAGGTTTTTATCTTTCGTGGGCTTACAAACACTTTCAAGCGAGCAGGGTGTGAGGCGGGTGTCTGTTTGGGGCTGAAACACCGTGAGAGGTGTGCCGCAAGGGCGGAATGGAAGTTGGTGGCGGCTGAGCCTTCCCTGGGAAGGGCACGGGGCACGACAGAGCCCAAATCCCTGAGACATTACCCTCTCGCAGGATGCGCTCCACCAGGATACGCAGCCCAGGAGACGGTCCCTGGGTGGGTGCTCTTGGACGCAGCGAGGACGCAAGAGCTGGTCTGCGGCGGAAAGCTGTGGATTTGTTGCTGCAGTCGTCGAGGGAAGGCAGAGGAGCGTGCGCGGCCGTTGGCTCACCGTGGCTGGGAAGGGGAGGTTTCGGTACGCCGGCTCTCTCCCGACCGTGCCCTTCTCCTGCTGCTCTTGCACCATCTCTCGCACCTCCCTGGCCATCTGTGTGCTGCATTCGTTCACCGACCGTGCAGAAAAATGGGCCGAGCGGTGGGCTTGGGGGTATCTTAGTGAGGGGAGTCAGCGCGTGAAGAGGCACGATGAGCCTCGGGCTGAGAGCGTGGCCGTACGCAGCCAGGAGCGAGGTGAGGGGCAGGGTACAAATTAGTCACATTTGTACGGATTGTCATTTGTTTTCCATTGCGCATCTTGTAAACGGCAATGGGAATGACTTTAAGAGCAAGAACAGTGATTATACACCCACTGTGTGGTTGTATTATTACTTATCTTAGTTGTTTAACTTTTAAAGTGAATCGAATGCTCATGAAAATTGCTTTGAGTGAGTTTAGTGAAAATAAATCAATGTCTCGCTTTTGCCAGAGAACAAAGGCATGTTGGTAAAAGCATAACCTTCTCATCCAGAGCAGTCTCAGCCTCAGCCAGTCGTATTTCAGTCTCTATCTCCTGCTTGCCTCCTTGCTTCATCTCCGTCATCTTTAGCTACCGAGCTGGACGTGGCAGGTTCCCCGTGGAGCGGTGCTGTTGCGGTTTGCTAGGCAATGCTGCGATAGGACTCAGGACAACAGTGCGTGGGTAAGTGTGCGAATGGAGCACTGTGCCTCATCGGTGGGAAATGAGGTGGCAGCTCTCTGGCGTTAGGTGTGTGACAGTTGTGTCGGCAAGCTAAGGACGTTGTTTTGTTTAATGCAAGCAATAAATGTTTTCACCGTGGGACTGATGGTTCTGGACTCGAGTCATCCCAGTGACCAGAGCAGGAGTCAGCTGTGCGACGCACACACTCATCAATTAACAAGCTCTAATGACTTCTTGTCCGCGCACAGTTTGCCAACTCCAGAGCAGTTGCTTTTTCAAAATTTGGTCCTTAGGTCAGTGCCTTCCTGTGGTGAAAACTTTCCAAGGGAGGGAGGAAGGAATACTCTGTAAGAAATAAAACATAACGCAACGTGAAATATGCCTTGACCTTCTGCCCTGAAATGGTACTGATCTCTACGGTGAGGTTAACGTATTGCTGTCCCGTGACGCTTTGTGCTTCTCTTGCAGCCAAAGTGGCCAGAATCAGCGTATTGCCCAAATAACTTGGGTTGTCCTAATCGATGTCGTGCTCATGGCTTTAGAGGGAGCCCAAAAACTTATGCTACCTATATGATAGCTAAAACACAAACGTGTTTCATATGATATCTGATATCTGATGATAGCTAAACCACAAACGTAAACAACCCCAAAATCGATCTAAACATCTCAGCAGGTCTCCGACCTGGGATTGCGAGTGCCCATTGCTCACAGTGCTGACGCCCAGTTAACATCTTGCTCTTGGCCTCTGCTTTGCAAAACCAACTCTCCACGAGTGCAAGTGGGTTCCCAGAAACTCCCAGAAAGCAGAAGAAAGTTAAATTTGTTGTGGAGCTGCTCCTCTTGGAGTGCCTGTCTGTTTTCCTGCCTCTCTGGTTTTCGGCGTGTCGTGGGGTCAGCACGGGGCACAGCTTGCCGTCCAGACTGGACTAAACATTCCCCGTGGTGGGTTAAGTGCTGCAATAACGTCTAATAAACCATGGGTACGCAATGATTTAATGCTATAATATAGACAAACTACCAGCATTTACATTTTCTGCTGAAATCAAATGGCCCAAATTAAACAAAGTGAATAGATTTAATTTAGTCTCTGATGAGCAGCTGCGGTATCAACAAATCCCCGTCCATCGCTTGGTGTACCTGGGGAACTATATGTAGCAGACCCACAGAATGAACTGATTTGGAATCGAATAATCCTCCTCCGCAGAGGATAATCCCACCATGTAATTGTCCGTGAGACTAAGGAGGGACGTGCAGCAGAGTCTTTTGGTGCGGGTAGAGGCAAATGTAATAAAAAGAAAGATTCCTCACTTTATGGTACAGTAACTGATGTAGGGTCACTGTGAAAATTTTGAAGGAGGACATATAGTAAAGATGCTGTTCCTGGATTTTTATGACCAGATTTATCATCATTTAGATTGGTCTGCCTGCTGCAAAACAGAGGACATGCGACCTCTTCGTGAGTGTCCTCAGCTCCTTTAGCCCTTAGCTTCTCTGGGTACTGTAAGATACCTTGGCGAATAATAAGAGTGATAGTGAAAATACTGAAAATCCTGGCAAATACCACATGATGATGGAAGTGGTGGAGTCCCCATCCCTGGGGGTGTTTAAAAGCCGTGTAGATGTGGTGCTTGGGGACATGGTGTAGTGGTGGGCTTGGCAGTGCTGGGTTAACGGCTGGACGTGATGATCTTAAGGGTCTTTTCCAACCTAAATGATTCTATGAGTCTATAAATATTCTGCTCCTTAATATTCCATTTGCGCTACAAAATTAGTGTTAAAGTGCAAACAAGGAGATACCCTTTTCTTCTCGTCTCATTTCACTACCGACATGCATTTCTGAATATTTTAAAATGTAATCTTGTGTAGTACTTCTTTTCCAATTTCCAAAGTTTTATCTGTTTTAAATGTATTTGAAATGACTGTTGTGAAATACAGGACAAGCAGAATTTATTCCCGCTTTGTATATGCTTTGAAGTATGATGTTAAGCTCGGGAAGACAACTCTGAACGTAAACAGCACTGAGCTTTGTACTGCAGCCTTTCTGTTTTTCAGTCTTTGATATCTGGCTTTCAGATGCCAGGGTTGACATGAGACGCCTTCCAAGGACAATTATGTGTGCGAGGAAAACTTTTACTGTGCCTTGGAAACAAATAAATGCAAAATGTCCTTTTTTGGACGTGCTGTCCTGCTGGGCTCACCCTCCCTTAGACACCTCTGGGTAAACAGAGGGTGTCGTTGTGGATGATAACTAGTAAAGGACTCTTATTTGTTTGTCTGAACTCGTGAATCGAACTTGTAATTGATGGATAGTTGTGTAATTAATTAGATCGCTGGAGTTGTGAAGGTGGGATGGCTACCAGCAAGCTTCAGTGGTCCTCATCAAATTGATGTCAAGACTGGGGGGAGGGGGGGGAGCGTATACATTTTTATATATATATATATAGTCACTATTAGCATCGGACTTTCTGCTGTCAGATCTAGTTACCAATGACTTATACGTGTGTGTATATATATACATGTATATACACACATATTACATAGAGGTGTGTGTACATATGTATAGGTTATTGTGTATATAGATGTACACCATGAGCCTTTTACCTGTGCCATAGAAATCAGCTTTATTCTGTATTCTTCTGTATTCTCTGCTCACCTTGTACTGTGAAAGCCGTGGGCACGACGTTGTTTTATCTATTTTTCTTTAAATGTCAGTGAGGCAGAAGAAAAGGTTAAAGCAAGTTTTGTTATGGTAGGTGATGTTTAAGAAAGAAACCGTGTGGACAAGCTGGCTTTTCTTCAGGGACCTTATTCATTTGTTCTCTTGGCCCTTGGTAGAGAAGTTGTCTGCAAGGAGGAGGCTGCTCCTGAACAAGGACTGGTTGATTTTTCAAATAACGCAGGCAGAAGTGATATGCTGTGCCTGTGTCGCAGTCGGAGAATACCGGCTATGCAAATGCTAGTAACGAACTCACTAATTTAGAATTTCTTAGTGAAGCTTCAGGTTCGTGGTATTACAAAGAAGATGCACGAAAAAGCTATACGTAATTTCTTCTCGCTTTCCATGCGGTTTAATTCACTAGTGCGCGTGTGTCGCGGCTGAAGACGGGACGTACCCGCTCACCCGTCCCTTCTGCAAGGGCTTTCCTGGACACGGTGGTGACGGCAGAGCCAGAACATCACCCGGTAGCGAAACAGCAAACAAAAAGAGTGGACATTACTTCAAGTCACAATGGTTAAAAATCCCTATTAGGTCTGTTTAAGTGACGTGACTTGACCGGTGTTGACAGGCTGATGTAGGCATGTTTGTGTGTTTGAAATGTGTCCAAGATCTGGAACAAATATGCAGAATTTGGGGTTGTCTTTTGTAGTAAGCAAAGAGCTTTAATTTGCTTCCACAAAATCAGCAGTGTTTGGTATCTGTTGCTCACTTCGCCTTAATTTCTGCATTTTCCAAAAATAGGTGAAATTCTTGTCCTCTCGTTCTTCCATTGCACGGGCGTATAGAGTGTTCTAGAAAATAGTGATTTTTTTGTTCTTTTTGAGAAACCACCAAAGATGGGAAGGTCTTTGTACTTCAAACCATAGAATTTGGGATTTTTCACAATAAAAGACATACCTGACCTAACTGTAACTGCTCGAGACACTTAATATTAATTGCCCCGTGTCCTGTGTGCAGCTAAGAGCTTTCTGTCTGCGATGTCAGGACGTGCTGACGCCGAGGCTGCGGATGCTGCTTTCTCGGCGTAGCAAGCGGGAGCGAGACCGGGAGTCCGAGGGAGCTGTGAACGCAGCGCTGCACGCTCCTCTGGGTACTCTGCTGTGTTTTCTTAGCCAGAAAACAGGATTTGAAATTCCCTCCGCCTTCGGGCTTCTGGCTTGGGAGCTTGAAGAGATCAGTAACCGGTTTGAAATGTATCCTGCTCAACAGGCTTGAAGCCCCATTGCCAGGCTGTCCCGTTGGTAGAGCTCTTTAGGATTTTCTTAAAGATTAACTCTCCCTTTCCTTGTGGTTTTTTCTGTATTTTTTGGCAGGTGCAAGACAAAAGTCTACCCCGACGAACTGCCCAACACAAGCGTGGTTATTGTGTTTCACAACGAAGCCTGGAGTACTCTGCTTCGGACCGTGTACAGCGTTATAAATCGCTCGCCGCACCGCCTGCTTTCTGAAATCATCCTGGTGGACGACGCCAGCGAGAGAGGTGGGTGTGGGAGAGAGGAGTCCCGTTCCGCCTGTTGTTTGAGCATCGCGTTGGCGGATCCTGCGGAAAGGGCCGAGAAGCGCGGCTGCCTTCCGCCAGCGCTGAACCGCCCTGCGCCCCTCGCCAAGCGTCTCCCATCGCTGCTGGGGCCGGCAGCACACGGGCCGTAGCCGGCACGGGCAGAGTTAAAGCACGCTGTCGGGCAGTAACGGAGCCAAAGGCTGGTCATACGGTCGTAAGTCGTACGTACGTACGGCGCTCCCGTCCGGAATTTCATTAGGGCTTTTTCGCACTGTAGTTTATAATTTCATATTAAAATCATTTCATATTTAAAAGCTGTTTGGGTGAGGTGCTTAGGGACGTGGTGTAGTGGTGGGCTTGGCAGTGTTGGGTTTACGGTTGGACTCGATGATCTTAAAGGTCTTTTCCAACCTATACGATTCTGTGATTCTGTGATATTTCTGTCAAAGACAATCCTTTTTCACATCTCCCTCTGTCTCTCAGAAAACCCCTGTTCTGTGTTTCAGGTTTTCCTGAATGTCCAGACTGAGCCAATTTCCTTGTATTTCTCGTATTTATGGTTCATTTCTTTTGGTCTTGGCTTTTTTCTTCTTCTTCTCCTCCTTTTTTTTTTTATTTTTTTTTTAAACCCAGGGTTTAGAAAGAAAACTGTCTGCCTGTGAAACTGATATTACCTGGAAAAGGAATCACATTACATTCTATAAATGGAATCAGTGGAATGATAAATTTTCCGGGGGTAGCCAAATGTATATAATGGCAAATACAATGTATAGCTGCAGCTGTTCAAGAGACAGAGGATGCAAGCTAAGCCGTCCTTTATTTCTGCCCCATGTAGCATTAACTTAACTCAGGTTACTCTCCTGGATTTCCCTGCTTCAGAAAACAAGTAGGCTTAATGTTTCTCTGTGCCAGAAAGCAGAGGAAGACTTTAGCCCAAGTAACTACAATTCTTCCTAAAAGCAAAGCTGGGGATTCCTGAAATTCATCAAAAATAGCCGTAATTGTATTTAACCATAGACACATGAGCAAAACTAATCCTTTTGCACTCACCACTGATTGCAGGTTTATTTCAAGGAAACTGATCGCGACTTATTTAAAATTCCTGTGCTGTGTTCCTGAGACGCTCCGGCAGATGTGTGCGTATGGCTGGGCTGTTTGCCGTGGGGCTGTGCCGAGCAGAGTGCCGGTGTGGACCTCCGTAGCTCAGCTCTCAGTCTTCAGAAAAACTCTAAATACGTCAAAATGAGTTTCCCGTGTTGGGGCAGTGTTCGTGCCCGGCAGTCCTTGGAGGGCCGAGCATGACGCATAAACTCTGCGGTTATATTTGGAGTCCTCGGTAGTTGCTGAACCTAGCTAAAAATAATGGTTTTCTTCTGTTTTTTTCGGTTCTCTTTGGCAGAGTTTTTGAAGGCCTCATTAGAGAATTACGTGAAAAATCTGGAAGTCTCCATAAAAATCATTCGGATGGAGCAGAGGTCAGGACTGATCCGCGCGCGGCTGCGAGGGGCCGCAGCCTCTCAAGGGCAGGTGATAACGTTCCTGGACGCGCACTGCGAGTGCACCCTGGGCTGGCTCGAGCCGCTGCTGGCCCGGATAAAGGAGGACAGGTAAGGGCGGCTCTCCTGCCTCTGGGTGCAGGGCTCCTCCAGGCCGCTCCTCGGTTTCACTGCCCTGCTAAAAAATAGACATGAAAGCAACTCATTGATCTGAAAATGAAGATTTATTTTTTTTTTTAATTTATCAGGAAGACAGAGTATTCTCTAATATTTGTTTCAAAATCTAATTTCTAAATAAATATGCGATAAGCTTTTGATTCTTACAGCAGGATTTTTTGCTGCTGACAGTAAGAATAATAACGCCAGTAATGACAGCAGCTGGTGCCATTTGCTTTCACAAGGTCTCGGTGTCTCCCACCCTGATGGCGATATTTCTGCCTTCTTTTTACCAGGCATGACGTTTTGTCTGTGTGACCTCCAATATTCTGTGAAATTTGCACTCTTTTTTTTCTTTTCTTTTTTCCCCTTTTTTCTTTTTTTCCCCCCTTCCTTTTTTTTTGGGGGGGGGGGTGGTGGTAGACGATGCAGTTTTCCCCTTTTTTGTGCGTAAGTGCATAAAGGCCCTGCAAGCGAGACCCGAAAACCATGCTGTCCTCCCTGGTTGCAGCAGCTGAGGTGCTCGCTCTGCTCGATGGAGGAGCAGCCGCGCGTGGGTGGGCAGCACCGGCCTGCCTAAGCGCGCACGTGGGAGATGGGATTTGTTCTCCTTTCTGAAACGCGTTGCAGGTGCTCCATGAGACATGCATGCACACGTGATGAAACCCCCCCACTGCTCGAGTCCTGCAGCCACAAGCAAAAAGAGCCTCTGCTGTGTCTGTCCGGACGCTGCCAGTCTGAGGAAGGGGTACGGGAAGACCATACGGCACGTCAGGGGCTTACCGACGCGATGTAGTTCGTGCTGCTGGGGCGAAGCGTGGGGCAGTCGCTCCTGCCGTTCTCAGGGGGTTCGGCAGAGGAGCGGGAGCCCCAGGCAGGGTTGGGTGTTGGCAGCTTTCAGCTCTTGGGAGCGCAGCGAGGAGTCAGTGTGTCCAAAAAGCCGCGGACGGCAGAAAAGGTGAATTTTGCACGGCCTTGTTTCTGGAAGAGGAGACCTGCACGGAGCGGTGGTAAATGGGGTTTTATGCAGAGAAGCCTCAAAGTAAGTGCAATATTCAGCATACTGGCATGCAAAAATACTTTGTTTAAAAAGAGCCAATTTTTTTTCTTGCAGGAAAACTGTTGTCTGCCCAATCATTGATGTGATCAGCGATGACACATTTGAATACATGGCTGGATCAGATATGACTTATGGAGGGTTTAACTGGAAACTTAACTTTCGCTGGTATCCGGTTCCCCAGAGAGAGATGGACAGGAGGAAAGGAGACAGGACCTTGCCTGTAAGGTAAGGAGAGTGAATCGAGAGTACTATGCTATTTGACTCGACTGTGTACTTGTTTACGTAGGTAATAACGCTTCATGCCTAAGATTTTGCTGCAGTATCAGAGAACACGTGTCAGATAGTTGTGGCACACTAGTCAGGCTAGAGAAGACCAAAATCTGACCTACCCTTAATGCTGCAATGTAGTTATCAGAGCTGAGAAAACTCATTTATATCTTCTTTTCAACATTCAGTAACTCAAAATATTACCTGCTTTTTAAGTTCCCTCTATGTTTGTTTTCTGCAAATAGCCTTTGACCTTGTGTTTACAGATGTTACTGGTTTTTCATAATTTGAGGCAAGTACTAGAACATATTTCTGAAACACACATTTTTGAACATTGAACCCAAGTATTCGGTTATGATGATTTGCACTTAAAATGCATGCTTTTATTGCCTAGAAAATAAAATTGATGACTGTGCATACTGAGTCAAAAATGATCTAAGAGTATGTCCTCATTTCCTGTGATCATTCCTGACCTCTTTCATTTAATTGCTCAAACCACGGACTGTAACAAAACCTCTAGAAAAATTTTAAATGAAGCTGAAACAGAACAAATTGAATAAATTACTTGCAATGGGTTATTTGCTCAGCTCTAATAGCTTCTGTGGTCTTCATGAAAAGTTTTTTTTTAAAAAAAAAAAAGCTTTCACAAGTGGATGTAATGGTTTCAAACCTGTCTGAGAGACATGATGAAGTGGCCAGAATTCCAGTGCTGCATACCCCCGATTGTGCGCAACAGGCAGATAAAGGGAGAGCCAACTCAGGGGACAGCAGTCACAGCTCAGCTTTGCGAAACACTTCCAGGTAAGGCAGTGGATGGGCGAGGAAAAGCCTTTCGAAATTACTTATGCCGGAAAATGACCAAAATCTGCCACTTTACATCATTCGAAGCCTGGAGTCAGGGAAGGGCTGGATTTTTTTAGATTCTGTTCTCAGGAGATGATCTCAGGAAGAGCAAGCAGGGTCCCCGGAGCAGGAGCGGACCCTGCCGTTAGCAGAGGGGGGATGAAGCTGTTCTCGAGTCAGGGGAGCTGTTTTTCTCATGATCTAAAATATTATCACTCAGCTGTGAAGTCTGCCAGCAGCTATTTCATTAAAGCTGAGGTGTGCATTAAAATTGGTAGAGTTAATTATCCTAACGAGCTGCAGAGCCTCCTGCCGCGCGGGCTGTGCTCTGTTTATCCTCTCTCCCGTGCCGAATCAATTCACAGACACGGGGAGTTTTCAAAGAAATGCAAATCCCAGTTCTTATTTCCTTATCTTGGAATGGAGTAGTACTTAAAGTTAATCCAGAATCAGACATGTAATTGACTCTTAAAATTATTAAAACAAAAAAATAGATTTTTTTTTTTGCCCCCCCAGCTTTTAGCTGGTGATTGCCTGGGCTTTTTGGGATTCTCCCGGTAAGATGGGTGTTAGTGAGCAGAGCGTGGGCGAAGGAGGCAGAGGTTAATGCCAAGTGCCACGTGTCCCGTAATTATCACTTACACAAGTGCTTTAGAGTGAAGAGGTGGCTCTGAGGGTGTGTGCTTGCGCTGGCTTGAGACCAAGGTGTCGGCTTTTAGAGATACAGAGGCCCTGTCTGACCGCGTAGTGGAGGCATTTCAGCCTCTTCGGTGGCAGAAGAAGGTGCTCCCCGTTTCCTTCTCCCTTTCACCCGAGGGGAGGGGAACCAGCAAAGCGAGCGAGCCGGGGAGCTGCCCCGTGTAAGAGCCTTCCTGTAGGAAACAACAGGTAATAAGTCAGCAGCTGCTTTCAGTGCTAGCTGGTGTTTCCAAATGCTTATGGAAGGCGGTCCAAGAGACTGCAGCAGCACATCAGTCCTGAGGTGTCAGAGACAACCACACATTCTGCATCCAGAGAGAAAAAGTATAATATTTCAGCTCAGTTAAGAATGGTTTTGGCAGCTGCTGCCACCTGAGTATTCAAAAAACGGGGGGATAAAAATAAACAAAAGCCTAACCCATACCAAAAATTTAGAAACAAATTGGTGAGTTCATTTTTGTATTCCATGTTGCTTTCCCCATTCTGTAACATTATTTCAGTCTCATGTAGGTCGAATATGTCTTTATTCATATTTTGCTTTGTAATCAATGGAATAGGTATAGAATACAAACTCATTGGATTACATGTTTGTGTGCAAGTATGCGTAAGGTAACCGCTGCACTCAAATTCCGCTTTTTGTTACATTAAAAATCCATGTAATTGACAAAAGTTCTACGCAAAATATTTCTCTTCCATAGTAACATTGATAAATTCCTACCTTTGGTTTTTAGATTTAAAATCATAACGCATACATTTTCAAACTGTGAATTCTTTTATATACAATTTATTATTCACGTATAATTTGTATTATTGTCTAAGCATTTTTATGGAAAAGATCAGGATAGCTTAGTGGTAAGAGCTTGCTAGTCGGTACGAGCAGAGTTCAGCCACCACGTAGGCTGCGAGCATCCGCCCCGATGAAGTTAAAGGTAGAAGGTGCTGCGCTCTCAGAAGAGGGTGCCCGATTCTTTCTAGTCCGTAGATGTGAAACGCTGCTTGCTTGTTTGCCTAGGGAGTTAAGGGACTGTTAAATTCCCAAGTTAGGCGTTTGAGTCAAATACCCGCCTTTGTTGGAATCTCTAGATTGAGTGGGAAAAGGTTAATTAATTCAGTGGCTCTGATGTTAAAACCCCACAGGTAATTGTCGTGCAGTACAGCTGTGAAAGAGCGTTCTTACTGACGTCCGTCAGCAAAGTTAGATTGTTTGTCGTTGTTTTAGCAACAGAACGGTGGGGATTCCTAGGTGCCTCTCATACTAATTAGTGGTGCCTTGCCTTGGACAGGTTGGGGTCTGCTCCGAGGTCCGCACGTGGATGCTGTTCCTGCCTTTCACACGCTAGTCCCTACCACTTTTGCCCCTTATTTTCTTCTTCTGCTTCTTAAACCCCAGTCTGACATCCCTTCTCTTGTTCTCATTTTCTTCTTCTCTTATCTAGTTTCCTCTCAGGTCAGCTAACACCACGATAGCGTAACCTTTCCCAGAATAGTCTAAAATGGTAACTCTTCCCCAAAGAATCACAGCTTTTGCAAAGGTAGCAAAAGCCTTTCCGCTTTGCAGACGCTCCCAGTTTAAAGGTGGTAGATGGAGGTGGGCAGCGCTAGCGACGGGGCGCTGTCCTGGGCAGGGGCAGCAGGTCCTGCCCCCTCCGCCCTCACCCCCTCTCAGTACTCCCCATCCTGGGGGGAGAGAGGACAGGAGTCAGCGGTTGTCAGAAACGGGGGTTTCTTGGGGGTTTTTTTAAAGGTACTTACAATTTTTTTATACGCACAATGATCAGAAGCAAAAGTAACATCAGGGAGCTTTCAGTTCATGAGGTGTCTCGTTAGGACTGAAGCTATAAAGTGAGAATAGGAAGGGGACTTTTAGAAGAAATCCCTGAAGAAAAGATTGTTCCTGGAGACAGCTGGTCAAGTCAAATATTTCATTCTGTGAGGTTCGTGAGGGTCAGTTGAAACTTTTTTTTTCAGGTGTATTTGCAGAAATCAAATACAAACTATGGCTTTGAGTGCAGAAGTTACCTGAGCCGTGGAGCTTGCAGGGGCTTCCAGGTGTTGCTTCAGGGGTACGTTCCTTGCTCTGAAGGTGCAGCAACCCCCCAGGACTCACGTCAGTGGGTATATATCTGTTTTCTTTTGTTTGAATAGCGAAGGCTATTCATCGCTGTTCTGATGCATCTCGGGATTTTACCTTGCTTCCACATAGAGTAAATGCTGTGACCGCCACTGATGGTCACGGGAGTAACCTCCGGCTTTGTAAACTTTGCCAATGATTAGACCTTTCAAAAGGTGTTATTTCAAGTGCAAAGCCCGTTCCTGTTCCCAGAGGGCTCTCTGGGAGCAAAACCTGGATGGTTGCCCTGTGCAGAGGTGGAGCTTACAGCCAACGCTTCCCGCAGATGATCCGGGGGTGTGGGTGGGTCTGGGAATCATGGAAACAGAGAGCTCTGGGCAGTGCCCTTCCTGCTCAGGTGTGGCCTGGTTCCGTGGTAGATGCTCAGGGGCAGTGCCAGCTAAAGCCAGGGGTCTTGCTGAACCTCTCGTTGTTCTTTTTCCACTGAAAAATCCTTGCACGATAGTTGTACTTTGCAGAACATCCTTTGTCTTTAAGCAAACTCATTTCTCCTTCTGTGATTTTGCCTGTGGCGACAGAAAACTTGTCTGCGCTAAGATCAGTTTACAAACATCTTGTCTTCTTACATCTACGGTATTAAAAGCATAAAGTGTTTCTGTGCTGGGCATTTACAGTCTCTGCACAGCACATTTCTATGGATATTTCCATACTGGCCCTTAAATTTTTTGAGCTGAAGACACTCCAGGCTAGTGTTATAAATACTAAAAAAATATATGTTTTGTTCCAGAAAGTCTTTTCTCAAGTATAAATTAATTATTGAGAGGAAAAATACAAGATCAAATATGAGGAGCATCTCTTCTTATTATTATGGCTGGTTAAACTTAGAGTTGACTGCAATTAGTACTGCCTAGGTGATGGACAGCAGTATTTGAAACTGGGGTAAAAGCCTTATTGCAAGCTGTATAAATAGCGGTGGTGGTCGCTAGGGACGCTGCCCTCGCGGCTGTTGGACCCCTTTGAGCGGGTGCGCAGGACGGGGAGGTTGGAGGACGCGGGGCGAGGTGACGTTGCGTGGCTTCGGGGAGCTCCCAGCCTGGGGGACCTGACCTGAGCTCCCCCGGCCACGGCAGGGGCTGGGGTCCCCTCGGGGCCCGCTCCCTGCCAGCCCCTCCTCGCTTTCCCTCCCCGGCACGGGTGCTGGGCTGGGCTTGAGGGATCGGTGGGGTGCAGCAAACCCGGGGTCACTGAGATGCCTCTGTTGTGCAGCTCCTCTTACGGGAAGCCAAGGGTGCAGGTACAGGAACGGGAATTCCTCCTTGCCGCTAAGAATTGCAGAAATGAGAAGCAGACGTTATCTCCAAAATAAAATTAAAAGTGGGTTTGAATGATGATTAGAGTTAATCATAACGCATTACTGTAGTTGTTAGTATGACTCCAAGTAGGCAAAATATAGCTAATCGGTGCAAAACTGAGAAAAAACCTGTAGGAACCCTTCGTCTTTCTAATATTACTGTTTCAGCTGTTTTTACAGTGAGAGCTCTGCAGATCTGTTTGTATAACATTAAATTTACATAACAGAGAATAGTCCTGCCTGCTGCGTTTCAGTTATTTGAGAATCCGTGGCATATATTGGTGCATAGTTACTTACATTTTACAGCATGGAACTCAGCACTTCCGATTTCAGTTAGTGAGTTATTAGGGGAATGCTGTTTTTCATAAACATTTGCTGATGACGTTTCAGAAGAATCCAGATCTGTGTGTACAATTCAGTTGCAGCATTCAAAAATTGCTTGAGACTGAATCTTTGCAAAAATGGGAAATTTAGTGCCGTTCAAGCAAAGACTGTCTCTCTCCAGGGGTAGAAATGAAAGGAGGAGAGGAGGCAGAGGGTGAGGGTTTCTGTTGCAGGCAGCGGAGTGGGGATGATTGTATTTGTCTGAAACCAGTGGGTACCTGACTTCAGCGAGGTTGGTGAGGGTGTGAGATCAGCGCAGGGGGAGCTGAGGTTTGTTTGTGCAGCGCCGGGTGCAGGCTCATCAAAATGTTTGTGGATCGCTGTGAGTCCTCTGGGAACTTGGCCAGTTGTCAGGAGGTGAGGAAACCAAGTATTGATGCAGCGTTTGGTATCGGTGTGAGTAGTTTTGCATAGTTTTATAGGGTTTCTAGATAGTCAGTAATAAAAATTACTTCTAAATATAATATTTTTGCATTGGTAGTCAGCTGGCACAAACCCCAGTTCAGTTAAGGAAGATTGCAGGGTCAGCTTTATTCCGTGCTCCCCGTAACGGTATTTATCGTTCGTGGTACCAGTCAGGCGGAGGGTCGCACCACCCGGCCGTTCCGTCTGCTCCGCTTGCTTGCAGCGTGGCTCAGGGGGCCAGCAGTATTGTTTGTGGCAGAAACCCAGCAAGGCTGAGGGCACTAAAGCGGCTTTGAAACCTGGGAAGGTTTAGCCCTGTCCAAATGACAGGCAGTTAATTAACTGAGCTTTCGCTGCTGAGAGCACAGGGAGAAAAATAGAAATGAAGTGTTGGTAAACTCCGGGTCCAGGGTTATTTCATTGCTAAACTGTGCTTTTTTCTGGGAGTAATCATAGTCAGCTCTTGCAGAAGAGGAAATAATTGCGCAGCAGGCAAATTGCCTGGATTTGTTGGGTTTGAGAGCAAGTGAGGGCTTCTTACTGCCAGGGCTGTGTCCAGTGCCACCGCGGGGAAGCTCCGTGCGGCACAGCACCGTCCCTGCAGGTCTGAGCGTCTGCGCTCCGTGCGCGTGCGTAACACCCGCGCTGACCCGTGACGTGACACGGGAATTGCGTGTGCAAACAGGGCGTGCGTTAGCTAATTAACGTTGCGCGTAGTACATACAAAAGCTTCTCAAGGAAGATCTGAGAAATGCCCAGGCGATTCGGGTTCTGCCACGGTGAAGCTCCTCTTCCAGCTTTTTCCTGCGTTGCACGTGAACCGTGTTGCTGCTGTTGACTTGCTTTTCAGAAAAATCGTAGGAGCTTGTTTTATATCAGTGTTTGCACCAGGCTGTCTCCAAACACAGGAGCTCTTGCGGAAACGGAGCTTTAAATGGGCAGAAGCGCTGAGGCTGGCGACGTTGCCCTTGCATAGATTCAGGTGCCTCATGTGGCCACTGAGCACAGATATTCCTAGCAGTCTTCACAAGTGGTTTACTAAATAACTGAATGAGTGAGTTCATTTCTCTGACCGAATCCTTTGCATACGGGCTGTAGTTCCTGGCATGATTGTGTGCGGCTGTACTCGTATGCATCGAGCTAGCGTTCCGTTGTGTGTTTTCAAAATCCAGTCTCGCCCACTTTGCAGTTGTTCTTCAAGCCGAGGACAGAGACATGACTGACACTTGACTCCGCAGCTACCTTAACGTGCCCGGAGGTCCTCACCGGCAAAGCCCGTAGGCGTAGGGATGCCGAGACCTCAGCAGCATCCTTACGCCAAAGCCGGTCGGTCGCGGTGGTGGTGTCACCCCGCGTGGTGCCCGAGCTCTGCTGACCGGGGCTGCCGGGGCCGCCTGCGGCACGGGGCTGGGCGCAGCTCCCGCGGCAGCGTCTGCAGGGGCCGGTTTGGGCTTAAACCCCGTGCGCGGGGCAACCCCGTTAGCGGTGCGCTGGTCGGTGCGTACGCACCGTACGCCTTGAGAGGGCTGTGGGTTGGTGGGTACGCATCGGTGCAGCAGCTCGGAGCCGTGCTCCTGCTAACTGGGGTGAGCGTTTTCCATTTCACGTGGACCTGAGATGCTGAAAAAACATAGAGCAGCTCTTTACGGGGAAGTAGGACATCTTTACACAAAGAGAAGTTGCACTCTGACTGGATTTGCCTGTTGTAAGGATTTATAATCCTGTTAAGAGAGATTATGCCTGGTAATTTTATGCACGTTTAGTCTCCCTCTAAGGCAAAGCTGAGGCATTAAACTCTCTTCACTAAGCATTTCGGATTGGATTTGAACTGCTGTTCTGGATGCAGAAGGCCAAAATTCCATCCACTTTACCATTACAATGCTCCTGAAATAATCTATGGAAATGTGATTTTGCGGGTAGGAAGCAATCCTGCAGTTCTCACTCGGGCAGCGCTCTCGTCGGCTTCGGGGGGAGCTCTGCCCGAAAGGCAAGCGCACAGCGTATGCAGTCGAAACCGTATTGTTATTGTTAGTAGTTTATATTTAAGTTGCTGTACATAGAATATATTTATAGTCAAAATGTCTGAGGTAGTGAAATGTACTGTAGTGTCACTTAATAAATTCCACAGTGTCTTTCAAAAGGTATTTTTTCTTTTCTTTTCTTTTTCCTCTTTTTTTTTTTCTGTTTGTTTTCAACTAGGACCCCTACTATGGCTGGTGGCCTATTTTCTATTGACAGAAACTACTTTGAAGAGATAGGAACTTACGATGCAGGAATGGATATCTGGGGTGGCGAGAATCTTGAAATGTCTTTTAGGGTAATTGCCATTTTCCTTCATTTTCTGTCAACAAACACAGTTGTGCTGTAACGGTTCCTACGCTGCGGACAGGGCACTGCTGCTTTAGCTGTCATGCAAGTCACGGGTTAATTTAAATTCTCAAGATATTTGGGGATGCCTCATTATAGTATTTTGGTCCTTTCTACTGCATGAAACATTTTATTACTGTTTGGAAATTTTTACACTTTCAAAATAATATATATTTTAGTAATACCTTTCTTTACAAAAGAAACGGGGCTTTCTGTGAACTAGTGCAAATGCTAACTGACATAAATGAGATATAATTCTTATAGTGTAAAAAACAAAATTAAAATATATGTTTTAACAGAAGTTTTTGAAAGTGTATGTCGTCATGAACTTGCAAGTTCTGGCTGGGATTTTTATTCTGTGTGAGAGCCAAGCTCGCAGAGAAATTTCACGTCCTGCAGAAAAGTGACTGTATTTCTGCCGGGGATAGGTATGTTGCCCGTGACAAGAATAAAATCTCTTTGAGTGAAATGCATTTAGTAATTGCCTTCAGATATAAAGGAAAATTGGAAAATTGAGTCTTTGATAAGTAACTGTTAGAAAGGATGTTGAAAATTACTTTGAACATCTCTGATGTATCACAATTTATGCATTTTAAGTAAGTATGCAAGATAAACCTGGTGTTGTACCTATCTAGTACCCACAGCACATCGTGGGCATATCCTTCTTTCCTTTTTTTTTTTGTCTTTTGTCTTCAGCCAGGGCTGGTAGACTACTTTCTATTGACAGAAACTACTCTGAAGATTTTTGTGAAGCAGGTATTTCTAGAGAAGATCAACTGAGAATTTGAAAGCATTTTCAGACCATTTTCTATAAACTATAATTGTTCACTTTCTAGTAAAATAGAAGGGTGGAGTTACTTTTTCAGAGCATTAATGTTTTAAATCAGTGGATTTCAACATTTTTTTGTGTATAGACCCCTAAGAATATTCCTTGGATGTATGTAGGCCCCTATATAGGAGCTTATTTTTAACTTACGCCTGTTAGTAGGCCTGTTCTTCAGTCTTTAGAAGTGATCCATGGAGCAGAGAGCGACTAGCACTGCTTTAAAGCGTTAAATATGTGCCTCTTGTAGACTAAATCTGTATATTACTACTGTTCATTTCTCACCGCATATCAGCGTGTGTGATTTCTGTAAAGCGAAGCTCACCTAGTTCATGGAAGTTTTAAGATCAGACTTGCCGATGCACAGTAACCCCTGACAGCGGGAACCTCGAAGCCCTTTGCTGTTGCTGGCATTTGTTACCGCTTCCAGAAAACCTTTTGCAGGACCAGTTTTGGGTCATTACTGTGGGCATTACCGTTCTCGTTAGTGAAGAGGCTACAGTATTTAACTCTCCTTTTGGAAGAACACTGGGTTTTCATCATAAAAATGGTAATCCCTGAAAAACCAACTCTAATACAAAGGGACGAGCAAGGCGCTTTTTGTTAAGAGTCCGTACTGGAGAATACATGGGAGTTGGTTCTCCGTGGGCTCCTTTTGGCAGTGGCTATTTTTGTGAACAAAGATACAAATATTGATCATTTTTCTGTCAGGCTTTGTAAGCGCAACAGAACAAAATAATTTACAATTCCACGGCCTTTTCCCGCTCCCTGGCGTAAGAGATTCATTTTGGCAGAAAGCATTTGATCTTCTGCTGAGAGCAGCATGCGAGCGTGTAGTCGGCTTCCAGCATCTGCTAAAGAAATGCCCTAACTAGGATATTCTCCATGCATACTCTTGCTCGAATAACGCTAATATAGTTTGAAAACCTTTTCTGAGAAGTTTAGCAATTTAATGGTGGTGTTCTGTCTTCATCTAGTGCTGTTCTGCTCTGGCTCTTGGCAGCTGCGTGGGAAACCTGTCGGGATTCGCGGCGTGGGTCAGCCAGCTCCCGGTCGGGATGATTTGGGGTTTGCGGTCGTGTGTAGTGCAGGTTGAGCTGATACCTCAGCCTTTGGGATGGTTTCGCTGGTTCTGCTTCCTGGGCACTTCTATAATTCATATTTTATATATTTATATAAATATTTATATATATATAAATATATATATATCATAATACTTTGAGGGTTTGTTTTCCCCCTTTTTTTTTCCCCTTCCCTAAATAATCATTTCTTGAGTCCTGTTTCAATTTGGACTTGAATTCTATTCAATGCTTATGTGAGTAAGCCAGCAATGGGCTTAACTTATATTAATTTTGTGAGAATGCTGTTACGAGATCTTAATTTCAGCTTTACATTAAAAATATCAGTCCAAAATATGCGGAAGGACGAAGACCAACGATAGCCGTGCTCTGCGCACAAAGCCCTAGTGAGAACAGCGGGGAAGCAGCTCTGCCATTACTCTTATTTTACTCGTTAAGGCTGAGGTGTGGGGAGCAAGGCAAGGAAGAGCATGGATTTTCTGAAAAACTCTGTGGGCATCATATTAGAAGAACATTATTTTATGTCTTTGGAAGATTCTCCCACTTAAACTTCAAGAAACATTACTGGGCTGGAACGCGTGCATCAGCCTAACAAGAGGGCATGGTGTCAAGAATAGAAATAAACCGACGAGCTTCCAGCGCCGGGAGATTCCCGTGGAAATGCCAGGCAGCCACGCGATGCTGTTTCTTGGTCTTTAGAGCCTTCGTCTGTAAAGAAAACCAACCAAATAGTCAAGTACATCAAGTACGACTGGATCAATAAAATACCGAAGCCTCTGCATTTAAAAACCTATCTGATGTAAAACATCTGCAGAAAATTGGTAGCAAAGAGTGCCAAGGGGCTGGGGAGGTTCCTCCAGCAGCCGCGTTACAAACCCGCAGTTATCCAGCAGGTTTCCGGAATATCTCACTGCAGTCAGGAAACCTTGAGACTAAATCTTGGTTTGGAAAATTACTGTAATAGGAGTCAGCCATAAGGACGTTTCTGGAGCTCTTACTACCTTGGATGTTTTTATCGTCAAATGGGAGGGGGTCTGCTATTCGGAAAAAAAACCAAACAACCAAACCCAAATCCCTGTCTTGATAATCCCTGCAGCCTCAAAAAATGTTATAACGTGCCTTTGCCTTCCCTGGGTAACGACTACGACCGTCTCATCTGCGACCGGCAACGGCAGTGCCGTTATCCCCGGTGCAGTGATTAAGAGGATTCGCAGTATTTGTGTCACTGCGTAATCAAAGTCTGTCGGTCCTGCTCAGTTCCCGGAAAGCGCTGCACGTGAGCGCGGCAACGCGCGCGGCTGCGTACAGTTGCCTCGTTGCTGGGTAGGTCGGTATTTCACCTTTGAGCGGTGCTGCTGCTCGTTGCTGAACGGTCTCGAATGATGCCTTTTGGAGGATGTCTTTTAATAATGGCAATTGGGGAAAAAAAAAAAAAAAGTAATCCCGGCAGGCGTCTCTGACAGCTGTAAGAGTCTGCTTTAGTAAATGAAAACCTCATTTATTCTTAAACATTCACCTTATTTTTATTTGATAGAATTCCTTAAGCATTTTTACTTTTCTGTTAAATTCTGTGAGTGTTTTTTCCCAATCGGAGAATGCCCTGAAAACTTGATAGCCAGAAAGGAGCTCATATAGCTTTGGAAAGGGTATTAAAAATAATCCCTCCATCAGACAAAAAAGATTATTCTTTAGAATAATCCAGATAGGCCAAAGCAAGGCTAGAGAAAGCAACCGCGTGCTCTAACAGGAATCAGATGCCGTTGACTTTCGGTTTTCTGGCAGCTGTGAGAAGCGCAGAAGAGGGTAGCAGATGTTTCCCTGTGTATTTCCTAAGCAGTGCGATATATTAATACGTTGCTCTCGGTCTGAAATGTCTGCTTTTACTGCGGTAGGAAGTCTTCCAGTAAATGAATGAGGAGCAAGGATGTTTAATTCACATGTAGCTTAGCGTGGTAGCCGATCTCTAGAAATACTCACGCTGTAGCTCGTGTAAAGGGCGACCGGCTTGCGCGGGCTCCCCATCCTGCAGCACCAGGGACTGTCTGGGTGCGAGGAAGCCGGCACGGCCAAACCTCAGCCCCTCGCCGCGGGCCGGGGCGACGTCCTGCAGGCGCTGCTTGCTTGACGTGAGTACCGGTGAGGCCGGATGCTATTGAAGCTTTTCCAGCTACGCACCAAGGATCTTTAATAGCAATTTTTCAGCCTGACTGTATGCGAAGTCTCAACTTTCAGCTGCAAAATTATAGGTGTCGGAGAGCCCTTAAACATGTTTAAGTAAACAGCTGTAGCAGGGCCGTTGATGTGGATGACTGGAAGGCCAGCGCTGTGTAATTATGGGCAAAACAGTGTGTAACTCCTAGGGAGGCTGGCAAGATTATTTTCAGAAGTACACTGTGACATTGAAATTCATTGTGTGTGTTGGTGAGTGGAATTTGGGATATATAAATCCCTAATCACCTGGCAAACAGACTGAAAATCTATCTCTCTGCTTTTCAATATTCCTTAGCTGTTTGGCTATATTAACTAATTTTAGGAGCACAGTTTGCTCACAAATTGTATTCAAAATATGTTTGTATGCTTATATTTAAAGCGTACAACACTTTTTCCTTTCTTTGGACTGCATTAATTTTCCTGTATGTCAGGATTCTTACATTTCTATAGGGAAAATATTCAAGATACACCGGTTCAGATGATTTTGTTACAGAGATCTTTGGTATTAGAGTTTTCAGGATTGGGGTTTTTTTTCCTAATTATTACTTACACGTCACTGCATAGCAGCCAAGTTTAACTCATTTAACATAACCATGCTTACGTGTTAACTTACTTCCCGACTGCAGTAATCTTTGGGGATTTTTTTACCATAGCTTTGATCTGTGCATATATGTGAGAGATGTTTAATCTAACACCACCATCACTAAACACGCACATGCACCAAAAGAACCCCTCTGTGTAAAGAAATATTTCCTAAAATGAAGTAAATAGAATTACTAATGTGTAAAACATTTGCTTTCGGTGTTTATGTCTCCGAGATTCTAGTTTCATTTTACTCTAAACTTTAAAGAGTCTTATATCTCGTTTGGAGTTAGTTTTACATATTTTGTCATAAAAGGGATGGGCGAGGAAATTTTGCTCCTGAGAATGAGGGAATAACCAGTAACGCGGAAGCGTTGTTTGTAGAACTCCCCTTTACAGGGTTAACGGCAGAAGCAGCCGTGCCAACATCTGGGCGTTGGGCCGCGTGCCCCCCGGTGCCCGGCTCCCCCAGACCCCCACCCCGGGCCATCGCCCGCACCGCGTCGGGGTGCAGGTGTCCCTGGAAACCGCCGGAGCTGCGATGACAGCCGCCTGCCCGGCGATGCCGGCTTCAGCAGCGCCGTCACCCCAGCGCGATGGCAGCCGTGCCGTGCCAAGAGCGGGGAGCACCCGCAAGGCGGGGAGGCGGCCGCTGGGCTTTGCTCGGAGCTGCCTGGAGAGATCCCCTGCAAAGGCCAAGGTGATGCTCCCCTTTTGGATGTAGGCAGATAATACGTAAAAATTATCGTATTATCTGCCTACATCTGTAGCCCCGCTGACGTTTCTTTTTGGATGTAGGCAGATAATACGTAAAAATTATTGTATTATCTGCCTACATCCAAAAAGAAACATCAGCGGGCCTACAGGAGTATTTTTTCTACTTGTTCTAAGATTAGGAGTAAAGCCTCGAAGTTGTTTTATTTGCCTACAAATTATTATTAGCCTTAAATATTTCTGGCTGGTGTGTGCTGAGGTTTGCGGGAACTGACATTGACTCGGTGTTCAAAAGTGATGGAAGAGAAAAAATCCTGACCGTGGGCTGCACAGAGATCAGGTGGAGTTTAGTGCAGTCATTTTACGCAATAATAGGAATGGTTTTTAAATGTCTGTGAAATCAAAGGTGGGTCTAAATAATTAATGCCTGTATTTAAAAAGGGTTAAGTTATGTGGGCAAATACAAGCCTTAGTTTTAATTCTATGGCGTGCAATGTTTTACCACAAACTTTGAGGGAATTACTATTTGTAAGCAAAAAGACAAATAGAAAATGGGTTAGTCTCGCGTGGGTTTATTAGAAGCTAAATTATGACATGGTGGGTTTGACAGCTCATTTTCCAGACCAAGGAAATGCAGCGGCTCTGCTGGGTCTGTTCTTCACCAAAACATTCCCATAAGGGGCACGCTGGAAGTTATCTCCTGAGTTGGGAGGAGATGGAGATTGGTGTGAACTGCTGGGTGGGAGAACGGGTGGTGCTGAAGGATGAGATGTCAGGCTCAGGTCACTATTCGAGTTTCTAAACTGTAAAGTTGCAGCTGGATGTCGGGTTTTTTTCACTAAATAATTTTTCACAAAAGGTGGGGAATAAACTCATGGGTTGGAAGATGCAGAGACGGACTTGAAGTATGATTGAAGTGCCATGGTTGGAAGAATATCTGATTTTCGGGAATTCATTCAGGTGGAAGGAGAAGGGTTAAACTTCAGAGGAGAAGAAAAGGAAGACACCTTCAACCTTAAAAATTACGATGCGGCAGTAACCGGTTTATGAATAATTCAGTGATAAAATTAGAGTTAAATTTTTTTTAAAAATGAGATACATCAGTCTTGTACCGGAATATTTGCAATCTGGCTGTCTTTGGTCCCTCGGTGCTTTTCGTCGCCGTCAGGGCCCCTGTTCCCTGGCCGGAGGTGTGGGAGGTGGGTCGAGCGGAGTGTTGCCGAGCCGGGGCTGCGGCTCCCGCCGGCTCTCCCCTGCCGCCCGTGGGTGCTGAGCACGGGCTTTGCTGGGCAGAAAGCCTCGATGTAGGCTGGGGTGAGACGAGGGCTCCGTTTGTTGCTCTTTTTCTGGGAGGAGAGAACTACGACGACTAGAAGGACTGCAGTAAAGCGAGAATGCACAAAATTGTTGCCATGTTTAAAAAAACCCGAGGCATGTGGGAGGAAAGATACAATTCATTGGAAATATCTGATTCCCAAGCTGTAGGATCAAGTCAATTCTATCCCTGGAAATTTTGTTGGAGTAAAAAATATAATGAATATTAAAATGAAAAAGACTGCAGTAAAATGTAATGACAGTTTCTCTCAAAAATTTTTGGAGCATTCCATGGAGCAGTCACCGGCGTCGGTAAAAAGCTGCTGGCGGGTGTTGAATGCCCGGCTGGGTGTTGTCTACAAAGAGCCCTTCAACAGCAAAGTGCCGGGGACAGTTCTGGTATTCACCGTAGCTGCGATGAAGAGTGATCAAATATATCACCGTAGTGTTTCTTGTCTGTATTGTGATCAAATCTCTGGAATCCCACAATCCTCAACCATTATATGAACTTTTGGAAAGTAGTCATTCGACCAGGGAATATTCAGGAATGCTGGTTTGCTTTTTAAAATAATTTTAATTTTTTAAATATTATTTTTATTTCATTATTATTTATTTAGTTATAATATTATTTTATATTATTTTATTTTTTAATATTATTATTTAATGATTTATTATTAAAATTTTTCAAAATTATTTTTAATACTGAACAGATAAAAGTCCTTTTCTTCTGAACAGAGTGCAGGTTCATCCACATCCCTATGACAACAGTCATAGATAACAGATTGTACCAAGGACAGCCAAAAATGCGCTTTAAGAAATGTACAGGAACGCACGTTTTAAGAAGCGGTAGCGTGGGAGGAATTGCCTGCCAGGGAGAGCAGTCGGAGGGGGAGAGCAGGAGCGGCGGGGGGGATGCTGGTCCTTAGGCAGAGACCGTGGGTTACAGCACACCTAAAATTGCTCGTGCTCGTTACTGTCCTGCCCGGGGGGTTACTCCCGGGCTGCCTTGTAAACCTATCAGTCACCTGTATTTCCGTTCTAACGCACGCTGCCTTTTTGGTACAGCGCGTGTTCCTCGGCATCCCTCAGCTGGAAGTTTCACCTGAACCGACTAGTTGTCGCTGAGCTGCAAAACACAAGATGTTAAAGGCGAGAATATTTTGATGTTGTCGTTGCTTATCCCAACGGAGTACATCACTTAGCATACTAATGAAATTATATAAACGGGTTTAGCCCTAATTAAATAAAATCTGCATTAAGTTACTATGGTAACTGTTATGTCTCGGTCGAGGAGCTCTACTTACAAGACTGTACCAGCATTCCTGTTTAAAGCACCCAGTCGTTCTTCAACTCTGTGTTTTATTACCAGGAGGTATTGTAAATTTTAGTCCTGCTGTCTGCTTAGGACGAGACTAAAGCAAAGGGTAGGATGAGCCTAAGTAAGGAACTGGGCGATACCTTTGTCGATGCCAAAAATGTCAGTGAACCTTAGCGAAGAGTGAATCCCAAGGGATCGATACTGTCTGGCAGAACAGCACAGCTTTGTAACCCTGTAAGCATCCGATGGAAATCTTCGTTTGCCCCTGCTGTTCAGCCAGCTGCCTACGTTGTGCCTCCAGTTCTGCAAACTTGGACCTTCGGCCTTCTTTAGTTTCTTCTTTAGTTCTTTTCAGAGCCTAGAAAGACGGAAGATTGAAGAACAGTGGTTAACACACGAACCGATGTGTCTCCTACCAAGACTCTAGTGATCTGACAGAAAAATGTGTTACTTTTTAACATTTTTACTATTTTTACTTTTAACATTTTTTACATTTATAACATTTTTACTTTTTACTATTTAACGACAGGGTGTTGAAGTCCAGGATTATATGGTTGTTTATACGTGTGCGGTCCTGTCAAAGGCACTGAGCTTACTCAGAGTATAGATTTGGGCTCCAGTATGGAAAGGGACAGTTTGCATCTAGAAGTTCATCACGTTCTCTTCTTTATCTATAAAGTTTGGGGTTTTTTTGAGTCGATCATGGTACTCACCAGCATACGAACCAGAGAACATACGTTTTGCATCTGTGTTTCACTTCTGTGGTTCCGCGATGTTCAGAGTACCTGTGCTTGCTGCTTTCTGTTGCTGTCGGTGATATTAACCAAGATCTGCTGTGCCTTTGCTCAGGATGGTCACGAACACGATTCTGCTTTGAAAAATATATACATATATATATATATATATATATACAGAGAGAAAAATAACAGTTCTTCTCTGTTTCTTTAAATATGAGGAAATCCTGGAAAATTCAAATGCACAGATAACATCCATACCCTACGCTTAACCCATTCCAGGATGGCACCTTCCCAGGGTGGTGGCTGGTGTATGTTTATGTCGTAGGGACACAGGACCAGGACTGCCGTTCCCACAAGCTGTCACGCTGCGCTTGAAGTCTGTGCGCTTTCGTTGCTATCGAGAGTTGTGCCCCTGCTCTTCCCCTTAAACTTTTGCTTGAAATCCCCTGCTGAATCGTGACCTGGGGAAATAAATCAGGAGGTCGCTGCTAAGCTGTCTGTCAGAGTCCCTCCTGCTATAAACTCGGCATGTTTTGTATATGGTGTAGTCAACTTTTTCTGCGTATTTTAATTCCAGATTTGGCAGTGCGGCGGCTCCCTTGAGATTGTCACCTGCTCGCATGTTGGCCACGTTTTCCGAAAGGCAACGCCTTACACCTTCCCTGGTGGCACGGGACACGTCATCAACAAGAACAACAGGAGACTGGCAGAGGTCTGGATGGATGAGTTTAAGGACTTCTTCTATATAATATCCCCAGGTAGGAAATTATTTTCTGATCATATTATGATGTGTAAAGCTGTCTGAAAAAAGGAAAGTGTAAGTGTAAGGCACATACAGGTAAGCGTAGAGGTGTCTGCATGTATATGTACTAAAAGCTGAGACATAGCAGCAGAAGTGCTTTCAGAATTCAAGGGAATGTCCTTTCCGTGTGTCAAAACCTTCTATATTCTGTTCCCAAGGTAAAAATATTAGTTAAGGCCCTCCTCTCTAGAAGATCATAAGGGTATTTTTCAGAACGTTAGTCTCATAATGTTAGTTTGCAACCGAGTAGGAAAGCTCTTTGACGCATTTCGTCTAAGAAATGCTGAGTTTGGCCAGATTCTCCTTATGATCCCTGAAGGTCCCGTCAGAAGGCGTCAACGGGAGGGACAGCAGAGGTGCTCTGGGTCACTGGATGGACGGGCAGGAGCCCTTCGGAGCGCAGGACTCAGTGCCATGAGGTCCTTCTGTCTCACCACTGCCAAGTACCAGTCCTTAGGAGAAACACTCTCTTTTAAACATACACATCTCTCCCTTTTTGTTGGTGATTTTCATTTATGTTCCCATATAGCACACATAGCACATACAAATTATGTACAATGTAATCACATATATCGCACACAATTATATGAGATAAAAGCCATATTCCTATTTGGTCTTACAACAGTTGTTAAGGGTTATATTGTGAGTGAATATTTTGATGAAATAACCTATCGTCGTTATATTAAAGCTGAAGTTGTTTTTATCTAAAGAGAATTACGGCCTCCATATGGGTGAGCTTAGTGGAGTATGTACATTGAAAATGGAGGGGGACGTGGGGGTTTCGTTAGTCCCCGTGCCGCTCCCCGAGGTCTCCCTCTGAACAGGTCATGTAAAATATTTTTTATGTTTACAGAGGACGTGTCCTGTTCAGCCTGGTCAGAGCTGCCCACCCGCGGGGCTCCCGGGCTGGGCAGAGCCATCGCTCTGGTTTGTGTAGACAGTCAGCCTGTGCCCGTGAAGTGCCGTCGCGTTTTAGTTTGACTGGTTTCGCTCTTTATTTAAGCATCAGTTTACTTCATGCAACTAACTCTTAAATAAATCTTGGTCTTTAGAATAACATAATAACTACCCTCAAGTCTCTTACACGGCAGTTTTCATGTTCTTACTTTCATCCTTTAAAATTTACCTGTTCACTTGAAAAATTAGACTTGGAGGCAATTCAATTTTTATCAGACTTAGAGTTTCAAACAAAACTTCCCCCCCCCCCCCCCCAAACAAACACAAAAATCAAAACCTTTAACGAGTGGCCATGATCAGGAAAAAAGAGAGTCTGTACCTTCAGTGCTGGCTCTCTAGTAAAGACTGGTTTGCACCTGTATTTCAAGTAGTCCTTTGGTCACCACCAACCTCTTAAAGCAGGCATTTTGAGCTAAGCCTTTTTTTTCTATAAATCAGGACTAGTAGTTTTATTTAATTTGATTTGGCTGAAATAAATGAAAAAATAAGGTTAATATACTTTATAATCTTATTTTTCTTTTAAAGATTTGTATATAAAATGGAAAACTATTCTGGGTGGGGTTGTTTACTCCAAACAGTTTTACTGATACCTCAGAATTATACAGTTAATAAAACCTAAATTGCTTCAGTTCAAAAGCCAGAATATACGATGTCTCACGTATGAAAGCCAGTTATTTTTCATAGTATTTATAAATGATTACTTAAAAATGTCTGTGATAGCGAGTAGCCATAGACTGTGTAAGCTATTGTTACTGTTTTATTATGTGCTCTGGGATAATCTTCCCATTCTTCCATCTTTAAACCTTCTTCCAATTTAAATTCTGTGGCAACAGAATCAGTTTAAATTTTCGCTATCACCAAGAAGTAAACCCCGGACCATATTATTATCCGTATGAGTTTTGCGTTTCATCTCCAGCACAATTTACTGTCGTTAGACCTCAGCTCATTCCGGCTGCAAACCTGCTTGTTTCCACAAGCTGTCTTGGTGCTTTGATTTTTCCAGGGGTTCAGGGCATCGCAGTCAATCATCAGGTGCCAACGTGCAATCACAAGCTGTGAAGTCGGAAAGCTCTTGGTTTCTGCATGGGTTATCGCACGTGTCCTGTGGCTGTCACAGTAGGTGCTCATAAAATATTCTGAGCCTGTCCTGGAAAACCCTTATCAAGCCAAAAAATGTAAAGCACCATAAAAAAAAGTCTATGCACATCATAAGTGCCCTGTTAATGGTGTAAAAAAGGTATTTATATATCTATACATTATATGTACACTAAATATAAATGTATATAAACGTGTATGTAACCAAAAGATGCAAGCACGAAACGAATCTTAAAAGAAAGGTCAACAGACTGATGATCCCCGTCAGTCAGAGGTTTGGGTTGGCACCGGGTGTTTCTGGGAAGCGTTCGCAGGGCTCAGCGCTCGGAGAGAGGTGCAGGCAGATTTCCTCTGTCCTTTTGCAGCACCTCCTGGGTGCCGCTTCTGGTGGTGCTCCGGCAGCAGGGCTCGGGCTGGAACACCGACGGAGGCACCTCTGGGCTCCTCAAGAAAAAGTGAGCCTGTTCCCTCCAGGGAACAGCCCGTGAGGAAAGGTTACTTGGTCTGGTAGGAGAGATGAAACCGTGGAAGACGACTACACGTTAGTGCCTTCAGGACCCCGGTACAAGAGCCAAACTAGCCAGCGAGGTGAACCACCACCCCTCCCCGGCCCGTGTGTCGTACGGGTGGCAGCGGGATTCCTGGAGGGCAGAGCAGGGTCTCCAGAAGCCATCGGTATCTTCAGATCCCGTTTGTCCTCTGTCCTGTGTTTCTTCTGAGTCGCGGCGAGGATGAGTCGCTGCCTTAGTCTGGAGGAACGGGTCCGCGATTAAAGCTACGGGTGTCTGTCACCACTCGTGGTGCTGACTGAAGGGACATCCCGCGCCACGCCTGATGGGAGCGCGCTGTGGGTTTCACTTGGACTGGATTTAACAAAATGCAGACGATGCACGTACCGTGAGTGAAAAACAGGCACGTTGACAGGATCCTCTTAAATATGGAAATTAAACTTTGTGTGAGATAGGCAGGATTGTGTCCCTTCGTAATTGGTAATTATATCTACCCAATTAAAGCTGAAGGAATGGGACGCGTGACAGAAGATTTGGCTGACTGTTTCTAACATAATTGGTTTCTGTTCTCCTGCAAGGGGAAGGGAAGGGAAGGGAAGGGAAGGGAAGGGAAGGGAAGGGAAGGGAAGGGAAGGGAAGGGAAGGGAAGGGAAGGGAAGGGAAGGGAAGGAAGGGAAGGGAAGGAAGGGAAGGGAAGGGAAGGGAAGGGAAGGGAAGGGAAGGGAAGGGAAGGGAAGGGAAGGGAAGGGAAGGGAAGGGAAGGGAAGGGAAGGGAAGGGAAGGGAAAAAAAGTCGGAAAAAATAAATATAACGCTGACAAATGAATGTCTAATATGATGTAAAAGTGAATTCAAACCTATGTTAGATGCAGTGAAGTTCAAGCCATAAATATATCACATGGGATTAGCCATTCTTTAATTCAGTCCTCCCTTATTAAGTTCTTTTTTGGTGCAGTCTCATAATACCGAGTTCCCATTGCATTTTTGTTGAACTAAATGCATTTCTAACAATTTACCCTGAAAGCGTACGTTTTGTCACGAGCGTGAGGCACGCAAATACTGACGGCGTATGTTCACCAGTAGCGTGTGTGGTGAAGACATTGCGCTCTGTGCGCTTTCATGTTCTGCCTCGACAGCCAGGTTTTCTAGGCTGATTAGGAGTTAGTTGCTTTAAAGCATTTAGGTGAGCTCAAGCTCTAAAAATATCATACGAAGGGCTATTTAAAATACAATACGTTTTAAATGAGATATTAGCAAAAAAATGCATTTAAAGGTGACTAGAATAGTCACCTTTATACATGGTAGATACATGGTAGAATGATTTAAAAATTCCAGTTTCAAAAAGAGTGCCAGATGAAATTGTTGCTGTGTAGTTTTCTAAGATGTGTTAATAGTTCAGTTAAAAACCACTTCCAAATTGGTCATGTTTTAATTTTCAAATTCCTAAATGCACCACTCCCAATCCTGGATCAGAACTCTTTTTTTTTCCTCTCTTCCTTGGCTTTTCTTTTTGTTTTGGGATCTTCTAAGCAAGGGTCCGTCTGGTTCAGCAGGACTCCTCCAATAGGCCTCGATTTTTATTATTCTTTGTTTCCGCGGAATTTCTACTGAGATATTCTGAGTTGTGGGAGTGAGGAATTTAGTGCTGAGCAAAAGGTGAAGTTTGGATGTAGAAATTAAAATAAAAAGGCCATGGAAAAATATATCCAATTTAAGCCTGCCTTTGACCAGCTTGACTATTTCTCCAGCACATCTGCAAAACCTGGAGCAACCCCCTCACTACTGACTTTCCCTGCTCTGCTCCTTCGCCGATTTGACGTGTCAGACCTCCAATGCAATAGATTAATTTGGAACCACCCAATGAAAAGAAAATAAAACTCAGGAAAGCGGCAGTAAGAAATACCTATTTCCATCTATCGGAGTGCACGCGCTGCAGAATGGCGTGCAAGTTGAGCGATGCAGTCATACCTCTGCAGGTCTAAGTATTTGAAATATGAGATTTGGTTTTGAAAGTGGATAACGAGGAGTGTGTTGGATGATGTAAACCAGGACCTTCATCCTTTCTGCTGCTGGTTCCAGCCTGGAGCTGCTGTCGCAGGGTGTTATTTGCTGTGGCCGTCTTCGGTCAACGTGCTGGATGGATGGATGGATGGATGGATGGATGGATGCTCTCCGGGTTTGGAGGACTGGGGAATACTGACGTGTCGTCTTCTGGACTGGCCAGTATCCCGCGGTTCAGCTGGGTAGAAAATGCCCAATTTGAACGTTTGGGAACATGCAGGTGCTTTTGATGGCAGAAGCCTTTGTGAAGCTCTGCCTAGAAGAGCTCCTGCTACGGAAGAGGTCAAATGAGTGAGCGTTTTGAAGTTGCCTCATTAGCACTTGTGTCTTGGACAGGAGTAACAGATTATTGCCTGTTGTACTAGAGAGGAGCTTCTGAAATCACTTTGGATAGTCAGTTTTGTGGGTACCTTTACAATTTCCTAGGGTTCAGCAAGCAGCAGGGGCAGATTTTATCAGCAACATTTTTTAACTTGGATGTCCAATATTGGGCTTTCTAGCCTGCATTTCAGCAGCTGGTTTCCAAGGTGAGAAGACATCCCTTCTCCCTGTGAAAAGACCAGTTCTTGCCGTAGGCCATTTTAATTTAGGCTGCTAAGCACAGATATAAATGCAAGGCTATCTTTAACGAACCGTTTTTCAGCAGTCTGACATCCAGTGGGATACCATGCATTGCAAAGACCACTTTCCACAGCGATTCCTTCGGGAAGGAAAAGCCGCTATCGGAGGCATCGTTTTCCTCCTTCCACGTGGGGAGGACATTTCTCTATCGATTTCCCTATCAGAATTCCCCCAGGGTTGGCACAGGGCTGGGGTCCTTTTGCCCTTTCTTTTATACCAGTATGATGCCAAGGTGGCTCTAAAAATGCAGTCTCCATCCGAAAAGATGGGGAGATAATAAGACGGAACTCAACACCCTGCAGTTATTTCAGCTCTAGGTGCAGGACTGTACAAGGGGGACGTTCCCTCTGCACCCCCATGTCGGGGTTTGAGCATGCCTTTGGCTGCTGGTGATAAAAATAAGACCTCAGTTAGACGAAGCAGAAGGGGCTCATCTTGCCAGCATTTAAATACAGGTGAATTCTGCTGCCTGGGGAAGAAGGCAACCACGTTTTCAACCCCTGTAAATTGCTCTGTACCTTTGCGGTGGATATTACGCCGTGTTCGGATTATGCCGGGGCCTCCCTTGAAGAGCCCTTGCGCAAGTGCTGAGGAGACCCTCGTAAAGCCATGAATTACCACGTCTCCCCTTCTCATCAGCCCTCCGAGCGAGGCAGGGAGATCATCCCGCCTGCTGAATCGCCCTGTGCGTTGGCAAGCTGTCCCGGCGATGGCTTCCCTCCCCGCTACCGGTGCCGTCCCACCTGATGGACTTCACCCTCTCATCTCCACTGCGCTTCGGCTTGCTCCTTGCTGATGGGCATCCCCGTGGGACTGGCATCCCACCTTCAAACACGTTAGCCCAGCCATGGCAAACCACCCCGGCGAGCTTTCAGCGCAGTAAGGGGTGTGGTTGGTCTTGATGGCTCGGCTTCAGCTCGTCTTAACCTCAGCTCTGTGGGCAGGGGTGCAAGTTATTAATTTCTAGCTCATTTGCTTGCAGTTGTTAGTGATAGGTGCTGCTGTGGAGCCAAGGCAGGGTAAAATTATTTTTGTCGCGACAATTTTTAATGAAACTGTTTGTTAGAAAAGTTAGGGTGAAACGCCAATGCACTTTTTATATTTATTGTTATTACTTATCTTTCTATGAACAAAATTGCTATTCGCTTCTGAAATGAGCACAAATCAGCAGAAATTTAATGCTGCTAAATGTACGCTCTCTTCTTTACGCAGTTATGCATTTGCATATTTGCCCAAGATTTTGATACAAAATTCAAATAGAGAACCCACGGACAAAATTTGATTGAAACAGAAGGGTGAAATTAGGTCAGTAACAGTGACGTTTGTAGGACAAGATTTGTTTAATTCAAAACTCAATTGCTGTCGCTGTTTCAGTCACTGGAAAGAATTTCACTATAGGTGTCCTTTGTATTTTCTGATCTTTTTTGAAGTTATGAATATGCTATATTGATTGACAATTAAAACGTGATGATGATGTTCCTCGGGATTAAGAAGCAAATGGAGGAGAAAGGTACTTCAGGGTTTTATTTTATTTACAACAACATTTTAACCAAAAAATAAAAACACATAGGAAATAGTAGATTTTTTTAAATAGGTCATTTCTAAATGTCAGAAATTGTTCCCAATATTCAATAGCATTAAACTGCTTTTTTATCCTTTTGTCTGGCACACATTGCTCAGTTTATTAATCTGAAAAATACAGATCTCTAGATAATTCTGTTAGAGAACAAAGAAAGTTGCATTTTAGTAATTAGGTCTCTGAAGCTGTTCTCTGTCTGCGTGCACTCGTCTGCCCAGTTCTCCTCTGGGACCTGACTAATTTGATTTCTTAGGTGATGTCCTGAGAGAAAGAGGAACCATCGGTTGTTCACCGTGGCGTTGTGTTAAGTATTTCTCTCAGCATAATTAGGGTGCACACCTAGTAATTGTATTTCAAGGTAAAAGTCTTGATCAGTCGAGCTATGAATTGCTTTCTTGAGGCTGTCTGCTTGTAAAAGTATAACTCCACTGAAGGAGGGCCCATCTGAAATTTTTTGTGGTCTTAGACATATTTAAAATTGCTGCCTTCCTTTATCTTTGTAGAAGCTGTGTGTGGACAGGAATAAAATCTTTTATTTCTGCTGCCCTTGAATTTGGCCATGCTGTGCGTTGCCTGTTTGTTCATGCCACGTGCTCAGATATCTGAGTTCAGAACCAGAACTTTTAATATATCCAACCTAGATTAAAAAAGAAAAAAAAAAAAAAAAAGGAAAACCGTACAGACTAAATTCTGTACAAAATATTTTGAGTTGAAAAAAAGACTCAATTTGTCACATGGTGAGGAGCTGGAGGAACAATTCTTGTAGAAAAAATACTCTGTTTGTGTCATTTGGCATTGGGGTGGGGGGAAGCAACGCGGTTTTATTTTCACTGTGTGTTTTGGGGTGCAGAGTGGCTTTTCGCTCTGTCTGGAGCGGGGCCCCCGGGCTGCGAAAGCCCTGCTTGCTGAGGCTGGGAGGGGTTCGAAAACCGAGAGGAAGATCACAAAATAGAATTGTAGTGAGGAACACGTACCTTTTTGTTTTAGTATAAATACTGCATTTGACAGGGAGTTTTGAATTGTGCTTGGCAGGAGCCTAAGAGTCTGCAGCGTGGTTACAGCCTGAAACTGTAAGAGCCAAATAATTCAGGAAACTCTAAAAAAAATCTCAGAAATGCTGGATACACTTCAAATGGGATTAAAGGAAGTCCTTTTCTTAGAAAAGAAAAGAAATATATGAATTTGTTCTGAAAAACGGAGGAGCTGCTGCGAGCCGCCCATGTTACGGTGGAGGTCAGTGGTGCTCGGCAGCCCGTCTCATTTATGACAAGGTTAAAATGGTGCCGGGGAACTGAGCTGACAGAGGAGACTTTCCTCCTAAATCAGTACAAATCCTCGCAATTTTCTCTCTGCAAAAAGCGTTCTTTCCTGACTCCTTGGGAATGCAAAGTACCCAAAAAGCAGGCTGGCCGACCTCGTCCTGGTGAGGCAAAATGTGCCCCCTGCAACACCAAGCTGCGAAGCCAAGCGCTGCGCGTTCATTCGTTTTCAGCAGTTCTCTCGCCTTCCCTTCATATCGGTCTTTTATTGGCATCTCTAATAAAAAAACCTAATAGCTTAATAATAACTAATCCCTGTTAGTATATTTAGCAGCCAGCTTTCTGTGATTTTCACTATGATCCATTAAATTCTCAGTGTAATTGATGTAAATCAACGGTGCAGGATTACGCTCCGGGTAGTCTTTTGCTGTTACACCAACACCTTTCTCTCTCGTATGCAAAAACACGCATCTCATTTTATTGTTTCCAACACCTGTAAGCACATATGTGTATACCCAAATGGATTTGCACGTATGTACCTCCTCCGCCTCTTCCAGTCCCCCAGCACACTATTCCTAGCAGCCTTATTAACTTCTTTTTCAAGTTGTTCTAGCGTATCTCATTCCACTCAGCCTATATATTCCTAAATGTAGGCAGTTATGTCAATTTATGCATTAAAATACTGTATCTAATCATTGAATGGAAATAATTACATGCTCAGAATAGGCCTGCATTTGCACAGTCAGCTGAAAAAGATAATGCACATAATAGTTCACTTTCTCTGTACACTTAGTGCATTGCTAAACCACTTTATCTTCTTTATAATCAGTTAGTATTCGATTCCCATGTCCTACCTAGTCTTAGTAAAGTAAGGCTAAAATGCAAAGTTACGCTATTTTTCGAGCACTTTATTTAAAGCATTATTGAGAATTTAAATGTAGTGCTTTATAGTTTTAATTTGGGATTACAAGATAAGTGCTTGTGTTTTACTTAATTTACTCAGCAGATGATGTGCAATCCTCCTTTCAAGTGTAATTATATGATTAGGTCGATAATGACTGTATCAATTTAGGAAGTAAGAGCTCTCGATAAACATTTTCACTCTTCCCTTACCTATTTAGCGTTTTAGTGCTAGAGGACAGCCAGAGCTGCAAGTGCACCAATTCCAAAGGAAGTTCATTTAACCTGTGGCGTTACGATCCCGCGGTGAAAGGCGCGTGGCCACCCTCGTGCACCTGCGTGATGGCTGAGCTCCGTGGCGGTCCGGCTGTGAAAGCACTTGCCCAGGGCGAGGGGGATTCTCCACGGGAGCAGAGCACTGCACTGCTGACGTGGGCTGCTCCTCCCATAGCCTGCACGGGTGGGAAACGCGTGTGCTAGGAATCAAAAGGGGGGGGGGGGGGAAGAGGGGGAAAAAGGGAAAAATAGAAAAAATAAAAATAGCAAAAAAAGAAAAAGCAAGTACAACATTCAGGACAGGTTTTTCAGCATCGTAGTTACCAAAGAGCCTGTCTAGGTTCCTTGCTCAGCCCAATTTAGCTGTGGGGCTGAACGCGCCCTGAATGGGGGATGAAATTCCTCATGGCGAGTCAGTCCTGGTTCTGTGGGCTAGGCGTTAATTCCGCCCCAGACAAATGTGAATGCGTTCGTGTTAGGCGCTCCTAAGTGCCAAAAATGTTCTTTGACTCCGTATCCATAAGAGACTGCTCGTACGGGCCTTACTGTGATAGCTCTGGGAAGAGAAGCAGTGCAGGGGCAGCTGAGCTATTCCTGAATCAAAAAACCCCCTTTCTTCTGCTGCTTCTCTGCTTCTATTGAAGAGACTAATATTGAAAACCTGAATCATATTGATAGTCCTTGCTTATTGCACTTCTCTGATTGGAAAAACAAAAACCAAAAACCACCAAAAAATATTGAATAAAAGCAATTGTGCTGCAAGTTATTTATCTTTATAGTGTTATTCACTTTCTGAAGTTTTCAGGTAAACATGACGTGTTTCTATAGATACACAGATACATTTTTCGCACAGGTAGGTGAGGAGGTGTCTGCAATGAGAGCTGTGCCAAAACGGGGGTTATTCTGGAGGCTGCGTGCCTGTGCTGTGCAGAGGGGGATGCTGCGGTGGCGGCAGGAGAGGGGACGGGGGGGGTCGTGCTGTCCCAGCCCCGCTCCTCCGCGTGATCCAAGCAACCTCTGGTGGGTCCGCATCCTGCAGCTCTTCCGTAAATGAGTTTACTGACAGCGTTGCTTGTAGAAGCGAGAGCTCTGAAGTGTCTCCTGAATGGGTTTTTGGAAAATAAGTGCATTTACAATGCTGGTATTCAGCCCTGAGTCTTTGGTTGGTGTCGTGGTTTAACCCCAGGCAGCAACCCAGCACCACGCAGCCGCTCGCTCCCCCCCCGGTGGGATGGGGGAGAGAATCAGAAGAGTAAAAGTGAGAACACTCGTGGGCTGAGATAAAGGCAGTTTAATGGGGAAAGCAAAAGCCGCGCACGCGAGCAAAGCAAAGCAAGGAATTCCTTCACTGCTTCCCACGGGCAGGCAGGTGCTCAGCCATCTCCAGGACAGCAGGGCTCCAGCACACGTAACCGTGACTTGGGAAGACAAACGCCATCGCTCCCAACGTCCCCCTTCCTTCTTCTTCCCCAGCTTTATACACTGAGCATGATGCCGTATGGCGTGGAATGTCCCTTTGGGCAGTTTGGATCAACTGTCCTGGCTGTGCCCCCTCCAGCTTCTTCTGCCCCTGGCAGAGCACGGGGAGCTGAGAAGCCCTTGGCCAGTGCAGCAACAACTAAAACATCTCTGTGTTATCAACGCTGTTTTCAGCACAAATCCAAAACAGCCCCATACCAGCCACTATGAAGAAAATTAACTCTATCTCAGCTGAAACCAGGACAGTTGGCTGGTCAGGTTCATCCGGCCAATGTAATTAATCAAAGGTAACAATGTAAAAATGAATAATGCTCTTCAAAGACCACTTAAGGGTCGAGAGTCACCAAAAATACTAATGCTGAAAAGGAAAAAAAGTGAATAGTCAAACAAATTATTTATTTTAAAGTATTTGCCCTGATCCTGTTTCTGGTTGGTATTACTCTACTGGAATTTGTTGTTATTATTCTGAGTAATAAAAATTATAGTTACAGCCAGCAGTTTGGAGCGCTGCTCTCGGAAGGCTGTGCGGGAGGGTTGCGTTGACGCCCACCAGCAGCCAGCTCTTTCCTTTCAAAGAGCTGTTGGTCTGCCAGCCGCCATCCTTCCCTTCACAGACGTGTCCAGAGCAGTGTCAGTGTTTCGTTGCGGTGCTAACAGTTAGGTAAGGTAAGTTACGCAAAATAAAATGTAAGGCAGTGATTTGGATTTGAATATGAACCGGTTGAGCTACAGAAATCGGTTTCATGTGTCTTAACAGTGGAAATTAAGGGGTCCAGAGAGCACCTCGATGGTGATCCGGAGTCCCAAAGATGTGCTTGGACCAGTCTGAAGTGCCAGGAGGTCCTGATGGTGCCCATCAGCGATGTGGCAGTTTGTCTTTCCTTACAGAATACTTGGCTGGCATTCTTAAACTCTGATTTAAAGAAGAGATTACCCCTGCTTTCCATTGCGGGCGTCCATCTCCTGCGTACCAGCCCCTTTCCCGCAGTGGTTTCGTGGCAGGCGCCGGTGAAGCACTGCGGGTGCTCTCCCATGCGGAGTGTTTGTAGGAAGAACGGGCAGGACTTGCAACGCCTCGGTTTGTAGCTGGATACTGCGTTATTAAAACCAGCAACTGCCTTGAGCATTAAAGTCGTTTGACTTAGGTTTTGGGGTCATCTAGCTTGATTTAATTCAAAGGTACTTATGAGAGGAGGTGTGAGAGCTTGGGTTTTCCTTTCTTGTAGTTGTTCCAAAGGTCTCGACTTGTTAATACTGTCCTAACCTCAAGCTGCAGTTAAAACGAAGCTTAAAACCTTTATTCCTAGATATGATCCCTCTTTTGTGTATACCCTTGGTTTTTTAAAGGAGAAAGATTATATTTGTAGATCACCAAATACAGAAGTGCTCCCGTGTAATTAACATACACGAATCAAGACAGATCAAATCCCTGTTTTATCTTTTGTGTCATTTATAGCACTGATATTTGCAAAGAGCATTTTATTAAAGTTGTAATAAAATAGAACGTAGAGAGTGGATTGGCAGATTGTTGCCAGATCATTGCCAGACAGGCAGGGCCGCCTTAGATTATTTTTTGCTGGAGGTATCCCTTGTGGGGCATATTGCAAGTCTCTAATGACTTAATGTAGCTTTTCAGTTGATAGGGAAGAGTACAAAGAAAACCTTTATTACTTTACGTGCAATACAAACGGAATAGGAAAAATAATACACTCAGGGATGCTGCGTACCATGCCCGATATTGAAATACCAGGTAATATAAAACATATATTTGAATACATTGGGGAGAGAGGCTGGTGTGGTATTTTATCTCTAAAGTTATCACCCTGAGTTGGAAACAATCCTGTTCTTAGGGTCGCGTGGACGTTCAAAACGAGACTCATCTGAGAGACCTACGAAATAGAGGTTGATGGCTGACCCACTTGTCTAGTCTTAATACAGTGAATGTCAGTAGAAAACAAATGTTTAAATTTGAGAACAGCATGAATGTAATGATCTTTTCTGAAGGTGTTTAGTAATTTTTCCAGCTACAAAAATGCATTTTTTTACATACACGCTCTTATAACTTAAATCAGCTCTAGCTTTGCTATAGTCCCAGTAGCGCAGCTTTCACTCCTGCTGCACTTAGATATTAGTAAAAAAGACAAAATTTCCCAGGAACGCTTAATTTCCGCATGTTTTATGCTAAGGAAGAGCTCTAATGTACCAGGGGTTTATGGTTTTCACAGGGAAAATGTTTTCACTGTCAAAATTCTTCTAGTAGTCAATAATTTTACTACTTAATTTTTACTCTTTGGTGCTGGGTGGTTAAAGGTAAAGTCAGGGGTTTCTTTTCAACTCTGCCGTCTCTTAAAAGCTTTCCTGAGATATGGACTGGAGAAACATCTTAATGCAGGATTAATTTTATCCATAATAACGTTCCTATTGATACCTATTTCAGTAAAATCGATTTTTTTTCTTTAGTGTCTGGACAAAATTGGCAACGTAAGAGTTAATTAGGCTCTGTCTTTCTCTCTAAAATATGTGTGTAATAAGTATCACACATTATAGGTACGTTTATAGGGTAAAAAACCATTTAAAGTTGTAATCTTTTGCCGTAGAATAAGCTTTAAAAGTGCAACACACTATCATGCAATGCTTTATTTGCAGAAACCTTGACAATATTGACTCATTTTCTGGAGTGGTAAGATTTTTTTGTGTTAGAAATTGTAAGCATATTTTCTCTGGGCATATATAGCTGACGTTTTCCCATGAAAAGCTCAGAATCTTCATTCCGTACCATATTTTATATTATGAAACCACTACCTGTATGTATCTTCAGTCACCCATGAATTGATATAAGAACTTCTCTGGAAGAGGGGGGAGGGTGGGTGGTGGGGGTTTTTTTTGACTTAGCCCATTTTTTGTTTGTTTTACTTTTTAATGAGTTATGCGTGGTTTTTGGCAATATAAATAAAGACATGTCAAGGAATTAGCGTTTCGGCTAATTAGAAAATGGATGTGTTAACAAGTTGTATGTCTGCTTTTGATACAGATGTAACACGGAAGTCCCTGGATTTTGGAAGCGCACAGCACTATGTGTGTTCTTTTCTGGGTTGTATTGTAAGGAGCTCATAAAGCGCTGCAAAACCTGCCTGGGCTCAGCCGTCGTCCTGGCAGGGAGGGATCGCTCCTCTCCTGTCGGCAGGGCCGGTGTGGACTGCGAGCCCCTGGCTACCATTGCACGCGTTTCCCAAGCAGTCACCCTCCGTCCCCTTGAAGGAAAAGGCAGCAGAGCGTGCTGGTCGAATCATATTAGTACAGCAACTGGTATTTTTCCAAAATTATTAGCAAGTGTTCTTGTTTCCTCTCTGTAACGTGTGCCATACCAACCATCCTGGTGTTGCAAACTCGTTTTTGATTTAGGACTTTGCCATCTTTAATCCTATGAAACATAATACAATTTTGAATCCTCCTTTGGTAGTAAAAAAAACCCCCAAAATCAAACTAAGCCGTCTCCATCTCTGGAGGTTCCCGGTGGCCTCTGGCTTGGTTCTTCGCGTTCTCATTTAAAGGGGGCACCTCGGATAATGAGCTGGCCACCGGGCAACGACCGTGCAACGCGGTGCAGGTCTTCAGGGCTGAACTAGAGACGGATGTGCGTACACCGGCCTCTCTGGTCGCATTGCTCTCCCTTTCAATACGCTAGAATATCGGTTCAGTGAAACTGTGGTTTTCTCTTAGGCTTTTCAAGGCAGCAAAAGATAGCAAAAGCCTAATTTGGATTGATTTTCAAAGTTTTAAATTTTAAGTAAAATTATTCTCAGTTCTGCAAATTTTGTTGCTTTCCGGATGAAATTTTTTTCATCCTTATCATCATGAATTAACGTCTTGTTCTGCAGAAATGGTACATTTACCCAGTTTTGAAACCGTGTCCTTGTATGCCAATTTGCAGGACATGCCCGTTAGAAAAAATGCAGGTGTAATGCAATGCTGCAACCGTTTAATTTGTTCTACTCGAGACGCATCTGCTGCTCTGTTAAAACAATCTGCTTCTTTCCCGAGATATTTTTAATCCATTCTTTTGCACGCTACACTTTCTGTAGCTTCTTGTGGTGTTTCATTTCTTGTTTGCACCCAAGGACGTTGTACTTGCGTTTTCTTATTTGAGTGTCAGCAGACTTATTAGTCATTAATTATTTTTATATTTCCTCTGAGTCCCATCAATTCTTTAGCAAGTAGTGACAATAAATAGGTATGGATTCATAATAGCTTGGTTTTAAATTGCGCAGAAGGGAATATAAAGGTTTACTGGAGATCCATACAAATGCGGTCCTTGCTTGCAGACAAAGCAGGGTGTATGTGCTAGCATCGCGACGTGCCATGTGAATGAATGCTGCTGAAATGAGCCAGCCCGGTTCGTGCAGGATGAGGAATATATATAATAGAGGAGCCTGGGGAAGGGAGAACCTGTCAGGGTTGCAGCGGGGAGCATTATCAGCGTGTGCTGGGACCCTATGGAGAGAAAGGGAAGAGGCAGCTTGAATGGAAGGGGGATTGACTGGAAGGGGGAGACCGGGGTCACCGCCGTGCTGGGGGCACAGTGGCCACCGTCTCTGCATCTCTTGTGGGGTCCCAAGACCTGAAGAGCCTTAAGAGAAGCCTGCCCCACCAAAGACTCCCCATCTCTACGGCTAGGTTTTATTAAAATGTCAAACTAGAATTTATTTTGCTGCGGTTTGTTTAGTTACAGAAAACTCAAGTATGAAGTTGAGTCAGTTTGAGTGGAAAAAGGTTTATTGCTTTTTCTATTCCAGCAGTTGCAGGGCTGAACCAAACGTGGAAATAGAAATCCCTGTAAGAATTGTAAAGCAAACCAGAAACAAGGTGTTTGGTGAATCCACAGGGTGTTTTGATCGAGAGACAGTGTTTCTGATTTGGTTTGTAACTTGAATATCAAAGTGTGTGCGTGCGGCGGGGGAAGGCTCTGTTGTTTGCGATCTCAGAGTATAATGGTGTTAATATCCTTTTTCCTCATGTTCAGCTTCATCAGATCCCCACAGTACCAAGCACTAAAAAACACAGATATTGCTTTTCTCCTAACACCTCCAGTGCCTTCCCATGAGGAAGATTAGCTTAATTATAGATAAGGGTCGAGTAGCACAAATAATAGCAGTAGTGCACATCTCTTCCTCTGGAAGAGGCAGCAATCACAGACCCCCACTCCCCCTTGCCCATAAAAGCTTGCCCAGAAAACGTAATTTATTTTTTTTTTAATAAAGTCTCTTTTCTGAAAGCGAAGATGCTTTCAGCTCAGTCCTGCGTAGCACACGTTGCACAGATGGCTTTCCAAGTCAGGCAGGTGTGCTTGTTCTTCCACCATTGGGGCATACAAATGACAAGGACCCTGCAGCCACGCTCATGTCACGATCCTGTTCGTGCCCCACCAAGCCCAGAGGCCGTACCCTTCGGTGTTCGTTGCGTTTGGCCCTTTTGTGGTGAATATAGTTAGACACGCGGCAACCAAGCAGCCGTAAGGCGCTACTTAATGGAAGCACAGGCGTTGGGCGCCAAGGTGTCTTAGGCAGTATAAGTCAAATTAAACAGTGACTGCATGAGTACTTAGAGAAAAATCGCCATTTGAAAAAGGAAAATAGTAAATAACAACTGTAATACTGACCTTTCGATGCTTTTCTTCCCCTAAACAGAGTCAAATGAAACTCTGTGATCGGTCTCCTTGATTGCAGAACAGCTGATAAATTACCGCTGTTTCCTGGGGAGAAAAATAAAAATCTCTGAGTCCTTTAAGAATTTTATAAAACCTCCCCAAATACCTTAGTGACCATACTTCTGCAGCCCAGAAGCTGTTCTGAGAGTTGCAGAGCAGGCGAAGCCTCCTGTCCGCCACGTCTGTCCTCTGCAGCCCCTGCTCCCTGTGCCGTGAGCTCAGCTTTGTCCTGGGTTTAACCTGGATTTCATTTGCCTTCACTTTTCTGCCATCCCCGAAGTGATTACGGTTTAATTCTCTGTATGGGTTACAGTTGAAGGTTTTATTTGAATTTTAAAATTTCGTACTTTCCTAATGCCTGAGTAAGTGCCACTTAATTTCCTGGCACCAGTCAGGCACACGCGGTTTCTGAGGAGTTTTTGCTGATCCGGAGCTGGTGAAGCATCGGTCGCCCCCAGGCATTGTGATCAGGCTGCAGTGCTTCCCCGCAGCACCGGCCTTGAGTTCAGCCTGTAGCAATGATTTGTAGAGTATCCTGTATTTTCGTTAATTATCTAGGATTACATCATATCCTACAATTACATAACGATACGTAAACATAATTTGTCAAAGACGTAACCGGTAAAGATTTGGAAATGTGGATAAGGGTGGTTATCCAAAATAAGTTAAATTTTTGTAATAATAATGAATAGTTTTACTGTTGTTGGGTACTGAATTTCTTTAAAAATTGGTATCATCTTGTGCTGTAGGGCATGATTTCGTAGCAGAAT
Source organism: Ciconia boyciana (assembly GCF_034638445.1). NCBI lineage: Eukaryota > Metazoa > Chordata > Aves > Ciconiiformes > Ciconiidae > Ciconia > Ciconia boyciana. Next base: position 1,675,944 of record NC_132943.1, on the reverse strand, counting down.
ATGCTGATATCCTTGGCGCTTCACCTCTATGATAATTTCAAAATAAGATCCCATAAATAATGGAAAGCAGAAGATGATGGAAATGCAGCATGGATTTGAGATACAAATCTGGGAGTGTCTTTCAAACTCTTTCAGCAGAGTGCTGGCAGTTACTAATGCTTTGCCTACCGCTGTTTCTTTGGACGATAGCTCTCGTCTAAAATTAGATTAAATTAGGCTACAGAGAATATTTGATGTGCTTTTTGCTTTTTGGTTATCTTTCCTAATAACTCAAGTTGGCCGAGCGCCTTAAGACTGGCCTTTATGTTTCTTTCCGCAATGCACGCTTGCCTCCCGAGCCGTCCCCTTCCTGGAGTATGTCGGTATTGAAAAGCGTGCTGCAGGTTACTGGTTCAATATTATTTTAAACTCTGAAAGTCAGATGCAGGCCTGCAAAAGTCAGCTTGATGAGAGGGTGGACAATGGAAATGGTATTTCCCTCTTATGCTTTCTTCATATAGAAGGTTAAGAAGTTGAATATATGAAGTCTTCCTTTCTTTGGCACTGAAATCGTGTGTCTGCCGTTTCTTCTCCACGTGATGGATTTCTTTCCAATAAACTACGGGAAGGCACAGCGCTGAGCTGGCTCGCTGCAGCCCCGGAGCTGTGCATGCCCTGGGAGGATTTCCAGCAGCGCTGCCTCTGCTGCCCTTTGCCGGGGGTGAAATCGCCACCGCCCTCGGCCCTCGGCGAGCGTGTTACCCTGCACTACATGGGCTGGTAGGACAGCGAATGCTGCGTCTCAAAGGCTTCAGGGATACTTCTGAAACTTGCGAGTTCCTTATTCGTGCACTCACGATGTTGATTTTTAAATCACCTCTGTCTTGGACTTCATCTGTCCGCGGTGCCAATGTGCTCGGGTGGTGAGATGTCCGATGCATGTCGGTGCCCAATGCGTGTCGGTGCCCGATGCGTGTCGGTGCCCAATGCGTGTTGATGTCCGATGCGTGTTGATGTCCGATGCGTGTCGGTGCCCGATGCGTGTCAGTGCCCAATGCGTGTTGATGTCCGATGCGTGTTGATGTCCAATGCGTGTCGGTGCCCGATGCGTGTCGGTACCCGATGCGTGTCAGTGCCCGATGCGTGTCGATGTCCGATGCGTGTTGATGTCCGATGCGTGTCGGTGCCCGATGCGTGTCAGTGCCCAATGCACGGTCAGGGCTTGTCTCTCATTCGGTCTCCTGTGCCCGGGGGTCGAGCCGTGTCTGTCTCCTCCCAGTTACATTTCTTCTTTCCTGGGTGCATACTTCTATCATCAACAGATAAATAAATTGCTTGACTAGCTCTCGTAAGTCCTGAAAGTACCATATATTCTTTTCATTGAAGTAAGAATAGAGTGTACAGAGGGGATTTCTAACTGATGTCCCCTCTCCTTGTTTATTATTCTGTTTTATTTCTCTTCACAACCTGCATTTCCGATTGGTGGCCCACACACCGCTCCTGATGGCCAGCGGGACGCTGCTGGCTCAGGGCTCTGATGCGTGGGCTTGCGGTAGGAACGGCGCTGCCGGACGCGGTGACAGTTTAACCGTGACGTGATGTGACATCCTCTCCCTTAGGAGCAATGGGGTTTCTCAGGATGGAGAACGTGTCCTTTCTGGTGAAATCACCCGAGGGGTGATCTAGATCACGTCAGTAAAATAGCCATGCCTCGTCCGAGTTGCTTCTCTCAGGACAGAGTGCTGGAAAACACCAGCAAGATGCTTTGGCAAAAACGGTTTGTAAAAATGTGAAAGAATGTGGTCTTCCTTTCTTTAATATTTTGGAATATGAAGAAATCAAGGAGTTTGGTGGTCTTGCCTTTCCAGATTGATAAATTATCTGAAAAGAAAAAATGTCATTTTGCAAGCATTTCAATTTGCTAGATTAATTATTTAATGCTTGTAAAGATCCACGGTGTAGCAGCTGCCCATGTATTCACATACCGCTGTACCGTAATTCCAGCAAATGGGTATTGATAAAAAGGAAATCATGACAACTGGAGAAAGATCTGAGATGTATGCTTTGCAGCCTTACAGAAACTGTGCTTTGATCATCTATTCTCTTAACAATTCCAGGTGTTGTTAAGGTGGATTATGGCGATGTATCCGTCAGAAAAGCACTGAGAGAAAATCTGAAGTGTAAACCCTTCTCATGGTACTTGGAAAACATCTATCCCGACTCCCAGATTCCACGGCGCTATTACTCACTTGGTGAGGTACGAAGCGTTTCCTTTGGCTAAATTAAAACAATACGTACACTGCGCGAACGGAGGCAGCGCTAAGAACATGACGTGGGCTTGGAGAAAGGAGTAACGTGCTTGTGTGCCTTCTCTGTGTCTTACCTAGCCTTTATTTTGAGCAGGTTATGTTTTCTCTAAATTTTTCGTAAGGGGGGATTGCTATATATGTTCCGCATTAAAAATGTATCTTTTAAATTGAGTAGCATATTGGAAAAGTGAGGTTTGTGACTAATATTTTGAAGTCATTACATAACATGCAGTAGTCGAAGGAAACTTTCCGTCATCACTTATCCCTTACATGTTGAGCAGAAAAAGGTTTTTTTGCTTTTTTCTTTTCAAGAACTGTGTTTGTTCGTCGATGCTGGGTTTTCCAGCAAGGCTGCCTGGAGCTGAGTACCCCAGACAGTCCTAATCATCTGATGATTCCAGTACCACCAAGAACTGAAGTCTCTTTAAAATTCAGATAATTCACTGTTAAAAATATTCTATTGAGTTATACCTACGCTGAATTTTAAAAGCTCTTTAATAGTTTGATTTAAAGATAGCTACGGATAGAATAGCAATCAAATGAGCAAATGGCTTTTTAAATCCGAGAAAGTAATTTACTATTGAACCTTGCAATTGTAGTGAAAAATGAAAGCCACAGTAGGGTTTCCAGTTTAACTATGACAAAATAAAGTGAAACACGGTTTTACAGCAAGGAAAGAACTCATCTAACAAGTGTCAGATGATAAGGTTTTGTATGATATTGTCAGACTGGAAAATAAAAGTATGAGAAAGTAATAAAATAGTTATTAAAACACCTTATTTTTACCAACACGGCCTCAGTTGCTATGGAAACAGCAATTCAGGCAGGATCTATGAATTAAAACTCGTACCTGGCTATTACAGCCGCTGGCTGCCAGCTGAGCAGTAAAGTGGGTTTTTAGCCCCAAAGCTCAGGTACCGGCGGCAGCAGTAACGGCGCATTTTTACAACATCACAGTGTATTTCTCAGCCATTTTCCTCTCTTTCAGCAGGCGTTCAGTCTCAGGTAAGACAAGCCGTCCGCCTCGTCGGCGCAGCCAGCATCACCGGCCCACAAATGGTCCGCGACGCGCCCGGCTGCTCTGCGAGACGCGCTCGGCGTCGAGGTGCCCGGTCAGGAGGTGACCGTGCTCCTCCGCTGCTCGAGGCAGGGGACGGCGATGCTGGGAGCCCTCGGGTGGGAGCCCTGGCTTTGCTGGCTGTGAAGAACGGCCGTAAATCTGAGAAAATGATTCCCTAGTGTAGCGCAGTCTACACGTAATGGGCGTTCAACACTGGGCCTCGCGTGCTGTTGTGCGAGTGCATGTTTTGTTCTTTTGTAGTATAAACGGTGATGAAAAGAGTGAATAATTCTGATGGATTTGGGATAATCATCCTTAAGTTACTTACGACCTCCTGCGAGATAGCGCAGGCGTGACTTGAAATCGGGCAATGTTCACGCATGGTTCACTTGCACCGCCCAGCATGTTAGAAATAATAATCAGTATGGTATCACATTTTAATTGGGATTTTACTTGGCTATGGAACAACTAATTTATATACGGCTGTTGCTTTTATAAATGAAGTGCGCAATTTTAAAATGAAATTTTGAAAATGTGGAGTTGTGTGGAACTGAAGTTTGTAAGTAGTTCGTGAAGGTTATTCATTGTACACTTAATAGGCAGATCCTGAAGACTGCCAAGCCTTTATCTGCAACTAAATTTTCCATTCAGTTAGAACATAACTTATATACAGTGGCTGTATTAGATTTGCATTTCCTAGATGGATGAAAATATGCCTCAGAATGGGCACTAAATGTGCAAAACGCGGTGAATATTGAATAATCTTTTTTACATTTTAATTATGTAACATTGAAAGTGAATGCAAAATAAGTGCAAGACAAGAGCCATTTTATAAACCCAAGACATAATAGTCACAGGTGAGTTTTCACATCACTTTTCATTTTAGTCCTCTGTTTTAATGAATCAAGGGATTGCAAAAAAAATTTCTTTCTTTCTTTCTCGTGGAGACACTTGAAATTCTATTTCTACAGAAAGGTGATGGAAGAAAAAAGGCTGGGATTAGCATTTGAGCTCGGATTACCACTTGAGATAATCATTAGGGTACCGTTTGGGGGCTGCAGTGGCTTTGGTGGTCTGCGGGGCGGCCCGTGCTGGAGGAGAGGAGAGCTGGGAGAGGAGGAGGGCTCAGCCGTGAGCTGCCTCGTCCCCCTGCAGCTGCAGCGTTTCCGCTGCCGGCGATGCTCCGCCGGTGGTGGGCACGTGCGGCGGGCTGCGCCAGAAAGCCACGTGCGGCCGTCGCCACGTAAAGCCGTTTACTTTCACTGGGCTCTACGGGAGGGCCGTTTGGTTTAAGAGCGGCTGGGAGGTGGTGGAAGCAGCGGTCTGGCTATCGGCTGGCACCTGAGGTCTGAACCCCCAGGTCAGTGGGTGCCGGCAGCTTTTCTCCTGACTTCGGCCGCTCTTGGGGGATTAAGCAATGACGGGCATGAGCCTCTGAGAGATTCCTCGCCGGCACAAGGTGGTGCGATTTCTTTCTGTGTGATTAACGTTAGAGCAGGTTAAGAAGCGGCCACGTGAGCTTTGCTGAGCCGCTCTTCCCCAGTGCCGTTAATCAATCGGCGCTATCCCATTTGACATGCATTGCTTCGTTAAGCCCAGCCTGGTGCCGTTGGTTTGCTATGGGCTGCCGTGCCCGTTGAGCCTCTGAAGGCGGCACGGGGAATTGCAGATGGCTGAGAGTTGTACTAAGTGCCACGGAGGTGTTTCAAAATACAGGGTTTCTCAACAGTTTTACCAAAGGAATGAGGGACCGGGAGACGCGTTTTTGCTTTGCACATGTTAGTAAGAAAATCACCCCACGCTGCTGAGAGCGAGGAGGAGCAGGGGGAGCTGTGCCTGTACAACTGTGCTAGCAGATACATGAGCAACGTTGAGAAAAGGGTATTAAATGCCCATGCTGGGGTTCGTACAGGCTGGACGCACACACGGTCGTGCAGACTGCAGCGTGGGAGAGCTTCAGGGGGGACTCTGGCCTCTCCCGCTTCTCCTCTCGTACGAAGCTGAGGTTGGTTGATTGCTTTTATACTCGGCCGTTTGCCTGGATAAATGTGTATTCTAAAAGTATGTTTTGGGGAGCGATGCCCTGGTGCTTACCCTGCTGCTCCTTCTCGCTTCTTGCTCTGACGGTCCCTTGTTGCAGTTGCACGAGCTGAGCACCAGCGCGTCGTGTGTGGTGTGGCAGACGACGTGCTCCTCAGGCTGCCTGCTTCCCAGCTGCGTGACGCACAAATGATGTAGAAATGGTTTCTTTAAGCAGAGATGTGCACTAAGTGCGTTTGTTCTTCTCTGAGGACGGATGGATTCTGAGGGGAAAGCTGTATTAAAAACCTTAAAAAAGCATGTATTTAGTGACAAAGCCGTCCAGCAGCCTCTGCTCTGAAAGAGTCGGCCGTCAGACGCTGTTCATACTCAGCTTTTCTCTCTTGGAGTAGAGTCAGCCCTGCTGGCAGAAAACAAAAGTGCGTATCTTGGGCAAGCCATTAGTTTTGCATTGTTTAGAAGTAAAAGCATCTTATCTTTGTTAAACAAAACAATGCAGGGCATTGAATGAGATTTCCCTTGAATGCTGTTCGTTCTTACTCTTCATATGTAATTTAAAATCTCGTTATACTCTTTGTTATTATTTTCATTTTCTTTTGGGACTGTGACATATTTACAACTTGCAAGTTAAAATACGTTCATATAGTTGAATGCACGGATAATGTACTTTCTCCTACAGTGACGTAATTTTTTCTGCACAAATATGACATTTACGGACATTTTTTTTCTTTCTTCAGATCAGGAACGTTGAAACCAACCAGTGTTTAGACAACATGGGCCGCAAGGAAAATGAAAAAGTGGGCATTTTCAACTGCCACGGCATGGGAGGAAATCAGGTAAAATAAAATAATAATAAAAAAGTATTATTTGTACAGTAATTGCTTCAGTTTGCTGCTGTGTCAGCACAGGCACAACAGCTATCAGGAAAAACTGATTGGAGTTCACCCAGAGCAGCGCGGGAGCTGCAGCTTCGCTGTCGGTGTTTCTTTCCTGCTGCAGAAGAGGGGGGGCTGGTTTGCGGATCCGGTGTTTGAGCCAGCGGGACGGGCTGGGGGCTCGGCGGGGGAGTGCTTTCTCCCGGGTACCCTCGGATTTTGTCGTGATAGAAGCGAGATTCCCTCAGCAGCCCTCAGTTAATGCGGCTCAAATGTAGACGTGTTGGTTGACTATTCATTTTCGGGAATAGCAGCAATTAGCGAACATATTAATGGAAGTTCCACAATGTTGGAGATTTTGAGTTTTAGGAGGACTGAGAGCGCCGTTTTCTCAAGTAACAGCTGCACATTTTGAAAACATATCGATACGTATCCGTAGGTCCAGCTAAGTATCCGAGTGAATATATTGAATACATTCCTGCTGTTTAGAGTGTGGAGAAATGCGTTTAAAGCTTCAGATACTAACATTAGCAAATTTGATCATGAATTTTAATTTATTTTTCGGCGTTGGGGGAAAAATCTTTTTAAAAATGCAACGGGTAAGAATCTACGTGACTTGTGGCTGAATTCATCTGTTTCTAAAACGCGTATATGAAAAACATGCAGAGTGCTCACGCAAGTTGCGTTTTTTTCATTAGTGGAAACTCAGATAGCGGGGCGTGGGGTGTTTCACTTGTGCCTTGGCTATGTTTGCAAGGGAGTGAAAAGGGAATCACAGAATCACAGAATTGTTTAGGTTGGAAAAGACCTTTAAGATCATCGAGTCCAGCCGTAAACCCAACACTGCCAAGCCCACCACTACACCATGTCCCCAAGCACCTCATCCAAATGTCTTTTAGATACCCCCAGGGATGGGGACTCCACCACTTCCCTGGGCAGCCCCTTCCAATGCTTGACAACCCTTTCCGTGAAGACATTTTTGCTAATATCCAGTCTAAACCTCCCCTGGCACAACTTGAGGCCATTTCCTCTCGTCCTATCCCTTGTTACCTGGGAGAAGAGACCGACCCCACCTCTCTACACCCTCCTGTCAGGCAGTTGTAGAGAGCGATGAGGTCTCCCCTCAGCCTCCGCTTCTCCAGGCTGAACAACCCCAGGTCCCTCAGCCGCTCCCCATCAGCCTTGTGCTCCAGACCCTTCCCCAGCTCCGTTGCCCTTCTCTGGACACGCTCCAGCCCCTCCATGTCTCTCTTGGAGTGAGGGGCCCAACGCTGAACACAGCATTCGAGGTGCGGCCTCACCAGTGCCCAGTACAGGGGACGATCACTGCCCTGCTCCTGCTGGCCACGCTATTCCTGACACAAGCCAGGATGCCATTGGCTTTCTTGGCCACCTGGGCACACTGCTGGCTCACGTTCAGCCGACTGTCGACCAACACCCCCAGGTCCTTCTCTGCCGGGCAGCTTTCCAGCCCCTCTTCCCCAGCCTGTAGCGTTGCATGGGGTTGTTGTGGCCCAAGTGCAGGACCCGGCCCTGAGCCTTGTTGAACCCCATACAGTTGACCTCGGCCCATGGATCCAGCCTGTCCCGGTCCCTCTGCAGAGCCTTCCTGCCCTCCAGCAGATCAACGCTCCCGCACAACTTGGTGTCATCTACAAACTGACTGAGGGTGCGCTCGATCCCCTCATCCAGATCATTGATAAAGATATTAAACAGGACTGGCCCCAGCACAGAGCCCTGGGGACACCGCCGGTGACCGGCCGCCAACTGGAGTAAACTCCATTCCCCACCACTCTTTGGGCCCGGCCATCCAGCCAGTTCTTTACCCAGCGAAGTGGCAATCATTTAGCTCATTGTAAAACTCATGACTGTACCTGCTGTCTGTACAAATAACAGTAAACTTTGCATATTCTAGTGCCTCGGATTCAAATTAGCAGAGCTGATTCATTTGGGTTTAGGGGGGTTTTGCAATGTAAACCACTAATTAGGGGACGTTTACCCAGGGAGGCCGTAGCCTGCGGGACGGGGAGCGTGGTGTGGCTGCCTGCGGGAAGGTGCCAGCCGGGGAACACAGAAGGTGCCGCGAGGTGCCGGCAGCACCGGCACTGCTGCCGCCTACGCCTGCCCACCACACACGGACACCACCGTTTTCCCCATCGCTGATCTGACCTGGAAATTTGTCAGAACTTGCTGAAATCTCCTCCTTTTATTTGCAGCTTTCTGAAGGTAGTTTAGCCTTCTTCCTCTACTTTTTGGGTTGCTTTACCTTTGGAAAAGCTTTCTGCTCTTCTTCCCCTTCCTTCTGATGGCTTTCTCAAGTTAAAGACTCTGGGTCCCTCCGTTCAGCTTCTGCCTCACCCACTGCAATTAAAATCCCTCGAGACCCCTGAGCAGGACCTTGAGTTAGTGCTGGCATCTCTGCCCAGGCGGGTCTTTGGACCATATACCTACTGGGCAATGCTTGACGAGGGTGGCTTTTCCTAGTGCCACATCTGCTAAAAAGGATGGGAAGATGCAGGATCTTAGAGCAAATTCCCGTGTTCCTTTCAGAGGTAAGGTTGTCCACCATATTTATCCCAAACTCCTCTATCTTCCTAAATTTCACTTAGGAGATGGAAGTGTTAGCATTTTAATAAGACTGCATATGATCAAGGCTGAGGATTCTCTTTATACCGTGGGTGTTCGGCGTGTTTCCCCTTCTTTCTGTACGTGGCGGAAAGACCCCTCTCTTTTTGTTGAAAGAGGAGAAAAATCCTAGATGACTGTCGTGTCTCCAAGCCCCCGGTGCCTCTGAAGTACCAGGTGTGGGGTGAAGAGTACTGTAAGGCTCTGAGACACAGACAGATGGGTTGTGAACGTATACATGGACCGTAGAGCCTAAAGAAACCCTAATAACTAATACATGTAACCATTCTTTCTGAGCCTTCCTAAGGCGATATATCTCGAATCTAAAGAAGTTTCAGCTCCAGTCTCCTTTATACCTCTCACATCAACCAGAAACCGCAGATGAATCCGGTGTGTGCACCTGCAGGACGAAGAGGCTCTGCTCCCCTGCGTTTGCCCGAAGGGAGAGCAGGAGCTGTCATCGGGTGGAGGTTTTGGTAGGAATACCTGACCTACCGCAGAACGTCCGTCATCCCTTAGTGCTCATGCACAACTCCCATTAAAAGTTATCTTTATTAAATCCTGTTGTAATGAGAAATCAGAACTGAGCTAAGACATGTAAATGCTGGGGGCGGGGGGGTTGTATGGTTACAGAAATAGCTGAGGAACAAAACTACTTTAGAATGAAAATGAAGCAAGAATAATACCTAGCTCATTAGAGCTGAGCAAGATGCATGGGCACGATCCAGCTTGAGGCAGAGGCAAATATCTCACAGCTATTGAAGTGTTTTAAAGGACTTAAGAATAATGAGATTCTAAAAGTAGGAATTTCTTTAAAAAATAAAGAAAAATTAAATATGTTAACTGAGGCCCTTCATGTGAGAATTGTTTTCAGAGTATAAAACTGTGGAGGATTTGTTCTTATGTTGGCATGGGTATTTCAGATTATCCTAACTCAGCTAGGACCTGGTGACTATTAATGATCTTTAAAATAAATACTATGACTCTCCCAATGCAGTTAAAAGCAATCTTAGAACTGTTTTCTTTGCTCTATATGGAGGGAGAAAAATGCCAAGCCTGTCCTCAGATCAGCTGCGGCGGGGGTATGGCTTTTGTGGCTGGAATATCAGGTTTGTGCATACGTCCCCTGGAGCGGGGAGGGTGTGTTAACTCACTTCAGCAGCGATGTTTTTCAGGAGGAAGGTACCCGAGGTTGACTCCTGGTTAAAGAAAGCACCGACCACGTGTGAATCGTGGAAAAAAACTATTATCCTGCTTCCCAGCCTCAGACAGAGGGGGTGACCCATCAACCTCACGCCTTTTTTCCCCCACAGCTGACTTCTGGTTTTGTGGTACTCTGGAGGAAATGCGTTCCTTTCGATGGCCTGGTGGAGGGTGGAGGGTGAAGCACCCGTCTGTTTTTCCTGCCTACAGTCGTCCTCATGGCCGTACCGGTTAGGCTCTTATGGCGTTACCATGGGAATGTCATCTGTTGCTGCAGTTATTGGGAGTGCCGGGCCTCTGTTCATAACAATAATCGAATCGTACGATCCCACGCAGGCAGGAGGGGGATATTATTAAGAAGAAGGGCTGGGGAATTAGGCAGGTTCCCCATTGCACTGCGGGGCTATCGCAGCAGCGCTGCCGGGCAGGCTGTGCTGGGAGGGCAGGGCTGCCGGCGCGGCTGCCTTCGCTGGAGGAGGGAGCGTGGCTCCGCAGCCGCTCTCCCCTCAGCTGCCGAAGAGCAAACGAAACAACGCACACGTTGCCATTTCTTATTTTTTTCTGTTTTAACACCCTATGCCTTTTCTCTTGTCTGGAGCTTCAGTCGTGCTAGCTATAGCGATGAACCTGCTTTTCGTCAGCAAAAAAATCACCAGGAAAGTAGCAAGCACGCCTTCATTGTGGCCGTGCGGTCGCAAAGCCCTGAGAAGGGTCCTGTGGTGCTCCCTGCTTAGCCGGCATGGCCCCGCGGTCCCTCCTGCGCGGGTGATCTGTGCCATCGCACGCTGCCATCTGCTTCTCAGCTTGGTCTCGTGGCGTCCGAGAGAGCAGCCGTGGAAAGCCTGGAGTGGTACGGGGGTTCTGTTAGCAGCCTGGATGTCAACTCCGTTGTCAAAGCACGCTCCCTGCATTTCCTTAGCAAGGTGGCTGGTTGATGCGAAGCTGAGTGTAAGCCTGAGATTAAGGAAAGCAAGAGCTGAAAGGGGCTGCTTTTTCCTTCTGAGATGTTTCCTTTACATAAGTATCGCAGTGGTTTTTCCGTACCGGTAAGGGTAGCAGAGCAAAGTGTAAGCAGTAGCGTGGCTGTGACCCACGCAGCTATTTCTCAGCATTCCGTGCAGCAGCGGCAGCCCTGCAGCTCCTGCGCAGGGTCCCAGCAGGTGCCCAGAGCCCTGGCAGAGGCAATGGTCCGGGGAATTTTTCACTGTTTTACAGCCTGCACCAATTCCCCGAGCACAGAGGGATGTGCTGGGACGCGGAAGAAACTTGCTTCGTGGAAAACCTCTCCCCGGGCGGCTCAGAGCTGCTGGCCTCGAGTGCTGGCTGCCGAGGCTTTCGGCATCTTGTGTGCGTGGCAGCTCTGCGTGGGAGAAGGATTTTTTGGAAAGGACATTGTGGTTCCCGCAGGATGGGGAGTGCTTTATCAGCATTCGTTTTGAAGGAATGTGGAATTGCATCAGCCAGGGGTTTGCTCGGTATGAACTTACCTGGGGCGGCTGTTGCAGGGTGGGATCAGACCGAACATGGCTTATGTGTTTTAGGAGATGTGAAAGGGAACAGGATTCCCTTCTGGCAAGGTTTTGTCCAGGAAGTTCAGGCTCAGCACTCACTGATAGTTCAAAAAAAAAAAAAAGCCAACCCCAACGCACACAATAAGGATTGTTAGAGGGTTGGTTTTTCCCCAGTTAGCTCTAAATAATGGGCCTCTCAGAAACTGTTCTGTTTCACAGAGTTTCCATTTTCTTCCCATTCGTGGTAAATGTGTATATTTTCAAATGCCTTTCAAACACGAGCACTTTCTGCCTAGCGGTATGTAGAAAAATAATTTATAAACTCTCACTCTGTTAAGAATTGAGTGGTATGCTATGATAATTTGCTTACTGCTGGGAATGGATAGACGTGTGAGCTGTCTGACTCGTGAGATGTTTCTGTAATGGAAGGCTGCCGTTTCCAGTAGTTATAAGGAGTAATTTTTCCTGTGCTCGTACCACTGCCAGGTCAGGAGAGAGAGGCGTGCGATAGGTACCCTGACGGCAAGCAGGACAAACCCGCTGCTGACGCCTGCAGAGCCATCTGATCGCAGCTCGCGCTTCGGCCACGGAAGGCTAATGCAGGAGTCACATTTTACAGTTTTAACTAGCTAATTTGTCAGCTACAGCTGTTCAGTAAGTCACCTAAAAGCATTTTATGCACAAGATCGAACGGAACAGAACCTTTAGTTTAGTGTCAGACATTCCTGCGACCGATAGAGGTTATGCGCAGAAGGGGGAGTTGAGCAGTACTTGTGCAGCTCGTCTCAGACCAAATAATCTCCTTAGAGAGCTCACGGGAAAGGAAACACAGCACCCATTACAGTCTTTGAGTTTAGTGCTTTGATTTTATTCATTGTAATATCTTAAGTAAATACTAGATTTTGTAAGGGGTTACCAGAAAGCAACTTGGCCCTTCTTTGCTCTTTCTGCCTTTTCACCGTTTATAGCCTCCTGTTTTCCCTAATTTGGCTTTCTGTGTAGCTTTGCCTCTTCTAACCAGACCCACTATGAATAAAACTACTTATTGCTTATATTTTGTTAGTCCATTCTGCTGATATACGATTCCCCTTGCAGACTTTACATCATTCTTATGGATTGAGGGGATAAACCTTTGGGGCAGGAGCTGTCTAATGCTCTGGATTTGCTCCGGATGCAGCACAACGGAGCCCTCGGTGATCTTCAGCACCGTTATAATAACTGTGATTAATAGGGAACAAAGGAGCCATGCCCGCCTGTTAAAGAACAGTTTCTTTCATTTAGCACAATCAGAATGAGAATAATGCCTTCTTTTTCGAGCCTATGGAAGAACTGGACTGCTGCTTCTTTAAATTGGCAGAAATAGTCACCAGGGAATGCGGGAAGACTAGCATTAGATGTGTAACACTGCAGTAATGGAGCCTGGGTAGATAAAACGCAGAATCCGAGTGGTTGCTGTACCTGCTAGGAAGCGTGCGTTTGGCGGGGCGTAAGGAACACTGTGGGACAGCTTTCTGTTGCAGATGTGTAGGTTGCCATCCTTTATGAAGTGACAGCTATCTGAGCAAAGAAACCCCCCAAAGCACCAACCCGAACCAAAACAAACACACAGAAAACCCCCCACAATCCCCCCACCCCTGTGGAGCCAAAAATCGGATTTTTTTTCAGTTTCTGTGCAAAATGCTGAGTGCACCTGAAGCCCCTATAGAATAAGAGTGGTTTAGAAACGGACAAAGGATTCCGTGGTGGAGGACCAGGGCTGGACGTCGGGAAGGCGTGATTGCCGGCAGCACAAAGGGGTGACGCCAGTGTGTTTCCCAGTGCCGTTTTCTGAGTACGATAAAACCGAGTTCCTTAGCAACCCTTGGAAACCCAGCTAAACCCGAGTGTTTCCTGCAGATCCCCCCTGTTGTTACTGTACGTCTCCCCAGCCGGTTTTCTTTTCTTCTATTTTATTTCATTTTTATTACGTTGACCATTTAGGACGGTTCCAACTGTTGACTTCAATCTGTGATAGCTGGTGGTAATTACAGTGTTTCTCTGGATTACGGTGAATCACTCTGAATTACAGTGTTTCTCTCCTTGGGGCTGAGCACCAGGATAACTGAATTCTTGGCACCGGTGGTTAGAGGTTGAGGCAAGAGCAGAACAGGTTTTATATGAACTTTCCAAAATGTGAAAGTCAGCTCTGGCTTGGCAGTGTCTGTGCTGTTCACTGATGGCTGTGGGATGGGATGAGTTGCTTGCATGGCATTAAAGATCTTGGCATAACCTCTTTTTTAGGAATAAATCTCATCCCTACTTCTAGAGTGGCCGCAGGGAAAGCCCTGAGCTGTTCGGGGGCTCCGAGCTGGGCACGTCTTCAGTCATCCAATGAACTGAAGATTGACCCTGGATTAGATTTAAGATCCTCGGGGTGGGACGCACTGTCGTGGTGGGTTTGTTTGGTTTTAGTTTAAACGTCTTCCTTCAGGGTGAAAAAAAAACGGTTAAGAGTAGCAAAAACTAAAACCTGTTCTGTAAATCATCTGGAATGACAACAAGGCTGGGTATGTCCAGTCCCAGAGGCTCCGCGTGAAGGGCTGGATCTCTGAAGGACTGTTGCCACAGAAATTGCTGTTCGCCGCCGCAGTCAGCCTAATGCGTGTCCAGTCCCCAGCAGCGGCTGGATGCTACGGGAGCTGCTGGGGAGGTGAAGGAGGCATACATGCATTTCTTTTCATATGATTAGATTGCATACTACACAAGTAGGAATGAAAATCAGGTTATTATTTTATTTCTTTCCCTAAAGAGCTGTTCTTTGTATAGCAGAGTGTGGGAACTGGGTCTTTTTTCCTCCAGAGAGTTAGTGCAGTTCTCCTCTGACCCGGGACGGACCTGCCTGTTGAACACCAGTCTTCCCAGAAGTCGTCTTCGATGGAAATTCTGCGGCTGCCCGCCTGCCTGGAGCTGCCTTTGCTACGTGGCGGTTCTGGGCTCGTGCAGGTGCTAAAATGCTTCAGCCATCGGCCGGCCTCGATAAAGACGAGATTTCAGTGAAGAGGCAAAATATCCAAGTCCTTGCCCCAAAAGTGGCTTAAGTGGCGATTTAACTGTGAGAGTCCTGGGTCTTTTTTGGGTGGCAGGGGATCAGCTTCCATTCACCTCTTTTGCCTAAGGTGACTTCCAACATGTAACGTGTAAACACTTTCAGGAGGAGAGGAAAACTGCTTTCCTTGCAGCTTTTATTAGAATATTTTAAATCAATTATGAAAATTGATTCCCAAATTTACCTTTGGGAGTTCCGTAGATAATTAAAGTGGTTGTCAGAATAAATTAGATTTTTCTGTACGTAGTTGTTTCCAGTTTATAACTGTCTTTATTGTGCAGCGGACTTTTTCCTTGATTGTACAGATGCCTCCTCAAGATTTAGTTCCACATCATGAAGTATAAAATAAGGGTTTATGAACAACATTCTCAATATTTGACTTCTTATGACTTGACAAAATACCCTCGCTAACCGTTTTCCAAAGAAAAGGACAGCCAAATAATGGGAAATGAAAATTCTGGCCATGGGTTATTGCAGCCCATATATATATATTTTTTTATATATTTTTAAATATATGTATACATTTTAATATATGTAACTACTTTTATTTATACATATAAATATATAAATATATATATATATATAAATAGCTACAGACTTGTATTGACCACTTGACTGCTTTCCAGTTAATGATGTTGCTTGGCATTTTATTGGTGGTGAACAAACTGATTAGTTTCTGAGACTTTTATCAGGAGGAATAGTTCGTTAGTTCCTTTTAACACGACAGAAGTAATGAAATGATCAGTGATACGTGAGGCGTGTCTCTCGGTTCAGTCTGGCTGATGTCTCAGTCCCAAGCATCGGCTTTAATGGACCTTTGGCTTTATAGGGTTTACTTCTGCCTCTAAACTTGCTGTATGGAAATGCATTAATAAAGGATATTATCAAAAAATAAATAGGAGCTAACAGAATACGTTAGCTCCTATAAAAACCTGCTACTGCGCATAGGCAATAAATCTGTCTACATCAGGATTGCAAGCAGTGTGAAAGACAAGGTGTTGGTGGAAAACACGCAGTCCCTTTGTGTTCCGATCAGCTCCACAAAAAGCAGAAGAGAGTGAAAGTATTTCCACGTCTGCAGGGAAAAGTGCTGCATCACTTCTGAGAATATTTTGTATTTTGTCGTTCTGGAGACTTTAGTAGTGTCTACTTTACTAGTATCTACTTCAAATGCATGAGGGACTTGCTTAGCCTCTTTTGGAAAAGTGATTGGGATTAAGCAACCAGGCCGGCACCCGTGGGTCTCGGGAGCGGCTCTTGCCCAGGCACTTTGCTCCTGGCGATGGAGCATCCCCTTCCCCTGCCTGGCCAGACCCGGCTGCAGGGGAGGGCTGGCCACGGCGAGTGCCACCAGCCCGTGGGGACCGCTGCGGAAGAAAAGCAAGGGAAAACTGGAAAGAACTTTATTTTCACGCCTCAGCAGCCCGTGTGTTCGTAAATAAATTGCAGCCAGTAAAGAAAGGCAACAGATCGGTGCTCGCGGCTCCGCGAGCAAGAGGGAATAGCTGGGGTCTGTGAGCCCTGCTGAGCCCCCCGAGCAGCTCCCGGCGTCTCGCTCCGTGCTGGTCCCGGGGCTTTGCAGCCAGCCCGGCGTTTGGAGCAGGCGCGTAGCCCCCGGCCCTGGGAAGCCAGCCCGTGCTCCCCGCCGCGGCGGAGCGGGGAGGCGGGTCGCGTCCCCACAGCGTGGGTGCTGGCGGTAGCGCAAGACTGGACGGCTGCTCGGGAAGTCCTTGCCTGTCTTGCGCCGCAGCGTGTGGTGTGAAATATACTCTTTAATTAGCTGCAAAATGCAACGCGTTCCTCACCCTCTATTTTTATGTGGCATTAATATAATTATAATTAATATGGATGGTAGCAAAACGCTAGCCTGATAATTTTACGTCGTCTTAATTAGCATTCATTTTTCTTTCTTAAGACGGCATCTTTTTCAAACCCGTCTTCTGTAATTGTTAATTCAGACATCCCTTGTTCTTTCAAAAAATATAATGGGACAGTGTACTGCAATTATGAAAGATGAGAAGAAAAAGAAACATGCAAATGGAAATACATTTCAAAATGTAAGTATTTGCGTTCTGTCAAAGACGGAAGACATCCCTCTGAGGCTAAAAACATGTCTCTGAGGCTAGAAGAAAATGCCTGATGCAAATATGTTTACTGTAAAAAAACAACACAAATAAGTTGAAAATGAAAGTTAGCAGTTGCTTCAGGATAAATGGTACTGGATCAATCTCTTCATAATGAGCATAGTAAAAGGTGAAATATCGGTACAATATATTCCTATAAGTGATTCTTGAACACAAACTGCTACTTGGAGTGAGAGAGACTTTGTGCTACACGTATCCCACTTGATTTTCAGATTATCAGATTATTTGGCCATGTTTCTTGTTCCAGTTATAGCATGACAGCGGGCAAGGAAGTCCAGTGTTCTACCAGTAAGACTTTTGGCTGAAGGTGTTTAAAGGAGAAACCAAAGCCCCTCCCAAGAGGTTTTCTTGTTGAATATTAACCATGGTAGCTTGGTAGCTGAACTCGATTGTAGTATCTGGTTTTGAATAACGGTTGCTTCAGCCCAGGTCTTCAATACCTCGGCTACATGACATCTTTCTCTCCCCGATCCAGTCTTAGCTAGTTTTGACCAAGGATGATTTTAAGGATGCGGCACTTGGGCGTCTGAATACGGAGCAGTGCACTTAGTGTGAGTAGCACCACGGGACAAGTAGGGCGTGTTTGACTTATAAATGAAATAAACACGCCTATGGGAGAGAGATAGATCCCTCCCAACAAATAGGTATGTATTTATAGAGATATTTATAGATATCACAGCGTAATCTTATAGCACCAACAGTTTTTTTGGCCTATTTTAGGTTGTTTATGAATTTCTCCCAAATTTTCTTCCTTCTTGACTTCTGTGCTTATTATTCCAAAAATAATTTCAAAACAGGGTACTGGAAGGGGATTTTCAGAGGTCTTGATGAATGATTGAAGAAGGTTGATTTTGTTGGTACGTTGTTTTATTTTGAGAATAATTTTCAGATGTTAATATAAATGAGAAGGTCATAAACAGCTGAATAGTTTTTTATGAAACCTTCAGACTTCAGTTTAGTGCAGCACGTGGACTGCTCTTGTACAATTTTTGATGAAACCTCACAAATGATCCTGATTTTTTTTGGTAACCTTATGAATTTCCATGAACTTAGCCTGATGTGCTAATATCAGCGCATCTGATCACGAGGATGTACGTCTGTCGGACCTCTACAGAACAGACCAGTGAGCGGTCTGATCAAATGTAGACCTTTTTCATCAGTGTCTGGTTTTTACTTACGGGGACAAGGTGTAGGCAGACATCTTACTATAAAAAAAAAACCAAAACAGTTGGAAAAAACACACAGATTCAGGACACAAACTGAAACTTGGGAAGTGCACGTGTGACAGCTTGTATGAATTTGAAAATTCGAAAAAACTGCCTTTACTGCCATGCATTTAACGTACTCAAGTACCTGCGAATGCTTCAGTTCTCGGCTGAGATTTGCCAGCGATGGACACAGTTAGAGCTGCTTTTCCCGATGACACCCGCGCCCCCTCCTTGGTCAGCCCTCAGCTATACATTCTCTTCTCTAAATACTTCCAGAATGTAACCAAACAAGCTAGTACATATTCGGAGTTTTCAGCACTTTGGCAAGACTCATGTTTGCAAAATAGAGAAAAGGTTATACGTTTGGATTTTTTTTTAAAGGCTCTGGGACTTGCTTCTGCACACAGAAAAGTGGGGAAGGGAAACGTAGAAAATATCCATACGAACACGAAGTGGCATTTTTGATGAGCCGTGGACACATTTCACCCCCTTCCACAAGGACAGCGCGCTTCGGAGCGTGATCTCAGCAGAGTGCCGGCAGGTTAATATTTGAAAGTCTCTCTTGCCCCTGGAGAGAAGCCCGAGCGTTGGCCTGTGGCTGACGTGTTTTTAAGCGAAAGCAACACTTCGAGACCCTCAGATTTGTTCTCGGTGATTTATCACTGGATGAATATATGCAAAAGGCAGCTGGTGCTTTGCCATACCTTTGGATCCCAGATTTTCACCCAGACACGTGGCTGGCGAACGGTGAATAAGAAATTTGGAGAACGGAGAGACCGCTGATCCTAGCAGCTCTTGCTCTCCCTTGCTCTCCCACAGCTTTGATTTGGACCTGGCTGCTCCCCTGCCACCTTGGCATGCTGGTTTCCTACTCCGTGATTGCTCTGACAGATTTATCTGAACCTCCAACTTCAAAATCCTTGCCTTTGTTCCCTTGGCTGCTTTGTGCAGGGTATAGGTTTTAGGAGTTCCATGGCGAGAGTTACCTCTACTAGCGCACCAGTGCCAAGCGCCGTGTTCCCAGGCGCCGTGGTATCTCCCGCCCTCTGCTCAATTCTCTGCAAAGGTTTTCGTTAGCTGCTTGATTGATTCTTCTTCCTTGAGTACAGTTTAATGTTTCACTGGAAGTCTCAGTGGATGGACATCCCCTGGGGCACTGCATTATTTGTGGTTCAGGTCCGTCTCGGCTCTTTTAATTATACTGTAGTCCTTTTACAAGAGGAGTGGGTTGTATAGGAACTCAGAAATCACCAAGTAATTGAGGTGTATGTCCACATGCTGTATTTGTCCCTGCTTTTATTGTATTTCTCTGTTCATTTAAGCATTGCCCCATAAGTATTTTGCATATTTTTGACAGCACTGTTTCTGCGTTGCAGGCGTAGATACAGGTTTATACTCATCAAAACCTGAACGGGACATCATTATTCAATCATTCGTCATGGTCTTGACGTTATTTTAACAACTGCAGACTTTCTGCTGTTTCTCTCCCCGCCGCGGTGTGAGCTGCAGCAGCAGAGCAGATGCTGTTTGTGGTGGGATGGTGGATGCTGGCGCACAGGCTGAGGCTCTGCTCTCTGCTCTCCTTCTGCTGAGGAGAGGGGACGGAATGGGAATAATTCACTTTTTGCTAAGAAAAGGACTTTCTGCAAGGAAAGCACAAAGCAATCCAGATCCTCTGAAACTTGGAACTGGTTTGTTAGAAGTTTGTTGAGGGAGTGTTCTCTCGTGTCTTAATTTATTTCCTAATTTATGAAGAGACACCATATTTCTGAAATATTCATGCATATGAATCTTTAACATAGGCAATCCTTGGTGCCCACAGGTAAGGTAGGTAGTAGGAGGAAGGCTTAGTTTAGGAAAGTTTGGATTTTTCCAATGATGGGCTCAGTTCATCCGTTGTATTAAAAGATGTGTGAAATTTCTCCTGAAGGCACTGATCACAGTTGCATGCCGCTGTAGAATTCCCAGGAGGTAAAACTTGAGAGTATGCCTGGGTCATTCCTGGGCTTGGTCCCATAAAATTTCTTTTCCTAAACATGATATTCCTCCTCTTACGTACAACAGACATTCACTAGCAGAGAAACTTCCATGAAACTCTCGTGAAATCCAAGGCACCACTGCCTCAGTGTTTGGAGAAGAAGAAAGTAGTTCTGCTCCACTGGAGTGAAAGTGATGTATAGTCCCAGTCCGCAGTCGGTTAGGACTTTTGCTGTCTCTTTGTCACTGCAATCGTTTTCTCTTTCCAGGTATTTTCCTACACTGCTGACAAAGAGATCCGCACGGACGACTTGTGCCTGGACGTCTCGAGGCTGAACGGCCCCGTCATCATGCTGAAGTGCCACCACATGAGGGGGAACCAGCTCTGGGAGTACGATGCCGAGGTACCGGCGGCGGCGGGGATAGCGCCCGCGCTCGCCGGGCGGCCGCGGCCCGAGAGCCAGGGCTTGCTTCTTCACAGGGCACGGCCGTATCGCGGGGGAGCCTGAGTGCCGGAGCGTGGCGCGCGGTGTGCCGCTCGCGTCTCCTGCCGTAGCACAGGCTCGGGGCTGCAAACCGCTTCAGCTAGCCGCCACCAGGTTTTAAGTTGGTGTTCCAGGAAATTTTATTTTTAGAGAGGTGAAAAAGTCGATTATTGTTTAAAAAAGCTCATTTCTGGTAGCTGGCGTTGTTTTGCATTCGTACAAAGTTAAAGAAGTATTCTGTGTTTTTTATATAAATGAAGTAGAAAACAAGATTTGTTTATTTTTCAGTTACAGTTTGTCCAGTTTATTTCTGCTGGCTCTTAAAGACTCTTGACTCTGGATTTAGACTGTGCTTAATCATTTTCCGTATAGCAGTCAGCTGTTTAGTTTGGCGCTGCCCTGGGAGGGGAGGTGGCTTTTTCTGGCTTTTGAGAGGGAGTGCAGTTTGAAGAAATTTGGTGGCTTATGGGCAGGTTGGAAAACTAACACAAAATACGTGTAAATATCTCAGTGTTTTATGGCCAAATAATTCTTCTTTTTCAATGAGACAGGAAACAGCGGATGAAAATTGAAACATTTCTTTTAAGCTTTTGCTTTGAAATGTGGATGTGCGGTTTTGCGTGGTGAAATTCACACCAAGGGATTAGCATTTTCTTCAAGATAGGACCTTTCTAATGTGTTATGGTAAGAAGAAAGCATACCAGCCTGCCATTGCACAGCGTTGAACTGCCAGGTAGAAAACCAACAGTGATACTTACCGCTGAGGTGCAATTTGTTTGGTAACTTTTGATACATTCTTGCGTTTAACATTTGAAATTAAACCCATTTTCTCTTTAATAAAGAAGATTATTTTTCTTCTTGCACAAAATGCCCACATATTTTGATAATTTTTAGGTGGTTTTGAGGATGTTCATGTCTGCAATTAACACCCGAGATTTCAGATCTTACATCCTCCTTCATTTCATTCCTGCAAGCAGATGATAATTGATTTTTAACCAGTTTTAGATTATTTTAAATAGACGGTAAGGGGCATAGTGCTGCCCGGCGGCCGAGGACGAGGAGTCGGTGTCGCAGGTTCCGTCTCCGCGGGAAATTAAACGTCACCAAACGCAGCGGGCACGCTGTGCTCAGCCTGGGCGGGCGGCGAACGTCTCCTTGTTCTCGGGCACCCCGAGCAAATCGGGGCAGGGCTCTGCTTTGGGCCAGGGTGGCTGTTTGGTCTCGTTTGGAGAGGCCCTGGGCGGTCCCACGGGGTCCGACAGCCGTCGATGCAGCGCGCTCTTTCGCTCCCGTTCGTAGCACAGCGGCAGCATCCTCTGTCCACCGGTGTGCGGGCTTCTCTGTTTTAAAGTGTAACACCTTAAAATAGCAGGTTTTCAGACTCTGAAACTGGAATATTTCAAGTTCATTTCAGCAAGACCTTAAAGGGTAAATTTTGACTATTGGATACATATTAATTTTAAAAATATTTTTAATGTTATGTTTACGTGCTTCAGCAGCCCAGTCCTAGCTAAGCACAGCCAGCGCCCGCACGCTGGGGGATGCTCTCGCTCCCGCCCCAGCTCTCGCCTTCCCCAAGCGTCGGTCACTGTTCGACAGCCGTGCACGTGGCCCCAGGCAAGGTTCCTCGCAAAAGGCTCGCTCTCTACCCGAAGCGTAGAGAGCAATCCTTCCCGCTGAGAAGGGTTACACTGCCGGTCGCTGTCCTGTCAGTACAGTGGGCACAAGCTCCTGGAAAGGGAGTTCCGCAGCGAGCGCAGTTTGAACCCTGGCCGCCCGACGGTCTGCGCTTGCACGGCTCTGCTGCGCTCAGTTTAAAGATGCTGAATTAGCGTTGGCATATTTCCGTGACTGCAAAGCTAGAAAAATACTGACGAATTTAAAAGAAGTGTAGTAGTTTAAAAAGTATTTCCAGCATTTGATAGAAATGGCTGCTTTTACCTTTCTGCATGAAAAGCTAAATTTCTTTCAACCAAATATGCTCTCCTTTACTTTTAACGTTGGAAGCATGCTGCCTTTTTCTCCTGAGTTTAGCATAAGAGATCCACGATGGAAAATTTCTAAGTAGCTGTGTAAAAACAAAATCAGCCATTAGATGGAGCTCATAAAAAAGAAATACACCAATTTTTTTTATATAAGGGATCTCGAGACAACGGTTTTGCTGTCTGTTCTACGTAGAAACCATGGCCCATTGCATTATGCCCCTTTTTATTTACTGACAAGAATATTTTTGTTAACAATTCTACTCTGTGAACATTCAGACTTCCACTTGCAAGCTTCCCTTTGATGACGGTGGCGGTATTTAAGATCTGTTCGTTAGTGCGCTAATCGCCCCTCGGTGTTTGTTAGTACCCGAGCGTTGCAGGGGGCTGGCTGGGCGGGGGGCACCGTGCAGCGGGGCTGAGCCCTGCTCCCCTTCTGCGCTGCGTGGGAAGGGCGCTTCCCTCATGCAGCCTTCGGCCTCCAAATCCATGCCTATATGCGGTATGCAAATCCATACCTGTATGCAAATCCATATCTGCATGCAGGATGCAAATCCATACCTAATATGCAGTGTGCAAATACACACCTATATGCAGTTTGCAAATCCATGCCTATACGCAGTATGCAAATCCATACCTATACGCAGTATGCAAATCCATACCTATATGCAGTATGCAAATCCATACCTAACATGGCAGTATGCATATCCATACCTATACACAGTATGCAAATCCATACCTATACACAGTATGTGTATCCATACCTAACATGCAGTATGCAAGTCCATACCTATACGCAGTATGGAAATCCATACCTATACGCAGTATGCAAGTCCATACCTAACATGCAGTATGCAAGTCCATACCTATACGCAGTATGCAAGTCCATACCTAACATGCAGTATGCAAGTCCATACCTATACGCAGTATGCAAGTCCATACCTATACGCAGTATTTTTTCCCGAGCAAACCACTGGCTTGTGATTTCCGCCCCCTCCGAGAAACGCTTGCAGCACGTTGCCTGGACGGCTTGCATCCGTTCCTTTGACGGCCAGGGAACGGCGCTCGGAGCTGCATTTCTTCACCTGCGCAGAAGCTGAAGGGAGGCGATCTCTGGCTGTTGGGTGGCGGATTCAGCCCACAGCCTCCTCCCCTTAAGGGTATGTAGGAGTTCGGACTTGGTAATGGACAGCAGGGCCTTGGCCACATCGGGAGGCGCAATGAGAGATGTAAAGAATCACAAGAAGGGATTTCTCAGCAGCGGTTTTCAGACCATTGTCTTTGATTTACATACTGTTACTAAATTTTCTATAATGTTCTAGTTTAGTTTAAACTATGGTATTTAAATATATAATATATTTTTAAATCATAGCAAGTCTTTTCCAAGAATTTATACGTACCTTAATAATATTACAGCTCTCTTAGATATTCCTAGCATTTCTATTTTTTCAAAAATAAACGAGGAGCTGAGAAGATGTTGTGGTGATAAGAAAGGTAAATCTCAAATGTTTTCATACCCATTTGTGAAAGTATCAGATTTAATTGGTTTGAAGCAGGCTATTCAAAAAGCCCCTTCTCTCATTTTCTCTTACCGAAAGTGTCTGAATTGGTGCGAAATGCTTTTTAACGCTTAGAATTATTGATTACATTATACGCTTATTACACACTTCTTGATACATTTTTATTTGCCCTTGAGATGCAAGTTAACTTGAAACGCTGGCAGCAGACGGCGATCCGAAGGTATCAGTGGGTTTGCCAGAACAGCAGATCACGTGCTGAAGGAGAGGCCAAGGATCGGCGTTCGTATTTCGGGTCCAAAATTGAGCTGCGCCGGCAGAGCCGAGAGAAGCGGGGCGTCGACCCCAGGCTCAGCACTGGGCCTTCGCCTTCCTGGGTGCTGGATTCACCCCAGGCTTTTTTAGTGCAACAGGTGACGTGGACTGAAAGAGGGTGAGGACGAGGTCCCAAGGGGAATAAAGTAGAATTAAATACTCAGAAATACAAAGGGTTTGCAGAAGTGGTCGCTGTAGCCCATACGCGTGCTGTCCGAAGTGCACCGTGGCGACTGTTGTCTTGGGAAAAGTCGCGTAAAGTAGGAAGAGACCTTGCTTTCCTGTGCAGGAAGTAGTTCTCAAGTAATTCTTTTGATTAATGCCAAAGACAATTATAAACCTCCTCCACCCCCCTCACAAACAAGCCACGGGAGAGGTACGGGCGCAGCAGAGGTGCTGTGCTGTCGCACCGCGGCGCTGAACCTCGCCTGGTTCGGCACTGCAGGGAGAAGCAGCCTCTCCAGCAACGGCCAGGATCCACGGGCGGCCGGGAACCGGATTTGTGTTATTCCGTTAGAAACCCGGATTTGTGGTGTTATTCGCGTCCAGAGGATCTGCTCCTCGGGATGAGTAGGTCGGGCGTACGGGTGGGTGTGTGGTAAGGTTTTCCAAAGGGTCTGAGGTCTTAAAAAAGGCTGCCCGTGTGAATTGTGTCACTTCAAATTGCATTGAACCTGTTGGATTGTCAGCTGATAACTGAGATAAATCAGCTGATAACTGAGATAAATCAGTTGATAGCTGAGATAAATCAGCTGATAGGTGAGATAAATCAGCTGATAGCTGAGCTAAATCAGTTGATAGCTGAGCTAAATCAGTTGATAGCTGAGATAAATCAGCTGATAACTGAGATAAATCAGCTGATAACTGAGATAAATCAGTTGATAACCGAGATAAATCAGCTGATAACCGAGATAAATCAGTTGATAACTGAGCTAAATCAGCTGATAACCGAGATAAATCAGCTGATAGCTGAGATAAATCAGTTGATAGGTGAGATAAATCAGCTGATAACTGAGATAAATCAGTTGATAGGTGAGATAAATCAGTTGATAACTGAGATAAATCAGCTGATAACTGAGATAAATCAGTTGATAGTTGAGATAAATCAGCTGATAACCGAGATAAATCAGCTGATAACTGAGATAAATCAGTTGATAACCGAGATAAATCAGTTGATAACTGAGATAAATCAGCTGATAACTGAGATAAATCAGTTGATAGTTGAGATAAATCAGCGGATAACTGAGATAAATCAGTTGATAGTTGAGATAAATCAGTTGATAACCGAGATAAATCAGTTGATAGCTGAGATAAATCAGTTGATAGTTGAGATAAATCAGTTGATAACCGAGATAAATCAGCTGATAACTGAGATAAATCAGCGGATAACTGAGATAAATCAGCTGATAGCTGAGATAAATCTCAGATAAATCACTTGGTCACTGTGTGTCAGCAGAGTTATCGAATGGAAACCGAATATTTTGCATTATGTCTTACAGGGTTAAAATCGTGGCGGTGTCTTTACAGGTCATATAAATAACGCAGTATTTGTCAGGGTTCGCACACCTTTTGAAGAAAAAAACAAAACACCACAGAACTGCTGAAAAAGAAAAAGAAAAGCTGTTCAAGTAACTGGGTGTGAATAACCTGTCGCTTGCTTGTTTATTTAATTTGCAATATGGAGAATGTTTTACATCAGGCTTAAAAAGCAAGTTGCATTTTTTTGTTGTTGTTGCAAAACCCCAAATTAAAAGAACCACTTAAAGCATTCATACCTACATAAAACGGAAGTCCGCGCTGAAACAAAATCATCTGCAATCAAGAAGTGATTTTTTTGTTGCTCGAGCGGCTTTTCCATGACGCGGCGTTGCCTTTTGGCCAGGGCACGGCAGGCGCTGGCCGCGGCTCGGGGGCTGCGGCGCTGGCCCCACGGGTCGTGCGGGGTTGCCCACACCTTTTATTCCATGGCTGTTTCCTGCAAGGCAGTTTTCGCTGAGCTGTGTCTTTTCCTTAACCCAGTGGGATAAATTACTTTAGATATTACCTGTAGAAGAAAAAAAGAAGCCCGGTATTGATATTAATATTTATATTGTCTCAAAAGAAGCCCTCGTATGCACCAAATGTTAATGGGATAGTCTGGATTTCAGGGAACGCTAGATAAAGAAGCCTGCTGTCACCAGGAGCAGCGGCAGCAATGAGCTTCAGGCTGCAGCCACCCGAACGCGCTGTTCCCAGGAGGGGACCCTGCGTCTGGGCAGCTGCTCCGCTTCTGATGCGAAACGCCTTTTAACGCTTCAGGCAATACTCATTTACAGCATTCTTAAACATTTTTTTTCTGAATGTTTTTGCATCTTGGCAGGACTTTTTTTTTTTCCTTCTCTTTTTTTTTTTTTTTTTAATCCATTGCCTTCCATTATTGAATTTTAATGCTTTTCTTTCCTACTTCTTGAACAGCACATTAAGATTCCTGGCCCTTTCTCAAGCTGCCCATTACACAGCAAGGGCAGGTCTATAAATCCAGCTGTAGCAACGGGACGTGCCAAGTTAGAATTTCCCGGCTTTCAAAGGCTTCCTATCAGCATGTGGTTTATAAGATATTTATAATGCATAAATGCTATTTGCTTTGGAATGGGGGTGGGAAACGAGGCGGTGGATCAGCAGAAAAAGATCTGGGAGTCAGGATGGGCTGGAGCCGGAGTGGCTCTGTCGGCATGTGACCTTGCTTGTCTAATGGAACCCGTTTTTCCGATTTGGCTGAGTAGTTAGTTGTTTGTTTTGGCCCTGTATTGGAGCGCTGGTCTTGGTGGAGGCATCTGTGCAGGAGTTACATACAGCTGGTGTTGGGCTGCCAAGTAGATCCATCAGGTTGAGGCTGGAAGCCGTGCGGAGCGTGTCCAGGTTTGTGCTCACGTGCCCGGGGACTCCCGTTCTGTCACCCAGTGACGTCCAGGCAAATTCAGTACGTAAAGCGTGATCAAATCTTATGACGTGTAACCCACACGAATGAACTCGGGGAGAAAATAATGTTGTAGATATGTCACATCTGATAGAAAATAGTTTCATTTCCTCAGGCGTGAACAATGCCGTCAGGATTTGATGTTGCGTAATGACTGTTACTTGTCACTAAACACGGTGCCTGTGCAAAGCTGTTGAATTTGCATTCACAAAGAGATGAGGGTCTTCACAAAAAATGTTTCTCCAGTCACTGTTTGACTCCAGTTTCCTTTTTTTCCCCCTTCTGTCGTCAGTATGCTGGTAAATGGGAATATAGCTTTGAGGTAAGTTTGGTATCAACTGCAACCCCCGTGCCAAGCCCTAGAATAGCGCACCTTGCTCGCTCCTTTAGCAGTGCTGTGTAAAAGCGACGTGACGTAGTGCCTTCCCGTAGATACTACTCAACATCCCAAACCTGATGTGCGCAGGCAGTCACTCTGTGGTCTCAGGCTGCCAGGGCCGTACGCAGAACAGATGTGTCAGGCTGACGATAACTCAGGAACATCGTGTCAGAAAAGTGGTTTGATGGAAGGTGGATGCTGACGCCGGTGCGGGCGGGAGGGTGCCGCTGGGGTCCCTGCCCGCTCCCCCGGCTTCATCGGCGCTCGCGAGGGAACGGCGAAGTCCTGCTGCTAGCAGGGGAGCGGGCGTGGGGAACATCCGCAGGGAAACGACGCGTTCCCCAGCAGACGGCGTGGGGATGGATGGCGGAGAAGCACGGGAGCACATGGACGCAGTCTCTGTGAACGACCGGCTTGCTTCTCGTGCTGGCCGCGTACTTTACCAAGCCTTTTTGTTTCTGGTCACGGATGATGTAAATACACGTGGCTTCATCCATGTCGCATCTGCTGGTCTGCATCCTTCAAACAATTGCAGGCTTGGTGACTGTTTCCCTTCTTAAAGTTATGGGACCAGCTGGACTTGGTGTAGTCAAACTAACTTCTACCATAAGAGATTACAGCTAATAGTTTGAATAT
Organism: Ciconia boyciana; assembly: GCF_034638445.1. Classification (NCBI taxonomy): domain Eukaryota; kingdom Metazoa; phylum Chordata; class Aves; order Ciconiiformes; family Ciconiidae; genus Ciconia; species Ciconia boyciana. The sequence goes on along the minus strand of NC_132943.1, from coordinate 1,647,658 downwards.
TCCTATAAGTTGCAGTCTTATTGCTAACTTCTGCCATAAGAGATTACGGCCAATAGTTATCTGACTATTCCTATAAATTGCAGTCTTATTACTATGTATTTGAAAGGACTTAGTTCTTCAAAACTGAGTCGGGAGAACATTGCAGGTTTTTTTATTACCTTCTTAGAAAGTAATGTTTAATAAAACGAGTGAAGGGGACAAATGATCTCTTACTGCCATTACTAGAGATTTTCCAAAGTCAGTGCAGCCTCGCTGATTTGCATAAATTAAACTTGCTGTCTCATGTTCAGAGAAGAGTCTGGTGAGATTACCCAAATAATGCTTAGTGCTATTTATACCCGCGTGAAGAATCTACTAAGTTTAGGCATTTAATACAATATAAACATGCAATATAGAGAGATCATTAAATTTCAAAGTAATTTATTTATGTATTTCTGTTTTGCCTTAAAAGAATAGTAGACAGAAGCGAACGCAAAGCAATAACGCATAATGAAACAAAACCAAGCATTGATGTTCGCGCTGGTTACTGAGCGTGACATTATAAGGACATTTGTTCTCGATATTTTTAGTGGCCTCTTTATCTGTACATTACTTTTTCCCTTACCAAACCAAGGACAAGAGCAGGAGAGGGCGAGGGGGCAGCAGCCGGGGCCGGGGTGCGGGAGGAGCATCCCCAGGCTGCACAGGCAGCACCAGCCCCGGGCACCCGCCGTGATCGGACACCGACTGCTGGCTGCCGCGGCTTCGGGCGGGATTTAGGGAAATAAAAGCTCCCCTCCACCTCAGCCTGCCTGGTATCGGCACGGTAAAGGAAGAGCTGAAATCACAGTTGGCAAAAAAATTCTTCTCTCCTTATATGTAAATGTTTACTTGGTTATATTTTTAATTTAGTAATGCTCGAGTAGGCTTCAGGATGTTTAGTACAGGATATTACTGCAGCAGAAACATCATCTCTGCCCAGATCTTGCTGCGCAATGGGAAATCATGATTGCCGCAAGGCAACGTGTACGTGGGGGGAGGATTCAGAGGCACGCTCGGGTCTAAAATGCAAAATGTGAAGTGAATGGGTCTCAAGTGGACCGGTCCCTCAAAGCAGAGCAGTGAGAACGTCTTTGTGAATCTGAAGCTTAGTTCATGAATACGCCTATTTACGTCTGCGTTACCTGTGTGTAAGCTAGCGCAGTTTGCCTACGTTTGGCACCGGAGTATTCCCAGGCACAGTTATCCACGAGTAATTCCCGTACGAGTGCTCGTAGCTTCGTCTGGTTCACTGCTGTGGGTGTCTGATCAAACCCTCTGTTGCCTTTCCCTTTGTTTGTCTTGGTCTTTGCTGGTTTTGTTTACTTTTACCATTTTTCTGTTGTGCAGACCCATACATTTCTTCATATAATCACCCAGTCGTGCCTGACGCTAAGCAGGATAGAGGATGGCACCCATGGTCCCACTGTGGAGGCTTGCAGTGGCAGCCCCTTGCAGACGTGGATGCTAAGGAACTACACGAGGCTGGAAGTCTTTAGAAACATTTTTTACAGCCCCACTGACTATTTCCTTTAACAAACGGTTGGAGGTTGGTATTAAAAAGCAAATATAGCGTGTAGTGATTTAAGCTATTCCCAGAAAAATGCTTCTCCATTCTCTGCCTGTTAAACTCAACTGAATTTCTTTCTTGTTTTCTCAGATGATTATACAGATATATGATGGTATAGATGTTTAATGTTAGTTACTGTTAATTATAACTAATTTTATATGAATTCAACTGCCTTGAGCTACCGCCATGATCTACTGATGTCAACGTGATCGTTACTGTTTGTGATAGCTGAAGATGTGACCCCTGTTCCAAGACATATAAATAATGCCGATTGCGTAATGTTTTTCAGAAACAGTTCGTTTTGAAAATTCCCAATTTTGAGTCATTCAATCCTAGAGATATTAGTCACAGATAATTGCAAAACTTCAACAGATACTTTCAAAACATTAACCCCTGAAGGAATCAAAAGATGGTGCCAGCCACTGTTCTCCTTCCCTAGACAGTTTTGCTGGGTAGTACAGCGGGTAGTACAGCAGGTAGTACAGCGGGTAGTACAACGGGTAGTACAGCAGGTAGTACAGCGGGTAGTACAACGGGTAGTACAGCGGGTAGTACAGCGGGTAGTACAGTGGGTAGTACAGCGGATAGTACAGCGGTTAGTACAACGGGTAGTACAGCGGGTAGTACAGTGGGTAGTACAGTGGGTAGTACAGCGGTTAGTACAACGGGTAGTACAGCAGTTAGTACAACGGGTAGTACAGCGGTTAGTACAACGGGTAGCACAGTGGGTAGTACAACGGGTAGTACAGCGGGTAGTACAGCGGGTAGTACAGCAGGTAGTACAGCGGGTAGTGGCGGGGCAGCACCCGTGCAGGGTCCGAGCGGGGGTTGCTCTCGCCTCTTACCTGCTCCCCAGTCAGACGGCGTTGCCTTGGTCTCCGGGAGCGTCCATCGAAGGCAGGGGAAGGCGGCTCTCCTTCCTGGCAGACCCCCCTAACTGGAGCCGGCAGGGTCTCGGCAGGGGCCGTGGACTTTCGGCGTCACCCCGCACAGCGGGGGGCCGATGGCGTCCCGCCCCGCTCAAGCACTCCTCGCAGAGGCTATTTCAAGAAATGGCTTTTTTCGTTGTCGAAGTACCTCTTCTGCCACGGACAACATCTTGCTGGCGTCTTTCATTCGCAAAAGGCTCTTTTTAAAACTGAGAACTTCCCCAGCTGCTGACGCTGCTGGTATCTGTCACGACCACGCGAGCAAAGCGTGAAGGAGTGAAGGATCCGTGCGCCATCGTTTTGCCATAATGCATGCTGAGCCGAGCCTCATCAGAGCTATTGTGTGCGTACATTTGGTAAGCGGGAAACTACAGCGCTTGCTCCTGCGCATCTGCATGTCTGTGCAGCCAGCCCTGCGCCCATGCGTGTGCTCCCACGTTTGGGGAAAACACAAATTTTAGGCTGGCTTGTATGAGTATCATATTGCCCAGTAATTAATTGTTTTCCAAGCAAACGAGACCCTTTTTGTAATAGCATAAATAATGATAGAACACAGAAAGAAAAAATCTATGAGGCGGTTGAAAATCCCAATGATATGGTAGTCTAGCATGAAATTATGCACTGAATAAAAGGGAACAGCTGATGAGGGCAGCAGCAGCATTTTTAGGCTTGTTTGCATTTCTGGTTATAGTAGAAAATGATAGCAGCTTAATTGCACTTAAAACAATATAAGTGAAGAATCAGTGATACTTTGAGCAGTGCTATTTAGTAAACAAGCTATTTCTGTTAGCACTACTAATTCTTTCCTCTTGTAATTAGAGGAAAAAATGCCTTATATTCATCACTGAATGCATATCAAATGGCCCCTCGGTGATTTGGTATAATATCTGCAGGCTTCTCTTTGAGAATTGCGTAATAGTTTGTTTTAAACTGAGGAGCGAATCTCTAGGGACAAGCTATTGAAAGAACATTCATAATACAAATTAGGAGCGTTAACGTGTGACATGGCAATGCGGGACGAACCGCAGCGTAAAGTTAAACAGTGCAACAGCGCAGGTATAGGTTTGGATAACGAAACTGCATCGCTTGTCGGCAATGTTAGCGTTCCCCAGCAGTTTAACTGAAGCACCAGACAATAGTCTTTTTTTTTTTTTTTTAATACGAAGATACACAAATGGTGTTTATTAGCAGTGACATCAGAGACACTAGTTGCTAAAATGACTCCTTATTTGCATAACTTCAGTTACGGTAGTATCGTTTATATTTTATTACAGCAGTATGCATGCTCGTAAGTGCGAGGGAGCAAGCAGCCTCCACCGCTCCGGTAGCCACCGTCTCGAAGGAGACCGCTGCAATGCTGCTGCTCCAAGGCTTCGGGCCGGGCTCTGCTGTCGTGGGGTTGATTCATCCTTTCTCCCTCCTCCACGAGGCTGCAGAATTTTGCCGCCCATCCTTGTTCCCGTGTTTGTTCCTTTGCATGGTGTCTGACGTAAAATTGGTCTCTGCTCCAGTGGAGGATCTGCAAACAAGATTTCAGTCCTCAAATCACCTATTCCCTTGGTTGTTCTTGCTGGGGCAGGGTTATAATCCCTGTGGAGCTGCTATACAAGAACTCAGACCTTGTTTGACCACTTTACCTGGAGCATTTTAAACCTACCTGTGTAGGTTGCATGACTATTTTTAGAAGCAATGGAAGGACAGAGTCCGTATAATCCCGCGGGGCAGCGGAGCTAGTGCAGGACCTGTCCCGCAGCGGGCAGCAGACGGCCCCGGGGCTACGTCTGCCCTAGTAAAGAGCGCAGAGAAGAGGAGCGGGTCCGTGCAGGGAGCTGAAGCCTGTGAGCACGGCTCTTGGTCTCGTGGCAAGAGATGGGCGCCCGTGCTGGCTTTGTTCTGCCAAACCCGTGGCATGGCCTTATGGCTGCGGAGGGAGAGGAACCGATCTTTAAAACACTGGGGGACAAACTAAACAAGGGCCAAAGTCTTGATTTTCTGAATCGGGTGCGGTAGCAAACAGAGCTGTTCACTTCAGAAGTGTTAAGCTGATACCGAGCTTGCAAGGCCATCGATGGGCGCGGTGCACGGCCGTCGATGGATGCCAGCACGGTGCATGGCCGTCGCGCTCTGCCAGAGTTGTGCAGGGCTTGTCGGGAGCAAACCCGCTGCCAGCCGGGCTCTGAGCTGCGGCCAGGGGAGCACGGGGTGCTGGGCTGGCGCGCGGGGATCCGGCGAGGCGGTCCCCAGCCCTGCCAGCCCAGATGCAGCTTCGCCCTCAGCCGTACGCAGACCACGCTGTCCTGCAGCATCGCGCTCCCCTGCTCCCGTGTGTTTCACCGTATGGGTTACGCAGACGTACGGCTGCTGACGTAACGTGTGCATGTGCAGATTTGCTCATAATACGGTTTTAATTGTTTTCTCAGGAACTGAAAGACCTTTTAGGAAATAGTAAATTGGTAAATGCAACACTTCCTAGCAAAGGCGCTTAAGGTGTGTGCTTAATTGCTGTGATTTTGTGTGTAAAACCCCCAGGTCAAGCCCGGAGGAGTGACGGAGGGAACATCTGCTGCTCAGCTGCGAATGCGCCTGTCTTGCTTTATCTAAGTACACGACTTCACATTTAACTTCCCTGGATCTCTTTATGATCATGTTCTCCCGGTGCTTTTGAACAGAAGATGATTTATTTCTTCAAAATAAGTTCTATTTCCCTTCTGACTCTCTCATTCCTCAGAAATACAGTGTCATGTGGTAGGAATAGAAAGGGGTGGGTGTCTCAAAGAAGAAAAAATGTATTGGAAACAGAAGAGTTTTCATCTGTATGTTACCGTTGTTCATACAGTACGTAGCAAATGTATTTCCACTGCTCTGAAATGCACGCGTGTTCAGGTTGCTGGAGTCTAAGCTCCTGAATCCAAAATACTGTTGCTTTGAAATAATATTTCCTTGCACTTACTTTGTACTTCTGTTGCATTTATTTGTTGCTGGGCTCAGCAGAGTTGCTCGCTCCCCGGGTTGCCTGGCCACGCGTGGGAAGGTGAGCTGGGCACCCCGTGGAGCAGCAAGTAGCGTGGTAGAGGTCTCGTAGAGCCGTACGAGAGACAGCCGGGAAGGAGTACCTGCCTCGTGGCTTGTGTAGTGACTAGAATAATACTGAAATAAGAGCGAAAATGCAATTACTGGTTTTCAGCAGTAATTATCTTGCTGCAGCTCTTACCCTCCTCTATTGCAGAAGCTCACCCTGAGGCACGTCAACAGCAACCAGTGTCTGGATGAGCCAACGGAGGAGGACAAGATGGTTCCCACCATGAGGGAGTGCGGTGACAGCCGTTCCCAGCAGTGGCTGCTGCGCAACATGACCCTGGGTGCCTGAAGCCGGCGCAGACCCGCTGCCTCGGCCGGGATGTCCTCCTCCTCCTCCCTTCCTCCTTGCTGAGGCCGAAGCCCTCTCCACATCCCAGCTGTCAGAGCAAAGTCACGGGCGTTTTCCTTGATGCGGCGGGTCTCCACGTGCCCCTTCGAAACCTGGGACTGTTCAAAAGAAGCTCATCTGATCCTATAAATGTCAAAACACGTGCTGTTATCAACACAAATGTGCTCAAAAATGGTCCCAGAGAAACCTCTGTGAACCCTACATCAAAGAGGTTGGGATGGAGGGTGTTTTCTGTCTGTCACACAGCACGACGGAGAAGGACCCAATATAGAACACCTTATGGCACTAACTGGCACTGGGAACCATCCTGGCAGGCGTCTCCTGAGCTGGATGTGTTGGTGCTGGTCTTTCTTGGCAATGTGGTGGGGATATTTGCTGTTCTCTGGTGTCGAGTGGGACTCGGTGAAGAACCACACTGAGCAGCAAAGTCGCCAGAGTGAAAGCTTCGTGGCTTGTGCCGGGAAAAAAATGGGATCTGGTGTTTGGAAAAGCAGCAAAAACTGAGCAAAGACTGCACTCAGAAATTGAAATTAAATCAAATGAGGCAACAGCAAAAGACACGGGAACAACGTAAAGAAGGAGGAGTGACACCGGTGGGTAAGTCAGACCAGTGCAGATTGAACTGTCCTCTGCAGCGGGAAGAGCCACGGCTGGGGCTGACACCTGGGGAGCTGCACGGGGTTGGAGGTGCCGACACCTGGCCCTCTGAGGCCGCCGGAGACCGAGGCTTGGTCCGAACTCGATGCCTAGCTGCTACCTGTAAGCATTAGTATATACCTGCATCCTGTATAAACCGCAGAGAGCTTCATCCGTGGATCCCCTACGCACAGAGGATAGCACTGGATTGACTCTGAGTTCTGGCTCCAGATGTTCTTGCTTCGATAGTGATGACAGATGCTTATTTATATTTTTAATAATTTTGTGGCTTAATCATGTTGTTAGCGTGGTTCTTAAAAACGGGCTGACGGCACGCAGTCATGTTGGAGGCGTCGCAGGAACACATGCCGTGCCGGCCCACGGTGGGGTGTGGGGAAGGATCCTATACGTACAGGTGACATTTCCTATACATACAGGTGACATTTCCTATATGTACTGGTGACGTTTCCTTCAGTGACCCCAGCAGCACGCACTCCCCAAAATGCATCTGTTGCGGCCGGGCCGGGCTGGGCTGGGTTTTTGGCAGTGGTCTGTAACGTCCCATTGCCTGGGGGGTTCAAGAGACCTAAATCACAGGGCAGCAGCCGCAGTGTAATTTCTGCGGGGGTAAGTGGTGAGATGGTTTCCCATTATTTCACTCACAATTCCTCAAAAGGTCTGTTTATGCACTGGGTCATTAAAAATTACAGTATTTTCTGTATAATGCTCTGGTTGTTATGGATTAATATTGTCATATATGTAAGTATTATGAATTCATAGATCATCCATATTTTCTTGATACACGTCATTAAATGAAAAATAGAAGAACATTAAATTGGAAAAGTGATTGCTGTGCATGCATGGGAGCTAGAGGATCACGGATTAACTCAGACTGGAAGCTCATCTAGTCCAGCCTCCCTGCTCAAAGTAGGGTCAAACACTTCCAGTTCTCATCTTCAAATCGCCACAAAAGTACACAATATGGCTCAAAAGCTAGCAAAACAGGAGAAGGCTGTAATTCTTCTTCATAGAGCATGCAAACATCATGAACAAATTTAAACACCAATCTCCATGCAGAAAAAAATTAATAAATTGTTTCTTCATCTCCTTTCCACGGGCCTTTGCCACACGAACAGCCACTCATGCTGGTCGGTCATGTATCCAGCCACTTGGCTTTTCATAGAATCATTCAGGTTGGAAAAGACCTCTAAGATCATCTGGTCCAACCGTCAACCCAACACCTCCATGCCTACTAAACCATGTCCCGAGGTGCCACGTCTACACGTTTTTTGAACTCCTCCAGGGATGGTGACTCCACCACCTCTCTGGGCAGCCCCTTCCAATGCTTAACCATCCTTTCAGTAAAGAAATTTTTCCTGATGTCCAGTCTAAACCTCTCCTGACGCAACTTGAAACCGTTTCCTCTCATCCTATCGCTAGTTACTTTTGCACGTCATTGCAGAAATAAATGTTGGGGAAGGTCCTACAGCATCCGGGAGCATTGGGAGAGGGCAGTTGGTGAGGCCATCTCCTCTGGGTGCCTCCGGTCGTCCTTAGGAAATAGCCCTGGCTGCGAAGGGTGAAGGCTGCCAAGCCTCCTACGCTGCCCTGTTCAGACCATGAGGTTTTCTTGATGTCGTAGCTGGAGGGTGATGACGAGGCGCAATCGGTGTGCAGCTGTCTAGGCTTGAGGTGCAACCTCAAAAACAGATGAAGAAAGGACTATTTTTCTCCTTAGAATTACTATAAAGGTTAATATTCTTGTAACGTCTATAAGCCCTGGACTAAGCTAGCGAGCTTGCAGTGCTGGGCTGTGGTCAGTGCCTGCACTGCTGTGTCCCTGCTTGGGGGAAACAAGGGCAATGCCTCCGTGTTTGATTGATTGAACTTCTTTAGGAGCAAGTACGTGCATCCCTCACAGCCGGAGCAGAAGTATTGCTGTAGGTCTTCTGCACGCTAGCAGGATGGCCTGACAGCTAGAAATTATGCTCAGACCTAGAAAAAAGCACTGAAATACCTGTTTGACTTCAGTCACGGTGAGTATTTCCATGGGCTTCAAGGGGCCGGATCCTGGATTTAGCTCCTCGGTGAGGGTACGGAAACCCCCTGAGTCTCATTGCAGAGGGATGTCCACAAAGCCTCATGTACGGAGAGTGAGGCGGTGATGGCGAGGGTGCCTGAAATGCTGATAGGGCATCAGGGTGGTAAATGACGGGGTTTAGTGAATGAATGTAGCTACTGCACCCGTGGACCCCTGCCCTTCCTCCTGCCACTGAACTCGGGTGTCGCCTTGACACATCATTTGGGCTAAAAATCACTTAAGATCGCTTATTTGGTTGCCTCTGTTGGCGAGTGTCTGAAGTTCAGTGCCCACAACGGGATCACAGCCGATAAACATGGGTTGGTCTTTGTTTCCCCATTTATAAAGTACCTCAGAAAGGTGTCGGGAGGGTTGACTTCTGTTTGCACAATGCGTTTAATATAAAGAACTCTACAAATGATGAATATTTATTGTTTTCACTGGAAGAGCATTGCTGGTTCTGATATTTTTTAAGACTTGCTTTGGTGAGAGGGAGCTGTAACGCTGGGTGGCATCAGCAAAGACAACATTTTGAAGAGTAAGTTGAACCATAAATGCTGTAAAAAGCCTTTTTATCTCCCAGTGCCTTCTGGCCATCCATGGAGGACGGGGAAGCCAGGTACAACCCCAGAACCGAAACAGGCGCTTGGATCCATCGACCTAGACGGGTTTCTCTACCCATGCGTATTTCCCAGTCACTAGGAGGATTTATGTGGTGTTGCACTCTCGTATGAATAGTGCTTTGAAGAAAAGCTGCAAAACTCCACGTTGTGATTTTTGTTATTTGAAAGCAGAGATCTTCTCTGATCCCTTGGGCTGCACCTCGTGTGGGTGCTGGGCAGAGCCTGACACGAGGCGATTCTCAGAAGGTCAGAGCTATTAAACAGATGGGAACAATTTGGGGAGATAAAAAGGAGTTGGGCAGGGACAGTGGATGCCACAGCCCGCCCGGGACAGTTTGCATTTTGTTGGGTAACTGGAAGCCTGCCCGCATCCCCGCAGCTGCGATGGCTGGTGAGACCATGGCTGGTGAGACCACGGCTGGTGAGACCATGGCTGGTGAGGCCACAGCTGGTGAGACCATGGCTGGTGAGGCCACAGCTGGTGAGATCATGGCTGGTGAGACCACGGCTGGTGAGGCCACAGCTGGTGAGACCACAGCTGGTGAGACCATGGCTGGTGAGGCCACAGCTGGTGAGATCATGGCTGGTGAGACCACGGCTGATGAGACCATGGCTGGTGAGACCATGGCTGGTGAGGCCACAGCTGGTGAGACCACGGCTGGTGAGACCACAGCTGGTGAGACCACGGCTGGTGAGACCATGGCTGGTGAGGCCACAGCTGGTGAGACCACGGCTCATGAGACCATGGCTGGTGAGACCACAGCTGGTGAGACCACGGCTCGTGAGACCATGGCTGGTGAGACCATGGCTCGTGAGGCCACAGCTGGTGAGACCACAGCTGGTGAGACCACAGCTGGTGAGACCACGGCTGGTGAGACCATGGCTGGTGAGGCCACAGCTGGTGAGACCACGGCTCATGAGACCATGGCTGGTGAGGCCACAGCTGGTGAGACCACGGCTGGTGAGACCATGGCTGGTGAGACCACGGCTGGTGAGACCACAGCTGGTGAGACCACGGCTCGTGAGACCATGGCTGGTGAGACCATGGCTGGTGAGACCACGGCTGGTGAGGCCACGGCTGGTGAGACCACGGCTGGTGAGACCCCGGCTGGTGAGACCATGGCTGGTGAGACCACGGCTGGTGAGACCACGGCTGGTGAGACCATGGCTGGTGAGGCCACGGCTGGTGAGACCACGGCTGGTGAGACCATGGCTGGTGAGACCACAGCTGGTGAGGCCACAGCTGGTGAGACCACGGCTGGTGAGACCATGGCTGGTGAGGCCACAGCTGGTGAGACCACGGCTGGTGAGACCATGGCTGGTGAGACCACGGCTGGTGAGACCATGGCTGGTGAGACCATGGCTGGTGAGACCACAGCTGGTGAGACCACGGCTCGTGAGACCATGGCTGGTGAGACCATGGCTGGTGAGGCCATGGCTGGTGAGACCACGGCTGGTGAGACCATGGCTGGTGAGACCACAGCTGGTGAGGCCACAGCTGGTGAGACCATGGCTGGTGAGACCACGGCTGGTGAGACCACGGCTCGTGAGACCATGGCTGGTGAGACCACGGCTCGTGAGGCCACAGCTGGTGAGACCACAGCTGGTGAGACCACAGCTGGTGAGGCCACAGCTGGTGAGACCACAGCTGGTGAGACCATGGCTGGTGAGACCACAGCTGGTGAGACCACGGCTCGTGAGACCATGGCTGGTGAGACCACGGCTGGTGAGACCACGGCTGGTGAGACCACGGCTGGTGAGGCCACAGCTGGTGAGGCCACGCCACACGTAACCCGCTGCGAGCTGCTGTATGGCTGACGGTGTTGACTGAACACCAGCAATGTGTTTTAACGCTTCTGCGGCTTGCCGTGTCCGTGCTCATTCGCCAACGTGTAACAAGGTCCAGCCAGAACCAGTGCTCCGATATGCGGCCGTCCCCATCTTATTGTATTTTTTTCTCTGCGAGCACGTATTCAGGACGGCTCGGTAAGCGGTGCCTTGCGAAAAGGCCACGGTTCTCTGAGATAACACAAAGTCTCTTTGAAAAATGTTGGAATTCCGCTCGGTGTTTTCCGAAGCAGGAAGAAAAAGACTGAGGTGTGGTGGTTCGGAGGACAGGCTTACAAAGGCTCCTGAATAAGTGCTGGGAACACAAATTTAAATTAAATTTATAAAAGTAGATTGTGGATAAAGAATTGCACATTGTAACTGTTGTAACAGTTATTAAATGGTATACTGGTACTCTTCGCTGTACATTTAAATATTTATACATTTTTGTAGAATTAAAGTATACCGGTTTAGTTTTCTTCTGGTGCGTTTGTCTTTTCCTGTATGTACTTCTTTTTTGTATGGTAAAAACCCCAGACTTTCCACTACAAGCCCTGTATTTTTAGATCCTTTATTTACACGGACGACTTCAGAAATAGGCAGAAGAGCTCGTCGCGCTGTGGTGTGGGTGACGAGAGCGTCCGGGCGCGAGTGCCGCTGGGCAAGTCGACGCGGGCGTGCTCGGCTGGCCCTCGGTTGCCCTTTGAGGCTCCGTCTTCCAGAGATCCCCTGGAAAATGTCGTCAGGCAGGAAAACCGAGCTCGGCAGAGTCCGAGGAAGCAGGGCAGGGTCCGCAGCTCACGCTCGAACCCCTGGTTTTTGCCCTGCTATGCGAGATACTGCCCAAATGCTGCATTAACCGCCCGTGTTTTGGAAAAAAATAATTAAAAGAAATTCCAAAATAAAGTCTTGGGGGGGAAAAAAAAATTCCCAATAATTTTGGAAAAAAGTAAATATTTGGAAAATAAAATATTTCCCAAATAATTGGGACAGAAGTAGTTTCCCTATCAATCCTGCTTCGGTTCTCCCTGCCGCGGGGCACAGGAGGGCGGGCTGGGCAGCCGTGTGTCAGGTACTCCCTGATCGTGGAGCTGTAAGGAAAATAAAGCATCTGGTTATATATTAGAGATTGTGCATGATGGCAGTAACGGAGCTTTCGTCTTAGTTCGGCGGTCGGAGGATTTTCTTTTTTTAAGTCGCATCTTGAGTCCGGAAGCAGCTGGGTAAGTTCTGGTGGGAAGGGAGGAGGGCGAATATTTTAAAACCAAAGGATTTGTAAACATAAATGAAAATTAATCCTCGGGAGGCTGAGAGGGAGACATCAGTTCACCTCATCACTGTAGTGGAAGTCATTCCAGAGAAATTTTAGCACAAGTCATAGTATGGCAATATTGAGTTATTTCAGATTTTACTGTTAATTTCCATCGCTGGACAAAATCAAGCCTTTCTGTTACTAGCCCTACAAAAAGTTAAACGAAGTGGTAAGGCTGTTACAAATGACAGGAGATTATGTAGCCTTCCTCTGCATTACTTTAGAGTTACTGACAGAGAAACAATAACATTGAAGATTTTTTTTTAAAAAAAGTTTATAATAGCAATTTTAGTTTCCTAATTCATCCTTCTACAGTGTCCTTTGATCAACTAATTTACAAAAGTGCTACCCGCTAATGGCTCATTTAACAAGATTACGTCCTTCCAGAGTAGCACCCTTCCTCATGCAACTACAGAGAACAAAAATTAAATCCTTTTGATCAAGGTTTACCTGCTTCAGGTTGTCTGCAGAGAAATAGGTATTTGTGTATTTGTTTCTGATGAGCTGCAGTTTATATAAAACATTCCTCGCATATGTGCGATTAAAAAAATGACTGTCAAGTTTCTACTCTGGTTATTAAACTATTTTGCAAAGATGCAATTAACTGTAGAGCTCATGTTAATTATAGTATGTGAATCGTTTAAATGAATCATAAAATAACCTATTTGTGAGTAATGGATGCAGACATAGAGGTATTTTTCTTTTTTTGCATTTCTCAGAAACATTAATAATTATGACGGATTATAGAGCTAAAATTACAGTGAGGGAAGCAACCGACATCTCCTTTTCCTTAAGAACTGTACGTGTTTTTATCTCTTCTTTTGCGGTCTGTGTAGGGGTTTTATGGAGCCAGCCCCGCAGGGATGAAGCCCTGCAGGTTGCCACCGAGGGGCAGGACAGCGCGGGTGCCGGGGCATTCCCAACCTGAACGCTTCCAAAAAATGGAAGTGTTTTTGCAGAGTAAAGACGGTAGCGTCTGCCCTAAAATCCCTATTCAGGCAGCTTGCAAGCCAGCGGGACTGGATGACGCAAGTTTGGGGGCTCTTTCTGTAAAGTCAGGTCATAAATAAAGAGCTTGATCATTTTATCGGTCATGGGCTCACCCTGCTTCTCAAGCGCACGGTTCCCCTCTGCACCCGCAGGACACAAGCCACGGGCTGTGCCCTGCATCAGCTAACCCTTCAAAATGTTTCCATGCGCTGGAGTTAGGTAACTGCAGATGATAAATGGAAATAGGCAAAATAGCTCCAGAGGTAAGCATTGCCCGGGCGAGTTTAGATCGAACCGAACAGGAACCTGTGCCCGCCACCGGCCCCCGGAGCCCCTGAGCCGCAGAGCGGCCGGTGGCAGCTGGGGCTGGTCGCTCTTCCAGGAACCGCGGGACTGAAACACATCCAGCCGTTCCTGGAATGCACACACCGACACACCATCAGCTTCTTTCCGGGCTATTCCTGGCGATGTCTTAGATCATCGGGTGGGCAGGCAGGGAAATGTCGCGTGTAACGTTTTCTTTGCGGGGAATCTGAAGTCAAGCAGATGCAAGAAGTTTAGATTTGTGAGTTAATTACATTTCTGTTGGCTGTTTAACCTTGACAGTTACCAAGCTTCAGTTTTTGTTATTTTGATACAAACGCTTCAGATCTCAACCATATAAATTCAATTTGAAGAACGCGTTTTATTTCATTTTTTCAAAAAGATTATTTTCTTCACTTATTTGTTTCCAGGTCATTCCATTTGCAGTGCATCCAGAAAAATAATGTTCATTATTTTCATGTTAACCTGTGAATGAAACGTTCAAGGACCACATCTTAACGTCCTTCTGCGCGTGACTTGCACCACGGTGCATTTACTCAACGCCCGTCTCCGTACCCTGCGCCGCCGCACCTCATCCCCCCGCCTCTCCCTGGCCGCTTGCATCTTTACATCTGCCTTGCACCCGGGACCTTTTAGGACAGCTAATAAACTGCAGGAGCACTGACAAGCATTGGCAGCGCGACAGCTTGTCGAGTTGGGGCCACTCGTGAGATTCCCTGGCTCGACGCTGGACCGCAGCGGGGCCGGGGAGGCGGGGAAGGAGAGCATGCCTTCGTGTCTATTCACATCTCCCCAAGGTCTGGGAGGGTACTGCCGATAACGGGAACAGAGCTGATATAAAAGTGAGAAAACGCTGTAAATTTTAACCATTTTTTGAATTTCAAAGAAGCCAGCAGAGAAAAGGAGATCCTTTTCTTGAAGAACAAACGGCACTTGGACGTACCACCCCACCGCTGCAAGGTGCTCGTCGGCAGCCAGGCTTTCTTCTGCTGCCGAAAAGCACCAACCTTTCTTCTGCCGGGAAATGAGGCGAGCCGCCGAGGAAGAGCAAGGGTGTTCCGCGGCGGGGAATGCGGAGGGCTCCCTGCGGTCAGCTCGGCTAGCAGGGGTCCATTAGATCCAAGCTTAGTTACGCAGCTCGTTGGCATTAAGTCGATGGCACAAAGGTGCAGTGTGACAAGAGTACGCTGGTACAGAACTTACTCCTGTTGAATGCTCGTGCGATGACCAAGGCTCTCACAAGGACGGAAGCCTGTTGAGAAAGGGCACGTGTGGACAGAGCAGGGGAAGGGAGCTCAGGGTCTGCGGAGGAAGCTGTCCCGTGTGGGTATGCCCCTTTTGCCCACCAGTGCTGGTGATGTTGGGCGTTTCATTGCCTAGGAATGCACGAGTAACAGGTTTGGTCCTGCGCAGCTAACATATTCACCTGCTTGATCCATCCTAGGCATTGAACAGGAACAATTCAGTTCACTTCTGCTGTTGGACTACGGTTGGACTCGATGATCTTAAAGGTCTTTTCCAACCTATACGATTCTGTGATTCTGTGATTCAGGCCCTCGTAGTCTGCAGGGTTGTATCTGCCACAAGGCTTGAGTCATACTTGGAAGCGATTAAACTGGTGCTCTATAATTCAACTTTCATTAATGCAGAGAAGTTTTTTCCTTTAACCATTATCCTTTCATTGTATAAATAGATCTGGATAATATATTGTGTTCTTCCTGCTGCAGAGTAAGCGTGGGTGTTTCAATGTCGTGCTTCCAACGGGGAGTTACAATGGCGTGGGAAGCCGAGCCACGGTGACGGAGCAGCCGGACGGGCAGCAAACCGCTGGTTCTGCCGCTCTTTCCAGCGTGCTTCCCGTGGTCTCTGCCCTGCGTGGGGTTTTCCTGCTGGTACGAGGTGCTTTTATCCACGGCAGCGCTCGCTGCAAACTCCTGTACGTGGGTCATCACGGGTGACAACTCTGCGGCGGGGCAGTGACAAGTGCCAAGAGAGTCACTCCTGGGTGAACTGAGATTTCTTATCGTGTCTAAGCCCTTTCTCTCTTGCCACAACAATTACTTTTGTTTTATGTGTTTAAGCCCCAGGAAGTCCTGGGCGGAAAAGAAAAAAAAAAAAAAGGTGGAATTTAGCATCCAGCCCAGGAAACGTTGCATTGCAAATAAGATTGCTATTTGTCAGCTTCGGTTATAAACCAAACTGGAGTAATTTGTTCTGCCCTGTGCATATTAAGGTCTTAATTTTGGTGAGAGCCCTCACGTTTAAGGGACAGATACTGCCTGTATGATCTTTGTAGCGATTTGGGGCTGGCACGTGTGAGGAGCTGCAAAAGCGTTCATGGCACAGCGGCACCCTCCGTTTCACCTCCTTCTGCCGATGATTTGGAGATGAGAGAAGAATCCACAGTGCCTTTAGGAGATGTCTCGGGGGACAGGCAGGGGCTCTGTGGCCCTGGGTGGGGATTTCAGCTCATCCGAACCCACGTGCCCCCTCGCAGGCCCTTCCTGCTCCCCATGCCCACGTCTGTGCTCTCCTGCTCCTGGCAGACCCCTGGCTCCATCCAGTCGCCCCAAGATGCAAGCAAGAGAGGACTTAACAGCCCAGCGATAACATCAGTTAGTTTCTGACAAGCACGTGCATCTAGGTTTGCTAGCAAGTTTCTTCTGTCTTGTACTGATATTTAGCCGGATTTGTTCAAAATCCCATTGCTTACCCCCGCACGCACCCTGCCAGCCCCGCGGGCTTCAGGCAGAGCTCAAGCTTACCTGCGGTCGGGATAGCTAGAAATCAGGTCAAGTCTCTTTGATAGGATGGTGTTACTGAAAAGTGTTTTAATTTCCCTATTTGGCAAGGATTATACCAAAGTTTGTATTATTAAAGACACAAACCTTCTCACCTAGCGTATAACAATTTAGAGGGAAATAAATGCAGGCTGAGCAGGAGGTTGGACTCGGCGACCTCCCGAGGTCCCGTCCAATGCATTGTTGTACGAGCCTGCAAGAAAAGCTACAAAAAGTGGTGTCAAGGAGGGCTAATTTTATTTGACGACGACTGTCCATGCCCTGGACAAGGGCATTCTCCTGTCACATGAGGAGCTTGCTTTACAAAAAGCTGTTCTTGCTAGCAACGTACTGCAACTGCTCAACGCTGTCAGCATCGTTTCTTTAAATGATCGACTTAAAATAATGACGTGAGCCCGGAGAGGCTGGGTGGGAGCTAGCAGAGCATTACAGCCCCCAGGCGTTTTTTTCTGTCTGTGTCTGTAAATAAGCGCCTTTACCAAATCCCGCAGCTTTTCCAATCCCGGCGAGGCGCCTGCCCCCGCGCCCGGAGCCGTGCGGGGACCCCCCCGCCCCGGCGTGTCGTGGGTATGTCCCCCTGTCCCCAGCAGCTGGATGGAGGGGGCACCCCAAGGGACCTCATTCAAATCCACGCACCCCATTTCCCAAGCGAGAGGCTGTTTTGGGGAGTCTGGGGGGGTTCATTCTCCAACAAGCACGAGCAGGTTGATTTGCTGGCAGGTTTTCCCTATTCTATATTAATATTTCATCCTACTTGTTGAACGCACTGCTTTACCCCGTTCCTGTTGCAGAACCACCACTGAGAAAAGGCGTTCAGCATCGTGTGTTTTCCATCAGCGACGGAAACCGTGATCCCATCGCCGAGGGCTGCAGGAGAGGGGCAGAGCTGCCCGGCCCCTGTGCCCCATAGAGCCCGTCGGGGGGCTGGGGCCCGCACCCCTCCCGGCAGGGAGCGGACGTCTCCGGGCGTGCGGGTCGGTCTCCTTCCTGCTCCCCACGGGGACGGCTGCAAGCTGGCACCCTCCACCCGCCCCAGCAGCTGCTCGAAACTCCTCGGAGAATTCCCCGAGGATTCCCCGAAATTCCCGGTGGGTATCTGGTATTTTTTGGCAATGATAGAAGGCAGGGTAGCTTCCAGGGACTTTTCTTCGGCTTCAGGTACAAGGGCTTTTGTACAAACACACGAAGGCACCTATCACTTGGACGTAACGCAGGCTTCACGTACGCATCCCAACGAAAGTGCTTTTTCTGTTGGGTGCTTGTGTTGTTGCTTTGGGTGTGGGGTTGGGGTTTTTTTGGTACAGAAAACCAGGTTTTAACGTTGTTAGCGGGGAGCCGCGTAGGTGCAAGACACGCAGGACGTCCGTGGGGAGAGCTCCCGCCTGCGCTCGTTTTCTGCCTTTTCCTCCCTTTTATCTGCGCGGGAGGCTCAAGGTGAAACAGCGGAGAGGAGCGATCGGCCGTCGAACACGCGGCAGCGCGTGAGAGCTCTGTCGCGTTCAGAAATACACGGTGTTGAGTAGCGACAGTTTATGCTCCAAAACAGAGCGGCTGCACGCTCATTTCTGCAGGGAAAGAGCTGAATTTGGAGGGGCCGGGCACAGATCAGCCACCCCTGCGCTGCACGTCAGCGGGCAACCGCCGGCGCCCGGGCTTGCCAGTGCTGCGATGCCCCGTTCCCGGCACCAACGAGAAAATGAGGTGTTTTCCAGCCTTATTGCAATTCCTCGTCCTTGCTGTGGTCTCCTCCGTAGCAGGGGCAGAGGCAGCGTTGGGGCAACACGGAGTTCTCCTAAAATTACATTTGGAGCAATTTTTTGGCTGTCCCCGTGTGCTGATGGGCAGCGGAGGAGCGCTTCTCACCGTTCGCTCACGCAGTGGCTTGCTTTGTTGCTCTTCAAAGAGAAGACGAAGTATTTTTGTCCGTGGGGCAAAGGATAAATGTGTTAAGCATCTCCTGAGAACTGTTTCGCATCTCCCTTGTCCCGAGTTTCTGGGCAGTGCCGAAGGTCCGATATCCAGATTTCAGACACTAAATGGGAACCAAGGTCTTTTGCAACGGCCTTCGGTCTTAACCCTGAGCGCTGACTTTTCAAAATCCCAGTATTCGGAGTTTCTTTTCCTAAAATCTGGCAGTATAGATGCAATTCCCCACACTGCGGGGATATTTTTAGGGCTGCGAGGGTGAGCGGACCTCGAGCAGGAGCGGGAGTGCCAGCCAGTTTCCCTCGCCGCCCGGCGCAGGCCGCTGCCGCCGCGTTTGGGTGCCGCAGCGTGTCTGAGGGCGGCCGGCAGCCGGAGCGGCCCAGGCCCGCGTGCCCTCACCCGCCCGTAGCCGGGTCTGCCTGGGAGAAGCGGTTACGGAGGCTTCTGCTTTCCAAGTTTGCTGAGCTTTGCACTTCTAACAGAAAGATCTTACAGCACCGTCCCTTCAGACCCAACGTGCTCCACAGCGTCCTGGGTTCGGCTGGGAGAGAGTTAATTTTCTTCCTGGTAGCTGGTATAGTGCTGTGCTTTGGATTTAGTATGAGAGTAATGTGGTAACACACTGATGTTTAGCTGTTGCTGAGCCGTGCTGACACTGGTCAAGGACTTTTCAGCTTCCCATGCTCTGCTGGGCGCACAAGGAGCTGGGAGGGGGCACAGCCAGGACAGCTGCCCCCCACTGCCCAAAGGGCTATTCCATACCATACGGCGTCACGCTCAGTATAGAAACTGGGGGAGCTGGCCGGGGGCAGCGATCGCTGCTCGGGGACGGGCTGGGCATCGGTCGGTGGGTGGTGAGCGGTTGTGTCATTTTTTAAAAATTATTATTATTTTCCTTTTTCCCTCCCTTGGGTTTTGTTCCTCTCTCTCTCTCGTTTCCCTTCTCATTACAATTCATTATTATTATTACTATTCTCTTGTTCCAATTATTAACCTGTTCTCATCTCAACCCACGAGTTTCCTTACTTTTGCTCTTCCGATTCTCTCCCCCGTCCCACCGGGGGGCTGCCTGGTGCTTAGCTGCCGGCTGGGGCTAAACCACGACACACAGTGAACGTTAAACCGGCACATCACTAAAGGTAATATGAAGTTCTCTTACGAGATCAACCCACGTATTTGCATTATCTTTAATCTCTAGTGGTGCCTCGTGATGAGACCCAGCCCGCAGCCGGGGGAGATGCCAGAGCATCGCTCTTCATCCTGCGTAAGCCAAAATCTATAAACAGAGGACCTGGGTAAGATGCTTCTCTGTGGAAGAGGGGCATGGCTTATTAGTACCAAATTGTTGCTCTTCCCCAAGGAGCTGTCGTTATAATTTATTTCTTTCGGAAATGAAGATCATTTCGCTCTTTGCCTTTCTTGTGCCTCGCAAACCTGCAGCTGGTAAGAGGCAGCCGCGTGCCTGCACGGGATATTCCTGCTGTCAAACAACTGAAGCTGCAGGAATCAGAAATGTATAAAACTGACGTCGCACAACCGCATTCCACTACGTCTGTAAGTCCTGCCTCCACTCCCACGCACGTTACGTGTTTTTCCAGGAAAAATTCAGTATCTGCCTCTCCCCATTACACTGTAACTGAGTACCAGTCTTCACATGTCAAAGCAGGATGTCTAAAAATAAGCTAGTTACATGCGCGTATTTTATCTCTACTTAAATGATTT
This sequence comes from Ciconia boyciana, assembly GCF_034638445.1. Taxonomy (NCBI): domain Eukaryota; kingdom Metazoa; phylum Chordata; class Aves; order Ciconiiformes; family Ciconiidae; genus Ciconia; species Ciconia boyciana. The sequence continues at coordinate 1,627,473 of NC_132943.1, read as the reverse complement.
CTAGCCAAAACTGCGAAGGTAACTTCTTGTGTAGTCTATGAATAAGAGCATGCTTTGTTTTATTTACCACTTCTCTCATTCTGAAATATCTTTCTACAACACAGAAAAAACCTCAGAACCTAAACCAGTGCTGCTGGCCTGGATCTTGAGGGGACGTGTGTTAATTTGGGTACGTGAAAGTGTCCCACCGCACCATGGGCTGCAGCAAGGGGGTGAGAAAGCCCCCGGGGAAACTGAAGACAAAGTAAGTAGCTTCACTTTCCTTACTAAGTGATAAGTACTTTTACTTAGTTATCTAGAAAAACGGACATTTACTAAGTCCATTTGGCTAGATAAGTGCTTCACTCAGTTCTTTGCACCTGCTGGGCATATGTAAAAAGACAGAAATATAGAAAATGTTGAGAGAAGAGGAAAAAAAAACCACTAAGGAGATGCGAAGGTTGGAAAATGCCTGGTGAGTTTTGTAGAATGGCATCATCTTCTGGCAAAAAATATGGAAAGGCTTTGAAAACTGGGTTGGAAATATCCTGTCGGGAGCTTTTAAATTCGTAAAGTAGATTAACTGAATAACCTCATAGAGCTCTCTGTCTCTAATGAATGTGTGTATATATATAATGCATGTATGTGCATATATATGTGTATACGTAGATATATGTCTGTATATTTAAATGATGCTATTTTTGAGCAGATTCTAATGGACCTGTTGCAGGTCGCTCCAGGCTAAAGCTTGACTTGAGATATTTTCAGACGAGGAAAGACCAGACCAGAGTTACAACTAGTAAAGTTTTGTATTTTTGTTAGCAAAAGGGAGAAAGCGCGAGGTATCGCCACGAGGTTAAATTAGCGAGTTTGTTTTGAGATTTTTGCAATCTCTTTTCTTTATACCTGTCAGGTATAAAGAAGAGATTATGATGGCTAGCTACTTAGAAGGATTAGTAACGTATTCATTAGCCTCTTTTAATCCTTACAATATTGCTTAATGAAGACTATTATCAGATTTATATCCCAGTGAATTGCAGTTCCTTAGGATGTGAAATGTATTGGAAAGTAATATTCAATGGGAAGTCCTGTTCTCAGAGGGATCGTATACTTAATCTTACAAAATCTGGGGTTTTTTTTGCAATACCCTGGCATTTCTTCACCACTAAGAGGAGGCAGAATTCAGACATGCAAACAGCAGTGTTTGTCCTAAGCATATTTCCAACCCGTCTGCTCAGGGCTGGGATGCGGGAGGCAGGTACCTCCTGCTGAACCCTTGCCAGTCTCCTGCGAGTAAACGCACGTCGTGCTTCGTGAGATGCTTTGCTGCTCTAACTCTCCATCTCCCCATGCAAGAACGGATGCAGGACTTTGATGTACGAAGCGGGACGCTGGCAGGATTTGGCTGCAAAATAGTGGTCTTGCAAAGCAGCGTGTGGGGTGTAACCTCACCCCTCAGGGCTGGATGGAGCTCCTCCCCACTGAAGGAGCTTTTCTGTATTGAAAAGAAATCTCACAGGACAAGAAATCCATACGAATATGAAACATCTCTCTCTAACACATCAAGCGCAGCTTGCCCTGCATAGGTAAGTTTATATATTGGTAAAGCAATATATTTTTGTCAGCTTTTATGATGATGCCAGTTGTTTCGCAACAGCTCAGTGGTGTTCCCAGAACATCAGTGGTGTTCCCAGAACATCAGCGGTTAGAGCATGCGGCTGCATAATAAAGTGCCTTTAACATCAGCAGTACGTCCTCAGCCGCATTAGAGCCAGCTCTCGGGGAAAGAAGCACAAAAACCTGGACCAGCGAGCGTGAAAGCCTCCCAAGTGAGAAAGTAAATGAATTATCGGATGTTCGAGACTAGTCGTCCACAAACGTCCTTTTTTCATTCACCTGGCTTCAAGCACACGGTTTTGTTCATCCGTTAAACAAGCCTTTCCCCAGCACAGCCTTGTGCCCGGGGGCACGGGCGGGTTTGGACGAAGAGGGTGGGTGGTGTGTCTGCGGGGTCCCTGGGGAGCGGGGACAGCGGGACCCCGGCGCTGGCACTGCCCCTGCACCCTCTGTGCGATGGCACAGTTCCCCACGGGGAAAACAACCGAGACCCGACACTACCTATTTTTCTTTTTACCTCCAAATTCTGCTGTAATTTCTTCTGACAATTTAGCACAACCACGTCAAAGGAGCTGGAGTCCAGCACGGGAATCGCAGCAGAAGAGCAAGTGATTTCACAGGCTTCTCGGGTTCGGTGGTGAGCTCCCCAAACGTGAGCAGGTGCCCAAGGAAAGACCCCGGTGCCCACCTCGTTGAACCCCACGTTTCCAGAGGCAAGACCCAGGCTGCGGTACCAGCGCTGCTGGCTGAGCACATCCCGGGTGGGAAGGCTCTGGTGAGGATCTGGTCTCTTGGTGGTGGGGATCGGTACCCGCTCGGCGTGGGAGCAGCCACCGCGTTGGGTACGCCGCTCCGTTTGTGCCAAGAGAGCTCTGGGAGGGAGGAACGGGAGAAACGAGGTGGAACGCTCTTCAGGGTTTCACCTACGGGGTCCTGGGGAGCGGGACGCAGAGGCTGAGTCTGCTGGCAAGGATGGCAAAGGCGTTCCCGCTTTGGATGAACTCGGGTTCAAAATGGAGGTGCAAAAATTACGCCTGCATCTCCCTTCAGCCCTGTCTCTGGAGGCCGCTTTAAAAAACAACCATAACAAAAAAAGCTTCGTGAACTGTTACAGTTCTTCAGCGTGCCAGCCCTTCACAGAGACCGTTACGAGGAGCAGCTAGAAAGAGCACTGTTTATGACCTTGGGTTTTTTCTTTTCCGTTCTTTAAGATGCAAAGAGCTGGACTTGAAAGTTGTTTGCTGCTTCTCCTGGAACCTTTTCCGTTCTTACCATCAGCCGGCTCCCCGGCCGCCCCAGCCAGTGCCCTAGCAGGTCCTGACTTCCTTGCTTTTAATCAAACCTGCATGTGCAGGAACGAAAAAGTATTGCCGTAATGAAATCCCAGGAGCTGTAATGTGAACTGTGCATTTCCAGAACACATTTGAGACGTGAGAAAAAAAGCAGTTTAAATCATTTTCATTTGAAGTATAGCAAAGATTTTTGGCATTTCATAGATGCAGCAGCAGACAGAAAGGAAGGATTTATATCCCACGCATTTAAAACAACCGAACAAATGTTTTTGAAAGCTCTGAAGTTACGAGTACCGAAAGGAGCTAACAAAGCGTGCATTGCCTTCCTTGTGCTTTTGCACTTCAGTGCTCACTCTTAATTTTAAACTAAAAGGGAAAAGAGGAAACCCTGCTCCTTGAGCTCTTCCTTCTTACCATGGGTGTAAGAAATTGCTCCATCGATGTCTCAGAAGTCCGGCATTAGGTATAGGTGAGGAAAGCGACGTGCCGTATAGCGCACATCCTAGCGCACAAGATGTGTTTCTTCTAAAAGGTACCATTGTTACAGCGTATTTAATGCTATATATCCTTGATATCCATATAACTATTGATCATCCTTGTGAATCAAGATTTTTTTTTTCTCCTTAATGAATTCTGTTTCACTGATTGTGCTCTTCATACTGTCCTGAGTCAGGGAATATGGAATATAATTTATTATTAAATAAAATGGACATGATAAAGAGATATATAGATAATATATACAATATATACATACGGAGGAAAGTGATACTAGCCTTTACTAGTACCCTGATGCATCTGCATTTAATATTGTAGCTGGTGGTAATTACCCTTTCTGTCTCATCTGTCACCTCCTCAGAGGCTGAGGATCTGGGTCAGGTTTTCCATCCTCTTGCATTTTGTGGTCTGTCGTTCCTGGGGTTTCGTGGTAGTCTCCCACGCAAGACTTGGACAAGCCGGGTGCTTCACGGCAGTCTCAACATGCTCTCAGTGATAAGAATCTTTACTGCCGAAGTAGGCAAGGAATATATGGAAACAGTTAAAGAGCATATAATTATTCCAATAAACATCTCATGACTAAGATCAGAACCAGGTTGTTTTCCAGCCCGATGGTCACTTTTATCTCTCTTCTTTGAACCCCTGCCAGCTTGTAAATGCTTTTGAGAGAGTGAAAAACCAGTGCTGCTTCAGGAGTCAGAGAGAGGGCACGCTGCTCTGGCAGTTACTGCTGGGGTCCTGCAGGCACAGCTAAATTCAGTTTTGCTCTCCAGGTTTGCACGCTGCAGCCCGTGTCCCGTGGCAAAGCGCGCTGGTCCTAAAGCAAACGCCCAGCGTGCACACACACGTGCACACGCACGCCTACTCTTCTGCAAGCCACGTGCCCGTTTCGGAGCCATTCCGGTCTCTTTGCAATGACAGAAGCCTTGAACAGAAATTTGGACCAGAGTGGGATAAGGCACAAGGCAAGGGTGATGGCGGGAGAGCTACCACAGAGATCTGGGGAGCAGAAACTCAGCTGGATGTTGGCCAATGTATGAAATAGTGAAAAGCCCAACCAGCCAGTGACCATGAGCCCACGATCCCAGGTCCTCTTAGGACCATTGAGAAACAATTAATTAATTGAAACCGCTCATCTAGCTGATTTTTATCCATTTTGGAAGGATAACCTTGGCTCGTAAGCACCTCCCTGGCGGCGGGTGCCCCCGCTTTCCCGCTGCGCATGGGTTACCGTGGCCCTTCAGACCCGTCCTCAGCTACAGCAGCCTGGGGCTGCATTTTACACGGCATCCCCACCGCATCGCCGGGGTTTCTGTTGCGACCCTGCATGGAGGATTTCAGGGAGATGAGGGCTCGTTACCTGCTGGCTGCGCGCCGGCGTGCGGTGGGTGCCGGGCAGCACCGGGGCGCTTGGTCTCTGCTCCAGGCAGCGCTGCAAGAAACCATCCTGGCGTGGCACAGCGAGGACCATCGATGCTCTCACGGCGATGCTGGCCCGCGGCAGCGGTGCCCAGGGGAACCCCCTCTCCTCCCGCAGCCGGGCTCTGGGGACCCCGCGCCTCCGCCACCCCCGTCCTGCGGCTGGGGGACATCTGCCCCCCGGAATGCTTGGTCAGACCTTGGGGTTCCTCTAATGAAGCAACGTGTGCTAAAGCTCTGTCCTGCTCGCCCCTAAAGCTCTGTCCTCCTCGCCTCTGCCTCCAGCGCAAATGAACCCAGTCCCTCCTAGAGGCATGGCAATCGCTTTTAGGAAATAAAATTGCTAAAGCCACTCAAATTATTTGCTTGTTTGCAATCTATCCTCGAGTAGCTAATGGTTGTCTCCGTTCATAATACAGTATTCATCACATCCGTTCATCAGTGACCACGAGCAGTCGCAGGGGGTAATTCAGAGGCCGGAGCTGCACTGGTTTTTAGCACCAGGTGGATTTGGGTTTTTCCCTTGACTGAGTGATTGTCACTCTTGGAGATTTTATTGGGGAAATAAATTTAGCACATTCCCAATTTTAAAGCCATTAGTAGACTGGCTGACGACAGATGAGGTGTGGAAGGGTAAGAACCAGCTCTTCAGGATGAATTATTTGCTCTCATTTTCCCTTGTTTTCTTATAACATCTGACATGCAAGCCTAAGTGTAAAGCCAGTTATTGGGATACTCACAGAAGGCAAAGCGCAAAAACCAGGGAAGAATATACTGTATTTGCGTACTGTTTATCTAGGCACTAATGGATTATGTTCATTAACTTGAAGAAGACACCAAAGTGACACCAATCGCTATTTCTAACGCTGCCAGCCCCTGCGCCGGCTTCCTGGTGGAGCTGTCGGCTGGGCAGGGACTGGGCACGGTCGGGAGCCCCGCTCTGCCCAGCCGTTACTCTCCTGCCAGCGTCTCACGAGGACGGACGGTCGTGTGGGAAGAGCTTACCTACCGAAAACGGTCCTGTAGTGCTTGGGAGCATCACGGTGTGGAGGCATGGGTTGGCAGCAAGGGTTGCGGAAGCCAAGCCCCCTCTCTTAGGAGAAACTGGTTTTATACAGCATTTTAGGTGTGAGATGACTGCCGGGGCGTGGGGGCTGTTCCCCTGTGCCCTCCCAAAGGCGGGGTAAGCGCCGGGTTTGCCGAGAGCTGCTCACACTGACGTGTCCTTCAGGTTCGGTTTCCGTGGTGCTGGTGCCTCTTCCCTGCTCCGCTCCCTCCTGCCGCTGTCGTCAACGTTAAAAGTCATGAGCTGTCAAAAATCCTCCAGGCCGCCATCGCTTCTCACCGATCGGCAAGACCAGCACCTTGCAGGCTTTCCTTGCAGTTAATCTGTTCCTCGGGTGACTCTTGTGCAATCAGCATTTTCATCCGAATGGCCATTACTTCTTGCTCGCACCGCTGTGGGCTGCCCGAGGCCAAGGTGAGGGGCTCCCCGTGCGCTGGCCAAGCACCCAGCAAACCGCAGGCTGCCCCTGCTTACACAGGCGGCAAGAAAATACAACGAAAGCTGGTAAATTAAGGAGGAAGAGATGCAGAAGCAACTGAAATATTTATAGGGAGGCATGTTACTGGAGGCTATCTTGGTACCTGGCAGGATTAATTTTAGGAAAAAAGTGCTTCAAGTATGAGTGAGAGTGACAGAGACCCGCGCTTGGTGACTGGAGAAAATCTGTAGCAGAAGCTGGGAAAGGATTTTTCTCTTCTGATCCTTCATATGTAAATGCCCCAAAGCCAGCTTCCATTCACATGCAAGCTCCTAGCGTGCCAAGGCACTGTTCATTCCTTTGCCTTCTCCTGACACATTTTAGTTACGTTGGTGTGCGTATGTGCACACCCTGCCTTCGCCTTCCTGGGAGCTATCGCATGGCGCGTTTGCACTTCTGCTTCGTCTGCGTGGACTGACGGCTTGGGAGCAGCCTCGATGTCTGCTCGTGGTTTTGCAATGCCGACAGGGCTTGATTTGAGGAGGGGGGGTTCTTTTTTTATTTTTTCCCCAGGCTTCTAGCCCTAAAAGTAATTTTTAAAAATATTTTTGCATGATTACTTTTTTTTTTTAGATGATGTACTGGCTAGGCCCCTGGTAATGCTTCATGTGTCTAACATGATTGTGATAAGGCAAGGAAACAGGAGAGGCATGCCTTAGGAAAATTAAGGCCTTGTATGTCTATTAATGATGCCATTATTTTTGTCTCCTCTAAAAATAGAAGTGGATCCGAGTCCCTTCGTGCTGCCTCAGAGGGAACTTTTTGAATAAAAATGAGGATAATAAGCACGTCCAAGCGGAGAGGCATATGCGTGTTTTGCACAAATTTGGCTTTGCTGTGGAAGTAAAATGCTCGCTCTTTCTTTCTCGCTGATTTGCCTTTCCGTGAAGTGAGCCTTCTCTGCCTGCTGCCCTCCCGTCCCTGGGTAGCTGAGCTCCCTTCGAGGAGACTGGGGCATGTTTAATGCCGCTTGGTTTGGTTTGCTGTCTGGCCCATCTGCGTCAGTCCCTTATTTCTGTAATTATTCCTCGTCAATATTTCCTCGGTAAATAACCATGGATCTCTTTCAAATTGCTCAGGGGCATTAATAAAAAATAGCAGCCAGCTCTCTCCAGGAGCAAAATACCACGCATTTCCCCAGATGCAGCCACGCACGCTCCCACATTCGCTGGAAGCCCCTCCCGGCGTGCTGCTGCAGGAGATGCACGCTGGCTCAGCCTGCACCGGCGCGGCAGCGTCTCCGTCCCCTGCCCGCGGCGAGGCTGCCGGAGCCTCTGCCGTCACTTACTGCCGTCACTGCTGCTCGAGCTACGGCGTCCGCGTGTACGAAAGCAAAGCTGATGAATCCAGGCGTGCCAAAGGAAATGTGCCTCCCCGGGCTGAGCATTAGCGTGAGAGAAAAGTGCTTAATAACTTACTTCATTGCATAACTCTTAATTTGCAGAATGCAGAGCCGTATTCCCGTCACCGCTCGTGTGCCTGTCGAGCTGAAGTACTGTTTCCCTCTGCAGTTCCCAAGAAGAAGATCAAATTAGTGTTCGCTTTCAATTGACACATAATTCTGGATGTAAAGCTGTAGTTAAAAAAAATGTAGGTTTTAGTTTTTGTGTTCCATTTAATGGGGTCTGTTGACCCAGTGCTGGTCTCACTGAAGTCACTGGAAAATTTATCATTTTATCATTGGAGTTAATGAGATCAGCGTTTCAGCACTGGGAAGCGTCTGAGACAAAATTACCCTTTTAATCGGTTACTAAAGCTGGCTGTACAATCTGCACATGCTGAAAATGCAGGACTAAACTCAAACCCTGCGGTCACCCTGCAGCGATGGCCACATCCGCCCGGGATGGATTGCGCGGTGGCTTCGGCCAGCGCTGCCGGGCTGTGGCAGTCGTGCGGCACAGGGAGCACGAGAGGTGCTGGAAGTGTGGCGGGAGGGTGGGGCTTAAAGGGTGAAATTTGGAAATAAAGGTGCAGGAGTTGGAGCACCGGGCCAATGCTCTGCGTTTGTGATGCCGTGTGAGACCCTGCGCCTGCCCTGGACAGTGTTTTATAGGTCCAGGTGAGCGTAAGGTGGTTTTTGTGAAGACGTGACGATACACCAAAAGCTTCTTTCTGCTATGAAATGAAGATGGTTTGCTGTCTGGAAAGTAAGCTATCACCACGGGGAGGTATATATCCTTCGAAGTTTAACAAGAGTATTTATTGATTTCTTTACAGCCTGTTTTCCTGAGAAAGTGAGGCTTCCTTGGTGTGCCGTCCTTCCCAGCCGTGCTGCCTGGTCTTGCCAGCCCACCTCCTCCTGTTCCCCTTCCTGGGCCAGCCCCTGCCTCGGCGCAGCTCGACTCACGCTCCGTGGGAAAGCAGTTTCCACTAACTTGCCTGAAAAACTGTGGGGATCGGAATTTGCCTTTGCGCTTGTATGGCTTCACGTGAGCTAAGACCCTCTTTACCACCTTCTTGGCCATCTTGAACTTGCCCTCATCGTGGCCGTTGCCTACAAGTGCCAGCAGATCTGTTGTCCGCTGTGATGAGATGCTGCCTCGTGCAAAATTAGGCTCTCCCCCGGACCAGTATGAAACTGCTGGCCATATAACGGCGAGTGGACTTATAAATAGAGGCTACTTAAAAATACTGGCTGTCATTATAATTCTGTAGAAATTACAGGGTTGATTTGGCCCACTGCGTTCAGAACAACCCCGTGACACTAAATTTGATGTGAGGAAGCAGCGTTACCAGCACGCGGGGTACGGGGGAATCAGAGACTGCAGCAATGGCTTGGAAAAGATCAATACAAAAGGACAGGCACTCCCCTCAATAACCAGATATTGCAGCAGTGCTGGCACCAGCCAGACTTAGAGGATTTAATTAGCAAAGATAAGTGATGTGGGATTTTTCATGTTTGTAGTTTTAATATTTTGTTTATTTTATTTTGTGGGGGGTTTTTTGTTTGTTTGGTTTTTTTCCATCTCCTCTCCAGTCTCTTTCTGCCCTGCACATCCTTTGCTGTTGTGTGTCACGAGCAGCCAGGAGCTCTGCTTGCTTTGGGAGGGCCACAGCACCGCGGTGCAGTGGAGTATCCTTGGTATGCACGGGTCTCAAGTCACCTGGCTTTTAAAAAACGCAAAGTTGTCCTGGCCACCAGTGAGCTCTCGTCAGGCAGACCAAAAGCACTTGAACTGGTGAGTGTTTCGCTCCGGAGCCAGTAGTTCAACATGGTAACAGGGGTTTTGAATAAATGTGAATATGAATAAATCTGAGCAAGTCATGTTAAAAAAAAAACCAAACCAAACCAACCAACCAACCAAACAAAAAACCCCCACCCAAACCAAAACAAAAAACAAATCCAACTTCTCGATAACTTTGAAAGGAAAAGGGAGAAATTTTGTATGAGAAAAGTGGCAGAGCCAAAGCACTGGCTGCACGCATCGGTTGGAAGTTTCCGGACTAGCAGTGGCCGGGGAGCCGGGCAACTGCGGAAGCACCAACCACCCTCCTCCCTACGCACGCGCGTTGCGCTGTGGACCGAGACGCCAGGTAGCCTCGGAGGTAGAGTTTGGTTTTCACACAGTTATCCTCTCATCTAATCTGTTCGTGCATTCCTGATTCCTGCCTCACCGTAATAGCTGGTGGCCATTTATCTTATCTAAAAAGTGTTATTTCTTTGCAGAGACAGCCTGAATGTTAAATAGAGGAATGATATGTCTCTGGAGAGTAAAGGAATTAAATTCCAGGTTCATCCCCGTGGGATGGAGTCCCGCCACTCCTGCTCAAACCCTGGGCAATCTGGAACAAACCCAGGCATCCATTCACCGAGGGCTTGCCGGATTCATGGTGTATTTCCATGCAACAAAACACCTGGTTTTCATTGACTTTCCTCTCTCAGGGACTTTGGGGCGGGTATAGCTGAGGGCTGTGGGACAGTTTGCACGTTCAGCCCTCCCTGTTTGAAGGGGTTCCGACGTCAGTTAGAGCCTCTGAGTCGGGTGGTCAGAATCGACTGTGAACGCAATCGTACTCACTTCGTGGTATCTCCTCCTTTACTTACGTTGTGCTTTCTTATGTCCTGAAAAAAGAAAGGGGATGTGCACGATAATGAAAGTAAAATAGCCCAGTATAATATAAACAAAATAAAAAAGTTGGAAGGGTTAAGTGGGGTTGAACGGAATTTGTCTTTTGTATCACCTTACCCCTGGCTACCATAGAAAAGTCCTTTATGGGCCTGGGGTCCTTTAATCCTTCCTGATGGGAGTCAGAGCATTAATTATGCTTTGTAGTCGTATTCTGGGTTTTTATACACACTGGCTTTATTCACTGGAATCTATTTTGAAGGTCAAACTAAAGCTGAAGGAATCGGCTGATGTAACTGTTGCTGGTGACTTGCTTTGCTTTCAGCGAATTCAGAGATAAGTGGTCTTATGAATATTGCATGAAAACACCTCTAGTAATGGCTTTTAAATGATTTAGTTTTGAAAAACAGCAGAGTTTAGCAGAAGAACAGTGTTATCTACATAGAAAGCCAGCTCAGCAGTGCAGGACCCTCGCTCATGGTGCTCCAGCGCAGCAGCCCCCGGGCGCGGGGGGTCCAGCAGAGCGTCCCTCCCCGCGGGACGAGCTGCTCATCACCAGGGGCTTTGCCATCCAGATCCAGTAGATAAAGATTTAATGCTCTAGCAAGCCTTTCCCTTCCACGGGAAGAGCTGTTAATACGTGAAGAAGTTTGCATAACTCGGGTTGTGAAGACCAGCAGTGCCGAGCACAGCAGCGGCGCTGATCGCACGCTCTCATTTCGCAACGTCCCACTTCTAGCGGTTTACCTTTTCCGTTTAGGCCTGTAGTGCAGTATTAATGGAGAGAAATAAATTACATATTTGGGCTGGCACCAACTCTCAGATTCCCATTAAATATTGCTGTTGGCATTTGAGTGATTCGCATTAGTGCAGCGGGCACGAGGTGGGACCCAGGCTTTGGATACAGATCCTCCGGCGCTGGGTCTCCTTTGCTGCTGCTGGGCTGAGTCCGAGCAGCACCCTGGGTCTCTCCGGCCGTTCACCCAGCTGTTAAAAGCAAACAGTAGTGCTGCCTTCTCGTAGAGACTCGCAGATTTTTAGGCAAGAAGGGTTCATTATAGTAAAGGTCAGGCTAGCTAATATAGCGTAGGCTGGAGGGCATCAGCCCATTTTTCCTGCGTTTGAGTAAAATGCATTTTAAAAAGGAATCGGCTCTTGATTTGGAGCTGATTGGTGCTTCAGTTGGAAGACTCTTTCAGCAGCCAGTCGCTCTCAGTCCTGGAGGCGAGCTTATTCACTGCAGTAGTGTTCTTCTAAAGGCTTCTTAGGAAAAGTGCTGTCTCAGCATATAATACTCCAAAACCATTCCTGCAACAGACGATTGGTACATTTTAAATTAGATTCCCCTCATTTGTGTGGAGTCTGTGCAAAGAGGCTTCTTTTTTTCCCCTCCCATTGTGTTTGCAGGTGATTTTGAGACAGTCCAAAAGCCTCTCACTCCTGAGCCCCCACGTCCCGCTCAGTTTGGTTGCTGCTGAGAGCTCACAAATCTTCGCGTGGTTATGCCCTTGTAACAAGAGAGGCAGAAGTTCCTCCTTTTGTCAGAGAAATGCTGAGACTCAATTACAGGGATTTAAAGTCAGCTTAGGCAGTCCCGGTCCCCCAGGCAGGAGCGGAGGCAGCCCCGCAGGCTGGGTTATCTCCCGCCGAGCCCAGCCCTCCCCGGTCCCTCCGCGCAGGAGGTGGGGATGCCCTGCGAGCACCACTTGGCTTTACCGGGCTGCGCTTTTGCGTTGGTGGTGGCTATACAATATGCGTGCAGCGGCATGATTCACGGCGGCTGGTGCTCAAACGGGAACGGGGAGCGTCGAGGAGCAGCCTGCGGTACAGGGCATTCCCCGCTACTGTCCCGAGTGGCTTCCCCAGCCCTTCCTTGGCGGGGTAAGGCATGTTTCTTTTAAAAAAAGTCCAAGCAAATGAAAACGCTGGGTCTCTTCCTTCCGGCAGAGACAGCAGCAACAGCAATTAGTCACACAGTCTTGAAGGACCTGAGCGGACACCGAGTGCTCTCTTCAGGGAGGGCTGTAAGTCCCTCTATGTTTTTACATGGCAGTGCTAGGGTTCCCCAGGTGCTTTGGGGTCTGCCCTTGGTTTCCTATTCCCCGGCCGTGTTCCCCTCCAGCGGTTCCTCCTGCACCCCCGGCAGCACGGCAGCGCTCCCGGGGAGCCGGGCATCCCCCGGGCTGCCGCCGCACGCCACGGCCCAACTGGCTTCGGCGGGACTTCAGCCGCTCCTTTCCAGCGGCAGAGGGGCTCGGGGTGCAGCCTCACGGGAGCGGATCCTGCTGAGCTCGCACGAAGGCGTTGCCCCGATCTCACCCTTTTTTTCCCCTGAGCCGAACGGAGCTGCGCAAGGCAGCGCAGCAGGTAGCGCGGCACCGGCAAAGCGCCGTGCGATGGGTTGCTGAAGGGGAAACGGCGTTGTAATCACAGATCTCCACTGAGATCAGTGGAAATAGGATTGAAATAACATTTTGATTTCAAATCTGTGATAAAGGCTTCCAACAGACTTAATTATTTTAATGTTAGAAAGCCCTTTCTGTCTTGTACATGGGACGAATTTGACTCGGTGTAATATGTCAGCTGACGGCAGACCGGGGCTTTTCTTTGGTGCCAGAAGCAAACCCATTCATTTTGTTTTCCTTCTCCAGAGAGGTGTCACTGGGGTTTCTGAACGCCAAGCCCAGCCCGGTGCTGCTGTGCCTTTCGGGTGGGCCAGGGGAGGGCTCGGGGCTGCAGGCGCCCGGTGCTGCTCGGCCCCGCTGCCTCGGGCGGGTTTTTGGACACCCGGAGGTTTTTTCAGAAGTATCGCCACTTTGATGCTTTAGAGGTCTGGTTTCTTTCTTGCAGGCTTTTAAATATTCTGGTCAAACTGACTTTTTCTGCCTGTTTCTGTTGGCTCAGGTTGGTGCACTACAGTGTCATTCGCTGAAGGGCTGCGGCTGGAGTCGATAAAGCCCTCGTTTGAACACGTCAAACGCGCTACAGTGCAAAGACCTACAAAAGATCACATCTCCAGATACTTTACACAGGGCTCTCAAAATACTTTTGACCTCAATTTCTCTGTCTTAAGCTCCAGCCTGCAAAATTAGGGGAAGATAAAATCTGTTTGCCTCCCAGGGATTTGGTAAAAACTAATTAGCTTTTATGAAGTACTCCGATAACATAATGACAGGCGTGACAGAGGAACATGGGGGGAAATACATAGTTTTCTGTCTGGAATAAAGTTTGAGTTATGTGCAATAAATAAAGCCCGGGGCAAGACATTGAACAGGAAGGGACAAAAGCACTGAAGAAAATGCTGCACAAAAAGCTGCACAAAAAACCAGGAGTGGGGAAAAAACTGTCATGGGCCTTGTAATTAAAAATGACATTGTACTCCTGGGGAGAGCGGAGGGGGAGCAAACCCAGGCTGCGTAAGCAAGTCCAGTTCTGGTGTTTTCTAATTAAGTGCTTGATTTCATGATGGCATTAGGGTTACACGCCAGATCCCATCTCCCTGGGGACGTGGCTCCCGCCGCCCCCCGCGAGTGCACGTATGGGGACCCCCGCCCTCAGCACCCCCATATCCCCCCGGGACTCTGGGCAGGCCCCTTCCCGCGTGTTTGACTGGCTTTTATCGGCACAGCCCTTGTCCCATCATGGGACAAGGAGCTGGAAGGAGTTTTCCAGGAAATGTTTGGCAGCCAGTGTCCTCAGCAGAGGGGATGCTGGGGGGCTGCTCGCATCGGCAGCTGCAGGGCGCTAAGCTTTAATACACATGCACCTGCAAATTCTCCCTGCTTAACCCTCGGTAAGTACCTAAGGAACAGCCACAAATTGTTCTTTGTGGTCAGTTTTTATCTTTTCCCATGCTTGGCGAAGTTTGAACGCACTGTCACGGTGGAAGCAGTCACAGTCCTCACGTTCCCGTGCCAAACGTTGCATATAAGCAGCATGAAGGATTTAAGCAACTAACTAAATAAATAAGCTTCCCAGGAATGTATTGTACAAAATTGTATATTTTCCTAATTAATTTTTTCAGAAAATATTCCCCCTCGGTTTCTTTTTTCTTCTCTTCTTTTTAAACGGATCACCTCCAGTGGACACTCAGCATCACCAATCTTTAATCGCATCGGTTAAAATTGTCTGAATGATGAAGCAGCTGAAAACTGTTGACAGGACACGCTGGCAGGCTGAGTAACGGGGCTCTGGACTGAGCAGGGAGATGGTAAATGCAGCGCCTGGCACCGAGCCGTGCCGGGCAGCTGGAGGCCGGGAGCTCAGGCACCTGGATAACCTGCGGGATGCGTGCCCTGCCCCGGCAGCCCGCTGGGCACCGGTGCGGTAGAACAGAGAAACAGTCTTTTCTTGAAGATGCAGCAGGAGCTGTTTGCTGGGGTATTTTTTCTTAAATTAGAAGGCGATTGCAAGGACTCTTTCAGCTTTCTGTTAGTTACTCGTGGTTTCAATGACGGCCGGGGTGCTGCCGCGCGGTGCTGCAGCTCTCCCGATGCCCGGCGGCGGCAGGGCCAGCAGGGACCGGCTGCGGCTGCAGTGCCATTGCTGCTTCCACTTGGCTCCGTTTTCCTGTAACTTATGTTTACAAAATGTGATATTAGTTATTAGTGTGACATTATTTCCTTGGGAATGCTAACAGAAGGTATTGAGTGAGGAAGAAGGGAGCTGGGAGATGCTGTAAGAGAAACGTCTGCAGGAATATTTCGAGCAGCCTAAATCTATGCTGGAGGAGAGAGACTTTTGCGCAGTCATAAGGAAACGCTCGCTAAGATTAATAATGAATCCCCTCAGCAATGGCTTAAGGAGGTGGCGGTTTCAATACAATTTCTTCCACAGCCAGTGGACTTGACTGCCAGCAGATAAAGCCCACTACTTTTCAGCTGGTAAACTGAGGCATGATGTGCAAGATTCACTGCCTTCTATAGGCTTTAGAAATGGCATCCCCAAGGTGTTAGGCGGTGAGCCTGACAGGCTGAGGAATGCTGAAAAACGCCTATTAGATATAAATTAAACATGGGAAGCTTAAGTTGAAGCATTGCTATTTTGTTAAACTGAGCATAATCTGGAGGGAAGCCATGCCTTGAATCAGATCAACGTAAATGGGCAGCTTCTCCATCTCAAATGAAGTCGCTAAGATTAGTACAGATATCCTCCAACCAGCACCGGCCCCTGCTCTTTCTCAAGCTGCTCTAAGATCAGGTTTTCAGCCATGTTTAGCCTGACCAGTTTTTCTGGATATTTGGATTCTCTTCCTGATCCTGACTTAAGACCGGAACAGAGGAGATCGGGGACGGGGCGGTGGCAGAGCAGGCAGGTTACAGCCTGGGTGCACTAATGCTGGGAAAGATGCCGAGAAGCAGAATACTTTCCTGCAAAAAAGGATGACCCCCTCCTCTTCCCCCTGCACAGCAGTTTTGGTCCCAGGAGAGAGAAGAATAGATGAAGAATATGTATATACATATATAGTTAACGTTTCGGTGGGTGTAGCGTGTGTGTGCGATTTTTGCTCTGGCTGTGAGGAATAGGGTGTAAGAGCTCCTAGAGCTCCCGACCTCGCGAGGAGCCCCTGCCCCGGCCTGGGAAGGAGCCCATCCGCTTTCTGGCACCCATCCCTGCAAACCACGGGAATTCTGCAGCCCAAAGAGCTCCTTTGATCCATAAGTTCAAGAAATCCACCTCAGGACACAGCTTAACTTCCTCCACAAAGCTCAGGCTTTTTCTTTCCCCTCCTCCCTGCAAACTTTTCACAGAAGCCTGACCCGTGCCCACATTCACATCGACTTCTCTCCCGGATTTCAGGAGCAAATAAAACTTTCCTCCAGAAGGGAGACCTAGGCTAGTTTATTTAAGATGTGATGGGAAGGGAATTATTTCCAGACTTGTCTGTGCTGACATTTCAAGCAGAAATAATTGGGTATATTTTTAGCTGCCTACATTCCAGCAGAAACAGGACTGACTTTTCGCAAGGTGTGAGTTTATTTGGGGAAGAATTAATGATTTGAGACTTCAAATAGGAAGCTCATAAAAGCCTACGAATGACCTAGGGTCGACTCTCTGGCACTGTAACTTTGAAAAAACATTTATAAAGGAAGTCAAAGAGCTGGAAGCACACACACTTTTTTCTCTCTTTTAGCCTCTGTGAATCTTTTTCTTCTGTCAAATGTCACCACTGCGTCTTGCAGACTTTAGTCCGAGTGGTGGAAGGGTTGAAAGGGAGTGCAGGAGTCGAACAGCCGCAGCAGGAACAGGAGGCACGACAGATAGATGGAAAATAAGAGTCGTCACAGCCTGATGCTGTTATGTATTGGACAGGTTTTGTTGCTGTGGAGGACACAAATTTTAGCCTTTAATTTAAAGAGCTGCTGGATCAGGAATCGAGGTGGCTCACACTGGGAATAATAGCGGGTAGCACACAGGCACATCCTCCGAGCCCTCGGTATGGAGGGCGGGTGGTAAATGGAAACAAGAGCGTCTGTCTTCTTCACAAGGACTCCCTCGCTTGCTGATCCCAACCTCAAAACCACATTCCCATCCCTCTGCCTCAGCCCATCCCATCCCTAAACCTCGTAGGGCCCCGGCACGCTTGTGCACAGCCGCTGCAGCATCCGCTGTAAAGCCCTGCCCTGGGCGGCATCCGTTCCCTGCCCAAACCATACTGATGGATGCGGTTCAGGAATCAGAACTGGAGAGCTGGAAGAAACCCTGTTTAGGGGTATTTCTGGAAGAAATCTCTGTATTTCTGGGAGAAACCCTGTTTAGGTATGTATTTCTGGGAGAAACCCTGTTTAGGTATGTATTGCATACGCAGTTACGTATGTGTGTGTGTGTAGGTTGGGTATGTACCTTAAACACTGCTGGAGAATGAAACAAATCCAGCTTGCCACATTTATTTAGTTGTCACGAATGGGTGCATATGTGTAACCTCATGCCTGGAAAAACGGAGGGATGACCCGAAGCGGTGGGGCAGTAACTAACGGTAAGGACGAGGTTACTCGTGCCAGACAGCCCGACTCACTCGGGAAACCGGGGCCTGTGCGAAGCAAATGAGTTTTAATTTGGCCAAATACAAAAGTCTCATTTGAAATGAGGGGGGTGGGAAATGCCTGCAGCCTGAGAGCAGGGCTCAAGAGGGCAACACAAATTGGGCGAGGGGAGGCTCTTTGCTCAAAGGGCTCGAGACGCCTCGGCATCGGCGGCTGCTAGTCTGAAACCGCTGAAGGTATTACGCGCGTTGTAAGAGAAATCGGTGATATTTGTGGAGGTCATTTGCGGACCTCCTTTCTTTAATGGAATACAAGCTCTCGTAATACATTCTTCTTAGCATGGCTTTAAAATATTCCAATAATATTTAATCTCATGCAAATTGAGGCTACATACCCCTTCTTTTTCCTGCGAGCGGCTATTCATTGTATGATCTAATTTAGCGGACGGGGTATAATATTGAATTACTATTCAGGCGGCCGTCTCCCTCCCTCAGCAATCCCCGCGCCCACCTGCCACTCCTGACTTGGGTCAAGCCCCAGGGATAATTCGAGGCAGTTACTGACCTCGGCGCTCGGAGCTGTGCCATTACACGGGGGAAAAGCAGATACCGTTTTGGGGTTCTCTTGTTCATTAACCAGCGGTGCCGTATGCCGTGCCACTTGATGTAATGTTCTGGAGCAATGCACAGCCCTTTTTATTAGACTGCGATCGCTTCTCTAAGCTGGAGACAGCTCGACCTAGCATTAAAAACAAAAGCCTTGCGACAGGGCATATCCTTCCAGGTCTCCTGGATGTTTGGTGAATGGCAGAATACAAATCAACCTTACAGAGTCTGAAAAGAAGGAAGCAGGGCAAGGGAAGGCTGGTGCTGCTGTTGCTGATAGAAATTGTTCAGAAGCGGATCACACTTTTAAAAAAAATAAAAATAATCAATAGCTGCAGTTGCCAATCTGTATTAACGCTGACAGTTTGTCTTCACTTTTCCCCTTTCATTTGATTCACTGCAAGAGCTTTTGCTCTGGTACTAGAACAAGTTATTTCTTCCATTCTTGTCTTCGCTGCAGTATGTTGATTTAATGACGGTATTTTTTGCAAGATTTGGTGGTGGAAGGAGACAAGGCAAGCTGAAACGCTGGGACAAGGCAGACCTCTCTCATTCACTCCAGGGATGAGTACAATACAAAGCAGACAGTAGGACATGAGTAGAGTAGAGTAGAGTAGAGTAGAGTAGAGTAGTTCAATTGGAAGGGACCTACAACCATCATCTAGTCCAACTGCCTGACCAATTCAGGTCAAAATACTAAAATACTTCTTTTTTCTTTTTTTTTTTCTTTTAAACTCATCATCACATCTTTGGAACAGGGAAAGAACAATCTCCAGACGGTTCTTGTTGGCTTTTGGGTTTGGTTTTTTTTTTTATTGGTTGGCTGGTTGGTTGGTTGAGGGGTTTTTTGCTTTCTTCTGGGGGCTTTTTTTCCTAAGGAAAAGCCAGGTATTTCTTTACTAAGTTACTTCCTCTATTTTTTCTGCATCTGCCAGGACTTGTTTTCTCCGTGGGGAGAAGAAAGGGCTGAAAGCCGGGATGTTTTCCATCGCCGAGGAATGAATCGGCTGCTCCCCTGGCAGCAGAGGCTGCTGGGGCTGGCAGGGGCACGGGGGGAGCAGCCACTAACAGGGCAGGGGGCTGCTCCAGGTCCCCGTCCAGCGGGCTCCCATCTTTGGGACCTTCTTTGGATGGAAAGGGAAGAGAGCAACGCGAAGAGAAACGGGATTCCCAGTTATCTGCTGGTGAGACCGTTCCCGCGGGCGCATTGCCGGAGCCTGGCCGCTGCCCTTCCCCACGGCCAGCGCAGCAGGGCTTTGTTCATGGCCCGGGCACGTCCGTGCTTTTTGCTGAGCTGCAGCTTGCCCATCGATCCGCAGGAGGGAAAACGTTTCCCAGCCCCAGTAACAACTTCTGATAGCAACAGCATTTTATTGTAATGATTTACACTTGTTTTATAGGAAAAATGGGGAAAATGCTAGTTTGCTAATAGCACAGATGGGAAATTTAGAGACTACTTGAGTGCTTGTCTTCAGCTAATAGCCATTTATTCTCCATAGAAACAGATGTTTGCTGCATTTCTGCTTTAACTGCTTATCTGAAATGAAGATTGATTTCATTTTCTGATCAACACAGCCATATTTTTCTATAACTTGCCAGCTTTACCTGTGTATTTTGGTGATCTACTGCTCTAAACTTGGGTTGGTTATAAGTATATGCCGGCCTGTCTTTCTTTTATGGGACTATTGTAGTCACTCTTCCCTGTCACTGTGTTGCTTTGAAGGTGATTATTCCTCCCCAGGTCGAGTACTTTGAAGTTCTTCTTATTGAATTGTACTTTTTTAAAAAATTCCAGTTTATTATTTCAGTTTGTCAAAACATTTTAAAATTCTAGTTTTGTCCTCACTCTTCCCGCACTGCCTCTACGTTTGGTATTGTCTGCAAACTTAATAACCCTGCTTATACCTTCTTCATCCATGGCTTGACCTGGAACCAAGAGAAGCTGCTGCAGACACTTGGTTATTAATCTCTCCAGTCCAGCCCTGAGCCTCTAAATCTCGGCAGAGGCACCGGCTGCAGCTTTTCAAGAACTTGCACAAAAGACACTGCACTTCTTACAGGAAAGAATATATTTCAGAAACCACGATGGCTGTCAAAAATTCAATTGGTGATACCGTCATTTTGGTTTATGAGGGAGGTTAAACACAGTGCACTGGAAGAAATACGGATCTGGTGATGCTTTCGGGTAATTAGCACGTGTACCTCCCGTGCAGCGTCTTCACAGAGCAATTCCACTGTATCCCTTGGTGAGTGTTGTTCTGGCACCACTTCTACTCCAAACTATTTTGAGTTAAAAATGTGGAAAAAAAAGCATCTATGCAAGACCTGCGTATGTCAGGGCAGGACATGGCGGTTCCCACTGCCGGGCGCCCTGTGCTCTCGTGGGGTAAATACTCGTACGCGGGGAGGAGAGGAGAGACGGGATTTGGTAACAATTCTCCCAAATGCTGACAGAGCATCCAGCCCTTCTGTCCCGGGGCAGCGACTGGAGATGGTGTCTGTCTGCCCACTCCCCCGCGATAGGTCTTCATTGAATTTCCCCTGGTGCTTATTGAACCCAGGTATATTTTTAGCTTCCCCGATACCTTGCGAGGAGTCCCACAGGGCAGAAAGGGTTGGTATATGCAGCAGTTGAAGAAACACTTCATTTTTATTTCCCCCCCCCCCTTTGGATGTTGGTCTATGGGTGACCTCACAAGAACAAAGCAGCAAACGGGCATCAATCATTAAAGCAGAGGTTCCTAAGTGCCAACGCGAACGCAGGCGCTGCAATGAAATCAATAGCTCTGACGACCTATTCAGGGCAACCCAATGCCTCCTGCAGCCAACTAACGCTGCCCTCTTAATGGAGGAAATCCGTCCTGGGCGAGGGGAGCCTCGGCACGGCCAGCAGCTCATTTAAAACCTGCAAAAAAAAAGCATGAAAGCGGCATGGATGGGGAAGAAAACCTCCACATTGGAAAAAGTACTCTTTTGGTCAAGACCATCTTTTGACCAATATTTTTCCCATATTGGTCAAAACAAGTTTTTAGATTTTTTTCATATTCAAAGTGAGATAGGAGAGAACATTGGACTACCACACGCGTACGTGGGCCACGCTGGGGTTGTGCTGTGAGAGCCGTGGGACACCTCTGGTCTTCTCCAGCCGCCGCAGCAAAGGCGGCAGCAGCCATCGTGTCAGGCAACCCGCGTTTTGCAAAAAAATGTTTCATTTGGCTTCTCAGCCCAGCAGAAACAGGATAAAAATATCCTAAATTTGGAAAGTGAATACAAGGCATTCTGAATTTGCCAGGTTTTACCAGTAATCGTAAAACTGACGTTAGCTTCAGAATAGCAGGGGAAAAAAAAATGTTTGTGTCCATTTGCATTTGACAGCTCAAAGTTTTGAAGCCTGATGTTGCTACAAATTAGTTGGACATAAATCAGAAGTAGTTCCTCTGAAGCCAGCAGAATTACAATCGCCTGAAGGCAGTGTGGGTGGTTGGGGCGGCGGGGGGTCTGCATGCCGTATTCTCTGCATGCCTGAGAATAACTCCCTGCCTCTCCAAAATGAACCATGTAGCAAATATGTGAATTAACATTAGCTGTGACTTCTATTTTAGAAGATAAGGAGCTGTTGACTGAACTGGCCGTGCCTGGCAGTTCCTGGTTTGTGAGTGCTGCTGCAGACGAGTTCATTTGCCGTATTTCTGCTGTCACACGGCGGTGTAAGCAAAACGCTTTCGATTACTGTCGTGCTGCTGGTACAGAGGTTGTCTGCCTCGTGGGGAAGAAGTGAGACGTAAAGCGCAGCGTCTGTCCTGAGGAGAAGGCTCAGAAACATGGCCCTGGGCGGCAGCTGGAGGTGCCAGCGGCAGGGAATATTCTGCCCCTTCCCAGAGCTCTTTAAGAACCAGCAATACGTGCCTCCTTCTGCATTCTCCTGCTTCGGGTGAACCTTCCCGGCTGCAGTCAGTGGCCTTGGACTTCAAAAGGGTCAGAGCTTCAATTCCAGTTTTCCTTCTCAGCCTTCAGACACACCAAACGTTCAAACCGATGAACGTGACTGGGATGGTACGGTCATGACCGTATGGTTAAGTTGAACATCACCATCCAGAAGGGTCTTCTCAGCGAGGCCACCATAATATCTCATAACACTTGTGCTTATATTTGACATCCTCTTTCACCACATGGGTTTTTCTTTGGATTTACCCAGCCCTTCCTGCAAAAATGGAAACAAATTCATTACTTCAGTGCACTGATGCAAAATGCCGCCCCTGCAGCAGGGTGTCTGGGACCGTGGCCCGTGTATCTGGTGCAGGCGGCATCCCACTGTGGCTGCAGGCTTTTGCATTTGTGAATTTGATTTTTCAGGCGAGAGGCAGAGCTAAAGGTTGTTTGCGCTGGCAGAGAGCGTGCCGGGAGGCGGAGGGCACTTGCTGCAGTCGCAGCGGTTCACAGACACGTCAAGGCTCTACCATAACCAGTGCTGACCTCTAACGTAACTCATGCTGACCTCTGCCATAACCGGTGCCACAGGACATGGAAGTCAGCCCAGTCCACCCATGGGCACCCTGGGCTGTAGCTAGGTAGCCACTCGGGACGCAGAAATTCTGCGCGGTTCGTTAGCTGTGTTTCTGATTTCGGTGTGCATTTGCTTCTGAACTAATTTGATGATTCACGGTGGAATTTTCTGTTCCGCAACTCAAGAACATTCAGAATCTCAATTTGAATTTGAATTGGAAATCCCCGCATGGGTTTCCTGAGTGGCTTTGCATCCAGATAAGCGTTTCATTGCGCTGCCAGGCATCGTTGCCTCCTCCCGTCCTGGTGGCAGGACTGTTCGTATCAATGGCACACCTAACTGCTGAGGAAAAAAATCAATCAGCTTGTGGTTTGGATGGGGAAAAGAGTGTTCTGGGCTATTCCTTCCTAACTCTGTAGCTGCTGAGATCTGGACTGAATCGAGAAGCAGGCATGAAGCCAATAGCATCACGGACATCAGAAGGAATTAGAGGTTAAGACACAGTTAGTTCCTGGGTGTTTTCACGTTGTCCTGCAGCTACAGCGTAATGAAATTAGCAGGGACTTCCATCAGTTCTGGGCTCCTGGCTGGGAGGAAATCACTCTTCCCAGGGCATTCGTGAGAGCAGACTGTTCTTGTCACCAAGATCATTCGTATGATGGAGGACATTTTTTTTTTTTGATGTCTATCACTTTCTTTTCCACTTGCATTATTTCTTTACCTCACCATGAATGACAGAACAAGTACATTGTCAATCTGCTTGTCTCCCCGAAAGCAATAATAATTTTGATTTTAATTTCAGTAATTAGGAGGAAATAGCTCCCCTTAGACTATTGTAGTTCTGTAACCATAATATTGTCATTAATAACATAAAACCTTTGCCTACATCTAGCCTACAGATGGGAGAGAAGAGGCGAGAGAGGCCAGCCTGGGAAAGCAGGGGGGGCTGTAGGAAGAAAAAAGAAATACCCAGGTACAGGAGGATTCCGGTAGCATAACACTGCGTAGCTGTAGCTTGGGATGAACCTTACCCAGTGTTTGTATTAACTGTGGGGCAAAATTAACAGACATCATACATTGCAGGAAGAAAAGTAAGGTAGGGGACCTGAGACATTAAACGTGTGAAGAGAAAATAGCAAAATAAGACTCATTTTGGTGAAAGTAAATTAATTTTGCAGCAAAAAAATAATCTGAAACATAAATGCGGTGGCAGGGAATCACAGAATCACAGGATGGTTTGGGTTGGAAGGGACCTTTACAGGTCACCTAGTCCAACCCCCCTACAATAAGCAGGGACATCTTCAACCAGATCCGGTTGCTCAGAGCCCCGTCCAACCTGACCTGGGATGTTTCCAGGGATGGGGCATCGACCACCTCTCCGGGCAACTTGGGCCAGTGTTTCACCACCCTCAGGGTAAAAAATGTCTTCCTTAGATCTAGTCTGAACCTCCCCTCTTGTAGTTTAAAACCATCACCCCTTGTCCTATCGCTACAGGCCCTGCTAAAAAGTCTGTCCCCGTCTTTCCTATAAGCCCCCTTTCAGTACCGGCAGGCTGCTATAAGGTCTCCCCGCAGCCTTCTCTTCTCCAGGCTGAACAGCCTCAACTCTCTCCGCCTGTCCACGTAGCAGAGGTGCTCCAGCCCTCGGACCACTGTTGTGGCCACCTCTGGACCCGCTCCAACAGGTCCACGTTTTCTGGTGAAAAGGCGAGGAAATTAATTGCTGAAGAAGGTGAAGCGATTAAGGGTTAGAAAATTAGGAATGTGCTTTACAACATGGCTAACAGCTGACAATGCAAATCTGCTCTGCGTAGCCTCCTGGCGCAGCGTCAGGGAGCAGACGGCGTGGGCCGGAGCACCGGAGGAGGAGCGGGTGAGGAGCAAGGACCTTGGTGACTCGGAGAATCACCAGGACGCACCGAAAGCAGAAAACACAAACAGCTTCTCGACGGGAAAATAGAAAAGTTATCAGGGAAACACAGCAGCAGCCCAGATTGCTAAAGAAAAATATAATGTGGAAAAACATTGTTAGGTTTGCATAAGCTAGTACAAAACTTTATTCAAGTTATTGCAGAAAAGAAATGTGAGAAAGAGCCAGAATAATTAGTGTAAAACAAACAGCCTGACAGTAACGAGGACGATGGACATCCCCAGTCTCCCCTCCCGGTAAAACCCATCTGTCTGGGGTAAGGCTTGCCGTAAGGCACCGCAAACCTGCAGCAGGGACCCCGCACTTGCTCAGCGCCCGGGCGCGGGCGCTGCGCCTTCGCCGTTCCCGGGTACGCCCTGCCGCTCGCCTGCAGGGCCCCCCCGCGCCGTGGAGGTTTTTTCACTTGGCCTCATTAGCTGATTTTTAAAAGTCTTTTTCTGTGCCTGCTCATTAACAGGGAGCTGCTAAGTCCGTGTGGCCTGGCTAGCTGGCAGCCCAGATAACCGGGCAAGCTAAACCACACCGAAACCTGGCTACTGCTTATACCGTGCAAGGTCTCGGTCAGTGTTCCTGCAAGATAATTTTACACCCCCCCTTGAAATCCAACATTTAAACTGCATTACTCTAAGCTTCCTCAGTGCGTAGCCTTTCCAAACACACGAGAGGGATGCTGCGGGACGAAGGTAACATCCCGCACGCCGCTGGTGAGGGCTCAGAGCCCGGCCGGTGCCACGGCCACCGGCATCGCCATGACCTGCTTCTGGCCCTGCTGTTTAACTCGGGTCTGCGCCGGCCTCAGTTGCTTTGTCTCTGAACTAGATCGTCCCCTGCTTTTTCTTTTTTTGTTCTTTTAAATAATTTAAAAATCCCCAGTGGGCAAGCATCCACCATAGCCTCGATACAATTCCCAGGTTTGGGTTCATTTTTTGTTTGAAAACGCGTGCTTGCCCGAATTTTTGGACCAGCTTTCCCGCTCCCCCCCGCCGCAGGCGGGCTGTGCTCTGCGGCTCTCTGCTACGTGAACGGACCCGGCTGCTGTCGTCCCCCTCTCTCATCTTCCCGTGGCGGCTCTCCAGACCCCCTCTCATTCGCATCCTTTTTGAACGATGGATACGAGGACTGGACGCAACGTCCCATTTGCACTCGTGTAATTGCCAAGGACAGAGATAATGATACATTCCTGGTCCCGCTTCTGCCTTGCTTTTGTCTGCAAGCGTCCATCACGTGAGACCTTCTGCTCACCACGTAATTTTCGTGTACTTCTGCCCCAGCCTTTCCCAGCCCCGGGCTCCGAGCGGTGAGTGCGGCGTGCCTTCATCCCACCCGCTCTCGCAGCCGGCTGCGTTTCACTGGTCTGCTCCTGGACCCACAAGGCAGAGCAGGTTATTTTTAAAACTCGTATTTTCCATAAACCCGAGCTGACGGACCGTTACGGTCCTCTCCTTTAATGCCTTACAAATAGTTACTCGTCAGCTATTCAGTTGTTTCGCCGGCGATCGTGGCCTGCGGTGAAGTCTGTCATTGCCTTGTTCACTCCTTTCAAACACGGGAGCTTGGTTTTCTGCTGTGCTTTTGGAACACACCCACTATTTTCAGAGTGATTAAAAATGGCTATCAGCGATGGAGAAATACTCCAATCCACCGCTTTTAAAAATCCCCTGTGCTAGTTACCTTGACCACGGCACCCAGAAATGCCCGCGTGTGGAACGGGAACCGCGCCCGGTGGGACGGCTGCGTGGCCCGGCTTTTCCACAGACACGTCACGAAGAATGTTCAGCCCGCCGTGTGTTGCTGGGGCAGCTTGGCGGGCAGGGATTTTGCTCTCGCTAACGTGCATTTTGCATCCCGCTAATTAGCTTTGCTGACCAGGGGTCTTCCTTGGCCTTGCAGTTACTCCTAGCGATTTTCTTCCAGTCGCTGAGCGAAGCGGGGGGATTGAAGGGCGGAGAAAAATAAAAGCCAGATGCAGCGTGAAGGAGCCGGGTGCCCCGGCCCCCCTCTCCCCTCCCGGCCGGGTCCCGCGGCTCGGCGGTGCTGCGCCGCGGCGGGGAGGCGGGGAGGGGAGCGGAGGGGAGCGGAGGAGGACGATGAGGGGGCGGGAGGAGGAATGCGCTGAGGACGCGGGGGCGCCGGGCGGGGCGGGGCGCGGGGCGCTGCGCGGGGCGGAGCGGGGGGTGCGCGGGGGGTGCGCGGGGCGGAGCGGGGGGTGTTGCGCGGGGCGGTGCGCGGAGCGGTGCGCGGGGGGGGTGCGCGGGGCGGAGCGGGGGGCGTTGCGCGGGACGGTGCGCGGAGCGGTGCGCGGGGGTGCGCGGGGCGGAGCGGGGGCGTTGCGCAGGACGGTGCGCGGAGCGGTGCGCGGGGGTGCGCGGGGCGGAGCGGGGGCGTTGCGCGGGGCGTTGCGCGGGGCGGAGCGGGGAGCGTTGCGCGGGGGGCGTTGCGCGGGCGGAGCGGGGGGTGTTGCGCGGGGCGTTGCGCAGGGCGTTGCGCGGGGCGGAGCGGGGAGCGTTGCGCGGGGGCGTTGCGCGGGGCGGAGCGCGGGGCGGAGCGGGGGTGTTGCGCGGGGCGTTGCGCGGGGCGTTGCGCGGGGCGGAGCGGGGAGCGTTGCGCGGGGGCGTTGCGCGGGGCGGAGCGCGGGGCGGAGCGGGGTGTTGCGCGGGGCGTTGCGCAGGGCGTTGCGCGGGGCGGAGCGGGGAGCGTTGCGCGGGGGGCGTTGCGCGGGGGCGTTGCGCGGGGCGGAGCGCGGGGCGGAGCGGGGGCGTTGCGGAGGGCGTTGCGCGGGGCGTTGCGCGGGGCGGAGCGGGGGGCGGGGGGCGCCCTGCCGGGGCCGCGCCGCCCCCGCCGCCGGCTCCGCGTGGGTGGCGGCCGCGCAGAGCGGTGCCCCCGCGCCCGCAGAGCGGCGGCGCCGGGCCGGGCTGAGCCGGGGCGCGGAGGCCGGGCGGGACCGGGCCGGGCCGGGCCGGGCCGGGCTCGGCGGGGCGGGGCGGGGCGGGGCGGGCGGCGGCGCTGCGCGGCGCGGCGCGGGGCGGCGCGGAGCAGCGCGGAGCGGAGCGGAGCATGTCGGCGCTGCGGCGGAAGCTGGGGGACGAGTACCAGGTGGTGAGCACCTCGGCCAGCGGCGGGGGGCTGCCCCCGCCCCGGGCGGCACCGCGGGGCAAGCGGCAGCGCTTCGTGGACAAGAACGGGCGGTGCAACGTGCAGCACGGGAACCTGGGCGGCGAGACCAGCCGGTACCTCTCGGACCTCTTCACCACGCTGGTGGACCTCAAGTGGCGCTGGAACCTCTTCATCTTCATCCTCACCTACACCGTGGCCTGGCTCTTCATGGCCTCCATGTGGTGGGTGATCGCCTACATGCGGGGCGACCTGAACAAGGCGCACGACGACAGCTACACCCCCTGCGTGGCCAACGTGTACAACTTCCCCTCCGCCTTCCTCTTCTTTATAGAGACTGAGGCCACCATCGGCTACGGGTACCGCTACATCACGGACAAATGCCCCGAGGGCATCATCCTCTTCCTCTTCCAGTCCATCCTGGGCTCCATCGTGGACGCCTTCCTCATCGGCTGCATGTTCATCAAGATGTCTCAGCCCAAGAAGAGGGCCGAGACCCTGATGTTCAGCGAGCACGCCGCCATCTCCATGCGGGACGGCAAGCTCACCCTCATGTTCAGGGTGGGCAACCTCCGCAACAGCCACATGGTCTCCGCGCAGATCCGCTGCAAGCTGCTCAAAGTAAGTGCGGTCCTGCCACGCTCGCCCCGCTGCCCGTCCCCCGGGGGCGTCCCGCCGTCCCCCTCCGCGTCCCCACCTCTGCGCTGCCCCGGAGCTGCCGGCCTCTCCGAGCGCCCTTTCGGCAGGAGAGCTTCGCCGTCCCTCGCTCCTGCCCGCGGCTGCCTCCGTGTCCCTGCGATGCTCTTCAGGCTCAGCCGTCAGGCACCAGATTTACTCTCAACCACCTGATTTACCGGCAGCCTTGTAGGATAATATTTATGTTCAGCACTGGGCTTACATGCATATTTATATATTTCTATATTTCTATAAAATGCTACGTTTCTCTGACAAGGAAATACTTTGTAGCTTGAATTCCTTGGTGTGCATTTTAAAAGAAAGCTGTTTGCCTTTCTGGCATATTGCTGTGCTTTCGGGCAACGGTGAGTCCAGTCAGGCAGAACTTTATTTATACGGTGCATGAACTTCATGGAAAGCAGAATGCCAGGGTTAGACTTTTAAAAATCGTGCTAATGGCCCTGTATGTCCAGGGAAAATTGAGTGTTTATTTGAGACTTGCAACAACGGCCGCATATTCATGGGGGAGATGCAGTAAGCGTGGAGTGGGTGGAAGGGGACGACTCGGGTGACGTTTTGACGCGTGCAGGGCATCCCGCATGTTTCCATGGCCAAGGGGATGTGGGTGCCCTGCCCTCGGGGTGGGTGCTCTGCAGGGGATGTGGGTGCCCTGCCCTCGGGGTGGGTGCTCTGCAGGGGCAGGCGGGGTCCCCCTGCTTTCTTCCCCGCTCCTCTGGCTGCCCCCCATGGAGGGATGCTCATCCCCCGTCCGCTGCGCCCGGATGCGACGAAGCACAAGTGCGTTTTGCTCAGAGGCTTCTGAAGTTGTCATGTTTTGGCCCAAATACGTGTTTGCGACGGGGGTTTTGCAGGCAGGATCACCGCTGCGTTCGGTGAGGGTTGCAGAACCCTCACTGCATCCCAAGCCATGGGGGAGTCTGTGGCCAAAAGGAGGGGTAGTGCTCGCACTCGACAAGCGGGGGGGAAGAGGAATTTAAAGAATCTCCATAATTTAGTTTGTCTCCTTCCTGCCGTGCCCGGATGATTGCTGTAGCTGGGGACCAACACCGGTGAAGATGCACTTGCTGCAGCTGACCTGGCGGCATCTATTCCCGTTCTTTTCTTTTTGAATAATCAGCAGGATTGAATAATCAGTTACGCTTTTCCCTGATACGAGCTATCCCTGATTGTTTCCTCGTGTCAGAAGTTTAGATGGGTAAATTGAATGACGTGCAATTAGCCTGGTAAGTAATCATCCTGTCTTTAGAGGGCACCACGGTGACCCCTCCAACTGCCTTGTGTGACGAGGCCATCCTGACTAGGGAGAGGTCGGACCGTTACATTTGACATACATCTTTAATAGCTTTAAAGAATCAAAATGAGTCATTTCCATTACAAATTTTGAAATTAGCCCTTTTTGTATCCAGACGTGCCACAGGGGGAATTTTAAAAGTTGGAGCTTAAAACTTAGTGTGGCTCCAAAAAATCTCCTGAACTTTAAATATGTGAAAGAGCGGCTTCGTAGCCATCATTTCTTCTGGTTTTGTGACAGCAGTGCCAGAGGTGAAGGTTTTTCAGCTGTGTAAAAACCAGCAAGAAACCGAGAGGAGCTCAGGGAACCCTACCAGAGCAGCAGCGCCAACAAAGCAAGCTGTCCCTGCGTCGCGGAGCTTCAGTCGTGTTAGGAAAAGGCCATTCGTGAGGCATGGCACTGACGTGGCACCGGCGGTGCCGGCGGCTGCATCGTGGCCGTGGTGGCACACTGTGCTGCCGGCATCCCGCAGTGCCCCTTGCCTGCTGGGCTGAGGGGCTTTCCCCCGGCCCGAAGCTGCCCAGCCCGCAGGAGCTCCGTACACGGGCAGCTAGACATGTGGAGGGAGATGGAGAAGAGTAATAAAGGGCTAAAATACGGCTTTTCTGTGGATACAGTTAGAGCTGGCTCTGCGCATCCCCCACCAAACGTCTCTGCAGGGTACGTCCTGTCGCTGCGGTGGGGGAGCGGTGCTTGGCCGGGCTTCCTGGCCAAAAAAAAGAGGGGAAAAAGCGGATTGCGGCAGGGAGAGCGATCTCCCTTCCAGGGGGTGCTGCCACGCACGGACAGTCTTTCCGGCTTGCAGGAGCACGAGTCTGTGGCAGAGGGGGATTGCTGCTTCGGTGTTTCTGCTTTGCTTTGCGTATAGCGTTTATTGCAGGTTTAGTGCAAAACCGGGAGGGCAGAATTGATTGTAGGGCTGCTCATAGATTTTCTGCTGAAATGCTTCTTTTTTTGGTAAAAGCTTATTCTGCTTGCAAAATCTATGTAAAATTGGAAATCCCAATAGACTGTTCTTAATTTTTTTTTTTATTCCCTGGTAAGCTTAGACCATACTGGAGAAAAAAAAACAAATACAAGGCCTTAAAAGTGGCAAGTTAGTGCAAAGAGTCATTCACTGTAATATTCACTTTTTAAATGAATCTCCAGGATTGTAAAGAACTTGAGTGAAACTTAGAAGCCCTGTACTTTCCTCCCTACATTACATTGAGTCAAAAGAGTCACTCAAGGTCATTTCTTTTGGCAAATGTATTTTGCTCGAATAGCAAAATAGTCAATAGTACGAGTTCTCACACCCTGCCTTGGGTTGAACGCTGCCGGTAACTCAGGGGCAGTTGTAAAATAAGATTTGTTTTGTCTATAACATTTTAGCTCTCAGTCTTTATCTCGATTCCCTCAGAGCAGAGGCAATGATACTTCATGGGTATGACTTCACAGCGGAATAATGTAACACCTGATTTTCCTGCGGCCGTAAAATGGGAGGTTTTTGTGACAGATGTGATGGATTCCCCAGGAATCCCACGAGCCCCAGTGCAAGCGGTGGTAGGGTGACGGTGCCGTGGGAGTGGGAGAAGGTCCCACCCGCGCCGCAGCCGCGGTTACAGCTCGTGGCACCCAGGCAGCAGCCCAGCCCACCCATTTTTAACCTTTCTTCCCCATCATTTTCTTCACCCCATCTGTAGTTTGTGCCTCTGTCTCTGGGCTTTGCCGTGTCCCTCAAGTACCGCGTTGTCTTTAACTCCCCTTTTTCATCACTGTTCCATCTGTTAAGATGTCCATTATAGAGGAATTTTTTGCAAAATAATAGTTCACCCTGCTTTGTCGTCCTCTCCTGTGCGTTGGTAGGGGGTTTTTGGCTGGTCGGTTCAGGCTGAGATTTCGGGGCAGGTACTGCTGGGTATTCCTTGGAAAGCATCCATGGAGAAGTGCCACGCAAAGCCAAAACATTTTGGACGGTAGCGGTGGTAGCTGAAGTCCTAAATACAGGAGCCAGAGCTTTTAACCAGCCCTTCAGAGGGCTGCCCCAAACCCTTAGCCTTCATAACGAGGCCTGGTGCATGCCATTCCTAATTGTGTTTCACTGGGTCTGACCCGGGGCCACCGTTTTCCTCTGTGCAAAGGCAAAGGCAACCCGGGTGAGGGGGTCTCGGTGTCCCCAGAGTGACGACGTCACCCAGAAATGGGCCAGCCTTCGCCTCCCCTGTGGCTGTAACAACATTGTAGGGGGGTGGGATGTCTGATGGAAGCAGTTCCCTCCCTGGAGCTGCTCCTTGCCCTGCTTACGGGTGTTATTTGGTGCTTTGCTCGCGTTTTTGTCTTTTTATTGAAAAGTAGACTTGCCTCTAAAGAAAGAACAAACAAAGCCCCGCAGGCAGGATATTTATGCAGATGTGCTCTAGATGTTTCTTGGCTCTGATGTCTTTATCTAAAACTGCACGGCGTGTGCTAGGATGGGGTGGCAGAGGCAGGTGTGATAAATCTGAATTTTCACACACAAAAATTTAAGCACATTTCTTAGCCGAAACTTCAGGGCAGCGAAAGGCACGATTGTTTGTTTGGGATTAGATCTCCTTCAAATCCAGCCACCGTTCAGGGAAAAATTTAAAAATAGAAACCAAATCCTTAACGAGGCGCATAATCCGGTTTTGCTCTGTCTGCTGCCGTTTGCTTTTAGGCTCCCAACCGCTTCCGACCCTGGGGGGCTCGGCCGTAGCTGCACCCCTTGCTGGGGCTGCCCCGTGCCCCGGGGGCACCCGGCATCCTCCCACCCCCTGCAGCTGCCAGTGCCGGACGTTTTACCGGGGGCACGGGACTGGGTTTCTCTGGGAGCCGCTGGTGTCACTGGGAGGAGCGCTGATAGTCCGGAGGTGACGGCCGTGCTGGTCCCTGTCCAGCGGGGCATCTACACCCCATCCAGTTACATACAGAGCGCAGCGGGTCCGAATAATGAGGAGAATGGAAACGGAGTTAGAGGAGAAGTTAGGGGAAAGATTACGCTTCTTCCTGCAAGCGTGATCGTGCTCCCATAAAAAAAAAAAAAATCCCGTTTCAAGTCAGTGGTATTGCTCCATGGGGGAAGTTTCGCGTCGGCTCAAAATGTCGGGAATGATGGAAACGCGTCTCGAGTAGTGATTTAACGTTGGGTTTTGTCTGTGTATGATGAATACAACAGTTTGTAAAACTTCTTTTTAAAATCTGAGTAGCAAATAATGGAAAATCCTATAATAAAAGTAATGACCGGGAAGGGCTATAATGTTCTGCTCCTGCCTATTCATAACGTGGGGAGAAGAAACCAAAGCTGGAGGGGGATCGCTGGGGCAGGGCTGTGCTGATCGCAGTGCTCCGTACGGAGTAGGGCTGCGAAGCTTGCAGCGCGGTGCATGAGCCGGAGCGCTGAATTTGAGGTTTCAGCCCTAGGCGTGATTTTATGGACTTGTTCTGTAGCTGTTAAATTGTGGTTTGTAGTGTCTTAGCAGGCAGCTCTAACTAAAGCAGTAACAGCATCCCCTTCTCCAGGCTTCTTCTGTCAAACGGACAGGGATCTAAAAACTTCCCTGGAGAACGGTGTGCTCAGCTGATTTGGGGCTGATGTGGGTTGTTGTTAGCCAGCGCTGGGGAACTCTCTCTCATGGGTAAGTTGGTAATTAAATTAAAGGAGTTTCTGTTTGTGGAGGGACCCAAGGGCTGGTTGCGAGCCCTTGCCTGGGGTCACGGTGTCACAGCAGGGATTTTGTGAGGTTTTGCGTGGCTTCTGCCTGCCAGAGCCCCGAGGTACGCCGGCGGCGTCTTCCCCTCCTGGTGGGTGACGCTGCGGGTCGGTGGCAGAGCCATCGTTCGGGTCGGTGGCCCGTGTCCTTCCAGGGCTCCTGTGCTGGTGAGCTGCAATTGCTTGAAGATGCGTGTTAGAAATGATTCATCCCTCCTCTCCGCGGCCAGCGCTGGGTCTCCACCCGCGTCGCGGCCACGCGGCTGGACCGAGGTTTGCCTCGCGTGACGGGTGGTGCAGAGCGCTGGCAGGGATGCGGGGTGCTGTCGGGGTGCCTCGGCGACGGCTGCTCCAGCAGTGATGTCTTTCTCTCTGTCTCTCCCCTCGCTGCCTGTCCAGTCCCGCCAGACCCCGGAGGGCGAATTCCTCCCGCTCGATCAGCTGGAGCTGGACGTGGGCTTCAGCACGGGGGCCGACCAGCTTTTCCTCGTGTCCCCGCTCACCATCTGCCACGTGATAGATGCCAAGAGCCCCTTCTACGACCTCTCCCAGCGCAGCATGCAAACGGAGCAGTTTGAGATCGTCGTCATCCTGGAGGGCATTGTGGAAACGACGGGTGAGTAGAGACAGCAAGCGCTCCGCGAAGCAGATGTCACCCCGCAGGTCTCACCGTCCGCGTTCGAAAAATTGGGCGCTTCAGATTGCCCTTTGTTCCAACGACACGGTCACATTTTTGCAAATGCTTCGAGACAGCCAAAGTTGTATTTTCCTACCAAGTGGAAATGTTTGAGGGATTTTTGGCAATGTGTCTGTTACCAAGGTGACGCGCTGCGGTGCTCCCAGCGAGGCCGAGAAGCCTCCGTCGCGGCTGCCGCCGCGGGCAGGGGCTGCGGCGGCGGGGCCGGTTGGGCTGTGCTCCCTGCGGCATCGCCCGGCAGCGATGCTGCGGCTGCGGCCCGGGCTGGAGGCAGATGCGAGTGCCTTGCTTCGCGTCCCAGGCTGCTGCCTGCCGCGGGGGAGCGCTTAGCGGGGAATATTCAGAATAGCTTTGGTCGTTTTTCGGTCCGTACGCTGGTGTCCCAGCGTTTCTGCGCTGGACTGCTTTCCTAGCGCAGGAGGCAACGTCCGGGAGCCGCAGGCTGCAGCGTTCTCGTAGCTGAGCCCGGTGCCCAGGGAGGCTGGGGCCAGCAGAGGTGAATCGTCCGTGCCGGTCCAGAAAAACTCCCCGATATTTCAAGAAAACCTCCCTGCTGTTAGCGTAGCTGGCTCGTGTGAGGATTTCAGGGCTGACACGCAGACCAAAGCACTCCAGGTTGTTGTTTGGGTTTTTTTTCTAGCAGAACTGTTTTAAAACAGAAATGATTGAAGAAAAGGGATTTTGTAAATAACTCGTTAGAATTTTAAAACAAAGCGGTGCGTTTGTATACTTTTGAGTTTATTTTTGTAAATTTTTCAGACTTAGGCATTATACACAGAACATAAAAAAACGGTGGTATTTTCTGGATCTGTAAAGCCTAACTCATATAAACTTGCAAATTTTGTGACCTAGTTTTATAAGATGAGATGAATTTTGGGTAAAATAGAGCAAAACGTGCTCTATCTCGATAAAACATGGAGGGACGAAAGGGGTTTAAAGTTAAAAACATCTTTAAACATGTGAGTAAATGAGGGAGGAGGAGAGCAGAGAGCTGGAGGGCAGGCGGGCTGGCGGAGAGCCGATGCCGGCGATGGCGAGAGCACGTAGATCCGAAGGTGGAAGCCGCAGGTGGTGGTGAGGGGCAAGAAGCCTGGCTGCGTGGCACTGCCGTTGGCACAAGCACTGCGGGTTTATTTTAGGCTGCAGCACTTCGCACTGATGGTTTCCAGTAGGTAGCTTTTGCTGAGCCTGGTTGAGGTAAAGAAAACAAGAACAGACGCGGGGGCAGGGGCAATCTCGTCTAAAGGATGCCCTTTTTTTTTAAGAGAGGAGGGGTGGACACTTAGTAGGTTTAAAACTTGCAGGAAGCCGGGACCCGTCTCTATCCTGGTGCTCTTCCAGCGGGTTCTTTATTACCGTTTCCACCTCCCCTGTCATTCACCTTAAAGCCAAAACACGTGTGGCAAGACGGAGGTCTTGCTCTGGGAACATACAGTAACCTATGTAGGCAAACGTGTGCAATTTGTGTTTGCGAATGTACATTATATGTCAAGAAGAATGGTTTCATATGGGATATGTACCTGAATACCTCTGCTAAGGTAAAAGGGATTTAATTCAGAGGCAGTTTTCTGAGAAAACATCATTGTTAGTACATGTTAGGCAAAATAGGTTTCTTCTCTTTGTGGAAATAATGTGTCGCAGAAATCTTCCATCTAAGCTGTCTTAACTTATGGTTTGCATCTACCAGCCCACAGGCACCCCAGAACAGAAGCAATAATTTGAAGGGGGTTATTAGAAATGTTATAAAATAATTTGCAGCTTACTCTGTTGGATGTTTTGTAGATAAAGCCGGGAGGAGACTTGGTCTGTGCTTTCTTCCTCCTCGGCGTAAGAGTTACCTGCCCTCGCTGTAGCGTGTAAATGATGCCAGAAGTGCAATACAAGTCTTAAAGTCTGCTGGCGTGGGAAGAACAGAAATAACTTGCAGTTGTTTGGAAACCAGGGCGCTATTTTTGGTTAGATGTAAAAACGATGCTTGGGGGTTTTTTTTTTCGGTCTCGGAAAGTCAGTGAGTAGGTCATACATTTGAAAAGGCTTTTCCAATTAATTCCGGCTGGAGAGACAGCAGTGGTGGTACCGGTGGGTCTCACAGGGGCCGAGCGAGCCCCATTGATCTGCGTGTAGTTCAGGGGAGTCCTGCGGATGATGAATATGTAGCCTGCGGGAAGTAGGTTGGGGGAAGATTAAATAAACTGTGGTTGATTTGCGAACGAGCCGAGGTCACAGCCGCGAGTGTTTGAAGCGGGGACCGATCTGCACCGAACGGGAGAGGGGTTTAGGGTTTCTTTGTGTGTCTGGTCCGGCGGAGCCCAGAAGGAGCAGAGGGAGGTCAGGGCCAAGGCTGAGCGGAGGGGAAGGTTGAGTTACGTCTGGGATGACTTCAGGCGATGCTCCTGCCCGCCTTCCAGCCCTTCCGGTGGTATGGAAGTCCTTTCTGATGGCTGCCGTCTTACACCTCGGCTGTAGAGCCTTGTATTTTGAGTTTTGAAGTACAATCACAGTGTTCTGTTAATCCTACTGGGAGCGGTATTTAATTTAATTATGAGTGAAACCTGTGCAGATAGGGCAGCAGCCTCCGGAGAGCAAATCTTTCCTACAGCCCTGTTCTTAGGTTGGGTTGCTCTTGCATCCCAGGGGTAAAATAGATGTTTACTGCAGAGTGAGGAACTTTCCACCTTTCAGCCTGGAGAGCTGCCTTTGCGGTGGTTATCCGTTACGCTCCTATCAATTACTGCATGAAAAAAAATCATCATCATTTTGTATCATTAAATTGAACTGAAATTGAACTGGATTTTGAAACTCAGAAAACTGTATTTCAATACTAGAACGTGATGAAAATGGATTAATTTGTACAATGATGCAGTCTTGGCATTTGGCTTCTTTCCAAGGGCAAGAGGCCCAAAAGCCAAACTGAAGTCGGGCGGCGACACGCACCCCTTCCCGCGCTGGCGTCACGGCGGCCGTGTCCCCGTGCTGCTGCACACCAAGGCAGCGTTCTCCATTGGGGCATCTCCTGGGAAACCCTGCCTGGGAACTATTTTTTGTGTTTAAAATTGGACTGCAGCTCTAATGTTTCCCTGTGAAAACAGTTGATTTCACTCGGATGTCTTCACTCCCAAGTGGGGAGATGTGTGCCGAGCAGAGCAGCAGGTTTAGGAGGAACTTGCCCCAGCGCTAGATGTGCTGCTTGGCTTAAGCGCCGCGTCTCCTGACTTGACAACCAGTCCAGAGGATCTGATAAAATAATGCGGCTTCTGCACGTAGTCATCAAGCAACCTTATAATACAGCCAATTTTCTGAAGCTGTTGTCTTCTTTTCTTTTTTTTCTTCCCCCCCCCCCCCCAAATTGACTTGAAGAGCATCGACACCATGGAGATAAATGGTTTTCTTACCTTCCCCAGGAGCACAGCGCAGAGGAATTGCACTGTTTGCTCCCCCTGCCAAGTCCTTGCAGCGTCCCGCAGCGGAGCAGCCCCTGCCTGGGCTGTAGGAGGGTCCTACCCCGACTCCTTGCTAATGGTAATTTGTAGCATATTTAACGGAAAAGGCTTTGATATTCATCAAAGTTCTTCAACTTGCAGACTTTAAAGGGGGAGCTAGTGCTTTCAGCCTACGCTCCTGGTTTGTTTTTCAAGTAAATTATTTTCTGTGTCTGCCTGAAAAGTGCTGTGAAATTGCGCTCAGATCTACAACATCCTTTGTAAAGAACCGAGTTACTCACGCGCGTCTCTGGTGTCCTATGGAGATCTGCTGGCCCCAACGTCAAGAATTAGACGGCGAACAAATAATAACAGAAATATTTATTTCATGGTATACACTTAGCACTTCTTCTGGCTGTAGTGATGTGACAGAAGCGGCCTTTAGTCTGGAACTGAAGGAGGCAGAAATACCTGTAAAATAAATGCAGATTTCTGGTTCAACAGAGAAAAAATAAGAGAGAATTAAAGCCACTGGAAGGATTGGTGGGGTGGATTCTGGGCTCTCGACGTGTTTTGAAATGCTTCAGCCTTTAACCTCTCTATAACTCATGATTTCAAAATATATTTAGCAATATTGTCGCATTTCTGCATTCACGTGTGGTCGCATGGTGCCGTAGGAGATAGCGTTTGGGAGTCGTATCTCGTCAGATGGGCTATGCCAGGACAGCACAATTTAAGGGTAAGTCCCCTGACTTTGCCGTTTCCCATGTTATTCCCGTTCCAGTCCTGCGGTATCGCCGGCTGGTGCGGGCCAGGGTGCAGGTGTCTTACAAATTGTAAGAAGTATTAGTAGGTAATTGAGTATTTCTCTCTCTAATATAACCTTGTATTTATAATAAATAGGGATTTAGGAGGCCTAATAGCATTTGATTTGAGTCAGCTCTGTCTTCTGATAAGGACTTAGAGCCTCTTGGTTTTCTTTCGCAGGTGCTTATGGAGACTTTTTTTTCTTTGACTTTGTTTTCTGCTTTAATCAGTTGACTTTTGATATGCAATGTTACCAAGGGATTTAGAGAATTAGTAAATATATACAATAAATCTTGTTTTGACTGTCTGCAGGGACAGTAAAGATTTCTTGGAGAAGTCTAATGAGTTATTTAAGCAGGATCTTCTTGCTTATAAATCCCACTTGGCTGATTAAAATCACCATTTCCGATGCCTTCTCTCATTAAATCATATAAAAATGATTCTCATAGATGCCTCCCAACTTGATTAAGTTAATTTACTGCCTCGTCACTGAAATTTTAATTTCTGGAAATATAAACATTTCTTTATGCTTTCCTTACCCTCCTTAATTACAGCTTTTAGGTTGTTGAGATAATAACGCGTGGAAGGTGGGGACCCAGCGCGTCTCTCGAGGGAAGGGAGAGGGAAGACCCCTCGGGGGTCTCAGCAGGGCTGAGCTCAGCAGAGCCTGGCTCTCCTTCCCTTCCCGTCCCTTTCCAGCCAGCCCTTCCTTTTAGGAAACCGAAGCAAAATATCTCCTTTTTTTAGGAGGTCTCGGGAGGGGTCACGGCCAGGGATGCTGGAGGTAACCGCGGTGGCTCCTGCCTCTCCTCCCTGCCTCCTGCATGACCCGCAGACCAGAGCTCCTGCGTGGGGAGCGCTCCGGGGTCATCCCGACAGCAGCCCGGAGCTTTCCCGGGCAGCGCTGGAGGATGCTCAGCGCTGGCGCTGGGCTTTGGTGTGTGTCCATTTTTTGGAGCGTCAGTCAGCAATGGGAGAGTTTCACAGCTGAGATGTTCAAATGGCTTTTCAGAATCCAAAGATGGGTATGATTCATAAGGGTAATTGCTAATCATTTAGGATTATTTTTGATATATATTCAACCCCTCCATTATTATGATAACATATAATTTTGAAGAACACTCCAAGCGTTTATTTTCAAAACCTATTGTCCTGATTTCACATTATTGTGATGGAGAATTTTAAGCTCCGTTGTCAGCAAACCTTCCCGGTGGTGTTCATGGGGAGAACAAGTTTTGACTCTTACGCTGGAGTCCCCTCCTGGGGCTTTGCCTCCGCACGCATTTAGGAGTACGTAGCCTTTCACAATTACTGTATTATCCTGCGACTTACCGATAAGCTGCTGAAATTACCAAAAAAAATGAACAGTTAATAAGAACCTGAAACGTACAGAAACCTGGCAGGAATGGTATATGCATCCATTTTCAAAACTCATTAAATGTTGTTTTGGAAACCTTTTAACATCATTTTCTGATTAAAGAAATCAAACAGCCTGCCAGGCTTTTTAATTAAATAAATAGAGATGGAATCAAAGGCATATTCCACTGGTTTTACTTTTAAAAACATGAATAGCTTGAATTGTGAAACTGTAGGTCTCCATAGGAAGGTTTCTCTCAGAAACAGCTACACGGGCATGATTTCAAAACTGAAACAACTTGAGTGAACACAGAACTGTAATACAGATCTGAAAGCTAATGTGATTTAGATAATTTCTAGGGCTATTTAAAAATGTTTTTCCTATGCATTATTCTCAAGGTCGCTTAGCTTCAAAGAAACCCCAATACAAATTTAGCAGCTTTAAAGGTGGAGCATAAAATATATTTATTCTGTTTTTATCTTACCATTTGGATTTTGGGGGTTTTGTGCAGATGTGGGCAAAGCGTTGTGGGCGGAGGATAGAAGAGAGGGAAAATACTCTGGAGTTAATGGAGGAGCTAACCAGAATCAAAACGTTGCATCACTTGATAGCTGGTAGACTTTATAAATTATACCTTGTTCACCCTCTCGCTCTCCTTCTCCACTGTCTTACAGTAGTTTTTGTGACCAGACCTTGGTGTTCATGAGGTATCCTCAATCTCATTGTATTGGCAGGATAGAAATTCAGATAGAGAGGTAGAGTGAGGAGCTCAAGGTCCAGAGCAGACCTCTGCCCAGCACCGAGCATGCCGGCATTGCTCCACCATCGATGGCTCCTCGCTTGCTCTGGGTTCGCCTCTCTGCGCGAGGATGGCACGAAGCTGCTGGTAGCTTGGGTTTGGTGGATTATGGACCTGCTCGCGTGTCGTGGACCTATTCATCGTGGTCTTTGGCAAGGGATGAGGGGAGTCCTCACCTTCTGCATCAGTGGGAGGGGACCAGGGTCTTGGGCAGCCTAAGCCAGGGATAACTTGATGGCTAAATTTGCTTAAAAAAATCATCTCTCTGAACCAATTCTTTGCAAAATATCACAGAATCACAAATGGTTGAGGTTGGAAGGGACTTCTGGAGGTCATCTGGTCCAACCGCACTGCTCAAGCAGGGCCTCCTAGACCCGTTTGCCCAGGTCCATGTCCAGATGGCTTTTGAATATCACCAAGGAGGGAGACTCCACCGCTGTTTTAGTACTGAGACATCAGTAAGGTGCGTTAGATGGGAAGGTGACAGGCAAAGAACAATTCAGCAGTTCTACGTAATGAAAGTGGCTTTTTTTCTTTTTTTCTTTTTTCTAAGCATAGCCTAAACATGATAAAATAGCCACGTAAAATGTTGTGGTCTTAGCAGTTCAGCAGATCTTTTTCCAGTGCTACCATTACATGAAATCTGTGAGTGGAAAAACCAATATTTGTTGGTCATGCAGGCAACCACGTTCGTCACTGTCAAAGCGAGGATGTGCTGAAATTGGGACTTTCATCGCCCAGCTTCCCTCCGCCCCTCCTGTGGCTGCTGCTCAGGTGCAGCACAGCCAAAGGGCTCAGCTGGACCAAAAAAAA
This sequence comes from Ciconia boyciana, assembly GCF_034638445.1. Classification (NCBI taxonomy): domain Eukaryota; kingdom Metazoa; phylum Chordata; class Aves; order Ciconiiformes; family Ciconiidae; genus Ciconia; species Ciconia boyciana. Next base: position 1,586,342 of record NC_132943.1, on the reverse strand, counting down.
GGGAAAAAAAGCATTTTTTAATGCTAATGAAAAGATTTAAGGTTCTGGGAAAATGTAGCAAAAGGGTATGGGTTGGTGTGCTAGTTCTGAGGAGGCACGACTGGGAGAGAACAGTTTTGGTAGCTGCATCCCTTACATAACTTGCAGCCGTTGCGTAAGGCAGCAATTCCCCCAAGTACTGAATTTCACTGCATAAAGCCTTCCTGGCTCTTTCTCCTTTTTTCCTTTAGATCTCTTTGGAGATATAGGAGAGAAAAAACGATAGTGATTTTAATCGGGAGCTCTGCAGGAGCTTTCCTTTCACCGTATATAATCTGAATAACTGGTGATTCATCAGAAGTCATGTCTTTGCGAAAAATACTTGTTCACGCTTAATCAAACAGAATACATTCTCCTTGAACAAGCCTTCTTGTGCTGATCTTGTGCTACGTGTGCTGGCACAGATGGACCTTGTACCATCAGTCTACACATCTAGTTCAATTTTTTCCATGAATAAGTATTGGAGGGCTAAGCACGAGCTCGTAATCTCTGGGGGATTGACATGTGCAATCATCCAGAAAACTCAGGAGCACTAAAACTTGATCTCTGATATAAATCTGCACCATGCCTCCAGGAAATTGAACGTATCTAAGAAGAAAAATATTAATATCGCGTTCCCCGCGAGCGTGCGAGCTACGTCCCTCCTGCAGCTGGAGCCCTTTGGGTTTGGTCACGGGGGGCAGGATCTCCCGGTGGGGCCGGAGGACGGCGTTGGCACGCGCCGAGCCCCGGCAGGTCGGAGCTGTTGTGCGAGCGCTGGTTGGAAACGTGTGGAAGGCAAAGCGCTTGGATTTCTCACGGAGCAAATGTGACGTGGCTGCGAGGAGCGTTGCTTTCTCGTGCTCGGTGCCGGGCAGGGAATACTTTGCTCCTGTAAACCCACCAGCAGGCAGGGACATGGAGATGCTGCTTGCTAAATATAGACCCGAATTGCCCCTCTCTGACAAATTCATAAACGAATAAGAAAACTCTACAGCGCTCAAATTGTGCTGTTTCTCGCCTATTGTTTTTTCAGTTAATAAGCCTAAATTGGAGGTCTTCATTTTATTCTTGTCTTCTTACCATCACTGCCTCTCCTACTGAGTCGTATAAATGATTTAGTGATTTTTCATATTTCTGGGCAGAAAAAAGCTTCGGCTACAATAGCCCCGGTAGTGGAGTCACAAGAATGCTGTTGTGGGTCTGCGAGAAGATCGGCTTAAAGACCTGTTCAACTCGCGTGCACGTGTGGGTTGTGCCAGGATCTGAATTTGAGCCACCGTGAATCTGAGGGACATTTTATTTGCCCAGGTCTGGAAGCGAGGCGCGGCATATCCTAAAAAAGAAGGTTCCTGCAAAATAGTTTGAACAAAGAATGAAAATACTCATCTGAGGATGGCTAATTTTATCTTAGTTCAGGAAGCATTTTAATTGCTGGTGCAATTTGAATGACTGGTTTTGCCATGTCCCTGTTTTCTCTAATAGCTCTTTCCGTGGTAGCTCTGCTTGGGGTTGTCCCCAAATCTCCGTTCAGTGCCAGGCAGTTTTGCCCCGAGAAGAGCAGCTCCTCCCGGCCGAGTGCGGGTGGTGGTACCTGAGGAGGAGGCGGCTGCGGCGGCCGCGGGACTTTGTCATTTGCATCAAATGACTTTATTGTTTAACCCTGTTGTTAACCCTGTTGTTAACCCTCAATGAAGCCCTCAAAAGTGACACTTGCTACTATCGACCTAATTTAAATCCAGTTGGGCCAAGTTGCCTGTTCCTGTTGCTGCACTGGTGCAGAACAAGCGCATCTGAGCAGCTTCGCGAGCAGCAGCGGGAAGTCCCAGTGCCCGGGGGTCCGTGGAGTTCACCCCGAATGGGGCTGCCTGAGGGCTGGGGGGCTCGGCCCCCTTGGTCCTGGACACCCCCGAAATCCCAGCCGTGGTCACTGTAAAGGGTGGAGACGTTCATTTCTGAGCAGCAGTGCTGCAGCGGGGACCACCCTGGAGCCTTAAACGGAATTTAATGGGAAATAAATGGAAAATCTTCCACTTTCTATTGGTGCAGCAAGTATATTCCTACTTCCAAGAGCTGCACTTTTTAGCCATTTCCTCCTATATTGCATCTTTCTCATTTTTCCCTCTAGTTTGTTAATATTATTGTAAAATAAATTTTAAAAATTGTATTGTTGCAGGCAGTCCAGTTCTCTCCTACTCAGCAGCCCCGTTCCTCTGCCTTAGAAGGAAATTAAACCCATTTGACCTGATTTGCTCTGACAAATCCATTTTTGCCCTCGCTTGCCACTTTGCTATCTTCTGGCTGATGAAAATTGTTTGATTACTTTGTGCGGTGTTTTTCCGTGATTTGGAGTTAGCCCGGTGGGGTGTAATTACCCGTCCCCTGCCTTTCCCTCCTCTGCCTTCGCCCCTCGCGCGTCGCTGGATCCACGTGCTGCTGTGCTGCTCCGTGCAAAGGAAGGGCGGTGGGTGCGTCGGGCACCGGCCGCGTCCGAGGCAGCGGAGGAGCAGCGGGGTGGCAAATCGGCCAAAGGGTTTTGGGACATCGAGGGGTGAAAAGCAAAGCTGGAGATACCGATAGTTCCTGGGAAAGGCTTGCACCTGGTAGCCAGCTCTGTGAAGCCCTTCTAGCTTGGCTTCAGCTTGGAAACCAGGACTGATTAGAATTGCATTGATGCAAAACAAGGGGTTAGAGCAGTTTGTACTTTGCTGTGTTCCTCTCTTCCACATAATGAGAATTTTTCCTATTTTCAAAACTAAAAAATTCCTTGTACCTTCTCATTACTTGGAAATTCTGGAGAGTCACTGCTGAGCACCAGCATCCTTCAGTCTTCAGATGGTTTTTCTTGCTATTAAATCTTACTTGTTACAAACCCAAGGTTTTTATTCTTTCGCCTGAGAATTCAGCTATGAAGACACAACATGCTCATTACCGAGCACTCCCTAGCTAGACCTAGTAATCAAATCCTAACCCATTCGCATAAATAAGCACAAAACTGTTGTTATCCTGCCGTACAGTTAGCTGTTAGAAGTATCCTTAGGAGCAAGGGGCTGCCTCAGGAGCGGTCTGTAAAATGACAGCAATCAGATGAACCATCTCTTTCCTTTTCTGTTCAAATGCATTTGTTCCTTACACATCAAGGCGCGTAATTTGCTGTAATCTTTGCAAGCACAGCTATTGCAGCTTACAATTTACATCCTTCTCCTTGACCTAGTATATACCCACAAATTTTAGTAACCTGTCCTAATTCAGGAGGGCACGGACGAGGTGAGGCCATGCCGTGCGTCAGCCCCCCAGCCCCTTGGCGTACAGCTGTACTGTTGTATTGTTTGTAGGATTTCTGTAAATTCTGCACTTGTGCAGTGACGAGGAATGATCTGCCCGGGGATATCACGGGGGGCTGTGTATCTGTGTTGCACGGAGTTTCCTTGGGATTTTCTCAGCCAACGAGTGCTTTTATCAGACAGGTAGGAATTTTCTACCTGTGTAGTAACGGTGGAAAGGGTGAAGGAGGGAGTCTGAACTTCCCACGCTTCATACATGAATGTGATTTCTTGCGGGGTTCGCTATGAATTATTAAGATAGTTAAGGGAATAATTGTTAAGGGAAGAGTGATAGTGGCAATGTCATTTTAATATTAATGAAAAACTTCAAAAATGCAAAATTAGGAGTTTCCGGGATGCATCTGAACTGTCAAAGATTTGCATGTGTTCCCAAGAAGAAAATAATTGGTCATTCTCAGTGTGCTTTGGTTATTAACAAAGGCTTTCCATTCTCTTTAACTTTTGCATATTCACTTATGTAGACTTTTTAAACTTGTTAAAAATTTTATAGGTATTTTATTCTGTATTGAAATCACTGGAGTGACAGTATTTCACAACCCCTCCCACGGCTGTTGATGACATAAAGGCACTAGGATGAGTTTCAACTCTGAGAGAGTTTCTTGCTGCTTTTTTATGCTTATCAGGTCATTTTTGTTGGCTGATACTGGGCCAGATCATAGGGTCATAATGTAGTGTAATAAATATAGTATAGAAGTATATATAAGTAATATATGTATACGTATAGTAAATTCAGTTCTGTAGAGGGGTGAATGAGGTGGACACCTCTGGCTGGTGTACAAAGCTGTGGGCCGTAGTGTATAGTTGTGCTGGTTTTGGCTGGGATAGAGTTAATTTTCTTTATAGTGGCTGGTATGGGGCTGTTTTGGATTTGTGCTGAAAACAGCGTTGATAACACAGAGATGTTTTAGTTGTTGCTGCACTGGCCAAGGGCTTCTCAGCTCCCCGTGCTCTGCCAGGGGCAGAAGAAGCTGGAGGGGGCACAGCCAGGACAGTTGATCCAAACTGCCCAAAGGGACATTCCATACCATACGGCGTCATGCTCAGTGTATAAAGCTGGGGAAGAAGAAGGAAGGGGGACGTTGGGAGCGATGGCGTTTGTCTTCCCAAGTCACGGTTACGCGTGCTGGAGCCCTGCTGTCCTGGAGATGGCTGAGCACCTGCCTGCCCATGGGAAGCAGTGAAGGAATTCCTTGCTTTGCTTTGCTTGTGCGCAGCTTTTGCTTTCCCCATTAAACTGCCTTTATCTCAGCCCACGAGTGTTCTCACTTTTACTCTTCTGATTCTCTCCCCCATCCCACCGGGGGGGAGTGAGCGAGCGGCTGGGTGGGGCTGGGTTGCTGCCTGGGGTTAAACCACGACAATAGTGTATTTAGCGTATTTGGTGTTGGCAGGGTGCAAAGGGATGCCACGTCCTACTGGCAGCCTTTTAGCTGCTGGCGTGAGTGAGCGTGTGTGTGTGTGTGTGCATGCGTGTGCGTGCGTGTGCCACGGCATGCGTGTGCGTGCGTGGCCTCTCACCAAAAAGATGCTTTTTTATTTATGTCAAGGATGTGAGTTGAAATCTGGAGTGCAGAGAAAGAGTGCAGAGATCTCCTGGTGAACCGCCACAGTAGAAGGCTCTCGTGAAGGTCTGTTTCCTTCATTAGGTACAGAAATGCGCTTTCTTAATTTCCATCGTTGCAGTCAACTCCCTTAAGACTCGTTCTGTTTAAATTTTTTTCTCATAGTGAAACCTTGATACTGAAACTCTACTAACTCACAGAAGTGTCAGGAAAGGACAAATGAGATTCCTGCCCGCCCTGTTTCAAATGTCGCACACATGCCAGTCCTGTCCACACGTGCACCGCGGCACGGGTGGGTGATACGTCTGTTTTCCGGGACAGGGACGGCCGTTTATCTGGGTGCTGTTTGCACCCCAGCAAACCTGGCGTTTCAAATAACGGCACCGACGGTCAAAATCAAGCCATGCCCGTGAGGCAGGGGAGGAGCGCCCTGAGATACCTGGATTTACCACCTTTTTCTGAAGGACCACCCAGCTACGCATATATTCACCGTAGGTGGAATGTTCTGGTACAGTTGGGAAGGCATCAAATAAAGTCTCAAAACATCGGCGAATGCTTTAAAATCACTCATTTGAGTACCAGTAAGAATTCAGCTTCCAGGACTAAGTAGGAAAAAGATTTGTGGTACCGATAGAAGACGATTGTGTAGCAGATTGTTAATGAAGACATGTCTCCAAACATATCGATAGTGTACCTTGCGTAAAACATTCAATGATACGTTCTGTATATGTATCTTAATTTCTGCTTTAGGTAGAGAGAGGTTATTTGGTGGGAAAATACATGGCCAGTATCTGGAGTTTGTTTCATTCTGGGGAAAAAAAATGAAATAAGTGGCTGCATTTCACCCTTTTTAAACTCAGCCTAAGCTCCTCCCAACTTGGGCTCTTCAATGAAGTGCAGCAAAAAGGGGGTGTGGGTCTGTCCCTGCAGGGCTGTGGCCTTCCCGGTGGGAAGGACGGAGGGAAGAGTCCTCTGGGATGAGGGAGGAGGAGAGGAAGGAAAGACAGAACCATTTGAGAAAGCGGAAACAATGAAATTAAACCCATTAAACTTAGTTAAGATAAAGAATTGTCTGCTGACTCTGTTTCTTGTTGGGCTGCGTTTTATTAATCATGGACTTGCTTGCCTTCGTTGCTCTTGAGAACTCGGGTTGCAGAGCCTGGCCTTTCCCTGGGTTTGTAGCTGCTGGGGAGCTGCCCGGGAGGACGGCGGGGTTTGGGTCATCCTGAATCCTGCGATGCCTTTGCTGGGACGGTCCCGGCAAGGAGGCTGGGGCATCCCCTGGGTGAGACCGCAGACCAAAGTGATGGCCCGTTGCTCATTTGTCTCTATCATCATAGCCGAAATGAGTCCCTAGAGCTGCCCTGTTAGAAAAAGAACGTGCTTCTCCTTGTGAAGGAAGACAGGACTTGCAAGCGAGAAAAAATCTGCATCCTACATGTCCTGTATTGATGTTGGAGTTCAATTTGGAAACTATTTCAGTGTTGGAAATGATGGGCAAAGTTCATGGGGCTCACAGAATTAAGAATATGTCTTTGAGATACTTAGCTGGAAAAGAAAAATAATGAAAAGATTCTGTCTTTTAGGTTGAGATTGACATTATTTTTTAAATTTAACAGTCTTACTGGGTCATCTGTAAAATTTCCAAAGCCTGGTTGGACGAGGAGGAAGGTTTTCCTCTAGTCCCCGGGACCCACAAAGCCAAACGTCTCGGGGAAGGTTCGGCGTGAGCAGCACGCTGCAGCGTCTGCCCCACGGGGAGTGCAGTTGCACTGGACGCGGTGTGTGTGTTTTCTGGTTTAATGCACAATGCTGTTCTTCACCATTAGGTACCTTCTCCAAGAAGAGAGCTTTGTTGTGTTTCATAGAACCGTTAAGATCATCGAGTCCAGCCGTTAACCCAACACTGCCAAGCCCCCCACTACACCACGTCCCTAAGCACCTCAGCCAAACGGCTTTTAGATACCTCCAGGGATGGGGACTCAACCCCTTCCCTGGGCAGCCTGTTCCAGTGCTGGACAACCCTTTTGGTGAAGTAAAATTTCCTAATATCCAGTCTAAGCCTCCCCTGGCACAACTTGTGGCAAAGGGAAGGTTTGTGTTTGGTATTTATACACCTGCTGGTTTGGTACCTTTGAAGATATATCCCAGAGCATCCACCTTCTGCTAAGCACGCTTTTCAAACACCAAATATTGTCTTTTTAACTTAATATCGAATGAGCAGTATTGTGCTAACTTCCCCCCCCAATTCTCTGTTGTCTGAGATACCAGCTCACACAGCAAGTCAAGCAAAGGAAACGTTTTACCTGGTCACACAAATGCCCTTGTTTTAAGAATTTTATGTTAATAAATTTGTTTTCTGCAGCCTGTAAACATGAGCGCCCATACGCTCTTTGTTTACACATCAACTAATGTGTCCCACAGGAGAGGAAAAAAGCAAACCATTCCTATTCTGAACATATGCTTATGGCGTGGCAAGACAGTTGCAGAGAGACGCTGGCATGAATTTCCTCGTGCTGTGTGCGGGGCAGGGCGTATGCATCCCGTCCTTGCGCACGTGGACGGCTTCCCGGGCTGGAGAGCATCGTTCGGGCGCGTTTTCCCCAGAAGCGCATCCACTCGGGCAGGGGATGGTTCCAGGGGATGGGTGCAGCGGGGCTGGTTCCTCGGAGCACGTCCAGCGCTCCGTCTGCTGCTGCTGCCCCGTGTTTCTTGCAGCGCCGAGCCTCCTCGAGCAGGACGGCGGCCGGGCGCTGCTCGGCGCAGAGCGGGGAGGTTTTCCGTCTGCGTTTTGCCCTTTTAAAAATCACGTTAAATGGTCCTGGGGTGGCGGGCACAATCTGTATCGCAATTTGCTGAGGTTTTTTTTGTCCTGCAAAATCGGCTGGGGAGGAACGGCAAATTTAGGCTGAACTCAAAAAATGAACTTAATGTAAATGCAGTAATTAAGACAAATACATAACAGTCAAATTATAGAATATTCATTTTCTGCCTTTATGTGAAATAGAAGTCACAAAACAATTAAATCTGAGAATGAAGTTTTTCAGCAAAATGACTAAATCATTGTTCATTGAAATAGCCTGCGCAGTTTTCTGTTTTAATAACGCACCTTTAGGCGACCGGTTTGAAACGATGTGCAATTCGTCTGCCCAGCTGGCACATCGGACTTGTGTTGACATTTTGCATTGTTTCCCAGAGCTTATTCTGGGTTTTTTGACTGCAAGCCAGTAAGAGCCTGTCAAGAATCAGCCTATTCCGGTCTGCTTTGTTTAGCCCAGCTGCACAGGAGGTGTGTAGTCGTCTTGTTCTTCACCCCCTTGCAGCGCTGGCTCTGTCCGGGCTGGGCGATCGCGGCTGCTGGCACTCGGGGCCGTTTATTGCCGCTGGTGCTCGGTGGCAGAGCAGTGACCCAGGGTGGTACCGGACGCGCACCAAGGTTTGGGATGCATGGGCAAGCGGAGGCACGTTACCATTTATAGTGGGTTCACATTTACAAGAGCGAGTTTATTAAGAGGAAAATGTGATTCAGTGCGATTGGGAGAACATAATAAACAAAGTGGATGTTTGGGGCTAGGAGTGAGGTCGCTTTCTGCACGCTGCTGAATATTTTAATATTGCCGTGAACCATTTACTCATAGTTTTAGATACTTGTTAAGAGTACTTCATTATGTGTAGCGAACTTCATTATTAAACCTGTTTTAATATTTTGCGTCCCGCATCATGTACATGTCATTTGATGCATAACAGGGGCACTTACCTGGAGTTACAGAATCACAGAATCACAGAATTCTGGTCTATTATTCCATTTTTTAATCACAGAATTCTGGTCTATTATTCCATTTTTTAATCACAGAGTTATGGTCTATTATTCCATTTTTTGTTTGTTTGCTCACTTCGTGTGAAAAAAGACACCAGAACTAGATCTCCTGATGTGTTTTCTGTTTGGAGAACAACTCTCCAAAAGCCCAAGCCCAGTTTCGGAGCCGCTCTCCCGCCTCTCCTGGGAGGCAGGCTCAGTTACGGCCGTTAGCAATAACGCCATAATTAGCTCTGCCTGACCTGTGTGAGCATCAGGCTCAATCTCCCGTGTGTTTCCGATGGTTTGGGGTGGCTGTAGCAGGTGGTGATGGGGCTACGTGACTCTGTTTGACTCCTCGCACCGGGCAGAGGGTGTTGGGTGCTGGTCCTCGCGTCCTGCCCGTGGTTCTGCACCAGGACCCGCACAAAGATTTATTTCCTAAAGCAACGTCTTGTGGAAACGAGTCTGAATATTCCCTGTCCTCTTGGCTTTGGCATCTCAGTCTCAGTATGCAAAAGATGCCGTGTCCACTTTCTTTTTTTCAATCCATCGGCTTTGGCAGCAGGACGAGACCTGTCAGTGTCCTCATCGCAGCAAGTGATGCACGTTTTCCTCTGTTTCTCGCCAAGCCTTGGTGGGGAAACAAAGGAAATATCTTCAGTTTTGGGGCATGCAGCTCACTGGATATTTTGAAAGGGAAATCCCCAAGCCCAGTGCCCGTGAGATGGCTCGTGGTGGCCGTGGGTTGTCTTGGCCTCGGGGATGCTCAGGGTTTGGGTCAGAGCTCAAAGTATCATTAAATGTGTTTTCACCTTCAGACCTGGAAGCAGTGATGAACGGGAGTGGGCGATGCGAGTGGCCACGTTCTGCGGCAAATGTATTTGCAGTCCTACCTACGGGGAGACCGTGCTTGACTGAAGGTAGAGCCCCTTGGTCATACTGAAAGCTTAGTAAGCGTTATGTCCTTTACATTTATAAAAACCCACATGGCCATTCCTTTTACAGTTTCATATGTGGTGTTCTCGATTTTTGCATAGCTGGAGGGGGAGGGGGGCAGAAATGTTTTTTCTGCCCTCCATCCCACTTCTGTAGTCAGGAGGGAGCAGGCTCTCCTCGGAGGTACAAGCTCGGCTGAGGAAACACCTTCGTGGCAGCGGCCGATGGCTCCCGGGCTGAGACGGGTCTCTGGTCCCCAGGGTGCTGTGGAGCAGCGGCGGGGCTGGGGCTGCTCTGCTTTAAAGAGAGTATTCGGTGTATTGTATTGAAGTCTTAGCTGTTATTTGTATGTAGCAACTTATCTCCCCTCCTTAGTTAACATATCAGATCAACTGGCAATGCAGACTTTCCCTGGATGGGTATCCTCAATAAATTATTAATGATATTGTCGGTATTTTTTGTCAGCAGCCAATTGATACCTCTTAAGTATTATTTATTTTTTAAAAAATAATATTCGGCAGGGTAGCTGCCTCTGGCAGATGTTCCGTCTGCTTAAAAGCTGGAAGAAACGCCCAGCTGTCTTCTCCATGGATACCTGTTATTTGTCCTGGATACCTTTATGCTCACTATTCTTTGTTTAGAGCACTACACAATGGGAGGTTTTTGCTAAATATTTCAGCTCACAGCAGCTCCCTCCCGGGTGCTTCCTCATGCATCTGCTCACCTAAGGGATCATGAATTGCAATCCAAGAAAAAAAAGTGTTAAATATCCCTGAAACCTCTCCCATCAGCATTCTGCAAGCCCAAGAAGAGGCCCCTTCTAATATCACTGCTGTGTTCAGATTGCTGAAGGACACTTATTTTATTCTAAAGAGCTTATCTGGGGTTTGCTTGCTCTGAAATAACGTGATTTACTGGGCTGTTCAGGTGGGCTGAGAAGCGGCTGGGACATGTGCTGCTCGGGGAAGGCAGGGGTGGAGAGCCCGCCCGGGCGGAGCTGCACGCAGGCTTTTCTGCTTACAGCTACAAATACTATTTATGGCAAAGCTCTCCCCATCAGAAACCTGCACGCTGGATTTGTCATCGGTGTAGAGATTGCTTGTCAAGCCAGAACTCGTAATCATCAAGCAAAAGGCGTGTTTAGATGAACTCTTAAGGTTGCACTGAAAGAAGTAGCGGAGCCCCGGTTCTGCCGACAACGCGAGTGCCCGGACGTGGAGGGATGCCGTGCCCTCAGCGTCTCTTGCTGATGCTCTAGAAGTGGTTATTTTGAGTGACCGTAGTTTACAGCTTCTTCCCCAAAACCCCTCTGAGGCTGCAGCCATTCCCTGAGGTGGAAAACTGGTTTAACCCCAGTATTGCATGTCCAAACGGCTTAAATGGCTTTCGCGGTGTGATTATTGTAATCACTGAGCAGCGACGCTTGATGTACATTTTTGAAAAAGACTTCATTGGCTCAGAAGTAATCCTGACTTCTTCCTTGTGATTAACTTCTTTGTTTCTTTTGCCTTTTGGAAGTTTTTCAACCCGAGGGACTCTTTGGGGAGCGTGCGGGGAGCAGGCTGCGCTGGCCCGAGCGAGGGGCTTTCTGTGCCGTGGCGGGGCTGGCCCTTACAGCTGAGCATCGGTTACACCCCAGAGCAAATCAAGCAGAGCAACCCTACCAAGCAAATAACTCCAGCCTCCAGCCCCTCCCAGCAATCCATAACTGGGCTGCAAAACCTGGGGGTTCATCTATGGAGGAAGAACCTCAGCAAAGGTTCGTTCTTTCACCCACAGACGGAGGGATAATTTGCAGCCTGCTGCTGCCGCTTTGTACTGGCTGCAGGGCTCGCACAGTTTTATGGGCGAAATACAATAGTTGTAGTTTCTGTTTAAAGCCTTGTTATGTGTCTGCTTTTTTTTTTTTTTTGGTCAAGCCAAGGTGAGATTTAAGCTAAAGAGGACAGCTGTTTTATCTGCGTGTGTTAACAAAATAAGACCTTCAATAAGTGCTATTTTTAACTAACTAAATTATAATAAAACTGTTTGGCAGGAAAAAGGGGAAAAAAGCCTGTTGTGGGTAAAACGCTGTGATGTTTCAGGAGAGTGCTGGGGAGTCATCCGAAATGTGTTTAGGAGCTCCTGAATTTTATGGAGGGGAAAAATGCACTTGGGCTGAAAACAGCCCGGAGGCTCTTCCAGCGCAGGGCTGGGTTTGGGAGCGCGAGGAGCAGCCTGCGGGCACCGTCCTGACGGGGCTGTGACACCTCCCTTTCGGGGGCTGCTCCTCCTGCCTCCCTTCCCTGCCCCTTTGTGTTGGCTTTGTGGGGGTTGGAGAGAGCAGCTAGAGAAGCAGGCGGTGGGGAGGACAGCCTGTGTGCATCCCTTGGGCTGGGGCGTGCTGCCTCCTGGACCACGGGCTGCATCCCTGCATCCCCTCATCCCTGCATCCCTGCATCCCCTCATCCCTGCATCCCCGCATCCCCGCATCCCCGCATCCCCTCATCCCCTCATCCCTGCATCCCCTCATCCCTGCATCCCTGCATCCCCTCATCCCTGCATCCCCTCATCCCCTCATCCCTGCATCCCCTCATCCCTGCATCCCTGCATCCCCTCATCCCTGCATCCCCTCATCCCTGCATCCCTGCATCCCCTCATCCCTGCATCCCCTCATCCCTGCATCCCCTCATCCCTCATCCCTGCATCCCCTCATCCCTGCATCCCTGCATCCCCTCATCCCTGCATCCCCTCATCCCCTCATCCCTGCATCCCCTCATCCCTGCATCCCTGCATCCCCTCATCCCTGCATCCCCTCATCCCTGCATCCCTGCATCCCCTCATCCCTGCATCCCTGCATCCCTGCATCCCCTCATCCCTGCATCCCCTCATCCCTGCATCCCCTCATCCCTGCATCCCTGCATCCCCTCATCCCTGCATCCCCTCATCCCTGCATCCCCTCATCCCTGCATCCCTGCATCCCCTCATCCCCTCATCCCCGCATCCCCTCATCCCTGCATCCCTGCATCCCCTCATCCCTGCATCCCCTCATCCCCGCATCCCTGCATCCCTGCAGGCAGGATGCTCCTGGGGCTGGCAGGACGTAGCCCCCTGCCCGCCCCCGCTCCAGCCTGCCTGCTGGCTCTCCGCACGTGGGAGCCATGCTACCTTACAGAGACACGCTTAGACTGAGCTGTTTAACACTGATCTGGTGTTGGAGGCATCCAATAAAGATTGTTATCTTGGCTTGTTATACTGAATTAATCTTGAAATCAAAAATAAACCCACTAACAACTGTGACAGGGTTCAAACATTAATGCATTACTGCTAAATGGCAAACTACGGCTGCAGAAGAAGTTTATTAAAAAAGAAGTTGAAGAGAATGAAGGTGAAAAACAGGCAGCTGATATGGCGTCCACAATTCTCCATCCTTTTCTGTTCTGCTTGTACAAAATTTCCAGCTACGCTAGAAATAAAGGAGGTACTGAGGAAACTTGCCTGCGTGGTTATCGGCAGTGGCTGCAGAACTGGGCCCTTTGGATCTGACCTGCCCCTGGCTTATCACCTTGCAGTGAGTAGAAGAGTTCAGGGTAGGCTGGATTCATGGAGGCGCAAAGAATTTTTTTATCTGTGTGTGTCACCACAGCATTGGTAGAAGATGCTGGGGATCCTGGGAACAGCTTCCTCCTCCAGTTGCATTATTTATTATAGGTTCATTGTCTTTTTTTCCTTACTTACTAACTCTCTGTAGGTCTTCAACATATTACTTGTGCGGTAGATTAATAAATCATAAACCTCACTGCACAGCGAACTCAGCCCTTCTGGGCTGAGCAATGGTGTCTAAACCCTTGCTATTTAGGCTGGACCTGGGGAAGTTGATGTGCGGGGTGATAGGATGTGGTCGCCGAGAGCAAGGCACTGGCTCAGGGTGGCCGGGTGCCTCGGGCGGGCGTGCTGGCAGGGCAGGCTGCCGCGGCGGGGCTGAAGGCACCCGGGGAGGAGGGCTGGCAGCGTGCCGGTCCCCGCCGGTGTCGGACCTCCCCGCCCACCCACCCACCGTGGACCCGACAGCGCCCGGGTAAGGCACGGCTGCGGGGAGGGGAGTTCTGCGCGCTGGGCTGCCAGCCCTCACTTTCAGAGGACGGTCAAGCCTGTCGCCAAAAAGGACATTTTTTCCCCTTATTTCAGTAAATTCTCGCTTTCTGAAGCGAGGCTAGGAACTTTTGTTCTTGTGTGGAGGTCTGCGTACTCGCTGCCTGCCTTCCTCCCTGACAGGCTCAGAAGTGTACTTTAGCTGTAATTCTCCGCTTTCAGTTATTTATAACTTTCCAGTCAATTAACTTCTAAGACTGGAATTTTTCATGCTTGGTCTTTGCTTGGAGGAAAATATATTTTGGCAAGTTGGTAGACAAAAAAATATTTGCATTTTGTGGATTATACATTCATGGAACACAGCTGCACGTTCCCTGGCCGGTACAGACAGCTCTCTTGGTAGGCAGGGAGCAGAAATGCGGCAAAAGAGGTAGAATTAACGTCACTAAAAGAATTTTTTTTCTTAATCTGACCTGATTTCAATCTCCTGTCACGTATGACTTTCTGCTAAAGAGTTTCTTAATTGCCTGAGGATCCCTAAATACTGAGAGGCGTTTCATATCATGAAGCACAATTTCCGATGTATTTCCGTGGAAAGATGTTTAGGAGCTCACAGAATTTGCGTCACAAGTTCCAGAAAGTTTCAATTTTCTTTAAAAAAATTGTCTGATATCTAACAATTAATTTCTTAGTGAAAGTTAGGAAGAGCCTTGATTGTTGTTTGATATTCAGTGTCTGCAGATGGTTTTTGATAGAAATTATTGTTTTGGATTACTTAGGTAAGGAAAACAGAACGTGACACCTTTGTGTGCCCTGCTCGGGTGACGGCACACATTGCTGCTGGCCAGTTATTTATTAAGGGGCTTTATGCAATATATTGATTTTTGAGAGATAAATATGCGATGTGCCAAGCCATTGCCAAGGTGATGCATGATTGTAGGGGCTTCAGAGGAGTCTTTGGATCATCATACTGTAACTGCTGCTGCGTTCAAAAACATCGATAAATACAGCAGTCGGGTAACTGATGTGGTGTTAGGTGCCTGGTCTGAGTTTTCCAGCTAAATGCGGCCATTGGAAGAGTTATGACTAGCCTTTACTCTTTCCTATCTACCTACGGTGTGGAAGTTAAGTATCTGAGAGGTCATCTGAGTGTAGAGAGCTTTCTTCTGCACACTCAAACCCTCCCGTCCTCTTCCCAGCCTCCTCCACGACCAGCTAGACCCGAGCCCCCTCGGCATCCGCGGCATCCAGCGATGTGACGTGGTGATTTACTTCCTAATGAAGATACAGAGCTCAGCCCCGTTTTCTGTTCCCTGCGGGAGATAACCACACATTTCCCGAGAAGGGATCGGTTTTCGGTCCGTGGTGCAGCGTTCCTGGCAGTGCTGTCCGGCAGCGGCTGGCGGGGCGGAGGGAGCATCCCGTGCTGCTCAGGGACAGTTTATCACAAAGATATTAAATTGCTCTTGTAGTTTATTAGCAAAAGTCAACATTTGTGCTTTATCGGGGAATTTGGGAATTCGGTTTGGATCTGGTCATCATGGCTGAAATACTTCCTTGCATCTAGGGCTTGTTTAATTGGCGGCTCCTGCCCGCTTTTCCAGTGATGCTCCTTCCATCATGCCGTACCTTGGGAGCCAGTGGCATGTTCTCCTTGAGGCCACAGTCTTCCCTGAGCCCCAGAATGTGAACCATGGGAAGAGCCGTGGGGGTTATTTCCGACCTCGTAGTCGTGGGGAGGCAGTCTGCTTACGCACCCCGGCTGTCCCCTGGAACGGACACATCTCCAGCATGGTGATTTGGCACTCAAATATTGCAAAACAGAGAAAAAGTCAGCATTTGGGGTTTTCCCCAACCAATCCTTTAGAGTAGGTACTATTTGCATGTATTTCTTTTTATCAGCCCTCACAAATGTCGTTGTCCACAACTCCTCGGCTGGGTCTGTGCTGTCTTGGGATCGATGCTACTGAGGTTTTCTTTGCAAGGAGTGCCTGGACTTAATGCTTAAACTATCGGTATCTGTGCTTGGACACAGGATAAGCAGACACGTCACTAGTATTTTGTGTATCAGGGAGCACTACAGTCACATAAACACAAAAGTCATTGCCAAGGTCTTAGCATCTTTGTCATACAATGGTTCCTCCGTTTGTGACAAAACCTGAGCACAAAGAGTACTTCTAGGAAAGAAATGAAATAAATCTCTAACAACAGAAAGAATTGTAATGCAACGGGTAGGGCACAGGCATAAAGCAAATCCAGAAGCTGAATAAGCAGCGGATGATTTCCAGCCCAGGACTGCATCGTGTCTGCCACAGTCTCGCACAGATAACACGCTGAACCAGCTCTAATCCCACAATCAATAAATCTTCGGATAAATAGACTTC
This sequence comes from Ciconia boyciana, assembly GCF_034638445.1. Lineage (NCBI taxonomy): Eukaryota > Metazoa > Chordata > Aves > Ciconiiformes > Ciconiidae > Ciconia > Ciconia boyciana. Next base: position 1,570,228 of record NC_132943.1, on the reverse strand, counting down.
ATAGACCGTTTTACTGTCTGGTGGCGGAATTGCTTGTTTCTTTTGGTTTTTTTGTTCTGCCAGCACCAAATGTGCTTGCAAAATTTGTATAGTGAGAGAAAGACAACTCCTTGGCATAGTAAAGGCAAAAAAAAAAAAAAAAAGAGTTGAACATGATCTGCATTAAATATCACTCGCAATTACAAGAATGCACGTGTGTGTTGGTGACAGGACATTATCAGGAGGTGTGACGTGCGTGCTACGATTTTTGCAGCCCAGCGCAAGCAGAGGGGACATCCGCAGGGGTGCAGGTCCGCAGGCCACCGCTGTCCCCCCGCGGCAGCACCCTGGGGGTCCCTGCCGGCCCGCTGGCGGGGCAGCGCGGGGCTCGGCGAGGCGGGGTCGTGCTCCATGAGGGAAGAGAAGCACACCTAAAGGTACTGAGGGCTAACAGAGGATGCTGATTAGCAACTCTTTTTTTTTTTTTTTTTATATACATCGTCTGCAGTCGGCTCTGCCCCTGCAGAGCAAGCAGGGCTTCTGCCGGCTTAAAAAAAATTAAAAAAATTAATGACCTGCGGTTGAGCTGAGCAAATGATGTCAAAAGCCTACTTACCTATTCAAAAGGCAAAAATTTAAAAATGTATGTAAAATCACCTCCTGAAGTCATTCACCCTAACGGGTTCCCCCAGCACAGGCACTGTCTGAAACAGCTAATTCTGGCGACGAGGCGGTGCTGTGAACTGCAGGAGCGCTGGGCTGGAGGTGCAATACGTACGCGTGGATAGCAGTCGGGGCTGTAAGGATACCTGAGAAATGCCCAGAATGTCTGGGAAGGGCGAGCGCTGCCCGGCTGCTCTCAGCCCGTGCCCGGAGCTGCGGCACGGCAGCGCCGGCGTGCGGGGGACTCGCTTTTTGGGCAAAGCCACGAGGAAGGGATGCCGTAGCTGCGCTTGGCACTGCTGCTGTGGGAGGTAGCGTCTGCATCCTTTCCGCAGGCGGAGAATGGGTTTTATGGAATATTTGTGGGAGCGATGACTTTGAGATGCTGCGGGGTCCCGCGCCTGCTCCGGTGTGAGTCGAGCACCCCAGTCCCATCGGGAATCGCCACGTGTTTAATTTGAGCAGGTCTAAGGACAGGTAACACAGAAATGCAAAAATAAATGTAGTAAAAATGAGGTGACCTCTTGGAGCGACAATTTTTCTAACAAGATTTCCTCTGCTCCTCGTTAAGATATCGATCTGTGTCTGCAGCAGGATAATTCAGGACAAAGCCGAGCGCTTCCCATCTCCTGCGTAAATAACCGAGGACACGGCGTGACTAATTGTTTGTGATTAAGGACATGTGTACACCACCGTGTCCGACCAGGCTGTGTTGCGTTAAGGTCTTTCAATCTTTCTTCTGTCGATTGCTGTTAGGCGTTCCATGGCTTTGCATTGCAAAGTGGCTTCTCCAGCAAATCCACGATGCTTTCCCTCCCTTCTGCGGTGTTTTTATTGTAGGGTGGATGTGGGTTTCTGGCTGGAGTGCTTTTGGGACCAGAGTAACTAAGAGTTGGAACAACTTTAAAGTTAAAATTAAGACCTCGGAGTATAGGAAGGTGCAAGGGTAATAAAGATGATGCCTGGACGGAGCTGCGAATCAATAATGTGCTGCTTTCAGCGGTGAATTTGGTTTCCTTTGCACGTGGAGAACTGCAGACCGATGTTCCCAGCCCATCGCTCCCATCCCAGAAAGAGCCTGGGCTCTTTCTGCTGGCCGTCCCCTTTCACCTTCGCTCCCGGAGCTGTAATTTTAGTTCCCACATTAAAAACTGTGCTTCCACCAAGTTCACAGCTGCAGTGATAAATGCTGTGTCAGCACTGGAAGTGCAGGGTCTCTAATTTAGGAATCATTACCCTGGATAAGAGGCCAAAGTTGGCCCAGAGGTGTCCAGCTGCAGAGCGCACGTGCAGCCGTGGCTCTGGCTCTGCACCCCCTCGTCACGCTTCGCACATTAGTGTTTGTGGGTTATCAAAGAAATAGGGAACCACACAAAACTCAACAGAAACTTAAGTAATGACTGAAAAATATCAAGGGACGTTAGAAAAGGCTTATAAAAAGTCAACGATTTTTTGGTCTGTGGTTTCTTATTCCTCTGGCTATGGATATAACAGCAAAAGCTTTAATTTCAAATACTCCGATTTTCGAGACCAGCAGCAGAGGGGTGGGTGTCCCACTGAATTCTCCCCGGTTGCTGCTGTGTCTTTAGGCAAAGAATATCCGAAGAAGTGGTTGGTTTGAGGGTGCCCTGGGCCATGGAGTAGGCAGTCGTTAGTTAGCTGGGAGCTGGTGTCATCCTCTGAATTCCTCTCTTGGAGTTTTGCTGCCAGGTTGGGGCTTGAACGTGCCAGTAAGTATTTTGTTGGTGAAGGAAGGAAATGGAGTAAGAAAAAGAGAGAAAAGAATTAGAAGAATATTTAAAACCGAAAGGAGTGGGGGGGGAGAATAATACATAACAAACTAAATGGCAAACATATTTTTCTTAACATAAATGAGCCCAATTTTGGCATTTGAAGAGCACGCAGATTGCTGTGTTTCTAAAGTGGCATTAAGATTTATTGTTCAAATCATATTATTACCATTACTCCTAATGGGAAATGATGTTTCAAAGCGGTACTATTGATGTTGTCATTTGGAGATGAATTTTCTGTTCTCTCATGATAGCCTGCCTTTCCTCCAGTTCACCTGTGAAAACACAGCTTTTCACCTCCTGCCTTTCCAGGAGAACAGCAGAGAGAGACTTTGCTCGAGAAAAGCTGAAACCCCTCAGTCGCTTCGTACGAACGCCTTATCAGGGCAATATAGAAACAGCCTCTTGGCACCTGCGACAGTAATGCTCTCTAAAAATGATCATCTATGTCTTAAAATTTAAAGCCGAAATATTCCAGGAGGATTTTCATGGCTGCCGATGTTTTCAGCTCGTGGCTCAGAGGATGGGCTGGTTCTGCAGGGCCGGGGGTCCGGCCGGGACGGCGCGGGCAGCGGGTGACAGGGGTTGCTTTCCTGCCTCCGTGTGTCCTGGACCACTCGACACAGGTGAAGACCCTTTTAAAAAATATTTTGGAAGCTGGCAAGTGTGGGGATGTGAGATTTATTAGGATGTTCCGAAAGACGCGGGGCAGGGATAGGAAGGAGAGCCTCCGGTAGCGTTTACTTTGCAGTGGTGTGCAAGTTGCAGTCATTGCCCCCAGGATTTCCCATTTAAATAGCTGTTGCCCACAGGGGTAAATACTTAAAATGAGCTTTTAATATCTTAACTAAAGCTAGAAGCTTGCGTCTCCAGCCCATGGCGTGCATTATTGCCCTATCTTTTCCTTTTCCCACAAATTGTGTAATGCATTGCATAGGAATTATTCTTGAGCAATCTATGTTCACCAACAGGTTTCTCTTTGAAATGTTTATGCTTTTCTGCCCTTAAAGAACTATTTCTATTGACATGAGTTCCAGTCGTGAAAAAACCCTTGTGGAAAGCTGAGCAGAATTGGTTGCCCCCTTTATTTTATGTACCTGGCAAAGAGCCGGACTGGGATTGAGGCAGGGACGTGTCTTCTGGATAGTCTGTTGAGAGTTTCTGGAGAGAGCTTACGCACGCTAAGCGACGCTAGCAGTAGAACAGAAAAGCCGGTGTGGGCATACTTTGAGGTTTTGGGTTTCCTGCCGTCCCTTCGATACTCACAGTGGTACTGCGGCCGTAGCTCAGATGGGTGGGATAAGGCGATGCTGCGCCGTGTCCGTGGGGCACCCGCGGGGTGGGAGTGGGTGTCGTGCTGTGGGTGCTCCCTTGGCTGGGCTGGCAGTTTTCTGAAACAGATTTCATCTGCCTTTCCCTTCATCTCAAAGTAGCTGAACCTTCTGTCTTGTTTAAATTATTAAATCCTTTCCAATATTTTCCATGTACACCTACTTCGCATGCTGTCATGACATGACCAAGCCAAGTGTATCTCACAGTTTTTGCTTCTCAGCCAGCTTCTGCAGCACTATAATTAGGGTGGGTTTTTTTTCTTCTTAGTTCCTTGTCTCCAGTTTGTCACCTTCCGTGTAACACAGAATTTTCTCCCAAGTATTTTGCATCTCAGGAGAATGGCGATTTCAGCTCTTGGAGATGCTGATGTCTACAGTATAGAAACTTCACTGGAAAGTATCGGGATTATCCGAGTCCTCTGGGGCTACCTGGATGTTCTCCTCTTGCACCGGGGTGCCCGCAAGCCAGCTCTTGTTAACAGCCGTCAGAGCAGGTACCTGCCGCATCGTGCCAAGGAGCAACGCTTCGGCACAGAGGAAAGGGGCATCGCTTCTAGCTCGTACATGCCTCGGTGCCTGGAGAATATCTTTGGCGCCGTCTTATTAAAAGGTGGTTGTATGCAAAGTTGTACTTCCATTTGTAAAAGCTCGGGTGTTCATAGCAGGGGTGGGGCAGTGCCGTTGCAGGGGGTCCGGGGCGCTCGCTCCGTCTGCAGCAATCGAGGGTCCCGAGTCCAAGTACCGGAGAGAAAGCAGACCCTCTCTAAATATAGCTATCTTCCAAACTACCCTTCAGAGCCCTATTAATTATTCATTCTTTTTTGCCTTTTTATGTTGTAGCGTGACACTTCACATATATTAGCAGCAATCATCTAACGGGACGCGAACCGTCGTGCTAAGCATATCCACGGTGTTTCACTGGAGCTCCTTTCGTCTTCCTCATTATGCTGCAGATGCTTTGAATTCACGCGGTACGCAGTGATGGGGATGAAATTTCCCACAGTGGAACATTGCTGACTTAATGTTGCATGATGAAATAGCACGGATTTATATTTAATATTTCTTTTCAAGCAGGCATTGCAGTGCAAGATTTCTCTGCTTGTGGCTGTTTCTCGCAGTACTGCTCAGCAAGCCAGACCTGGGTGGGTTTTTAAAGCTGTGGAAAATTCATATAATGCTTTATACCAAGCGCCTCATACGTAACAAAAAATGGATTTTTAATTTTCTTTTTACCTGGAAGAGCTTAAGAGTTTAAAACCTGCCCAACAAACATGCCTCAAGGTGTTGCTTGGTCCATGATACCCATGAAACCGTCCTGTCTTTCCACTCCGAGGGTGTTTGTGGGTATATATTACCCATGCGAATGTGTCACTAACAGTAAGGTTAAGGTAAATAATATTCTCTGGGTGCCGTGGCTCGGGGACCTCGCTCCGAGGGAAGGAGAGGCTCCTGCAGAAGGCTGAGCTGACGCTGTAATTAATTAATCAGCAACACTCACTGGAATTAGAACTCTGTTCTGAGAGAGGCTTCTAATTGACAGTAAATGGCTCATTAGCATTGAACAGATCAACCTGAGAACATCAGTAAACACAAACAAAATAATTAATGACTTTCAGGTAGTGTCATACGCTATTCCGGAGGGGTAGCTGAACACGGAGGTAGGACTGGCCCAGGCGTGGTTTGGAACCCGTGGATTTTGGGGACTCTACTAAGAAGATAACTTCCCCGGCGTTTGCGGAAGGTGCTGGGACGAGGCGCGCTCGGCGCTGCGCAGCTGGGGTGGGATGGCCATCGCCTCCTGCCTGGGTGCCTGCCGCGCTGCATGGACGCCTTCCTCCTTGTTAGACTCGAACTAGGTAAATGGCACTAATAGGCATGTGTGTTTTAGGAAAAAAAAATAAAATTATAAAATGAACAGCACTGGCTGCTATCCAGAAAGTTATAAAGCCCCATAAAGGTGGGATAGTTTGCTGGTGAGAATGAAGGAAGGGGTAGGAGACTGGGATGGTGAAGCCGGCACAGTGGGATGAAGCAGACCTTTGGGCTTCTCCAGTGCTACGTGAAATGATGCTCACGCTTGTGTTTAGTGCTGTATACTGTCCGTGAAGTGCACATATACATCACGTTTTATATGAGGGGCTGCAACAGAAAAGCAGCAGCAACCCAGCAGCAGAAGACCCCGTCTGTTTGGTCTCAGGAACGTTGCATCTTTCAGAGAGAGAAGGATAATAGCTTGAAAATGCACAAAATAGTTTTTCGTACCTCAGTGCACAGAGAAGTGAGTAATAGACAAAAAGAAGAAAAAATAAAAAAGGACTATTAATTTTTTTGCAAGTGGACAGGAGAAGAAGCACGCTCTGGAGAGTACCTGGTCACGTCGGTGCGCAGCTCCTGGCAGAAGCCAGGATTTTTGAGATGTGGCTGGACTTGTCTTAGAGAGTGATTAAAGTTAACAACTTTGCTTTGCATTTGTGCAAATTTAACTGTTTATTTAAATGTACATAGGAAGCCTGATATTGCAGATGAAAGTCCTTTGGGGGAGAGAGAGAAAAAGAGCTGCAGATCCTAGCAATGGGCGCTGGCAGGCGGGAAAGAGCATCCTTGAATCCCTTCCAAGAGAAGGAGTCTCACTTTTGCTGACTTTGAGTGGAAAAAGGACGTTTTTTGCCCCGGGCTGCCCTGCGGCAGCGGCCCCTGTGCCCTGCCCGCCGCGGTGCGGGTCCCTGCTTCAGCAGAAAACTCTCAGCCCCGGGCGGTGCTGACAGCCGCGCTCCGGCTTGGCTGTTGGAGAACGCCTTCTTCCTCAGCCGAGCAGCAGCTAAACCTCTCCTTCCGCTTTTCCGCTAGACCAGTCTGCACTTTGGGCTCGGCTCTGTATTTTCTCCAACTTTGCACTTGCAGAGCAGGGTTTTCCCCTCTCCAAGCTGCAGACAGGAGCTGCGTCGGCAGTGCTCGCACCTACAACCTGTCGTGGCATTGCCTGGCTTTCAGGCGATGAAATTGGCCTGGCTTTTATTATTATTTTTGCTTTGCAAGAAACCGAATAGTGACCAGTAAGCTGTTGTCCTGCCGTGATGCGCGGCCCCAGCTTTGCATGGCACCGAGGGTGGCGGGGAGGGTAAGCGCCTGCAGCTGCCCGCAGCCCCGGCCGCCCTGCCCGCAGCGCTGCCTGTCCACTAACAATTGCAAATCGCACATTTGAATTTGCGATTCAAATATTTATTCCAGTTGTCCCCATGGAAGCACCCAGATTATAGACTCATGGAGTCACTTAGGTTGGAAAAGACCTTTAGGATCGAGTCCAACCATAAGATCATTATTACAAAGTTGAGTATGTTAAGTGTAACGTCCCTACTTAAAACTATGGAAACGTGGAACAATGGCATTTTTATTGAGTAGTTTTCATGTATGAGAAGCTGAGATGTGGAGTTTGTGGAGAAAAACTGCAAGTGACCGTGCCTTTATAACAAAACGTGTGCAAGGCTGTGCATGCAGGAGCTTGTAAACTCTTTTATTTGATTTTTTTCTCAATTTAATGTATTCCCCACCAAATGAAGTTGTCACTTCTCTGTGCTCTCTGCCGCACCGTGCTGCTTAATCCCGATGAGGAACACCTGGGTCGGGGTGAGTGCCTGGGCTTCGCCTGCAAGCCGCGCTGCCCGGCCGGGGCAGGCACCGAGCGCGGTGTCCCACGAGGTGGGACCGTGTCCTCTGCGGTCGAGGCGGCTCCTCTGATGCGTGGGAGCGTGACAAGCAGCAGCACTGGTGCCGCAACAGCCGGCACGCTGAGGGCGTTCACCGGGGAGGCGTTGCTGCGTGCCTGGCAGAGAGCCGGCGGCAAAGCCTCGGGGCTGCACTGAGATCCGGAGGGGAAACCCGGAGGGGAACACAACTTTCTCAGTTTCCTTCTTTCTATTCAGTTTTACTCGTTCGACGCGTTGACACAAGTGCGGAACCAAATCATGCCTGCAGTTAACCTGGCCGCTGCATTTCACTGTGGATCATTTTCCCAGGGTTGTTTTTCAGTATATTTTCTGATTATTTTTTTAAGACGACAGCTGTAATTGGCTATATCCAGTCTGGATTAAATCACGTATTTGGCTCTCGGTGTGCTGAGGAGCGTGCCAGCTGGTGCCGGTGCCGGTGGGCTGGGGCGGAGGATGCTCGGGAGGCCCCGGGCAGCCCGCGAGGCAGCCGGAGCTTTGGCTCTTGACAAAACGCTTCTCGATTTTTTTTTTATGGTGCATTCGCAAGGAAAACCTGTGATGGAGTATCTCGGTTGTTAAGAGTCAGAAGCCCCAGGGGAAAGATGCAAAGCAATTAATCTGGGCCAAATTCACGGCTGCTGGAGCAGTTTTGGGTCTGGAGGGGGGATTTGGCCGCGCGCCCCTTTCCCGTGGCAGCGCAGGAGGGACCTGCTCAATGCACCCAACAACGGCCGGCAGCCTGGGTCGTTCTGCGGCTTGGGGAGAAGGGCCCGGCCGTGCCCCATCGTGCTGCTGCCGTGGGTGGTGCTACAGCGAGGAGCGATGGTGAGGGGAATAGGGATGCAGCTGTCATCTCCAAGCTCTTCAGACTCCCCTACTTCTTCCCCAAGCCCCTCTTGCTTCCTTGGGTTCATCAAAGACCCTCTGAGATCTGAGAAGGTTTGTCCTCAGCAATGCACCAGTGAGCGTGTCAGTCTGTGCGTTCATCCTTGGAAATAATATACTTTTTTTCTTCTACTGGCTATAATTTGTGTTTCAAAAGTGGCTGTACATAGCTCTTTTAATACAGGAAAAAATTACAGTAGGGAAGAAAAAGTGGTGAAAAATGGGAACAGGATCTGCAAATACCACTTGCTTCATTATCTCTCAGGACGCTGATTATTCATTAAAATGCATATGTTCTATTAAACCTGGAAAGTTACGTTTTCCTAACAATAACGTAGCTGCAAATGGGACGTTAAGCAAGTGCCTTGATCTGCTAATGGCTGTACCTCAGCCGCTGTCGCAGTCCACCTGCGTGGCAACGGACCGTTTGTCTTTGGAGGGATGGGGGGAGAATTGTGTCGAGGGCAAAATTATTTGCAGTGTTTATTTACAGAGTTAAGTTTTCTCCACTTCAGTCTCTCCCAAGCATAAACCCTAAAATATAGCTAAATACGGATTTATCTTTTCCTGCAGTGAGATCTGGATTAGTCCTGAAAGTGCGGTCCCAGGTTGGAAGCAGCTGGCCTTGGGGACGCGTGTGCATCGCGCTCTTTCCCTCCCTCCTCCCAACACCTTTTGAACTAAGGATATCCCTAGAAAAATGTTCTCACTGTAAGTCAGTCTGGGATTATAAAACCAGCTTCTCTAGTCGGAGGCTAATGCCGTGTTTCCTGGCTGTGGCACTTAACCAACAGGGCAGTTGCAGTTTTACGCGTGCACGATGCCAGCCTACCCAAGTGGCAACCTTTTTCTTGGTTCACTTAGCTTTAAATTACTCTGATAAATGGTGTGTTTATTGCGTGCTTTTATTATTTTCTTTCTGGTCTTGTTTTTTACAAGAATCACTGAATTTTGCCGTAAAAGTGCTGAGTCCCTTTCCTTGCTAAGGACAGGAGGTGGGCGCTGACCCCCCCGCCCTGCTCCTGCGCATGCAGGGGGCACAGGCAGCGCTCGCCGGGCTGCGTAAGAGGGGCGAGCTGTACAGGTCGTAGCAGCAGGTCCCCAGCCTTCGCAAATGAAGTGAGGTGCCCATCTTCACTGGCTCCAGCATGTGGAGCTTAAAGTAGGAGAAAAGAGGCTTCGGTTTTGCTGTAACTCGCCCGTTTTTCCCTGAGAATTCCGAACATTTAGTCGTCCTTTATTGTAATATCTCTATTGGAAATCTCATTCATTTCAGCGTAGCATTTCTGCTGCTGCATTGAAAAGCGGTGGCGGGGGGGCTAATGAATGCCCTGCACAAGTGCCCATATCAAACGGGCTCTGGTGAAAGACTGCAGCAGCTAGAAATGCTCAACGGTGCTGTGGAAAGGGGAAAAAGACCAGATGCCACAGTGCTGGCATGAGGGCGTGGGGCCCCGCTCGGACATGGAAGCAGTGTGTTTAGCATTTGGCACATAGAGTTGTGTCCATCAGTGGGTTAAAAAGCTGTATTTCTCAAAAGAAAAATCGACAACACCTTTAACTGACTTTTCCGTGGCAAAGAATGATCATTCACACAGTCCCAGCAGCGTTTGTGCCCGCTGTGTTGAATTTCTGAATATGACAGTATCACAAAAGAGAGAAGTTGGGGTGGGGGTGAAGGAGGAGTGTTTTTCCATGGAGTGCTCCATGGTGGTGGTGTTTTTTCAGAGTACTTGTTGGTGAACTGAGTACTTTCCGGCAGCCTCTGCTCCTCCTCCTCCTCCTCCTCCTCCTCCTCTTTCTCCATGTCTCTTGCCCATCCATCTCCATCTCTTGCCCTCCTCCATCTCGCCCTTGCCCGCGCAGGTCTCTCCGGCAGCCCTGGGCAAAGCCAACACGCCGGCTTCCCTTGGTGGCACGGCAGATGCCCAGCCCCGAGGATTCGACCAGTTCCACCAGCATATTTTGGGAAGTAATTCGCAAATCTTTGAATTGGGAAAACTGTTTAGCTCTGAAATGCTTGCTAGATTTTATGTGTGCATCAAAGACTTTCTCAATACTTTCTTGGATTTTTATTGTTCGGTTTTAGGCTAAATGTGAAAAAGCGATGGCAACTGATGAATGCTGCTCTTGAATTTGAACAGGGCTTTCGTGGTGATGGCCATCCAAACATCTCAAGGCTTCATGTTAACTCCTTCCCCCTCATCCTGTAGGAAGGTGCGGAGGCACCTCCGCAGCCCAACAGGTCTTTTCCCAGAACAAAAGCAGTACACTGACATTTAGGATTGGAAGTGGAAAAGAATACTGTACAAAATTCACAAGGAAATGTCAAAAATACTGACTCGCTTTTGAAATTTTCAGGAAGAAAAGTACTGATTTTTCCCCAAAAATATCAAAAAAGGGCCCAGACTTACAGGATTTTAAACTCGCCCGGTGAGAGTTAATATCAGTGCAGTTCAAATGTAAGGAAAAGGGTCTGTATATAAAATTAGAAACTCCTCGTAGGCATATAGTTATTTGTACAGTACAGCTTTGAGTTGTGGCTTATTTATTCTCCTGGGGTGCACATGGAAATAACAAGTATGCTGCATGACATCGCATTGCAATACATATATAGTCGCTAATTAACCTTCGCTGACTGCTGTAATGGTCTCACTCCTGTGCACGCCGCAGGAAATTATTTTCTGCTATATTATCTTCTTGATGCTTTGTATATAAACCATAATGGAAGATGGGGCCATATGAAGAAAACAGCATTCAATAACTCTGAGCCTTATCTGCCTTTCCTGCCTTTGCATCAGGAAATGTTGGTCCTGTTTTATTTTGGGATTTTGATTTTTATTTTAATATGGGAGAGGTTTGATGATGCTGCAAATGAAGGAACAGCTCTGAAATGTTGTGCACCTGGTGATAGGAATGGACCTGTATAATCTGTAGAGATCAGTCAAATATATTACCAAGGGGAAAAAAACCAACACAAAATTACTGCATGCATGAAGACGCTTTTTATAGAAGTTTGTCTGGAGGGAAGCCTAAGTTTAGCAGAGTAAGAGCTGGGTAGGTTGGGGAGGTAACGGGAAGATGCTCTGCTCACCGCATAGGAAGGGGAGACCTTAGATTTGGGCAGGCTGATTTTCACATCTCAAATTTATGGAAAGACCCAGTGTTTATTGGTTACAAGTGGTAAGGCTTATTTATGTCTTCTTTACGTGTACCGTTGAGACGTTGAGCCAGTACGTTAATTCAAAGAGAAGAAAGCAGCTGCCAGGTAGTGCCTGTTTCTCTTCAGGTCCTTCGCCCCAACACCAGCCAACTTCCACCACGGCTTCTGCAGGAGGATGGAGAAGTTGACAGCTCTCTGCCAAGGGAAAACTCGCCTTTCCAGAGGGCGGCACGAGGCCTGTGCCCCCCCCAGTCCCACGAGATGGGGTTGTGGGTGGGTCCTCCAGGGACCTCCGCGCAGAGGGTGGGATGGCTGGTACAGGAGGGGATGGAGAAGGACAGACCAGGGCACCTCTGGGCAGGAATACTGAAGGTGAGCTGTCCCTTTAGCTTCTTTTTTGTCTTGAAGCTGCTCACGTGTCGAGAGCTCCAGTCCGAGCCTGCCTCCAAACCACCCGGATAAAATACCTCGAACAAGAAATAATGCTCATCCTCTAGGACCAGTTGCACATGGAAACGGGATGCTCTTCACTGGCTCCTGCAAGGACCCGGGCCAGGACCATACCCTGCGGTGGTCTCCTGCTCACTCGTTGGCTTAACACTCCCACCACTGCGTCCTTAGGTAGAAGGGGTAGCAGGGCCCCGTGTTTGTAAGGAGGAGCCCAGGGCTGAAGTTGCGGAGCATGGGTGCACGCTGCATGGGTGAACGGGGAATGGTGACACCGCTCACCAGCCGAGGGCTCAGCCCACCGTTGCCCACCCGAGCTCTTCTCCCGGGCTTTCGCCCGAGGCTGCCGAAGCTGCGCCATGGGCATCAGAGACAAGAGTGCGAATCTTTCTGTGCTCAGTCCATTTTAAAATTGTTTTTGTTATTGAGAAAGCATGTTGCATGGCTTCACGTAGCCAGCGTCTGTGTGATAGTAGCTACAAAGCTCCACACGCTTTCTTCTGAGGAGCAAAGGGGAAGTGAATTAGTCCCATGGTTTTTCCAAGAAAAGCATCTTTTGTCTTCCATCTTCTCTGCCTTAAAGATAACACTCAGTCATCAGGCCAGGGCTTAGAGGCTGTCCTTGGACAGGGACCGGCGTGCTGCTGAGCGAGCCCCGTCTTCAAGGGCTGCAAACCCAAGGTAATGGGCAACTTATTTCACTACTCTTTGTGGCCAGGGACCACTCGGATGGGAAGGACAAAACCCAGTTATGTCCCACCGGGTGCCTGGGGCTCAGTCATGGCTCGTAGGAAAATTAAAGCAATTGCATTTCTGTTAATTAATGCTAAAAATCATCCTTAAAAAAATTGCCATTTCAACTTCAATATTTTAGCAGCGTTCCCAACCGGTCAGTTGAGCAGAGTCTGCACAGCTGATAGCAAGGGCAAGCAGCGCTGTGCACTGGTATCTGGGACTCACACCTAGGTAGAGGTTTTTGCACAGAAAGTACAAGCGAGAACATTGTTTTGCCTCCTCGCTAACGGCTGAGAGATGTAGCATCTGACTTAAACCGAAACGTGAAATGTCCTGATCAAAGGGAGCACAGCAGATTTGTTTAAGCTTGTACCGAGCCCGTGGTGAAGCGTGTACAACACACTAGGGAGGGAGAGGAACCTGGAATGAATGTTCATTGCCTCCCAGAATGTAAATAGATGTTGGGTTAGATGGATGCGCTCATACATATTGCAGGAACTACCGGCAACACCGGCAACAAATTACTGCATAAAGGTGAGAAAATCCCGATTTTTAAGGTATTCTGCTTTCTAAAGTTTGTGATTATTTTGAAACCTCGGAAGCATTTCTGGACCTACATAGATACACAATTGTCATGAAAACCTGAAATTGCTGCCAGGAAATGAGGCCTAATGAAGAACCGTGTATTTGCAAGGATATACTGCCTGGTTTTCCACTCGTCTTCATGCAGCTGTGTTTATTTTCTGTGGGAGCTGCCGGGACTAAGAGCACTACTTAAAACTGCATATTTTGGGTGGGCACCTGGCTGGGTGTTTGTTTCTCCTGGCGAAGCATCCCAGTTCTCCCAGCCTTTGCACGGATGCTCTTCTCGCGGATCGCTTCTGAAAAGCTGTACAAATACTATTGCTCTCGTGGCCTTGCTGTAATTTAAGTGTAATTCTTGACATTAGAGAACGGTACAGATAATTGATGCTGGTGCTTGCGTCCCTGTAGCACCCTGTGAGGCCGCTCTCCTGCCAAGGGGCATTCAGCACTATGCTGAAGAGCATAACTTGTTTTCTAAATATATATATGGTGCATATGTATATATATATGGTGCAGCAAGTTGTGTCTGGTTTCCTGAAGAGACTTTTACAGCCCGAAGTCCAGCCTGACAGTCATTGCCCCCAGCACTGACACAACTGACGCATCTCGTCCCTAGGAAATTCTGTGTGCCTGGCGTGTTTGCAAGAAATGTTTGTCAGCTAAAACTGAAGACTGCGCGGCAAATGCTATGTTTAGTTCAAGGGATCTTGTGTTAAGCACTGTGCATTAATTTTAAATACAAGCTGTACCAGGCTGGGAGATGCTGGTGATGGAGCCGGGACCTACGAGCATTTCAAGTGCAAGACAGGTACTCTTGCAGAGGGTAGGTGCGGGTGAAAGAGCTGTAGCCAGAAAAGCTGGTTTAAACACAACGTCAGGAGTTATCTGTGTAGCAGAGAGGAACAGAGTATTCCCTCAAAACAGAAGGCAGTGGTTTAGGGTTGTTAGGGCTGCCAGTGTTAGGCAGCCCCCTTCTCCAGGCATTTGCTATGGATTTGCTGTAGGCAGCCCCTTTCCCAAAGCAGGAGGTCATTTGTCCCCCATCTCCCCTCTATTTGGGGGCCGTCCCCTGGTTTCCAGCAGCCAAGTACCTCCGTCACCCCTGGATCCAGCCCTGAGGTACCTATGGGGTACATAGGAGTACTAGGGCGGTCGGTGATCGCCATCATTTTTAAATCCTGGTACACCAAGAGAGGACAGTAAAGGAGGTTTCCCCTCTTTCACGGCAGGCTCACGGTCTGTATGGGGTGTCTCATGCTGAATTCCCTGTTTGAAGTGGCCACGGGCCAGCTGGGCTGCAGGTCAGGAGCAGAAGTCAGGTGGTACAGGAGCAGGTTGGTTTGAAGCAGTTCTGAGGATGAATTGGTTGCCTCAAAATGTTTAGTGTTGCAAAGATACTCAACAAATTAATACATATGTTAGACCAACAACACTAAATAAGGAAAGTTTCTTTCCAAACACAGCTCCGTGTTGTATTTCATCCTTCTATTGATACAGTTCATACCAAATGGCACATTATTTTCAGCTTAGAAATTGGCTGCCAGGTTTATGGTATATTTAAGTCTCCCAGGCGTCCCCTGCGAGCCTTTTCCCGTACCCTGGATGCAGGCAGGGAAGCTGGGAAGGAGGAGCGGGTGCTGCAGCAAGCCGTTCTCCACTGCTGCCGCTGCCACGCTCCCTCCGCTCTCTGCAGGCAGCAGTCAGGAGACATCCATGGACCTTGGAGCCCGAAAATGCACCGACTGCGTGGCCGTATTGCATAGCACCAGCAAATGGTACTTTTCAGTATGAAGAGAAATAGTTTTTCCATCCCAGGAAGGCAGTCTCTAATGTGAAATACTTCTTCCCGGTTTTTTTTTAGCTCTGCCAAAGCCCTGAAGATTAAAGCGCTCTATTTTGGTGCTCAGCGGCATATGGCTGGGTGGGTGTTTGGAGAAGCGTAGGAATGCTGAAGAAATTGTGTATTCGAAGGGAAGGGTTGGGGTTTGGGTTTGTGTTTCTTGCCTCATAATTAAAATGCGCTCATTCGAAGAGGATAATTTATTTTAAATGTCTTATTTTTTTCCCTTTTCTAACTGACTGATTGGCAGACTTCTCTCACGTTTCACTCTAGCCGTATGTTCCAGGGGCATCCGCTGGCCTCAGACAATTTTCTTCTGATTTAACAAAACAATCCTTTCTTCCCGCGTCTCTTCCCCAGCATCCCCGATGGACAGTTACATTGTGCTGCAAATAAAACCACTGCATTTTTCACTGCACTTCGGAGCCAAAATGCCGTTAATTGCAGAACTCAGGTTTTTGATTCTTAGTGAAGAACTGTAGTTGCAATTTGAAGAGAAATCCAGCGCAGAGGCAGCTACTCCTGGCTTTTCTTTCAGCAGCCAAGGAGAGGAGGTGATCAGGCAGCTTGGAGGCGAAGGGAAATCACTGCTGATACTAAACAAGGGAAGAAAGTTATTCTGATATTAATTAAGGATAACTGAGAACTTCTTGCTTTTAAAATCCAAGCTTGCTATTGATGGAGCAGGCATGAAATAATAAAAGAAGCGTGGTGATTTCATCCCTGTCCTCTGGCATGCCCGTGGTCGTGGTCGTGGCCGCTGCTGCGGCCGCCCGTGCTTGCCACGAGGCTTCAGCCGCCGCTCGGTCGTGGTTTCACAGCCATTCGCCCCTGCAGCAAACCCCGTTTAACGAGGCCCCGTGCTGGCTGCTGCTGCAGCACCCGCGGCCGATCAGCCCCGAGCCCGGTGACAACGGGACTTGGCCATGTGGGACCCGCACAGCGCGGCTGCCACCGCTGCCGCGGGAGCTGGGGACCGGGGGAGATCCTGGGGAGGGCTGCCTTTCCTTACAGACGAGGAGAACGGTCATCTCGGCGGGGAAATTCCAGCATCGTGTTATGCTGAAAGGTGCGTTTTATGGTGAAGTGTTCATTTTTAGTTTTAGAAATTATTTCTTCTGTGACAGGAGTTATGCATAGACGAATGTTAAACAAAACACTTCTACTTTCCAATAATTTGGGGAGCCCAGAGCTGGGAAGAGTTTCTGGGTTATTGAAGATGTTCCCTTGCCAGTTGCAATGCATCCACAGCCATGCAGAATTTCGGTCGCTTATGCGGCGCGCGGTGCCCGGGCTGGGGCTGAGGGGGGGACGAGGGCATCCCACCCTTCCCCGGCACTGCCGCTGGCCGCTCGGCTCCCCGGAGTGCGCTTTGCCGCCGGTGGGGAACCTGCCCTGTCTGCTCCAAGGTTTTGAAAATATTATCAGCTGTTAGCATGAGGAAAGTTATCATAGGACTGTGTTATCAGTAAAAATTACGGAATGCTCGAGGCCGGAGGGGAGCTCTGGAGACCATCCGCTGCGCGTTGCCACAGCACGGATGGGCAACTCTATTTTATGTCGGAGCACCGCTTTGTAGGTATTGCCAGCTCTGTGTATGAGCACCCTGTAAACATCCCCATCCAGCGAAAACGGGTGCGTTGCCTCTCCCCGCTACCGTCCCCCTTTCCTCCCGCTGTCCCTTTCCTCCTGCCCCTTCCTCCCGCCCATGCCCGACGCCGGCAGCGCTCTCGGTGCGTCCTAGCAGAGAGCTGCATGGAGCAGGGAATTAAATACTTCCATTTTGGTGCTGCTGCTGCTGCTTGTTCAATAACATCCCGGTAGGAGGGAAATGATGCAAAACCGGGAATGTGGCAGATGGCTCCGCAAAAAAAATCTGCTCAAAGAAAGGAGCTGAAGGGGCTGCAATCAGCCCTGACGCACTCCTGCACGTAGGTAGAAGGGAACGGATCAGTCTTTCCGAATAATATGGTGGGTTTTGGTTAAAAAAAAAAAGAGATAATAAAAATACCAGGTCAGATTCTCAGATAGTATAAATTTCTATCACTGCATTGAATGTGCGTTAGACAGTTTTGTTCGGATAACTGCACTTCTGGCTCCGTTTTTTCAAAAGAATGGAAAATACTACTGCAGACGTCTGCGGGCTGAGCAGAGAAGGGCAGCGCTGAAGGCTGCCCTGCTTTTATTTTTCCCCCTTTTTTTTGGTGAGTGGCTAACACAAAAGAGGGAGGTTAGCTCACCTGACAGTAGCCTGTTGCATTCCTTGGCATGGGAACACTATTAATATGTGCAGCCGTGCCTTGCTTTTACACGCTGGTTTTATGACATTTTCCGAAACCTGCTGTAATTTGTGCTAATGGTGGGTAGCTGTGGTCCTGGTAAGCATCAAGAGGAGCTGTCTGCAAGGTGTCAGGAAACTATGTGTGTGTGAGTGATTAAAAATTGTCCTGAGAAGAGGACCGGCCGATAAGAAAAATACCTTGGCTGTCACCGCTATTTTTTAAGTGTCAAGATAGCTCCTGGGAGAACAGCACAGTCTGACTAAACCGGGAGGTATTTATAGTGCCGGAGCATAAACAGCGTGTCTAAATCGAGTAGCAGAGCAGAAGCCTGGGTTTGCTATTCAGTGCGATGAGAAATTAAAATGTTTAGCATAAGACTGATGTCTGACTCTTGCATAAACGCGTGCATCGCGTTCCTTGGTTTGCTCTGCTCCTTTGGTTCCCTTTTGCACGCGTGCCTCATTTGTTTAATCTCTGACCTCCTTGTGTTGGGGCACTTTCTAGATCTCAGTAATAAATGGTGATTAAGCACTAAGTGTTCCAGAAAGGCCTGCTGCAGATTGAAATTTGGAGGGAAACGATGCTCTCCCTTGCGGAGCTGGCCGCCTTACCCTGCCCGGTTGGACGCCCGGCGCCCGCCGTCTGTCCCAGCTGCGTGTGTACGGAGCGGGTGCCCGAGGACACGTCTGGACCTCCGCTCCGGTGTCTTCTCCGCTGGTGCCACAGGCTCGTGGGCGATGGCAGGCTCTCCACGTTTTCTCCCACTTTTTCTCTCTGCTATGCAGAAGGGACGCGGGTCTTGTGGAGCTGATCCACAGGGCAAAGCTGAGCCATAGGGCCACTGCTTTGCTTCGTATCTCATCCCAGGACCTCTTTGTGTCATGATCTAAGAAACCAGAGGTGAGCTTAAAGAACAAAATGGGCAGCGTATCCGTTCACTCATTACAGAAAGAAAGAACTCAGATTACCCACAATTACCACAGTCTGAACTATTTTCTTCTTCTTGCCAGTGCCCTCATCCCCCTCTCAGGTCTCCCCTCTAGCTCCGCGGCACACCCGGAGCCACAGAATCACAGGATCGTATCGGTTGGAAAAGACCTTTAAGATCATCGAGTCCCACCGCTGGCTGCGGCGAGGGCTGGGGCTGCGAGGGCGACGGGCGATGTCCCTGCCTGGCCCTGGCCGGGGAGGCAGGGGCGGGGGGGCAGGTTGTGTTTCACGCCTTTCCCGAATCCCGCGCCTCTGCTGAGCCGCTGCTCGGGCACTGCCGGCGTCCCGCCGCCCGAAGCATCCCCGGCAGCCTCGGGCAGGGCTTGCATTGCACGTACTTAACGTTTTCATGAATCCATAGGGCACCTTTTTACTGTTGTTAACCTTTAAGACTCTTTTTGTCTCTTGCATTTCAGGAAATGCCATGTTTTTTCTGTCTTTAACAAAAGGGTGTTTTTATTGAAACATGACTTTAAAAGTAATCAGAAGCACTAAATGCATAGCTGGCGAGGTGGCTGCCCATCTCCCTTCTACTAAAGAAAATCAGGCTGCAAAAGTACCGGTGCATTAAAGCAGACCTTGACAGCAGACAGCGGCAGAGGCTGGCAGCCACAAATTGACAAGAAAGTTTTATTGCACTTCAAGCTATCACCACCTTAATAAAAAAATACCCCCTGAAATTATGACGGGAAAATGTTAATGCTAAAAATAGCTGTTCTTTCCAAATAGATGGGAAGTGTTAGAGTTTAGACACCACGCTTTCTGTCTGCTTAGAAACCCTTCCGTCAGGCTGTACATTTCTCAGCCGTGCATAGTACAGCTTGTCATTTTAACTTACATTAAACAGTAACGTGGCAAGGAACATTGAGAGGAAAAGCTTGAGAGCATCCTTCACTCCGCATTTGGGTTCTGACCTCCCGTTTTGGGCGCCCACTTTCTGGCTTATCGCAGAACTCGGACATCTCTTGGCGTTTCCGATACAGGGCGGTGCGGGGGCCAGATGTTAACATCAGGATATCACGCTGTTACTTCGCTAAATGTGGTAAAACCAGCTTCTCTTCCCGTATTTTCTCTGCAGCGCTGGAAGAGGAGAGATTGCTGTGGAAGTCGTGCAACTCCTTTTTTCTACAGCGGTAAATCTTCCCTGAGTCCTGCAAGAGTGCAGGATGAGCGTGGTATATTTTTATGTCAAGTCTCACATCAAGTTTGACTCTTGCCTTCATGGGCCTTAGATTGCAGTTGTAAATCAGCTTAATTCTTAGTAATTGATATAGCATTGCTGGCTGATTAATTTTTAACACATATTTTTGAGGCTTTATGGATAAACTGCAGGTTTAAGGGAGGTAAATCCCCCTCCCAAAATGCAAAGTAAAGCATGTGAAGGGAAGAGCCACCCGGCTGCACAGGCTTGGAGCCTCTCGGAGCCGGCTTAGGTCCAGGCATTTTAACATGCAGGGCTCTAGCTCTTAATAAGAAAAAAGAAAAAAAATCTGACAAAATATTAGCATACACTTCTTGTATTTGTGCATTTTTGCTGGTAGCTTTTGCTGGAGGATTTCTCTTCGCTCCCGTCCGGGCGGGTGGGATGCCAAGGTGCCCCTTTCTGGTGCCGCTGGGACGATGCGCTGTTGAGTCGTCGCAATGCCGCAATAATTATCTCTTTCCCCGACTGGTGAAGATTAACTTTTCCATGTTTCCATGTTAAGAAGGACACCTCCTGCTGTCCCTGCACCCAGCCCTTGGCCAGCAAATTGCAGCCCAGAATCAGAAAAAGATTTAAGGGGAATTAAATTGGCATTACCTTGGAGAGAGAAAAGAGTCATATAACCTTTGTGTGCCTAGATTGCTTCTGAAGACTTTCACGGGGGGGCTGTTAAAAGCTTATTAGTGATCTATGATTTGTCAACTATCAGCCAACTTCTGTAACAAAATGTAAGAGGGCCATATAAATAACAGCACGTCTGTGATTTTTTTCAAGGCAGTATATTACGAGTTCTAGAAATTGCCTGAATACAGCCAGCTCCATCTGGGTACTTTAGAAATTTAGAAATAATTTGAGGCTTATTATAGGATAGAATTAGTCCAAGCGCTTATTTACAGATTTTTTTGTCCTCCATCTGCCCCCTTATTAATTCGGGGAGGCAGCTCTCAGCTGTGCTGACAGCAATAGGATGCTTTGTATTTTCGCCGTTCTCTGGCCGCTTCAGGAGGGGCCGAGTACCTGGGTACTTCAGGACGTGTCTAATCCGTCTAAAGCCAGCACTAACCACAGCGATGACTGTAACTGAGCTCAGGCTTACAGAGCCCAGTGACATCATGGCCAACGTACGTGGGACAGGACTTTGGGCGATGCAGGATGACCCTGGATTTTTGGTGGGTTTGGTGGTGGCAACTGTTGTCCTTTGGGATGTCTTCGCCTTCCTGGGGAACTGGCCTTATCCCGTAGCAAAGCTAGAAGCTATCAGGGTCATTAACTGAATTATTAGGATTTCAGATGTCGGGGAATTCTGATCATCATCATCATCATCTGACCATCAACATCATCCCAACGGCACCAAACCTCCTCTGTGTTCCGTGTTTATTGAGCGAGCGTGCTGGGGGCTCCGGTCCCTGTCAGCTCTCTCTGAGTGTTTGCACAGCCCTGTTTCTCGGTGGCGTTTCCTGGAAATGGGGTATTGAGTCTAAACCTGCCATAGCCAGAGACAGAGGAAAATAAAAGCTTAAATACTCTGCTGCTTGGCTGAGGGTGGGATAATTGCATCCACTTTTTCAGGTCAGCTAGGGCTCTAAAACCAAGAGTTCTACCTCATTAGAAATAACAACTTGTAATTAATAACTTCTGATATGACAGATAGATGCATTTTTCTCCAGTGATAGCACTCGCTTCAGCTAGAGCGAATGCTGAACGGAGAAGGCATGATTATTAAAAAAAACCAAACAAACAACAACTTTCATATCAAACGTGAGGAGATAAATGCATCGGTTTAACCCGTGCTCATCCTCCAGAGCTGCTCTGCTGTACATGATTTAAGGAAGTTAATGGAAGATTTTCCTAAATATGCATGGCTGGGATTTTCCTGTCTTACGGACTGTGGCGTTATGTGCCAGACTCTACAGGGGGATGCCAGGTCACTACGGGTGGGTGTAAATGACTGAGTTTAATCAGTAGCAAAATTTCTAATAATGTTTAACACTAAAGCCCTCCCTAACACCATTTCAGCCTCTGCCCATGAGGAGATGAGTCCCCAGACTTTGCCCTTGCCTTCCTTTAAGCTCATTATTCCTAATACTTTGGAAGCTCAGCCAGCTCTTGGTTTCTGCAGAAGGAATATAATTCCTGGAAACAGCGTGAGATTCCTGGGTAGGGCTGGTCCCAAATACACAGGAGTGAGGTTTGTGAAAGTATGGGGTATTCGGACAAAATAGCATTGCTTGCCCCCTTAGGAGCGGTGCTTCTGGATGAAAATCTCTTCCCTTGGACATAGTGAACAATGTTTTTGCAGCCTCTGTTTTTGAAATAATAGAGAGGGGTTTACCTGGACATTTGGTTTGGGTTTTATGCTGGAATATATGCGTAAGTAGTCCTCTTTTCCAGGTGTGCTGTTGCGATTTGTATGCGGGCAGAGCTTTGCTAATGTGCGTGGCAATCACTGGCCGTTAACAGCTCTGGAGAGCACTTCATGATGGAAGCCTGTGTTAGGAGTGATGAACAAAATGCATCGAAACCTTGTGCTTTGACAAACGGATGGCTTTTTAATTATATGCACTGCATACAGCGTGTTTGCTTCCAAACGAGAGTTTAAAATTTACACTGCAAATGAATATTAATAATATAGACAACTTGGTAAAATTTTAACAGGCCCATTAACGTGATGAAGGCATCGAAGGATCTGCTGGCTGCGTACCCTGCTGATGAATAACTTCCTAGGGAATTAAAAAAAGAAGAAAAAATTGAAAAGCCTTTCATACCAACCAAAGGAGAGAAAAACTTACTAGCCTGGCGTTAATGGCCTGATCTGGAGGCTGTTGGGGGTGAGCCCATGCCCACCACAGCGTGCAGTCCCCTGGTACGTGTCCGTCGGCAACCCGACCTTGGCATGGCCCAGCGCGGCTGCCGGCCTCCTGCTGCTGTATGCATCTTATTTTTTAAAAGTCAGAAAGAAACTACATCTGCATTAAGATAAAAGGCCTATATTTATCTGAGCATAAATTAATGGGAAATAATCCAGAGGTAGTTATCAAGAAGGGCTGTCAGTGGCAGGTCGCACCCAGGCGCTCCTGCTTTTTCTGTAGGAAAACGTGGAAATGCCTGCTGATTTTCCGTTTGGTGCTTTCCTGTCCAGGCAGCCTGGTCAAGACGCAGCTCATGGCGCTGTGCACGGGCCGTGCGTTAGGACGCTTGCGAAGAGCTGATGCTTGTTCTGCGCAAGGACGTGGATAATGGCTCCGGTCGTCAAGCGCCTTCTGCAACTCCGTTGTTACTGCTATAATAATACAAAGGAGATGGCTACAGCCGGGCCGTTGTGAGCTGGCTGCTCAGAGCGTGTGAGAGCAGAAAGGCATTGCAAAGCTCGTGGCTGGGAGTCTGAGGCTTTGCTGAGAAAACAGAAAGGGAAGGAAGAGCCGGGAAACGCAGCGGAGCTGGAAGAAAACCTGAGCATTGATTTCTTGTCCAAGGGCTTATCAGAGCACTTTAGCAGCTCTTAGCATCGTCTGCTTAGCGTGACAGGTACACCCTATAATGACGAGCATCTTAGTTGCTGCTGTTCATCCTGAGAGGCTATTAAATAATTTTCACCCTCGGGTTTGTTAGTGAATAAGATAAATTGATTTTAAAGAAAAATTATGTACCCAGAAATGTTTATCTCTCAGGTGAGCTTACAAAGGGTTACATCAGTGCAACAACATGTGAAGCTGATCTTCCTGAGATTCAGCGAATACATTTTCCGATATAAGCAGGTATGAAATTCCTCCTTTGAAAGCCTACGGGCAGCAGCAGGTTTGGTGGATGGCAGGATGATAGATCGGGGGGTAGAAATAGCACGGTGGCTGGCGGGGATGGGAGAGCCTAACACGGCAGGTCCTGTGCCCGGCATTGCCCTGGGCAGGCAGCAGCGGCCACGGGATCTCTTGCGGATGCGGATGGGGATGCGGACGCAGGTGCTGGCTGCTCCCGTGCACTGGTCCCCTTCCCCGAGCCCTGGCAGTGTTGCTGACCCGCGCGTTCCCCCACGCCCCTCGATAACACCCCCCGTGGCATTTTGATAGCACAAGAAAGCTTAATTCTCTTTTTTATCGTTGCCAACGCAAGGAAAAAGCCGTGCGAGTCATTTCCCCGCAGCAGTCAGCTCTCTGCAGAGCAGCGTTGCTGAGGCCAGGGTGGCCGCCCCGGCAGGGTTCCCACTGGCCCACGGGATCGTGCCGGCGGCGCGGCTCCAGCCCCTCCGCAAAGCCTGCGGCGCAGCGAGGTCGACAATTACCGACTTTTCTATACAGAGAGATTTGCATTTTAAGCAATTTGTTATCGGAAGCGTGGGTCACCGGAGTTAACCAGCCATCTGCTTCACAGGCACCGTAAACCCGATTCCAAGCGTGGCTCCCGCCATTTGCATGCGTTATTAGGCGCGTTCGTTCACTAATGAGGTCTTCCTCAGAAGTCAGGTCTGAAGAAGCAGAGGAGGAAAGGTCTGGGCTTTCGCGGCGAAGGTACGGCTAATGAACAGCTGCAGCGTGAAGGGCGCAGATGGAAGAAGTACTCACTCTAATTACCATTTTTCTAAAAATTGCAGTTTTTTTCTAAACCCATTAGGTCTGTGATTGCTTCCACTTCACTTAGTAAACAGAACTGAAGCACATGGTGACCGGGTGAAAATGCATCATCAAGCGTAAAGCAGCGTCCTACCGGGGCTGTGGGAGGGGCAGGGTAGCTCGGTCTCAGGGTATGCTCCCGCAGGTGGGGGAGCTCAGGTGAGGTGCCTGCACGGGCGGCGGGAGTGGCGTTCGGTGCAAAAAAACCCTGGGTTCATCTTCTTCTCCTGAGATTAAACAGAAAACTTGAGTTTTATGTCTTGTGATAGACTCAGGCGTATTAGCAGTAGAAATCACTATGCACAACTAAAATTTTGATTCCATTAGCAGTAACATGAAGTGTAATAAAATTTCATTTTTCTGGCTGTATGTCACCAGGCGCATATCCATCCCCCGCTCCCCCTCGCTACAGCCCTGCTATCATTTTTCTTGTGCCTTCCAAAGTTGCCTTTCATTTTCTCCTGACTTAAAGGCATTCTTGCCAGCTAAGCAGAGGATGTGTTTGCCGAGGTACATTTAGCTTCCTGAAAACCAAATGTCATATTTCCAGTTTGCTATACTAGGATAAAATGGCAGGGTAATTCTCTTTACAGATTGCTAAAGATACCGTTTACAAAAATAAAAAAAAAAATCAGCAGCAGGATTTCTTCTGGAAGCCTGCAGCGATCCACAGCCATCGTTTCCCTCTGATTTCCGAGGTCAGATGGGTCACCGGGATGGCCAAGTCTGGGTGCGTGGGAGGAGGACTTCTCTCCACGGTGGGAGGCGGTGGAGGAAGAGGAAGGGCAGTGTTGTGCCTCTTAGTCATATTTCTTCTTCCCTGCTGATTTTTTGAAGCTTGGATCTCAGCCTGGCAGCGATGGATCTGTGAGCAGATTGCTGGTGAAGCCCTTAAAGAGGAATAAATGTATTTTATAGGACATGCCTACTGCTCACCGGTGGGTTGGAATGCACTAACACAGGCTTGGTTTGTGCATACAATGCATCAAGCGTAGGGTCTGGTTTTGTATGCATTCATCAGTATCATGAAAATATGGATAACTTAGTAATACTTTAAGATCCTGACAAGTCCAACTTTACACTGGAATTAGCAGCTCTCGCTAATTGAATGCCGGGGTTATCAGTTAGCCCTGTGTTTCCCTTTGTCAGCGGCACCTTCAGAAGCGTCCATAATAGCAGATGTGAATTATTCAGTTACGCTCCTTCCTCTGTGTTGGCTCCTTTCACCTTGAGGATGACTGTATGTAAATGGTAGGCATGCCAATGCCTTTTCTTTTATACATTTAAAACCAGAAAATCTGTTTCATTGAAACGTTCAAAAAAACCCCAAGATTTATGTGCATCCACAGTTGTCCATAACTGGTGAAAGTTTTTCTCCCTTGCTCGTTGCAGGGATGACGTGCCAAGCCAGGACATCCTACACCGAGGACGAGGTGCTCTGGGGTCATCGTTTCTTCCCTGTTATCTCCTTGGAAGAGGGGTTCTTTAAAGTCGATTACTCCCAGTTCCACGCGACATTTGAGGTCCCCACCCCGCCGTACAGCGTGAAGGAGCAGGAGGAGATGCTGCTCATGTCCTCTCCCTTGATAGCGCCCGCTGTGAGCAACAGCAAGGAAAGGAATAACTCGGTGGAGTGCCTGGATGGTCTCGACGAAGTTGGCACAAAACTGCCTTCAAAACTGCAGAAAATCACTGGGAGGGAAGACTTCCCCAAAAAACTCCTCAGGATGAGCTCCACCACCTCTGAGAAGGCCTACAGCATGGGGGATTTACCCATGAAACTCCAGCGGATCAGCTCGGTCCCCGGGAATTCGGAGGAGAAACTGGTGTCTAAGACCACAAAGATGATGTCGGATCCCATCAGCCAGTCGGTGGCCGACCTGCCGCCCAAGCTGCAGAAGCTGTCGGGCGGCGGCAGGATGGAAGGGAACCTTCCGCCCAAACTGCGAAAAATGAATTCGGATCGGTTTACATAACCCGACGGGACTTCTAGCGATCGTTTAGAGCTTGAACTGCTACTGGCAAGGGCAGCGCGGGCAGGAGAGCAGGCCCTCCGCCAGCCGGTTGCGTGCTCAGCTCGGTGGTCCCCGGCGCGCCGGCGGGCGGGAGCATCCCCTCGGTAGCGGTGGCTGCGCTGTACGTACGAACGATGGGACGATCGGCGAGCTGATGTTCGTTGGCATGTAGTATCACAACACGCATGCAATAATAGTGTGCAATTTTTGCATATAGTTTTATGGCATGACTCCTACTATATTTATACTGTGTATTCTGAAAAATATGGAAAGGGGCGTTCCTTTCCCCTGTATTTCTTAAGTAGTAGGTAAAACATGCGAGTGGGTAACTTTCAGGGTAAGTTATGATTTGATTTGAAAATGTTTTGGTTTTTTTCTTTTTTTCTGATGTGGATCGTGATGTTTTGTTCAACAAAGTAGTTATGGTGCATGTCTTTTTTCTTAAAAGAAGGTGTATTAGTTAATTCCTAACACCAAATCTGCTAGCCTTAAATTAACTGCTGGTTTCTATTTTGCTTTAATATTTTCTTGGGGTTTCTTTTCCTGCATCTAGGCTACTGGAAAAAAAAATAAATGTATTTCATAAGGCATTGTTTAGAGAAGAAACTTGTATTAATAAGCCTAGGCAAAACAATAAATAAATGAATAAAATTCACACTTTAGATACGATTAGTAAAAATTTTTTAAAATCTTCGTGATTTATAATATATGTGCAAGAAAACCGTTTTAAATAAGCGGGACGTGCTTGATTTCTCATGTTGGTAGAATAGCGAAACATGACAGTAGCTGGATGTCTCCATGAAGCCAAGCAGGCATCTGTTCTGGACGAGCTGCGCCCCAAAGGCAGGGTCACAATTCCCCCTAATTCCGCAGTGCCCGGATTTCGCTCCCTCTTGCCTCGACGGCCCAGCTGGGCCAGTAGCGATGCGGGTGACGGTTGCGTGAGCCGCGGTCTCGCGGCCGGAGCTGTGCAGAGTCATGGCAAGTCCCAAGCCCGGGCAGGCAAGTCCCAAGCCCGCTGGCTGCACTGCCGGTGGCATCGCTCCTTACTGCTTTCTCTATGGTGAAAATAATGTTTAAACATGTTCTTAACTGAAGTTGACCCTGTGGGTTTCAAAATGAGTAATACTTTGTATAAATGTTTGGTTTGATATCCTTCTCTGCTTGTGTTTGGGTTTCCTTTTCCATCTGGTTTTGCTCCGGTGAGGTCGAGCCAGGAGGGCTGGGCGTTGTGCGGGTGCCCCCGTCATCGTGCCTTGCGGTGCTGGAGCACCCCGTGCCGCTCCAGACCCTCCCCAAAATGCTGGAGGTCGGCTGTTGCGGTGCCCGGGGACACCCGTGGTCTGTGTTTGGGGGCCAGGTCGCAATGGCTTCCCGGGGGCTCCTTCTTGGAGGAGGAGATCTGGGCGAGATGGAGCGATGGGCGGCACCGTCAGAGCGCCGGGTACAAAAGCTACTGCCCGCAGCGGCCAGGAAAAGGGCTCTGCGTGACACCGTCTGCATGTGAACCCTTGAGACCGCAGCCAGGTGGTCCCAGACACGGACACGCGTGGCTCAGGAGTCGTGGACGGGCAGTTCTGACTCGTGGGCTCTGGACCATCCTGCACGAATGCTGACGCTCGCTACATAACTGATAACAACAGATCTGGTGATCTTTGAGGAAAAAAAAAATTGGTTTTGTTATAAATGTTGGCATGGAATAAGAACTCAGAAACTCAGCGCTGCTGGAGGGTTGGCTCAGACCCCGCTGTGGCTCAGTGCTTTCCCTGGAAGTTGCAGTGTATGACCCGTCAGTTGTACACCCAAGGACTTTGTACTAACTTCCAAAGTTTCTCTTGATCGTTTATCATGATTTTTGAGTGGCACTGCATGCTTTTTTACACCATTGGCTATACTGCACTTCTCTGCACGTTATTGTTGAAGGGAAGGGCGTGCGTTGCTCCCTGGCTGCTGATCCTGTGCTCTACGTGCGCGGTGAGCAGATTGCCGATGTGGCAAGGTAAAACCTGGACTTCTTCCCCCCCGTTTGCTAACGCTTCCTCAGGTTGTCTTGTAAAATACCGCTGATTTTTGTACCACGCATAACTCTTCTACCAGTCCTTGTCTGACAGCAAAAATAGCCATGTACAATTGCCAGGTGCCAACACTACGAACAGCACCAAGTCCAAACCAGAGAGCCAGGAACGTTAATCGGCACGGTGAGCACTCAGCCGGTGGCACAGCCGAGTGTGAGTCCTGCCAGCAGGCTTGAGCAGGTCGGTCTGGTTTTGAAAGAAGGGTCTCCAGCAGCCTCACCCCTCCTCAGAAACTCCTTTGGTTTATTGAGGACGGGCGGAGGACCGCTGCCTCCTTCCCGGGATGCTGTCGCGGCGTGACCCAACCAACCCGCTGCCGTTCGGTGACACCGCTGTGGTGCTGGTGCCCCCAGTTTTGGGGCTCTGGTATGAAAGCGCAGCTGCAAGGTGGGGTCCCCCTCCCTGGGACACGGGGGTCCTACCTGGGGGCTGCTCCCACCGCCTGAAGTGCTCGGCTTGGGGGGTGGCCTAAGGGCCGGTTGGCTTTTCTTTATGGAAAAGTGCAAGTGAGGTGTCCCCAGACTACGAGCAATGGCGTTTCACCAGCCGTGCCCCGGGGCCACCAGCATCCTCCCTCCCCAAAACCGTGGGGAAGGTGCCCGGCTTCCCGTGCCCTGGCAGGGCGGCTGCTCGGCGGCTGCAAAGTCCTGCCTTCGGGAGAGCCAAGCGGCCTTTTTCTTTGGGAAACTTTGGCGTGAATCTGCGTACAAGATTGAATTCAGTAGGGGCAGCGTGGACGTGTTCTACAAATTGAACTTAAAATAAGTGACAGGGAGGAGTGCCGTAGCTGTAAAATATACTGGCAATCTGCGTGGCTGCAGCTCACTCGGCAGCCTGTATAAAAACCAAAATCTGGAAGTATGTGAAACACTGGGAAGGTATCCTCACTTTTATTAAATTAATGCCGTAGAAAATATTAAGTTATGATTAACTGAAAAGTTTGATTTTTTAAATCAAAATATGCACCTGTCCTTGCTGGACGCAAGATTCCTGAGGTTGTGGCTTGTACTGCAATGTGTTACGGATGTTAAGGTGACAATATGCGTGTCTTTCATTACTAAGAGTGAAAGTACAAACATGGATGATAACTTTCTTTAGTTATTCATTTTAGGAAGTTATTTCTGGTTAATATTTCATTTTTACTGGCATGGCCACTATTTTTTCCCCTAGTTAACATTTTAGCCCAGCCCTAACGCTTATGCTAAGGAAAAGTACCTGTTTGATTGCACAGCCGGTCTGTGTTCTCTACTGCTGAATTTATGCTTGAATGATATTGTAAATTGTACATATTCAAATTAGAATAAACTAAATGCATTTTCTGGCATGCAGTCTATAACTGTATAAATGTACAAGTTTATTTGAATTACACAAAATAACAAACTCTTGTATTCATTAATACTGCAAGCTCAGTTTTATCTAAAGCTATATTAAACTTTCAAAAATTGTTCGTTTTAAATGTGTTTGTCTTTTATCCAGTCCACTTTTTATTACTTTAATAAATGACTACGTATTCAAGCGGTGTAAGGGCTTCTGATTTCACATTTAGTGTGCGCAAAAGGCCAGTCTCTCGATTGCTCTTGAAAGCAGCAAAAATAAACCTCGGTTTAGCTGAGCGGCACTTTCAGGGTCTTTGGAGGTGGCCTGGCCGAGCCCAGCCCCAGAAACGCCGAGTCGGGAGTCCGCAGGCTGCTTTCTGAAGGACAGCGAAGAGCAGAGCCCAAGGTACGTGCTGAAAACCAATGGGCTCTATAATTCAGGCAGCCCCGATACGCCAACGTCCTGCTGAATTGTTGGACTTTACATTAATTTATGAAATGCCGTTTCCTCTGTAGCACAGAGGCGGGGAGCGCTCTTTCTCTCTGCACAGAGAAGTAGGCATTTTTCTCGTTATCTCCCCCATCCAGCCCCAGGAATTAAAGCTCCAGAAATCAATCGGGGCTGTCAGATCTCTCCCCGTTAGAGCAGACTTTCCTCTTTGGCTTTTACTATAAATCGCCCCATGAGTGGCTGGGTATCACCACGCAGGGTGGGCAAAATATGTTCTGTGCTAAGAAAATAAAAATAATAAAAGAATGACGAAAGATGTGTGACAATAGCTGACTTTAACTCCTTCCCCTCAAGAGGCTGCTGAATGAAGGTTGCTATAACCATATTTTGTTTCTCCCAGTTAACTGCTCGCCTTGCTCTGAGTCCCGACCTTATATTGCTGGTCCACCGTACGCTTGCCCCTGTGTGCTATATAGATATATTTTTTCCATACTGTTAGAAGTGATGCGATAGTAAAAGTTGGAGATTTCTTTGCATGCTGACACACCTGGTTTCCATTCAGAGTTTTATTCTTGTTGTTATTTCCACATCCCCCGGTACAGCATAACTGGAGTCACCCAGGAATACCTGTATCAGCTAGCGGCTGTCCCGGCTTGGGATCCTCGGGGAATCGAGGAGCCGTCCCGCTGCTGCCTGTGCCGGGAGAGCTGCAAAGCGAGGTGTGGGTGCTGCGTTGGACTAATTGAATTACCACCCGCGGCAGAACAAAGGCACGACAGCACGGGGCTGGATCAATCATCCCGTGTCGCCAGACGCGGAATACATTTGAATTTATTTCCTCAGCCGTGGTTGAAACAAAATGAATTGCGGTGCTTGCTTGGAGATATGAAAATGAAATTGCGGGTAGGTTTTAAATACCTACGTAGGAAACATATCTGCCGGGGAGGAAGGGCGAGAAAGAAAGAGCATCCCTGGTATAATAGCTCAAAAGGAAATTTATTTTCATCCTGTGTTGGGGCAAACGAGGAGAAGAATTTAAAGGCCTTTAAATGAGGTGCGAGGGCTCTGTCCTGCCCGCGGCGAGGAGGGAGGCGGGGGGCATTGCCAGGGAAGAGGGGGAGCTCCGTGCCCAGGCAGCCTGGCAGCAGCCCTGGCCCCGCCGGCGGTTTGAGCTATGAACGGGCAGGATTTACGGATCAGGTCAGCACTGAAGGTAGCTGCATCCATAGATCTTCTCAAAATATGAGGTGTCGGGGACAGGCTGCTCCTGAACGTGCTGCCACGAGCACCAGCCGCCCTGGGACCGAGCGGCAGCGCGTGGGGGGCAGGAGGGGCGGTTTCGTATTCGTGTGTGGTAATAGCATTACCAATTCCATGGACTCCAGGTGATTTACAGTTACGCTTCTCACATTTCCAGTTCACAAAGCAGGGGGAGAGCTAGGAAGAGACAGAGAGGGGAAAGAGAGGGACAGCGAGAGAGCGAACTCATCCTTTTCTGGCAGCCTAATTTTTGTATGGTTGTAAGTACTATTTAGCATGAGTGCAATACTGCTTTTGTTAATCTGTTTACACCACTTCCAAGCACTCTCTGATTGCTGCAAAAATGCACTTGAATTATTATTCCCAAGACAAACATCTGTGCATCCTCCATCAGAGGCTGGAAGACCCAGGCTGCTGTTGGGCTGCGTATAACCCCCCACCCCACCCCATCCCACCCCACCGCACCCTCCGCAGCGCGCGGGGCGATGCCTGGGCGCAGCGCTGAGCTGCTTCTCGTAACCTCTGGAGCCCAGCTGAGCTGCTTCTGGGGGGTCGAGCGGGTTTGTGGACAGACCTGGCCCCAAAGCCACCAGGAGAGAAGGGGTGGTCTACCAACCGCCGCTGCTGTTGCGGCACCCGCGAGTTCTGCCGCTGGGGACGTGGTCCGAGACCCGCCAGGCGATGCGCTCGGTGAGCGTCGCACCCGCTACAGCCCGCCCGCGGCTGAGGGAGAGCGATGGGCTCTAACACTGTCCCTTGGGTACGGGCTGGGGACGGTCAGGCATCTTGTCACTCCCCCCCGGCTGCCCTTCTTTATGAGCAAGGCAGGGAAACCGGGTTCTCCCATTTCACAGCTATGTATGTTTTGACTCTAGACATTAACTATCCGCTGGCTGAGAGTCCTCTGACGCTGTAATCCATCAGAGACCCCCATCAGAGACCCACACTTGCATCTCCCGGGGGGGGGAGAGCCTCTCTTGACCCCAGTATTGTCACCATGTGGAGTCCTCCCCCAAGCCAGGTCTATTCATAACGCTCCCGGGCAGCGGGCATCACCAAGTGATGAATGGAGATAACCCCAGTGCCATGGGCGTTTTCTCACAATTAAGCCCAGCTTATGGTCATGACAATTGGGCAACTCAGTGAAACCACCGAGGCTTCCATCGCTTCCCTCCCGTCGGATGGGGGATGCTAACGAGAAGCGAGCAGAACACCACAGACGACAGACAGTTATGCAATTTGTCTTTGAAACTGCTTGCCAGCTGACACAGGGGCTTGCCACCGGCACTCGCCATGGCCAGCGCAGCCCCACGCAGCAGCTTGCGTTTCGGTGCCCATCTCTGTTCGCCCCAGGAATGGGCTTTGCCGAGCTGGCGGAGATTTGAGGAACAGCACGGGCGTGACGTGAGGATGAGATGTGCTGGTGGCTGCAAACGCCGTGGGCTCAGCAGAGCTTCGCCTGCCTATCCAGGTATGGGAGGTAAGGCAATATACAGGTAAGGAACTATACAGTGTGCACATAATAATGACATATACATTCCTAAGAAAATACATCATCTGTGGTGTCTGTGTATCCGTAATACTATAGGTAACAGCAGTCAAGATAGCTGTTTGCTAATTCAGATTTATTCCCCATTTCCACTCTCCAAACTTTTACATTTATTTCTGTCTGAAATGTTTGTAGGTTTAGATAAACTTTTTGGGCGCTGCCTTGAGAATCGGGTCTTTGGACTCATTCCACACCAACTGCGTGCGACGGAAAGCTCGTGACAGATGGACAAGCGTGCGAAAGAGGAAAAGCGAGGGAGAGGGGCACAGCAGCATCGCTCGCTGTCGGAATAACCTGCGGAGACTTTTCTCTTGGCATCTTCCAGACTTTCCCTGGGAAGGCTCCAGGCATCGTTTTCTTAAGCGTTCTTGGAGCCTCAGTCAGTAACAAAGAAAAGAAAAGCCAAATTAATGCATGTCCCAACATAGGGACAAAATTAAGTCCTATGCTGGGATGATGCTCAGGATGAATATAAACATGACCTTACACCCTGCTCTAAGAAGGAACTACGCAAAAGATTTAATACTAATTGACAATATTGATAAATCCACACTTTATAGCAAAATTAGTTCAGGTTTTTAAATAAATTAGCAAAGATCCCCTTTGAGACGATAAACCAAAGTATTTTGTTCTTCTTCTAATTAGTACGTTACAAATTTATATTTTTCATTTCATGCAAATTGGGAAAAACTCTCAACATATTTCCTCAAATGTACTATTTGATAATACCTTGTTCCTTTAGTCACAAAATTCTCCTTGCTGACAAGAAAGAACAGCAATGCTTGTACGTTGAGACAATTTGAAAGTACACGTGGAATGCCAGAGAGTCAAGGTAGCCATGCTTTTTCCGACTGTCGTTCCAGTTTAACCATGCTTTTGGATGCCTGAGCCAGAGATGGCTTTAACAGAGCTCTGTGCAAGTGCAGCGTTTGCTGCATGCTTGCTGTAAACTGGCCACAGAAATCCCCTCGCCTGCTGATAGAGGCTCTAGGCAGGGTGGCCGCAAGTGAAGGCAATGCAATGCGATGCTTCTGCCGTCTCCGCGGGACACAGAGGGTAAAACCGGCAGCAACGTGACCTAAAGCAGCACAGCAGCAGTGCCAGGCGCCAAAAGCGTCGCAAGAGGCGAGTTCAGAAACAAAAAAATCTCATAAACACGTCTGTCTCCTCCATCTTTCTACCAAAGTTGTTCAATCTTACCGTCTCAGTAATGAGATTATCAAATCCTAAACTACAAATGTGCATCCAAAGAGCGCATAAATATAATTTCCCATTGATGTTTATAGGAATCTAGTCATTTATTCTGCTTCAGCCATTCCCTGTGGCATAAGTGAATGAAAAGCTCTAAGTGCAGATAATTGATTTCTCTTTTACTGACTTTTGACGGTATGCAATGGGGGAGAGCCAGGCAGGCGGCGCACATGGAGCAGCCGTTAAACAGTGCAAGGCAAGGTAGTGATGTTGTGCTGGCTCCCTAGAACTTCAAATTTATGTGGTTTGCTCCCTTCTGGAAAATCAAAAAGCAGCAGATTTCAGCTCACTCTCACTTAAGGCCAAGACAATAATTTTTTTTTAATACCGGGCTGCAGCTGGACAACACCTGAACTGGCTTATGTGAGGAGCTGAAAACAGGACGGTACTTTTGACTTGGAAGATTTGAAAGTGGGAGCGAAACAATGATGCGCAATAGCTGCAGGGTTAGCACCGGGCTAAGCTTCGGGAACCCGCACGTTGGCCAAAATCCGAATGCCCTAAGCTGGCCAGGCCGCGGCTGGCTGGATCCCGGGGATCCGGTGCCCGAGCGCTCAACGCGCAGCCCTGCGGGCGCATCTTCCCTGCCGGTGCTTCCCCAGGCAGGGCTTCTGGCGGGTGGCTTTACCCCAAAAGCTGCACCCTTAGGCCTGGCACGAGAGCACTCGGGGCTTTCCCGCGAGCTCAGGGGAATTGGGGGCTGTAAGGAGGGCTGCCGAAATGCTTGGGGCATGACCCTCGGGGCGTCTGTACACTCAGATCATACGCACTCTGAACGTGCACGCGAGCACGCGCACATGCAAAACCGCAGTGCACGAACACATCCGCTTCCTACGGCGACTAGCACGAATGCGGTTTTTCTCGTTTCTGAAGCAGCTGTTCGGTATATCCAGCGTTGCAGTATCACAGATATAACCACCACAAATACTTACCCCCAAGGAAGCACTGCCACCTTTATCTCCATATGCTGCCTTTCCTCCTATTTTCGATTACCCTGCTCGATGCACAGCTCAAGCACCTTTTGCTTCTGGTTCAGCAGGAGTGTCCTAATACCAACAGTGGTATTGCCTCAGTCGCCAGTATTTAGTGACGCTGCAGGGCTACAAACGCCAGCTGCGTTCTCCAGGGAAAGGTCGCTTCTCCTCCTTCCCGGGGACGGGACCCATCCTCCTCCCCGCAGAGGAACGGGGATCTCACCCCACAGAGCTGGCAGCGCTCAGCTTTGCTCTGCTGAGTTCATGGAAGGAATATCACTTCACTGGGGACACGAAATGCAGTGTAAAACATGTGCTAGCCGTTATTGATAAGCATTCGAAAAAAGTCAGTGGCCCCTTCCTAATGCATAATTTAGAATTTAATATTAAAAAAGCAAGAAACAACAGTTTCTTTGACAAGACCTATTCTTAATTTTTATGTAATATTCCTAAAGTACCTGTTATAAAATTAGGGTGTCACGTATCAGCGCCACTGCAGGTCCTGCACGGTGCAAGTATTTTATAAGCAGTCATTTACAATTCTGCACACACACAATATTCGACTAGACCACGAGGTCTCCATACAGATACCTTAGTACTATTGCATAATTTATGTATTTTATATTATATTTTTTCCTTGTGCATACATACTTGGTTTGCTTAGCCCTCAGGAAATCTATGCTAAGGAAATGGCAGACTCTGTAAGAAATGTCAGCTATTGCTCTGATACGTCAGTACCAAAGCTAATGGAGCAGAAAGACGGTAGTGGAAGAATGTTTTTAAGTGCTTGTAGGTCGAGGTGTTGTGAAGACAATTTATTGTCTTCTTAAATCTAGACATCAAAATCTGAACCTATAAACAACTGGATGTGCAAAAAAAAAAAGCTGATTTAGCTGTCAGTCCCTGTCCTCTTTCCTCTCGCTGCCTTTTCTTCCCAGCAGTGAGCTGGAAGCGCTCGGGCACTTTCTGGCACTCTCCAAGCATTGCACATCAGCCCGCCTTGGCCTTAAACCCCTGCCTGGAAATCAGATTCTGAGCCATTCGCTTCCGTCTGCGAGGCGCTTCGGGGGTGCGGTGACTCGAGGCTCTGTGATATTTGGATACTGAGTGATTAAAAAGAAAACTATTGAAATGAGGCTGTAAAAGAACTTGTAGTCAAATAGATACATTTGGAATTTTTCTTTAAAAAAAAAAGGCAAGAAAAGCGAGTCCTGGGTAAATGGCAGGGAACAAGCCCAGGGTGAAGGGAGCGGCTGCTGCCCTGCCTGCCGGCCGCCGCTTTCTCCTGCAGCTAACACTGACAACTGTTTTAAATACAGTGCACTCTGCTCGTTGGTATCCCTTTAGGGCTTGGTTTGGTTTGGTTTGCTTTGCTTTTTGGTTTTGTTTTTTCATAAAACTCCTTGCTCTGAGAATTAACAATTCTCATATTTCTTAAGAAGTGAAAAAAAGATATTTTTACGTTTTCCTTGTTACCTCCCTTGACGGGCGGGGAGCTGGGCACACAGAGACGCCGGTGCCCGGGGTCAGCGCTCAGTTTGCTGTCCTCTTCGTCACTGTATTGCAGGTGAGCAATGCCAGGTAGGGCGCAGAGCACTAAATAGATTCTGTTTCATTAAGACCTTTTTTTACAATGAAAGGAAAAAATATTCGCCCAGAGTCCACGGGAGGGAAGGAGGCAAGCAGAGGTCAGGTCTTCCACTGCGGCAGGAGACGCTGGCATGGGCGTCTCCGGTGAAGCTCCTTACCTTCATATAAATAAACAATTATTAACGTAATTATTGCTATTGTAAAAAAGTTCAGTTAGTCTGGTTAGGCCGTAGGAGTCAGGTTGTTTCTTCCGTAAACACCTAATCTTCGTATTAAAATGGAAGGGATTTGAGATGAAAACTTGAATTACATTTCTAGCTCTCGCTTCAGTGCCTTTTAAGTGATTTGGCACATAGAGGCTGTTTCTGAAGAGTCAAAAAATAGAAGTAATGTAGACAGGATATTTTAAATGAGAGCTGAATTTCCTTTCCAAATTCGTAGGAGCTAGCGTATTAAAAATAATTGGAAAAGTCGCTGTTCTTCAGCTGGAGAGGGAGACAGCCGGCGTTTCCCCAGGCTCTGCCCGCCCCACCCAGCCTAACGCCCCGTGGCTAACAGGCCAGGAGCTTTCCATTCGAGCCAGGAGGTTTCCACGGCTGCTTTGGCGTGGAACGAGCCCCTTACAAGCAGGCGTTCTGAAATGCCGTTAGCCCACGGCCCCCCGACGGGCTGCGGAGGCGGGGGGTCCTGCAGCCTGGCCGTGGCCATGCAAACCCCTGATGCTCCTGCAGAGCATCCTTTCTTTCGTTTTATTTACTCTGTGCCAAATATTCCTCTAAGGCAGAGGAAATGATTTTGTAACTTAATTTATGACCCTTCTTCCTGCTCTAGGCTTGCCTTTTTCTTTGTATCACCTTTTCAGGAAGGTTGCAAGCGGCTGCGTTACGGCTTGAACAAGAGAGTGCAGCTGCAAGGGTCCCGTCTTCCCTACCCCGTGCGCTTTCCTCCCGAAGGATGCCTTGGCTCAGGCTCTGCAGTTTTGCAACGTCTGGGTAAAATGTGAGTAAAGTTTTCAGTGGCAGCCCCGTGCTGTGCGGAGGAGAAGAGCAGAACGCCCCTGGGTCTGAACCGGCCCTGGGCTGCGACGGCCGCTCTCCTCTGTGAGTTTCTTGGCTCTCGTGCATAGAAATTCATATCCAGGATCATCGTGGGGATTTTCTTTGTCCCCGTGGATGGTTAGCGCAAGTAAAATCCACCTGGTCTGTCGCGCGGCTGGCCCGGCTGGCTGTACGCCTTGCATCGCCTATGCATAGGGGTCGGGGTGACTTATATATGTAAAAACCTTTTTCTGGATTTTTTTTTTCCCCTTAGGTGCATTCAATGTGGAGTGCGAAGTGCTGTTTGATAAGGCAGCCTGCCTACTGCTCCATCTTGTAAACTGGTTTTGTAGAAATGGACCATTTGTGGATTATCTGTTTCTATGGTGATAGATCGGAATAAACGTGCTGTGGTCCTGGCTGCCTTCAGCTGCCTGTTTTCTGCAAGGTCTCCGTTACCAACAGTAAAAATACAGCATCTAATTCCCCATAGATCATCACCTGAGACTTATGGGCAAGATCACAGGCTTTAGCCCGTGAAAAATCACTGTGGCAAAACTGCGTATGAAAGTTATAGGCTGTACCAGCGCAGTGAATAATAACCATCATCCTGATGCCAGGGACATAGGAATTACTATAAGGGAGGAAAAAAAAAAAAAAAGAAAAAAGATGGTTTTCAATTTTGGTCTTGTAGAGCCAGAAATATCCTATTGTCACAGGCAGATCAGAAACTGGAAAATCCATAGATGCCCTACATAGTAATAAAAAGGAGGCGGATGCAGACATGAGTTTTAAAAGCTGTAACATTGGGGGGCTGATAAAAAAAAGGCATGTCTTTTCTACAATATTCCCCTTTTGTCCTTAGATCTGAAATCTGCCGTTTCCAAATTTGACTCCCACATCAACGTGCAAATGCCAGCACTACTGGTGGGAGCTGTGCATGCACCAGGAGAGTCTTCTGTGTTGTGTGTGGAGTCAGTAGATTTTAAAATGGAAATACTATCAAATTCTTATGCACCCGTAAACACCACTGGGAACTGAAGTTGTTCTTAATGTTATCTCAAATCCTGGAATGCTGGAGTAAAAACCGAATGATTATCCTCCTCGCCTCTTATGATTCACATCACAACTGGCAGCCACAGTGGATATCATCACGCCTCTCCTAAATCTTTAATATTTCAAATGCATATTAGATACCTCTTTCCTGATAGGCGAAACCTCAGCGTAGCACTCAGGGGGATTGCCCTTTGGAGTGAGGTAGAAGTGAAATATTTAAATGTGCTACACTTCCAAATACTAGCTTACCGCTCGCCTCACTTGTAGAAATAAGAAATAAATAATAGAAAAGTGAATCGCACGATTACTCAGTCCCTGAAGCAGTAAAGGCATGGAATGACTGGAAAACTACGCTTTTACGGAGCAGGCGAGTTCACTATTTTGGTGAGAAGTGTCTGCGCTTATCTGGAGTTAGGGACAAAGATGAACTCTGGCAATTAAAGCCAAACACCAAACCAAGGCAGCAGACCAAGCCAGCGTGCCGGAGGACTGTCCCCGCTTCAAATAGGGGATTTCTCGATTTCTCATCAGAGCTACGCCTGCCGAATCCCGCATAGGTACCGCAGGGGTGAGGTGCAGGTTTCTCGGGAGCTGTAGCACCTAGCCAGTCTTTAAACGGTACAATGTAGTGTTGAACGTTGAACTGTTTCAGTGAAGCTCTTTGCTTTGGGATGTTTTGATGTTAATAACAATTGTAAATAAGCAACAAGCTGCTGTGATGAGAAATGCCCGATAGCTAGTCATATACATATAACCACGTCATCACGTATGGAAGCAGAGTATAGACACACATGCATATATGTGCACAAGCCTATATAACCTATAATGAGACATGTCCTATATCTGGTCATATATATATATATATATATATAACCACGTCATCACTTACGGAAGCAGAGTATAGACTCACATGCATATATGTGCACACGCCTATATAACGTATAAACTTGGGGATGGAAACAATGTTTATTCTGACCAACGACCTTATTTGTTTGGCGTTTCTTAGGGCCCGTTTGTGCCGCGCCTGTGTCTCCATGGCTGGGTGGAAGAGCGCGCGGCCCTTGGCCGCAGCGCCGGGGCGAGGCGCGCCCGAGGCGGTGCCCGGGATGCTGCTGAGGACAGCACGGCGGCCGGGGCGGAGGAGTGCTAGCACTGCTGCTGCTGCTGCTGCCCGCTTTGCAACCCTCTTTGCAACCGCACGCGCTGCACAGAGGTCTCTCCTGTGGCTTACTGAAGATGCTAAAACAGCAAAGAAGAAGGTCCTTCAAATCCGTAATTTTCTTCCGAGCAGACGGAGCCGGCAGGCAGGCAGCGCTGCAGGGCTCTGCGGACCAGGCACCTCGGGGCATGCCTTCCCAGGTAAAGCGAAGGCAAGAAACCCCGTATGGGAGTGTTCGTCCCAGGTCCTGCCACAGCTCTGGGAACTGCCGCTCTGCGGGGAGAGACCGGGGCGGCTGCGGGGCCAAGGGAGGGCAGCTGGGCTGTTCCAGTGCCCAGCAGGGACGTTTCAGGGGGCCAGCAGGCAGAAAGCGCTGCTAGCCGTAATAGCAGCTGTCTAGACAACCGCAAACCATTCCCAGTGGTGTTTAGAGGAAGCAATTAGCCATTGGAGCAACCTACCTGAGAACTTGACCAAGGATATTGAAATTAAGGCTTCTTAAGAGCAGCAGGTCAGGGCTCAGCGCAGAGATGCTGGCAGCATTTCTGGCACGTGCTCAGCGGGAGATCTGGTCGCCGAGATCCTTTCCAGGCTTTACATCTGTAGGTGCACATTTTTCAGTCCTACTTAGGTATTTCTCGCAAATATTTCGCTAAGATCTTTTAAGTTAACATTATCATGTGTAAATTAAGTATTCAGGGCAGGAACAGAGGACACGTCTGGTAAACGTGATCAATATGTAATAAACACCAATGAAGCCTTATTAGGCTTCCTAAAACCCTTTTCCAGTTTTCTTATCTTCATTCTCACCTGTATGCCAGGGAAAGGGGTCGCAAGTATTTCACATGTGATGAAACATTACGTGTACTTTCCAGTTTTGTCTGCTCTCGATAAAAACTCCCGTCGGGTGCATTGTTATGCGCAGCCAGGCCCATCTGAAATGTTGTCGCTATTTGTAAAAGAGCTTTTCCCAGTATTTTATGTAGAACTGTGTTTTTATGTAGGTGGTTATGATTAGAGTTGACATTAATTAGAAGAAATGCTGATATACCAGATGGATTTTTTAAAAGGCATAGTGGAGGAGCAATAAGCACAGTGCATGTGCTTATGGAAAAGTAGGAGTGCGGTTTGTTAGCTATGCATGTACGACCTACGCACTACAGCATTTAAGAGACTGGTATAATGTACTTTATTAATAGTACGGAATTTTAGCGCACATCCCTTATTTATGGATGCAAATTTATCCTCGCGCAGCACTGGCACCCTGCCTTTGACATATCGCACGCTGCAGCGTGAAGTGCAGCAATTAGGCACGAGCCTTCGACTGGTGCAAAGCTGAAGGGAGAGAAGAGAAATTCAAATGTCAGACCTCGCAGCCGCTTTTAAGGCTTAATTCCAGACTTTTTTTGAGCTCTGTAAGCGGGAGGGGGCCGCCGACTGCATTGCAGCTCGTGCTTGCTGCAAGGCACCCACCAGAGCTGCATCCCTCCAGCACCGACCCAGCCACCCCCAGGTACCCCACCGGGTCTGGGGACGTCGCCCAGCCGCGGCGTGCGTGGGAAAGGATGGAGCCAGCCCCTCCCGCGGTGCCATGGTAACAGCTCCCCTTTTTATCCCCCGTGTTTTCCATTTTGCGTTTTGAAATTAAATATTCAGCGTAGAGCAGGAACAAAAAGGAGATTACCCGCCCCGGTCCCGCAGGTATCTGGGAAGAAAGAGCTTCCCAGGCTTTCCAGGGGAGACCAGGATTAGGGAATGGTTTTTCTGTAACCATTCTTCTGAAACAGCGGCTGGGGATGCACTCTGAGCATGCTAATCATCCCCATTTCCCCATGAATCGAGAGATTTTTATAATGACACACATTTTATTAAGGATTTGCTGCAGCTGTAAAAAAATCATCAGACTGTATTTGTTTTCTCAGCACACCCAAGCCTCTCTGAATCGTGGCCAGGTTTGTTTGGGGATTGGATCTCCAGGTCCCAGGGGTGCCCGCAACGCTCCCGCTGCAGCAAGAGCAGCATCCCTGCAGCGCGCCCGCTCTGACTCGCACCTCGCCGTCTCGCTGGAGATTTTGTTCTCCTACATCGTCGTCGTCATTAGAAACCCTCCCTACCGCTGCCCAGCCTGCCGGGCTGGCAGAGCACAGCTTGGCTTTTCGGATGGGCGAACAGCGTTAAGCGTTGGTTTGGTGGGAGGCTTGGGGTGAGGAGCTTTGCTGACTTTTCGTTATTGTTTCATTGTTCCAGTCTTTAACCCATCCTTGAAAATGGCAGGTCAGCCTTTTTAAAAATGTATTAGAGGACGGCAACACGAAAGCCACTTCACATTTATTTACCAAAATGATTTGGGCCATACAAGATACACCATATATGGTGTATATAGTGTATATACTATATTTATACTATATACTATGTCTTTTGAGAAGTATCAAAAGATGAAATTGTATAAAACATGAGCTTTATAAAAAGCATATGGAGTCCTTAATAGACTTACTATGGAGGACTGAAAGGAACAGAAATCATAATAACCCCGCCATAGCTCATCGAAGCTAGCGACCAGCCAAGGCTTCAGCCAGCAGCTTCGACCGGCAGTGCCGAAACGCTGCCGGCAGCGGGGGGTCAGGGCTCACCCCCTCGGGGGGACAGTGCCCACACCGTGGCCGAGACTGAGGAGGTGCAGCACCCGCAGAGCCGTCTCGCCGCAGGCACTTGCCAGGGGCATCCGCAGGGGATGCGCAGTCCCTGGGGAGGGTGAGCGCGGCCTCTGGTCCGGCGGCTCAGCAGCGACAGAGTCCTCCATTGATTTCTTAATCTTATTTTTTAAATGACTGGAAAACTTCAGCCGTGTTGCTGTTTCGTAAGTGTGGAACTTGACTGATTTTTCCATATTCATTTTGTGTTTCTGCTGACGTCTCTGTCAAAACTATCACTGGAACCACGAACCATCTTTTAACCAATATTCTTCTTCTACCAAAATCTTTACATTTT
This sequence comes from Ciconia boyciana, assembly GCF_034638445.1. Taxonomy (NCBI): domain Eukaryota; kingdom Metazoa; phylum Chordata; class Aves; order Ciconiiformes; family Ciconiidae; genus Ciconia; species Ciconia boyciana. Next base: position 1,527,302 of record NC_132943.1, on the reverse strand, counting down.
TTCAGTCCTCCAATATGTTCAGAAGCGATTTGATAAGCATTTGAAAATATTTCTGATAAACGTTTTACTTAAAAGCATTCTTTTTGGCTAAATATCTCATTTTTAAGTAAAGGCTGCTTTGGGCTTGCAGTCCTCCCCATCCCTCACTACCTCCAGCCCCCCAGAAGTAAAGCTGTTGAGCCTCTGGAGTATTTAATGAAAAAAAGGTGACACCTCAGTTCTTTTACCTCTAGACTATGAATTACCACTGGGATTTTCTCTTTTTAGCCTTCAGCCCCGTGAGCAGCTCTTGGAAGGGACCTGGCAATCGATGCACTGCTGGACTGCCCGGGAAAACACCACGGGGAAGCGAAGCAAAGGGAAAATATCCTGAGGGCACTGGACAAACACTTAAGCCAAGAAGACTTTGGCTTTCCATGGGGGAATAACGTACTGGTTATTTTGTAGTTTAGTTTCATAATTAGTTGCATAAACCAGATCTGGCTGAATTGAAGTCTTTGCTCTTAGCTAGTGTAAGGGAGCTGGTTTTGAGGCCACCTTTGTGGCCTAGAACTTCTTCCCTACTCTTAAACGCAACAGATAAAGCTGCCATGCTGCCCCAAGACCTGAAATGGTGGGAGGACCGGTGCAGGGATGCATCAGCACAACTTTCCGCAGCTCTCCAATCCCCCAGCCCTCCGAGAGGGCTTCCAGCAGGACTAAGCCTCCTCCTGGCCAGCCCCAAAGGCCAAGGACCCCCGTCGTGCCGCACCCCGAACGGCCCAGGGCTGGGACAGCACCAGTGGAAACCCACCAGTTGCTCCGTCTGTCCCACCACGCATGTTGTCCTCTAACACCCAGCTCACGGTCAGCCCTGCTGTGCAGACAACTAATGCCGGTCCCAATGCATATTATTGCACCTTATTGCGTATCGGACCAGAAACGGTGAGAACAAAACTTTGCTGAATCGAAAGAAAAAAAAAATCCAAAGATTGGTTGGATGGAGATTAATCTAATTCGCCATCATGCAAACTCGCCCTAGGAGTGAGGGTGTTCTTGTATATTCATAAATGATACACTGGATGTTTTAGGGAACCATACTCTTACAGACCCCAGCTGTGAATCCTATCAAGAAACGTGCATTATACAATTAGGGAAAGCTTGCATAATTGCAATGCATACATGAAAACAATGAAGTTAATTGTTTTGTAAGATGCATTTTTTAAGGATCTAAAACAAGCACACTTAAAATACCCTGTGTTCATCTAAGACTATTTTACTTTGACATCATTAATCACCTTACTTTCTAATTTATTGATTAAAATAACAAAAAGCAACTATACAAATTTAAAGACCACAAAGCCCTACATCTGAAAGGTGGGTTACGTTTCCTTAGGAAGAACCACAGAAGTTTTGAAATATATTGACATGTGTTTATATTTTATCCACACATACTAAGTGTGTGCATATCTGTGTGCGTATCAATATATATTTATGTGTATATCACAGAATCACAGAATCGTATAGGTTGGAAAAGACCTTTAAGATCATCGAGTCCAACCGTAAACCCAACACTGCCAAGCCCACCACTACACCATGTCCCTAAGCACCTCAGCCAAATGTCTTTTAGATACCTCCAGGGATGGGGACTCAACCCCTTCCCTGGGCAGCCTGTTCCAGTGCTGGACAGCCCTTTCAGTGAAGTAAAATTTCCTAATATCCAGTCTCAGCCTCCCCTGGCACAACTTGAGGCCATTTCCTCTTGTCCTATCCCTTGTTACCTGGGAGAAGAGACCGACCCCACCTCTCTACAACCTCCTTACAAACCTCCTTTTCTATATGCATAGAAAGAGAGCAAAACCCCCTTGATACTGCTACTTTAAAAAACATATCTTCCATACATCTACAATTATATTTCAGAAAAACCCCTTTCTGGTAGATTTTGCATTACAACTGACCTTAGAAGAACAACAAAAGGAATCCTCTAGAAAAGAGTAAACGTGCCGAGCAGGCAGACGTAATGCCGTGAGTGGGCTGGCGGACCTTCGCCCGGCCACGGGAGCCGCCGCACCGGGTCCAGCCTCCCTGGAGACGCGGCTGTGGATGCCCCGCTCGACACGCGGGGCTGAGGAGGGCTGGCAGGAGCTGGGTTGATGCCCCACAAGGGAGCAGCCAGCGTTATCGCTCCCTTTTAAATGCCATTCCCGTTCTTTAGAGTAAGAAGCTAGCGTGGGAATGAATTATATATAGCCTCTCTGAGACTACATTCACACTGACTCAGCCAAAAAGCAGTCCTACGCACGGAATTTTCCTTTCCTATGGCATAAAGGGAAAAAAGTCATTAGTTATCTTCCCAGGTCCAGAATAATCATTCTGACTGTTACACTTTGCTGTGTAAAATGAGGATGGAGATAGGAGCACTGAAAGAAACGGTTTCTAAAGCTTTATTCATTATTCTAAATTTTAAATGTTAATTGGAAGAGCGTCATCCCTGGTTTCGTTGGGACTGGTCTGTATCGGAGTGTCGTGTCACTGCCCTCACGGGTTGCTGCTCCGTCCAACAGACGTGCACGCAGTGACGTCAGAGCGTAGACAGGACCCCCCAGCCCGGGACAGCCCAGGACGCAGTCTGCTGGCCTGGCTTTGAGGACTCAGCGTTAATAATGGAATAGCTGAAAACTGTAAAAAAATTGATCAATGGACTTCAGTTGACTGCGGAAGCCACGGTTTGGGTGCTAGATTGGTCCAGCTTTCTGCTGAGCAAGCTTCAGCAGCGGGGGATGTGGTATATGCATTCGTTTGCTTTGGCTGATATTCAGTTCACTTCAGCCATAGGAAAATTCAGACACCAAGCAATAAAAAAAGGAAGAAAAAAGAATTCTCTCTGAAGCTCTCCGGGATCAATCACCGATCAAGACCATAATCTCCGAAGTTCTCTTTTTGCCACCAGTTTAGAAGCGAGTCTATTTATAAGAGGCAAATGCTATTATGCAATCAAGAACAACAAACAAAATGGTGTTTTAGCCATCACAATAGGTCCTATGGGATTGTATGAAGCAGCAGCACCTCCAGTTTTATGTTCTTAAATTGCATCAAGAGCTATGTATCTGCTGCAGGTACGTCGCTATCAGTTCAGGCTGGGAAAGGCAATCATCTAAAATGGGATTTCTGGTTAGCATCCATGTTACGTGCCACATGTCCCTTCACCGCCCTTCCTTTTTCCTCCCGAAATACCTACGCTGTTTGGCTGTGCGTTGGCCTCTTTGCAGGGAGGGTGCCTGTGGTTAAACTCCCCCATGCTGCGCTCGCACCGTTTCCAGCCCAGCTCCCTGCTGCCGGAGCGGCCGTGGCACAGCCCGGGGGGTGGCAGAGCCTGCAGCCTGCCACACGCACGTGTCCCCGGTTCCCCGAGCAGCAGCTCATACCCAGCGCTCAGAGCAGGGAGTAACTCGCCCTCCGTTAGTGCCTGTTCCTACGGCTGCCCGACAGTACGGTGTAGCCCCAGGGACCTTCCGCATCTCCCAGGAAGACGCACGCACCATGAGTCAGGTTTTCAGAGGTGGTTGGCTGCAGAAATCCTACTCTTTTCAGGAATTAATAGGGAAAAATTCAGATTAAAATGCCTCAGGCTTTGACTTTATGCAATGAAATCACTGGGATAACTCAACATAATGCCAAGTAGGAAGAGCTTTCAGCCCGAGTGTCCACAGGCTGTAAATTTGTATGTAATCTCTCCTTTGCTTTGCCTGCCTGCCCGTAGGACATTTCATTGCACTGAGTACTCATCATCAAAGTTTGATTATTTTCTAGGGAGTCTTTTAGCCTTGATCGCAATTATTTATACGTCTCAAATAAACAGAAGTAGAAGAAAGCTAGCTTTTATTTTCTACATTGCAATAACAACCAAAACTTGTGCCGTCTGAGAGAAATTAGGACTAGATGGAATAATCTTTCCAGACTTAATTAATGACTCATTAATACCTTTCTAGCTGCAGATTGCAAGCACACCCAGAGCGTTATTGCTCTGCCGTCACCGTCCAGTGGCACAGTTACGGGGGCTCTGCGTTCCTATCACGGCTCTGCCTAAACTCCTCCCGCACAACTTTTATTCACTGGAGCCACGTCGGAGGCCCGTGCCATGTCACACGCGCAAGGGCAAGACCAAAACGGACGTCCCAGCAAGAGGGGGCTCGCAGGGCTCCGTGTGATCCATACCTTGAGCGCCCGCTTCTCGCCGCGGTCTGAATCACGTGGCTGACCCCACATCAGAAAACAACACTCGGGAGGGTTTAGAGTCACCCGACAGGTCCCAGCGGTTTTGGGTAACGCCGCAGAGGTGGTGCCGAGCTGCGCCGAGGGCTCGCAGGACCCCGGGGGGGCTGAGCCCGATCCTGCGCTGACCTCCTTTGCCGAGCAGCCGAGGGCAGCCCTTCGGCAGGCAGACCCGTCCAGCCAGCACACGGCTTCGGGCCAAGAAAGAGCCGCCAGAAGAAATGAACTCGGCATTAAACCACCTCGCTACACCCTCCCGACGTAGTATTTTTAATCACATTTTTATTTATTGGAAACAAACTCCCCTGCAAAATAATATTAATTGGAGTAATAATAAGCCTACGTAAAGGGATTTGTTCACGACTTGAATTATCACCACAGCGCTGATAGCGGCGAGATTCCTGTAGCTTGTAATGGCAATAACCTTACACTTAACGATCTTTCCATTAGTCCCTGCTAAAATAGTGTTAGTGAATTCAGCATATCACAGGGCAAGATATATAAATGAAAATACAAGCATTGGTCATTTTGGATGCAATTTTCTCTTAAAACCCACCACTTCTAAGCCAAATTCAGCCTGTTCTAAACTGTCTTCAGCTTCCAACTTTTCCTCTTAAAATTGTGGTCTGGGAGCAGGATTAAAACAATGTCTTTGTGACTCTGAATATCACAATATTAAATAACTAAATAACACTAATACTAAATTGCTCTTTTTTTTTTTTTTGCAAGCACTACGCCATTTCTGTGTCCTTCTCCATCGCCCTCAGATTTCTGCATGTCTGGACAGACACAGGGACACTATTTTCACAGAATCACAGAATCACAGAATCGTATAGGTTGGAAAAGACCTTTGAGATCATCGAGTCCAGCCGTTAACCCAACACTGCCAAGGCCACCACTACACCATGTCCCTCAGCACCTCATCCAAATGTCTTTTAGATACCTCCAGGGATGGTGACTCCACCACTTCCCTGGGCAGCCTGTTCCAGTGCTGGACAACCCTTTCGGTGAAGTAAAATTTCCTAATATCCAGTCTAAACCACCCCTGATTTTGGGGACCAGTGTCATGGAAACAGCTCCCAAGGTACAGAAACCACGAAGTGCTCGTCCTGCCGCAGACCCCTTCCCCGAGGAAGGTGGGCTGGGGGGTTCACACACAGCTGAGCACCCAAGCAGCAGAACAATTGGGGAAAAAATCAAGATAATTTAAGGAAAGGAGACATGGGATGTGGGAGAGAAGGTGCCCTGCAGTCCGGGTGGGGATGTGAGACGTTCAAACAGTGCCCGGGGCCAGGGATTCAACCCCTGGTCTGGTCCCGGAGGAGAGAAAGTCCCATCGAGGCGCTGCCAGGAGATGTAGATCATCCAAGGGAAGATACTGATTGCTTTCAATAACTTACTAGACAAGCGAAAATGAAATCTCTCTGATCATTGACTTTTAGGGGAAAACCTTTGCTTCTTTTCAAGATCATACTGCAGTTGCTCAGCACAAAAAAGAAGAAATAGATGAGTTATGAAGGTCTGTGTGCCACAGTCACCCATATGCCACCGCCAAAACGAAAACACCTTTTTTTAATTAGCTGGGAGAGCAAAGCGTCGCAGGTCCGAGGTGGACAGGCCTGATTTCTCAGCAGTTCCCTGGCAATGCTTCGTCCCACCAGACCCCGTAATTAACTCCATCATGGGGAGGGACACAAACTGCAGGAGGTGATGGGTGGAGGGAGAGGGAAGAGGCAGAAACAAAAATCCCCACTGCCTGGCCTTACTTTTGGTTACAAATAGCAGAAAACCTTCACGCCTCTTGCAGGAAGCAGAGGAGACGTACCTGCCCACGCAGGTTTTGCTCACTGGTGATTTTTTTCTTCCCCCTGCCTCCAGCTTTGAGAGGCCTGAAGATGCTCCCAGCACGGCAGCACCCCGAATTCTCAGCCACTTCTAGAAGTGTTGGCCGGGACGTGCTCAGTTCTTGCTTCTTCCTCTACCCGATGCCTGCCTTTCTTAAATTTTTAGTTACTTACCACTATTTATTTCAAAAAAGAATTTTCTGAAAATTAAAGTCAAAGTCAAACTAAATACAAACCAAACAAAAAGCATGGTGGTATTCCTGAATATATTTCACCCCTAAAAATTCTCATTTCAGTTTGTGCAATATGACCGATTTGTCACATTGGGCAGAGAGAATAAGCTAAAAGAACAGAATATCTGGACAAATTCAGAGGGAGATTTAAAAAAAAAAAAAGGAAAAGAGTTTAATTTCCCCAGCCTCCCTCTGCAGCTGTGGGAGACGGGGAGGGAAGAGTGCGACAGATGCAGATCCAGGCCTCGCAAGTTAGTTTTCTATCTGTCTCAATTGCCAGCTGGAGCGGTTTCTCCCTCCCTGTTGGGTACTGAACCAAGGCAGACTAGTCTCTCAGCACGGCACTTAGCCTGCGCAAACACCCATTAACATAGTTATTTATCTAATTTTCCATTACGTTCAAAGACGAAGAAGTTATCTGCCTGTCCTTGTAGTGAAATAACAGCACGCAGCCCTGTCCCACCAACAGGCTGGGTAACGTATTGCACCCGGGACCGAGTGGTTTTCTCCCCGCCAATGAACCCGCGGCGGTGTTTGGAGAAGCACGGTGCTGGCCGGGGCACCGAGCGATTTCCACGCTGCTCCAGGTAGGACAGAAGGCAGAAAACCGTCCGTGTCTCGAAGACACGTTGTTCCAAACCGCGTTGATCCCATCTGTCCATGGGAAACCGTGTAGACGGAGCTGCCGGGGGACGAGGCAGCTCCCGGGGCTCTGCCCGCGCTGCCCGGACACCGGTGGGACCAGCCACTGGCCAGCACGTTTGGGCACGACGGCGGTGCTGGATTGTTGGCTGACTTCAATTAGCATTCCTGGTCTCAGAAGAAGAAAAAAAGAAGCCATAGTATATCTGCAGGGAACCATTAGATAAACTTCCCATGTAATACGCAACAAAACTACGTTATGTATATATGTGTGTATATATATATATCTATATATCACACCCTTGAGCTGACATAGATGATAATTTTTCTGGGTAAATCTGATATGCAAATACCATAAATATCATGGAAAAACAATAACAAAAAATAAAACGGTTGTGGAAAATGTCTGAACTGCAGGGAGGCAGGCAAACACAAGCTGCAGCATCCCCCGGCTTTTGGGGGGGCTCGGGGGGGACAGTTTGGTCTCTGACACGTGCTGCAGCGTTTGGCTAGAGCTTGCAATAACTGCAGAGCGATTTTATACCCTGTGGACGTAATGGAAAAGCTGTATAACTGTCGGAAATGTCTCTGTACACACAGAATACGGAGAACGTGCATCACGTCCAACGTGGTGCTTTTTGGAGCGGTTTCCAAGTCTTTTTTTACTGAAGGGTTTAATTGTGAACATTGTGTCTCCCGTGGGAAGACAGATCTGCTGGATGTCTAGAGAGGAGCTCACAAGCTTCAGGCATGTGGCGTGAAAGGCAGCTATCAAGTATTTCTCTGCACAAAAGGCTTTTTCTCAGAACCATATTTCACCATTTCTGTATACATTTTACCTGATTAAAACTCCTGGGAGAACAAATAATTTTTAATGTTGGGATCTGCAGAAGTCTCAGGCTTAGTACTTGCATTGTAAATGCTCTTTCTAAAAAAAATTTTAAAAAATCTGAATTCAACCTATTTCTTTTCCTTTTAGTTAAAAACATTCACTGAAATACATTTGCAATAAAGCAGCATCTAGTGGCTGAATTGACTTTCCTTGCAGATATAAATTCCCACTGAAACAGGCAAAGGAGACCCAAGCAGAATCTCTGTGATCCAGAACAGCGTGCAGAACAGAGGTCTTCGCAAACCGTAATAAAAAAATCAGTTTCCATTTTGCAATTTAGAGAAACCTTGCGGTATTCCTTGATTATTTCTTAAATAATACTGCTGAGTGTGGCTTCTGTCGAGGATGCGGAGGGCAGTGTGGGCACGCACAGAGACGGTCAGAATAACACGCGCGTGCGCAGACACGCGCACACACACACGTGCAGGCACTGGTCCCTTCCCCTCGGCACCCGACGCTACCCGAGCGCGTGCAGGAGGGCGTCAGGAGCACCCCAGGGTCTGGCACCCCAAAATAACCAAAGAGGCTCTTGTGGGAAAGAGGGGTGGTGGCAGGGGAGGGACGCCGTCTACTCCGCACCCCCCAGGGTCTTTCTGAGCTTCGCATTTCCCCAGGATTGCCCGCTTTTCCCATAGGGTGACTGCCTAGAGAAATAAAAATTAACTTTTCCCGGTTGCTGCTAGAACATACCAGCAAAGGTCACGCAGCAAGGGCGTTTCAAGTCCTGCAAGGCTGATTTCTTACCCCTCGTCTGAAAGGTGTATTTTAGCTGTTAGTGCATGGCTGAACCAAAAAAGATGTTTCTTAACCTTTTTTTCAAATGCACAGTAATTTCAGAGCAGTGTCTGATAAAAAAATGTTTCAGGAAAATTGCAGGAGTATCACAAACCCATTACAATTCCTGCAATCCTTTGCTATCACTGCACACGGACAATTTTATTTCTCTGTCAGAGGAAGCCATTAACACCATCGGCAGCTGCCTAATGTCCCTCAGCAAATTATCTCCAAAAAGCATGGGGCTAACACATACTCCCTGTGCCTTTTGTTAGCAGGAAAGTGATTCAATGAGAAGATGTTTGGCACAAGTGTAGAAACTAAAACAGCTGGTAAAGACACTGTTAGATTTGGTACCCAAGCCCAACCACGGATGGTCCGTAATGCGATGCTGAAGGAGGAGCGGTGCGTAAGAGTCGTGTTGAGGCAAAGCACAACGGACATATATTCATTTAATATGACTCCAAACGCAACGCCAGGCTAGAAACCAGCCTGTGGCCAGCGGGGCCAGTCTGTGGCCTCATCCCTGATGATTACCTTCATCCCTGGAGGTATTTAAAAGCCGTTTGGATGAGGTGCTTGGGGACATGGTGTAGTGGTGGGCTTGGTAGTGTTAGGTTTACGGTTGGACTCGATGATCTTAAAGGTCTTTTCCAACCTATACGATTCTGTGATTCTGTGATTCTGTGCTTGGTGTCTGTCCTCCTGGGGTCATCACACCACCCGTCGCCTCCATGACTTGATTACTCCTGCTCACCCATCAGACTTGCAATAAAATGTAAAGGCAACTCATTATAAAACTCTTTACTCAAAGGATTAATAGCAGGAAAGCTGCGGCCACCTTTTCTCATGCACAATCACGCCGAGAAGGGCTGCAAGACACAAACCAGAAGGTGGTACGTGATGGCTCCTAACAGCGTTTGCACCCATGGGTGCCACCATGGCAGCTCCGGGGCCGTGCCTGGCCGGCAGCGCTCCGGCAGGACAGCCGCTGATGGGAGTGAGCTCTGCAGCACAGAGCTAACAGAAGCTGCGTAACGGCATTTTTGCAGGAAAATAGAAACATGCCATCTTTTGCGGTAGCTACGGGCCAGGCTGGCAGGGGATGGGCACTTGCACCACTTCCCGGACTCTGCCAGCACCACTCCTCCCGAAAAGCAGGTCCCTCCTCATTTTAATGCTAAGTAATATGTTCCTCACTGAGCAGTAGATTACCCAAACAATATCTTTTTATTATCTAAAGGTACCTATAAAATCTCATACTTTCTCTGATTTCGCTATAAAGGAGGAAGATCCATGTAAAAATGTATTAAAAGCCAATGTATGGCTTTTAATAACTGTGTGCATGTGCCTATGTATACATACCTTACATATATGACGGTATTTATACCTACATATACCATAGCTACATAATTCCACAGATTCAGTGTGGTGTCATGTGTAGATATTTCATAACCCTTTTACGATGTTCAGTGCCTGCGTAGGGTTTCTTGGATCTAAGACCGCATTTTCCCTGCTGGAGCCCCACCAGGAGCAGCAACGCCTATGATGATAATGACGGACAGGGCATCCCGATCCCCTCCTCGCCAAAGGATGCTCTCGGTCGAGCCCCCTGGCACGGCCCCAGCCCCACCTCCGCTTGGACACCCTGATCGACAGCCAGCATCATTCAACAGTGATTCAAGGACTAATCACTGTGGTGGTTTTTTTTTTAATTTGTATCTGTACGTGAATGGCTCCAAACCTTTCTTCACATGAGAACATCCAACAGGTTTCCTCTAGAAACGCCCCAGAGATGCAGCAACAGCCGTACAGGGAGCACAGCCCAGCCACGGAGCGCACCCAGTAGGGTTTTCTTCACTAGATCGCAGCCACACGACCCGGAGAGGATCCACAGATCTCCTGGCCCAATACTGAGATGGAAACTTCTCCCAGTGGCACAGCTGCCAACTTAAAGAGAAGGAGAAAGTATTTACCTGTGGCTCCTTTATGGTTATCCTGCACCTAAAGCCTCCCACAGCATTTCACGCGCTGTTGATACCTCTTCCAGGTAAAGCTGGATAAGGTGAAGCGCAGACCAGCAGCTCTCAACACGTCTCGCTTCCCGGGCTCAGCAGAGCGTGAGCAGCCCCACCGAGGCGATGCCGTGAAAGCGTGCCCATGATCACCGCTTGTGCACTCACACTATTGCTCTTTCTCATGCCCAGTAGTCCTATACTTTAGTGTCACGCTGCCAACAGATTACTGTAAATAATTATATGGAAATATTGATTTTGATTATTTTTTCATAATATTTCTATTATCATATTTCTATTATCTTTTTAATAAAACATATTTCTATTATCTTTTTCCAACCCAGATTCACCCACTACTATTAAAGATATTCCTGGCTGAGTAACACCAGATACCACCAGCCAGTGAATTACTCTACTTCCTCAAGACACCCTGGTGTTTTGGTGATACAGCACAGCCCACCTTGCACCCATACTAATGAGAATTTGAGACTATCGTGGTCAAAATATGGAGCAGATATTCACAATACCTAGGGCTGATGTTGTGCAAGGTGCTCGGAAAGCGTTCAAGGGTAAGAGCAGACCAGCCATGACAAGTCAAGCATCCAGCCTGATGTTCTGGATTTGAAGAAACCAAAGTCTTCCAAAAGCGTTCAAGTATGGGAAGTCATTTTTAAGTGTAATGGTAACTTTTCATAATAATTAAATATGTTACTTGTTCCCATCATCTTTGGTTTTCCTCAGCATCCTGGTAACTTTGTTTTTAATCATTGTCTGCAGATACTAGTTTCAAATTCCCATATGAATTTCTACAAACATTTAATTACACGCATTTTCCACCAGTAATTCACATGTATGAGCCAAATTCTTTAAGAATCCTTTTTGGCATTTAAATAATGATTTCATGCATGACACAAAAGCAGCCTTTTGTTGTTTTTGTGGTTTCATCTTTTTTCAAAGGGACACTAGCTGCAAGAAAAGCGGAACAATCTGGAGCAAGATGTTCACTAACAATTTACTCAAGTTACTCCCAGGTGTGAAAGCACGGCAGTGCAGGAGGGAAGGAAAAGATCTGCAGAGCTCAAGACCCCGATCATCCCTACCCTGCAACTCTGTGTAGGTGCCTGAGACCTATAAATCACGGCTATCGCTAAGATAATGCTCAGCCTACGCTCCAGAGAGGCTGGGTTGAGAAGTGACTCTAAATGAATATATTGGCACAGTAAGATTTCATACTACAGGAAGTAGAGAAGGAAAAAAATCATCCTTTAAAATGTGCGGGACAGAGCGAGGGCTCCTGGGCTGGCACGGGGAGCCGTGGGTGCGACCGGGGCACGGCAGCTCCTCGGGTACCTCGATGCTGAGAGCCGCCGTGGCAGCGGGTGACCGGCACCAACCAGGATCCATCCAGGAGAGATGTGACGGAGAGCATCGCTTTTAAAATTATTCATTGGTTGCAAATGACTTTTAAAAAGATCATTTGGTACAATAGTTTTTCCGCTCTTTTCGGAAAGGGCTCTTTTCCATTAGCACAGGGCTTTCGCATCCCCCCCGGCCCCCAGCACCCCTTACTGCACCAGCGCCCTGCGGACCCTGCCTGCTCTCGGGACTGCCCGGCACCCACGAAGAGGTGCCCGTGTGCTGCGCGGCAGAGCCCCGGCATAGTCCCAAATATCTCACCTTCGAGCAACACGTCAGAAGATGCCTGGGGGCAGGGGGGACGATGGAGAAAGAGAGAGAATTTAAAATATCTGGCTCTGCGTCATTAATTACAGCTCCGACTGTGAAACTAATGAGCAAGGTCCTGAATATCAACAGCTACTTGGGAAAGGAGCAATGCTAGTAAGCAGCATCAGCATTTCAGAATCACAGAATCGTATCGTATAGGTTGGAAAAGACCTTTAAGATCATCGAGTCCAACCGTAAACCCAACACTGCCAAGCCCACCACTACACCATGTCCCTAAGCACCTCATCCAAACGGCTTTTAGATACCCCCAGGGATGGCGACTCAACCCCTTCCCTGGGCAGCCTGTGCCAATGCTGGACAGCCCTTTCAGGGAAGTAAAATTTCCTAATATCCAGTCTAAACCTCCCCTGGCACAACTTGAGGCCATTTCCTCTCGTCCTATCACTTGTTACCTGGGAACAGAATCACAGAAAATATATGTATTTAAAAAATATATTATTAACATGATAGTGATATATAATAACATAAAATATATTCTGTTTACTAGCATAATGATGTCAAGCATATTTTTTAATATATATAAATACATATATAGGTGTGTGCTTGCGTGTGTGTATATGCGCATAGCAGAAAGGGTGAAGGGGTTGTACCCAGCTGACTCCGGTAATTCAGCATCCAGAAGCTATCGAGGGGAAGGCGTCCCAGCCGTGCAGGCATTACCCCTCATTCTGGGCTGGCAGAGCCCTCGCAGCCCTCCCCTCGAACGCACGCTCAGCCTTTGAATTCCTGCGGTATGGTTTCCTGTGTTTCTTAGAGCAGAAATAATGAAATCCTAAAACCCGATTAAGTTTAATAAGTTTTTTTTCTTTCATGAGAGCTTGCGGACACATTAACTGCCAAATTATAGATTAATTCTGTTCATTGAGCTGCAATGTTTTGGCAGAAATAAAATCTGTCCTTCGCAAGGAAGGCAGAATTCTTCTTCCAACAGGTAACTTAGTAATGATAATATAAAATTGATTTAGCTTAATGGTCTGGAACTGCCACCTTTTAGGGGCTCTGCTGGACCTGCAGACCGAGCGCTTCTGGCGCAGGATGGGTCTGTCCGTGTGCAGGCTGAGGGAAGGAAAGAAAATTGTGCTTTTTGTTCTCGCAGCTGTCTTTTCCTTCCCGACTTGGGCTCCCAGCAGGTCCGGGGCAGCGGCAGGAGCAAGGAGGAGTTTGTGCTCTCAGACGGGAACAAATCAACACGATTGCTGAGAAAAAACGCCGGCGTTTCTTGTCCCTCAGCACCACCTCGCCAGAGAGCCTGGAGGCTTGCTCCTGGTTTGCATCCTGCAGCAGTTTGGAGCATTAGAGAGGGTTTAAGCATTTTACAGACAGAACTTCGAGTGTGGAAACCGAGGACCGAAAAAGGAGATGGCACAGTCCCCCCCGGCACCGTCCTGCTGCCTGGTTCTGCTCTCACAGAACATCCCTTGCAAAGGAGTGTCCTGGTTTCAGCTGGGATAGAGTTAATTTTCTTTATAGTGGCTGGTATGGGGCTGTTTGGGATTTGTGCTGAAAACAGCGTTGATAACCCAGAGATGTTTTAGTTGTTGCTGCACTGGCCAAGGGCTTCTCAGCTCCCCATGCTCTGCCAGGGGCAGAAGAAGCTGGAGGGGGCACAGCCAGGACAGTTGATCCAAACTGCCCAAAGGGACATTCCACGCCATACGGCGTCATGCTCAGTGTATAAAGCTGGGGAAGAAGAAGGAAGGGGGACGTTGGGAGCGATGGCGTTTGTCTTCCCAAGTCACGGTTACGCGTGCTGGAGCCCTGCTTTCCTGGAGATGGCTGAGCACCTGCCTGCCCGTGGGAAGCAGTGAAGGAATTCCTTGCTTTGCTTTGCTCGCGTGCGCGGCTTTTGCTTTCCCCATTAAACTGCCTTTATCTCAGCCCCAAGTTTTCTCACTTTTAGTCCTCCGATTCTCTCCCCCATCCCACTGGGGGAGTGAGCGAGCGGCTGGGTGGGGCTGGGTTGCTGCCTGGGGCTAAACCACGACAAGGAGAAAAGCAGGACTGCAGCCGTGTGCTCCGTGAGAAGCCCTCCGTCGAGCTGGGGTGGCTGCCACGCGCCCGTCAGAGGAGCTGGGGAACTCCGGGGACGTGCAGCTCCACCGGCTGCCAGCACCCACCAGCCGCAGGCCCGGGCTCCTCACACAGCCCACTCCTGGCTAAGATGGTAGTCTGCTTTGCTCACCTAGAGCGTCCTGAAGTTATTAACGTATTTATAACAAGTAAACTAGAAACACTAAAAAAAAATCTACCATTTAAGAAAATCTTTCTATCTTTTAGTCAACTAATTGATCATTCCATTTATGCAGGCTTCCTTTCTCCCCTATATACATCAAGGTTGCTTCCTTTATCCACTACATACATCTAGGTTGCTTCCTACATCCCCTATATACATCTAGGTTGCTTCCTTTGTCCCCTGTATACATCTAGGTTGCTTCCTTTCTCCCCTGTATACATCTAGGTTGCTTCCTACATCCCCTATATGCATCTAGGTTGCTTCCTACATCCCCTATATACATCTAGGTTGCTTCCTTTATCCCCTGTATACATCTAGGTTGATTCCTACATCCCCTATACACAGCGAGGTTGCCTTCTACATCCCCTATATACATGTAGGTCGATCAGTTCCTGCAGGACGTGTTCTCTCTCTAAGGCAGGGACATTATTTCCCATTCTTTGCCGTTTCCTTCCCAGGTCTGGTCACCGCAGCCCTCTGCGCGGGCCGGGCGCAGCACAGCCGCTGCGCTGCTGGGGCGGCTGCGGGAGCAAGGCAGCCTCCTCACGCACCGACGGCGTCTCCTGCCCCATTAAAAACCAACACGGCAGTTGGAAAAAATGATCCACCAGGGCCTGCTGCCGCTGCTGCTGCTATATTTAGGTTCTCCTGCTGCTGTTTCCGTTGTGCCAGATTGAATTTATTTCTACTAAATAACCATTAAATTGATCTGTCTGGACAGAAGCGGCATTGTGGTATTTTAAATAAACCTTTATTGCATTTGTTCACCATCTAAACGTTGTGTTGAAGGCAGCCATAGCATCCAGCATCTGCAAGGACCTGGTCACATAAAAATGCAGGAACACAGACAATCTTTCCTTTAGAAATTATATTCCCACATCATTGCAGGAGCCCTTCCTGCGCTGCCCGGAGTGGATCAGCTCTGGGGTTGGGTTTTCTTTCTTTTCTTTCCTTTTTCTCCCTAGCAGTATATTGTTGCCCTGACCCGCAGCATCATAAACTGCATTTACAGATAAAAAATATATAATCTACTTCCGCGGAGTGTGTCGCAAGCAAGCCAGGCTTATCTGGCACTGAGAGCGAGCAGGACTGAAAGGGAGTTACTGCCGGTTTCCTCGTCACGCACAGCACAGGTGATGCCACCAGATAACAAGAAAAGTTAATAATATTTTTAAAACCACACATTGCTCTGCTAGCTTATCACACGGCGATCCTCACACGGCGCAGATGGCTCCTGTTCTTGCTGAAGAATGTCATCGTCTGGAAAATGGACGAAGTTGGAGCCTGACGTTTTGTGGATGAAATCTGAAGTCCACACTTGGACAAAAATTTGCGTTAGCGTAAAGGAACTTGTGTGAGTGAAGGCCACCGGCTGGATCTTGCATCTGCTGGTAACAATTCTGGTTATACACACTCCGAAATACACTGTGTACTGAAACAAAAAGGGACATGGCATATACTGAAGCTCATTAAATTGCAGCACTGTATCTCACCCAGATCAAACAGTTTAAGATTAAAGTGAAGACTGGCCTGCGTGTTATTTCACATTAAACCCCAGGAAAGTGGACTATTGCTGTTGTAGGGCCGTGTTCAGGATAACGAGCTGCATGAGCGAGACGGAGGCAAAATAAACGGGGCTGACTCAGCTGACGAACTGAAGGAGAGAAGGGAAAAAAGGGAACGGTTGTGTGACTGCATCAGGGACGGCCATGCCAAACACCTCTTGCACTTTGAGACTACAGTTAGGACGCTGAATAAATGGGGTGCTAGCTGCACCCCAGACACCACTTGGGACCCAGCGCCGGAGGGGGAGATCGGGTCCCAGGGCTGCTTACTCCAAAGCACCGTCCCAAAAAATGACTTTGGGACTTCCAAGGGACAAGGAAACCCCGCGGCACGGTGCTGCAGCGTGGAGCAGCGTCCTGGTTTCGGCTGGGATAGAGTTAATTTTCTTCCTAGTAGCTGCTATAGTGCTGTGTTTGAGATTTAGGATGAGAATAACGTTGATAACACGCTGATGTTTTAGTTGTTGCTGAGCAGTGCTTACACTAAGTCAAGGACTTTTCAGCTTCCCATCCTCTGCCAGTGAGGAGATGCACAAATTGGGAGGGGGCACAGCCAGGACAGCTGCCCCCCACTGTCCAAAGGGCTATTCCATACCATACGGCGGCATGCCCAGTATAGAAACTGGGGGAGCTGGCCGGGGGCAGTGATCGCTGCTCGGGGACGGGCTGGGGGTCAGTTGGCGGGTGGTGAGCGGTTGTGTCATATTTTTTTTTCTCCTCCCTTGGGTTTTGTTCCTCTCTCTCTCTCGTTTCCCTTCTCATTACAATTCATTATTATTATTACTATTCTTTTGTTCCAATTATTAAACTGTTCTTATCTCAACCCATGAGTTTCCTTACTTTTGCTCTTCCGATTCTCTCCCCCGTCCCACCGGGGGGCTGCCTGGTGCTTAGCTGCTGGCTGGGGCTACGCCTTGTGGGCTCGCGAGCTTGGCTAACACAAGCCGCTGCCTGGAAAAGGAGCGGCGAGCAGGTGAGGGAAGGTTATCACCCTACAGCGACCCGCAGGAAAGCGGGAGTGGAAATCTATTTGCAATTCAAGGAGTTGCATGCATACACAAAATGCTGCTTTTTTTTCCTTTAAGAAAGCCATAAAACAGCCCGCACTGCTGATCCGAGCATGCTGGTGGCAGGAGGGACCGCGGGCTGGGCCTCGCGTTTGAGCTGCGCTCTGTTCGTGCCTGCTTGCCAGGGTTTGTGCACGGGCACAGACACCGTCTCCCCCTTTCCTTCATCCAAGAATATATTTTGCCATTTACAAAAAGGGCTCTGAAGATTGCATTATTCATATTCTCCAAATAAGCAACAGCAAAGAACTATAATTTTCCCTGAATCTTCTGATTTCCATTCAACACACGCCTTCAAATTTCCCCAGAGCACACCGCAGCCCTTATATCCTGCCTCTTACTGTAAGTTACAGTGACAATAGCTTTCTCTCGCATATTATTTTCCTTTTTTGATTGTGCCGTTTCCAACAGTCTGCTCCTATAAACAGTCCTTCCTCCTGAAATAGCATAATCAAGAATTCGAACTACAGAATTTTATTTTTTGTTTTCCTCCTCCCAGATTTTCATATGCAAAGGTCAAAAATAATGAAGCCACTCCTGCAGTATAAAATTTCCATGGGAGTTTTCTCCTTTTTGGTTCAATCTCTCTCTCTTGCACAAAAAGCTTCCTGGTAAAGCGGCTTCAGAAGACTGCGATAGGACAGGGTGGGATACGGGGAGACGGACTGATCAACCCGCAGCGGCTGTCCTCTCAGTGGGATTCATCAGCAAACCAGAATGCTAAGAAAGAGCCACAGCTTTCCGGTTACTGCAAGGAGAAGAAAACAAACCAGAAGCCACATAAAATTACAGCCCATTTACTGCACCGGTCATATCTGATTTTTTGAGAAGTCTGAAGCACGTTTTACAGAACTCTTTTCTATCATTGTTACCTCATAGGGGTTAAAAAAAAAAGGGGACTAAAACTGTTTTACAAGCATAGCTCAGGGCTACCATTGCACTGGCCTAATTTATGTTTATTTACAATAAAATCTCGAGGCACAGGTAGGGGACGGGAGTCGCTGGCCGGGCTTGCTAGGAGGGTTGGAGCAGGGGCTGAGCACGCAGCCCCGGCAAGCGCTCACCACCCCAGGCTCGAGCTGCCGCCCGGACCTCCAGCAGCACCAGACCTCGGCCACTCCACGGAGTTAGCGCTGTCCCAGTGCTCCTTTTTGATCCAGATCATAGCCATTCCGGAAATCCCTAAGCCCTGCCCTGCTCATTGTGCTCAGGCCAGCTGCAAAGTTATCATCCCGCTCGTCCTTCAATGCAAACCCCGACTCCCGCCGCAGACACTCGCTGGCCCCAGACCTAAACCTCCTGGGGGGCACAGAAGACCCTGCCAGCCCCACAGCCAGACTGCGCTCAGTCTGCACCAACTCCATGCTGAACTCCTCCATGCAAAGAAGTATTCTTCATGCTGTCCATTCTACATGGACATGGCCGATTTATTTTTTTTTTTTTAATTAAAATGAATTAATTCCACTATGAAATATACCACCAGGAAACATGAGGGTGTCAAACACGAGAGCTCTTACACTGGTGGAGCAGCAGTGCTGGGCGGCTGGGAGAAACCACCCCAACCTCAGCCAGTTCCCAACCAGTGGGGCCAAAACGGCTGGAGTAGTGCATCCGCTTCCCCGCTGCTGGGGGCATTAAAGGCGGCCAACTTCCAGACTGTTTTAAGGAAAGGTAAGAATCACACTGTTCTGTATAGAAAACCTTTCATTTGTGTTTGTTGTGACTTTTTTTTAAAAAAAAACCTTTACAATAAAAATCAAAGACAATCTCCAAATCCCCCCAAAACAGCTGAGTTACTGTCACTCAGTTATAATCATTCTTACCATATTAAAAGAAATTTTGGTGACTGCTTTCACCCTAAGTATATAAGCTCTGTTTTAATGAGGACTTGAATTCTGGAAGCATACAAGCAAAATGCTGAAGGTAGAAAGTTTCTTTCCCTGTGCCCAAAACGCAGCCCAGGAGAGGGAGATGGCAGCGGGCGGGAGCAGGCGAGCGGCTGCAGGGGAAGGGGAACCACGGCGGGGCTTTCCCGTGGGCAGCGGGTGGGAAGCAAAACCTGCGCAGCCCCTTTCCCGATTACCCTCCTCCCTCTGACCTCCCAAAATTCATTACCAAGTTTGTTACCGTAAACTCCTTAGAAATTTTGCCATGACTTGAAAGGACCGGAATGGGGCCGAGGAGCTGAGCGGGACCGTCCGTGCCAGCGCAGATGCTGCTCAGGCAGCAGGAGACAGGAAAAACGCTCTTTAACAATTTGTGCCAGTCAATTAGGAATTGAAAGCGGTGGAAGAAGCGGAGAGGTTAGCTCAGGCTTCTCCCGAGGGGGTTGTACGGTGAGGATGGATGGTTCAGAGGAGCATGAATAGACGGTCTGACACGGAGGCTATGGCTGGATACGCCCGGAGTGCAGAAACCACGCGGGCACGCGTCCTCGAGGGGCACGGATGCAGCTGAGGAAAGAGCTGAGAGCACAGAGGGCAGGAACCAGGGTCGTCCTTAGCTTTGAACCGCTTTTTCATCATTCGCCATCCCCTTCCCCCCAAACACCAGTGACCATCCCGATCGCGGCCAGCCCTTTGGTCCTGCTGGGGAGATGGCACTGCCACAGAGACGGCCCGGTGCGGTGGCACAGCCGGACACCGCGGTGCTCAGGGCAGAGAGCTCCGCCTGAGCCAACCGGTGCTGCTTCTGCAAGGAGAGGCAGATACCGGACCAGACAACAGACAAGGTCTGCTTAATGCACCCCAGATTTTAACTGGATGCTTTGCAGGTTCATGTCTTAATTGAGCTGACTGATAAACACCTTATATTGCTTACTTGGATTATATCTTGTGCTAAACACAGGCAGACGGGTCTGAAGCCGTGGAACATGACGACCGGGAAGCAGCAGAGCCGGCCGCGGTGCAGGGCCCCTTCCCCGCAGCCCACCGCGCGCCAGCCCTCACTCTGCTCCTCAAAAGCAACCGCAAGAAACATGGTTAGGGAAAGGTTAAGCCTTGTTGCCAGGGAATGCGCTGGCCACCGGCTGTAACGAGATTGTGCCTTTGTTTTGTACATCAGTTAAATAGTGAAAACTGGGTTTTGCTGTCTATTTAGTCTACGGGGCTCAGAAGGAGATCGAGTCTGTTCCCCGGCAGTGGGGCTGGGTTGCAGTCCGGTGTTACAAGGAAAGGTGTATATAGCTGTATGTGCGAACGTATCGGGACAACGTATTTCCTGGTAAAGGTTCCGTAGCGTAACCTGATGAAATGGAATACGCGGCCCAGCTGTAATAGAAGCAATTTAACCTAAATGTCTGAATACACCAAGGCATATCCAGTATTGATCAGAATAGGCACTAATGGCCCCCAACGCTGAGCACAGGAAGGAAGAAGCCACATTTCTGCTGAAAAGACTTTTTCTTTCCATTATCATTAGACACGCAGTTCAGACATCTGCTTTTGCAAATCCATTCAGCACAAGAAATGACCTTGCTGCCATTACCGCCTCTCACTCTCTGAAACCTACTGAAGAGCTCCCTTTGCAGTCTGACCCCTCTGCGTTTTCCCCGGGAGAGGTTCAGGCGTGGCTGTGGATATCCAGAGCCGAGCCATAAATCGCAAATCCACACACAGTTGCCGACCCAGGGAAGTGGAAATTCACATGTAGATGCCAATTTTAACTTTGCACGGGGCACTGGTTTTACTCTAATAGCAAATGCAAAGGGATTAGGTGCTCTCGGGCAGGAGGAGACCACTCTGGGACATTCCTCTTTGGCCCTTTTGTTACATGTTTTAATACACTTTCAATATAACGCGTGCATTTGCGAGCAATGAAAGTATTTCACAATTAACATCACATAAAAACTTTCACTGTGCGTAGAGTATGAGTTACTTCAGTGAAAATAAGGTGCCCTTTAAAAATTATAACTGAAGAAAAACCATAGTGAGTTAACCAGTTTAAAGGTATGAAATTCCACTCCACTATATCAAAATACAACCATGCAACACTGATAGTCTTCTGAAATATGACCACTTAGGGCTGAAAAATTAAAATACTTAGGTGTTTAAGTTCCTTTTATTCTTCTCATAGCTTAAAAGCAGCTGTTCATTGTGCCCTTATTGTAACGGAGGAAAAATTAAGGTAAATTTCCCGTGTGCAAACCTGTACAGGTACAAGATGATATTCCTTGCAGCAAGTTTCATACCGAAATTTGAGCATAAGCTTCAGAGGAGTCTAGAAAGCCTGTATTTGTGGATTAGGGAAAGAAAGCTCCTCGATAAACCCTAAAAATGTTTTCCTGGGTGGGTACCGGTGGGAGATGGGGCCCCAGGCTGTGCTGGTGGTGCTGCTGGGGGGAACCTCACACCTGGGGTAAACGTTTAGAAGCGTAACCGCAGCACTGCTTTAATGACATTTTGGGCCTGAGAAAGCACCCCTGGTAGCTTTCTGCCCCGGTCTCTGGAGCTGCTGTTCCTCCACGCCACGATCTATGACCGTGCTTAGGAGGCGGCAGTGCCGAGTTGGATGGTTCCAGCTGCACTTAGTCCTTGACAGAACTCCAACACCAGCCCCCTGCAAACCCATCCAAACTGTTTTGGCAAATAAAAGTATGACAAAAACACACCCCAAATAGGCCTAAACTTCTGTTTGACATTTTGTCACTCCAGCTTGCCACACCAGCACCGGGCCTTGCAGAAGAACGATACATCCAACTGACAAAACAGCAGCTCCCGGCTAGTGCGCTCATTAGTTTTCCATAAGGCTGCAAACACAGCGCTGGAATTTCTCAGGGAAAGCAAAATATTTTTGGTATTAGGAGCAAGCCATCAGAGCACGCTTAGCCACAGGCGATGATTTGGGTGATGGGACAGGAACAGCCACGTCCGGACTTGCCTGATGGCCGCTGTGCAGTCGTCCCAGAGGTACCTCGACAACTTCTGGTTTAATCATGATGGCAGATGCTGAGGAAGGCTCCTCGTGGTGACCTCGCGTCTGTGGTCTCAGGTGCTCAGCATCCCTGATTCCTGCACTATCTCCTGAGCCCCTTCCTCCCCTCCACCCCCGTTTGAGCAGCCAGACCTCGGGCGCAGCAGGCAGCCAGCAGAGCAGACGACCAGGGGACAGAGAGCCAAAGAGCTTATTCTCTAAAATTTTAGTTTAACGAAGCTTCTCAAGGGTTTGTTTCCTACCCACCAGAAACATAGGCTTGACCTCGAGGGAGCCGTTACAAACCTGGCAGGCACTCCCGTGCCTTCACCGCTCTTCGGTGCTCTTCCGCCAGGTATTTCCATTAGAGATTTCCTTTTCTATTTAACAGCTTTTGACCCGGGGGCAGGGAAGCAAGGTTTGAGCAGAGTAAGGAGTTAATTGTGGTTTTGCTGTGAGTCAGATTTGGAATGTGGAGGTATAACTGGGAATTGATCCTGTTGGCAGGAATAGAATATGTTTGTTAAAAATACATGTACTTTTCCTAGTTGAAAGGTTTCTCCCTACCCTTTCCCCAGGACACCTGAATTACGTCAGTTCTCGGGGCAGAACAGGCATCGGGCTCATCGCTGACCCCGGCACGGCCAAGTGTCACATGGGAACTTGAGCACAATTCCTCAGTAAAAACAAATTCAAAGGAGTTTTATTGCTAAAAGTAGGTCTGTTACCTAGAAAATTCAAGACTTAAGGTTTTGTCATACATACTTTATGAGCCGGAGTTTCTTGCATGTGGCCTATTACAGCCTCCTTTGGGAACCCAGGTGAGCTTGGTGGGATTCCTTTCATTGCTGGTGCCCTGGCTCATATCTGCAATAAATATTTAAACCATGATGTACATTTTGGACTTCCCACTGCCAGCTACAAAAATCTCTGTTGTGAATTTTATTTCCCCTCATTTACAGGGCACATTAATATATATTATCCCCTATTTTTATTTATAGGATAGAACAGAAGCCGAATTTTCAGGAAGGGTCTATACATTTTGGTAGAAATAATAATTACTAAACCAGCCCATTAGAAGACTTGTTGAACTTTATTTTTCTCCTTTACCCTTTTCCTTTTCTCTAAGGAGCCATGGGGTGTAAAGCTGACATTAACCACTCATCTTTTCCCTTCTACAAGTAATGGATTGTTGAAGAACTTGACTCCACGAGATCCATCACTTTGAAGGATGATCTTAAACCTTCTTGCTTATTGGTCATTTGCATCTACTCTGCCTGCTCCAGTTGCACAAATTATATCTAATTGAAAGAACTTTATGAAGCTATTATATGGTAATGTCTGGAATATTAAAAGGTGCTAATGTATATGAGGCCAAACCTTATTTACTTGTCATTTCAAGCTCTATTAGAAGCATACAAACGAAATTTGTTTCCTTCAGGGAAGGCAACCCTAGTTCGCAAATTCTAATGGAGCCTGCAAGTGTAAAAAAATGAGTGCTTCCTTTTAAAATGCATAGTTGAAAATTTAATTCAGAAAGGAGAACTCTGACCTCCATGACAGATGTAGAGAGAACTTTGTTCATGTCTTAAGTTACCATTAAATTCTAGTTGTCAGAAACAGGTGAAATTACTTGGATAGAAGAGAGTCCCTCCACCATTGAGACGGATACAAAAGAAATCCCACGAACACCCCTGTTCTTCTGCATGGACTGCACGCTTAGAAAAAGTTTTACTTTTAAAAAGAAAAATTCTTGCTTTTACTACAACGAGCTGACCACATCTTGATTGTTAGGCTGTCATGCCAGAAGAGGAGAGACTGGCGTAGCTCTGGCTACAGCAGTCGCTGAAGTAAGTTCTGCTTGAAACAGAGGATACAGAAGAATCTGCAGGATGCGCAGTCAACGGAGACAACAGCCATCGTGAGGATTACGGGGAAAACCAGCAGAGAGGACAGCAATTAGAGTACAAAACTAACCGCCTGCAACTCTCCCGGTACTTCCCTTGATTACCTTTGCAGCCAGACAGCCCTGTCTGACGGCTGGCGTATGACCCCTGAGCCACCAGAACTACACGCTCACAATTAAGACCCCAGCTTGAAGTTAAGGCTACTTAGGAACCTGCTCTAGGGTAGAGCTCATGCCATTTTGCACATACTAACCTGCATTTAAATGCATTATAAATACAGGGGAGAGACTTCCCATTTGTATAGTCTTTATGGGGGTAACTCTAAGTGTTTTTTAAAATAATCTGAGCATAAGGGAGGTGGCAACTGAAGAGCAGCATCTTCCCCAAAATAGACTGGGATGTCAGAAGAAGCAAATCTGTAATTCCCTGAAGATGGCAATGCACTGAAGTATTTATGGAAAAAAAAAACCAAACACATTAGGTACCATGTAGTAAAATAAATTAGTGTTCCCTAATAACCAACACAGTTAGTACTGTGTTCACTTGGACATGGATTTCTGGTATCCGTTAGCTAATCAGCGTAGGAGCCAATTCTGGAGATACACATATACCAGACAGGGTAGGAGAGGACATCTGGGCAACTTTCAACATCCATTTCAGCATGGGGGTGTCCAAAAGGGATGTGAGAGCCTGCGGCCACCAAGAGTGTTCTTGGGAAGGGGTGTTGTTTGGCCAATGCAATCCTATCACATGCAGTGACGACCTGGTACGCTGATGGCACCATTACCTATGAATAAAACCTGCTCCTGTTACACGAATGTTCAGCCATTCGAGAGGGAAGAGGCTTTTATACCGGGGACTTGTTACCGAGCTGCTGAGCTAGAGCTGTCGTGGAAATTAGACCAGCTCAACCGCGGCACTGCAGAAATATTGGTGTGGTGCTGGTGGTGAGTCTAATCCACTGGAGCTTGCCAGCGAATGAGCGAGAAAAACTGGGAGTATTAACCATTAGCAACTACTTTTATGTTAACATATAAAAACAAAGTATATAAAGTTAAAAAACCCTGGAATGTTCAAAACCAGGCAGAAGCAATTACGGGCTATGCCTCAGCAGGTTTGCACCACAAAGTCTAAGTAAGTCTCAAAGAGGTTACAAAGAAAAACGGGATTATAGCACTCATTAATAGAGAACAAGATCCGATTTTTGAAGTGAAATAGTTTGCAGGTTTTTTGGCTTATAGCAAAAGATGAGGCATCTAAAGGGGTGCCAGAAGGAAGCTACCAGAATGATTTCTAAGCTTAGAAAAAACAGCTTTGTTGTGAAAGCCTCTCAGATCTCATCCAAGGGAAGGCAAAGAGCTCACGGGAGGAGAAAGGCTCTTCAGTTCTGCAGACAGGAGCAAGGTGATTGAATGGCTACGAGCTAGATAATTTCAGGACTAAAAAACAGATGCAAGTTTGATAGCGAAGGTAGTTTTCTCTTGGTAAATTATTCTGATAGATGCATACATTTTCTAAGAGAAGAAATTTCACGTCAAAACTTGAAGTATGTTCTCTATGAGCTCACTTAGAGAGAAATTATGGCTTTCAGGAGGGCACGAGTGAGGCGGCCAGAGCCGGGCAAGAGATGCTGGCTGGACCACGACAGCCTGCGGCTCCCGTGGGCTGGCGCTTGCCGGGCAGGCAGATCAGAGAGGGCCCTTCAGCTCCCCAAAACAGGCTTTGATGGTCCCGTCATCAGCTCCCATCCCTGGAATAATAACAGTCATTTGAGAAATAGCTCAGACCAGGTACTTTCAGGCTGCTGCGTAGGTGCTGTTCAGCGCCCTACAAGGTCAGGAAGGCTTTGGAGTTCCTTGGCTTGCTATTTTCTGAATTTTCTTTAGTCTTTTCTAGACAATTCTAAAAAAAGGACTCAGAAGCAATGGTTGGGGGTTTTTTTCCCCCATTTCTAATTGGAATATTTATTTTCCCCAGTTTACTTTCTTACCTATAAATACAGGGATTTTCACTTCACATCCCCGAAAGCATTTTGCGGAAGCAGGACACCAGGACAAGCGGTCGGCAGCCACGTAGGCCGGCGTGGTCACTCGAGGGTGAGAGGCAGCACCAGCTCCTCACGGAGTCTCGTAGAGCCAAGACTAAAGACAAATGGCTGCTTTATTTCTTACCCCAGGAAAGATGAAATCGTTCTGCTCCCATGGGGTATTTTGGGTGGGACCTGCTTCTTACTGAAGAACCAGGGAGAACAAGGCATTTGCATTACTCAAAACAGACCACATGGCATAGCTTTAAGGTGAAATTACTTTCTAGAGTGAACTTTATATGAATGCTTTAAATATTTACCACCCGGGGTTTATTTTAGACATTACTGTCAATAATGTAAAGTCTTCTGACAAGAAGACCTTGCTTTCTGCAGAAGACAATGCACCATATAAAGACCTTTTAAAATTAGTCATTTGCAGCAGTAAAAACTTTGTATTTTTTATTTCACTTTTCATCATGCTATTAAAGAGATCGCTACTGTTTCTGTAAAACAACTGCCCACACAGCACCTGCTAATGTCATAGCTAGAACAGTGCATTAATCTATTTTTCCAGGGTGTTTTGAAAGTATAGACTGTACAAGCATTTATTAGAATTTCTATTAATTACTTGCTAAAAGTATGCCCTAAAAAAAAAGATGAATTCAAACCAAGATGTCGTCAACTCACCCTTTTGAATAATTTCCTAGGAACTTAAACCAAAGAAATGTATATTTATACAGCATCTGCTCACAAAGGAAGAATAAATGAGGTACTAGAGAAGTATTTTCCAAGGAGATACAATTGCTAGGTGGAATGATGGCTGCTGCAGTGCTGGGGACGGCGAGACCATCGGGGACAGCCCCGCTGGGGGCCCCGCAGAGGATGGACCCCTCTGGTCCCCAGCCCTCGTGGGTCTCCCCCTCCAGCCTCCCTTTGCAGAGGGGGGGTGCTCCAAGGCTGCGCAACAGCCAGGTTGGTTTAACTCGGTTTCCCAAGGAAAATAAGTGTTTGGTGTGTGCTCCCCCCTCGGTGGAGGTGAAGTCTGCAAGGAAATGAACTACAGCACTTGCTGGGAATTGAGCGGGTGATCTGTAACTGGTAGTACCCAGGCAGCACAAGGTAAAATAAACAGAGTAGAGGATTTAACCGAAGCAACATTGAACTATTGTGTTCAGAGAGGGGAAAACACTGGCAGCAGGGAGATAAATCTGGCAGTGACTGAGACTCTTCTAAATTTGTATTTATTTTCCATTAAGCTTTGGTTATTTGAGATGGCCACTCTTGGTTGAAAAGTCATTTAAATACCTCCATTCTTTCGTGTATATTAAAATGTTGATGAAACATATATAACCCACTGTAATTTTTCTTCCCCTTTCCCCCCTCCATTAGGGTAAAACGTTCCCTTAATTCATAAATTTGAGATCTTCATAACTGATCATTCCCTATTCCTCATTATATCTTCCCCCTGCCTTTAAATTTCAGAACATTTATTAAATGAAACACTTAAGAAATGACTGCAGGAAACCCCAGAATCTGTTTCTATAGCAACAGGTCTGTTGTGATTCAGTAAAAGGTTTGTAAAAAGAGGAGAAGAGGACAAAGCATCAGGACAACGGGCAGCATTAAACATGCTGGATAATTGTAATCCACTGAGATTTTGGGCTTACAGATGAGTCGAATCAGTGAATAACTGTTTGTAAAGAGATTGCACAACCTAATGGCTTTGCCATTGGACTCCCACTTCTCCGGGCGGAGCAGGGTGCCATGTCCCACGCACACCCGCCTGCTCCTCCTCTTGTCCTGCAAGGCCATCGAGGACCGGCTTCACCATTACTACAGCCGAGGGATGGAGTAGGTTTGATTTAACTGCAGACCGGTGCTGACTGTGACCACTAATGGAAAGGCATTTACCCAAAAACTCAAAATACCCAAATCACCCAAAAACCCTTTACATCTGGCATTAAAGGGAAAAATCCACCCAAAGATGAGCTCCGCCTTTGGCACCCGAGCCACACTGCAGTTGGCATGAATAATTTGAGCTAAAAACTGGCACAGAAGCTCGGGTATATATGAACACACTTTGAACTTTGCCAGCTGTGTGAAAGCTCCCTACTCCAGCAGCCACTGAAATTGTGCTCTTTGGGAAAGATTTATTTGCCCTGGGTTTTTTTTCAGGTCATGGGCTGAGGCTCATTAGATATTTGCAGGTAATTCAAATTCCATTTCAAGACCATAAAGTATCCACCGTAGGGAAAAACGGTTATAGTTACACACCATGCATATTCTTCAGCCCTTTGAGAAAGGGGAGCAGTGATTTATCAAAGCATCGCTTCACATCTATAATTTCTTGTTACGGATGTACTGTATTTTATATGCAGTACTTCAGTAATCCTGATTAAAGTATATTTCAAAAGCTACAGAAAGTGGGGAAGGACTTTTTTTGTTGCCAAGTTTTTAGAAGGAAGAGTTGTTGTACACATATTTTGTATCGTTATTGTGAAAAAAGTGATGAAGAGGCACAATGTACTTGGAAGAGCAGTTGGTGCCATTGTGGCAGTGTTACACCCCCAAAACCTCATTAAATACTCTTTCTGTAACAGACAATAAAATGATACAGTTTGGTACTTACTGCCCATTATGGATACTGCACTCACTAATTAGTTCCCTCTAATCAGCAGGACCTTTTATGCCATTTAATAAGCATTCCTACTTTTCCCTTTTGAATGAGGACCACCAGCTCCGAGTCCAGCGCTGTCACCTGCAGTCTACAGACATTTTCAAGCTATTTTGAATCAGTCTTGATAACAAAAGCAGAACCGCACGGCAAACAGAGGGGAACACACAGGGGTATCGCAAGCATTTTGTCCTTGCTTTGTTTAAATGAGCTTAGGGCATTTTGAAGGCTAACATGGGCAGCGATGGCCAGAGGGGTTGAGGTCTCCAGCTGGAGGGACTGGGGCTTTCTGGCACTGGAGGAACGGGTGGGTCATGGCAAGGTGCGATAGAGACCTCAAACACACGACTAACCATCGGCCCATGATGGGACAGCAAGGTTTTACGTCTCACTCCCCTCCACAAACCGCACAATTCTCTCAGGAGCAATTGGGCAGAACGTGGGCGCCTGTGTAAGACCGCACGCGAGAGAAAAGCTTGGAGCTCCAAGGGTATCACCACGCCTTGCACCGACTGCAACGCGCTGCCTATTTAAATGGGAAGATGAGCAGAACAGAATCCCCACCACCGGCGCTGGGAGCAGAGACACGCCGGGTCCCAGCGATCGTGTCCAGTTGCCATAGAAACAACCTTGCTTAAAAAGGACAGTGCTTAATGTTCGATTAACGTGACGTACTGCAGTGAACTGTGCTCATTTATAGAGGCGTATTTTGCATGTGATGCAATCCCTGTATTTGAGCCCTTCATCAGATTCCAGATGATCGTTTGGAAAGCTATTCATCACGGTACCTAGCCCAAATGCCAGCTAGGGAGCCTGCCTGCAACCACATTTCTACGGCAGGGATTTCTGCTCCCTCTAGCCCATCGTTGCACCAGACCTGAGTGCTATGGAATAAAACAAGGCAAGACTGGCACACTGGTATAAAAATAAATGGTCGAGTTTGCATAGTCAAAATATTTAGCAAAAGCAAAGTGCTCCTCAGCCTTCTGCAGCCATGCAGCAGCTCCCAGGTCATCACGGTGGGAGCCCTTGGGCAGCCAGAGGGTCTGGGGACCACCACCGCTTTTGGGGCGACAGGCGGGAAGGGACCACGGGCATGAAAACAGACAGCGCTGGGGCAGGAGAAGGAAAGAACAGCTCCAAAAATACGGGGGTTATCGGCAATAATACCTCTTATTCAAGATACAGGCCATGTATTCAAGTAACTCAGGCTTGCTAGTAAAGTAAAACGTAAGAGATTCATGTATAATTCTATATCCCAGAGACCCTACACAGCTACCTCAGTATATCTTTTTGGACTTCTTCAGTGTTCCCATTTTGCATTTTCTGCTGGGCCATGTATGTATTAATGCAACATTTTGATCTTTTTTTTGTCAACAGTTAAAATTTGCTTAATGAATAATCATAAGCCCAGGAAATAAAGAAGAAAAATTATTATTAGTTTATTAGCACCAGTGAAAATAAGTGTTAAAGTAGTAATCAATACTGCTCTCAATTACAGCTTCAACTGACATGCATGTTTTTCCCAAAAATGTGATCAGCTTTTTTCTTTTTAATTATGACTACAGTGTAACATCAGCAGGGCCTTCCCAAGAGGAAGGTCCCAAGCCTGGAAGGAATACTTGGGACATGTACAGACCATGAGGTGAGCTCCTTGCATCGGCCCTGCAAGGACATCTCAGTACTCGCCCGTTTCTTCCCTCCCGTGCCGGCCCCGCCGTTGCAGCGGGCTCCCCGAGGGCTTCTCTGGGTCTCCAGTACCAGCTCAAGTGGCACCAACCACACCGTGTTGTCCCAGGGAGTTTATCCACGCTCTATTTACAGGTTCGGTATTTGCCTTTGCTGAAAGCTGTTCCAACACTGTGGAACATATTTCCAACCCGAGTTTGGCCTTTGAGAAAGTAAATGAAAAGCTAGAATCAAGTCAAATGCCACAGGTTTTGTTCCCATCTGTACATAAAGCCAACGAAAGGTTTACTTTCCATCGGCCCTCCCCAAATATTCACCCTCTTGCTTTCCTACCACTGTCCCGAGAGCTTCACCAGGAGCTCAAATACTGAGGCCGAGCAACCTCAGTTTGTCTGCTTTTTATTTATTTATTTTAAATAATTTATAACATTTGGCTTCCAAACAAATTTGCTGGGGCAATGAGCTTCGCAACTCCATTACAGAAGATGAAAGAACCTAGTGTTCGTCTGCATCTTCTCTTAGGCTTCATCTGAATTTTATGCCTCCTCTTTCTTGTCGTATTACCTTCTTCGTGACACTGACCGTTTTAGGTATCCTGCTCACTCGTTTCCGGTGTCTTTTCTGTCATTTTCTCAACTGAAGAAGCATAGCCTACTTGCTTTTCCCTGTAGAAATCACTCCATACTCTAACAAATGGCAGCAATTATCACTCCTGTAGTCTTTTAGACCCTGGGTAAGGGGCAGGGGTGTCAGAATACCACTTAAAATACAGATACACCGTCAATTTATCTATTAGGAAGAAAAAGAACAAAGAAATACTCCATTGCTCTTTTGACTTATTGTGACAGCGGGCACACCAGATCGAGCTATCTGCAATAGCCTGAAGATTTTTTTCTTACAGCTAAGCCAATGTAGAATGCCCTGCTGTATTTAGGATGGTTTCTCCACACATCCCACCTGCCCTTAGCACACCGGAGTTTCCTCTACCTTTTTTTTTTTTTTTTGCCAGTCATGAGAAGTTTTTATGCAACTAACTATACTTAGTTTTCAGTTTTCTTCCTTGAGCAATGCCTGACAGCTCCACAGCCCCGCTGGCAGAGCACTGTGCAGCACCCGCCGTGCCCCGATCCAGCGTGGAGCTCCTGGGGGCTGCACGGGACCCCCGGGCTCGCTGCCCACCTCCCAAAGGGCCAGGGAGCAGCAGGCCAGAGACAGAGGTTTTAACCCAGCCCATTGCCTCAAAACTCAGCCTTAATGCATCCCAACATCTTTATTCCAGAGTTTAGGCTAGACAGAAATATTCCCATAAATAAGCATTTCACAGCTTTTCCCCATTCCAGACACTTTGCTCCTTTCATAATGCTTAGAGGAAAATTAGGCAAAGTCTTTGTCACTGCGACCCATACCTTTGTTAACCTAATCTTTTGGACAACCCCAACAGTGAAAGAGATAAGGCCGTTAAGTAAATGCTAAGTGGTTTCAGCAGGACTTTCATCTTCGCAACCCACCGACCGAGACACACAGGGTGATGACGGAGAGACTGAAGGACAAGTGTCATGCAGGTGTCTTCCCCAAATGCCTCCAAGCCCCCTTCCGCAGACGTGACCCCTGGTTTCCTGGGTGGGTACGAGGAGAGGGGACACTGCTGTGGGTTGTGCAACAAGCGGCAAAACCCTATAGTTCAGCCTGTGCCAACCCAGTACAGCTTCCAAGGGTACTGGAAATATCACCCTCTTTCCTACTGGTCTGGACCCTGGGAGCAGCCACGGCAAGTGCAGAATACCCCAAGGTCTGAATGCAGCCACCAAACCCTCATATCTCCCCACTGAGGTTTTTATTAAAATACTTCTGCATATTGTCTGTGGAAAGGAAAAAAAAAAAAAAGGAAAAAATGTGAATAAAGATGAAATCGCATTTACTCCCTACGTGGAAGTATAACACAGCTTTGGGACCTGCCGCTATGCATTTCCTACAGCCTGAGCAGGGTTGGCTTTGCCCACCAGTTTGATTCACCGTGCGGGGACATCACCTCGATGGGGACCGGGCACAGCCCCGCGGCTCGGCTCGGGGTGGGCAGGGGGCTCCAGCCCCCCCGAGCCCTCACCTCCCGGTGCAGACAGCCCCAGCACGCCATTTCCAATGGCACAGGCAGAGCCATGGTTGTTTTTTTATTTTTTTTGAACTTATTTATCCTAAGAAATGAAAGGGCTGCAGTGACACCCTGTTGCTTTCCCCCTGCCCCTTCCCTTCCATTCGGTGCAGGGAGACACGATGGCCTCGTTACACAGCTGAGTTTCCAGATGCTTCTCCCTCTGTCTGCGATGCTCGGGGCGTTGCATTGCGAGGTCCCAGGGAGGCATGGGCACACACATAGACACACGCTTCGCCTCGAAAAATAAATCAACGTAGGTGGAAAGCAAGCTTTGCTAGGCTTAGCTGGAGTTACCTGCTAGCGTCAAACTGCGCCTGTCGCAGTGCCGTGTTTTATAGCCGAATTTCTGAGGACCTCAGGATTGGGAGCAATTTCTTAATTCATTTTATTATTTACACAATTATTGTAATTATGATATTTTCAAAACTAAAATATGTAATCCTTACTCTATAATGATACTATTTGTTTTCCTTTAGAAGTACTGCTCCGGATCTACCTCCTAAATTACACCAATTTGAAGAAGTCCGAGAATTGCTACTTTATTTTCCTGGGGGCTTTGTTTTGCATAAGGGTATTTCTGCATCAAACTCAGGATCAGCAGCGGGTGGTCAAAATCCCTCCTGTGAGAACATAAACACTTCATAATCCTAAAGAAGCAAATGCTCACAAGGTGAAAACAGGTGAACTATGAATGCAGCAGTCACTAAACAGTAATGTACAGGGTGGATGTATAGTCCCTGGCAGCTTGCATGGCCTGTGGCAGAGGGCTCAGATGCATTGAGCAGGACTTGAGAATAACCTTCAAACTCTGAAAAACAGCTCTGAGTCTCATTGCAAGCAGCCATATGACGGCTTCGGCTTTGCCTATTTTGTTAGCAAAATACTGCAGCTAAATCTTACCTCCTTTTTAAATGCAAAGATTCACTGTCTGTACCAAGTTTCAGGATTCCCAATCTCATTCAACACAACCATTTGGTTAAACTTTTGCAATGAGAAAATAAAGTTGCTGATGATATATTGTCTAAAAAAAAAAAAAAACCTACCAAAAAACCCCCCACCAAACTTTTATTCTTACACTCAAATGCAAATAACTCACCCAAATCTATGGGATAACTGTCAAACACCGAGTACAATCTCACAGCAAAGGAAGGAAGAGAAATTCAAACCTGGGACAGATTTTCCCCGGGGCCAGCCCCAGCTTTCCAGCCGGTCCCACGAGTACACGCGGCTGTGCTGCGACAAGCTCACGGGTGCAGCTTTGGTGACTCTTTGGTCCCATGAGGCTTTCTGCAGCTGGAGTCGGATGCAAATCCCGAAGAGGGGGACCAAATAAACCCAATGCACCCACACCAGTTCAGGACCACAACATTAAATAAGCTCAAGAATCTCAAATCACAATTGTCCTTCAAAATTATGCCGGAATAGCTTCCGGCAACATCTGTCTGAACGCAGCAGTGCTATCAGGCAGGAATACTGCACGCTTGCTTTACGGAACAATAATTCTTAAAAATTCCATATTACTCCCCCATGTGCAAACGTGTCTTTAAAGCACACGGGTGGCTCTGCTTTCATCCCGTATTGCTGGTCACCGCCTGCCCGGCCACGAGCATCCTCCCGAGCCCCACCAGCCCCCGGCCTGCCCGTCCGCACCCCCAGAGCCGCTCGGCTCCATCTAACACGCAGCAACATTTAATTAACAGCCTTTTGTTAGCAAAGTCGCACGCCGTGAAGCAGGTGGAGGAAAAAAAAGGAAAGAAAAGGGACATTCACCCGTAGGGGTCTGGCTGCCAGCAGCAGCCTGCTTACGCAGAGATTTCCTGGCTCGGAGGCAGAAAGCGTTTGCACCCAGCAGTGCCCAGACTCCCGGAGCATCGCGCGGGTAAATGCCCGCCGAGAGCCAAGTGGGAGTGCTATGGCATTGCATATGGCACTGGGTTGGGCTCCACTCACACTCATCTTCATTATTTGCAGTATTCTTTTCATATACAAAATAGTAGTATAACGCAAATAGTTCAGTAAACTTTTAAGAGTCAGAAAATAAATTTAAGAGGGGAACACACGCACGCCTAAGTACTCTCTCCAGTCAGCTCAAAGGCCAAGGGAAGATCTTTAGCAGATTATCTTCTTGCCTACAGGAAGGATTCAGGTATTTGTATTTCCTGGGGAAAAAATCCTTATATTTTGTAATTCTTAATGACACATTTCTATAAAAGTTACATCAGTGTTGGCAACTCAAAATAGAAAAACATCAAAAAGCTATTCTTACGGTGCAGAGATGAGTCACTTCTTCAGAGATCGACCCCCCAGCAGTATTCTCGGACTGGGGAAGATATTTTGGTCATTACAATTGCTTCCCCGGTGCAATTAGAGACATCGGAAAGGGGCCAGCTCTCCCAAACAAGTCCCCTAATCACCAGGCCTTGTCAGGCAAAACGTCAAGTTTGCATTAGCTCTATTGTTGGGAGACGGGAATAGCTCTTTCCATCACGGGAGAAACAGCGGAGGCGAAACCTTCGAGTTAACGAGCAGCTCAGCGGGCGCGGAGGCTGCAGCCCCCCGCCAAGGCAGCCGCCCTTCTGCGGCAACGGACCTGCTGGGCATCCCCAGTTCCTGAATTATTTCTTGCCTTCCAGTTCACCGGGCTTAGGAATGGTTGTTTCTCAACACTAAGTAACATCACATCAGGTTGCACTTTATTCCGGCTGAAATCCATGGGGGAGAAATGACAAATATGCAGACGCCCCGCCTGGACTGGCTTTGGACAGATGGCACTCGGTAACAGATAAGAAAAAATAATTCACATTTATGAAAAAACTTAGAAACACCCTCAGTATTAGGGATGTGCAGGGATTAAGGGGGGCAGAATTCATGAGCTGCCTATGGGTTAAAGCCTTCCGAGCATGGCTGTAAGTGGAATTTTGCTTTAACCAACATTTTTGCATTTGAAAGGCAGAAAAGCAAGACACTGAATATGTTTCTATTTCCTTCAAACCATCTGAAGCCTCGAACCCTTATGGCAAATGGTAGAATTGCCTTTTTCTATGGGAAACATCTTTTTTTCCCCAACCTACAATGCTAGGTGCAATTCCACAATATACACGATATTACTCTAATATGACCCTGTGTTCCCTTTTTCAAAATGCAACATAACAGCAAGCGCTGCTGAAGCTCTGCTGCTCCAAAGTGCAGGAGTTCTTCTGAGGGAAAACTGCTGTGGAATTTGCAAGCTGGTAACCTCCTGTGGCTATTTCTCAGTTAAAAAGGTTGGTCCAAATAAATTTCATTTCTTTGTTGCTGGGGTTTTTTGTTGTTGTTTTTAGAAAACAAAAACAAAACCCCAAGCTTTTTCTTTAATCCTGTAGACAGATGAGGAAGCTCATCTCTGCTACCCCTTGATGGAGAGCTCCAGAGGTTGTCACTATACGGACTTGGCTGCCAACGCCCCGAGGAAACACTGCAGTTAGCAAAAAGTTATAAAAATCACCCTTAAATCTTAGCTTAAGAATTTGCCAAACGAGTACGAGAGTGGTACAGAGGGAATACAAGGTGCGATAGTTTTTATGAAGAAGATCCCGAGAGCAGCAATAATGCCTTTAACAACTCCTTTACCAACTCCTTTAACAACTCCTACTTTAAAACTGAAGATTAACTGAGATTTTTGAAGTAGCTTTTCTTGGGTTTTATTTTGCTATAAGAAAAAGTTTCCTGAAAAGGGAGGAGAGCGGGAAAAAGCAGAGTTACAGAAACCTCCATTCTTGTTTGTGAAGACTGAAACGCCGCTTTGCAGAAGCCTGCACCCAAACCTAGGACTGTACGTGTACGTGCGTATGCAAGTTTGCTCATGTACGTGCATATGCAGATAGCAGGCCACAAAAAGGCTCTCGTGGAAGATTAAACTTTTATAAAAATGTGCTGAAAACTGCCTGGAGATAGACTTAAATGTCAACCTGCTGAAGTTTATTGTAACTTCAACTTTTTATCTGTGTTCATGTATTTCCAGAGCTAGACAACATTTCCGAATAAAGGGGAGAGAGCGAGGCTGTGTTACCTTAAGCACAGGGGGAGGTCGAACGTCTTCCCTGCAAGCCTCTTCCAGCTCACCTCTGCTGAAGCCTGGCCGCATCCCCAGGGACGGGACCGGAGGGCGGCCGAGCCCCCGAGCCGCGCGGCGCAGGAGCCTGGCTCTGGCTCGCCGTGCTCACCGCTCGCTTTGCGAGCATTGAATTAACTCCAGAACGAGTGGCTCTGGACAGCAGAGACTCCATCCACAGCGCATGGGCTGTGACCTGGCTGTGCACCAGAGCAATTAGAAAATCAATGTATGATTTTATTAATTTGGGGAGAGAGAAGTAAGCAAATAATCTCTCTCATTATACATTTTCCAACAGTTTTCCCAGTTTACCCTGACAAAGTAACCGGAGATTATTTGAGGTCAAGTTAAAACCATAATAAGATTTTTGGAAATATGAAGACTAGACAGCTTTAATCAAAGTCTTCACAGTGTTTCTCCAGTGGGAACACAGATTGTTTGCGGAAATAATAGTATAATTAACAAAGATGATAAAGTATGCTACTAGGAGGTTGAACCTGCCTTTAAATAGCTTAGAAGAGTCTGTTTTGGACAACTATTGTTCAGGTTTTTTAGAAAACGCAAAGTTTCTTCTCTCTGGCTGGGACAACACTTTCCAGCTCTGGATCCTACTGTCCATAGCATCACCTCTTAAGATTTTGAATTCTTGCACAAAGTAAAGCCGAGCACGGACCAGGGGCCTCCCATTCACACGTAGGCTCCTGGCTGCCCTCACGCCGTGAGAGCGCTTGCCAGCATTTGTGCTAGCGGAGGGAGAGATGGCGTCATTGCTGCGGTCAGCACGACTCAAATTTTCGCTTCCCAGGCTTTCAGCACTAACGCTGAGCCGCGAGCCCGCTCCTCCCGCAGCAGAGGCCACGGCGGGCAGGCGCCTCGTCACCCCCCCAGCCCACCCCGCTCTTCTCTTGCATCTTGCAGGGAGACAGCTACACCCACGCGTACGCGGAGACCTGAGCTGACATTCGCCAAATGACCTGCCACCCTGGCAGGGTCCATGGGAAGCAGCTGCACCTCTTCCAGCCATGGGAAAATAACTGCTTCACCTGCAGGTTTTATTGCAAATATATACATTTTTTTTTAAATCATGCCCTTTTTTTCTTAGTGTTTATATGGAGAGATTTACAAAAGTGTCACCTTAAAGTTCTCTCTATTACTAAAGCAGCCATATGTTTAAAACATTTTTTTAAAGGGCATGAAATAAAAGAATATGACGGACCCATGCAATGGTGTGCCTGTTGCTCATGAGAAGGGCTGTTAAAAATATTAGGCAATACTCTGCAGCGTTTCACTGACAAAGTTCCTTAGTTGAAGGTGCCAGTTTTCCTTTTGCGGTTCTCCCTCTCTTTGATTTATTCATAAACGCAGCAGCTCTGTCCTTTGCTAGACTGTTTGCTGAGGAAAGGGGAGCTGCCCTAGGAAGTCATATTTACTGTCATTATCTGCCTTTATTTTCTTGCCTACCTTTTCCTGAATAACTCATGGGATGCATCTGCAACTCATTAATAGGAAGAGCCCTCGGTAACACCTAAGGTGTCACCACTCACGGCACGGTCTCCGGAGACTCTCTCTAATTGGTACAAGAAAGTTCTTCCTCCTCCTGAGTGTAATCCCTCAAACTATATAATCATTAAGACAAGGTGTTAAAAAACAAACCAGGAAGCAGAAAAACACTCAGCGGTCATTAAATGAAAATACCTTAATTAAGCAAAGAAAGGGGCTATTATTAGAAACTCATTTCTTATTTATAAGCAGCATAAAATTTTAATGAGGATAAAGTCAGCAGTTGCCTAACTAAAACTAAACCAATTAGGTGAAAAGAGACCAAACTGCACAGTGCGAGGAGTAGTACATCTGCAGCGTCTCCTGAACACCAAGAGCTTTTAAAGTCAGCTTGAAATCAGGAAGAGGCAAAGCTGCAGAGAGCCTCCGAAGTGGTGGCATGCCCGTCCCCGTAAGGGTCGGGGTCTATCCGCTGTGAGAGCCGGGCTGCAGTCCTACTGCTGATTTCAGATATACCAGCTTTGAAACCGCTGTTTATTCAGGGGATGGCTCAATTTTGAGCCAAATGGTGTTTCCCTCCCATGTCCTTTTCTCCTCCAGCCAGCTCCTGCAAAGGCAGGATCTGACACCTGATCCTGATCTGACACCGCAAAGGTGCACTGAAGCCAAAATCCCGGAGAAGGGAGGCTTGAGCTCGGTTGTGTCACGAAACGAAAGGCAGCTCTGGGAGCATCTCCCACTGCCAGGGCAGCAGGGACGACCGCTGGCTTTGCCAACTAGGGGGAACTCATCCAGCAGCTCCTGCTCTGTGCCCGCTCCCCAAACTGAGCTCCCAAACCAGCAGCCTTCTGCAACATTCCCTGAACCAAGGCCCAGGCTGGTGCCTCCACCCTCCTCCCCTGCTCCACATGCAGGTGTGAAGCACGTACACATCCCATGCAAGACACGTACGGAGCTGTCATCAACCGCCTCCACAATTTGTATGCAGCCAGAAGCAAGGTACCCCAGGTCCTGAATTTCAGTTGTTTCAGGCTCAACCCTGCATCCATTTTACCAAAAACTAGCCCATCACCAGTTCACTAAAGCAGTTGCTTTCTCTCTAGCCCATACAAAGTCATCGTGAAGCTACAGCATTTTTCTAGATGTCCATGTCCCACACGTCGCGTTGGTGCACCGTGTCTGTCTCACCACAGACATCCTCCCCTTTGGCACTTGTTTGGTTCTTGGTCTCGTGCTGATTTTAGTTTGTTTGCTCGGTCACTTCCCTGCCCCACCTCCTCCTTGCTCAGAAAGATCCCAAGTTTACTCTGTATTTCAGTAGTACATTCATGTACATGAAAGATTTTCCCTAACACTTGGAGGCTTTAGGCATCTAAGCAAGATTCAGTAGTATCTGTATCAGGGCTCTTATGATGAGCAACTTCTGCAGAGAAGGTGTGTAAAGAAAGAGCTATTACCACAATTTATATTAAAGACCTTAATAATTATATATATGTTTAAGAATTCATGTCTGGGAGAAGATGGCTGCTTAGAAAAGAATAAATAGAGGAAGAAGGAGGGTTGGGACCATCAGGAATAGCATAAATAAAAGACAGGACTGAGATCGATCAGACAAACTTAACCACAAGCGCCAGGAGGAATGGCAAAGCCCAATTCATTGAGCCACTGAGCTTCGGTTCAGGGTTAAGCAAGGACAGAGACAAATGAGTTGCAATCCAGACTTGAAGTCAATAACTGCACATGCTGATTTACACCAAAGAAGATTCTTACTGTTTTGTGCAAGAAAGATAATTATGTGCTTGACCACAAAATTACATGTTATTAGGAATAATTTTATTCATTTAATAATTAGAAGATTAACCAAAGCTCTCTATATAGCGGTAGTAAGAGTTCATCTTGCACATTATGTGGGATATAGTTCATTAGTTGCAACTAGCTGGTCTTAATCTAAAGGATAATAGTCCTTTACATCCAGCAAAAATTACAGATTTCTTTTATAAGGTCTCTTAGCTTCAGCTGATAACTACTAGCCTATTACCTTCATTTTGTAGATGGCAAATGGACTATAAACAGCGTAAATAATAGCAGACTACATCAAGTTTCTCAGCATTTTAACCAAGTCCTTCTGAAGACATGCCAAGTTGTTTTGAGCTTCCCATGCTCGCTGCTTTTGTACCCAACTCTTTATGCTCAGTACAAAATAAGAGATGCAGAGCTCAGATGCCGCCTTTGGCCACGCATGGAAAATACAGCATCAAGATGGGGGCAGAAGGGGAGGAAATGGGAAATTGAAAACATTGCTTTAGCACGTGCTGATGTGCCCTGTATTTGCTTCGGGTGCCGTACATCCCATTTGCATCCGTTTTTAGCAGAGTGGAGTCGTTGAGGGCTCCACGGTTCCCTGCTGCTGTTACACAGCCACAGCTCCGGAGCTGGAAGAAGCCCCGGCGCTGCACACCGATTGCTG
Organism: Ciconia boyciana; assembly: GCF_034638445.1. Lineage (NCBI taxonomy): Eukaryota > Metazoa > Chordata > Aves > Ciconiiformes > Ciconiidae > Ciconia > Ciconia boyciana. The sequence goes on along the minus strand of NC_132943.1, from coordinate 1,486,624 downwards.
CTGAACTCCAGGGACGCACATACAAGATGACATTGTGCATCCTTCCAGTTCACCTTCCAGATAGGGATCTGTGTCTGCAGAAGCAGAGAAATCTACCACAGGGGAGGAGACACTGGTGGTAGCTTTCAGGAAATCATTCTCAAAAGTACAAAACTATTCAGCTGGAAATGAAATAAAATCCAAATTAAGGAAGGTTAACAAAGAAAAACACCTCATAGCTTAGCACAGATCACAGAAAGGTTTTTCACCAAGTTTAAAATAAAGAAATAAAACACCTTGCATTAGTGCAACTTTTCCAAGAGTCAAACTATACTATATTTTGAACATTTTTTTTTAATTAAAGGGGGTGCAGGCAAGAAGTTGCCAAAGACACGAAGATGGAGGGATCAATGTCGACATGTACATTTGTAGGCTGTATTTAAGAAGTCTGCTCCAACGTCCAGCTGCATTTCTTCAGCAGTCCATCCCCAGCGTGATGGTTTCATGGTCTGAGAGCAGCCACGGTGCCTCGCCGTGTCCTCTGCTGCTGGAGGGGAGGGCAGGGGAACAGGGGCCAGACCCCCGCTGAGGTGCATGGTGAGGGGACAAGGGGAAGCAGGAAAACCTGGGCATGGGCGACTGATTAGATATTAGGGAAAAAAACCTCTTGCCAAGCAGGTGGCCAAAAGCCAGGACAGAGGGTGCGACGGCTCCATCCTTGGAGAGGGGAGAAGGCACTGAGCAGCCTTGTCCTGCTGGCCTGGCCTCAAGAGACAGGTCAGATCAACCATCCCAGGGGTCCTGCTCAGGATGGGTGATTCTAAGGGGTTCTGAATAAAAACAAAACAAAAACAACCAACCAAACAGTTAATGAGCTGATTTTTACTAGCAAAATCAGCCACCTGCACAGGACTAAAATAAGCTCCTGAGATCTGCAGCTCCCGCTCAGACTCGTGCATGTCAAAACATCATAAAACAACATTTTTCACATGAATACATACATAATAAACCAGAAAATCCATTAGTGTAAAAGGCATTTCATCCTTGTTTAAGTGGCTAGACATCAATCCATGTATCATCCTGAGTACTGAAAAGGGAGACTTATGTGCACGGCCAGTTTCAGGCTGAGGTTAGAGAGGCAGCTGCCTCGAGATCAGCCCCAGAGCTCACCGGGAATCCTCAGTCCCCATGTGCTCTCGCTGGCGGTGGAGCTCTCCACAAGAGGGTTTCACTGCAATTAACCCCAACACTTGCTTTAATCCCTTCTGGTACTAATGAGCTATCCTGTTTGCTCCAGCACCGCTCCCATTTGTACAGGAGCTGTTCACCAGGAATCGTCATCCTCTGAATCAAAGGGCCATTCTAACAAACAGACTCCAATTACTCAGCTGAAGAACTACATGCTAATGAACATGGGCCCTTCCTGCATTTTCCAGGCTAATCTGATTACTAATGTTCTGCAGCAACAGTTGTGTACATGCGCTGCATGCCTTCCTTAACAGCTTGCAATATGCCATGGTTCAGTACAAAATCCAGGAGCCAAGCTGGTGCTCCGAGGATTTGTAAGCAACATTCATTGTCCAGAGTTAACCACTGGGGAAGAAAAGGGGGAAATTCTCATTACAGAAGCTGCTGACAGGGGATTTGAATGCAAAGAGGATATCCTTATTCCTCTTGTCTCCTTACGACGTTGACACCTAGAGAACATGGCAAGGGAGAGGCAAACGGCTCCTCTCTTGGTCACCACCAGAGACGCCCACTCTCCCGGGCCATGAAGCAGCAGCTCGGGCAAGTGAGAGAGGCCCCAGGGCAAGACCCCAGGATCCTCTCACCAAATGGTTACTAGAGGCACAGAAAAATAGCTTCACCATGAAAACATGCAACCCAGCTTATACTTATTTCCATAACTGGTGTGAAGAGCACTTGAACCTGAAAAGAGGGAGAATATACATAGGTTCGCATTTAAAAATAGACATTTTAAAGTAGTTTGCAGACCATTAAGACCCAAGAGATGTCCAAGTATAGTTTACCCAGTGTTCCTAACAAACCTCAACACTGGCTAAATTAATAATCTGCCCATTTTGTTACTCTGAGTAGCCTAGACCATGGAAATAAGTTAAATCGATAAACATGAAAGGCTGTGGATCAGTTAATGCTGGGAAAGTTAATTATTTTAACTATTAGTTAACTATTTTAAATATACTTAACTATTTCAATTATTTTCTCAACAGTCACGTTAACCAAACCCACAAACCCAGAAGACTGCTATACTAGCTAGACCTCTGGTCTACATGCATGGCTGTCTTTTTTTAAAGGCTGGTTAACGCGTATGTCCAAATAGCGGGGAAAGTGGAATAAACCGGCCATGGACTACAGGGAATACACTGGTAGTCATTCATTTTAGAAGTGGAGGTTTATCCAAAACCAAAGTCTCCATTCTTGTAAATGCATCTTAAGATCAAGGGACCAAAGATCAAATACTGCTCCAGAAATAGAAAAAATCACTCCATAATTCCCATTATAGTATTCAGAAAAATCCTTATATGCATATATTGATATTTCCTAAGTAGCCTGCCTTTACAGTAAAGGGTTAAAGTCCCTCTGGGCTAAAGTAATTACAGTCCAAGTAGGTTCTGGACTGTTTTAGAAATAATAAATGATGAAGCACACGGGATGGAAAGCTTATGATTTTCCATAGAGATGAAGGAGGAAGGTTCTTCTATTTGTTTTTAAAGTCTGTAAACTGTCCAAAGCACTTTTATGCAGACTCCCAGGGTATATTCAACCGTATTTGCATTGCCTAGAAATTAAGCCCACAGTCAATCCCCTTCTCCCCCCTCCCAATTAAGTTACACTGACTGCATTCATTTTAGATTAAATCAAGGTGACCAAGACAGTAAGCTCCATCAAAGCAGGAAAAACACTTGTATAAAATCAGAGGTCCTCAAGAGATCTTGAATATTGCCTCCAGAGAGATACTTACAGACTAAGATATTCTAGGCAGCTAATGAGTCTGTACAAGGGACTTCAAATCAAAACAATTGCAGGAAGAGAGATGACAACATCCAGGTCTGCATGCAAATACAGCTTTATCTGCATTGCAGATAGCTATTTAGCATCAGATGGAGATTGAAATGTACTTCAACAGATTGAATCTCCTCTAGCCTAAACAGTGTTTTCATTTTTTACATGAAGCTGGTAATTATGTTTTCCACTTATACCTGGAAATTTCAGCAAATATTCTAGACAAGCTATTTTTGACTGGAATGATTCCATATGCTACAAAATAATGAGATTTTTCAAATTTTTTTAGGAGCTGTATGTGTGAAGATTAAGCAATTCTTCAATATATGTTGGGGAAGTTATAACAGATGCATTTATCTAGTACCAGAGGTTGGAAGTGCTCAAGGTTTTGGAAACATACCCTTCACGTGCACACTCCTGGGCCAGACAACAGGGGAAAAGGCAGCCAAGCTGCCACAGGGTTTCTACAGACGCATCTACACAAATGTTTTAACCCTAATCAGGAGCTGACGAAACTAAACCAGTGGCAGATCCTGCGGCCAGGGGCCCACGGGGTGGGAAGGGCACCAGGATGACCTCCCCTCCAGCAGCCTCTCTACCCCATGGGTCTCCATCTGCAGCTCCCACAGCCGCAGCACGCCCTCGACCGCGTCACCCCCAAGGCTTGGGGTTCAACGCTGAATTTCTGCCATCTGAAGCAGTTACACAGCTCTTACAGGTTTCCTTAACATCACAAAGCCTGTTTAAGAAAGCAACGCTTCTTGTAATCCTGCTCAAAGATCTCGGTGTTAATTCAGTTGTTTGTAAAGAGACGAGGGACCTGCCACACCACAGGCAGTCCCTCAAGCTCCAAAAGCAGAGCGGCACCCGCAGCCATGCCACTCTTGCTTTTAAGCCTGCTTGGCTTAAAATTAAGAGCTTCTAGGGAGAGCAAAGTGTTGAACATGGTTTGGAAGAAAAGGACGTTAAATACATTTAAGCTCTTGCAAGACTGGTGTAACTTGAGGTATACAGGTATTTCATCCCCAGATACTTACTTGAACACATTAAGAAAAAACGTTTGCAACCTTTCCTTTTATTTTTAAATAAAAAAAAAACAAAGAAAAAAACCCCAAAACCTACACCCTCACAAAGCTGAGAAGTTCAAGTCTATGTTTCCTGACAGCAGCAGGTTAATTATGTTGGCAGCACCTTCCACCCTCTCAGGCTTCCCCTGCCATGGCTTTGCTCAGACTCATAGCAAAGACCGAGCGAAAGGCAACGCGAATGCTCCAGGACACGACGCAGGCGGGACCAGGCTGGACACCCATTGCCAGCCCTGTCTCCTATCCAGAGGACCAGAACGAAGGGATGTCACCATAACTCAAGAAGTTCTTTGCTCTCATCTTGCACCTCCACCAGCACCCTCAGAAGCCAGCCATCCACATTGCTCAGACCTCATCTCCCGGCTCGTCTCCTCACCCAACCTGCCAACTCCTCTGCGATGGCCGAGCATCAGTAGCTGAGTTAACTCCGTTCGCAGGAGAGCTCCAGTTATGGTCACGACAATACAAATCACTACAAAAAATACATTTAATGGGGTTGTGAAGTAGGTCTGCAAGCTCAGTGCTGAAGCTTTGACAAGCTATATGTAAAGCTACACTGCAAACCTCTCTTCGCTGTAACACAACTTCTCACGTGGGGTTCAGTTTCCTGAGTGCTTCCCAGTACCAGTGAGGCACACAGCATTTTTTCTAGTAGCAGAAAGCCATTAAAAGGATTTAATTTCAAACATTAGACAAGCTAGAAAATCCACAAAAGCACGGCTTCAGATCCAGAAGGGGACTGCATGCACGTGGCATTGGGGATCACCTCCATGGGGGTCACCTCCTTGCATGGATCTAAGCTTGCAGCACCTTCACTATCACCCAGGCAAATACAGACCTTTGAGGAGCACAAAGCCTTACCCAGGTGCACCTCTGCTCAGCCTCGAGGAGAGTGCTGGCCCTTCACTCGCCAGGGCAGGCGAGTCCCACAGGACTGGGCTAGCTGCACGGGGGCCACCATCAGCCACCACCTCCCAGCACCACCAGCTCCAAGGCCACACCAGGCAGAACTGACCCCACCTCCAGCCTCCCAAGCCCCTTCCCACATCCCACAGACACCGCACACCTACCCGTTCCCCGCACCAGCAGCAAGGACTGTGCCCCAGTGAAGCCCAGCTGCCCCAGCCCTCCCAGACTGCCCCTTCCAGGGCAGCCCCCACCCCTGGGCCTGATTTTGTACAGGGGCATGTGCTCCTAATTAGCATTTGAGCTAATTAGCTAATTAGCAGTAACCCTTTCATAGCCTCCCACGAGCTTGCAGCAGGCAGCTGGTGCTGTTCTTGGGTGTCTGCTCTTGCTGCAGACTTTGTCCGACGCCGGTGATGCTGCGAGGGTTCGTGCTGCAGCGCTGACGTCACCCACCCGGGCAGTTTCCACAACATCCAGCCATGCTTTTTCTTTGCACTGTTTTCCTTCTATATCCAAACCGGCCAGTATGCACTATTTTAACCCAGAGGGTAGGTGACCGGGGAGCACGGCACATGCACGTTTTCTCCCAACAGATGGAAAATGGATCGAGCTGATCTGAAAGAGAAGGCAAAAAGAGAGATGTTTCCAAGTGCGACGAGCTGACCCTGGCGAGTTCATGTGGCAGGGCCGGACCGAGTACGGTGACTGCGAGCGTCCTGCAGCAGCAGCGGATGAGCAGAGCCCTGCAGCTCCAGCTGGAGATGCCGATGGCTGTAGCTGTGGCCGTCCCTGACGTGCGGACCGGGATGGTGCCATCCTGCCTACGCTATGCATGAAAATACCGTGAGCGTGAAAAATGAGAGCCAGCAAAATGGGGCGTGGCGAGAGATTCCTCGAAGCTTTACGTTTTTACCAAGTGAAATCAGACAACATCTTTCAAGGCTGAACGGTCATCGCAGCACCGGTTCCCGTGTGCGGTGGCTCAGGAGAGGCTGGGTGCAAGGTCTGCATGGGCAACATGGGAACATCATTTGCATTCGGTGTTTTGTAGAACAAATTATCACTGTGTGAACCAGTCACTGCAAGCCAGACTCAGGGAATCTGTGGCCTGATTTATGACGCCATCCCTACATTTTTATAGCTAGGAGAAATCCTGAAATACATCTTCTATCATGGGAAGCCGATTTATGAATTACAGACAACTTTGAATTTAGATAGCCAAGTGTTTTGTAATCTTTCCTGCCATCTTTCTCCTGACGGGCCATAACTTAATTCTACTACATAAAATATTTTTGAGTGAATTAACTGTTAAATCATCATATCTCTCTTTTAAGTTCTTTAGTTTTGATACACAAATTAAACAACCTTTCCTAGCAATCCTGAGCAATATTTTTTACCTGCCATCTTATGAATTAAGTACATTCATACTTTCTGGGTACAGTCCCTATACTCCAGGGAAAACAGGCTGAGATAGGACTGGAAGGAGAAAACGCAAGACCTAAGAAGTGCTAAGCTATGAATGCATGAAATATCTAAATATCATTAGGTATTTAAAACTTTTTTGCTCATTATCTATGTATGAGAATAAAAGGGTTTTACCTTTATAGAGGTTTTTTTGTATATGGATGAATCATGCAAAAATGAATAACAGTCCTGTCTCCCAAAGGAAACCCAACACCCGAGCGGAGAAAAGTACTTGCACATAGAGAGTGCCTTTCTGTGTGGGTCTCGCATGACGTTCTTCCCTTCATAATGCAGAATTATTCATAGCTCTAAATATAACCTTGTTTCATTTGTCATGCTTGAGCTGCCAACTAAAACCCCCAGAGCGCAGCCTTTGAACCTGAGCAGTTTCTGAGCGGGAGCCACCGCATCCAGCACCTCCTCTGGAGCGGGGACCCATCGGGTCCAGCACCCCAGCCCGGTGGCCGCTGGACTCCCGTCCTGCTCTGCCGTGCCGGGCTGGGGGCTCCCCCGGGGCTGCGGCCCCGCCGGCACAGCCCTGCCCAGGGACGGGGGTCCCCGGTTGCAGTTTGTTGGCGTCTGCTGCGGAGGGTCGCACTGGACACCCTTTGCTCCGCGGCAGCAGGTAGGATGGAGGCCAAGCACCGTCTCAAGGGGTTAAGGGACGAAACAAGTCCCTGATCCCAGCCCCTTCCCCTGCCCTTGGCTATGGTGCAGGTATCGCACTCAAACCTCTTCCACATCAGAGGTGTAACCACAGGATTTAATGCCACATTTTGCGACGGTGATGTGTATGGAAATGTTTTCACACGAGGGTGCAAATGGATGCCCACCAAAGCACCGCAGAGCTGGGGTGCAGCTCTGGCTTCCCCGCAGGAGACCCCCGCTCCCCTCTGCTCCGCTGCCGCGGGCTGGAGCTTGTTTATTCCCATGCTGGATGCTGGGCCTTCCAGCAAGAAGTGCAACGTATCATTTCTTTTAAGGTCGTTTGGGGAATAGCTATATGATTAAATCGATGATGCATGGATTCCCTATTTGCAGATCCTAGAAGGAACATTTTTAAGCTCTTACGTGCCCAGCAAGGTCGCTGCTGTGTCACTTGGCATCGCGGCAGCTCTTGCTGAGGCTGGCGTCACCACAGGACCTTCGGGGCAGGGGACAATCAGTCCCATGGCAGCACAGAGGGGTAGGGACCGGCAGGAGCAGGGAGGGGAGGACGGCTGGGCGCCCGTGGCTCTGCCAGCGACCACAGCATCCGCCCAGATTTCCAGTGCCATCCAGCCATAGTTGAAGCCAATTTTAATGAGGCTTCCTCTGCACCAAAACGGGGAGGAAAAGAACATAAAAGAAAGGTTCAGCTGATTAAAGCTACTAATATAGAGACTTCTCCTAGTATGGAGTAACGGAGAAATCTAGGCGTTGCTGTGGCTGAGCAATGAACCCGAAGGACGCTGGCACAGCTTTGAGGCGTGCTTTGCCAAGGGGCCCCCGCAGTAGTGGTGCACAGTCACATTTTCCTTTTCCAGCAGCTTCTCTGAGGATTCGTGACACAGATGCCGGAGATGAATCTCCCTGGGCAATAACAACATCGAGGAGGTGTGTTAAACACACGTGAGGCTCCAGCACTGAACACTAAAGAGGTTGGAAATAGAAATCAGACAGAGTTTAGCAAGCCTCCGTGAAATTTTTAATTTACGTCTGCGACATGAAAGTATTTGTTCTCCCGACAACAGTAAAATAAGTAGATAATGGTATAATTTAAAATAGATTTTATGGTTTCTGTTAACAGAGTAATAGGAAAAATAGACCTCTTAAAGCATTTAATCATAATGGCGATGAAGAAGGAAAGCAGCAAGCATCCCCAGAAGAGATCAATGCTCCATTTCCCCAGTATTTGCAAAATTCCCTCTGGGCTGTGCCAACCTGTGTTACAACAGCTTAAAAAGCAGCAGTGTAAACACGGTCTTAGCAAACAAAACAGAGCACAAGCAAGGTTTCAGGTATGTAATTAATGGGTATCGTTTGCAAATGTGTATGTAAGTGAGATAAAGTGGTAAACCCAGCATCTTTAGACAAGACGTCTGCAGCTGTATTCCTGAGAAACCATCTATTGATAACATGGGTAAATATTAACCATCGATAGTAACAGCATTGCCTTTACTGATGACATATCCAAACCCAAAGAAGGACACCAATATTTTGAAAGCTCTCCTAGCTAGATTGTTGGAGTCCCATGAGGAGTTCGAGCTTTCTGCCCGCACCCGGCAGAACTGTGTGCCACGCGCTCCGAGCTCCGCTACTGCACAGCGCGCACGTAACGGCCTTCAGAGCTTCTTCCAGCTGCTGGCATGTTTCCTGTTATTTATAGTCAAAGATCTTAAGGGTATTACACCCTAATGTGGAAACTAAACTCTGATTTTGCTGAACAAGTGCTCATCACTTCTATATTTCCCCCACGTTTGTTCTCTGCTAAACAACAACAAAAAATAATAAAAAGATGGGGTTTTTGACAGCTGAACTCCTGACCATTGTCGTGTCACCTTTCTGCAGGAAAGCAAGCAGTACAGGGGGTAGTGCAATGGGGTATATAATGTATACAAAATATTACTATTCTGCAATATAGGCAGGGCGTTCAAATTTCAGGACTTCCGTATTTTTTATACAGCCACCTTTTTTCGCTGAGGGGGGAAAAAAATTCAGGGATAATTGTTCGGCAAAACAACTGTGTGTGCAAGTCTTCCTTGTGATTTATGCGAAGCAGTGATACGCTTTTACTAAAATTTATTAATTTTAAAAATGAGACGCTCTGCCGAGAAAGCGGGACACTCAAAAGGCTGGCTGCAGAGGTGCCTGCAAAGGCAGAGGCAGCGGCTGCCCTCGGCACGGTCTTTACCACGGCACAGTCAGCAGAGGTGAGAGGACAAGGGTCTGGGTCCTTCGGGGAGCCCCTCTCAGCATCACCCCCTCAGCGAGCACTCACCTCGTTCTGAAGTTCAAAGCTGTATCACGAGCATCTTCTTCAGCCTCAATCCAGAGCATCACTTTCCACCATGACTGGTTGCATCGCTGCAAAGGGACTATTTTCTGCACTGGGAACGTAATTCAGGACATTCCGGGGGTTTCTTTGATTTTGGTTGGGTTTTTTTAAAGAGTGGACTTCAATGACTGCATATTTGTATAGCACTGCTGTTGCTTGCCCACCCAGGCAGCTCTGCATGAGAAAAGATGCATGCACAGCTACTCTTAACGGCTTTTAAAAACAGCAAACTGGTGCAATACCCAGCACGAGCTGTCTTACGAGGAAAGAAGTAGGAAAACTACAAGTCTTTTAAAAAAAATCTAAAAACCACAAAGTAGGTGGCCAAAAAGTGTTCCTCGCAGCTGTGATTTGGGCTCAGAAGAGTGCTCCTAGGACCTCTTTGCTCTGCAGGCTCCCAGGGCCGGGCTGGCACCACGGGACGTTTAATCCCGTGCATGACTCCCCCTGAGCTCGGCTTGGGTTTGGGTGCAACAAAGCAGAGAGGGCTTGAACTCATTGGCTTCATGGCCAAATTAATAATGTTCCTACCTGTTCTCCATTTTTTAGGAACTGAAAGACACATTGCAAATCACTAGTCCCTGCGTAATGCAAGTCTATGTTTAAAAAGGCGTTTTATCCCCTTTAAATCTAGCACGTTTGCTCCCTCTGATCTGAGCTGGTACAAACAAGGTTGGCTAAGCAGTGCACTGCTGGGTTTTTGTTTAGAAGATGCTATTCTTTTATCTTTTGAGTTGTGGTTTTAGTATACAGCTATTTTCACACAGGTGTGAGGTAATTAGCATTTTAAAATATTTCTGCTTTGAAACACCTAACAAGATTGGTTTTTGAAATACCCATTTTTACGATTAAAGAGCCGAGAAGATAGTAATCATATTTCACCCTGATAATGCCTTGTTCATATTTATTACAAACTTTGGTATTAACCAGGTGATAGATGAGTACGCTCATTTTTTTCCTTTGGAATATATAAAGGAAATGTTTTGGTAATTACCTACTATAAGAGAAGACCCCCTTGAGTTACTGTTTAAATGATCTGAGGGACTTTGCATCATTCCCTCTTTAATTAAACTCTTGACACATGCCATATTTCACTTCTCCGTTACCCTTGAACCTTTCCAAGGCTTGCCAGTCTGGAATCCATGACTGCGACAGGTCGCAGCTCCCTGTCTGTAGAAGAGGGACATTGTGCGTGGAGCATCACCCCGCCAGGAGGTGCTGGGTACGTCGCAGCCCCGTAATACTTCACTGGTTTTGCTTCCCATAAATGGGAATTACAGAGTACTGCTTCACCAGGGAGGCTGCGTAGGGCGATGCCTTCAGCAGCAAGAGTCCATGTGCCGCCTCACCAATGAAATGACTCCCCTAATTTCAGAGGCCGAGGGGTGCACTGGTTTTGCAAAGAGAATGTACCGGGTCCTTGGGCTTTGCTTCGCCCCATTTTCTCCAAACCTCAAACATCCTTTCCAAGAGGAAGGAAAGCAGTTCCTGTGGGCCTTTCACATTTTTTCTACGCTGCCTCTTAAAAAGTTTCTTTAAATTTCAAGAAATTGAGGAAAGAACGTAATTAAAAATTGAAGAGAAATTGTTTCAGGTATTGTTCTCACTCCCAAGCAGGATTTAGTGGTCAGTCCCACCAAAATCTCCGGATGACGGCTGCCAGAGACAGCCATACCAGTTACCAGGAGCTACCAGGTACCAGGAGATAGTAATTCCCATGTACCACATAATGCGACGCTGCCATGATAATCAGAGAATCAGAGAATAGTTTGGGTTGGAAGAGAACTTTAAAGGTCATCTAGTCCAACCCCCCTGCAATGAGCAGGGACATCTTCAACCAGATCAGGTTGCTTCATCATCTTCTGCTATTTAGATATCCCTCTACATGGGTATATTAAGGGATATGTGCATATATATATATTATATATATATAATAATTTATATGCATATAGAAGGACTATTTATATTTTTTGTTTGCATTTTCTACGCATGGTGCTAGTGGAGTTAGTGGTTCATAGCAAACAGAATGGCCACCAAGCTAAGTTGCCAAAGAAAGAAAAAATCTCAAAACCCAATTATTTTTAAAATCAGAACATGTTTTAGTAAAATAAAAAATGTTTTAGGAGCAATAAAATCAGGTATTTAGTGAAAATCTCTATAGATTTAATTCGTAGCACAAAGTATACTCCAAACCCAGAAAATTCCTAATCAAACAAACCAACCTTTTTAGTGATTTATGTTTCATTTCACTGGAAAAATTAGATATTTAGTTTTTGATGGGCCCTGACCACTTCATTAGATCAGGCGATATACATTTTTTGGGGGCAACTTCACTTTTAATGATTCTGCTGTGAGGTTTGCTGGCTCCAGCATGCAATATGATAGTTCCTCCATAGCACAGAACAGTAGGAGAGAAACACCTCCACCAGAGGAAATCATTACAGCTTCCTTCGCCTTGCTGCATGACTGCATAAAAACTGATTCCCCGACTCTAAGGAACCCCACGGTATCTGAAACAGGCGTGGGTGTCCATCCTCTGCTGGGGCAGTGCTTTTCTGCTGAGGTGCCCCAGTGCGAAGCGGGCTCTGCATTCCCATCAGCCCAGTCAGGGGATCAGTGGCGAGGTTAACCTGGACAAAGCTGCCATCAGATAATCTGCTTCATGGTTCATTCCTGCTGAGAACTTGCAAGTTTACAGGAGAAAAAGAAACTGTATTATTTGTTTCATGAGCAAATATGTCCCATTCTGTAATTGCATTTGATGTGATGGTATGCACAGTACGGCAGGTTACGCATAACGTGGTAGGTGCCATCATCAGGGATGTGCATCCTTCTAAGTTTGATGGCAACACCTGCCTTTTTGAACGTGTTCTTTATTTTCCTTTAAGCTAATACCCATAAAATAATGTCCTGCTCTCAGATCCAACCCCAATCCTTTAATGACACTGTACGAATTCACACAACTGGACTTACCTCTGAGGCACTGGCACCTGTGAAGTGGCTGCACATCATCTGCGAGTGGGTCAGACGCGTGTCTGGACTTGTGCAAAGCATTTGACACTGTCCCGCATGACATCCTTGTCTCTAAATTGGAGAGACATGGATTTGACGGATGGACCACTTGGAGGATAAGGAATTGGCTGGATGGTCACACTCAAAGAGTTGCGGTCAACAGCTTGATGTCCGGGTGGAGACCAGTGACAAGTGGCATTCCTCAGGGGTCGGTATTGGGACTGGTGCTGTTTAACATCTTTGTCTGGACATTGGGACATGGACAGTGGGGTTGAGTGCCCCCTTGGCAAGTTTCCCCACAACACCAAGCTGAGTGGTGCGGTCAGCACGCTGGAGGGAAGGGATGTCATCCAGAGGGACCTTGAGAGGTGGGCCTGTGTGAACCTCATGAAGTTCAACAAGGCCACATGCAAGGTCCTGCACATGGGTCGGGGCAATCCCAAGCACAAATGCAGGCTGGGCGGAGAATGGGTTGAGAGCAGCCCTGAGGAGAAAAACTTGGGCGTGTTGGTTGATGAGCTCAACATGACCCGGCAATGTGTGCTTGCAGCCCAGAAAGCCAACCGTATCCTGGGCTGCATCAAAAGAAGTGTGGCCAGCAGGTCAAGGGAGGGCTGCTCTGGGGCCCCCAGCATAAGAAGGACATGGACCTGTTGGAGTGAGTCCAGAGGAGGGCCACGAAGATGATCCGAGGGCTGGAGCACCTCTCCTATGTGGACAGGCTGAGAGAGCTGGGGTTGTTCAGCCTGGAGAAGAGAAGGCTGCGGGGAGACCTTATAGCAGCCTGCCGGTACTGAAAGGGGGGCTGACAAGAAATCCGGAGAGGGACTTTTTACAAGGGCACGTAGTGATAGGACAAGGGGTAATGGGTCTAAACTGAAAGAGGGGAGATTTAGATTAGATATAAGGAATAAATTCTTCCCTATGAGGGTGGTGAGGCACTGGCCCAGGTTGCCCAGAGAAGCTGTGGATGCCCCATCCCTGGAAGCGTCCAAGGTCAGGTTGGACGGGGCTTTGAGCAGCCTGGTCTGGTGGAAGGTGTCCCTGCCCATGGCAGGGGGGTTGGAACTGGATGATCTTTAAGGTTGCTTCCAACCCCAGCCATTCTATCATTCTATGATTCTGTTTCCAGTTCTCATCTAGCAGTTTTTAGGTGCTGAATCTATCAAATCCATTGTTAAAATAAGCAGTGGAAAATCCAGCCATATATATTTAAAAGTAACCCTCCCAAAGCCTATATAAAATGAATATACATACCTTAAAGATTAGAGTGTCTTCCTTAGCCTAATTGTAGCCACAACAGTAAAGAATCTAATCAAAAGATCTGGCCTTGATTAATTTTGATTAGCAGCAGAGTCATATAAAGCATATAAAATACATTTATCTTTGATTGGGGGAATACATGTTTTCAACAACATACTCTGCAAATCAGTGAAATGTGTTTAATAAGCAGGATCATCTCCTACGAACACATTAGCATTTTCATGAGATGTCATTAATGTCAAAGCCAGAGAGCCAATGCCGTAGCTAAAATGTCAGCTGGCCGCACTGATAAACCCAGCATAGTAATTAGTTTTGAGAGCAATTAAAAGTCTGATTTTTCTAGGAAAAAAAGATACAGGCTGTTTTTCTTTAACCAAAACACCCCTGCCCTGAAATGCTGCCAAGCCAGAAAGATCGGTTTCTAGGCAGTGACAGCAAGACACACAGGTTTGGGCTGTGCCTCCAAAATATGAAAACATTACCAATCAGCATTCCAAATTATTTTAACAAGGCGATTAATAGAATTGCTCTAAGGGAAAGCAATAATCAATCAAATCCCAATCAAAGAGAGATTGCTCTGCTGCATAACAGAAATTTTTTATATTTAGATTGAATATCTTTGTACTAAATATATTGTACTGAATATAATATTGGACTAAAGTGCTTTTTCATCGGAAAGAGACCAAGAAGCAGAGGACGGGTAGAGCCTGAAGATGATGACAGGGACGGCTTGGCACACACAGCGATAGCAAGATGTCACTACAAAATACTATCAACCCATCTTCCAGCCCTTGCACGTGAGGATGAAACAGTCGTTATTCATCTAATGCCAACACACGTTAGCCAGCCTTTCTCTCCCCTGCTCCCGCCCCACGCACGCTGATCAACAGGTACACCCGGTATTAAGCGTGGTGCCTGATGACACAGCAGCGGTGCGCGGGTCGGGTGCACGCAGCGTTCCTCTCCCGCCCCCTTCGTTCGGTTACCTTTATTTTCAATGAGAAACCCTTCGGCTTTAGGTACCGCCATGTTCCTGGAGCGTGACATTGCCCACAGTGTGCTGCGCTACCGACCCTCAGCCACCCCGGCTGGGCGGCTTTCCTCACGCCGCACGTGGTTATCGCAATCAATTATCTAGCAAATAATACAGCTGTCAACAATTTGTACTATTGCGCTAACCAGCAACAGCTATCTGGTGTAATTATTTGTCGAATCCTTATTTAGTATGTCAATTCAATGGACAATCTGGTATCGGCATTTTTTTCCCAAGTCGATTCATGGCTGGGGCATTCATTTATGTTGTCAAACGGCCAGCGATTTCTTGTCTAACTTGCTCAACTCTACTAGGTAATACTGAGCTGTTACAAAACCTGGAGAGAAGTACAGGGTAGGTAAAGTTTGTTGTCGCCCCTCCATGGTACAGCAGAGACTGCTTCTTAAAATGTCAAATTCAAAAAAACCACCTCTCTTTTAAAAATTTTTTTTTAATTGGTTTTTAACATTGATTTATTCTAGTAATGCTGGGTTGGTTTTTTTTTCATTCAGCGTCTATCATTTTTAAACGCCACCTCTCTATCACATTGAACTTGAGGTTCTCCTGACCTCTGAATTTCAGAGTCGTACGTCCTTACCGTTCTCGTCTCTGCTTTGCAAAGTGCTGCACTTGACCAAGGTTGTGTCTAAAAAAGGGCCGGGTGTAACAGCCCGTAAGAGCAGCGTGACTCCTAGGGAATGACGGGCTGATACCCGGGCACAGGGAAGTTACATGCAAAATAGATTCTAAAGTCATTTTATGTACCCTTACTCTTTAGTAGCTCAATTATATCTTACTCACAAAGCTTTTATCTTTTTGAGAAAGCTAGCAGTTTTCTTTGTTAGGAATTGCTGTACTTTGGGAGCAGGTATTATTGTTTTGGCACGTGCGTTGGGGGTTTCGGGCTGCGTTCCCACCTTCTGGAGAGCCTGGGCTCACAGGGCATCCATCCAACCCACACTTCAGCTAGCACAGGAGGTCATCGGAGTGATTCTTTCCATATGTCGTGTATATCTTTGTTTGTGGGGTTATTGCATGTTTGTCTATATTATATATTTATATTTATCACCGCGCTGTTTCAGCTTCCTTTGTTATAAACGCTATATTCTAGTTCGTACTGCCTTGAACACATCCTGCAATGCTTTCTCTCTCTGAATTGCAGGTTTGGAGGCCAATGCAATTAGTGGCCTCCTGTAATTAATAGGAGACTACTTTAAGATTTCAAAGTCACTTTAATCACTACAGAGATGTTTTAAGTTTTTGCCTTGTTCCCGGCTCTCGGCTGTTCTACGCAGCCGATTCAGACAAACACCCACTTTGTCGAGCATCAAGCTGCATCAATGTGCTAGTTCGTTAAGGTTGTTCTGGTTTTGATCTGCCCTACACTGACGTAAGATGAATATTCACTCTGAGCTACCTAAAATAGCAGCACAGGTGCTGACAGGGTACGCACAGCAGTCTTCAAAGTGGAGGTCACAAACCGTGCTAGATCTGTCGTACTGTAAGATAAGCATTAAAAGGTGGGCATGATAACTCTATCAAAGGCATTGTAATTTTTTTTATATTTTTTTTAGAAATTGGGGAGGCAGATGAACTCCTGGTTAGTTTTCATGTGTACCAATCTCTTGTAAAGAAATCTATTTCATCAAGGTACAAATTAAAAATTGATGTTCACTCTCCTACTTTTCAGGCATTTTCATCAATTTCTATTTCTGCTTAGCGAGAATATCATTCATGAGCTGTGGTTTTCTGCTGGAGCTCATCCTCAAACATGACCTTTCCAATGGGTCATGCTGCTCTGCTATAAATTAAATGGAGGAAATCTGGTTTGCGATTTGTGTTGGTGGCAGTCGAAATCTATCCTTCCTCACTGTTTCTATGTTCTATAGAGGCTGGGTACCAAAATGGCGCAGAGAGCAGAACACTGGCATTTAAAGGGGTTTTATTTTAGTGCAGTAGTGGCCACTTTTTAGTGCACATTCACTAAAAACCGAAGACATGACAGAAGGCTGCTAGGCACTGGGTAGATAAGTACTGGTGAAGCAATGGGTATGGAAACGAAGGCAAGACCTCGCCAGGCGATGGCTTAGGTCCATCACACAAAGACATCATACTCACAAGCGCAGATTTAGGAGTTTTATACAACAGGTTTCTATTCAAGCCAAACCTTCCCTAAATATAGTACTTGAATCTGTATCTATTCCCCCCTGTGGAGTAATTCATGTGATTTCTTACAATATTCTAATAAACACATCATCTCTGTACTAGACCACTAGCAAAGTGGATTCTCTTCTGGAACAGGAGTGACGTAATTATCTAAGCACAGAAAATTATGGTCACAAAGTTAGCTAAGCACCGGCTGCCAGGTGATTACTGACACTAAAAAAAAGCTAGGTGGAAAAAAGAGAGAGAAAAACAAAATAAATCTGAGAGATTTATGAAAAAAGGAAATCCAAAATAATCTAAATGAGTCGGTATCATAAAGAGACTCAGTTAGATGGATCTTCAAGCCTGGCCGCTGCCGCAGGAAGGAGACCAGACGTGTAGGGCAAGAGATCATCCTTCCCTTGTCAGCCGGGCTCCCTAGGGACGGACCCAGCTACCAGTAATTACAGCCTCCTATTACAGCCTCCTGCTTCTGACGAAGATTTAGCATAATTATTCTGCAGTCAATATCTATCGATGAGAAATAAGCAGCTTGAAAAGCTTAAATGTTGGTTTTAAATTAGTTTTATATTTGGCTTCCCATTTAACTTGAATTTAAGTTTCTTCCTCCCCGCTTTTTCAAAAACAAGCGCTACATGGCTTTTATTCTGACAGCTGGTTTTCTCCATGAAGTACCTTGTGCAAGCACTGCTCACGTTACCCTCAGCACTGCGCTCGCCGCACACGAGCCCCGGCTGCCCGGGCGCTCCTCCCCGCTCCGGCATCGCCTCCCCGCAGCCCCAGCAGCACGGCGTTTCCTGCCGAAACGAGCCTCCCCACGAAGCAGGAGCGTTAGTTTTGACAAAGGCGAGGTGTCTCCAAAGAAGATGCTGCTTTGACTGTTATTTCCCCTGCCGACGGTTGTTTGACCTTCACACGGCAGAGCATTTAAGGCAGAAGGAGTAAAAGCAAAGCATGAGATGTTCTGGGGCCGATTGCCCTCTGCCTGCTCCTGAGCCTGGAAATCTGCTCCACCCTCTTGCGCTTCCCTGTCCCCAGGTTTTCCTCCGAGAAGAAAACGTGTTTTCCACATGGCTGTGAGCACGTGGAAGCTATCAATTATGATTTTCCTTCACAATCATATTATAGTGAGGAGCCTGCGATTTTCACTTACAAAACCCAGGCTGTCGGTGTTGGTTTCATTTGAATGAGACTTAGCAGGGTCAGGCGATACGGAATATATCTGCTCTTTTACAGAGTGAAGTCAGACCCATAAAGTCTCCAATGGCATTTTACCAACGAAGCACGAGATTTATATCCGGCCTGTTCTCATTTTGCCACATGGATTATTTTCAGGAAAGATCCAAGGGTGCATGGACTAAACTATTATCTCATCAAATCCAGAATTTTTCTGTGTAATAAATACTCCGGTTAGTGTACAAACCTTCTGCCGTAATTAAATCCTTTGGGTGGCTGGGGAAGAGCAGAGTGCAGCAGAAATCTGGCAGAAACCCCCATCTCTGAAAATCCTCTGTCACGATTACAGGGGCGCTTGCCTGAAGGGAAGGGGAAAAAATAAAACCGCTCTCTCGATGTGCTTGTTATTACTTATTTTCCCACCACGATGAAAGAGCATCTGACCGTAAGTCATAAACCCAGCTATTTATAGGCCTGTAATTAAACATCACTGAAAGTGTGAAGACACAAAAGCAGTGCCATCTGCCATGCATTTGTGGCACCATAAATATAGATGAAGTGCTGCCGCCCCTTTTGTCCTTCCCAGAAAACTTATTATTTAAACGGCCTTTCTGTAGCGACGGAAGCACAGCTCCTGACCCTGCGGTGTTCATCCCGCCAGAACGGCTGGCTGCCCATCCCTCCGAGAAGCCCAGCCCAAAGCCCGTTCTGAGCATTTCCCAACGGCGTGGCCATCGCACGGGCACGTGGTGTCCTCCGCCGGGAGGTACCTTCGGTGAACGCATCCACGCAGGCACCGACCGGGAGTTTGTGGTCAGGGTCCGAAAGCTCCAGCGCCCTTCCGCCAGCCCCCGGTGAAATCACTGCTCTGGTGAGTAACTGCAAAAAGGAAGTCTATATATAGCACATCTGAAATGTTATTTTAATCGCAGTCAGATGAAATTCATTAATCACAGAATCGTATCACAGAATCGTATCGTATAGGTTGGAAAAGACCTTTAAGATCATCGAGTCCAGCCGTTAACCCAACACTGCCAAGCCCACCACTACACCATGTCCCCAAGCACCTCATCCAAATGGCTTTTAGATACCTCCAGGGATGGGGACTCAACCCCTTCCCTGGGCAGCCTGTGCCAATGCTTGAAATATTCCTCACTATAGAAAAAAACTGTATTTGGCAAACTGTAACGCTGCAAAATAGACTTGAGTCCCAGCATTCGGGGCTTTGGTGAAAAAGCTCTGGTCAGCAGGTCTGCGCTGAGCTGCTGGCTCTGCCTCCCCGTCCCCGGGCAGAGGGATGCCCCTGGGTCCTTCCTGCCAAATGGGGGGGGACTCTGCCTAGCGGGGCCCCGCTCCGTCCGCCCATCCCAGCTTCCACATCCCAAAGCACTGCAAATGTCTTTGGGAAGCCGACTCCTGCCATTTGTCCATCGTGAATTGCTCTGAACTGCAGCGGGATGGGGACATACCCCTGGGTAGGCAAGTTTGGAAGGAGTTGTACAATTAACCGGGCAACCGTTCTCTGGGGTTTTTTTCTTACTTCAGATCAAAATTTTAATTAAAACTCGTTTTCAACAAACTGAGCAATCTTAATATAACCTCTGAGACAAGACTACCTGTCTAAGGGGAAGCCTGGTGTTTCTGGGGTGGAGGGGCTGATGTGCGCAGCGGGGTGGGCGAGGGGGAGCGTGCCGTGCCCCCGGCACCGTGCCCCGGGGGTCCCCAGGAAAGGGCGACCTGGAGCCGGAGCAGCTGCTTCAGACGGAGCCTGCGGAGGCACGGCTTCAGGACAGAAGAGGCAAAGACCCTATTCACCATAGAATTGCTTTGCAAAAGTCACTTGGAAGGTCAGGAAGGATCAGGGAGGGTGAAGCCGTGGCTGAGCTTGACCGCTCTCACGTGGCTATTCCTGCACCCGGACTTGGACGCAGCTCCTGGGTGGAAGAAACGGCCTCTAAGACATGAAACCTCCCTTCTTAGCCCTGCTGTGAGGGCTGCCCTGGTTACACCCCAGCTAGCACAGCTCATGCCAGGACTTTGGGCAGCGTTGAATGCCCCAGCCCCAGCCCCGTCCCCTCAGCCCCGCTGCCGTGTCCCCGTCCCCAGCTGGGTCTGCGGTGGCCTCGGGGCCGCCTGCCACGCATCTGCTGCCACCCCAGCTATGGACCGCGCACGGAGGAGAAAACTGCTTGTACATGGATAACAATGACAAAAATAGCCCGTAAGGAAGCATGTGACGCCCTGCAAATCATTTTGAGAACTGCTCTTGAGCCGTTTAGATAATGCTTGATTACAAGTGAGTTACCAGAAAATGCAGGAGATGCAAGAGGACAACTCTGCCTTCTGCAGAGCCTGGTGCAATTCCCGTCAGAATTAATGAGATGAAAATCCATCCTTAGCATGGGATAATTCAACTACTCCAGAGCCAAACCATGTCCTTAGATACAAGGCACCTCAAGTGGAAAATGGGGAGTTCGGGATGAGGGGTTTTGCCCACACTACTTTCCCTTTGACCTAGCAGTGGGGTGCTCCGGGGCTGGGGAGACAGACTCAGCTCTTCTTGCTGTACTGAGTTTCATGTTTGCTGACTGACGATGAAGCACTCCAGACTGAAGAGAACAACCACCTTCACATTTAAAATGGGAATTGAAAATTTAAAATTAAAAGTTAGCCCTAAAGGAAAGGTATTACCTGGGGTAAGGTAAGGGTTCCAATGTGACTTCTATCCTTTAGACCGGTCCTGGTGAGAAGAGAGGTCCTTGTTTTGGCCAAATCTAACTGGAGCCAAGGAAAACTGAAAGCAGAATTTTGTCCTCAGAAGACAAAAACTTTTCTTGCTATTTATAAAATATGACCCTGTAAAACGAATACCACATTTTTACAGTATGTGAACAGCCTCTGGACTAGAGGAAAGAACATGCCATTTTTTAAATTGTTCCACCAGAACAAATTTAATTTTCAGCTATGACCGTTAATAATATTTATTGGGCCAAGGAGGTCGCGACCAGGTTTCCCACCCATGGAGCTGGCACAGGAACTCCCAGCTCTGTTTCCCCCCCTGCAGCTCTGGGGCTCCAGCTGCCAGACCTGCCGGCAGGAGAACCCCCTCCTCCGGTGCCGCAACCTGCCCGCACCAGCCCTGCTGCACCAACCCTGCCCGCACCAGCCCTGCCCGCACCAGCCCTGCTGCACCAGCCCTGCCTGCATCAGCCCTGCTGCACCAACCCTGCCCGCACCAGCCCTGCCCGCACCAGCCCTGCTGCACCAGCCCTGCCTGCATCAGCCCTGCTGCACCAACCCTGCTGCACCAGCCCTGCCTGCATCAGCCCTGCCTGCACCAGCCCTGCCTGCACCAGCCCTGCCCGCACCAGCCCTGCTGCACCAGCCCTGCCCGCATCAGCCCTGCCTGCACCAGCC
The DNA here is from genome assembly GCF_034638445.1 of Ciconia boyciana. Classification (NCBI taxonomy): domain Eukaryota; kingdom Metazoa; phylum Chordata; class Aves; order Ciconiiformes; family Ciconiidae; genus Ciconia; species Ciconia boyciana. Next base: position 1,465,059 of record NC_132943.1, on the reverse strand, counting down.
CTGCCCGCACCAACCCTGCCCGCACCAGCCCTGCCCGCACCAGCCCTGCCTGCACCAGCCCTGCCCGCATCAGCCCTGCCTGCACCAGCCCTGCTGCACCAACCCTGCCCACACCAGTCTTGCCCGCACCAGCCCTGCTGCACCAGCCCTGCTGCACCAACCCTGCTGCACCAGCCCTGCCTGCATCAGCCCTGCTGCACCAGCCCTGCCTGCATCAGCCCTGCCTGCATCAGCCCTGCCTGCACCAGCCCTGCCCGCATCAGCCCTGCCCACACCAGCCCTGCCTGCACCAGCCCTGCTGGAAGGGTTGCACGAACCAGGGGGGTTCCCACAAGAAAAGGTCCATTTTCTTACACCCCCTCCCCTTTACCCAGTAACCCGAAGGCCACAAGAGATCACCCGACACTGGCCACGCGCTGGCAGAAAGGCGTCCTCCGTGTGAAGGACCTGGGCGCTTATCTCTGCGGCACTTTGTGCCGACCAGCAAACAGCAGCTGATACGACAGCCAGAAAGATGATAGGGGAGCCGAAACTACAGATGGCGCCAAGCCCTGTACGTACAAGGGGTTGCACAGATAACTTTAGCGCGGCATTTCTTAATCTACTCTGGTTTATTCTGGACCCTTAATATCCTTTCCTTTCTATTTATCAATATGTCTGTATACAAAAGTGTGTGCAAGCAGCCCTGGGCTGCCATGGAGCCCACAGCCAGGCGGGAGGACTTCAGACCAGGCTCTACTACTGACTGCAGCGTAACACAGGGCGACTTAATATTTGCTATTTATTGCATGCGTTCCCGATTCATTTTTACGTCCAGCTAGGTACATGGGTGCTTGTAGCTGGGGCAGCCTTGTCAGCGGCCAGGAGTCACCCCGCAAGGACAAGGACATGCTGCTGAACGCCAGCCGGAGAAAGCTCTGAAACGGTATTCTCTTGACACGCCTTGTTAATCCTAATTTATGTACTTTACGGAGTTAGCTTTCCCAAGCATTTTCTGAAACCTTTCCTAAACACGTTAAGTCCTGTGATTTTGCAGACTGTTCAAATTGCTAACATTCAGAGCAAATCCGTAAATTATCATCCTGTGAGGCCGGCTGTGTTATTACAGGTTAATCGTGTGCTTGGTTACTAACAAAGATACTGGCAAGCAACCCCAGGGCTCTGTGCTAACAGCAACATCGTGCCCGTAATCTCTCTCCCAACCAAGGACGCACACGTTTTCCTGCTAATTATTTAAATACTAGATGGAGATAACCAGGCAAGCAATTCAGTTTCTAGTACCAGGTAAGGCAAGAGGCTGAGCCTGTAGCATCCCCAATAGCAGTCCCAGTTTTGCTCCTCTCCTCACTGCTGTGAAGGGATGACCTTGCTCTTCGCTTTTGCAAATACCTCTGATGAGCTCGTACCTTTGCTTTGGGACAAGCAGATGTATCAAAGGGAATTTTGAGGGTCTGGGGGAATTTGAGGTTTCAGTTCTCTCTGTTCCCAGCCTCAGTGAGGTCTTTGGCAGGAGAGACCCTGCCGGGCCCACGCTGTCGCCCACCCGAGATTGAGCCAGCAGGAGCCGGGGCTGCCGTGCCTTGCCTGTGGTCCTGCCCCGAGCGATGCCCCGCAGCAGCAGGGCCAGCAGCACAGGGCACCGCAAGCTGCAGGAGAGATGAGCCTTTCAAGGCAGCGACACAACAAGTGTTTTGCAAACCGGTACCAGTACAGACGCCGAAGATTCACGTAAACAATGGTGAAAGTCAATTCAAAGCCCCGTACTGCTGTTCAGCAAACACGTGCTGCACGTAGGGTCTGCAAAATGCGTGCTGGCCCATCGCGAGGTGCTGCTAACAAATGCACAGGCTGCACCTACCGGAGCTCGACTGCAGGCTGCTTGGACATAGCATTTAATTAAAACAGGACAGAAAATGATGTTTAAGGAAAGTTAGGTCAGGTTTCTGCTCCGCATTGATTTTAACCAGATTTCCTGCTCTCGGTTCCCGGTTCCTAGCAGCCTGCGCTGCATTGTCCCCGGCTAGCAGGGCCAAGCATCCGGCTGGAGCAGGGAAAATAAAGCTGGTACCGAATGCTGCCGGGGGCTGGTCCTTCCCTCCCGAGGAGGCACCGAGGTAGCAGAGGAGATGCCATGAGCTGGGTTCTGCGCAGGGGCTGGGGCTGCAGTGCCGCTGTGTGCGCGCAGAGCAGAACTGCACGGAAGCACCCTCGGAAAAATTGCCAGTGGGAAACCGGTATAAAGCCAACACTGTTTCCAAACTGCTCCCTGGGAATAAGGGCGCAGAGCAAAAATGAAAGTCCTAAAGCACAGCATTCCCATCTCTGAGCAGCTCACGTGCTTGAGTGGCTGCACTTAAGCGGTTTGAAAATCTGAGCCCTTTTAAAAACGTCTGCATGCCTATCGAGAGCTCTCATTACTCACTGGGGCAAGAACAGTGTTTTGTAAACACCCCAAAGCTCTTCATGGTCAGACAGAGCTTATGAACAGTCAGACTTTGCTCTGTTTCTTCCTACACATACTTTCAGTACGTTGGAAAAGTTTTCAATGTCACCTTAAAACTATATAGGAAGTTGTTCACTTTTCTTATACCAGACACGGAGTCGCACCTTGTTCCAGATACCACGTGTGATAAATGGAAACGACCATGCCACTTCAACCGAACCTCAAAACCAGAAGGAAAGACCTTTCTGGCGGTGGTGGTGGAGGCACGCTCTTGCTCTGAGCCAGGAGAGGAGCTTTATGACCCACGCTGCAGGAGGGGGTAGCCCCTAACCAGGCGCCGTCCCCTCTGCGCTGTGGTGGCACAGCCAGCCCCGCGATGGAAAATCACTCGGGGGTCACGTTTGCAGGGTTATGGCCTAAATATTCCTAAGCGAAGCTGTTTGACCTCTGCTCTGGGGAGCCCCAGACAGGATCATCCCCGTGATTTGCCACTTCGTTGTCCAGAGAAAGTTTAAAACTCCAGAACAGCATAGCCTTTAAATCCTACACCAAAAGAGCGGGGGGAAAACAAACCAAAACAAATGAAAAAACACAAGTCGAAATTTATGGGAAAATTAGCTGTACAAATAGTTTGGAGAGTCCTTTAAAGACGAAAACATAAATTTAAATCTATGGAAAATTTCCACAAAAACAATAATTTAAAAAAAAAAAAATCCCTTCCCAAGCTCAGGGTTTATTGTTGTGATTAGAGCTCCCCTTAGTGGGTTGCAATGCGGGCACACCCTGGAATCGCTCTGCCCCATCAGCCGCTGAGGGACGGACAGACGGACAGACGGAAGGCCTCCTGGCCCGCGGGGAGAGGCGCGGTGGGGTGGTGGCACGTCGAGGAGGTGAGCAGGGCGGACCTGAGGCTGCGGACGGTGAGGACAGGGCTGCTCTACCATCGCTCCGAGGGAGCCGGGGCTCCGCGCCCTGGCTCAGCACCTTCTCCCCCCAGCTACGAACGCCAGCAGAGGCGGGGACGGCGCCCTGGGCCGTGCAGCGGCCAGCGAGCATTGCAGAGAGCCCGTCTCTCCGGGGCTGCAGCAGGGGTTTGGGGCTATCGCCAGCCCCAGAGGGCTCCGGGGCCACCACACAGGATATTTTACGGCACCTACCCCATTCCCAGAAAGCTAACCACACTGTCCAGGGTGCCAGGTGGGAGTTTCCTCTGCAACTCATCCCAAGCGAACCCATACACGCTTCTGCTGTGAGACACGAGATTCAGGAATAAATTCTCTTAAGGTCTATGTTGCAAACAGGCGTCGAAAAATATCCCTTCGGGTGGTAGCAGGACTGCTAGGAGATGCTCACCAGGCCAAGAGCAGGGCTGGATCCACGGTACCATGGCCTTGCAAACGTGCAGAAGAAAGCTCACACCCACGCAAAACATCATTCAAGTAGGTGACATAAGGAAAACACCTTTTGGGTTCAAGTTGCTGGGTATTACCAGTGCAACTGCCCAACCCTGGATGAATAATTCAGTGGTTTCTAATGAACCCTCAAACGGGGTAAGGAACTCATCTGGACTCTGCTAGTGCTGCTTCTGCAATTAGTCACTGCATATTTGAGCAAGTTAATGAGCTGCCTCACAGTAATAACCCCCAAAACGTGATTCTTTCTATAAAACAAGTGCAGAAAAAAAAGTATGAGCAGCAGAACCAAGATGCAGAGCCACGTGCTGACCCGCTGGTTGTCTCAGCGTACGTCTTTAGTGCATGGGACAGCGTAAGAACAGCTACTGTGTGTTCACTGAGGTGTCCTGTAACGCTGCACTACAGCTATTGGAAATGAATAGTGAAGAAAAAAATACTTTATTAATATCCCTCCTCTTCAGAATCACCAAATACCCTGCAGGTTGCTGACAGCAGGGACAAAGCCGATACAACAGGTTTGCCTGCATTTTTAGGAGAGAGAAGCTGGCTCCCGAGAGGCTCGGGGTGATGGAGACTGCTGGCCATGCCGTTTGGTGGCCACGGCCGCCCCCGGCGCTCCCGGCCCCATCTGCTCCCTCAGTGCCGTGTCCCCTCAAGGTCCAATGCCGGGCTGCACTGCAGCTTATCTGCATTTAACACAAGACCCTATTGATTTAAAACCCTTTGTACTTTCTAATAGGCAGCCTCCTGCAGGCCCTCGTTCCGGGGCTTGCTTTATCTTGCGGCTCCTGGGAATCAGTTTGCACAGGCACTTTGTGCTTTAAAGTAAACTTCTGCCATCTGTGACGTCCCAACCCTCCTTCTTAGGGCTACGTTGAGTTTCCTCGTCTGCTCGTCCCACGTGCACGTCTGAATTCTGCGGCCAGTCCCACCGCTGGCCCGGTTTCAGCTGCGGTTTGGTACTTGCCTTAGAAGTTAAACTGGGAACTCAGCGTTCCTCCCTGTGCCAGTGGAGGTAGTTTTGGTGGCAATCTCCGAGAGACCTATTTTAATTCTGTCAGCAGGAGTTTCTTTGTTTTAAATTAGCAGAAGACGCCATAAGAAAGGGCATGCCAGAATTAAAAGGATAAAGGAGAGAAATTAATTTAGGTCTGCAGGCAGTAATGAGAAATATCTATGTTAATAATAAATGTAAAGCCCAATAAACGTAATGATGTAACTACACCCATTGTGCTGAAGTGGGTTTATTTTAATCTCCCTAATAGGTCATTTCATGCCTGCTTTACCTCAGCCAGCCTCCCCTCCTGCCTTCCCCCTCGTTCAGGGCACGCTGTCCTCTTGCAAATGGCTCTTCCTGCGCCTCAGCTCTACATATTTATTATTATTATTAAAAAAAATAGTTAATATTTTATTTGCCTTTGTGGCAGGCACATGCAACCGGCATAGCCCTTCACGTTGCCCACCGGGCAAGCCAGCTCCCCGGCCCCGAGCCAGGGTTAGACCACGCTGCGGGCAGGTCAGCCTGCTGCCCAGGGCGGGTCGGGAGGGGACGGGGAGAGGAGACCGGCAGCGCGCAGCGGGGAAAAGCAACGACGGAACCATGAGGAAGCCCAACGACGAAAGGAACTGAGCCAGGACCAGAAACCGTCTATGCAGAGGGGCCCGAAGGCTGGAGAAGAGGACCTAGCAACACCCCAGAGCCCACGCAGGGCAGCGGTCGGCAAAACGCAGCCTGAGCCTCCTCCAGCTCGGCCAGCAGCGGGACGGGTCCCCTCATTCCCGACAACTCCCCTTTGCACCAAGCGGGACGGGTCCCCTCACTCCCAACAACTCCCCTTTGCACCAAGCGCTGCCCCGAAAGCGCAGCCCTCCTGCACCGCTCCGCCCGCTCTCCTTCCTCGCCGGCAGCTGCGTGGAGGAGCCTGAACGCTGCCAGGGACGCGGGAGGACTGGCCACGGCGCCAAGCAAACGCTAAGAAAGGTTGAACCCCAAAAGCGGGGAAATAAACCGGGAGCTCTCACCGGGCCCCCCCTCCCCGGCCGAGCTGGGCCACCCCCCCGGCTGGTGCCGCTGCGGGAGGGGGCGATGCCGGCAGGGGCTCTCGGCCGCACGGCTCTGAAGATTTTAGGACACCGAGATTTTAGGAAAATATACTGCCTTTTCTGCCTGACCCAGGCCTTGTCTTCTGCGCTGGGCAAATGGGAGAAAGAAGATAAAAAAGAAAATGACCGTTCATTCAGAAGTTGATGGGTGTCAAAATAGTTCTAAAACAAACTATCGAGATTTTTCTGGGTTTTTTCCCCTGCCTTTTCTTAATCTTTTCTCATTTAATTGGTTTTTTTTCTATAAGAAAAAAAACAATTTAGAAAGAAGCCAGGGACAGCTGGTTAGAGTTGGAGCCAGTCACGGTTTTTTTTCCTAATTCTGTATTACTTGTATCACATTTAAAAGCACTTATTGTTATTATATCCCCGAGAGCCTTTTCCCCAAGGCTCTTGAAATTCTCCATCAAGTTGCTAAATGATACTAAAAAGTTTCAGAGACAATGAATGTGAAGATTATCAAATTACAGTAGTATAAAATATTTTCTTCCGCTAACAAATATTTAAATTTGTTTTAAATATACTATTTCCACGAACATGCCATTTGAGTTAATTACTTTACTGTAAATGCATCTCTTAAATAATTGCTAAACCTCAAGAAATGCTTTCAATAATTGACTGAGTTTTCATAAGGAAAAATGGTGTTATTAAATCCAAATTAAATGCACATTTGAGACACTTAACTTAGAGTGCTAACATAGCAAGCATTTTCACACCGTATAAGAAATAACTTTGGAAATTAATGGCAGGAAACAGTCACTCTACAGTCATCTGCAGCCATCCCCTTCCCGTTTTTTTACTCCCACGTATACTGGAACATCTGTAACGAACGTACCGAAAGTTTGCAAGCGAGTTCCAGCTGAAGAGGCACAGCATCCACCGTTTCCATCGCGGGGCTTGTGTAAAGCCCGACCAGCTGGCCCGAGCAGTAGGATCTGGGCTAGCGACTGCCTGCGGGTTTCGTTCAGTCAAGAACCGGGCGTCAGCCCGGGAAGCCCAGCGCACGCTCATCCTGCCGAGGAAAGGCTGCGGGGTTCTGGCAGGACCGGGGAGCCGCAGAGCTGCCCCTTCGGAACCCGGGCGGTTTCCACGGGGAGAGGTGCCACCGGTCCCCAGTCCCACTGGTTCCCCGCTGAGGCTGGGTAAGCTCTGGGGCAAGTCTCGTGTTTCCTCCCTGCCGGTTCCTCAAGTTTCTTAGAGAAGTCAGTAGCTTAGGAAAACTTTAAATTGTAGCTCAGATCACCTGAAGCAGAACACCAATTTTCTCCCTGCAGATCTACTTTGGCATCCTATATTTCTCATACCTTGACATGCAATGTTAATCTTAGATAAGTCTCCCTTTATGCATCTCTATTCCCTTCGTTGCCCTTGGCCTTTTAAGTACGTGGTATTTTACTTCAAAGTAGCGTTAGCCCTTTCAGGAAGAGCCGTAAGATCCAAGCCTGAGAAGATAGCATCAAAAACAATCTCAGCATTTTCCAGATCAGACTTAATAAAAAGTCTGTGCGCTATCAAAGGCAGTATATTTGATTCCACAAAGAAACGCGGACATTAGCACTAGAGGGAGGTATTTCCCCATGTACCTTGGATTCAGAGCGGCTGAAAACCAGCAAAATCTAGCAGCAGAGAAAGGGTATCTGTAATATTAAACTACGTTAATCAACTGCAATTAATAAGAGTGAGCTGCAACTCATCGTAATCAGCTCCCATCAGTTGCCAGTGATAAAGATATTACCAAGCAACAGATAATGAACTGATATTTAAACTGAATTACATTATTTAATGTATAGAAAGTTTCACAGTGTCTTACAGAGCAGATTGTTTACATGTTTATTCCAAGGAGCAAAAGAAATTCAGAGCGAGATCCAGGGAGCTGGAGCTGGCAGTGGAAAGTGCCAGCACCTATTGACCGGAGAGGGTTAAACCGTCCTTCTACTTCTTCGCAGTAGCAGCACCCAATACGGTTTTGCATAAGCCATATCTGAATTTAAAAGTTGCCGTGATCTGCTAAACACGCCAATTACATTGCTACAAAAAAGCGATCGGTGGTACCGGCTGGCGCAGCCCCTGCCAACGCTCGGTGCCTGTGCGTTTCTGACGTAGGTGAGAAGGGCTTTTTAATTTCTCTCTTCACAGTCTGGAAGAAACTCTTTCTAAAAATCTGTAACATTAGGGGGATAAAATAGTCCAGCAGCTCATTCCTGTGCCTACCCGAGTCTGCGATACAGCACAGCTTTCTCACAGCCTGGTATTTCAGAAAACTTCCGTAAACTTGGAAAAGAAGAAAAAAGAAGGAGGTATGGACTAATTACAGCAATTTGTAGTCACATTTGAAGTGGCTGATGGGCTCGCTGAGACTGCAGGGAGGGGAAGGCCGGCTGGTGGCCAGGGATGTGCTGGAACCCCACGGCGTATCCTGCATCCCGCATCCTGCACCCCGCATCCTGCATCCCACATCCCGTATCCCGCACCCTGCACCCCGCATCCTGCACCCCACATCCTGCACCCCGCCTGGCCCCTGCGGTGCCTCTTTCCCTTCCACCCGTGGCCGTGGCCTGCGGGTGTGCCGGGGCCGGGCACCTTCCGTGGGCCGGTTGCTAGATGGAGCTGCAGCACCAGGAATGCGGGCGGCGGGCGCTGCAGGGCAGAGCCCCCCCAAAGCTGTCCTGCAGGATTGTTTTTATGAAAATAAATGGAGGCAATGAAGAAATATCATTATAGGGCAGAAACACTGGATGCTATGAAAAGTTAAATAACACTTTTTCTTCGATGCCTGCGCACCGCTTGACAAGAGACAGTCCCTGTCCTGCGCATTACACGCTCAGGTCCCACCAGCCTCAACCCAGGCCCCTCGGACCAACGCGGTCCCACGGCGGGAAGGAGGGCACGAAGCTGAGGACGAACCTCTGGGACCAGGAGCCATCGGCACACAGTTGGCCATAAGCCCACAAACACGGCCTCTGAAGTAGCCTGAGAAGTGATTAAACCAGACATGAAAATTTTGCTTAGGGACATGGTATAGTGCTTAGGGACATGGTGCAGTGGTGGCCTTGGCAGTGTTAGGTTTACGGTTGGACTCGATGACCTTAAAGGTCTTTTCCAACCTATACGATTCTGTGATTCTGTGAAAATGTGGTGGGGAAAAAAAGCAGCCAGCACCTGATGAAAGCCCAGCAGGAGCCAGTCCGTGAAGTTTCCTACTGACCCCAGGTACCGCTGGGGAAGAGGTCTGGCCAGGAAAGCTGGGATGGAGAAGCCATAGGGGTAATGCAAAATGTGAAGGTTTTGGTGGACGCGCCAGGAGAGCAGGAAGCAAAGGAACGCTGGGAAGCACGCTCAGGGTGACAAGGAGATGGCTACGCAGAGCACCAAGCGCCCTGGGATGAAGGCAGTGCTAGGCGGGAGATGCTGCCCGCTCCCGCAGCGACGCTCACCAGCGCACACCCTAACTCTGAGGGTTATTGTGAATGTGAACCCAGTGTTGGTAATCACTCAGCTCGCAAACGAAGTAATTAAAGATCGGACTCTCTGAGCATTGTGCACGCGCAATTCCCCGGAGCCGCGGGCTGCAGCCTGTGACAATAGCGCGGTGGCACCGTCCTAACCTGTGACACCAGACAGGCACATCGATCGGTTGATCTCCAATACAAATAGTGTGCGAGGGGGAGAAAAACTAAGGCTCTAAAAATATGCAGATACCAGTAAATTAATAATGACACGTGGCTGCAGCAGGGTGAGAACTGACAAAGAAGAAATGCAAGTGCCGCTCATTGATCATAAATATTAATTTATTAATAAAATGGGCTTAGATCAAACATATTACATGTTACTATGTCTATCCACTTCTATTTTTCTGCCAAGCTGCTAGCGGGTGTTCAGCCCATCTCAGCCACAGTTTTGATCAGGGATAGTAAGGACTACGTAACTTCTGAGTAGATATATCCACCGTATGCAATGGTTATTTTTACTGGCCTGGTGCCTACAGTCCTAGCACTGTGTTTAACGTGTCTTTGCTTTCTTCATCTATTCAAGTTCACCTACTCAAACGTCAAACTTAATCAAAATTATTTTTCTTGCACAAGATGAAATATTTTCTAGGAAATCGCATCCTGGATCCACCCTGCTGACAGTCGGCTTGAAGGACGACAACTGGTCTGTGCTAAGCACGGCGGATGAATAACCACGGCTCGTCTGGGCTTCATCAGGGGACAGACTCACACCTACCTGGCTGCACGTTTGTGATCCACAGGCTGCTGAATTGCATTTGGCAAGAGGGAAGACCTGTTAGCCTTTGTCAACCTTCTCCGGGTTAGTTAATAGTAGGAATAAAAAATCACAGGGAAGTGAAGGTTCTGGTTTGCGAAACAGCTGCAGAATTGAACCAAGTCCAAACCTGTAGGAAAGATTGATGTTCACATAAACAATTACAGCTGTAGCTTAAGTGTTCCGTGATAAGCAATGGTACAGATCAGCCTTTCACTTGCTGTTTCTGTAATAAAGTTGTTATAGCTACATTAATTAATCTAAGGGCACTTCTAAGCATCGTTTTATCCATCCACCTCTCCGAGGAAGCAGTACCTCTGGAGTTCTTAATAAAATAATAAATAATAGCAATATAAACTCTTGGCTGTTTCCAGCTCCTCCAAGACAGCTAAAAGAAGTCACCGTAGCCCCCACAAACACCGCTCTGGCTGCGTCCTCGCCCTGACCTCGGGATGGATTAATAGAGCCTATGATTTATTCCTTCCAGGAATATTCTTTTAAATAACACTGCCACGCACTCAGCTGCTGCCGCTTTGCAGAAGAGCATGCCGGAGAAGGTCTTGATGCATTCACATCACTTCTGTAAAGATGATTTGCACAAAATTCACTGGAAGAGCTTGTTGGCAGCGCATGGAGTGGCAGGAATTTGGACGGAGCTCATGAACTCTTAATATTTATAGGACTAAGCAGGATTTTTTTTAAATTTTTTTTTAAATGGAACATTTTTCCAACAGAAAAATGCCATCTGGATGAAATCAAAACCTCTTGTAGGGACCTGCTGGGTTTTGTTGCCTCTTTCTGACAAAACCCGGGCAGATTTCCCAGGAAAGCCCCCGAGCACCCTGCTCTGCCCCCTCGCATCACCCGCCGCATCCGTGGCCGCAGCCACGTTTCCCAGGTCCCGCGCGTGGGGCCGCGCTGCGGCCCGAAACGCCCGGCCCCGCCACGCTGGGCAGCACAGGGCCTCGTGAGAAGGTCCCGGCACCGAAAAAAGCAAATGACTTCCTTTGTTCTGTGTGGAAAAGTGTTTGGATGTAAAAGCCTTCCTGAGATGAGCGATATATTTCAGCCTTGCCGGAATGATTGCTTCAGACACTATGGATTTAGGCAAAAACAAAACATAAAAACCCCACACCACAAAAAAACCCAAACCAAACCAAACAAACAAGACCAAACAAAAAAACCCCCGATGCTATTTGTTCACATTTTCAAGACATATCAATATCATAACTTCTTTCAAAAAATAAAATTAAAAAAAATGAATGAAAGCTTGGCTTTTTAACCAAGCCCAGGTACTGGAAGCTCAGCCCAGGCACAGCTCAGTTCCCAAAATCGGACCCAGAGCGAGGAGGTGGTTGTGCCTCCCGTGGTACCAAGACAGCCTTATCCCTGCCCGTGGGTACGTCTGCATTAGATGAGAGGGTACGCTACGTCACCGTGGTTTAACAGCCTTGGTTATAGGTTGTTATTATTAAAAAATCATTTTAAAAAAGGACAATGGGAAAAGTCACTCCATTGTGGATGTGCACCGCTCGCTCCTGCTCCTCCCTGCCCTCCTGCGCTTGCTTGCACCTGTGGAAGATTTTTTCTTTCATTTCCATGGCAAATGCAAGGCAGGATTTGCAGGGCTTGCCTTCCATAGAGCAACGACTCTCCGGTCCGCATCGTGCGTGAGCATCCCCCGCAGCGGCTCGGTGGCGGAGGTGCCCGGAGAGGTGCAGTCCTGCTCCCCAGCCTGCGACGCCCTGAACGGGAACACGCGACCATGCCGCGGGCAGAGGTAGGTGCTGGGCGATCCCCCGGCAGCAGCGGGTTAGCGTCGGGGACGGCCGTGCTCGGCCGGGGCGGACACCGAAACCGCTCGTCGATGGCAGCACCTCCATCCACTTCAACCGCGGGCGAAGCCCAGAATTCAAAAATGTAACCAGTGGCTGCCTGCCTTTGCCCAAATTGTCCAGAATTTGGGATGAGGATACTGTCATGCTTTAACAAAGATAATTTTTTTTTTGATCAGGCGTGGTAAGGACTGAATAACACAGTCCTGAGCAATACATGCGGTACACTGATGTCTCCGGTGCTGTCCCTGGTGGCTCTGGGTGCCCACGGTCCCTGGCTGCCCATCTGCACCCAGGCTCATTTCGGACGCCCTCCTCTTGACGCTGCTCCTGGTCGAGCTGACCCCGAAGGGATGCGAAGGGGTGGGGGTTCTCGGTCCTCCTTGCTGGAGGGGCCAGGAGCTTCTCCATCTCCCAAGGGAGGTCATTCAGCGGTTGCTTTCCAGGTCTGTGAAGCCTGGATGTTTTATCATAAAATTGTTACTACTGAGTGGGAGCAAAGGAAAAACAAGGGGGGAATCAGAAAATTTAAGCTTTTTTTTTTTTAATAATTAAAAATATAAACAAAAGAAGGTTGCACACTGCTACGTAGCTCCTAGGCTCCTCGGCAGTTAGGACCGCCGGCCTTCTTCTCCTTATTCCTGATGGTAATTCCTCCCCTCCGGTCCCAAATAAACCTTCTGACAAACATCGGTCGCGCTCACATGCAAGTGCTGCACGCACAGGCAGAAGTAAGAGCATCACACAAATTACACTTAAACCATTGTTTTGCCTTCTTTTGAGACTCCTAGTTCCAGAGAATTGCTTAACGCACCTACTGACCCATAAAGGCAGAAAATTTCAATGTGAACTGTTAATATATGCTTCTTCACAGTGGGAACCTCATCCCAAAAACCAGTTCTTTGAAAAGTTTTTGGTGGTGTTTTTTTTTTTCCAGCTCAGGGAAGCGCAGCCCGGGCCGGTATGGGCATGGACGCTGCCCTTTTTGGGGGAGCCTCTGGGGGGGCCCCGGCGGAGCTGGGGACGGCACGGCGGAGGCTGGGCTGGGCACGCGGGGGCTCCTGGCCGGGAGAGGGTCCCCGGGGTCCGGCAGCGCTAGATGGCATTGTTAGACCGGCGCGCCGCCCAGACCCAAATTAGTAGACAATTATCCCTCTTCCACTCCTTCTTTTATGTGATGAAACCGGTTACTTATAGCCTGCAGGATAAATTCTATAGGATGCCTGACTCAGTCAGGGCTGTTTCTTCACAGGCTCTCTCTTCCCAGCTTTCACCTCAATCTGTCATACAGATTTGACACTGCATCGTTCCAACAGTGCTCAGAAATGACATGTATATAATGTGGAATATTGTGCACATTTACAGCCAGGATTTTTTCCCCTTAAAACATTGCTTGCTATATTCTGGCAGTCGTTGTTCTGGAAATAAAATAAAATTAAGGAGGGAAAAAAAAAAAAGCAGAGGGTTCTTTTCCTTCTGTGTATCGGTGACCATCTTAAAGAAAAACTTTTATTTGGATGCTAATGCTATGCAGGACAAAGTGCATTTGATTTTAGTGGAGGTTGTTAGTGCTTACTATTGTCCGGCAGTCCTACGCTAATTAAAGAGGAGACGACGCACTGCGTGCACTCGGAGCAGGGTATTTTTATGATTCTGTTCCATTAACGCTCCATATTATAAATCAAATTAACTGGCATTTCTATTTAAAAAAAAATTAAAATGCGTCCTTTTAAAAGAGCAACAAGACCAGTTCAGTAAGTCTGAGAACCCTTTTCCTCGAGTGGATTAAACACATAATGGCAGCTTTGTTTTCCGGTGCTGCCTCTATAATCATCCTTTTCCTGCCCTATAATAATAATAATCAGGGACTAAGTTCAATTATTTCATTCAAGAAAACAAAACAAAAGTCACAATTAAATTTGAATGACTTCACAATTCGGTTTCAATTGCGGGTGAACATCGCTCTAATTCGACGTCTGGTTAAAAGCAGAATTTCAGCAATATCAACAGTAATGCCTCCTTCCGCGCTACGTACATATGGCAAACACACAAATATGTGTATACACACGCCTATGATGTATAGAAACACGCACAGGTGGCAGAGATACTGACAATAATTGCAAATCCCTCCGAACCACATTCCTTGTGTTCGCAGCATTTTTGCAAGCGAGTTGCTTTGGCACCCCCGGCGCAGCGCAGCCACGGTGCCCAGCTCGTGGCTTTCCCCAGGCTGCTGATTTATTGGGGTTGCTTTTTGCCCCCGTCCCCCCCCCTTAATATCTTTTGTGTTGCAGCTTGTGATTTGTGCCGTTAACCCCCGCCGTCCCCCGGCACGGGCTGCGCGAGCCCTTCCCTGGTCTCCGAGCAGATGCTTTGCATCGATACTTTCAGCTGTCAAAACAGGAGCGTGACGGGGGCCGGGGGTGCTGCGGGGGGGTCGACGACAGAGTTAAGCCTTTGAATAAACTTTTAAATGATGAAGCGTGTGTCGGAGAGAGAGAGATTTCTTGCTAAGGCTCCTCCCGCGAAGGCAAACACGGGCTACGCAGGTGAACCCGGCCGCCTTCACCAGCGCCCAAGTGCCTGCCACGGGGAACGGATCCAGCCCGGCTCCAGGTGGGATCACCGGAGCTGCGTCAGGGTCTGGAAAGGAAAAAACCCCTAGAAACTAAGATTTATTGTCGCTGTTAGAAAGCAAAAGAAAGAAAAAGGAGACTGTCACTTTTCTAATAACGGCAGTTTCTAGCAGAAATCAAGGTCCTTATTCTGGTGGATTTTTAGCACACAGCTTGTGCCAGCCCGAACACAACTCGGAAGATCCCCGCAGAGCTCAGCAAGGTTAAGAAGCTTTCAAAAATGAAATGCATTACAAAATTCCTTCTTTTAATCTTCATTTTTAATACTCAGTGCAAGAATCACGAGAAAACCGCATGGTTTTGAATCCGTGCAGTTTGTAAACAAAAATAGAAACAAGGCGGTCGCCTGACACTGGCGACAGGCACATCGCCGCTTCAGCTGGGTTTGTCTGTGAATAATAGAAACGTCTGCTCGCCATAACTTGCTGCTATCAATACCTGATTTTATTTACATAAAAACTTGAGATCCAGCAATGCACTTGTACGGCTGTGATTTTTGCTTTCTCTTTTAAAGGGTCATTTAGGATTTAAACCCCTGGTTATACCATAAGCCCTGGTTAGAACTTTTTCCTTTTCTCTAACACCACCGTTGTTCTGCCTGCAGAAAAAAAATATACCTACTGCTTGCCTTTAAAGTCATCCTGATCTTTTGCTCCCGCACCCTACTCTTTAATATCAGTCTTAAAAGCTCAAGGAAAAAGAAAAATAGAAAAACTCTTTGGGAGTGAGACTGCTCAGGCTGGTGCTTTCGTGCAGACTGTTGGACGATCCCGATCCCGAAGTGTGGCAATCGCAGGCTCGTGAAATCACAACAAACCCCAAACGCTGTGCAAACAGCGGCAGGCTCCGAAGGCGCGGAGCAACGCCGTCTGACACTGCCAGCGCTTCCAGGCGGCTGCTCTAATAAACCCTTCCAGTGCCTCCGCCAAACTTTGGGCCTTATTTTTAAAGAAATTACAATTGCCGTGGCTATTATTAGCCTGGGCACGTGCCTCACGCCTTCCTGACTCGCCAGAGCTTTGCTGAAAGCCAAGGGGGGAGAAAAGGGAGTGGGGGAACGGTTCTGCAGGGCTCGAAGCCTCGACGATGAGGGGAAGGGTTTGACCCAGGCTGGCCGAGGGGCCAGGTTAACGGCCCCCGAAACAGCACCCTTAATTCTGGAAATCAAGGAGGCAGTTGGAGGGGGAAGAGATCCTGCGCGTTATTTATTTATGGCTTTTCATGGCCATAGCACAAATTAGTCAGCTCTGATACTGCAGGTGAAGCCAGCTGCAGCTCCTGTAGGCTGACGGCACTTGCTCTGGTAAACGCTGCAAATCAAAGTTTTCATTGCTGTGCTCAAAGGTGCAACATCATTTTGTGTCACTTTATTAATTGCAGTTTAGCTCAGGGTAGCACAAGTTTTGTTCAGACACCCTGCAGATATTTATTTTTACTCAAAGATTTGTCATGGGCTGCAGAGAAATACAAGCCACGTATGGACTTATCTGCTGTGGAACTGCGTAGGGAATTATTTTAACTGTAACTGTAGAAGTACCGCTCTGGCATTCTGTTTGCTTTTCATTAGAAACTTCGTTCTGCTTACAAATAATATTGTGGGTTCATCCTCTGCCTTAGAGGAATGAAGCGAGGGAATGAAAACGTTAGTTTTTATAAGCGAGGATTAAGTTCTGCTGCTTGATGCTGCTGCTTCCCTGTGCAGCCCAAAATAGTTGTTTTAATGTAGAAAGCTTTAAATGCTTGAAGAGTCCCCCCACATCTGCCAGTCCCCAGCTGTGCTCGCAGTCACCAAGAGCACCTGAGCTGGGCTCCTCCGAAAATAAACCCCCAGGCCGGCGGCGAGCTTCCCCTGCCAGTAATTCCTGATTTCAGGAGCAGGGATTGGGGGTAGCTCCTAAGGCAAAACAAAATAGAATATCTCGTCTCAATCAGCTGGTTAATTGTTCATGCTGATGCCGGTTAATAAGTACCACCACCCTGGCATTCACGTGCTCGGGCAGCGTTTTCCCGGGCAGCCCGGTGCGTGCCGGCTGGAGCACCAGCCACCCTTAGAGAGGGGATGGCTGTACCCGTGGAGCCACCGCCGAGCTTCTACCTGGAACAATAAATAGCAGCTTGAATATGTGTTTATTTACAGTGGTTGTCAACACGCAGTGTATCTTCCAGCACTGGGTACAAGTTACGGGTAAATGTTGATTTTCTGATGGGGCTGCTGCACTCTAACAGTGACAATTCGTGTGCGAGTAAACATCTATCACCCATCAAAGGCATCTCTGGAGCGCCCACCAATCACCATAGTAACTGAGAACCAATTACAGTAATTAAGATTCACATGGAGTTGTCCCTTATAATCAGAAGCTATTCTAATTTTTAATTTATTTATAGGTGTCTCTGGTGCTCGCAGCCGCCACCGAGCCCGGGTGATGCACGGGCGTGCTTCCCACCGAGGCGCCGCGACCTTTCGCATTTAAAGGTCGCGGGGAAAGCCTGCGGCGAGGAGGGGAAGGGACGGGGGGCAGAGCCGGCGGCGAGGAGGGGAAGGAGCACCACGGCCACCCCCGGGGCTGCAGGCACCCCCAAGCCTGGGGTCCGATGCGGGAGCGCCCGCCGAAACAAGCGCCCCGGGCGTTAGTCCCGGAGGGGCGAGGAGCAGCCCCCGGACGCAGCCGGAGGGGGATGCCCGGTGGCGGAGGGGGATGCCCAGGCAGGGAGCCTGTCCCAGCCGCCCATCACCGGTGCGGAGCAGAGGCAGGGAGCTGGCCCCAGCCTCTAAAGCTGCCACCCGGCAGAAGCCCACGGGCAGGTTGGCAGCCGGGAGACCGGGGCGGCTAAGCAGCCTGCCAGGGGCCTTGCCGAGCCGGCAGAGCCCGGGCTGCGCGGCCGGAGCCGGGGAGCTGGAACAAGGCAGTTGTGCAAAAATTCCCCGCTCTGAAGCCAATGCCTTTTTTTTTTTTTTTTAAATACACGCTATCAACTGTGGCAGCAGCGTTGTAGGGGCTGCAGCAGGGTAGCACATGAGAGGCTGTGACAGCATTTTCCCTTACATTTGAAGCGTGCATATGGTGGGGGGAAATGCAAGGTTAGCGTGCGCTTTCCTTCCCGACTGCCTACATTTGCTGTTGCCGTCAGGCACTGTAACGGCATTGGACACTGTCATGGCATCAGACACTCAAGAATTACAAAACAAAAAAATTATGAAAGGACTGTCTTATTATTTGATATTTTTTCTGTAATGTTTGTTGATGGTATCAGCACACTTATGTTCGATAATTTGACCCCATTTTCTCTCACCAGACACAAATTAGATATGAAGATAAAGCAGAAAAAAAAATATAGTTACTGACTTCATTCTGCACAGTGAATATCTCAGAAAAAAGACTTTAAGAATCCTGTATATAAATAAAAAAGCATGCTGTAAGTCAAAATGCTTTTTCAAAAAAAAAGATTTTTTAAAGTAAGCATAGCAAGTATCTGCTCCAAAATGCCCCATTAAAGATCCATTTCCGAGCCCCAAACACCTCCTTCCACTGCTCTCCATGGTGAATGGCACAAGAGACGCTCCTGTTGCGTAAAGTCAAGTGGGGTTACGCTGGGTTACATTGCATCACTAGGCACAAGACATAACCACATGTAAAATGACATAATGCAAATTTCAACAAGATGTGGGTTTCCTCCTACATACTGAAAAGCTTTCCAGAACCTGCACACCGCTGGCTCTCGGGATGACGACTGAAGATCGGCGGTACCTTGGGGGAGCACCACGCGCGGTAAAGCCTCCCTCCCTCAGGTGGATCACTGGAAAGACGCTTTTATTAAGATATTAGCCTCTCCCTTTCCTTTAGTTATATCATCCAGCCTGTCTTTTCTTTATCCAATTCCAGACACCTAACCTGGGTAAGACCATGAACCACACAGGTATAGATCGGCAGATCCATATGTCTGGAAACAGGCATTGCAGGTGGAATACCCATTTTCAAAACCTACAGATGTGAAGGTACACAGGAGGATGATCCTAGACACTCAAAGAGTTGTAATTATTAGAAAGCTAGTTCTTTACCCTTTAAAAAAAACCCTAAGATTTTTTTATTTAATTAATAGATTAACCACCTCCCTGCCAGGGGCTCAGCATAGCCACGGGCATCACCCCTGAATGTGTCTGCCTGCCTCAGGCTGCTCAGGCAATGTAATTCCCCATAAAGCAAAGCAAGGCAAAAGCAAGCCCAGACTAAGAAGAAAAGGACTAGGTGAAGAGCCAGAGCAATTTTCCTCACTCACAGCCGTGCTAATCTACTCACGTCCCAGCAGCTGAGCTGCTTTAGCCTCTTCTAAGCTAGCAAAGGCAAACTGCTGCCAGTAGTGATCATGCAAATGTGTAAATATTTATGAACTCGCAAGTTTTGAATATACAACCTTTATGGCTGTCAGTCTTCATGGTTATAGATCTTTTTGGCTTACAGATTCACTTCTGAGCATGAGAACTTCTTAATTCCAAGCCTGGTAAGTCAGGACAAGTTTTCATGCCAGCCTCAACACAACACATTCAACTCATTTTCAGAAAGGGGTGGAAGGGACATGACAATAAATGCCATGGGAGCCCGCTGTCCTGACCGAACCCCCCAGGCTGTCCCACAGGGCACCCCCCTGCCCTCCTTCCACACCTCTCCTAGGCAGATTTCACCAGCCAACGACTGCTTCCAGCTCGTTTTTCTCACCAACACCACACCAGCTGCATGGACAAAGGTCAACGTCCAGCTAATGCACTTCAGTGCTAACTGTGACCAATTAATACTAATTTAAAAAGCATTTATAGAATTTCCAAGCCACTGCATAAAATTTGTTCCCGATAAATTTCAGTCTTTCACCTAAAGAACAGTCCTGCAAAGCAAAAACCCATCATCTGCCATTCAGTGTTTCCCAGAAAACTTCAGGTCAAAGTTTATTCTGTCTACAGGCAAGAAGATTATTTATTTATTTATTTTGAATAAACCACTCCTGCCAACTTATTCCAAGTTTGTGAGCCTTATTTCAGAAGTACCAAAGATAAAAGGAACAGCCGTGGCTTGACTTCAGTATCTCGGCTGATGAGCTGGCAGTGACCTGCAGCCGGGTGAAGCCTACTGCAGGTTTATGTTTGTCATTTCAAGTTCAAACACAATTCAAGGAACGATTATAAAGATTAAAAAAAACCCAAGTGAACCTCCTATTTATTTACCTTAGTAAAAATGCTGAATTTTTCACTACTTGGTTACCTTGACTGTTGATTTACTTCAGGCGGTAATAAACAAATATTGCAAAATACCCTCCAACCTCTTGAAACACCAAGCCTAGACCACCAAAGCAGGGCTCCAGGCAGACATCGATACACGGCAATGTCCCTGTCCAGGGCACAACCTCGTATGCACACTTGTTTTGGGCTTTTGAGATGAACAATCATAAACTTCACTCAAGTTAAGAGTTAAGTCTTCTGGTTACCTTCAGACAGTACATAATATCAGAGATAAGAAGAAAGCAGCATGTTCCTTACAAGAAGTGAAATATCATGCTTTGATTTGACCTAGCATGTCAGATATTCCTCTTGAAAACCATTACATATGTTTATCTTGGGTTTTTGCCAAGACTGGGAAATTATTAAATATCTTTTATGTACCACTTGTCTACATTCGAGAGAAGAATAACGGGGTGCTTGAGATTACTCCTATGCAGCTCTTTCATTGCTCATCATCTGCGATCAGGTCTGTGGGAAGAAAAAACCACAAACTGCACCGAAGTTATGGAGCCACCCCAGAGAGACAAACTTCTGACTCTCTGAAGGCTTCAGCGGTAATGCCTCTTAGCCCATTTTGACTCACACCCAAGTGGAAAGTCTCAAGACACAACTGCCACTGAAACCCAATGTCTTTCCAAAGTAAGATCAAGGTTCAGAAACAACAGCTTTCAAGTCATCCCAATTCTGTTTTCTGCTTTTAAACCAGCACAGAAATGTGCTATTAAACAGCAAGGGCAGGGCTCACGTAAAATCTCCTATCTGGAGATATTAAAAAGCTCATATGGTAAAGGTCAGGTCATCCCTGGCCACCCACAACCACCATGGGAACAAAACCAGTGCAGTACCTTTCATCCAGCACTAGGACAAATGCCAGAAGAAGAAATCTTGCTTTAACTTCCCAGGATATTGGGTCTATAACATTTATAGTGCACCTGGCAGCCCATCAGATGGCAAAGCAGAGATCTGGTTGATTGCCCTACATTGATCTACCCCCAAGTCAGCGATGGGCAGGTGCATCTCATTGCCTATCTGCTCACCCTACTGGATAACTCTGGGGGGAAGAAATAGCAGCTAAAGACCTGAAGACCGTTGATTGCTTTTATTTTATTTCTTATTAGTTGTGATTCTTTGTAGATACAGAAAGTTTTATTTTATAGGTCCAGCCACAAAGTTCATCTAACACAAACTCTCCTAAACCCATCTTAGAATGTGTTTTTTAGAAATAAAAACAGGGATAAGAAGGACATACGCAACACCATTTTTGGTTGGGGTTTTTTTTTTCAAGCTTTAGAACCCCAAATTATGACTTCCTCTATATTTGATATGTCATGAAACTAAGGTGACAACACTGTCTCTGTCAATCCTTGTTGGGAGAAGGGACTCCACCAGGTAAAGCACAAAAGGTGTCGGAATTTGCGCATAAAATGTAAAAGTGGTAAAATGTAAACCAGACCGGTAGCCAGTTCTTCAGCTGGTTTAAGCTGAACTGCAGAAGGCTGAGGAATGACTCCAGTCTGCGTCAGCAGAGCATCTGGCCTTTGTGCCTTTCTCCCCTGATACCACTGCAGAGAGAGGTCTTCCAGGGTGAGTCCTCCGCTTTTCATGGCTGATGCACAGTCCGCGGTTGCCTGCACCCCTTCTCAGCCAGAAGCTAATTGCAGACTCCTCTAGCAAGTTCTCATATTAGTAAAACTTCATTATTTCATCAAAACATACAAAAGAACATTTCCTGTTATATGCTGAACTCGTATAAATAATTATACCGGGGTACTCTTGGCAAATCAGTGAACAAAGCCGATCCTCACTCATCCGCTGTGTTCGTGGATGTGCATTTCCCACGTGCTACACATTCTTCCCCCGGTTGTACAGGCTATCCTGGATACCTGTGTGCCGAACAAGTAAACAAGGCAGACTGTTTGTTCACTTACTCATTATTTTGAACATATAATTTACAAAGCATGAAATAATGAGATTACACAACTGATGAAAAACAAGTCTTGGAGATTCACCTGAATGAAGATGTGAGTCAAGACTTTGGCCTGAATCGAGATTTCATTTCCTCCCATACCTTGCTGTGTGTGCACGAGTGAGAAGGGAACCAGGGGATACAGGCTGCTGGACTCAGGATATTAATTTTTTGGGGCTGAAATCTTGATCTCAAAGTGTACTGTGCAGTATTGCTTTGGATGCAGACATCCCACCCTGTACTTCAGTAGGCCCATGGCAGTAAACTTCATCAGCGAAAAGAAACATTTTTGATGGATGCCTGGGCAAAGTGCTAGACTAATCAAGCTGGTGAACTGGCTGTAATTAGCTGATAAGGCCAAAATATGTACCATTTCTGACAGCGCAGAAAACACTTCTCGTGCTTTGTTTGTTCAGGCTGCTGCGCGCTGGGTTGCGAGGAGTCCTCCCTGGATGGAAGAAGAGTCCTGTGAAAAAGTGGAAGGGTTTTGTGGTGCTTGCAAGGTTAGCAGCTCTTTAATATCATGCTAGTAATTTAAGCAAGGAACATTTAAGGCTCTGGGTAAAAACTGAAAATAGAAATTGCCTCAATACATGAAATGCAATAGTTTTGCGTTCCCTAGTGCTCATGCTCACAAGAGGGCAACCAGGTCTCTCCCAGGCCCTGGGCAAGCGTGTCGTGGCACGGTGGAGCAGCAGCCGTGGCTCTACACGTCCCACATACACCATCGGTATTTTTAAATTCAGAGGCCTGCATTTCTTATGCTCTGCAAGACAAAAGGAAAAAAAAAACTCTCTCTTGGTGGGAACGGAAACCCAGTGAAGGTCCTAGGTCTCACAAGCACTGCTCGTGCCGCCGAGCTTCCTGAAGGCCGTGTTTCTGCATCCCAGGGCTGGGAGCGATGGCCATGAGCAGCCCCAAGACCTGCTCAGCTCCTGGCTGGTGGGTGACTGGGGACTTGGGGGATTTTTCATTCACCTCTTGAGAGCGGACTCTGCACTTGCTCAGCAGCTCCAGTGCTACGGGTGTGTTGGACACTGCTGAGTTTCTGGGAACACGAAAGTTGTTCCCAGAAGTTGTCAGTTCATAACACAAAGCCTCTTAGATATGGCAGTGGCCTGGGCAGGACACTCCAGGGACACCACAGACCCTGTAATACCCTGTACTTTTAGCCACTGTGAAGAGCATCTTTTTTTCCCAGCACTTATGAGGAAGATGCTGAAATGAATCTCTGCCTCCGCTGAGCCACGTCAAAGAAGATTAACCAGCTCAGGGTAGCTTAGACCCCTGTTAAGGATCAGCCTTACTATTCACAGCAATTTTTTTCCCTAGCCCCAAAATAATTTGTCTGGAAAAGGTTGTAAAATCTAGCCAGCCTGGAGTAAGCAAAATAAATGCCAGGGCTGCTCATCTAGTTCAATGTGTCTGCATGTCTGAAACCCTCAGATCTTAGTATCTTGATTTGATTATCTTGATTATCAGCATCTGCTTTAGTGGCTTACACTATCAAACAGAAGACATCAGTTTAAATTATGGCTTCTGTCTTTTACCTCCTGACATAGCTGTCATGCCCAGACTGTGAGGAGGAGGGTTGTAAAAGCAAAAGAGAGAAAGCAAATAAAAGTGCATGTGTGCTGGAGTGTCCGAAACAGGAGGGAAAAGACCTGAAGCCCTCAGAAACTGTGGCTTCAGGGTACTGCCCCGGGAGAATCTATTTGGGAAGGTAATTTCCTGCAGAAACGTCAATATGTGGGAGATCCTCTACGCCTCCAAGGGAGGATGGAGACCTAACCATGGTGAGATGTCCAGAAAAATGTCCAACCAGGCCACTAGCCTTTCATTTCTCATCTGGACACTTTTGGATGCCTTTGGACAACATCTCCAGGCTTAGGGAATGTTACATGCCAGGATACCTCTTTTTAGTATTAATGGCTTTGCCACCTTGCTTGACCCTCCTCTCGCCAATCTCTTCACACCTGCAAGGATTTGGAAAAGTCAGTTATGGAGGAGCAATTGTGATGCAGATTAGATATCAGACTTCTGGGGACTGAGATGACAACATTCAGTCCTACATGTGGAGAAGAGCTGAACAGATGGAAAATTTGTAGATAGGACACGAATTTTTCTCATATATTTTGTAACAAAGCATATTTGTCTTACTGTAGTTTGGGTGCCACGGCAAAACAAATGTCAAATATTAATATTTGTAAAAGCTCTTTTTCTGGTCCACAGATCGCTGCCTCCAGCCGAGAACATGGTGAACAGGCAGATCTGGAGCTGGAGCTATTTCCGATGTTCCATGGGGTTTTGTTTTTTTCCAGGCCCTTCAATTTTATCTCCTTTTCTTTTTCCCTTTGGTAAGATATCCACAACTCTTCAATTCACCCAAGGTTTGTTCCTCTCTCCCATTCTACTTTTGACTTCCTCTCTTTCATTGTCCCAAGCTCCCCACCCTTTCTCATCATATCATCTAATTCTTTTTTTCCATAGTGCATGAAAACATATATTTCCTGAAGGGGCTGGTTATCATTAAAATCAGCAGTAAAGTGCATGTAGGAATGACACTGATACTTTAAGAACCTTTGACTTTTATTACTCCAGTAATCTCTCCTTGAAGGAATACCATACCTTTGTTGCAGTGATTTCCAGTGCTCATTTTGTGGCCAAAATTCCAGTTTGTGCCATACACATGGTCCTTCCTTCCTCTCTCCCCAGGACGTACAAGGCTCCCCAACCTGCTTGGGCAGGTCTCTCGGCTCTAAAATTGAAGACAGTTGGCGCATAACCATTCGGGTGACCATTCGCACCAGTCAAAACGACGTAGTTTGAAACATCAAACATGCGATGCCATGTTCATTAAAAAGGATTGCACAACCTCTACTGCTTCAGGTATGGCCATTTGAAGCACTCAAACAATTAGGAAGAATGATCAATTTTATTGATAGTTTGTGAACAGACAAAAGAGCTAAATCTGACAAATCACTAGTGATGGATAGTTCAGCGTATAAATGAAAGAAAAAAAAATTAGGGAAATTATTTTTATTAGATTTTAGAACAGCCAAAAGGATTTTAAATATTGTTGGTTTTAATTCTTTCTAAAGAACTAAAAAAGAAGTTTCTTATCTCAGCATATTGCTGTCATATATTTCAAACAAGCAAACAAACAAACCCCGTAGCGAAGAGGCAGGACACAGTTTCCCTCAGTTAAAAAATTAACGGGTTTACGCCACTGCCCGGACTCTCCCGTAGTGGTGGGTGCAGAGGAGCGGGTCGATGCCCAGCAGGAGGATGTGGCACACCCGCTGCCGCTGCAGACCATTGCCGACACGGGGAAGGTGGCTTCAGCTTGTGATTATTCTGCTATTTAACGTGATGCACAAGCGGCCTGAGTGGCCGTATTTGCTGCCGTTACAGAAAGAGGCAGCGTCAGGACTGAGTAGGTCTCACCTAGCTGGAAGGAACCCAGCACAGGCTGAATTCAGACCAGAATCAGCCCCAGGCTGCTCCAAGGCAGCACCCGCACCGGGTCCTTTGGTGGGGCTGCTTTGGGGCCATCTCGACCTAGGTCGGACCCCACAGATCCAGATGCCCGGGGTGAGCAGAGCTTGGCAGCAGGGTTCAAGGTCTGCAGTGAGAGGAAATATTTTGGATTTCTAACTGTGTCCACATGCTAAAAAGCAGTCCTGGATTCTGACAGTATTTCGTCATGATGTGAGGATCCAAAGCATGAAGCCTACATACCAGAGAAGGAGACTTGGGGTTGTTTGATAAAGTTTAAATAATGCATTGCTATTTTAAGCACTTTAATTAAGATGGTATGGACTATAGTTTAAAATGCAGTTTAAAAGTCAGAACTATTTCTTTGGAAGTCTCAAAACTGGCTATTTCAATAAATTTAGAAAATAAAATTTGTAATTTGCAACAGAACGTGTTTGGCAAAACTGTTGTATATTCAGAAAACTGAACCTGGATTTATTTTCCCTGAAATTTGTCCAACATTAATGGGACTGTAAAAGTAAGGCCAGATTTTCCCATTGCATAATGGGATACATTTGTAGAGAAGAAGATGGCTGAAGAAAGACAGAAGCCTGCGATGAGCAACCGAAAAATTACTCAGTCTTGCCTGTTCCAGTTGTACTCCCCGCTCTCCTCTGTAAGGGCAGGTACAGAGCTCAGTGCCAAATGTTGATGCACATTTCAAAGAGCGTAGGATCCCTCTCGGTCCGCAGGCTGAGGGGACTGGTGAAATAAAAGGAAATGCTGCAAGTACAGAATTGACTTGCATGCTGGGAGCAGCACTCAGCAGCAAAGCCCCAGCACTGCTACTTTCATTCCCAGGATTTAAATGGAGAAAAAAGATACAACTGAGCTGGTACTTAAAGACATTTTATCATCCTCAGCTGTTGTTAGTGTGAGATACACCAGAGAGGAAATTTGCAGCATCTCTGACACCTCATCAGAGACGCGAGAAGCTGCTGTAGACAGCAGTGTAGATGTTTAACGAAGGCTTCAGTTTCAAAATATCGTTATAAACCTACCTGTGTGTTTTGTTGCAACAGCAAACGGACTTGCTTCTACCCGGTGCTATCAAGCACCGGCAGGAGCTGGAGGTGGGTCAGCCCCAGGAGACAGCCCCCATGCCTCTACCCTTCCCACCAAGAAGCGCTGTGATTTCATGGATGGTCAAAACGGTCTACGAAGAGCCAGGGTGCCCTTACCCATGGACAAACCACATCGCAGCGTCCCACGTAAAGATGATGCATTTTCAACGTAAGGGTCTAGAAGAACATTTCTGACAAAGGCAGCCCAATAGCAGCAAGACGGACAATGTATTTCAGACCAGGGATCTCTTTTTTTTTTTCAATGTGTTGTCTCTACCTCTGAAAATTCAAATACCGTGTTGTGCCTATTTTTCATACTTAGTTTACAAACACCGATTAATCCTCACGTGAGCAGTGAGGAAGTAGGTAAGTATGAGTGCCAGAGGCAGTGCAGTTAGTTGAGAGATGAAGGAGATCTCATCTCCCTGCCTGGTGCTACATTTGGGTTTAAAGCCAGCCGATTACCCCATAGATGCAACATTTTCTATGCATCCAAAAGCTCTTCCTGAGTTTTTATCTGGGTGGCAGTCCCCAAGGAAGCCTCTGCTGAACCACAGGGCTGCTCCTGATGCCCTCCCTCGTGGAGCACTTCCCGAGCACGCAGACAGGCTTTGCCTGTGAGCTGAGCATCACAGCGCCTTCCGAGAAAGCTTCATCCAAGGGCGAACAACTTACAAACCTTCAGCAAAGAGAGATTCCTCCCATCAGGATCTTGATCCAAACAGGTGCTCATTTGCCTCAAAAGATGGTTTTGCTTTGAAGAGGGGGGAACTGCACGAGAGGATGGGAAAGTTTTGCTCCTGTAAAACAGTCTCGGAGAGGTTCCTGCTGCTTGTTAAGAGGAAAACTTTTCTTGGGCTGTGTGTCATGTCAATCACTGCTTTTTTGCAGACCCAAAGCCTTCTTTTCCTCTGTTAGATGCTGTTATCATCTTCAAAGCCATATCAAAACAGTGTTTGTTCTGCGCTTTGATTTCCCCCACACAGAGAATTCAAAGAGTATGGGGCCATTTGAGAGGGAGAAAGAGAGGGAGCATTTCAGATGCTCTGCGTGTGTTTGTCTTCCCATGCCTGCGAGTCGGGTAACCGGTGATTAATCCAGCCCTGCCAAGGGAAGGGTGAGTTCTGACTCTGCCAGCAAGCGTGCTGGTTGCAGTGGTCTAGGCAGCAATTCGCTCTCTGTTATCCAAAGTCATGTTTCCTCAGACAGAGAAAATGGTGACAAAGCACAAATTCAGTCTACTTGATAGAAACCACGACGGCTGTTTCAGTTTTGCAAAAGGAGGTTAATATGTGAGTGAACAGAGTCCAACCTTAAACGAATCCTGTTTCAATAACAGGTTAGATAGATAAAGATGCACATGTGCATGTGATTTCCACAGCCAAAATAAAATCTAAGTTAGGTTAAAGAAGGTCAAACGGAAAACATTGAGGAGGCAGATATCCAAAGCCTGCTGATTTTCAAGGCAAACCAGATCACATTGCCTAAGTGTACTGAGGCAGTCCATACCGGGGTGGTGGTGCCGATCAGTAGAAAAACAAACAAAACTGCAAATAAGCAATAGCAAAAAGTTAGATTTCTGTGCACAAAAATGTGCACACACCAAAGCAAGAAATTAAGTAAAAAAAAAAAAAAAATCCTCTACACAATAATGTCATAGAAAGGGTGTCTTGGGTCTTCACACTGTAGATACAGTACGGGCTAAGGGATCCTACAGTAGGTCAAGGAAGAAAACAGAGAGATGTCAAAGACTATCATCTCACCTGCTGCAATACTTCCTCATCTCTCAGCCATCCCTGTGCCCAAATCCTTAAATTCAGAAACAGTTTTCCTAGTTCCTCTTCTCACCACATCTGAGAAGTTGCTCACTTACAACTTTGTCATTGCTCCAATTTATTAAAGACTGCAAAGCCATAGTTAAAGAGCTCATCTTCCTAATTTCCCAGTTTGCACAGACATTATTGCTATCAGCTACCATGATCTCGTGGTAGCCGCCATCCCTGGAGCTGGTTTCTCTGGCAGATTTCAATATTACGTGGGAAAATGAGGTTTTACTTCTTTTTCCTTCTTCCAAAGCTTTCCACAGTCTCACCTTCCCTGCCTTTCTTCTTCCTTTGGTTTAGACACATGACTCCAGTCCCGTTTCACCCCAATCAGCCTGAAATTTTTCCTTTTGATCTCTCCTTCTAGCTTCATCAAATCTTGTTTAGGCTGATTATGGCCACTACTGTTTTCTTCCTGATACCCTCAGCGTGCTATTAAAAGTTTATTTACAGACCTATTGATGAATGCATCATGTTTACAGGCCTATTGATGAATGTGTAACAACGTGAACTGAAGCGCATCAGAAACTTTATATCTTTCTCTTTTATATGACCGTGTTAAAAGTGAGGAAACAATTATTTTGTACAAAATACCTCCACACGGACTTTGTTTCTTTTGCACTTGTATGTTAATAGACTTACAGACTTATCTGTATTTTGCTTTTTACCTGCACAAAGTACTTCTCAGCACTTTTCAATAATTCATTGAAAGTTTCGCTGCAGGGCTTCTGCCTTCTGAAAATTATGCGATTGAGAAGAGCGATTCAGGTAGTTTGAGGTTTTTCCATGATAATCATGTCGTGTCACACAAAGATTGCCCTGTAGTAGGTGCAACTTCTCATTGACTCTGGAGGTAGAACACAGAAAAGAGCAATAGGTTGCCTGTGGTTTTTGCAGCGCCCATGGGGCTGTTTTCCGGGGCTGGTCCGTGCAGAGTCCCGCCGAAGCTGAGGATCTCCGCGCAGATACAGCTCGCGGCAGGTAGCTGCCGTCTTGGAGCACATTGCCAATAAAAAGCACTTAGTCTAACAAAATTCAGGTTTGCATGCATATATTGAGTGCACCAGGATGCTGTACACCTCGGCAGCCCCCACCCGCCGAGCAGGCACACCGCACGGAGGGGATGCGGACGGGCAAACTCTGGGGCGAAAGGTGGGCGCTGGGCTGCAGCCCCCGCTCCGAGACTTCACATCCAGGGTGGGCGCTGGGGAGCTGGGAAGCGAGGGAGAAGAGGAGGAATTGGGCCTGACAGCAAGTCGCCTCTGAGGCCACAGAAAGTTCCTAATCCCCTCCCAGATCATCTTTACGCTTCCTGCAAAATTTGTAGCCTATGGATTTTTTCCCGCTGATAAATTCCTTCCAGCAGTGCACTGAAAGAAGCAGAACAGACGGTGGTGAGGACCGTGCGCGTAGGAACTGGCTGAACAGAGCCACCACTGCTCTCGCTGCTATGGGTATGAGCACACCCCAGGGAATGGGGACTGTCATTTCCTAGCTGTTGCACAGAAAAAGAAATGTGGCAGAACGGTAATGTTTTGCAGGGCTAACGTTTCTAATTGATGAAGTAATAGTAATAGCTTTCAAAAGAAAACTTCACGCTTTAAATCTAGATCTCATGATTTCATAGTAACATCAATGAAACCCGACTTCAGCTCTGCCCTGGGCAATGGTGCGGGTACGGCCACGCGCTACAGAAACACCCAGCTCTCCGACGAGAGAAGCGTCCCTGAGCACTAGTAATAACCGCGTCTGCAACGAGAGATCCAGAAACCTCATACAAGGCTGCATCCCAAAGCGGATTTCGCAAATCCACGTAAAACACTACATTTCTTTGTTTTGCCTCTAAAACAGTTCCTGGCAGATTTTTTTTTTTTTTTTAACCTTTTTAAACTTTTTTTTTTAACAGACTTGGATTCCGAGTGCGCACATTCCACTGCCTTTTGCCTCAGAGAGAGGTGGGTTTATTTATTTATTTATTAAAGGATTTATTTATGTATTTTCACAGTATAGCCCAATTAAACTTGACAGCTTATTCACAATGGATTTCTGCCCGATGGCAGCTGAGACACATTACATTAAGAAAGACAGCATAATAAAGAATATAACTAGTCGAATTAGCTATCGGTATATTTTGTGCTCCTTTGTTTATGGTTTTTGCCATCTGATATTCACAAATCTTACATTTGGGGACAAGGAGGCATGTTCTGTGCATGCCACATAACTCGATGTTTAAGCAGCTGGCATTCCTCCATACATTATATGTTAAAATCACACAGAGACACGTGCACACCTTATTAATATTGACACGTCTTCATTACAAATAGAAGCTGCTTTCTCCCTCCCTCTCCTAGCAGGCTGCCCACAGCGACTGTAACCAGAAATGTTTCTGGAAGGGGCTGCCGGTTTGGGGGATGTTCCCCTGTACCCTGCGATTGCCCCGCCTTGGCTCCTCGGGACGCGTCCGTGCCCCAACACTTGGGGTCAGTAAGTTTCTTCTGTGCAATTCTTTCAATTCTCTTTTTTTCTTTTTCACCTGGAATTATGCAACATGGAAATAAGTAAATCTTAACTGCTGTAGTAACCGAGCCAGCGTGCTACCCGTGATGCCGTGCCTCAGGTGGAGCCGGGCAGGGTTTGGGTGGTTTCTCAATCCCAGATGACAGCCCTGCTGCCTTACCCAGTGCCCGGCCATCCGCCTGCGGGACCCCCGGCTCAGCCCTCGGGGACGGCTGGGTGCCCACGGGAGGGCTGGGGGGCTGCTGCTCCGGTTAACGCTGGTGGGACGTATGCACAGGAGAGAATACACGGGCTTCAGGAACTGCAGACAAATACAGCACGGATGAGAGAGCGCAGAGAAAAGTGTTGTGAACGCTTACAAAGTAATATTAATTTAAACAGCTTCTCGTGCTGAAGGAAAATCTGCTGAGCACACTGGATGTTCTCCCCCATAACAATACTCGTATGGAAGAACTTAAGACACTCTTTTTTTTCTCTTTTCTTTTTGTGGACTAGAATTTGAAACATAGGAGATGCCAGTGCCACAGAACGCTTCTTACAGTCTAGCTGGAAGCAGAACATTGGTACATGGCATCACGCTTAATAAATCCAAGGAAGAGTGTTTCCTGGGTAAATACTTAGTCTTAAATTCGCATGCAAGATGCTGGGACTTTAAGCTGGTTTTGAACCTAGGTGCACTTACTGCAAAAATACACTTCCCCTAAAAAAATACACCTACCCTAAAGCGTGCACGCCCATGCAAAGCTCAGCTCTCGCCCTACAGCTCTGCAGGGCCGTCACTGTCCAACCAGCCTTCCTGGAGCATCGGCTCTGCAGCCCGGCACGGTGATCCTGACCTCTTCATCACACCAGAAAAATACCTCTGCAATGGGCCGGGCCTCTCGCTTTATCCACTTGCATTTTGAATTCATCATATTTACATCTATTAATGCTTCTCCTTCAGGGTAATCACAGGGGGGGATTAATTATCTCATCAGTTTAATTATGTCAGCTCTGAATTGCTTCACTTTTTAGCCTGAGCTGTAGCGTCCAGCACAACAGCCACCCTAAGGAGTGAACATGTGCATTTCACAGAGGTTTTCTGTCTTTCCTTAAAACATGAATTTCGAGCATCTTTGATATGTAACTTTCAATTTTCTTTGTTCCCGTGGTCTGGAGAGGAGCTGTGGACTTCCACAGGTTACCAGTACTGTGCCGATCACGTTGCTCTTGCAGCGTGAGGCTTTTCTTCTACTCCCGTGATTCCCCACTCGTCTCTGGGACTCGCTTTAGAGAAGCCTTCATTATTTCTCTGCAGTTTATGTCTTCTGCTTCCATTTAGAGGCAATCTCCTTCAGGTACACAGTCCTTGCCGTACGGTGCTCCCACAGACATCCCACTTGCTCAGGCCCAGCCAGGTTTTCTAATTAAGCAAATCGGCAGCACCCGTAACCCAGCCGCCGGGCCCGCCTTCCCACCTGGCAGAAAACTCCCCAACTCGATGCCTAGTTTTCCCATCGCCTTTTTCGGGGGGACTTCCAGGAGGTGTTACCCTGTTGTTCCAGCAGCAATACGGCCGGGGGTCCTCGGGGTGTACTCAAAGCAGGTTTGCACAGAGAGGTGATGCTGATGGAGATGGAGGTGCAGGCGCTGGCCCCGCCACCGCCCCAGCTCAGCCCTGGCTGCAAAAGGCTGCGGGAGCTGACGGAGCAGAATTACTGCAGGTGAGGTCCCTCTTTTCCTCTTTGCAATGGTTCATCGCAATTGGGCCTTATCTTCGTTACAGATATTGCAGATAAAATGCATGGGAAAGAAATACCAGCAAGATAGCATTTAAATCCTGTTGAATTGCAGGATGCATCACTTCTTTTCAAAGAGTATTTGTAGAATTAGTAAAATAGAATAGAATTCAAATAGAATTAGTAAAAAGAAAAATAGCATAGCGAGCACCGTATTTTTTGGAAAAGCAAGATGACACATCCTTCGAGTACCTCAGCGCAACACTCAATATTATAGCTTTGCAATCTAATTTCTATTGCTCCACTGGGAAACTGTTTAGATACTGCACCTCCAGGATTGTTCTAATTATATTGATAACAGCATTGATATTAGTGTCAACTTTACATATTTCAGTGGTGAGAAATTCTTAATAATCATTGCACCAAAAATATAACAACATTAATTATTTGCTTTGTTTGCATTTGGTTTCCTGGGCTTCCAAACAGCTTCTCTGCACAAGGTATAAATGGGACTGATCCTGCACGCAGTTAGAAGGTTTCTTCGGCACTTAGGCAGGGAAGCATCGTGCCGTGCCGAGCAGCGAGAGCCAGAGGTAAAGCCACCTTGAGCGCTCGGAGGGAGGAATAACCGCCCCGCGGCACGGGGAAACGGGTGGTGCAGACGTCCGGCTGCACTCAGGTAGGGAGGAAACAGAGAGTTTGCACGAAAACTGGCAGAGGTGTCTTGCGTGCTGAAAAAAGTCAACTTTTGTTGACTTTGAGGTGCAACTAGGAGCAGTTCCACCTCAAAAAGGCAGAGAGCACCCCGCCAGGACGGGCAGCAGGGGACTGGGATGCTCCACGTGGAAGCTTCCCAGCAGAAGAGGTTTTTGTCCCCGTTCCAGTTCCTGCCCAGAAAGGAGCCCCCGCGGCTGCTTTCCTCCTGCCCCTCTCCCCAGGTTGGATCCCCGGGAGGACAAACCTCGAAAGCCGGGTGCCAGAGACCTGCGAAGAGCTGCTCATGTCCCAGAGCGCTCCAAAGGGAATTTCTAACTCCATAAGACTATGTTCTCAGCAACCTCCTAATCCTTGCAAGCTGTTTATATTGCTACCCCTGTCAAACCTCTCTACCATCCATCACCAGTGGTGTGTGTGATCAGTTCAAGAAACTAAACAGACTGGTCAGATCTGAACATGTTCTTTGTCGGGGAC
Organism: Ciconia boyciana; assembly: GCF_034638445.1. Taxonomy (NCBI): domain Eukaryota; kingdom Metazoa; phylum Chordata; class Aves; order Ciconiiformes; family Ciconiidae; genus Ciconia; species Ciconia boyciana. Next base: position 1,431,282 of record NC_132943.1, on the reverse strand, counting down.
CAAGCTCTTCCCTGCCACCTAAATACCTTTTCTTTCTATGGAAAATGTATTTTCTTTGAATTATCCTAATGAAAAGAAAGGCTTTAAGGGAGAAGGACAACATCACACAAAGGCAACCAACAACCTTTTAAGAGGTGAGTGGGTTACAAAATCATGAAGGGTGGTGGGTTTTTTCACTATTGGAATGATTTTGTTAAAAACAAGCATTTTTGCAAAAATAGGTTTGATTTCTTCTTTGGCCTGAAATGCCGACCCTTTGAATTTTAAGCCTTCTTTTGTTTCATCATGAATTTACTTTTCCCCGTTAGTCCTTAAAAAGGACCATGCTGTAACAAGGTCAGTGCCTGTGCACTGATGCCCAGGCTGACGGAAGCACAGACCTTTCTCCTCTTCCTTGCGGTTTGGGCATGCCCACAGATTGAGACTGGGACAACATCCCATCCCTTCCTGACCTCGGATCAGGACTACCAGGAAGACCGGCCAGTTTATACCCAGCAACGCATTTTAACTACCTGAGCAGCAGCAGTGCGTGGGAATGAGCTGCATTTTTCCTCAAGCTCATTCTGCACGCTGAGGTCTGACCTTTTGTAGCAAGAAGCCTTGTTGTGAGCCGAGCTCAGGCGGGCTGGAGGGGCTGCGGAGGCAGAGGCTGCCATCACCGCGGTGGGCATCTGCTGCTTTTAGCTGGAGGTTGAGGATCGCGTTGAAGATCTGGGAGCAGCCGAGCAGGGGACGGGCATGCTGCAAACAGCTGCCGTATCCAGCACAACATCTGGCCCAGTGGCATGGGAAGGGCCGATCCCACCGCTCCCGAGACCACCACGAGGCGCAGAGGCAGAACTGTGGCCACTGGACTTTTGAAAAGAGAGATATTTTTGTAGTTATTTAAAAATACATATACACTTAAGTTTTGCTCTCTGGAAATTTGCCTCTCTGTCATTGACTGTTGGGAAGACGAAACACAAACAAATTTGTTTAGGTCTCGGTTGCATTACCATGCACATCATGCACAGCAGGTTCGGCGCGGGGCTGCAGGGGCCGGGTCAGGGCGGCTGCCCCAGGGCTGTCTGCCTCTCGGCAGTGGGGCTGGCTACAGGATCTATAGAAATGGCTACCTATAGAAATCACCTCCTACACTATTTCCTTTCATCGAAGTACTTTCATCTGAATATCTCCAATTTTTGAAGATTTTCAAATGGAAATGCTGTAAGAAAAATCAATTCATCACCCTACCCAGGCTTCCAGAGCAGGAGAGGTGCTAGTTATGCAAGGACTTCATAGAGACTATATAGACATTGTATGGACATAACACTCCAGGGAATATGAATTACTCCTTCAGCTGTTCTAGGTACAGAAAAGACAACTTCCTCCTAAACCAGAAGATGCATGAACAAGCTTGGGACACTCTTACACCTCTCCACTATTCTTCTGCATTTTAGCTAATTAGCTCCCAGGGCAGAATATCCATTTTTGAAGTCATTTCTAATGGCTTTATTGTCTCCAGAAACCCCCACCCCAGGCACGCCGGCTGTTGGAGAGGGTGACAACCCACCCACGCTCACGTACAGCGGCTCTCCAGCCCAGGCCCCGCTGTGTGGGGCACAGCTGGCGCTGGCCGTGTGTCCCGGCAGCACTAGGTGGTGTTGAAGAGTAATTTTGCTCTAAATTAGTGAAAAGACAAAGGTTTTTTTGTACTGGTTTAATCTACTAACACTATCACAGCCAAGTATGTTTGTATTGGCCAGCCTTCCCAAGATTTAAAAAGTTCATTCAAAACGTGTTGCCCATGGACTTGCCGAGGAGGGATGGTGGGGACTGGTGTGCCGACGGCCAGCCTCAGCAGGAGGAGGTGGTACCCGAGCATCCTCTGGTCCCCTGGGCATCGGGGTAGGGGTTACATATGTGTACACATTGGTAATTTCAACTTTCTTTCCAGTAAATAATATTTTCTACAGCCTCAGAGGGTTTTGAATCCAGCATACCTGGATCCAGTGCTGAAAAGCTCCAGAGAGGATTCCTAAGTACTCCAGGACTTTTCTACATGTCTAAGTTTAGGTTCATTTTCTCGGTGGATAGATAAAAACCACACGCACTTTCTGACCTGGATGATCACCATTAGAACTCACCCCCAAAAGAAAGGAAATTTAAAATCAAATTTTGCTGTTCTTGGGATATCTAATTCAAGCATCAAAATGTTTCAAAATGATTTAGCTATTTTGAAAGCTAAAAATATTGGCTGCTTCAAGGAAAATTTTTGTTTGGATGCATCCAGAAGAAATACGTAACAGGCAAGGAAAGCTTATGCTACGTAAATTTGACTTTTCAAAAGCCCATGCGGTGTAAGCCACCTACAATGAATGTGGACATAGAAAGGAAAATGCGAATAATGATACTTGCTCTCTTTTGTGAAGTACTTTTTAATAAAAGCATTATGTAAGGGCTTAGCGGTACTAAGGGTGTTTATAGTGAAATAAATTGAAAGTCCTGCATTATTTCAGTCCCTTGCAGTGCCACAAATTGAATGCAGTTTCTATTAAAGCACATCTCGGGAAAAAAAAATTCTGTGAAAGCTGGGTACCTACAAGATATTTATTAGAAGCATGCTTCTAGGAAATAATTCTCTTTGCCATAAACTCTACAAATTCTTGCAGGATTCACTGGATGGCTCAGTCTGATGTGCTCGGTCTTGACTAGTTGACAGTAGTCAAACCTTGTGTCTGTTTCCATTTTGTAGTAATAGGGTAATTTTAACTATAGTGCTTGTTCACAGTAGAAAATGTTCCTGTGGCATACAGCACTAAAACCTCCTACTGTGAAGATTTGGCACTTAGGCTATCACCATTAAAATCTTATTAATTCTAATTATTATGCCATTCCCTGAAGAATAAACCATGTTGCATCTTCATGAAGTGCATAACGGGTACCTCTTTCCGTGCTCTCTGTAGTTCTAACACATGGTATTTGCTTTCACTCCCACTTTCTAACTCCCCTCCTTCCCACTAGCTCTCACAGCCAACACGAGCTTTCTGCTGCGTGACTTTCAGCCCTGAGGCCACCGCTGGATTTATTAATGTTTATGCACATTCCCGCAGCTTAGTGTGGAAGAGGGTTTGGTGGGGTTTTTGGTTGTTGGTTTGGTTTTGTTTTTTTCAGTATCTTTGAGCATAATAGTATCCACACCACACACATTGCAAGACAGATTTTATGTGGGGTTTTTTCCAAACTAAGGGTAAAATGCGAGTATCTCAGCCTCCCAGCCACACACACGCTCCCAGGCTGCCCAAGTGCTGCTTCACCTCCTGCGAGTTTGTCCCATCGCAGGCAGCAATAAGGAACGTATCAGGAAATTTCCCCAACTGCTAAAAAAAGGGACTTTTGGTCATGAGATACGAGATGATATCGTTGGAAACTGCGCATGCTCTACTTCGACCTACAAAAGATTTTCATGTTATATATTTAGTCATAAAAGTATAAAACATACATATAGTTTATATTATTTTATCTGTGTTTTATATATCCTTTCTAAATGTGCAAATTATGCATCTACCAATTACGCATCTACCAATTCTCTGTATAATTTTAGGTGCATGAATATCCCTGATTAAATTAGTGCACACAGTTGAGAATACATTTAATTCCTCTCCCGGCTCAGGCTTACTGTGCAAGGTGTAAACCTCACTACTCTCACTGCTCTAAACACAATTCCCTGAGCTTTAAGTTATACAGAGCCATCGGATTTACTTAAATCAGAGTTGCTTTTGTGCAACCAAGGGGTTTTTCCTTCCTAAGGATGGGCAGGCGGTGTCGGGGGCAGGTCCCAGATCCCGGCTCCCAGGTCCTGCCCTCTGCACTCGGAGCCCACAAAGACCAAACGAGTCCAAGCTTTACAAGGACACGAAACAGATCTTAGCCTCCTGTTGTAAAATCGACATATGAAACACCCCGGTATTTCTAAATCATCCTGTTTCTATGTAGCTGTAGCACTTTGTCACCCTATACACTTCTATACAATATTGGTCTATACAGTGAATTAACAACACCTTTTGACAAAGTGCTATCTCCTGCCACCATCACCGTGTGATAAAGGTAGTTCTACATTTTTCATTATTCAAGCACACTCCCAAGCACCCAGAATGAGCAGTGAAATACTTAATGAGACATTTATCTAGTCTATGTATTTTACATTTTGCTGATAGTATAATGAGGCAGAGGTACTGAAATGAAACATCCCTAACATTTCACATAATTTTCCACTTCCACTCCACCATTTTTAGTATTGCTTTTGGGTTTTTCACTGTTCGATGTTTTGAACTTTATCATCACTATCAATAATCACTATGTCAAATGCAACACTCTGCTACGCTTTTTTGGCTGAAAGAATGCCTCACCATTTATCTTCAAGCATATTAGGAAGATGATTGCAGTCTAATAAATATAGCATCAATTTCTCATTCACTTTCAGTACCTCATGTAGATGTTTCCCACTATTGTTGCTGCATTTTTAGTTGCTCAAACCTTTATCAAAGCTATTAAAAATGTATTCTTCACTGTTCCTAGGAAGATTTTTATGCCTATTTATGCCCATCTCTGCTTTCCATAGAACCCAACACACTCGAGCACCGGAAGTTTTTGTGTCTTTAGTTTTTCAGTGATGTCCTAATTAAAGAGAAACAAGATTTATGGGGAGATACAGTTTATTAGACTAATTTAGACAGCTGAAAAGCAGCCAACTTCTTGGTCACGCAAGTCCTCGTTTAAATCCCTGTAGCTAATGTAACTGTTTATGAATTGGTATTTTCTTTGACTACTTCTTAGTATTATTTATATTGATTGTATGTTTTATTTGTGCGACAATCCTAAAGAAGGTCAGAGAATATCCGTACAACCATAGATTTTTCTTATACGACACTCTCATCTACACAAAGAGCACTGAAAATTTCCTTCATGTGAAAAATTATACTGGGTACTCACTACAATATTTGAACCTTTCTGCAACTGGCAGAATCTTTCAAAACTCGCATGCCCGCTACCTGCTTTTTTCAGTGTATTTTCCTATGTTAGGGGATACATTTTTATTTAGTAGAGACGTATTCGCTGTATGTAGTCTAGTGCAGGATAAGTAGATAACTCTTGTGTGTGCCCTGTAAAACCCAATGATATCTTTTGATTTTTAAAAAGCTATGCTAAAATATCTGCATTCTTGCAGAATTCCTATATTTTAACTTTTCCTAAAGTATCTCGGCCATTATTTAGAATTCTTTCCTCTGACAGATTAGTAATTTCTGTGGCTGACACCCAAAATCTCATGACCTGCTGAATCCCATGAGCATGGCAAAGGCAACCAGAGGCATCGCAATGATGAAAAACTGTTTTTTCCCTTGCGGTGTTCATACCACAGGGACCACAGGAGCTCAACACTTCCTCTGCCCTAAGTCCGACACAAAAGGATGCTTCTTCCCTGTTATAAAAGAAACACAGCCCACAGGCCCTACACCCTTCAAATCCACTGGAAGACCATAAGAAAGAATAAATGTGCACCAGCGTAAGAAGTCAGAAGAGTTTGTACGTTGAAAATATGTCTCTTTCTGTATTGAAAATAAGGGATATTTGAATATTTCAATTTTTTTATTCATGTATTAGTCCTGCACAGGAATATTCCTACTGTACTCATTCTTTATTTGGAAATGATTAGAAGAAAATAACTTCTAAGAAAAAGGGAAAAGATGGTATCTCTGATTAAAATAATTAAACTCGTCAGGAATATCGCATTTATTTTCTATTATCCTGTTGTTTGGAAATATTTTTCAGCCTTGTCTCCCCATCTCCTGATAAAAACCACATTAGTCTCCCTTTCTTTTTCTAATCTACTGGTACAAATATCAGACTTATAAAAATGATTGCTTCTCCCCATGGGAGTCCTTCATAAGCCTGACGGCACCCTCTGGATTCGCCCATTTCCCAAATGTAATCCCATCCACCCATAAAGCCCGCTTAATTTAATCCCATCCACCCATTCAGCTGAGGAGAATCGGCGAGGGCTTTGGTGTGGGGTGGCTAATCCCCTCGCCAAGCGTGGGGCGGGCGGCTGCAGCCCCCCTCCTCCCCAGCCCCGGGCAGGGGAAGGCAGCTGCCCGCCCTGGGACGCCCTGGCAGGGCGGATAACGCCCACGCACACCATGCCCTCGTTGGCTTTGGTCAAACGGCATAACTCATACTCCTATCCTACTACGGTAACAAGTTATAGGTAATTATTAGGTAGGGATGGGATAAAACAATCACTATGCGCAGCAGTAGTTAACGCCCGTTGTAGATATTGCTCTGCCAAGTAGTAGCTGTAGCAATGGGGTCAGGCAGCGCGGAAGAAGGGAAGGGAGGTGCAAGGCACGGGGTGTACGGGGAAAGGAAACTCCCAAGCCAGCTGTGTCCCCAGGGCTGGGCCGGGCCGGTGTTGTGCGAGCCAGGACGGACAGAAAGCCCCGCTCTCTTCTAAAGTACTCGTAAAGTAATGGGTAGTATAGTAACTGACCACTTAAAGCTACTATACGCTGATGGAAAACATAGAGCATCTTCAATGTCAGTATAAAAAATAAATAAATAAACCCCACAGACAAACAAAAACAACCGAACCCAAAAAACAACAAAGAAATGAAAAAAACCCTACAATGAAAACAGGCAGTACAGAAAAAATGGAAAACCTTCTCAAATTACATCACAAGCTGTGAATGACAACTACCAGGATAATAATTTTTTCTGTCCTCAGCCTTCATAAGATAACACCATGGTCTGGATCTGTAACGAACCCGATTTTCACCTTTCTTCGTGCCAGAGCGCGTGTTGGCAGCACGGTGAACGTTACGCCCCTTTGGAGTAGCTCATCGCCTTCCTACGAAACCCCACCACGTTCCTCTGCAGCTTTGCAGCGGTGCAGGGACCAACACCGAGCACATCAGGAGAGCAGGCGGATCAGCCGGCCAGGCAGGAGAGCCCGGCGCAGGCTAAGACAAAGAAATCTGTCTCTTCTAACCCAATGCTCTCTCTTACAAATCTGCCATACTGGTAGCATGCACAGAAAAGGCTTCCTTCGTTGGCAAGAGCATCACTATTTTGGTGTGAACTCGAGTCAATCTGAGCATGGACGTATTCTTGGATAAGTGGGACGGGTTTCCAAAAGCACAGTTGCAGCTGGATGCAAAGCAACCGGATTATCAGGCATGCCTTTGAATAATTCACCTGCAGAGTGCTTGTACAATCCAGTCTTAAGGAACCGCCAGGCGTCTGTCCTGACGCATAAATTGCCTGATGCAGTCCTTCAAATAATTTTCTACCCACATCAAAAAGCCCGATTCTAATTTTGGGGCACTATTTTTCTTCAACAACTGCAGTTCTTTCCTGTAAGATCTACAGCTAAACAGGATTCATAGAACATGACTTTGGCCAAATTCAGCGTGCTTCTGCAATGAGGGTACTTGAAAAGTTAAAATACTCTAGATGAATGAGATGATTGCCTTTGAAAAGTTCCAGTTCAGCATTGGATAAGGCCAGATTTTGTCATTCTTGTATGTCACGTATGAAGTGGCCCAGCAATCTCCTAAATAATTTTTTAAGCATTTGACACTTTCAACAAACTTATTTTGCTATTTTTCTCATCACACATTTTCCACATACTGTGTCTGTACTTTCCATTCCAGTAAATAGATTATTAATCTTGTTAGCATAAAAAGGATAGCTTTTGCAGCCTATTTTGAATATGCTCCAATATAATGAATTATAACTAAAAATCCTGAAACACCCAGATGACAGGCAAAGATTACCACATCTGTGAGATTGTGGTTATAAAAAAATGCAAGTTAATTTGCTGGAGTGTCATGTATTTAAGCGCACTCCTCATGTTTAAGTTTATTTGGTTATATCCTAGTAATTTAGGTCAACCGAGTCAAATAATACAATGACACCGGACTGAAGTCTAGAAGGTTTTTCGCCTCCCGTCTTAGCCCTTCATCTTAAATTGTCAACATACTCCAAACTTCACTATCGCTGTCAGAATTGACATTGGAATCTGCAGCAGTATTTGTCTTAATCCAATATTTGTCTCATTCCCACTTCTTACTCTCAGTATTTGCCTTATTCCCGAGTGTTTTAATTTTTGTGTTTGTTATATGCCTTCCCTGTTCCCAAAGACTCATCTGATCTGGTTTCTTCTCATTGCATCTGTAAATGATGGTGCAGCGCGTGCATGTGTAATGCGGGATGCCGCAGAAGTGGAGAATAATGACTGGGAAGACTCGGGCGGTGAATACCGAGCTGCCGAGGCACAGCTCCTGCGTCCACCAGCAGCCCTTGCTCTCACCTCCCACTTGCCATACCTTCCACGTGCAGATCGTATGCACAGGGACAATGCGTTACCCACGCCCTAATGAGACAGGCCAAAGGCCATGGGAGCCCCTCTCCCAACCAGCGTGGGAGCCCCAGAAGTGCTCGCTGGGCACAGACCGAGCCAGAGGGAGGAAGAGAGAAAGGCTGAACGACTTTGTTAATTGCTTTACGAGGAGGCCACCATCTCCTAATCGCAGTGACCGAGTAACACCAATTCAACAAGCCCCTGCCTTGTTTTCTCCATCCTATGTCTTGATCATTCCATTAAGGAAATGACACATATCGCCCAAATCCAGCACATCAGCCAGGAAGGGGAGGAACAGGAAGAAAAAGGGGAAGAAAAAGATGAAGGAGGGAAAAGAGATAAAGAGAGTTATAAGGAGAGAAAGGGGGGGGGGGGGGGAGAAGAGGGGAAAGAGGCAAAGAGAGAAAGGAGGGATAAAGAGAGAAAGAAGTCTTTATTCTTCGGTCATGACAAATGTAAGACTCAAAACATCTAGGGGGAAAAAAGGGGAAGGGAGAAGACAGAGATAAAGAGAGAGAAGGAGATAGATGCACCCAATCCACCTGTAAAAGGAAATCTCCAGATTAATAGGCTAAAGACCGTACAGAAACTGGTAACTCCGCAAGGTGCAAGTTCCTGAGCAGAGGAAACCGAAGAGCAAAGCGAATGTCTTTGTCCTTGGGTGACAGCAGCGAGAAGGTGGCTTTGGGGACCCCTCAGCTGGTTAGACACAATGTGGAGGGAAGCTGATGACTTGGCTAGAGATGTCAGACCACAGCACGGTGTCATCTGTGTAGGTCTGAACCTGTTAAAGCAGGCAGTGGGTGGTTGGAAGACTCGAGTGCAATGGATGTTATACGGCAGGATTAGCACATCTGCCCAGCGCTGGGGCTGGAGCGGGATTACGTGCGCTGTACAGGCAGCTGCAGCGCTGGGGTATGGGCTAGACCTGTCCTGTCACTTGATTATGTCCCAAAGCAATGAGCAGTCACACGGACACGTACAGCCCTGGGAACTCATCACAGTTAGCAAAACGGGGTAGATGAGCTTCGCTCCCACTCAACCCCTAACTTTACTCTGATGCCCAAAGCCCATTAATCCAGACGCAACGCAGAACGTCTCATCTCAGCGATTCTTCACGTAAACCCACCTAGTGAAAAGTTGACTTTTTCACAAGGCTTGAAATATAAAAGGTAGGTAATGTCTGAGGCATTTATTTTACAAAACACATGCGTGCATCACTGACTTGACTCATGTTCACACATTTCTTGTGGGAATTGGCTCCTGTGGGAGTTGCTTCCCGTAGATCTAAATCTGCTTCAGATTACCTGCAGAGGAATCTGCTGGATTCCTCCACGCAAAACTCTGATGACACCATGCTAAAAAGAACTGAGATTATGAATTTTGTGCCAGAAGGCTATTAATTCTAAGTCTCCTACTATGTTAAATCTGTGTCAGCTACTGCAGTAGTGATATATAGTATAGACTTTCAACCCAAATAAAAGGATCTTTGCTACCTTTCGTGTGATACATCTTCTTGGTAAACCAGTCTATACACCCAATTAGTTCCACCTCAGTTACTGGTTGTATTATTATTATTATTTTATTATTGCAATTATTATCTCAGGGTTCTGTAATGTCTTCAAGAGAAAGGACATTCCCTTGACTAAAATAGTTACAGAATGAAAAGAAAAAGAGAGAGGATGAGGGAATGGAGAAAAAGAGAAAGGGAGATGTGAACAGTAAGAGGAGTGAGCATTAGCCAGTGACTGTATCATAAAGACACTCAATTTTACAAGACCACCAACTCTGAGATATATACAACAGACAGCAAACCTGTGGTACCTGTTGAACGTGTTGTATGAGATACAGAAACTGCAGAGGGGGTAAATGTGGAGAGGGTCTTGTTCAGAGCTTGAACAAGAAAGCACCTGGCTGCAGCAAACGCGCTCGAGGGGAGTTACAAGGTGGAGAAAAGCACGTGCAATAATTATGCCACTTCCATAAAAGATGCATATGCACAAATAGGAAGTTTAATCCCTAGTTTAGCCATAGCTTGGTATTACTTGTATATATTATATATATTTATATATATGTATTACAGGTATATACGATATATATTACAGGTATAAACATCCTGCTCGGTGTTTTTTAGGGATCTCTAGAGTTTTTGAGGGTTTATGGTTTTGTATGACCTGAGACTATTGCAGATGGTCCACAGCGATGTTCCTGAAGCCAACACACCTGCAACACCTCAGGGTACAGTGACCCGGGGGGGAGACACAATTTTCTGCGGGGCCAGCCCAGGACTGTACAGCAAACACGCTGTGGTTTTGTTGCTTTACATTTTGTCAGGACTGCCGATGTTCTTGCAGAAGTTTCTGCCTGAGCCCTAAATCTTAAAAATTATTTTCTCAAAGCTTAATTCCATCTAGTATAGTCAGTTTTGCTGTTGTCGATGTTAATTTGATGGAGCGAGAATCAAGCCCTTAGAGTATATAATGCACTGAGCCTCCCTATCCTTCCCACGCCTGCTGCTACCCACACTCACCTTAAACATTTCTATAATTATAGGCATAAAACAGTGATTGTGCTAATGTGTTGACTTCTCTCCTTGAACTGGATGGATTTTTACTGCAGCTTTTTGGATTACTGAGCCCAAATGCTGCAGTAATAATAAAGAAGTATTAATGTTATTAGCTAGTATTTTCCCCTTTGGATGTCATTTAATACCCTTTTCTCTCTCTCCTCTCCTCTCATCTGTCTTACTACAAATCATAGCTTGCTTTACATACTGAGAAGCAGGCTGAAGAGCTTGGCAGTGAGAATTAATTGACAGAAATGACAAAAGACTTTTCTTTCTATATCTAAAATACTCTGCAATATTGCCAAACTAGAAGTTCTTTTAGGAGTTTTTCTTAAAAAAAAAATAAATTAAAAAAAAAATCAGCAATGACCTTAACAAACCAAGGAAATTCTGTGCATCACTCCCTCTCTTCCTATTGAGAGAAGCAGCACTGCCAGAATACACAGTACAATACGTCATGAATTCACATGCATAAGCATTTCGAAAATCCTTCTTGGACAAGGTTTCTATTTAATTGGCTTAAAAAGCCACTCTTCTCCCACACAGTCTTATGCAGAACCATCTGTGCAGGGAATTAGCAATCTGGATAAATAGTCTGTGAAGGAATTCGCCCTGCCTCACGCGGCTGGACGTTGGGGAGCTGAATTCCAGCAGTTGTGCTGACCGCTGCGCCGAGCTCGCCGAGGAGCTGAGGAAATAAATTCAGATGAAATAAAGGGCTCAGAGATGCACTCAAAATTCAAGCCATACTTGAAAAGGGCTGTTAGATGCTGGGACCTGAGGGGAGAGCAGAGAGCAAAAACATGGGGATTGCTGAGGAGCAGAAGTCAGGCCACTTTATAGCCATTTTGGTGTGGACGTGAAAACTTGTGGTCTACAGTTCTTTGCTTATGATAGAAGAAATTTAGGAAGAACCTAACAAAGTGTTGCCACACTTTGTTAATTAAAAATTAAATAGGGAAAAGAGCACAGAGACTCTAAGAAGACATTGCTAGTGGGCACTGCCTTGCAATCACACCTTGTTTCCAAGCATCCCCAGTATCGTAACCGCTGCCAAGCCAGCCCAGCGTGTGGAGATGGAGGCTCTAGCACACGTACAGTCTGGTTGTGAAACATAAGTGAAAAAATAAAGACTATAACCAAAACAAATGTAAAGGATGTTCACAGTGTATTTTGCAAACCTTTGAGCAGAGCACCAAAAATTGCCAGCAGCAAATGTGCTGGATGCTGGATTCATGGTTATTACATGAATAAGATGAATAAGAGGGTCAGTATTTCAGCTCCCCCTGCTTCTAATTTTCACATGGACAGTTGGGGAAAAATCTCTCCATCCTGGTTGTTGAGGCTGTAATACAAGTCTTCAATTACGCTTAAACTCCTGTCGCTTTCCAAGCGAGATGTTCCCATCCAGCGCGCGAGACTCCGCCGGCTCCCGTGAGGACCATATGGAGCTTGCTGTCAGAAGAGTGGTAGCAGCAGCATCTTACTCTACTTTTAGTGTGTCACATATTTAAATGTTTCTGAGCAAAACCTTGGGGGCATGCCCTAGGGATTATTCCCCAGCTTTAAGATGGGAGGAAGCTACCACGCAGCACAGGCTGGCACAGGAGGGCTCCCAGTGCCACCCTCTGTTGCACCTCCAGGACTCCTGGAGCAACGTTAAATGGCTCCACATGTGGCATATTAATACGGGCTGTGTTCAAGATATTAGTGCCCACTCAACAACCCAAAACTTTCTCTGAGCACTGGTATTCTTGCCACCACAGTGTGATACCTCTCAAATTATCACTGTAGCGTGATACCCCTAGAATACCATTTTCAAAGCAAGATTTCCAAGACAGCTAGGTGTGCTTTTAATATTTTTCCATGCAAACTATCAGCCCCCAAACCTGTTGTGAGCCATGGCTGTGCCTGAAGTTTCCCTGGCTGTGCAGATCCCAGGGCACCATGAGAGGCTGCAGCCCTCTCCTCGCTTCCAAGCCGTCTCCCGTCTACACATCACTTCAGTGCCCCCACGTGCCGTTCCCTTACCAGCTTGCTGCTCCTCCATCTCAGTCCAAGGGAGTAAAAGTATCAGATGCCTGCTATCCAATCCAATCTCCCCAGCGGACACTAAAAGGATAATAAAAGGATAATTTACTAGTATTCATTCAGATAATCCATCTTGAGCAGATTTTGAGCTATCTGCATATGCCTAATTAAGATTCACTGCAGAGCGTCTGCTGTCGGTGCCACCACAGCTTCCCGGCGCGGCGCGTGCCGGGGGGGCCCCGCTCGTTGTCCTCCACGGCCGCTGCCAGGACAAGAGGTTCCCCTTTGAGGGAGCAAGGTGCTCCAAAAAGAGCAGGTCAGCTGCAATTTGAGAATTTGCAGAATTTTTCTACCCCAAGGACAGGAAAAAATCTTTTCTGTGTTAGCAACAATTTCAAAGAATATACCCCTAAGGGAGTCATCCTTTCAGCAATATAAATTACTTTAAAGGGGGAATCAGCCCAGGCAATTAGACCTTTTAGAACAGGTGACCACCCTCCTACATATTAAATCTTCGAAGGCAAAACTGCCTCTCCCATCCCCAGCGATGCAGGGTGCTCGAAGTGTCAGTAAACATACAACCATAATTACATGAGCTGCCTCATTTCACTAGAATCTTTTCAAGATTCATCATCTGCACATTGATTTTGGATCGCAGGACTGCATGCTTTCCTCTTTTGTTAACACATTTTTAAGCAAGATTTAACCTCACAAAGATAATTTATTCCTAAAGATTGTGTCGACGTGGTAATGACAAACTCTGCGGGGTGCGTGGGTCTGGCCTCTTCGGCAGTACCGCTGTCGGGGCGCCTGCCCTTTTCCTCCAGCCTAATGCTGGGGAGCTTTCTCAGACGCCCCTTTTACCTGCAAGCCACCTTCCAGGTCAGTCCCGTGGCGATGCGATCCCTTACAGAGCGGTTCAGTGTACCGACTCACTGCTTCATTTTGTTAAGGCACCAGGTTTTAAGTTCAGAAATGGTATCTCGAAGTTTCTTCAGCCCTGGTTGCCTGGTTCAGCCCTGATTCGAGAACAGACAAAGGAAAAAAAAGATTGCAGGGGTGAAATAAATAGGAAACACGGGGATTTTGAAAAGCATGCTAGCAAAGCTAACTAGCAAAGAATGGGAAGAGCACGGCGGGTGGGAGCCCTGGCCATCGCACGCCGACCTGCGGCACTCACGGCTCCCCTGCACCCCGTGCCCACACGTGGGGTGGCCCCCACCCGCCCAGCTCGGCCCCGCAGCGGGGCCGGGGCACGGCAGTGCCATGGGAGCGGCACCCCAGGTTGGCCACCCCCCCTTGAGCGTGGACCTGGGGCCACGGGGAGAAGATCCCAGACTGCTCATGTCCACTGAAGGTGATGGCACCTGCTCCAAAGCCAGGGCAAGCCACACGAGGCCACCATCTCTAGTTCCGCCTATCGTAAGCACCTCTGATGCTAGCAGCTAAGGACGATGGAGCAGTATTTTTCCAACATACCATATTTTTGCAATATCATAAAGAGGAAATAAACAAACATACTTTTGTGGGAAGGATCAGGCCCTGTGGATGAGCACATGTTGAAGTGCTTGAGCCTGAGTTCGAAGGAGACAACAATCACCAGCAAGTCATTACTTAAAAACGGGATACTTTTTCAAGCAAGCATAAATGCATCTGCACATTCCCAGCAAGCAAATAGGTTTGAAAATTCTCTGAGCTGGAAAAAAACATTGTGAATCCTAACCATATGCTTTTCTCCAACTGTATTTTAAAAAATATTTGCTTAGTCCTATAATCTAAAAAGTGAAACACGATTTTGAGTTTAACCATATATCAACGCTTAGATGTTTAGCCCGTGGCTAAACAAGATTTTCCTGTTCAGTTACGATTTCATGTTTTGCCATAATAAAAAGCCTTGATAAAAATATAGAGGTTCACAGTGCAAGTACTGTCATATCATTAGTTTATAAATAAACATGGATTACATTAAAAAAAAACAACCTTTAAGCGTACTACTAATCTCCCAGTGCAACCTCTTACAATAACCACGCTGCCATCCGCGGATTCTGAAGCAACGGTGCAGCTGCTCCTACTGTGCAGGAGAACAAGTTTTCATCCCAAAGCTCAGGAAGAAGTTCTGGAAGTAAAAGAGAACTTGTGGGCTTGTGCCATGCTTGGGGGTGTTTGAGAGCAGCGTAACGCCAGGTACTACCGAGCTGCCGGAGCCATGCAGGCTGTCCCACACGCTGCATCTGGTCCCATATAAAATGCTGCCAACAGGATATCGGGGTGGAATTCAACACAATGCTATAGTGCTTTAGCTTGAGGCAGGCGGAGCTTTGATAATGTCTGCATGAGAGAGGAATATACAAAAACTCAGGCTTCTTCCCTGTGTGTTACTGCCAGCAGTGTGCTTTGTACAGATACAGATACGCCCACGTTCCCTGCACAGGGACTCCTGACCAAGCAAACCCATGGCACCGCCAACGGGTTATAAACATGAAACAGGATGCTGCTTTCAACAGGTTCACATGAATATACACAGGAGCATCTTTTTTTCCACTTTATATACGCAAGGTGTTTTGTTTGCTTTGTCTCCGTAGCCTAAGGAGTACGGCACGGCATCACCGTCCCTACAAGGGCGCTCAGACAAGATGTTCCCGGCTTTTCCTTGCGATCATTCCTTCCATCGCCCACACGTTGCCTTTGGCCAACTCTTTTCTCCTGGTGAAGCAGCCCCAACAGGAATACATGGCTAACTTCAAGATTTCGCACTTCCTAGCAGAAGTCTAACCTTCCAGTCTATTTGTTCCCCTTCTCTTGCAGGGTGGGTGCTCTTCGCTTGTCACTTCTTTTGCTGGGAACTGTCATTTGCTTACGTTTTTTTTCTAGTGCCGTGAAACGATGCATCATTCAACGCCAAGGTGCTAGTAAATGACAATGTAAAGGCAAAGCTAAGTATGCTCTAACAGTAAAAGAAAAAAAAAATCACTAATCAAAGTCTTTCAAATTATATGGAATACTGACAGCTTTTTATGCTGTTTTAATTAAGTACACTGTAATTTAAACCACTGAACCATAACAACCCAACGTTTAGTGTTATATCCCTAGGAGAACTTTAAAAATATGCATAATTCTGCCCGGAAGGTAATTGAGGGATATTTTTGGGGTGGTGGGGGTAATTAAAGGTTATACAGGAGAGTAATAGGAATTTTACTTGGGTACTGATAGTGTTAGCAACTGTGCTAAAACCTCCTCGGGAAAGTGATTCATGTTCCTGGCTGAGTTTTCCTCCTGTTATTTTGAAAGGCGGCAAACGCTCGGGCTGAGCTCTGTCAGCTTCTGTATCCAATTGAGCTGTTGAGGGGCACATTTTCCCGGTGCGATCGCCTATCCCTGGCCAAAACAACGTGGTGCTTTAAGAGCAATAACAGAACTTAATTGATTTCCCCCCATCAGCAGGTAAGAGAGATGCTTCTTTTACGGCTGTGTGAGGGCCCTGTCACCCGGGAGGAGCGGAGGAAGGGATGGCAGTTTTGGGGATGATGATGGGTGAGCTCGAGGGGAGGAAGGCAGGGCAGCTCGCCGCGGGAAGGCAGCCCCCAGCTCCCCCCCGAGCAGGGGAAGGGGCTCCCAAGCGCTGGTCCAGCACGGCGGGCGGCTCCGGATCCAGCACTCGATGCAAACCCGCCGGGCGATCCTGCTCGGGATGCTGGAGGAGCCAGGGCAGACCTGCTTCCATCGGCTCTAGCCAGGGAGGAAGAATATCATGCGAGGGGTGCTTAAAGCATCGTTCCTAAAAGCGCATCCCAAAGTGCTCTCAATACATCATTTTAGGGGCAATATTTGCTATACGTTAAGGCGGAAGAGGTGCTCGCAGCCCCCTAAACCTGACGGGCTGCATAGCTATAACTGCCATAGTATGTACAGGGAGATTCAATGTGAAAAGTGGAAGATAATGTGCTCACACACTAATGGGCACTGAACTAGACACAGGCTCATTTTTCACATCATGTCATCTCTAAGGTTTGAATAAAAAGTAATGGCTAGAATGAGCCTGGATCTATCTCAGACATTATCATTTGCCTCCTCAGTTTTATTTGTGTTGACTTGTACAGTCTAAAAAGATGACAGTCTCCGGGCCCCCGGATCAGTCTGAGTGATAATACACAGCACATTACACTGCTGGTGACAGCTTCTGTTCTCCTCGCTGGCATATGAGCGCGGCGCATCTCCCTCCGTCATCTCAAATGCTATCAACTGACAGAATAAAGAATCTTGCGGAGGGGACATCACAAACCCTGTCTGTTATGATTTCATGAGATAAACTGGAGTTTCTAGGGTATCTTGTTCGGGAAATTAGTGTCAGTCAAACTTTGGGGGATTTTTTTCTTTTCCTTTCCTTTTTTTTTTAAAGATAAATAGCAGGCTCTAGAAAAGTGGCTCTCTATTTATATCGCCACACAATCAAAGCCTAATTTGAAATTGTGAAAAAAATAACCATTTTAAAATAATAATCCTCTTACTGTGGTGAGGATAAAGGAAACACTTCTGATTTCATCCGAGCATGACTAAACGGCCATGTAAGCTTACTGCACTTTTAACGCAGCGATACCGTAGAATATTTTTGGGGGTTACATCAGTATGTTTTACTCTAAAAACATCTTAAATTTCCTCATCAGCCAACAGCCCTAATCCTAGAAGTTGCTCAAGCCATTGCATTCAACTATAAATTCATATAACCTGAGACTTCTCAGCTGAACCTTACACGCTCGGCCCCACAGGCATAATGCTTAATTAAGTGTAATACCTTATTTAAGACAGGCATTCTCAGTAACCCTGGTAAGTGTTCCAGAAATTATTTTCAGAGATTTTTAGTTACGGGAATGTATAGGGAAGAAAATATTACCGAGATAATCTACAATCTCTGGAGGTTTACTACCTTACAGAGATATGCAAAAAGCCCTAATTCTTTTGTTTAACCTGGAAGATAATTCTAAACCTTCAGCTAATGAATCCCAGTAGGTTAGAGGGGGTTTGGATTAATCTCCAATTTGCTAATCCTGCTGCCGAAGGTGGGGGAGGATCCTTGCAGCCCATTCATTCCCTCTGGGCTTTAGCACACGTCGCTGCCCACGGAGCTGCTGCTGGTGGGGCGTCCTCCCCGGATCCGGCTCGGGACGGGACCAGCAGCGAGGCAGCCCCACCATCCCGGCCACATCCTGGCAATGCAGTCCTGGGGATGCGGAGATACTCCTACCTGGCTTGCGCTACACACAACTGAGAAGTTTTTTTAAAGCTGCCACTGTTCTCCAAACCTACCGAGATGCTTTTCTTACACTTTCAAAAAATATACATTTCAGAATCATAAAAATTTACAAGTACTTGAACCATAATCTGCCAATTGTGGCAGCTGTTTCCCATGTAATTTCAGATACTTCTGTTATAATGAATGTGTCTCACTTGGCTGAAGTTCCTGTGAGTGTTTAACTCAGACTGTACGTGGTCCTCTTCAGACCGTTTGCCTGCTTTGAATTTCCTCTACTGTCTAGGTGAAAAGATGCCACAAAACATGCAAAATGAATAAGAGATACAACACTCACTTCCATCTCTGCTTTAGTAGGGTTTCTCTTTTAAAGCTGCTTCCGCTTACCACCAGGCACATTTCTCACACCACGTTCACGTTCGAGTAAAATAACATTTTATATGTATTTTATAAGGAATAGGAATTAAAACCATAACAAAAGTAAAACACACCGAGGAAAAGTGAAGAAATGGAAGCAGCAGGAAGCATCGGACT
Organism: Ciconia boyciana; assembly: GCF_034638445.1. NCBI lineage: Eukaryota > Metazoa > Chordata > Aves > Ciconiiformes > Ciconiidae > Ciconia > Ciconia boyciana. Next base: position 1,412,508 of record NC_132943.1, on the reverse strand, counting down.
TATTTCTTCTACAAACGGTAACAGCGTGAATGTTTTTCGCCCAGTCACGAGTGTAAGAACCAAACCCACAGTGGATGCTGGACCCCCATGTAAAACGTTCTGCCTGAACATAAACCTGCTGTTTTGGGGAACTTCTAATAAAACCCAGAATCTCATTGTTGTTACTTACTTCCTCAGGAAAACAAACAATCGTACATACATGCACGTGTGTGACTAAATGAGGTTGGAAAGCGCAAGAGAATACATGCAAAAGATGAGAAGACATTTGCTTCGTTAATACCAGCAAACTGTTTGGACTCCTTAAGTGTGCCCAGCCCACCTTGCAAGCCCATGAGTCGTGTCCCGCTGCCTTCCCCACTGGCATCTCCCTGCCTGGCACCCGCAGCCTCAAAACTGGGGACTTTTTTTAATCTCTCCAAACCTCATCCTTGAGGCCACTTAATCTCTATTTGGTTGAACAACGGCCTCATTGTAAATAGCACATAGCCGTGTCTCAGGCAAGCCCAAGGAAGCTGCAGATGGGGCTGCTGGTCCGTCCCACAGCAGAAGGATCAAGCTGCAGAAGATGATGTTTGAACTGTGAGCTTTGTCTTCCTTAGGATTTTGTTCTCTTCTGGTCTTGCCCGTGGTCCTCCCTGGCGACCAGAAGACTTTTACTTTATTTCACACTTGACCGCAGGTTCGGTGGCAGATGCTGATTACCGTTCCCCGTGGTGGTCGTGAACGTGGGAGGGAGAAGGCAGCAAGAAGCAAAACGCTGGTGTTCGGTTGAGGGAAGAGCCCCCAGCAGCTCCTCCGCAGCCTGGGAAGGGCAGGTCCGCGGTGCCGGCGGGCGGGCAGGAGGGATGCTCGGTGACGTCTGCCCACGCAGAGCTGGTGAGCTCCCCCAGCCTCGCCTCCCTAAACCAGCCACGGACACGGGGCACACAGGGCCTTCAGTAACATCACCTATTTCGCTATCAAGCTCCTTAATCTCCCTTACAGATTTATCTCCACTCGGGCGGCTGGCACAAAGCCACGCGCAGCAGATGGACGGCACTGAGGTAGCCAGGGGATGTGCGCAGCAAGAGCACGCTTCCCAGGAAAGCTGTTGGGAATCCTGCCTTTGCTCAGGGCTGCGTGCCCAGGACAAGGCTCCCTTAAAACTTTGAGCTTCCTTCCCTGCGGGGACCTGTGGATGTGCAAAAGTGGTGGCGGTGACCGCAGCGTGATGGGAAGCTGGTGGGAACAACCCCACGACCGGTCCACGGGGAACGGCACGAAGAACCGAGCGACAAACCGGGCATTTCCCCGGCCTGAGGATGCAGGAATTGGCCCCGTTAAAGGAAAGTTTCAGGGTTTTGTCTGGTGCCAAGTGTCAGTGCTGTGGTTTCCAGTGCTGCCGCAGGCTGAAGACACGGCGGTGAGCTGCTGCTGCCAGTGACAGAGCACATCACGTCTGCAGGGCCATCCAAGTCTTTTATATGCGGGATTTCTGAGGTTCCAAGGCAAGGACAGCAATTAATGGGATGCAACTATTAAATAATACCTGCAAGCAATTCTATTTTAAAACTTGACCTTAATTTCATTCGTTACTGATATTAGCTTCTTATTCATTGCCCAAAAAAAGTAAACTATGCTTCCTTAAAGAGTCTCAACATGTTTTAGTTCAGTTTTAGGTCAGTTTAGTTTTTAGTTTAGTTTTAGCATTGCTCTTGTTTCACTCCTCCAGACGAGGAGCAGTGCTGGCAGGGGCAGAGCAGGCCAGGGGCAGCACAAAGGAAGGTTTGATAAGTAACTCAGTGCATCTGAAGGGAGAATTTTAGTAAAGGGTGTCCTCAAAAGCTAGCATTGCTATAGCAACAGTCCGGCAGTTTGTAGGAGCAGCCATAGGAGGGATGCAGGCTGGCAGGTTGATCTATTTAGTTATTGCTTCCATGTCATACAAAGTACGGAGACACCCTAAACTAGTGCAGAAATGCGACCCTTTTCCGCACCTTTGAAGGAGGGGGGTGCCGTCCCATATGCTGCGAGAGACGAGATAACCACACATTCCGCATTGGCTTTCCCCAAGAGTCAAAATAGTTTATACGTACGGATGCATCTTCACTATATGTGCAGGCACACCGAAATGCTGGCGTACAGGGGAACGACAGGAAAATGCAGAAAACTCTGAAGCCGCTTACCCTGCCTGGAGGTTACTCTCGTTCAGCACCTTAACCTCAACCTACCTGCCGGTACCCTGTTTCCACCAGGCCTGCTTTCAACCAGACAAAGAGGTAGAAGCCCAAAACAATCTGGTGTGGGATTACATAAGTCCCTTTCCCTGGGGGAACCTCTGCTGCTATTTAGCTGATTGCAATTTCTCATCACAGCAATTCTCAACATCATCATTATCAGTACAGCAATCAAACACAAACAGGAGCTGGTTCTAAATGAGAGATGGATGGGTAATGAAATAATTGCTTTGCTTCGCAGCCCAGGGACACTCCCCAGCCCCCAAATACCTGACCTTCTTGCAGCGTGTCAGGTACAGTAGGGTTTCCATGTTTTACATCACTCCTGGATATATTACAGCCATAATTATTGCGTTGCCCAAGGCACTGTGGAAATTCCAGCTAATCTCTAACTCGGCGAATTTCTTTTGTATTTTTCAATTTGAAAATATACGCTACCCAAAAATGTGTGTTTATTGTTATCCTTGTTCCTGCGTGCTGCTCAGTGCATCACCTGAGCAGCGGCTTCCTCTCCCTGCAGACCTCAAGGGCTCACGGCGCAGTCCTGCCTGCGACGCTGCCCGCATCACAGCCCCGCTCGTGCCGAGTAGCGCACGAGGCGGCTTCTCAAACGTGCTCGCTAGTGCAATTCTGATAAGCAAAACTTACCTTATCGCTGCAAAAAAAAAAAATCAAGTCATTATGCGCCCAGTTCAAGCACAAAGATTTATCTGATTGACGCAGCAATGGTCAGACCTTCGTTGGGCAACGAAGCAGTTCTGGCTAGAATAAAATATCCTCTCCCTTCCCCAAAGGGACACTACCCACTACCTGTTGAAATCAGGAATACTAAGCACCCAGACGTCCTGGAAGCGCGGTCATTTTAGAAAACAATTGTTAATATTGCTGGAGGCTTTTGAGCAATACGGTATTTAGCATTACAGCTACTTTTTAAAGCGAATTCAATACATTTCCAATGATCCCTGTGTGCCGAGAGTCTTCATTCCCCGTTCTTCCCAAAGAGCTTGTGTCTTCTGATCTTCTGGTGTGTTCCAATGTCCACTTACACTTTTGTAAATGAAATATCTTTGACCAAATCGGGATCCATTGGGATCCATTGGGATCTCTGGGGCTTTGATACCACAACAGTCTCCATAGCACTGTTTATTGTGGTTTACCCCAACGTTTCCATCCACATCCCTAACTCAAACACCACATAAGTCCCCCGAGGCTCCTAGCACAAGATTTTGAGGTGGTTTTGTGGCGGGTTTTTTGCTGTCGCTTTTTGTTGTTTGGGGTTTTTTTTAACATGCTCCTGCACATGGGATCAGGGAAAGGCTGACATGGGACTTTTCTCCTGCCACAGGTGTATTTTCCTGACAGACCAGATGCAATAATCTCCCCTATACCCCTTCCCACCTCCTCTCTGCCAAGCCTCATAAGAGAGTCCTCAAAGATCAGCAGGTGAAAATTGCTCAAGTATTTCAGTTTAGTCTATATGGGCAAGAACCTCTCTTCTGACTTCAGGTTTCGTTCTAAATTAAGAATCCTGGTGAAGTTTTTGTAAAGAATCTCTTGAAAGCAATGGGAATGGGCTCAGCATACACGTTCAAGTACATTTTAGCTGTATTTCGACACCGGGTGGAATGTGCTGCTTGCAAAGATGAGGAAACGGTTCTGTACGAGCCACACTGGGATCACATGAACCCCAAAGTCATAGTATCTCAAGATATGCAGAAGAAAAGCAGAAATAAAAAAATATGCATCCGTCTCTCCCCAGCATCCCACATCCATTTCTCGGAAGCAAACCATGCATTTCACAGGCAGCGCTTCCCAGCGCTCAGGTCACCTAAGCTGGCAAGGCTCAACATCTCCAGCGTGATTCTGAGCTGCTCCTCTTCCCTCCAGGCATTTTCCTGGCCCCCCCAGCAGCATCATAGATGAAACAAAACGTTAATTGTTTCTTTTGGTAGAAACACAACGGTGAGAAAAATAAAACCAGCCCTACTGGGTACCTCCCAGCTGCTCTCCCCCCACATGCTCTTCATTTTTGTTGTTCCTCTTGCCCCTTGCTGCTCTTCCCCCTCCCGCAGATGGGCCCCGAGCTGGCGGGGCTGTCCCTCTTGCATGTCCCCATGTCCCACCACAGCAGGCACCCAGCTCAGCCTTTCCTGCAGCAATGGCTCTGCTTTGCTCGCAGGCAAACCAGCGGGACACGGGGCGTGCAAGAAACCTCGGCCTTGTTACATGTCAAGATACAGAAGGTACAGATAAGTTAAAGTCTCCTTTTAATTTTCTAGTTAATGATGAAAAGAATTACCTCCAAGCACCTGGACCAAGGTACGGTACCTCAAAGCCTCGCTATCTACAGAGAGCGGGTAAAGAGGGACCCAGCACGCCCGGGCAGCAGCGATGGTGTGACCTGGGCACAGGGCAGCGACCACGGGCATTTGCACCCACCAGGTCTCTGCATCCCCATTCCACAGCCCCGGAGAAGTTTCCTTCGGAGGGGAAGCACGTTGCATCGGAAGCGACCTGGCAGCAAAGTGTGAAAGGGCAGAGGAAAGGCTTGGGGTGCGAAGTCAAGAGGCTGCCGAGGAGGGTTTTGGAACAAGAGGATGCTGTTCTGCTGGGGTTCAGCCGCCTCAGATCCCGGCCATGCTGGAGGGGGCTTCGCAGAAAGCTAGTGCCAGGCAGGCACCTACCCCAGGCTCTGCTGCAGGAAACTCATTTAGGCTCTGATCAACAAAGCACTCGAGCAAATGCTTCGCTTCACGCGTGCGAGTACTCCCAGGGGGATCAGTCTCCTCCTTCACACTAGACACTTGCTCAAGTGCCCTGCTGAGCTGGGACCTTGCCACCGAAACACCGGTACTCCACCAACGAGCCTCCGCGTTCGGCTACTTGCTGTATGCTCAATGCTTGTGAGAGAGAAAAATCAGAAAACGTTGTGTGTTTGACTTCTTGGGTGTGCTAGAAAGCATTGACTGGTTACATATACGCATATATATATACGTATACACACACACACAGATAGATATAGATATATATAATCTCCTCTCAGGCTGGGGGATTTTTTTCTCCTGCGTTTGAGGAGAAATTCCCAAAATTCAGTGTGAACTTTCCAACACGTATCCCAGTTTAATAAGAGGGAAAATGCCCCTATTTCGCAGAAGTCCTCATTCTGCTCTCAGGTCAGACCCTGCACCGCCGGCCAGCACAGCAAATCAACAAGGCGGCTTTGGGAGAAAAGCCACCCGAGTATTTTTCTAACAAACACAGGCAAATGCCAGCATTAATTTCTCGGAGCTGATCAGCGGGACCGCGATGCCACACAGATGTGATTAGGAGCCGAGGTACGAGGAGAGCACCCGGACGCCTGATTGCGCCTATTCAGCGGCTGCGCACATCTGTAGGCGGGGAGGCGAGGGATGCTCGGCGTCCCCGAGCAGGGAACAGGCACAGCCGCGCGGTGCCACGCCGCCCGGGATCGGGGGAGACTGCGTTCAGCGACGGAAACCACCCTACGTGTAACTATACATACACAGCCCGCGCGTACAAAGCCGCATAGCCGGCATCTTAGACAAAAACCTTTAAAAAGCCCATCAGATGTCATTAAGCCAACAGCGACAGCATCCCTCCCTCCGCAATTTTTAAAGACCACGGTTTGCTGTAAATACAAAGCTCTCGGTAGCCGGCTGTAAATAAAGCCCAGGTTAAATGAAGAGCGGCCCGGCTGAAGGGGCTGCGGTCCCTTTCATCCCTTATCAGCTTCACGTGGGTGGCCGCAAGGTAAACATGAAACACTGCCGTTGGTAAATTCCGATTTGGAATCTTGACAGCGTATTTCCAAAGGTATAACATCTTAATCAAATTTTAAAATAAAACATCCCAGCGCTGAGCTCCATCATAAACCTAAAAATTATATAACACACATGTTTTTATGCTTTGCCAATTACATTTGAAATAGGGACTGTTTGTTTCAGCCCCTCTAAAAATGAGGCGAGGATGAGAAAACAACCTATTTCCTTATTAGGTTCAGGAGTCAAAGGACTCAGCCAGGAGCCGCAGGCTTCAAGAGCATAGAAGATTAAGACATATATTGGATTCATGATGGAGGGCACAAAGTTCATTTTCAAAATAAAACAGAATTTTATTCATATTCCTTTTAAAATTCAGATTGCCATTTGCCAGCTGACCTGTGACATGGCAGCAGTGTATTACATTTTCAATGAGCAGTCTGTCTGGAGCTGGCAGGAGAGGAAACTGCTTCCTGGTTGAGTTTTTTTCACCACCCTTAAATAGTAAGAATTTGTCAGGATTGTTGTCAGAATGGTAGACGGTGCAAACAGGGACAGGGTAGCATATTTATTTTTAATAAGGAGACATGCAGAATAGCAAAGTCACTGGCATTATGCACTGAATAGGGCTAAAAAAAAAAAAAAGAAGAAAGCAGAGTTCAGTTGCAATTTGTATCTGGAAATCAGGGGTGGAAATACTTGGCAGATACATTGAAAATAAAAACAAAAGCAGACCAGGAAAAAAAAAATACATCTATATTTAAAAAATAAAATGCAAAAGCAGTTTAAAGCAAGTTTTCAGAGAGCGCAAGTCAAGCCAAGGTTTTCTATAGCGAGGAGCTAGATTTATCTAGCTCACCATCTGTCACAATTATATTACAAAAGGCACATATGCAAAGATACAAGACTACTGATTTTCATATATATTAAAACCCGCAACTCCTGCAGAAAATGAGAGCCTGCACACGGCGATGCCCAAAAGCGCCCATGTCAAACTTTTGGGGCTCTGCCGTAATTCAGCCGCTCCTGCCGCGCAGGGACAAAGGGGGACAGTCTGCCAGGGGCTGTAAGTACAACCGCGCCCCCGCGCCCCCAGCCATACGGGAGCACCCAAATAAGCTTGCACTTGGACGGTGCGCGAGCAGCGCAGGTGGAGGGAGGAAGGGGGACATGCAGAAGCGGGGGCCTGGGGGCTCCGCGGCGGGTGCCCTCTCCTCCTCCCCGTCACCGCCAGCCCGGCCGCGTGGTGCTGCCATTTTATGGTATGAGCAAACAAGGACGAGGATGGGGGCGAGACAGCCAAACTCTTTTTCCCCCATGGCAGGGTTTAGAGCCCACGTTTCTGGGGCGAAACAGTGGGAACCCCAGGTTCCTTTGGGTTCCGCCGGCAATTATTTGTGTATTACATGGCTTTTGTCATTGCAATCAAACACCAAGCACAAACTGCGCTGCTCTCCTGATAACTTAATCAAGAACTCTCTGCTTCAATCTACCTGTGGATAAAATCCAGTGTATATTTTGACACGGAGAAACAAATCCACTTATCGCAGGTGAATTAGCTAATCATATATCAGTAAAAACACATCTTGTGCTCGGAGTGAAGATGATGATGAATATAAATTCTCCGCACGCTGAATTTTAAAATTTTTCTAGCCTAGGCTCTCATGTAAGCCATGTTAACCTGCAATCCCTAAATACTTATATGTTGACAATGTATAAGCAGTATAAGCAATTTTGTTGGCAATCTATTTTACTTTATGAACAGCTGAGCTCTAAAGCAGATCACTTCGGCATTAGCTCAGGATTCATGGCAGGAAAGCAGGAGGGATGGCTCATCTCTGCTGCTCCCAAACGTGTTTGCAGACTTGATCATTGGGGGTATTGCCACATTATTTTTCATATCCGAGCCAGCGTTGTGAGCAATGCCAGGCATCTCGCCCCATCCGCGCTCCTCCATGGGTGCTTTCAGCGAGGAACGGCATACGGCTGTTTACATTTCTCATCCCTGAGTCAGATCACATCACTTTCACCATTATATATTTTTACCCAATGCAAGGGGACTTAATTGACCACAATGTCACCTTACAGATATTCATGAAGTACAGCTAGCAGGTATAACCACTGATTTTTAAAAGTCTGAATCTGACAAAAGTACAAAAGGAAAAAAAAAAACTTCTCTTTTTTTGCAGCATCGATGCATTTCAGATCCTAATTTTTTAAATGCTTGATGCTTATCATTTTACATTTTGGCTCAATTTAGAATATAAAGCATTTTAAAATGCCAACCCGCAAAACCGTGCGTTTACTTCATATGTTAATTTATTAAACTGTGTCTGGTAGAAGTAAGAGGTGTTAAGGCTAGTTATGTATTAATATTAACAGTGTTACGCTACCGGTATGTGCTATTGCTACTTTTCGCATTAATCACAAGAAAAAATTCTGGCTGCTCGGACTATTAACAGCATTTAAATCGCTAAGGCTCTGGAGGAAGAGGCTCGATGGCTGCAAACATCCCCCGGCTGCGGGGCTGCGTTTGAGACGGGCGCAGCGCCCACGGCCGCTGGCAGCAGGGAAGCCGCAGCAGGGGAAGGGGGGGAGAGGAGCAGCCCGGACCCACGCCCGAGAGGAGGTAGCCCACAGCAGCGCCCACAAATTCCGCCGTGGAGTGGAGCGGAGCGGCCGCTTCGCTCAGCTCTTCCTCCCAGTGCTCGGCTCTTCGTTCGGCGTAAAATACAGAATCCTTAATTGGTGTGTGCTTCTCCAACATGTTTTTAATGAAAACGCGGCACATAACTCTTAGTTTGTTGGCTGGCAGAGCCCAATTTACAAAAGTGGGAGTGCAAGATAAGAAAAGAGTACATCTGCAAAGCAGGCTGTGCAATGAATCACGCAGTGCCAGAGTTGAGCAGAATATAATTGAGTCCAACATCTCTGAGCACTTTCACCATAATTAATGATAATCTGTAACAGAGGAATCTGAGATTCCAGTTCAGAGAACTGTTTAATTAGGCCAAGTAATGAAAGCAGAAGCAGTACAAGAATATGGCCTGCCTCATGATTAATGATTCATGCTACTGAACACAAAAGTGCCGCACCGTTAACTCTAACGGATGCTGCATCTCTCTGGCATTTACAAAATAGTGAAATGCATGCATTTTTGTATTTTAAAGATGTAACTGGCAGTATCCTTTTCTGAGCTATTTACATGATAAATATCGTCGCAAAGGTAACCATCTTCTTCTCAGGTTCTTTGCTCTGGGGTACTTTAAGATAAATATGGTATCTGCCTGAACATCAGTATTAAGGTAAGATCTCCTCCACTGCTCAATAATTAATATCTTCACTTTTAAAGTTAGTCCAACACTGACGTTTTTCTTTTGTACTTTGATAACATAGATGAGCCCTGGTGACATGGTGTGCTCTCGGTGCAGCTACAGATATACATTTAGCTCTCTGGAAGGAAAAAGTAGTTCAGTTCATAAGGTACAAAATGTAAAAGAAAAAAAAAAAAGATGAAGGGATGGTAAGTTTTTTGCAGGCTTCCACTTTTGCTGGGTCAGGGTGCAAAATGTAGAGCAATTTGACACGGAATTGCCCTAGAAGTGTAAGGGACATGACAAAAGAAGTGATAAGACTGCCTGGGGCTTTAACTTACAAGCCAGCAAATTATATGGGTTTTATGTGACTATTTACTCCGCCATTCAATGAAACAAGGAGTACTACTTATCATGGGCGCTGCAGAAGCCCACAGTACATATGCAAGGTCTGAGATAAGAACACTTTTACAAAGAAGCATGTTCACTAATGTCTCCATTCACCACCAGATTAGGTCTCCTTGGGTGCCTGCTTCAGAAGCTGCCACGGTTCAGCACCCACCGAGACTAATACCCATGCAGGAGACATTATCTGCTCTCTGGCATAATGGACCAACATTTCCACCCCGCCACCATCCTTCCCTTCGTGGGGAGGACCCCCTGCCCTGCAGCCTCTCCTTCCGCTCTCCTCTGGCACACACAATGAGCTCCTTCAGCTCCTCTTCCCCACGGCAGAGCTGCGTGCGCGGCCGAGCCGCGGGGACGTCGGGGGCTCCAGCGGAGGTTCAGGGGGTGCTTTAAAAGGGAGATGCGAGACTGGCGGGGGCGAGGAGCACTTTGGGCTCACCTAAGATGGGTCCTTCATTCCTCCTGCCGATCCAGAGCTCATCCATGTCACGGAGGACCGCAGCCTTCCCATTACAGCATCGCACACCCATGCATCCCCTCCCTGCCCCTCTGCCTGCTTTGGGACACCGGCAGCAAGAACCCAGCTATGACTATGAGCTTTTTAGAAGCACACTTCCATGAAGAAAAGCTTAAAAAAAACCCCCACCTAAAATGGTAGGAGAATGGATGTGCTTAAATTATAATGTCAAATAATGAGCAGGGCAACTTGTGAATCTTTAATGGACGTTTTAAAGAGCTCATAAACTTTTGGGTGAGATTACAGAGGCTCTGAACCTGTCAAACACAGCTCAGTTATTTTAAAAAAGACAAACTGGCAACCGTAGACCAGGGAGTTTCACATCCACGGAAGGGAAACTATGGGCAACCCTCCCAAGGGAGGCGGGGCGAGGAGGAGGAGGGTGTGATTAAGGACAGCAGCATGGATCTTGGTATGCTGGATCATGCTTAACTAATCCCTGGCGTTCTTTGAAGATATTACTGCCACGGCAGATAAGGGAAATTCAGTAGATGTAGTATACTTAAATTTTCAAAAAGACATCCGAGAAGGTTTCACCATGCAGATTAGCGCCCAAGATAAAGGTACAAAACTGGTTTAGGAATAGAAGACTTCACGTCACACCAGGTCCTACTCGATGGGCTGGCAGTGTATTTCCCACTCACGCTGGCCTGGTTTAGGAGGTGGATCCAGCCTTGTCTAGACGTTGTTCCTGGGTGAGACACTGAGTTTGCTGCCTGCTCTGGTAGGCAGAACACAGCCACCAAGTATCCCCTGCAAACGCACAGTGCGTGCCTTGGCTGAGCTTTCAGGTGCTTGGGAAAAACGTGAGCTGGCGACCTGGAGGCTATATGTTTCTTTGTTTCTCATAATAATTCATATCCCCAAAAAGGAAGAGGAAAACCTTAAAAATCTGAAGAGATATCAATGGACAAATCCAACCCCACCTGGAAAGGTTTGGGTCATGTTAAGTAGAGAGCAGCAGCGCAACTCCGGCTAACCAGAGGAGCAAGCGAGAAGGTTTGTAGCAGCTCATGACTTCCCAACACCCCAGGCTCCTGTTTCCTACAGACGACAGCAAGGGCTCGGTAACAGCCATCAAGAATTTCAGTGCTGGCTGATTCCCGTAAGGACACGAGAAAAGTTCCCGTCAGAAATCAAACAAGCACACAGCGATCGTTTCGCCTTCCCCCGTAACGTACAGGCTACTTAACGCGTCTCCTCCATTCTTGCACGGAGCACAGTAACTGATGGGCTAAGGACTTTCTAAGGAGCACATCTCATCTCTGGTTAAATACTTCAGGTGACAGATAATTCGGCCTATCTGTTTGTAAGAGGTACCAGTGGCTTATGCTTACCTATCGTTAATTAAAACTGTGATCACAGCATCACGGTAGAATCTCCGAAATTAAGCAGTAGCATCCTGAAATCTTCAAAGCTGCTATGATCTACTCCATCCTATAATTTATTCTGCATTTCGCTAGTAAGTGATTTTAGTATTTAAATTACAGAGGCTTTTTTCCCCCCGCCAAAAGATCTAGGTAACTCTGCGCTCATCGTTATCTGTCGGTGGCAATCTCTGCACTACCTGCAAATTTGTGATGAGCATTTTTGCAAATGAAACTCAGCTGCTTGAGAGTTTAGAAAGAAAATGTAGAAATGATATAGCTGAAGAAATATTTTTAAACTACAGTTAGCATCCTTAATTTTTTCCCATCGTTAACCCAAGAAAAATTAGCATGATGACATCTGGCCTCCCTGAGAAAATAAACAGAAAAGGAAGTGTTGAAATCAGCCAGTGCTTTCCACTTTCCAATGCCAAATACTGACTTATTTTAGGTTTCTTAAAAAGTATTAAACAGGGTTCAAGGCTTACGCCACTGGGAGATGAATGCAGTGAGCCTGACTTGGCCATTTGTGAGAATTACTGTGCAAACACGCCAGGGTGTTTTTCTTGGAATTTGTTCCTGTAAAAGTCATTCAGAGAGGGAAAAGCTGCAATTCAGAAAAAACTCGTCGCTGAAATCGTTTTCCCGAAACCCTGTTACATGGAGGAGGGAGGGGATGAGATTCTTCTCTCTCTAAATACCAGCAAGGACTGCCCCAGAAATGAGAAGTATAGCGATGAGGCCAGGCAGAGTGAGAGGCTAAGGAGCATTTCTATGCATAAAACTGCAGGGGGGTGGGGGGGGAGCGTTGTTAAAACCCTGTAAACCACGGGAAACCCTGAACCCTGGTCAGGGGAGAGCTGGGGCAGCCCCGCGCTGTACCCGCAGCACAGCCCCCGCCGAGCACGGCCAGAGGAGAAGGGCTGGAGAAACCTGCAGCCACCGCACCGGACGTTTGTCAGATTCGTGCCAACAGGTCTACACACTGATGACAACCCATGAGTGACAAGTACTGTGACAAAAAATAAAGTAGCGATTGTAAGATCTGGTTACCTAGGCTTTCTCTTGCATCTATTTACTTGTATCTCCCTTTTCAGTGGCTTGAACGTGCTTCGGTGGTGTATTTATCCATCGGCAGGTTGGCGAGTGCAACAGAGCGGGGTTTTTTGCACTTCTCCTTGAACAAAAGGAGTGAGACTCCGTGTTTGTGCTGTGGTTCGAAGGTTCCCATCAGCGGTTGATGCAGATCCACTTCTCATCCCAGGGAGGGGACGACCCAGCGCGGCTCCTTCTCGTCCTTCCCCGGTTGGGAGAGCGGCAAAGGCTGCAGATATATCTGCCGAGACCCAAACAAACTAAACTAGTCCCTTCGACTGACTAATACTATCATTTGAACAGCTGGATTTATTGACTTTGCAAAATCAATAGCTATTTTTATTAATCATCTTTAGATAGCATGATGCTCCTACTATATCTCTTTCAGTGACTAATACAATAAATTTCCCCTTTTGATGTTCCCTGACATTTGAGCAAATTAAATGGAGCATTAAATATGATCCTCTTTGGGACAAAAGTGGGCAGGATCATTTGTGACTACTTTATTAACTGCTATGAGGATACTGGCAGCACCTTCAAAAATGTTGTTTGGCATACAATATTTATTATTATTTAAATTTTTCAGAGCAGTGCTATATTACTATGGATCAAATGGTCTTACTTTTGTGAAATGGAAATATTTCCATATTTACTTTTATTTTGAACACGATGCCAGCTGAGGAACCAGAGTCCATCTTTGCTATGTGTATTACAGGAAATATTTATAAAGTACGCTTTGCTCTTAAAATGGGTGATATCCCTTAAGAAGTTCACATAAGTAATTTTGCTATGAAATAGTTAAATTTATCTTTTTAAAATGTAATTGCATAAGAATTATTGTTTTATTCTGAAAAAGCGACACCAATTTACATGCTTTGTCAAAAGAAGAAATGGTCAATTAAATACTACGGCTTGGAAAACGGCACGGGGGGGATTTGCCAGAGTGGGGCTCCCTGACCCCCAGCCAGATCCCGTGCAGGTCCTTGGGGATCCTGGTGCGTTTTCAATGTACAGTCACGTTTACCCTCAGTGTATTTTATATCAGCTGTTCCTGGCATTTGCATTTGAATTTCCAAATCACAGTAAAAAAAAAAATTAACGAATTACACCACTTAGACATTCACTTTATCACCATCTTACAGGGGAGGTATTTCAGGAGGCAGGATGGTAAGAAGTAAATTACAGAGCCCCTGCTGCGGGTCAGAGCAGCAGAAGTAAGATTCGGCTATTTCTGTCGATCAACTGTTTATCAATTTTTGCACAAAACATCCATTCAGCACCTAGATGTGCCTAGATTATGTCTTGATAGGAGATTAATGTCACACAGCTTTCTTCTACTTCCACCAAAATTGAAAGTAAAATTCCCATCATCTCCCACAGAAGCACAAGTCCTTTCATAACAGCTAACTGCTTCTGCCGGGCAAACATTGAAGTTTCAGATTAAGAAGATAAGAACCAATTGACACAAAATAAGAACTGTTCTGAATTTTATTCCCAGGCTCAGAATGAACCCAGACATGAACTTCGATAGAATCTGGAGTATAAAAAGAAATTACAGCTGACCTCCTCCCAGACAAACTGCCTCCGTTGTAGAAGCCATACAGGTGTGTTAGCACAGCGCTCAGCTTGAGCTAATTAGCCCTGCAAAGAAACTAATTAACCCGAGATGAGCATTGTCTTAATACAACTATGCTATTTTCAATGTCCGAGAGGTACAAAACCAGCGCGGGCAGCTACGTGGGTAGATTTCTGCCCCTGAAAGGCTCAGGTGGGACAGGGCTGGGCATCTCTCGGGGTGGCACAGGTCACTGGTGCCACCGCAGGGCTGAGAATTGCCCCCCTGCAGCAAAAAGGCTACAGCACGTGTATTTATTGGGTCCTCGTGGCAAATACTTGCACGCTCAAATTCCCCGTATATTCCCTGCCAGCTGGCGCGGTGGCTTCCTCCATCTTGCTGATCTTCGAGCAGCCCGCTCTCCTCCCAGGAGCACTGGCCATCCAGCCTCTGCGTCCAGACTTCTCTCTGCACTTCGGGCCTCCGGCACCCTAGGACAGCCTCCCCTCGAGCCGCTGGCTTTGTGGACCACCCAGCTACATTTCTGGGCAACGATGTCCCGGCAGCCCCGCAGCCACACATTTCTTCCTGTGCATCCTTCCCACAGCCCTGGATCCTCTTCCAGCACTCAACCTCTTTTGCCCCCAGCTGCAATTATTTTTTTTCTGTCTCCTTTCTTTACCTGGTAACCTCCTCTTCATCCTCTTCTTCATCCACTTAACCCAGCACCTGAATTTTTAAATCTCACCTTTCCAGTGGCCTCCCCCCCAACCTTTTCCCCAGCCCCCTACCCGAGAATGATTTCTCTTGATGGTCACAAAGGTGACAGCAATAGCCTTAATACACTACTAGCCAGTCTCAGGCAGCTGTGACACATGCAATTTGAAACTGTAAAAATAAAATAAAATCAATAAAGTGGATGAAGCACCAAAGCTGCTGCCCCGGGAGCAGGGAAGAAGACCGAGCCCAGGAGGAGGCTGGGGAGAGCATCCCCTTTCGGGGCTCTCCCTCCCTCACCAGCATTCATTTGCAGCGTGCACTGGAACTGGAGGTTCCTACACTCAAGTTTCACCGACTCTTCCTAATAGTACTACTCCTTGCTATCTCCGCTGTGATTAAAATTGTCTGGATGGAAGTAAAATGATCTGTCAGTGGTGTGTGTTAATGACAGGTTCTTAAAGCTTGTATCGAAATTAATTTAGCAGCAGAGCACTACCAGAAGGTTTGAATGGGGAGACATGACGCTACGGTGTCTAGCTCCCAGGCAAAGGGCCTGCGCAGAATCGGCGCCAGACCCATGATGCCAAATAACATCTCTGCTGTGTTCAACAGGAGCTGGACCAGGTCCCCATCGCTCCAGAGGGGTGGGCATTCAAGTGATCTATTTTAAGTGACAAAGATAATGATCACCGATAAAGAATACTGCATGTGTGATTTTCATAGCATTTTCTAGCTTTTCATTTCCTAGTCTGTATGTGTAAAAATAAATAATATTAACTTATACATATTAAAAACCTAATCTTTTTTCTTCACCACATACCAGCAGTGGATTGAACCAAGGAACTACCAAAAGATTTGATTTATTCTATAAAAACTGGAACTTCTGGAAAGCCAAGGTCAACAGTGCATTCTTTACCATCTCAGATATGGGTGGAAGCCTCTGGGTGCGTGTACCATCGTCAGCTTTGTACCAACAGTGCACCTTAAGGTCGGTCACCATATTTTGTCTTCAAGTGACATGTCACTGCACAAAATCCACTTTTTTCCCCTTTCTTTTCTCTTGACTGATTTAATTCTCAACTATAAGCTAGCCATTAGTACAACTTTATTATTAATGTGGGACAAAATGGAAACCATAGTTCAGAATTCAGCATCGCTGAGATTCAGGAGAAGATATAACCCATCTGTGGCCTGAAGTGCTGTTAGTACAGAGCACCTCTCTGTTCCGCTCAGCCCCCAAACCCCACAGCATCACACCAAACATCCAGAACACTGGCCCTGGGCATTCGTACGGTGCTCAGCAACGCCAGTGGTCATACAAGCTATATCGATGCTGACAGATTTTAAGTTGTTTTATACCGCAGTAGGTATTTTAGATTCAGCTACTAAAGTGTTTACACATCCTGAAGCTTTACTCTTTCATTTTATTTACCTATCAAAAGAAAAGAAGAAAAAAAAAACCCTCGCACATTCTGCTGCAAAATAAATTAGTCCATAAAAACGCGAAGTGGCAGCAGTGGTACCTCCTCCTCCCAAAAGCATTGCTCTGAAAAGCAGCAGCCCCACAAAGCCACAGACAGGACTTTCCATGTGCGTAAGCTCACAGAGAGGGATGAAGTAATGCAGGATCAGATGGAAACACATTGCCCTAACCAGGTAGAAAAAAAGTCTTGTTTACACCATTTCAGTAGCCTGCATGCAAACCCCTAAAATTTCTGATTGCCCCCCATCCAAGGAGACTTCAAAACGCGAGGCCAGGCAGCCAGGAGAGCAAGACCAGGGAGGGTCGAGCAGCAGCGCAGGGTGACACACGTACCTTGGACGCAGGTCCACAAGGATTCACACCACACTGTAAAACAGTTTTTCTACATATTCCGCACTGATGAAACATTATTTCTAGGAACAACAATAATAAATGATTTGCCAAGTTTTATTACTTATTGAGAAAAAAAAAGTCCCAAAGGTATTCAGGTCCTATCAATTTTTAGTAAGAGCAAAGTTACTTTTCTGAGTCTTTGCTTTGCTGGTTTTTTGTCCTTCATAATGCCATTTAAAAGAATATTATCTTAATATTGGCATCTGAATATAAAGTAACACATTAAAATCTCTACTCTCGCCTGCTGGTTTCTTCCTTAGGACAGTGTTTCCCTGGCGAGCAGCCCACCCGTTATTCCAGGGAGCTGTCCTCTCCTATTTGCCCAGCTTTGAGGGATGTTAAATCAGCAGAAGAGGGACCTTGTTTTCCAGCAGACAACAAAAACGACGACCCTTCCTCAGCACCCGAAATACCGGCACCCCGAGCCAAGCGGTACCAGGGATGCTCTGAACCAACCCTTGCCCTGGGTAAGGGGAAACAACAGCCACGTCCAGCACCTCGAAAAGGTAAAAAGTGCTCAGGCATGCCCAAGTATTTTTCATTTCTTTGTAATTTTTAGTATTTTAGCATTGGGGGAAAAAAAAAAAAAGTCATGAGCAAGAACCCATTTCTGCCTCTTAGAACAGGACGGGGCGAAGGACCCGAGGATCTTCACAATATCACAAGAGTCACTGAAATTAGCTTTCTGCAATAAGCCAAGTCATGTCACCAGGCTCCTTTTAGACGATCTAAAGATTAAAGGCTCTATTCCTGGAGGGTTCCTGTGGCATTTACTCAGGGATTTTGATCAAGCTTTATGTGATGGGCTACCTAACATACCTCTTCCAACCTTAACAGCTAACAGGAATTTGGTATCTATCAACATGGATTTCTTGCTGTACTGTAGAATATTTGGCAAACATCTTGAGACTGTAACCAGTCAAAGACAGGAGATAAAATGAAAGAAGGGGAGAAAAGTGGCCAAAGATTCAAAGCAAACATTTAGATTTGAAAGCAAAGTATATATGTATACAAAGCAAGTAGGTATGTTAAATCCACAGGTTTAACTATGGCGGCATAATTTCCCATGCCAGAATAACAGTCAACGTGGTTGTTTTACCATGGTCCATGCCCATGAGATGCTCCAGACAGTCAGACCACAGCACTGAAACACCAACACGAGCCACTGCAACAAACGCAACCTGCAGCCCGTGCTTCACGCAAAAGATGGGATATGGTGCAGCCAGATGAAATACAGGGCTGTGTTCAGAGATCTTCAATGCTATGAAACTGTACATAAATGTAACAGGAAAGAGAGATCTAACAAAGTGGTTAGTTTACCAGAAAGTGCAATACTTTCTATAGAGTCATTCAGCTCTATACTGAGCACTACAGCAGCGATAAAAATTCCTCTTAAAGTTTGGATGATTAAAAAACAAAATAAAACTCAAAACCCCAATCCTCCCCCCCCCCCCAAAAAAAAAAAAAAAAACCACAGAAGGAAAAAAAAAAAAACACCAACCCTCAGGTCATCATTTTCTTTTAAGCTATTTCATAAGGAATTACTTAAGGAAGAGCAGCAGCAGAGAAGGAAAAAACAAATTTCTGCTAAGCTTCATGTAATCTTAGAAGGAAAATGAGAGTAGAGAGAGGGAGCATCACCCCCACTTCTCCCCCCGTACTCGGCTCTGGCTGCAAGGCAGCTGGGGCCCGGCGAGCACGGCATGGGTGGGGGCTGTCCCGGTCCCGGCAGCACCGGCAAGGAGAGGGGCAGAGGTGTCGTTTCATCAACGCGAGGCGAGCACTCCTCCCTGCTCATGGGTGGCTCAGGCGTATTTAAGGTGACTATGAGGACATCCTACACCATTTAATGGAGCATAATGTCCTTGCAAGGGGCTTTAGTAGCCCTATGGGATCGTACAGAGGATGATCTTTTGGTGATTCTCTGTTAAACATACCGAAATTCTCTTATTCTCTACAAAATGCTATGGACTTGCAGCACTAGTCCCGGCTCCCACGGGGTTCATCCTAGCCAACAGCTAGGAGCTCTTCCACAAGCACAGAGCAAATATTGTGATTTCCCAAGACCGGTCCATCCCCCTGTCTGCAAGGGATTCTCGTGGGCTCCTCTCCACGAGCACCAGCGATGAGCCCCTTCCCTGGCATCATCGGGGGAGATCACTCCTGCCTGCTTAAGGCTGTAAGAAGCACCTCAGTGTGCAACCATGACGCTTGGCACCCGTGCACAAGCAAGAAAAAGCCAAACCATGTTGAATAAAGAACAATCGACAGCATCAACATTACCAGCAGGAGAAGATATTTTCTGGCAGGGTTGCTTCTGTGCAAGAAGCTATCTAGCTCCTCTGCGTTACCGGAGATACTGTTTGCAGGTAAATATCGTGTTTTTATTGGGCTTCTCACCGCGACTATGAAACACAGGTAAGACTGTAAGCTGGCCTGATTTACAGTCCCCTTCCAAACAGGGCAGCAGCCCATCAGAGCACACAGACAGTCCTCCTAAAGGCTCTGAAAACGGCTGCTTTTGCAAAATCATCAAGGCAGGTTTAGCTGTTAGGAGCGGCGTGCAAATGAAAGGGCCACACAACCACTTAAACACTAATGGGCTAAGTATGTACCGTGCACGCACTTTGCTTAGGCAGGCTGCGGTTATATCTGTCTTCTGGGAGAATTTCTTATATAAGGTTTCTCCACTGCTCTGAAAAGATTTTAAATCTTCACCACACCACCTGCCAGGGGAAAGAAACGCGAGAGCTTTTCTAGCAGCGGCTGCAGTGCACGCGTGTGGCCGAGCAGCTCAGCCCCACCGCAGCTGGCGACACTGCGCCGCGCACGCGTAGCGCCCGCGACCCGCACGCGGCAAGAGGGGCCTCCGCAGAGCAAAAGTCGCGACGTGTTTTTTAAATGGCTCATTTATCGGTACATCAGCAATCAGGGAGAAAAGTGGTTTTTCATCTTTTTTCCACGTAGCACCAGCTGGAGCTCCTACAGGTGAGCAGGCAATTTGTACAAGCCAGGACGTAACAGCATCCAGTACCGCAGGAGAGAAAGGGCAGGTGAAGGGCTCTCCTAGCAATATTTGCCACCAGGTATGCTGGCCTTCTGGATGCAGTGGAAACGCACAGGGCTACAGAAAGCCCGGTGGGTCTCCCTGAGCCCTGCCTGCCCCGCGGTGCCCGAGCCGGCCGGGGCAGAGCCCCTTCCCTCGCCCACAAGCCAGAGCCACTGGGCTAGCCACCCTTTAATTCTCCACTGTGCATTTCCTAAACTCCCATTACAAAATGGTACAATTACTGCAGGTCATGAACATCAAATGCCACTAGCACTTCCAGCTGTGCCTCTGCAATAGCCTCCCGACAGAAGTACTGCAACACGGTAATAATAATACCCCAGCTGTAGCCACAATCACTGAAATCACTGACAGTGTCAGTAATGTATAAAACCCCATGGAAACTCAACTGCACTTGCCAAAAGGCATTCATCAATTACACCGCATTTTATCTACCATTCAGAATGGACTGGTTTTATTGTTGGACTTTTAAATAAATGGGTAGGGTAAATAGGCCCCGGCTGAATTGCTCTATCTCCAGTAAAAGGTATTATATAAAGTTTTACCTTAATACTTCAAACACACTCAGGAACCACAGCGGATAGGCAGAGGGCACATCGGCAAGGAGTTGCACTCGCGTGATTGAGCCCAGCCAGCTCGAAGGTTTCAGAGATGGAGCAGCTTCTGCCAACGGAGAAGTCCTGGGAAGGGCAGCACGAGCACCCCAGCCACCAGGCAATCAGCCAAAAGGGTAGGGAGGGACAAGGGGGAAAAAATCAGGGCTAATCAGAGGGAATTCAAGGGCAGGTGGTCCCAGTTAGGGTGGGGAGACAGAGAAACCTCCCCACGCTTCCCCCGCTTGCGATGGAGAAACGCTGGGGGACCCTCACAGCTGCAAAGGGGAGAAGGCAGGAGAGGGGAGAGGTGGCAGGAAGAAATACGGTGGGCACAAAGGGCTTGGGGAGAGCTTCTGGCAGATAAAAAGTGGCAGGGAGAGGGGAGAAAGGCATGGAAAAGCATGTGAGAGAGCAGGGGAAGAGCTCGCCCAGATCAAAGAGAACCACCAGCCCCTGGGACTCGTGTGAGGTTTTATTTAAGTCCATACTAAAAAGAAAAAAATCAATTAAATTAACAAAATGGTTTACATTAGAATTCATAAAAAATACCCTTCAAAGAAAAAAAAAAAGCTTTAACGGGTGTGATATTTTTATAAATTTCGCCACCGTATCTGACACGTCCTCACGACTCCGGTGAACGCAGTGAGAAACCATTTTCTTTGCTCTGCTCTGCTCAAGCACCGTGTGGCAAGCACTTAGCAGGAGCTCGCCCCCAGCCCGTAGGAAACGCTGCCTCTAATTCATCTGGAGACCCTCCGTAAATGAAAGGGAATATTATACAGGCTTGCAGCCTGCAAAGGCTTCTCCTCAGACCTAACTTTTCAGATGCGTGCAGCTCTCTTTCATGGCACAATCACAGGCTAAATGCAGCTCGCCTCCCTCCTGGCTCCTTCCCTCCATGCACACAGACTTAAGGAAGCTGATCCAAATTATTATCTCCTTTTTTTTTTTTTTTTTTAACCTCACAGAGGATATTTAAGCCCTATGTGGCATTCTCTAAAACTCTAATTTATTATTGCAATACAGGTTTTTACTGCAAACGGTCTTAATGCTTTTTGTCTCAGAAATTATCAGCTTCAATACAGACTTAAATTGAGGGACAGTTTCCCCAAAATATGTGTCCTTGCAACACTCTGGATTATGATTACAGACATGGAGGGAGAGAGAGAAAAAAAGCCCCCGTTATTATCAGTGATAGCTGTTTCACTGCTTTTTTTATTAATGCAAGTGCTAAACGAGACTATATATTACTGACAATTTACATTAGCCTTCTTAAACTGTGTGGACAGGTGTACAGGGGAACAGTGAATTAAAAGCAGAAGAGGCTGTGGTTTAACATGCAGCACCATTTATGTCCATGTATGCCTAAAATAAGGCACTTGAAGCTAAAAATATCTACGAAAGAGTGTTTCCTCACATTTCAGGTTGGTATTTCACAGCAGAAATGTGAAAAAATAGATTTTTTTATTGACTTGAAAGAAACTTGCCTATTTAAAAATCTATCTGAATAGGGAATGACACAATCTGTCTAAAAGCGTGATTACCTATCTATCTCGCTTGTAATCACCTTCCTTTCAGCACATAAGCACTGCGTACTCCAGCGCGGTATTAATGGGCCCAGCTGAAGTCAAGAGGAGTTGCGGCTGGCTAAGGCAAGGACTAGCCAGGCACGTGCCAGCCTCCTCTGGCTTTGACTTTTTTAACCATGAGCCCAACATGATGAATAGCGGCACCTCAGATGAAAGGGCTGAGAAACAGTGGCAAATCGTTTTCCGTGGCCGCACGCCGTAATATCTGCAAACACGGCTTGGTGAAACCCGCACGTAAGGAAACCGTCTTCGGGAATTAACATGGAGGCTGGAAAGTGGCAACTTCCTTTGAACACCTTAAATAAATCTTCTTTTATTCTTTCCTTCTCTCCTGACCTGGATCTGGCTGCCAGTGCACATGAAAGAAATTACGAAGGCTTCTCAGTCACTGCTACTCTGGTTCCTTTTGCACTACAGCATTTGTCATTGCCAAAACAGCAGAGTTTAATTAAGTGTTGTGAGCAGCCTAGTGAGAAACACACTTTAAATTAAACCTCTGTACATGCAGCTATTGGTTCTTTACCTCCTGAACAATCAGCGGGGTGTTCGGCATAAATTCCTCCTCTCAAGGGAAAGGCAGCTGTATGCACCTCTAGCAATTCATAAATGATCCTGCTTTCCCAGAACCATATCTTATTAAAGCACATTTAATTATTTCTTAGTTTTAAACACCAGTAGATGAAGGCAATAATTAATGTGCCTACCACTAAACATTTTATTTACTCTTGATATATTAATGGTATTATCAAGAAAATATGCTACAGTTTCAGGTTTAACAAAATTACATGGCAAATTATCTTTTGATGCATCAAGCAATCGTTAATATAATGGAATAAATTATTTTAACACCTCAGTAGTAACGAATGGATACAAGTGCATAAGCATTTTAATTTTTCAAAATGTTTTTACAATTACAGATTACAGAGGATACTTAAATCAACGATGCAGGAGTTAAGAATAAGATGGAAAAAAAACCCCAACCTTAAAAGGTATTGACTTGTGGTTTTTTCTACAGTAGAGAAATATTTCAGTTTAGCTGGTCGTTCCAGGAGAAGGTACCCTACTGCATAATGATCATACTAAAAATAATAATTGTTAGTAGCAGGTAAGAAATATTTCAGTGACATTTAGGCATTTTTCCTGCCAATTGCAAACACGCATTTATCTCATGAAAATTCAGATTGTGATTGATACATATAGGTACAAATAGATGTACACTTGCATACACGAAAATGTCTTCTTCGCAAATACGGTATATGTCAATGCAGTGTATAGGTAAAAGAGTTGACCCCTCAGGTATCACAGAAGGACGCATGGAAGACGTTCAGGGGAGGCGATCCCCCTGCGTGCACCCTCCCCGGAGCCGAGCAGCAGTCCCAGCCGTGCCGAGCCCCACCGGGCAGAGCTGCCCACGAATTTTCACTCCCTTTGTGCTCAAGCCTGGCCTTTAAAGAAAGAAAACCTGATGCCTTTTTTTAATTCTACACCATCTTTTCAAAGATATTTTTATCAACCCCTCTGATGCTTTCTTCTGGAATAGATGTACATTGGAAGACCAAAATGAATTTTTCTTAACAAAAATATTTTGGAAAGTATTCCAGTAAATAAATCAGTGGCATTTTTGTTAAAATATTTAATAGAAATCTTGAAACTGAAAAACTAGAATAAGCACGTCAGCATTTCTGAGCACCCCTAGCACAGGGGCAATTTAACCTTGTGACTGGGGAAGAGGTCCCAGCCTGAATGCCCGCCCTTTGTGCCGGGCTCACGCTGGGCAGAACGAGTGACGTCGGCCAGCGCGAGCTGCGACCAGGCTGGCGACCTTCTGCTCCTTGCCAGCCGGCAGCGAGCCGTGCCGGGCAGGGCAGCCCGTCTGCCTGCCGCTGGGGATGCCAGGCAGCTCCGAAAATCACGGTTCCATTCCGTTCAGTACAGATGTCTTGTAGACTGCGCGTACAAGACACAGAAAAGCTATTTACAGGGCTCGCACCCAAGTTGTCTTCCAAAAGACGGGACAATTAAGTTAAATTGCCAGTCAGAGCCTTGACTCCTGAATTATTTTCAGGACGTCCAGAGCCCGAGGTTGGACAACAGGAGCTCCAGCTTCTCCTCTGTTTGGGCTGTGGGTGTTTTTCAGCTGTAAACAAAACTATAAGTATTTGTGTTCACATATATTTTTTGAATATTCCAAGTAAAGCATGTCTTCTAAATACAAGTGCCCAAGCTGTCTGAAGGCTATGGTAACGGGCAGGCGAAACATCAGTGCCATTAACAGACTCTACTCGTTTTAAAGCCTGCCTGGTACCTGGGGATGGGAAATGCTCTGTTTATTTGGGTACATGATGAATGAATAATCTGCTGAAGCAAACACAGGCTCGTCACGCTGAGCTGGTCCTGACGTCCTTCTGCGCTCAGCTGGCCACGTCTAGAGCAGAGCATCTTCCCCAAAACCTCTACTTTGACACTAAAGGCTGGCTGTGTTTTCTTCTCTTTTTTTTTTTGTTCTGCCAACGGGGCTGCCAGGCATCCCCTTCCTCTGCATCAAGTTTCCCAATGCACAGTGTACGAAGACCAATTTTTTAAAGTACTGCATTGATCTTGCAAGCCAAGGACACTTCCACAAAGACATCTACTTGGAGAAGCAGCATGGACCGACAGAGACGGGGCAGGTTTTCGGCTCGGGACCCCACGGCCGTGCCGAGCGGCAGCGCTGGATCCCAGCACACCATCACCACCACCGTTCATGGCGAGAGGCACCGCCAGGGCTGCCAATGGTTTCGCTCCCCCAGAGAAGGAGGGAATTTGGCGTGCTGTCTTTGCACAGTGCCGGACACTGTGTGGGCGAATCCATGAGCAAAGGTCCCGGGCATTACGGTACAGAAGACATAAGTACACCTCTGTATGTGCTTAGACTGTGGCTTCAGCCCTGGTTGGACATGTACAAAGGGTGTCTTTGTTGCTGTGCTTTCTGACTTCCCAATGAAATTCTGCAAAAATTGCTAATCTGCCCATTTTAACAGGAAACCTGCCGGCAACCATGCGGCCTCCCATCCTCCTCCTTGTTAGCAAGGAGCCTTAGCTCGGGGACAGTTGCAGGGTTTGGATTTTCCCCCTGAACACACACATTTCCCTGAGAGTCTCCGTTAGGTGATGTTGGATGCCCCAGCCCTGACACCCGTGCAGAAGCTGGGCTGGGGATGTCCAAGGACCAGCATCTTTCCTCAGGCGATGTGCTGGGAGGAGACCCGAGCAGCACCCTGCCTCTGAAGCCTTCCCTCCCCAGCACCCCTCTGCACCTCCTGCACCCTCCTGCACCCTCCCGGGAGGGGAACGAAGGATGCGGCGGGGCTCCTTCCTGGGCAGAGCCGCCGTGGCGAGCCAGTTTCAGGTAATACGACATCATGGCAATCATTCTGCCTCAATTCAGACCATGTTTTCCCTGGTGCTACGGGAAGATGAGAGACAGAATAATTATAAACCAATATAATTAGCCTTTAAGGGAGGATGGCCTTCTTTGGGGTTTAGTTTGTCTAACAGATAATGGCCATTGAAAGGAAAACAGAGGGACTAAAATTACTTTTAACAATGGGAAGCGTGTGGTGCAATGGAAGGACTCGGAAGAAGCGATGCAGGGGCAGGACTCCAGCCTCGGACCCTCTAAATAAATATATACGCTCTGCAACGCCAGCCGAGCCACCACTCAAGCAAAATGCTATTTTTAAAAGCACTGAAGCATTTTCTAACTTATCCCCAGGGATTTACACTTAAAAAAAATAAAGTAAATTTGCAGTGGCTTCCTTCAAACGCTAAGAGCAAATCACGACTCTTTGCAAAATGCACGGCCAGGGAGGAGAGTCCCGGCCCCACTCAACAGCTGGGACAGCCTCCCACCTTCTGCCCCTTGCAGCAGCAAAAGCAATGTCATTTATATGGTTTTAATATTATTTGCATGGTTTTAAGGTGAAAGCAGTTAAAGTAATTGGAGAAAATAAAAGTGATAATTTGATTTTTTGAGCACATTCATGAAGAGGGGGTGATTTATATGGCTGTGCAACTGTTGACCACTTTGTTTAGGCACTTATATCTATATTTCCTCTTATTGTGGCTCTCTCAAGTGTTTGATAGACTAAGATGGAGGCATTAATTGAATTCAAGTGTAGAGATCTGAAGTATTTTTATTATTATTTTTAGTTCTCTCACCTTTTATTTCCATTAGCAAATAAATGTAATCGCTGTGGGGATTTATGGCTAAAGGATGCAGAGCTGGTTACAGTTATTAAAATAAAACTACTTTACCTGGAAAAAACAAAACACCAAAAACATTTAAGCTGAAAAAAATATAATAGAACAAAAAATATTTTCCCAGATTTCCGAGCCACAATAGCCTTCTAAGTTTTTGTACTGTGTGCATCCTGCACTGTTGTACCAACACCAGACAAAATTCCTTTTCCTTGGAGCTGAGCTCCTGTTCAGCCACCGGCAGTCCAGCAGAAAGGCTCTCTTCGCCCTGCCTGTAGGACAAGTTCTCTATCCGTGCTTTAAAGACGGCACCCAGGGCCCCCTGGGCAGAGCTGGAGAGCTCCCGTGGGAACCTGGGACCCGTGGGACTAAGACGGATCGCTGGGCTACAGCCAGCCTGCCCGCAGGAGCCTGCTGGAGGAGCAGGAGGGGTGGTGAAACCGCGGTCCCACTCGAGACTAATTTTGCCCTGCTAATGCAAATATTTCATGTAATGCAATATTTGGTGTGCCCTTAATTCTGAGGCTAAAATAGACAAGGCGGGTGAAGGGCACTGCCATTGCATACTGAGCGTAAGCAAATGGGGGTTCCTGGTCCAAATAATAACGCCAGGTCCAAGTAGTGCTCTGTGTGCCTCATAGGGGCATTGGGCTCAGGCGGTTTTGTCTCGTGTGTAACTGGATTCCTCTTTCAGAGAGGGAGAGGTGAGACATGAAGAGCTGCATCTCCCCAGAGAAGCCAGAGGACCTTCCCAGAGAACCCACGACCCAGAGAACCCACGACCTTCAGCTCCCGGAGCTTTCCCCCGTACACAGGGGAGGGGGGGAACGGAGACCCTGAAACTCCGTCTTCCCATGCTTACAAATATAATTCAACTTTCTGAGAGGATAAATGCGACAAGGGGCAGTTAGTGGGAGAAATAAGAAGGCAAGGATGGGAAAGGTGTGTACGTCCCTGTGCAGGTCACCACCGCCCGCAGCTCTTCCACCGTCCCGAACCCACAGCCCCCTCCAGGGCATGAAACACGCACTGCCTGGCTCCCCTCAGGAGAGAACGGAGTAGGCAGCTCTCTTACAAATATAAGTCTGCATGCATATATATACATATATTCTATACATTTCTGCAAAGTATTCCTCATTTGATTATTTTTCCCTAGCCCCATCTTCCTAAACAACATCACCCAGGAGGCTGGCTCCAAACAGGAGGGCGGCAGAGGAACCCCGAACATTAAACAAGACTGTGTACTCTCTGCAAAGCAAACTTCATGCCCACTCACACCCGGTGCCGGGGAAGCATAACCTTTAGAGCATTAGCACATTGGCGGCGGCTGGCTCGGCGATGAATCCAGGACGTGCTGCGGGGACAGGGTCTCCGGCTGCCGGCGACTCCCACCCTCGCTCGAGGGACCAACTCCAAAGTCGGCTGCGTGCACATTTTTATTCAGTTGTTGGGGGAAGAAAAGCAAAAACCAAAAAGAAAAAAAAAAAACCAAAAAACAACCCAAACCAAAACCCCCTTCTATATTAAGAAAATCAAGCAAATAGTTTAAGGACTTTATCTAAAACTGCTTTTTCTGGACTATTTTAATGGATTTGTGCCAGGTTTCTGAACGGGAGTCGAAATTTTAGTACCGTAAGTAAAATGCAGCAATAGAAACTGTGAAAAATTGCTGCATTTCATGCCACACACATTGCATCATTAGAGTCTGAAATTTGAATATGATCCATTATAAAGGATTTCATATTAAAATGCATAAACATATGTCGTGTGTGTATATAAACGAAATCCTCTAGCATCATTTTAAGAATTAGGATATCATAAGATTACTAAGAAAAAAATATGAAGGGCATACATTTTTCGGTCTAATACTGAACCGCATCCTATTGCTATTGATTTCAGTTAAAGTATTCAGAGGAACAGACAGGTGCCTCCAGAGGGCAATTCCGAGAATCTAAACTAGAAAGCCCCAATTTGGCTGTTTAAAGAATGGGTATCTATCACATGTGAGGGAAAAGCTCCTGCATCTGTGCGAATATATATTCCTTAACTGTAAAATGGTACATTCTGCTGCTATCTTTCTATTGTTTAGCACTAATAATTTCTCTCAGTCTTTCCTCTTCTGTAAAACTAGAATTTAATGTAGAGGCTGTTTGGAATTTTTTTCCTAGAGAATTTTTTTGACCTCCTGGGATGAGTTTTGAACCCGTTCCTGGGACGAGTAAGTGGACAATATCAGACTACTTCAAGGGTAATGCTTTTACCAAGAAAAGGTGGATCGGCAGCTTCATTACTAGGTATTTTCAGACGTAGTTCCCAAAAGGTGATTTCTTTAAAGAAACTTTTTCAGAAAGAGAAAATAAAAAGTGTTTGGGGCGGGAGGGGGGGTGGAGGTGGAGGGAAGAGAACAGCAAGGAAAGTGGCCAAACGGTGACTGGCCACATCCCAGCGATAAATACAGAAGACACTCGGGGTTATAGCAGACCCCTCAGTAGCTTCCACACAATAGGAGTCTTGTGAAAAATTGCCTCAAAAGCCTTTACAACCCGTGCTGCGATTAATGGGGAAGGTCAGGACAAAGGAAGAACTGGCACACATTTTTGTGCATCCTCTAGCAAAGGCAACATTCAAATCAGAGTTAACATAGGACAGGTAACGGTAAAACGAGACGGTATGTGCCCAGCAAACGGAGGCTATCGCCATGCGGGAAGAATTTCACTCATCGGAAGGAGTCAAATTTTGCTGCATCGATAAAGAAAATACCCCCAAGCCCATGGTGGCTCCGGCGGGCTGGGACAGGAGCAGCACCCACAACAGCCGTGAGTAGAGAGCTTTCAGGACTAAATGTTACAGAGGATTTTGGGGGGAAAGAAATAAATCCATCATCTCTAACTCCTGTCCCTTGTTGCCTCCTCTTGCCTCCTCTGCGGTAATGCTGCTGACTTCAGACCCAAAGGTCCAAACCCATCTTCTGAGCCATACACTTCTCTGGACATTTTGAGAGCTTACCGAGGGATATTTCCACCCCTTCTCTCCTTCCCCAGCACACACTGGCAGTTTGAACTATGAAAAGATTTCCAATTATTTCACTTCAAGCTCAGCCTGGTGTCAGCAGATGCTGATTCAGCCCCAGACTGAGCAGGTACCTGTTCTGCCCAACATAGCTCGTGCTTCAGTAGCTGCTCTGAGCTACCGTAGTGCTACTGTGAGCTCTGGGGGCAATAAATGGGGGGTTAAAAAATATAAGTAAAAGACTGCCACATAAACTGAGAGAAAATAATACAGCAGGGAAGAGCTGTATCTGGCGTTCCCCTCTATGTGCAGGGAAAGGGTGTGCTGGATATTTTCACCTCACGTGACAAAGTTGTGGATGGAACGGTATCAGAATTTACAAAGGCACACATGGTCTCTCTCACCTCCCTCCTTCAATCCCAAACCCTTCCTGTGCCGTGCAAAGCCTCTCCACGGGGCAAGAAGCTCCCAGCTCTCCGCCCAGATGTGTACCCTGAAATCTGTAATGCTAAAAACTGAGATGCCCAGGGCAGCCTTTCCAGAAGGACAGACAGAAACACACCGTACGTTAAATTAGACTTGCTCAGAAATGTGCCCGAGATGAAATGCACACCCACGCCATTTATTTGTTCTTAATCGCAAAACCCGGTCAAAAGGCATCGTTCATGAAAGCGTCTCCCAGGGACGAGCGAGGTGGAGGCTGCGTCTGCCCCACAGCCCACCCCAGCCCCACGCAGCGATCGCTGCCCATCCTGGACGGAAAGGTTAGGGTCCCTTCAGCACACAGCTTCTCCTCTTCTACTCAGCTCTTTAGGGGCACACAATGTATATTTTTTTCCAAATCCTTATTTATTTTTTCAGATGGCTGCTTGACTCAGACTTTTAAATAAAAATGCAAATACTTCAAAACCAGCAATAAAAGTGTCCTGTTGTGGCACAGAAGTGTTATTGGTGTCATAAATAAAGCATCAGTATTTGACTGCTGTGCAAAAAAAAAAAAAACCCAAAACTGAAGCAAAGCAGTCTACAGGCGTTTATGTGCCACAGA
The DNA here is from genome assembly GCF_034638445.1 of Ciconia boyciana. Lineage (NCBI taxonomy): Eukaryota > Metazoa > Chordata > Aves > Ciconiiformes > Ciconiidae > Ciconia > Ciconia boyciana. The sequence continues at coordinate 1,382,113 of NC_132943.1, read as the reverse complement.
AGCAGCTCTTACTAAAATAACCCTAGAACAGCCCCAAGTCTGCCACGACACAAGCACCGCCACTGCGGTGTTGCCCTTTAAAATATACCTAAATGGAGTGGCTGTAGCCTGTGTCATCAAAAATAAGCTTCTCCAGCTTGGGCTTTTTGAAGGGGTGCCATCTTTCTGGCAAACTCCATCCTACAGTCCCAAAGTAATTCTCAAACAATTACTTACATGATATTAAAACACCTGGAAATGAATTATCAGTTGTCAAGTTGGTCCAGTAAGATTTCGGTCCTATGATAAAAAGAAGCCTCTGAAACTAGCGTCTCATGGGCAGAGCAACCACCAGTGTCTGACGGACAGACGTCACGGCCACGGGTCCCTGCGCTCACTCGGCTCAGGGCAGGTCTGAGCAGGCTGCTTGACTGCGTGCAAGTCACACGAGGATCCCAGCTGCAGTTTCAGCATGGGCAATCGTATTACTGCAAAACTGTCTGATCTCCAAACAGGAATATATGCACAGAATCCGAGCAACTTAAAGAACTATCCATTTCCTAGTGAAAAAAACCCAACTCACTTTATGTGAGGATTGGCAGGACCTTAATCCTCCTTCCCGTACAGCACTGCATAGGCAATGGGTATCTACACTTTGGTGGCCACGCCATCCCCTCCAGCCCTCTCATTCATACAGTCCGCATCCAGCCCTTCCGATTCATAGATGCTCTACTGCAAACCCCAGGCGCTGCACAAGGGGTTAAAGCTGCGAGAGACCAGTGCGAAGCAACCCCACGTAAGGTGTTGGGACTATAGGTGCTGGTGCAGCAGTCCAGAGCAACCTTGGCCTTGACCTCCTCTGCCTTCATGGGCTCGGTGGTGCCTCGAGGCACGGACGTATTTCTCGTGCGTGTTCATCTTTCCAATGTCGGAGCCCTTTTTGAGTGGCAAGCAGCCGTGCAGCTTTTACACGGCAGATCTTTATTTATTTATTTTTTCTTTAATTTGCTAGCAGTATTAATTACTGCTCCTCCAGTCCAGTCCATATTGCCAGCTTGATTATTCTGGCTTACTTCAATTCACTGAAATGAATTATGCCACGGCACTTAAAAAGTCGCGAACACTCATCCTTTTTAGTGGTGTTAGGCTCACGCATCACAAATGTAAACTGACACAAGGACTTTGCTTGCTGTGAAATGAGAAGACAAGGCCACCACGATGGGAAGAGATGGCCAAAGCCTTTATCACAGCTGACAAATCTCAACGTGATCTAAAATGGAGTTTCACCCGCAGCTTACATATAGATCCGCATTTAGCTTGACAGCCAAGTCTTTGGGAGACTCGGGGTTAAATAAAAAAGCACAGCCGTTTACATGAACCTTAAACAAACTTACAGCAGCATTTTTCTTTTAGCCGACTGACATTTTTCTTTATGTTTCGTCAGTCATATCTGAGCGATCAGACAGCCACTACACGTGGTACAGCCACCAGGATTATTATCTAGACCAAAGGCCCAGAGCTCATTGTAGCAGGCATGTAATTCTTTACAATGTATGCCACGTTAACTGTGTTGGGTTATCTATTCAACAGCTGACTGAGCTGGGCTCTCAAGCTCTTCTCAACAACCATGTAAGAAGCGATGACAATTGTACTACTTCATAACGGCTGCATGCAACTCTGACACACACTTCACAGCAACCAGTCATCTATATAAACCAATTTCAAGAGCAAAATTGCATGGTGCCTCCACTCTGTTATAAACACAATGATATCCACTCAAAGCTGATAAATGCACTGCATTTCTCCAGAGCTTTAAAGAACAACTTCCCCGTGCCTGCGAGCTCTCCGCGGCGGATTCGGCCTCTGTACGCCCCGGTCGGTCGTTGGAAGATGCACAAAGAGCCGGGCAGGGCGGACCTGCGGCAGCAGAGCGACGCCGACACCGACGCTTCGCAGCAAAAGGCCGTTCCCCCTCTTCAAAGACACTGTATCTGATGAGCTGCAAGAGAAAACAAGGTTATACGTAATTAAGGTTTTAAATACTTATCGACTCCTTAGCAATTTTCAAATTAATTACTGTATCTTTTCATAGGATTACATGCAAGGTAATCCTTATTATGGAATAAAATATCTATAGCAACCACAAAGTCCTTGAAAAAATACTTCAACACCAAACACTCTAACAAAGGGGTAGATTAAAGACTGTCAAACAAATTAAAAACATTTTTACCAGCTATTATAGCTCCGTAGAATAGTGTTGTGGAAGCAGCCTACCTCATCGACGTAATGCCGGCTGCAGACATACTGGCAATGTGGTGAGGCTCTCATTTTGAAAATACTGCATCTTCCCATCAATTTGAGGCAGCAAATGTTACTTCTCAACTGTAGGCAACAAGACAGCCTCTTAGCTTTTGCCTCATGCACTGTGTACGTAATATACAGCACAACAGCATATTGCAAAGAAAAGATGAAATATAGCTATGGGGATCTTTATTTAATGAACCCTGTAATTGAATACCAAAACAAATAGACATCCTGATAAAACACAAAAATGATTATTTTTTTTTAAATTCAGATAAAGGATAGGATCAATCCCTGTTTGTCTGCATTGTTCAATTAGAGTACGAGAGTTAAAAAAGCGATCTAGAACAATCCATGGGTAATACTGTCTTGCTGCATACTGTATAATAATTTAAATATGTTAACTTTTATACATTGCTATCACACTGCCATTTTTTTCAGTCTCGACCACTAAAAACACACACCAACTAGGTCCACCCAAAATCCGTGGTGCTGACTCAACAGGACTTTTGAGGTGACTCACAGCCGAGGTTGCTTCTCAGCGCCAGGATGCTCTGGGACAACAGCCCCTGTGGCACACTGCGGCCCATGGTGGCTGGGGAGCGGTGGCAGGGCGGGGGACCAGAGGACCTCCCCGGGTTAAGCAGCGGGGGTGCAAAGTCTTGCTTGGGGCTGCTGGGGCGATGGGCAGAGTGGAGCAGGGCGGGAGGGGCCACGCGAGGAAGACATGGACGGACTGGAGTGAGCCCAGGAGAGTCCACAGGGCGGAGGTCATGGAGAGCATCCCTGGGGATACCCAAAATTCAACAGGACCAGAAGCTGGGCAATCAGCCCCAGGGTCCCGGAGCTGGCTGAGCTTTGAGCAGGGGGGTTGGCCAGAGCCCCCCCCAGCTCCCTGCCAACCCCAGCACCCCGATGGACCCCACCACCCTGACCCCCAGTCCCTCATAGCCTGCTCTCCCCAACATGTCCAAAGAGCAAAACTGGCTATATGAAACACAAGGTAGGTTTTGGCCCTATTTTAAGTCCTTGGGGGAGGAGGACAGTGACGCTCTGGCCCATGGGCATGGGCTGAAGGTGCAGGTGGCTGCACAGAAGCGCACTCCGGTCTTCTTGCTTCCTCCGCTCCTCACGCGATGGTAGCCTTCACAAGCGTTCGTTAGCTTTGCTTTGCTTTCTTTGTAATGCTTTGCTTTCATAAAGCATTACACAGCTTTAAAAATAAAGTTTTGTACAAGAGGCACACCGTCCTCCACCAGTAGTTCACAACCTTAACTCATCCTTCCACATCAGAAATTATTTTTAAAGAAACAATTAACGATGATCCGCGTGGAAAGGCTTCCTAATCCTGAGCCGTCTGCGCAGCTATGACTAAGCACAGTGGACAGAATGAGGCACCGGCTCAGAATTAACTTTGCTTCATAGATTGGTCTGCAATCCTCATTTTACTCTAATTTAACCTTTCCTAGTTAATTTATATCGGTTCAGCTTGCCAGCCTGTACCTGCCAAAGTGATCATCTTCCATCAAGTGTCTGGGCGTGGAAAGGGTTGCTCTCTGTCGTCTCCGTAACCAGTATACCTAATTAAAGTCCTTAAAAACCTTTAATATGACAAGATGAGACAGGAATAGGAAAGAAAAATAAGAGAGAATCTTTCAATTACTTTAATCACCCCGGCTTTCAAATTCGTATCAAAACACAGCGTGGGCCGAAACTTTCTGCATTTTTCCCTTTCCCGTGCAGCTCTTGTCCGGGCGCGGGCTCGGTGCCCTGTCCCATCGCAGCCATCTTCCTGCCGCGTACTTGGTTAATGAGCATGGCTCTTCTGATGGGAAGGGAAAGGGAAAGTAAATATATAAAGTGCTTGTAATAAATGATTAAATTGTCCTCCAGGCACATTTTGCATATGAATATAAAAGTTGTGATTAATAGGTTATCTAACACATTAACAAAGGCTTTAGCAAACATCGTCCAGCGTTGCAGTATTTGCCAGACCTTTCTGTTTTAAATAGAGCTGTAGCAAACTGTTTGCTGGAGTCCCAAATTCTGGCCAACAAGGCCATCAAAGCCGGGGAGATTGCCGCTTTTTCACCCAGTAGGCTTTTTCTTCATTGTGAGCCTAAATGCCCCCACTAGGCTCACGATTAAGAGCGATTAAAAAAAAAAATATGCAGAAAACAATGTCCCGTGCCAATGAGAAATTGAAATTGCTCCGCGCAGGGGAAACAATGCTGCTGAAACAAAGGGGACATCTGGAGCATGGCACCGTGCTCGGCTCGCAGCGGGCACCGCCTTCCCTCCGCCGCTTGCAATGCCGCTCCTTTCTGCTGCGGAAGGAAGGGAAGCATGCTCAAAAGGAGACCCCTTTTCCTTTTAATTGCAAAATTTGTGAATGAATTTTATACCCACGAAACGGAGCAAAACCCCAGCCTCCCATTTGCCACGAGTCGAGGCAGGCACCGAGCGCGGGGCACGGTCCCCTCCCCGTCGCTCCCAGGACGGTGGTCCCACTGCCGGGCTCCCCTGGTACGGGACTTGGGGGGGATCGTTTCTGCGACCAACAACGCGGGTGAGGCTGCCCAGCTTGGTGTATTCGCTGCCTCATTCATACTTGGAGCAGCAGACAATGGAAAGCAAAGGTTAGTAAAGCCTTTCCCCTACCATCCACTGAAGCGCTACTGAGAAAATGAAGAGAAAATGGGCTTTTGGACACAAAAAATCCTACTGCAACAACAAATAATTCATATACATCCCATTTTTTCTTGATCGCAGATTTTTAATCCTCTCTTAAGCACTTTTAAAGTGCCCAATTTTTGTCTCATTTGAATTTAAATCAGCTTGTATGGAGGACTTGGAGAACTTTTTTTTAAGCAAGCTTGTTTGGCAGGCACATTTTCCCAAGATCACCCAGCTTTAATTTTAAATTTCAAAAGCCTTGTGTTTAATCCCTTGAGCTGGCCTGGTACCTTGCACCATCTGTTCTGGGGTTTTGTTATAACAGAGAGCACCTGCAGAGTTTTGCAACATTTCAAGCTGTCTGTGGACAAAAATCAAAATAATTATAATTTTCATAAACTAAAGACTGCGATTCAGACGCTGCAGCCCCACCTAACATGCATTTTTCACAACAAGTCTCTGCAACGGGAGCGTTTCTCATGCACGAGGGTGTTTTGTTCTTTCTGCCACCGGACGGTCGGTGGGCGGCCAGAAGGACCGTGGCCACCAGGCGTCATCTCACCCCTCCACCCCGCTCCCTGTCGCTGGCCGGCTCTGTCCCTGGGATGCTCTGCCAGCCTTTGGGCCGGGAGAAGTTCTGCTCGATGCTACCACAGGTGGGACAGTCACAGAAGAAGAAAATGACCTTTTCCAGCAGTCAAACTACTCAGAGAGGTGGCGGCAAGGGGGTATGGCCATACCTGCCCATACCCGCCTGTACTGTGCGGGCAACGTTTCACACCCAAAAGGCATCCCCACCGTGTGCTTGGGTGGGTATAAAAGATTTTCTGCTGCTTTGGGCAAACAAAAAATCTATTAGAAAGGTGATGTTTGTTTAGACTTCATTACCCAGAGCTCTTTATTACTGATAAATCCCTCCTTAGGGCATGCCAGCTAATTTTTTATAGAGTATGTATATCTTGCCATAAGCATGGTGAACTTCCATCCCAAATTGTATGCAACCAAACAAATGGTGGATCTGCAGCATTACCACGGTCCTCAGGCAGACGCTGAACAGCATCTTATAAAAGTGGAAGGAGAGCCACAATTAACGCTGGACATGCCCTCCAAGACCTCTGGCGCACGTCCACGTTTGAGGCGAGGTGTGAGCTCTTCATCTCTGCTTCTGAAGGGGAAAATCTCAGCCTAAACTGGGAGTCGTCTGTCGTTTGAGCCCTGCTAAGCAGCGGATAAAAGAAGAGTGGAAAACGGTTTTAATAACATTGCAAATGTTGTCGTCACAGGGCTTACTGGGAAAAGCGGGTGCTTGCGCGTGGCGCTGAGCGATGGTGACTCAAAGGGGCTCCAGCAGAGATGGTTTTAAAAAACCCCAAATGTCTGCATCATATTTTAGCTGATTGCTTAACGTATTTGCTGGCTTCCCAGCTTTACCAAGCAAAATCATCCTTTCTCTCTTCCCCCAGTCCCTAAACTTTGCATAACCTTTCCTTCCAGTCTGTCAAGCCCGGGCGGCGTGAGGGCCACCCCTCTGCCCGACGGACCTGCTGCCACGCCCCGACAGCCAGACCCGGGCTCTTCTGCTCGTTCACCCGCCTGGCCCAAGGAACGTCATTCAAAGAACAATTCCTCCACTTGCACTAACATCTGAAGCCTCTTCCCCTCTTGCAAGTGCGTTTGTTCAGGACGGCCGAGGTGGGAGCTGGAGGAAGGGCTGGTTCCTGCTGAAAAGCGTCAGCTCTTGCCCTGGGCCAGCTGTTTTGCAGCAGCGCTCAGCAGAGCCCCGGCCCAGCCCTCAGCAGCCCTGGGCACTGCCCTGCCCGCTGGCTTGGGCAGACATCTCCATCTTCCTATCACCCACAAAAAATAAATAAAATAAAATGAAATAAAATGAAATGAAATGAAATGAAATAAAATAAAATAAAATAAAATAAAATAAAATAAAATAAAATAATAAAATAAAATAAAATAATAATAAAAAATAAAATAAAATAAAATAAAATGAAATAAAATAAAATAATAATTGATGCTTCTGAAAACTCAGCCTGATTTTCCACAGAGCTGGTGAAGCAGTAGTGATTCACCCCACGCAGTTTATAGTTCCCCAGCAAGAGATCTGCTCTGTCTCCATGGAGGAGTTCAGTACTCCACTGCAGGAAACACCACCCATTAGCCAATTCTCATTTCACAAATGCTGTATTAAAAATCACAAGTACCGATAGCTGTGCCTGCACCAGAAATAGTTTGCTAAGGCAGACTATGCGGGGATGTGAATGAAACCAAATGAAGTCAGATAGATACTTGGAAAGACGGATATTTTCCCAGGAGCTGGAGTGCTCCCTCTTAGGTCCACGGTCACCTGGGCTTCAAACTGGAGAACGGCAGGAACAGAAGATGCTCGGTTTCACCGTGTACCAGCCAGGAGCTGAGGTTGCCCCACGGCCATGGGATCCTCATAGCCACGCTGCTGCCTGCTTAACACAGCGCAGGGTGTGAGAGGGGACCGCTGCGGAGCAAACCGTACAAAAACCAGCCCCCAGGCTGCTTGTATAAAGAAAACACCGAGAGACCAAAATACCGGCAGATGCTGGAGTTGAGGCAGGCACGGGAAAGGTGGGCGAGGACTCCCTGGGTCAGACTGGGTTGGGACTGAACACTACAGTGGCATCCAATGGCACCTGCGGTCGGAAAACAGAGATTAAGCAGCCTAACGACCGCCTCGGCGATGCATTCAACAGGGGAGACGGACACGGAAAGGCTTCTGCAAAATTAGAACAAGCACCATGATGTGTTGGGACGATGCTTCATGGAGAGCCGGGAGAGCCGACATCCTAACCCGCGCCCTCTCCTCCTCCACTTTCCTTTCCCACCAGTGGATAAGAAGACTTGCGTTGTTCACAGCTGCTCTCAAAATTATATTGAATTTTCCAGGAAACAAGCTAGTTTCCTAAAAGTGACCTTGTAAATAGTTCTCAGTGAATACACCTGAACAAAAATGTATCAGTAATGTTTAGCTTCTAAATACCGGTGAAAAATAAAATTAAACAAAGTCCAAATCTTTTGTCCAAGAACCCAGCAATATTTTAAAGCTGATAGCAGTTTTGCAGTTATCTGCTACAGAGTCAACACTTCACCTTTCATTTTTATGCCCCCAGAAAATAAATTACTATTTTCCTTATTACACTTTTATTCCTTAATTCCTTCATCTCCGAATAGAAGGAAGAAATTCCCAAACTGTGAAGACTAATATCTGTGAATGAATGTTGTTTTTCTAGTTAGCTCCCTAAGCTTAAGGTGCACAAAACTGGAATTTTAAATTTTTTTAAAATCAATCTACAAATATTGAAAAATAAAAAAATATTAAAAAGAACAAAGAATCTCATTTTTATATTTTCATGAAAAAGACTGAATGTTGTATTATCCCTCTTGTGATTTTGTCATTTTTTATAGTCACATTGGGGAACGTTAGGAAATATAACCAAATAGGATTATGATATCAAATGTTGGGGATGTTTTATGCATTTTATCTATCTTGCAATGGGCTAGTAACGACGAGGGGCTAATGGAAACTGTAGACCCCAAATTTATAACAGTTTCTTCAAAGGGAAATTCTTTTGCTACATGGATCTTATTTGTGTGGGAAAACCCAATTACTCTAGGGTTCTTGTACCTTACTATTTTCTTTTATGATGCTTTTTGCTATAAGTGCTTATTATGATTTGATAACCCAGTTACAAATAAACTGTGACCCTCCGCTCTTATCTCCAAATTCACAGCTTTCCAATTTGTCACAGTTAGTTGAGAATTTGGCTTCTTATTAATTACTGCCATGGGGTCCTAGAGGGAGTTGCAGAGCTACAGCATCATCTTCGCTCCCGTGAGGTATCATTGAAGATCTCTGAAACCTAAATCTCTGTAGAGGCAGCTGGCTTCTTACAGGGGGGGGCACAAACAAAACCAAAAAGAACAGAAAAAAAACCACAAACCAAAAAACCAAATCAAAACACCCACACACACACAAAAAAAAAATCCAAAAGTTAAGACAGACCAAAATATTTTGGACATGTATCTCGAACAGATTTGAACAGCAAATCCAAGATCAAAAGATCACATATGCATCACCAGAAACTTAATTTCCAGCTTCTTCAAAACCGCAGGAGTTTCGGGTTTATCCCTCCACGCTCTGCCTGCCTCAGCGGTGGAAAGCAGGAGCCCAGCCTTCCCTTCCGCAGCACCCTTTGGGAGGGCAGCGCGCGGGGACGGGGTGCTGCTCTGCGCCCGTAGGGACCTCCTGCCCATGACTTCCGAAGCTGGAAAATCTTCCACATGCCCAGAGAACAACATCCCTGTGCTCAGCCCTAATGAGCAGCCGAGGGTTTCCCAGGTACAGAGCCTAAATCCGGAGTAAAACAGAGAATAAAGCCACTGGGTGAACGCACACTCTGGATGTTTCCAGCTGGCTGCCTGCGACTGAGCCAAAAAGACGGTGAAAAACAGGTATCTCAATCACATCTTTAGTGATAAAGTCACGCTGACTTTCCAAAACTGTAGAGTCCGCTTTAATATGTAAAACTTTGCTATACTGTAACTACAGAGTCTTAAAAAATCCCACTCCTGTTTGAAAGCATCCTGCCTCACTCACAGCACACACGGAAAGTACCAAATATATCGATTCTGGAAACCATCAGCAAGAATAAGACTTTTTTTTTGCTATATCGGTGCTCCTAAGGCTCACACCTAAGCCATCCTGGAGAGGTACCAGTCCAACAAGCAGTGTAAGATGAGGAAGCTTACACGGAGAAGCAGCTCCACAGATCTTAGCTCTTTCTGTACTCACTGCACCCGTAGGCTTCTCCATTCCCACCAGCTGTAGGAAGGCTCCTGGTAGCTGCCCAGCAAGGTTCCGTGAGGAGCAACGGCAGCAGCGCTCAAATTTTGAGTACAATATCGGCCCTGATGGAATCCGTCCTCTTCCAAGGGCACTTTCATCCTTCGCATTTGCATGAAAGGCGAAGCTCCTGCGTCAAGAAGAAAAGCTTCTCGTGACCTTTTTCTCCTGCTCAGGAATCTGCTTTATGCACAGTTTTATGCGTTCGGGGGGTGTCCTGTAGAACAGGCACGAGGCTCTGGGACAGGCCCTACGTGACAACGGGGCACGGGAGGGAACCACAGATTTTGCATGAATTAGACTGTTACTTACAGCTGTTTAACAAAAAAAGTAATAGAAGCACCATAAAAATTGTTTAAAGCCTTCTAATTACAAAGCCTTGGCAAAGAAATTGATATGATTATTCCTGTCGTCCATTAATTATTAGCAGCATTTCTACAGTTAAGTGAGAGACGATAAATACTCAACTACCCTCTAATATGACTTACTAAGCCGCAATTTCAAAGTTAAACAAATAAAATCTGATTTGTAAAGTACACTATTAAATATTTTATCCATTAACCACTGCTAAAATAGTTCAACTATCCAATCTGAGCACCCTTTATTTGGACTGTACCCAGCGCACTCAAAGGATAACACTCGGCATCAATTAATGACCAGTTCTCATCCTGAACTTACAATATGCATTTTTGATGTCTTTTAGAGACATTCTCTCTGCACTCTGAATGACAGATGAACTCGAATCCAAGCCAGGTGAAGGTAGCTGCTTTATTTTGGTGATTTCTTTATATTTTAATTAATGTCATCAACAAGAATATATTGATTTGGTATGCTGTTTTTTAATGAATTATCATACCCGAAGCTTGTGGCTTTTTAAAAATCTTTGCCACTGTGTGTAGGAAGGCTTTGCCTTGAAAGAAAAAAAAAAAAAAAGACAAAAAAAGGAAAATAGAAAGAAAAATGAATGTTTCAATCAGTTCTAATGCTACCAAAATCCATAGTACTTAATTTATCGAATCTCCTGTTAGTGAATGAACAAAGGTAAAAATAACAGGCTAGTTATAAACTAGTACTATGATGATGACATTGTGAATTATTTAAAAAGGGCATATTCAGTGTGACCATAGAGCCATCAATCATGATAGACATTGATGAGAAAAAGAGGTTTCAGTCACTTCCTATCTGCCAGGAGAACAATTCTATCTCGCAGGTAGCTGTGAAGTGCCGCTGACCCGATGTCACTCGCATTGTTGCTCTACCCTTTGAACGGGGAGAGCAGATTCTCTCAATATTAGAATCGAATGAGTAAATAAATTCTCAGTTCACCGCCGCACTCCTTCAGAGTGCACACTTCAATTTGTCTAACAATGGGGAGGACAGAAAAGCAGAAATCTCTTAAAGCAGGGATGAATTTTTTATGGATGCTCAAATCCAGCTGCAAAGAATGGGGTTTTAAATGGTAGCAGCGCTGCTTTTAGCAGGAGCCCCTAGAGACAAAGTCTTCGGGAAGTGTTTTGTGTTGAATTCAGCCCTTCCCGAGCGCGCGCCTTTCGCTCTCCCTCCCTCCCGAAGCCGCTTCCACCAAATCGCTCCATTGTGGTGCCCACCTTGATCTCTCCGATAGGAAATGAAAACACCCCCTCACCTCCCGTCACTTCCAAACACTTAAGTTTCGTAAACAGCCAGCGAGAAACCTGTCTCAGTCAACCTGAATACTCCGATGGCTTTAAGAGGAAGCAAATATTGCAGCTGCAAAGATGGCTGTTGAGTAAGAAGGGAGAGAAAAAAGCACTCCAACTTTTAATTTGTGCTGGATTAATCTAGGAGAGACTCTTTCACCTGATGCCCCATGTAATTATATCCTAAACTTTCACTCAGATCACATGTTTCATCGTTGTTGGTTACTCTAATTAGCCCACGGAATCCTGCAGCTGCAAAGACGGCACAGACGAAGGAATAAATTGCGCGTAGCTCCAGCTTTAGACAACAAACGCTTTCCCCGCCATCACAGGGATGCTTCCCCCAGCCCGCCAGCCCCTAGCGATGCTTTGCCAAATTCCACCGGCCTCCGTCACTGACCACCGGCACCGACGCCGCAGCGGCGATGATGCGGGGACGGATGCGGGGACGCGGGGACGGATGCGGGGACATGGGGATGGATGCGGGGACGTGGGGATGCGAGGATGGATGCGGGGACGTGGGGATGGATGTGGGGATGTGGGGATGGATGTGGGGACACGGGGATGGATGCGGGCACGCGGGGAAGCCTCCCTGCCCGCCCTGGCCCCGCTCAGCCCCGAGCCCGCGGTGCCTGCGGCACGGTCCCCAGAGCTTCACCCACTCCTCATCTTCGTCCCCCCCGCGCCAGCAGCACATCCCGGGAGCCTATTCATCTCTGCGTAACCTCGTACTGCTCCAGAACTGTACATTGCCACTTAATTGTTACTAACAGGTAAATCAAAGGTAAAAGAGAACTAATTAATTTTCCAGCTCGGTTTTATTTTACTGTTACTGTTTTGAGAAAATATAACTAAACCCCATTAGTGTTAAGGTAAGACCATGAAACAACATAATATAATGCAAGACAGACATTTAATAGCATAGAGGAATGTTAAATTACTAATTAACTCCAAGTTACTGTATAAAAAAGCATAGTAATTTACAGGATTATTGCAATATGCAGCTTAGATTGCCACAAGGGTCAGCTAGGGAGCATTTCCTTCTATTTCTTTCAGTGTGGTGGTTATTGTAAAATTCTTCTCACATTAAAATGTACTGTCCTTACCCACAGTTCATTGCTGCTAATTAGCAGCAGTTGAGATTTCCCTAGCAGTCATTTTTTCTATGTTAAGCTGCCAAATGTTACCAACTGCTCAAGATGCTCCACGCGCTGAGTGTCCGGCTGCCCACCCTGCTCCTCAGCCCCGCCGCGCTCGGCACCTCCATGTCGGGTTCAGCACCCGGGCGAAGAAAACACTAATCAAATTATTTGTCCTGCTCTTTGTTCTATCAAGGCAGGTTAGCAGAAACCTTCTGGCGCCTTTGGCTGAGCTACAGAACTCAGAAACGTCTATTTTTTTCCCTCCTCTTTTTTTCCTAAACATACAATATACTGCCTAAACGCTTGAAACTGGAAGCTCTCCAATAAGGTTTTTTTTGTTGTTCAAAAGCAAGTATTTCCACATTCTATTTAAACTTTTATTTAAACAAGAAAGCAAGAAAAGGCATCGTTTAGTTTTTACCTAAATATATAAGAAGAATGCCATAACTTTGATTAATAATTGATTAAATAAACCATCCACACATCAAAGGCAGGAAGAAGAGCTGTTCCACAGAAAGGCTAGACTATCAAATAGCACTTTGTTGTCTTAAACACTGCTCAGATCTGCAGCATTACATAGCTCGTTGCACATTAATGTTTGAGGTTATAAATGGCAGTGTTTTCCAAAGTGTTTTTTATTATTATTATTATTCTAAAGAGCAAAAGAATTTAGCTCTTTTTTTTTTTTTCCTAATTAAATACTAGCAGTTTGAAAACAGAAATTTGGACGATAATCGTACAGCCTCATCTTTTCCTCTCTCTTTTGTTGGCTTTATGACTAATTTATGTTTAACCTTCTTGAGAATCCATGGTCGCCATACACTTTCTAAAAAAATTCAAAGCAACTTTCACTGGTGTCCAATAGCAGGGCAAAAGGTCTTGGGAGCTGCGAAACGGCTCAGAATTGAAAGAGGTGACACGATCTTCTCCACCTCCTCTTCACAGGAATAAGAGCAATCAGGAAACAACTACTAATTGCTTCATCAAAATTAAGCTTCTCCATCTTCATACCAATTATTTCACCATTGCTGTTTAGAGTTTCATGTGTCTACCATCCACGTGAAAAAAAAAAAAAAAAAAAAAAATCAGGCCCCTGAATTGCAATGCATTTCCCAGAATTGCTTAATGAAAAGGGGATTCGCATTGCAGGTTTCATCTCTTCTATCTGCTGGTATTCCTTTTTTAAATTTCCAAAGTTGGTCAAAGCATAAAGCACCTGAATATACTTGTACTTCATTTACACATGAGAAAGGACTGTAAAATTTACTTACGACAAGAGTGAAAAATTCATTGTGCTGACAAGAATAAATCCGTTCAGTCAATGATCAAAACAGTAGCCCAAGGGTAACAAAGAACAAGTGTCAACCACATTTGCTCTGAAGTTCCACAGCAATCCCCCCTGGGAATTCCAATCATGATGCTCTATATCTATATTTATATAAGATTTTTTTTCTAAAAAAGGGAGGGAATATAAAGGGCAAAGGGATTAGATTTGGAGGACCTTAATCAGATCGAGAACTTTTCAACTGCTTTAATTTTTCCTCCAAAATTTGATGGCCACAGTATCTCAAAATGAAGTGCATCACTCGGTGCCCAAAGCAACCTTTTTTCTCCGTGATGCGCAGGGATCTGCATCTAACGCTTATTAGTGTGTGTATAGATAGATATATATTTGCATGTTGTGTCTCTGTGCTGTAATTTAGGTGATATTCCTTGAATACTGTTTCTTTTTGGTAGCAAAATGCTCTTAATGCTCCTTAAGAGATTACAAATATATTACTGTACATCACGAAGAGAGCTAAAGATAAAAGACTACAGCTAACATTTCCGACGAGCGGCATTACTTTCCCTGAGCCTGGCCAGCGGCTCGCCACTTTGCAAAGCGCTTAAATATGTTTAACACCAAGCATATGCTTAAACACATTTCGATCTGACAAAAATAGAGGCGAGCGCCCAAGTGATTGCTGAAGCCAGGGGAAGACGGGCAGGGGATGGAAGTCAAGCCGAGTTTTCTGCTCTCCGGGTTTTGGTGGGTTTTGGGTTTTTTCCTACACTTTATTGTGCTCTCGGTGTTTCTTTCAATGCTCTGACTCTGTCCACTAATTACTACAGCATCGTTTTTGCCTCATTCCCTTGCTAGTGCCTTGCCAAAAAACAAAGAGTGAGACAAGTGACGGGAGTACAACACAAAAATATTCAGATATATTTTCAATATAAGCATGATATTTGTGTGTCAATGGGGAAGTTTAAATGCATGTGGGCAGAGGAGTTGGCTCTTCTCTGCGAGACTCCAAACATTCCTGGATGCAGCTGATAATCTTTGATTATTTTTCCAAAAATGAGATTTTTTTCATCCTATCTAGCTAGCAGATACAGCCAATGACAAGCCTATTTCCATACTGGCAAGGTTTCATATTACTTTGAATTATTAAATCCAGCCCACGGTTACAGATACTGTATGTGCTTATAGAGAAAAAGTACACATACACTCATGCACAAACTTTACATGAAGATTGAAAAGCAAGGCAGAAGAATAAATAGACCAGTGGGGAAAAACAAAATATTTAGTACCTACTTTTCATTTATAGGTAGCACAATAGGTCGCAGTTCTCCACTTTTTCCGCACTTAAAAATAAAACCGTTTTAAAAGACGCCGATACAGTGGTTCCTAGAATTTTGCAAGGCTTTATTTATTTGTTCATTTTTATGAACTTGGGTCATCCCAAAGCATCCTATAGGTGCTGTCACCATGGCAGTGTGAGCCAGAAAACACAGAAAGCAATCAATTAAATGTGCTTTTCTTTCCGCTTTTTGTTTCTTAAGCCCCACCTACATTTCAGAATCTGAAATCCTGAATTTCCACAGATTTGCAACCACCCGGCTGGGACCCATCCCTCCGCCCCTCTCAAAGGGGGGTGCACGCCCTGCTGGCAGCCGCCAGCGCCCCGCGGGCTCTGGGCCAGCAGCGGTGGCCCACCCCAGACCTCTCCCTGCCACCACGCACGGCGGGACTCGTCCCCGCGGCCGGGCTCCTGCCGAGCATCCTCACCCATGGCTCCCCCGGCTGCTGGCCTGCTGCGCCGGCGCCGGCGCGGAGCGGGGCGAGACGCACGCTGAGTCGGGTACCGGCCATAATTGAAGTGGCAGAGACGTCACCGTCCATCTACAGCATCCTCTCCTCACCGCGGCAGCCCTAGCACAGATAACTCCGAAAATAATCACAGTGATGCTGCATACTGTTACCAGTCAATTAGATCTAGCGATTCCAGCCCAAGCAGTCAGTAAACAATCTCAGGAAAACACCTAGGACCAGAATACTTATCTGCTTCTACACATTCAGCATGATTTTCCAGTTCCCATATGGAAAAACGATAAAGTATAAAGACAGCGACGATAGCGAGTTTCCAGAGTGGTTCTGTAGGAGCAGCATTGTTATTCATAACGTTCATCATTAATGTTAGCATCTCGAATAGCGGGGAAGCAAATCAAGTGCCCTCCCCGAAGGTAGTGACCCTGCCTGCGCCCCTGCAGAAGGCAGGAATCCTGCCCATAACCTGGCAGGAGTTGCTGAAAAGATTATCTAGTTAGCGCAGGCCTGATTAACCAGCGGCTGCCGGAATTAAACAGGCAGCAGTGCAGAAATTACCTGAAGAAAGGAAAAGTCAACAAAGGGAGTAAAAGAAGTATTGCTGGCAAAACCGGTAGCAATGGAAGGTTGTATATTTATAGCAATGCAAGAATGTTTTATTTAAAATTCTTTTCTGCTAAAATGCTGGATTCAAACAATACTGAGAACTTCAAAGCATCGATGTCTTTATTTCATTCAGTGGTTTGACTTAGTTTATTTAAAATGTACTTGCTCTGAAATGAATTTATATGCAAGCCATCAACGGGAGCAAAACGTTTCCTTCCTATAATGACAATTCAGATAAAGAAAATTCTTCAAATTGCAAAAACTCCTCATGAAGGTGAAGCCTGTGTGTTATGGGAAGGGATTATCTAACCCAAGGCGGAGTGTGTTATGTTGATTTTTAAAAATGTTCGAATAATGGATACAACCTCAATAACTTATAACTTACGGTGCACTCTTACTAAAAGGAAAAGAAAACTTTTGGAAGTTTTAAAGATTTTATTTCCTGACTGTGGATTCTTCATGCAAAATTATCCCATGAGTGCATTTCTAAGGTTTGTCATCCCGTGAATGCGAAGATCTACGCTTTCAGGAAACACGCTTCCAGAGCAGCTGGACGGCCCTCAGGAAAACAGGCTACGGCAGGTAAATGAGCTAATCAAGTGTTATGTTGGAATTACACAATTACATGTACCACATTAAATAAAAAAATGCAATTAATTACATTTTAAACAAACGACCTGTTATGTCTTAGGAAACTTGAAAAATTAAATTGCTTGTTTGATTTGAACATACTGAGATAATATTAGCACTTAAAAATGAATTTCTGGTATTTCTTGCTGGCCTCGATGACCCTTATGGGTCCCTTCCAACTCGAGATATTCTATGATTCTATGATTCATGGCTTGACTGTGACTCAAAACATGCACGAATCATAAGCGGATAAAGTTTGAGAGGATACGGATCTCAAACTCCAACTAGCAGCTGGTACGTTCTGGTAGCTGAAGGATTTTAATTTCACTTTTGAATCAGAGAACGAAATGTCTGCACTAGTCTTGCTGCTAATTAATGCACTAGTTGATCTGCGCTAGCTAGACCAGGACAACATATTTTTTGGGTTGCCCGGGTTGTTTGTATTTCAGAAATTACCATCACTGACTTTTTATAATTATTTGAGCCCAACTCCTTTGCTTATTGAAATCCTAATTGCTGCTGCCAACTTTGTAGAGAACAAGGTTAACTTCATTACAGCATTACAATCACGAATGACACCCGGTTCTTTCTTCTGACCATGCTCAAGATCTACCGGTCATGTCTGTCCACACTGCTCTTCCATGAGAAGTCATGGAAACTCTCACTAACCGTTCTGGCAATTTATGCTTTGAGCTTCAATGAGCTCTTGCTTTGATGCTCTGAGATGTCACCATAATACTTACTACAATCACCCACTGCTTCCTGCAGAACCTGTTACTTGGTTAGAAACTTTAGTGTCCTGATTCAGGTCAAATTTATTTTTGATTCTTTTGATTTGATAACGTAGTTAATATCCTACTCCTTCGTTCCTTCCTCCCTCCCTTATAAAGGATTTAAATGAAGGATTTTTCTTATGCTGTGCCTCAAGATATGGTCTTTTTGGTCATTGCTATCTTCACAAATCATTATTTATTAATGAATTGCTAGCTCATTCTCTACACTGACGGTATACTTCAATACTCGGCGTTACTTTCAGCTTAGCTTCACTGTTCTTATCAACTTGCATGGGAGATGCTCAAATAAAATGTATTTTAGATTTTTACCAACTATTGTAGCCACTCTGTTCTTGAATGTGGCCTTCGGGCATGTCTCAGATGTAGCACAGTCCTTTTATTAGATCTCTCTTTTTTTGCATTGTGTAAAATGGAAATGCCAGTATTTTTAGCAAACAGTGTTGCTCTTTAAAGACTGAGGAGATGGAGGTCTTTATCAATGCATGTAGAAGACGATTATTACCTTCTTGAGTAATGATATCAATATGTCTGAATATCTCTATCTAATGGTACTCCAAAACTATGTTGACATTTTTGCTGACATATTAGAGTTTTAGTAGTGCTATATATAAATTATATAACCACAGCCAAACATTAGGCCTTTCAAACTGATTCTGGATCACAGTGTGATATACACACATATCCCTCATTATTGTTAATGAGGCCTCCTCTGTAACACTAAGAATATGGATGTGTAAAATCTCATTAAAATTTTAAACTATCGTACCTCATCTTTTTAGGATTACACTTTTTCTCTGAAGAAAAATACATGGCACATACACATTACTTGGCGAAGTGGTTTCTAGCTAAGCTTTCGCCTGAAATCCTGACAAGTGCAAAATAGGCAATACTTCTCCTGACCCACCTCCTGTGCTTTCTCACCAGCACCACCAGCCTCAGGTTCAGCTCTTGCCGCTTTATTTCTCTTTCAACTCTCTCCTCGGCTTGCAACTGCACATATCTCATCCTAACTTTCCTTGCAATCTCATAAGCAAGCTCCAGAGCCGCTGCTCTGCGAAAGCTGGCAGAAGCACTGGTGATGAATGGCAGTAACTGCGCCACGGGACAGAAACCTCCACGCAGGGGAGGACGGCTTCAGGGCTTTAGGCAGCCCCAAATACCGCTCCTTTCACACCCAGCAGCCAGTGCCAGAAGCTGTAATCAATCCTCCCAAACCACTCAGACCTCCATGGTGTTACTGAGGCTCTTGCTGAAGACCACGTCCCTCGGGCACCTCCCTGGAGGGACAGGAAGGGCCACCAGCCACCGCTTGCTCCTTTCCCATCCCTTGCTCTGACAACATTTCTGCTCCATTGGCAAAACCCAAGCATCTACAGCGGGGTCTCACCTTTCCTGAGCCATGGATACCCCAGGAGCCAGCAGCTCCTGCTTACAGCTTGTATCTCAGACACTCAAATGGACAATTTATGCCCATTTTATGGATCCAGCTCCAGAGTAGCAAATTTTGGTCCTGTCAACCTCCTGTCTTGCACAGGGACTGGCCAGGCATCTCCAGTGAAGTCTTGCTGTCCCCTGGCCTGTGCCAGGAGGGCATTCCCCCTCTCTCACCTCTTTCCTGGTGGGGCAGGACCTCAGCGAGATGTTTGCTCTGCAAGCACAGACCACCACCACCATGTCCCAAGCCTGGGCGGTGAGAAGGCTGCAGCCCTGCTGAAGCTCCTGGCATGGCAGCTTGCCTACCTTGGTGTTAGACCACAGATTATTTTCTTTTATTCTACCTGTGACACCTAGTTTGTGCTCTGGAATCTTTTTTCACTTATTTATGCCAAATACATTTATTTTTTTTTTATGTGATGGATTTTAACAATTATATTTTAACTCTTGATTCTCCCCAAGAAACTTGAAAAATTTATTCTTCAAAACTGGAGAGTAGGGAAGGAGCTGGATTTTTTACCCCATTTTATCTGTGATTGGGAGTTTCTCTGCTCCAGAGCCCCCCCATAAATTTCAATGCAGTAAACCTGCACCTGCGGTGGAAGCGCAGGTAAATCTGCAGCCCAGCAGTGGTCCCCTGAGCGGGCTGGGGAAGGAGAGCAGGCGGCGGTCGGGCAAGCGGCTGGGGCACCAAAATGCCTCCGGGAGGGGATTGATTCCCTCGGCTCTAAGCACGGGTGCAAATTCTCATTCTTTTTTCCCTCTACAGATGTTCATTGCATTTTCTGCATTGTGGCCCAAACGGATAAATCTTGCAACTTCCTTCTGCATAGTTTCATAAATAGAAGGGGAAAAAAAAAAAGGGAAGGGGAAAAAAACCAGAAAAACCCCAGAGCCCACTCCCCCCCATCGTGTCTCCGCGTGCCTCAGCTGCACATCATACATGCGGAACATTGAACCATCCTCTTAAATATTATGACATGGAGAAAATCACATTGTGCTTTAACCTATCAACAAAGGAGCAAAGCAATTACAGAGCTAAACACAGTCGAGGAAGACCCAATAAAGAGAAATCCAAGAAAATTTGGTGAAAATTCTTAAGGGGCCTTACAATGTTTAATCATGCTTCAGGCCTAAATTAATATTCTGCTTCTAATTCAAAAGGCTGAACCACAAAGGTACATCTTTTGGGTATTTTTAATAACCATAGTACAACACTCTGTGAATTAGCAGCTGGTCTGACTGGTATTTTACTTTTTCTTTGCTTACTCAAGTAAAGCAGTTAATATTAGTATAATCATCAAACTAACATTAGTCAGACAGAAGGACAGATTTTTTTCTGTATTGTAATGCAGAATATAAAAAAAATTAAACCAAGATTTAGAAATTCCTTTGTGTATTAGTTTAAATAATTTTTCTTATGCAGTTTCAATAAAACAAAAAAATCTTTGTTATATTCATCCATTTTATAAAACAAACAATAGATTAAAGAGTACATAAACACATGGAAGACACTAACCTGACGCCCAGTGGGTGAGAACAAAGAGCCCATCACGTGCTACTAGCTACTACTATCCAAGTGACATGAAAAATATTCATGGAAATAAATCCATCCTGTTCAAACTTGGTAGAAAAATACACTCCACTAAGCTGAAAGTGCCAGTTAGTAGATTTACTTCTGGTTTTAAAAACAGAGGTACACTTCTGGTTGCTGTGCTTCCTGCTTCAACCCCAGGTATTTGCAAGTGTGGCACTGGATTAGATGCTTGGTTTCACATCTGGTTTGTGGAATAACCCATCCAACTAATATTTATTTACCTAAGTTGTAGATGGACTTTGAATAATCACATACAGTTGTCAAGGAGAAAGATAATTTTCCTTTAAATAAATAAGGAGCAGAGACTGGAGAGCTCAAAAATGTTAAACAAAAGTACATTGCAACTCTCTAATTTGTTAATGTTGCTCTGCCGTTGAAAAGCAACAATAGGACATGAAATAGAGCTCATGGACACTACAGAGCTGGCCTCACCTGGGGTTTACACCATTTGTGGGTTTCTAGCTTGGACACCGACAAAGGGCCATGAACTTCAGCACATAGGTCCCCAGTTTCATACAATTCCTACTTAAAATTGCAAAGGAGCCTGAAGCCACTTTGATCACATGCAACATTTTACATAATTAAAGTCCTATTTCTGCTCATGTTGTATTGCATTGCGTTTGTTGTACGAAGAAGAAAATAACAAATCTACGTAGATGGCAAGGAGGGCAGGAAAAGATGGGAAGGAACTTTTATATCTGAGACTACATGAATCCCCGCCGGCAGTGTTTTCATTTAATAATTGTGTGTATTTGTACTTCTGCAGCTTCATGTTGGTTATGCCACCCTAGAAAGTTTTCTACATTAGAAAGCGGTATAAGATATTCACTCTGGATAAAGAAAAAGCTCCATCTTCTAAAACTGTTGCCTACTCCCACAACACGTCCTCAGCAGGCGGCCCCAGGCAGACCCACGGGAGCAGAGGAGATGGCCAGGGCTCCTGCTCCCACCGCCCACGGGGAAAGCGCAGCGGCGGGGGCGTATTTATTACCGTCAGGAATGGCAGCACAAGCCCCAGCCCAACCCCAGGCACGCTCCTCGCCGAGGGCAGTCTGCAAGCACAGCCCCTGCTCTGGGCAGCCAGAGGATCGAGAACTTTGGACTTGCCCTGCAGAGCACAGAGCAGCCCTGCTCTGCAATTAGACCCCTGCAACGTGACGCAGGTAACGGTTTTAATATCTTGATGGATTAGTGCCCCGGTAAAGCACAGCTTATGGCAGTGTTTACACATGGTCTTAGCTGGAGTCCTGTGCTCAGTGCTGCTCCGAGTCCCTCTACGAGTGGCCATCTGCTTTCACAGAGGGGCTTTGCTCAGGGAAAAACAAAGAGAGTCCTAGCACCAGCGACTTCTCCTCCTCACAGCCCCTGCCCGTCTTAAACCCCAGTGAGCAAACGCCTTCGATCGCTTCTCAGCCTTCATCAGAGCTAATTTAAGGAAATCCTTTCTCTTTCTTGATGAAAAAAGTGCATTTCCAGGCGGTCTCGTTTCCCATACACTGCTCAGCAACGTGCAATCTGCCCGTCTTCTGCAGCACAGGGAGAGAAGAGAAATGAATACGAACCATAATCCCAACTTGCAGCAAATAAACCTTCTCATTGGTGTTGGACCAACATCTGTGGGAGGGGCTGAAGTGTAAGGAAAGATTGGTTTGGCAGAGGAGAGAAAGACTTAGTTATGCAAAGGGTGAGGAAAAGAGACCCAAATAGCAATGAAAAAATTCAGAAAATATTTAGTGTTACATGCAACATTGCAATGAGCCCTTTTGTGCACCCACGTGCACAGAAACATTCAGACATGCCAGCCGTCGCAGGCTCACTCACCAGTAATCCCAGTAAAATTAAGCCAGATTTAAAGGCCCGTATCGCTTTGTCACATTTATTTTACATCTACTTGAAAACATGGTACATATTGCAAAAGGACGAGACAGAAAATCAAACGTACTTAAACTATTAAATCAATGTATATGTGGGGAAAAAGAGGGGAAAAAGATCGTAAGAAATACTTAGTAAATAGTGAGCATCTGAGAAAATCCTAAAGAGAGCGTAATTATGAAGGAAAAGCTATTTTGTGTCAAAGCACCAGCTTAGAAACAGGCCATAAAGAACATGTACATACCCTGCTTGAGGGCACGGGGTGCTCATGGCGCGCGTTGGGAAAGCAGATCCCCGACACGGTATCATCGCTGCGCAGAGGCAGGTAGGATGCTGCGGTGGCGGACGCGAGGAGGAGGTGCTCTGCCTCGGCCACCGCCGGCCGCTGCAGGGCAGAAGCCCTGGCGAGATCGACCAGCGCTCTGATCCACAATGGCAAATCCTAGCCTTCCATGTAATATTTGAAGACAACGTAATTTAAGGTGTCCCTTCCATTATTCCAATGCATAAATTGCTACAGGGTGAGAAGACAGCCAATACGGCATGGAGCAGAAACAGGAGGGCACCGGCGAAATAAAAAGAGAACGGGCTAGCAGTTTGTCTGGGGCTGAGAAAGCAGCCCCTGGAAGGATAACGTGAATGAAATAGTGTCGTATTTGCTGACCCGTTCAGGAACCGGAGCGCGTGGGTACCCCGGCTGCGCAGGACACCAGCACTACCGTGGGGCTGGCGGGAGGGATGCCGGGAGGTGGTGGTCCCTACGCCGGGGTGGGCATCCTCCCCAGAACGTAACTCACTTCCATTCACACTCACACCGGCTCTAACAAAACCAAACTGTTTCATGAAAGAGTGGACAAATACTGAGGAGGAAAAGAGAACATACAGGTGAGGTCAGCTGAGAGAACTAAATCCAGTTCTCCCAAATCCCAAGCCAACAGTCTACAAAGTCAAGGTCTAATTTCACTAAGCAAGACTATCTTTTTTGGCCCAAAGCTTCCCAAGCCCAGCCTCTCACAGCCTCACACTGTTTTGCAGCACTTCACTCTTCCTTATTCCACCTCGTTCTGGACAGGAGAAGACATCAGTCACTGTGTCTCAGACTTGCCCTATCTACCATGGCCCCTACTTCATGCAGAAAGAAGCCATCCCAGTGAAAATCATGCCTTGTTTGACTGGCTTCTCAAATATTTTCCAATGAGCACAGATGCATGCAAGAAAAAGGCTCAACACGAGCCTCCCCGGGTCTCCTCCGCCTGCTGGTGCGGGATCTACCCCAATGCGGTCGCAGCCCCCGGTATCACCACGGTTCAAGGAAATAGGAATGACTGCAAAGAAGCAGAGACTTACTTAGCGCTATAAGATATCCAGAGAAAATTAAAGGAAAACATTTTGCTAGTATCAGCCAAGGGAGGATGTGCAGCCCATGAGTCCAAACATGCTCATCTCTCTCCGCTGCAAATATGGAAGGGATTTGGAACAAAGATAGTCATTAAATAGCAGTTTTTAAAAAGCCCACTGCACGTAAACTGCACGTCGGCCCCCTCGTCCTGAAGAGTTTTTTCATGGCAGAGGAAACCTGAAGCCGTTTAACTCCCTCCTGAATTTCTCTTCAAAAACTTTAAAGTAATGCTTATCACCTAGGCATACATTTGAAGCATTTTTACTAGAATTTTTAATACCTTTAATTCTTTATCTGCAAGTTGCTCCTTCGTTAGGTAGAGACATGGGAAGAAATCACCACGTCTGGCACCGCTGCACTGTAGACCAGTCCCACGTGTCATCTCCCAGCGGGCATTACAGCGGGGGACAGGGTCCCCTGCAGAACATGATGGACTTCAGGCTGAACGCTGCTCTGTACAGAAGCCCATTAAAAAAAAAAATTCATCTTCAGAAAAATTAAATTTAGCTCACACAGGCAATAATGCAGGGTGAGAGGGCATCGGTAAGTCAGTGCCTAAGTCCAGTTGAAAAGACAGGAGCTAGAGGAATGCACACGTGGCATTGATTTCATGGAAATTTAGCTCACACAATGGGTTTTTTAATGGAGCTTTAAAGGTGCTCTGAAGATCTGAAAATGTGTTCTCATGGACATAGTTTGTTGTCTATGGGAATGGTTTCAACACATCATTTAGTTAATCTGTATTTTCTGTATTTATTCAAGTTTATTTAATCTACGAAACCATCAATCTGCAAAAACTACCTGGCTATGTAACAAAAATCCTCATTTATAATATTTGAAGAACAAATTCTGCAAAACCACTCTCTCTAGTATTCTGTGATTTCCACATGTAGTCCCAACATTGTTACTAAGTTTGAATAAATAAGAAGAAAGCTATTCAAATTTTTTGCAACATCCAAAAGATTTGAGGTTTAAAATCCCTAGAGGTGCAAAAGATTGTGTTTGTGAGCAGTTCTGCTGCTCATGGGATCTCCCCAGGGTGTCCCAGCGGTGGCGGGGGCTCCGGTGCCCAGGGCTCCGGTGCTGGTGCTGACCCACGGGTTCCAGGACCCAAACCCCATCCCGAGGACCTGCTGGGGGCCCCCACACCCCCTGTCATGCTCCCAGCTCTGCCAACACCTCGAATGTTGGTCGGTATAAATAGCGTGAACTAGTTAAAGGAATTTCTAACACATACACATGCATTGTTACTATACTTAGTTTCCTATCTTCAAGTCCTCTCCGCTGTAATTTAATTTGGTTTGCTGTTCTACAGGAAACAGAAACGCATGGCAAATAAAATCCCCTCTGTTTTATAGTACATCTGCAGACTCATGAGCCTGGCTTGCGTGTAGGTGTCCTGCTTTGCCTGCCTACCTGAGGTGAAGATATGACGGTACAGATTATTATTTAGCTGTATGCATGCACAATTTGCAATACATATCGATACAAAGCATACGTGTTTTGCATTGCGCTAGGATACTTATGCAAATACTCACGAAAAGATACAAAGGAAAAAATGATTCATAAGTTTTACTGTAAAAGAATGTAAGTTGCAAAGGATTGCGGTATTCGGCTTTTTTTCTATAAATGCAGTCAAAATCTAACAAAAGAAAATCTCCGAGTAATGTTTTCAAGCATATTTTGGGTCTACTTTTTACGGTAGGCAATTTAAAAATAAAAAATAAAGAGAGCCTTTGTAATATTGATAACGTGACTGTTTTCGAGGTGAACTCATTACTATCTTTCATTATGTACGTGAAGCGTTACTGCCCGAATGCAGTGAAAGTGTTGTAAATCATTGACGCTGGTTTTAATAATGGGTGAATCTGTTTATAAAAATATTCTTGAATGTCTTCCTGCCCTCCTGTTTCTGCAAATGGAAAAGAGAATAACCTTTTGGTTTTTTCCTTCCCTTTTTCAGGTGATTTTGGAATCCCCTCTTTTTGTCACTGGTGCATATTACTGCTTTTTCCCCACAAGGGCCGTGCTGAAGCGCCACGGCAAAGCTGACCCCACAAACTTTTGACCTAATCAAAAGACAGAACTATAAAAAAATCTGGTGAGACACAGTTTTCACAGTAATTTCAGTGCAATTTTGCCTGCATTACATTAGAGAAACGAGTTGTAAAGCACATTTTAAGTAGAAGAACTATAAATATCTCACCAATTTTTTTTACTGCACTGATTGATTTCAACTAACAGCAGCTCCTACAGTTGTTGTAAAGAACAAGCGTCCTCCCCCCCGAACAAAAAGCAGAGCCTGTGCCCCTTCCAGCCCCGTTCACGGGACCGTTCCCACTTCTGCAGGCTGGGGCTCCCCGGGCGACGCTGCCCGACGCTGCCCACGCTGCCCACGCTGCCACGGCCTCCAGCAGATCTGCTCGTGCCTTGCTCGGCTCTGCTTCCCGGCGTGTCTAAGGCTCTACCTTTCAGCCTGAAATCTGGTGCAGCTCTGCTATTTCCCAAGCGAAGAGACAAATGATGCAAAGGTAAAGCCTGCATCGGGTTGAGCTCTCCCGCTGGCTGTGTGCCGAGCAGCACGTCAGCAAAAAGTTGCTTCAGTAAATAAGAATTTAAAGATGCTCGCAAGCTGCTCTCCTCCCGCCATCATCCCGCTGCCATCAAATCTGGCATAACCTCAATGAAAGCAGAAAAAGAAAGGGGTGGTTTCTGAGCACCTAAAGACCTGCTATGCTGCGTGCCGAGAGGCACGCTGGTGTCCTCCATGGCTTTTCCAACGCAACGCCATCTGACAAACTGAGAGGGAAAATAAAACGGGATTTATTTCCAAGCTCTGGTCCCCAGGTGGGAGAGGGCAGGGCACCAAAGGCGCTCCGGCACACACGCACCTTTTCAGCAGGGAGAGACCGGCGTGTCGTGGCAGCAGCGGCACGGCAGCCGAGCCTGCTACAAGGGAAGATCTTCGTAAAATCAAAGTACTCGCCAGTATTTTTCATTTGATGCAGTATTTGTAAAATGTTCAAACCTTGCATATAATGCATAATGCTATTAAGTAGAATATCTAAAGTACTTAAACTAATTATGCCTATTTTGTAAGATTAATTATAATTAATAATTTAACATATTTTATCATTTAAGTCAGTATCCGTTCTGATCTTTAACTTTAGAGAGCACACTGTATACGTACCACATAATTAGGGCTTATGTATCACATAATTAGGGCTAAATACTAGGAAATCAGGCTAATTAGACCAAATCAAACTGAATTATTTAAGCTTTTTTTTATTTTAGATGTAGAATATTTAGTAATTAAATACTGATTTCATTTTCTTGTACTTGCGCATCTCACTTGTCTCTCAGCCGTCTGTTATAATGAAGCATTATAAAAGTGTTTGTCACAGAAGCGCAGGACGGGGATCACTTAGCAGGCGGGCAGAGAAGGCGCCGAGCGAAGAAGCGCCGTATCGTTAAGGACGTAAGCGCAGTTGAGCCGCAGGAACCCCCCATGCACCCCCAAGGCTTTCCCCCGGCTCGGCTCTCGTCAACACGCAGCGTGTTCCCCCAGCATCTGCATCCTTGCTGGGGAATTTGTTTGTGTCAGCCCACGGCCGGGGATACCCGGCAGCAAAGCATCCCCTGGGCTGCTGGGGATGAAGCTGTCCGCAGCAGCCTGTGCCACACCACAGCTCCCCTCCAATATTTAAACTCCGTTTAATACCTGGAAAACAGCACCTAGAGATGAAAACCACTTTTCGGCAATAGTTCAGAGCTTCTCTGGTAGAAAGCGTTTAGGACATACGCTGTTGGCCGTATTACATAGGCACAAAGCATCATATAATAAAGTCTTTCAAATAAAACCTGTTACTGCCAAAAAAGCAGAGGACGTAACTGAACAATAACAGGGCTGGAGGCAAAATCCTCAGCGCAAGAAAGCACCTGCCCTAAACCAGGCTCAGCAAATTTGTAGTTCATTTCAGATATACGTTTACAGCTATAAAAACTTCTACTTTTCTATGGAGATTAATTCATTTCATTATAATTCATCAAAAAAGACAATAAACCTTAGTTATGGTTTATCATCCTTCTCTGCCAGATGATCTAAACCGCGTATTTCTTCTAATGCTGCGCCATGGGCTAGCGTTGCGTGCAGCCCAGAAAACCCAGGTGTGGGCATCATAATGTCCAATTACATTCTGGCATCACACTCAAAAGATCGGCTTCTAAATGATCTTTTATGGCAGAGCTTCAATGGTAGGTAGGATGGGCTAAGGGCTCGGGAAAAACCGTGTTAGTTTCTGCTAGTGCGTTTATCAATTTTAACCAACTACGAGATTGATTTGGAAAGAAAATGCATCGATAGACCGGAAAACCAGAAAAACCTTAACGTGGCTGTGGGCAAATGAGGAAATTACTGCAAAGTAAGCAGGGGTTTGGGCTGGCAGAGGTAATCGTGCACCCTGTGACAGCATCCTGCCCGCGGCAGGGCTGGCTTTGGGGGTGAGCTGCTGGAGCCGTGTCCGCTGCACCCCGAATCCTGACACCATGTACAGGCAGCTGCCGCGGCCCCGCTGCTCTGCCCCAGGTTCATACCCCAGCTTCTGGATGCGCCCCCACTCAAAATATAAATATTTAAAGATTAATACGCCTCTGGTGCGAGCAACTGAAAATATTTCTTCTATCAAGGTAAATGTTAAGAGAATCCATACGAGATCAAAGGGCCATGAAACTGAAAACAATCATATGCCAAGTAGTCGGGGTCCTTTTGTACAAGTGGCATTCGCTTCTGCTGCCTTATCCAGCGCTCAGCCAAGTCAATAAAAGGAATCCCATGGACTTCAAGGGGCTTAGTGGGAGCCCGCAGTTTCGTCGTGTTTTGTTTTGAAAAATCAGTGTTCCTCTTGTTTAAAGTGCTTAAGATGAGATTTGCACACTTTGACTTTTTCCAACACTGGCTCTTGAATCAAAATAAGTTGGTTTCTGGGTGTTTTTTTAAAATCTCACACCGCAACGAGGATATAAAAGTGAGGAACGTGGACGCACAGCAGAACCAAAGGAGCAGGCGGCTCTCGCACCATGTCAGCCAGGCCCTAAGACCCACGACAGAGGGGAAACTGTTACTGAGGCCACGCCAGATGGTGAAGTTCTTTGGCGCAAGCAGCAAATAAATATTTAACTTTAAAGAAAGACCGGGGACGTGCGGTCCAGCCCCTCGTCGCGCGAGCGCAGCATCTCCAGCAGCGTGCCGGGAGCAGATGCCGCCCCCTTCGTCCATCCGCCCTGCTCAAGCTCCGCCTGCAGCTAATAGTCCCGACTACCAGATTACCAGATTACCAGATTACCAGTGTTTACGGGCACCGTGGCAGAGCCCCGTTCAGGCGCGTGGGGCAGCCGTGGGGGCTGCTGGGACGCGCTGAGCTTCATTTCGCCGGTGTCCTTTAGGGTGCTTGTTAAAGAGGTTTTTTATCCGACCTTGCTTGTACAACTTAAATTCTACGCTCGCACCAATTCTGTGTTTAATTTGTCTCAGCAGAAAGGCGCACGCTCTGCTCGGTTTTCTCCAGGTGGCAATCGTGGCGCAACCTCATCGTTTGGCGGTAAAATACGGAAAATAAATGGAGCTCAGAGTACAAATAAACAATTAATAAACATTGATTTTATGGATTTATGTTTCTCTCATAGCCCTGTAAACAACATCTGCAGTGTACAATTCATGAAATTAAGCTATTTTGATTTTTTAAATAGGGTTTTCTAAATCATTATTTCATTGTAATTTATTATACATTTCAAATTGGCCTGGAGACATCCTCTCTCAGAATCAGCTACACAAAAGTTTTTTAAAAGTCAATTTTCATTTACTTATATGAAAGGAAGAGGGCTTTTTTCCATGTTTTTCTAACCACTTTTTTAATACTCACTTTGATCTGACACAGGGTTCTAGGCAAAAGTGCACAATTTCAGCTTAAAAGAGGAATTATTTGGTAAACCTCAAGCCTATGAAACCAGGCAGCTATCACCGAAACTGCAACGTATAGTTAGTTGTATTTTTGGCTATTAATTTGATAAATCAGTATCATATGGGGATGCTTTTTACCGAAATACACCCAATCAACATACTACTACGCAAAAATTTTAACTCGCCTGATTTTAAAAAAATCCCACAATTAATGAAGACTGAAGAACTGTGAAATGCCAGTGCAACTTTTAGCTTTTAATTAAATAGAGCCCTATCCACAGTTCAGAAAATAGAATAAATGTTTTCAGATTTAAAGCATTTCACAGCGATTCCCACAATGATAGCAGCTCTATAACTTCACATGCAGCATAGCCACGAAGAATAATTTAACACCCATTAATAAAGGAATTTTCAGAGGAACTGGAGCTCAAATTATATCAATCTTCCACTGTTCCAAAATAAACGCATCAGGTGGCATTTAAATGCAGGTGGCTAACCATTTTATCAGTGCACATATTTAAGCTATTAGAAATATAATTAGAAAAATTAAATTAAACACACTTAATGCAGATTCTTACTCCAGCAACACTGTCCTTATCATTATGCCATTTTTATAGCAAATTATAAAGTATGTCTAAATTGTACAGGTTTGTTTCTGACTGATAGCTGAACTCAGATAATTAAGTTGTTAACCATGTACTTCAGTGGTCAACATGGTTATATATCTTTGTCTTATCACTACCCCTCCTCCTTGTTTCCACAGATCTCAGGGGAAGCAGATGAATGGCACTTGACACTACCCACCTACACAGCCGACTGATTAGACACAGTCCTGTACCACAGGTACACTCAATTATATGCTTTTCTGAGATTCAAGCATTTCCTGAAGCTGGGAGTGTTGAAAACTGTTTATATCTGATGCGTTTTGCAGCTGAGGAAAACTGCAACAAAACGTCCTTAAAACTTTCCATACTATTTTATCACCCCGGGCCCTTCAGGCTGACCGGCTGGAAAGGGATTGATTTCACTAAGGAGGAAAATAATAAACCCTCTCTACCACAGATAATTAGAGCGCTTAAGAGCATGCCCATGTCCAAAGCACGCGCTTTAAAGCCCTGCCCAAGCGGCCACCCTCCCATGTAGGTTTGTCTCCAGCACCGAGGTCCGGTGGACCCGTGGGTGCCGAGGGTGCCCAGCGCCGGGAGCTGCGCCGGGGGCACATCCCTGCTCCCACCACCCGGGACCCGCAGAGCCATCGGCCCAGTGCCGTACAGCCGGAGCTCGGGCACGGCACCGCGTCCTCAGGCTACCCGGGATTTCGGTCTTCGAGCCAGCCACAGACTGCCAAGGGATGGTTAACTTCTCACACTTCCCTGACTAATTAACATAACTTCAGGGAAATAAAAATACAGTTAATTTACCGGTGGGTTCGATCAATAAATAGCAAAATATAGACACAGATATATATATACACAAAAGAAAGATCTGGATTGCAATTCTCCTAGGAAAACAATCGATATTCAGATAATATAAATGCATTTCAGTACACGCTGAGGATTGGATTTATAATACGAGAGATTATTTGTAATATAGCTGAAATTGAAAAATTGGGATAACTCGAATGCTTTGGCTAGGTTTATGCATGTGTAATTTTATGCGTATAAGCTTTCCCTTAAGAGAAATCACGTGGGTCTTATGGTTTCTAGATCTCCTGGCATCCTGTTTTCATCAAAATAACACAGAAAATGAATTCAATAACTTCCTGAATTTTAAATGTCTTATTCCAAACTAACTTTTGACAGTTCCCTTCGTCCCATTCGAAACACCTGGGTTCACCACGTGGTTTGATACTTTTTCAACATAAAAAACCAATGTAAACACATGGAAATTTTACAGAGAGACTTAACCAAGCAGCTTGCTTTACCTGTGGCCGTTATAGTGATTATAATGAACGCGAGAGCTGGGTTAATGACACAAAATAGACTTTTATATAAGATAGTTGCAGTCATTTCTTTTTCCATTTAACCTGCCTCTGCGCTGAGCACTGTCTACACTGAGCATCAGCACGGCTGCATCGAAACGGCCATGGACCTAATGGAGTTCCACTTCATTGCTCCTAAATGATTACAAACTAAATATCCTCAGTTTAGAAGAAGAATATGTGGTTTTTGCCATTTGCACATGAAAGAGTAACACACGGGGTTATTTTTGCAAGATGTCATCAATAAAGATTTTGACATTGTAACTCGGTTACAAAAATTTTATTTTGTTGGGGTTTTTGTTTTTCCTTTTCCTCCTCCCACTGCAGACAATTTGGTGGAGAAAAAAATTCCACCCTGTTCTCCATATTTATTAACAAATTCACTAGGACGT
Source organism: Ciconia boyciana (assembly GCF_034638445.1). NCBI lineage: Eukaryota > Metazoa > Chordata > Aves > Ciconiiformes > Ciconiidae > Ciconia > Ciconia boyciana. Next base: position 1,349,702 of record NC_132943.1, on the reverse strand, counting down.
GGTGGCTCTCTTTTAAACTTCTGAGCGCAGGAAATATTTCAAAAGATACCTCCTGAAAGGGAAAGGAGCTACTCTGCTTGGTGGGGGGCATCACTCTTTCCCTAGAGATCTTTCCAGGAGAGCAAAAACACACACATACGTATAGGCTGGGCAAGCAGGATTAAAGACAATCCTTTCCACAATGCATTTTACCGCTTTTCATTCTACGTGATCAGGCTGATTTGAACTATTCTTTCTAACAAACATGTAATTATTAGCATATAAATTTAACACCTAGCTATGCTATAAGGACAAGGATTTCTTTATTTCCTTTACTTACTTAATATGGAAAGTTATTTGTCTGGGGTTATTGTTTTCTAGTTTTTATTGTTTTTTATTGTTGAATGTTATTTATTCCTCAAAATATCATTAGCTTTCACATACCTGTAGATTTTCATTTCTTATATCTTTAAAATAATGTTATAAGATTGAGCATAATTGTCCAAATCAATTTTTTTGACACCCTGCTCTTGAGTATTTAGATGTACATTCCCTTTCCCCCCCCACTTCTGGGGGAGAGCAGTGTTGGATGTACCATGGTCTGTTGTGAGACTGTGTGCTCTGCTGGCTGAGCACCAGTCTCAGAGTGAGAAGAACTGGATTTTAGTCCAGCGTGAACATCGCTTTGGTGAAAATTTTGTATCTTGCCTAATCGTTAACTTTTGGGGACACAAATTCTATTTGCTGACCAGAGGGACATCCTGGCCATGCGTCCTGGCTTCGATATTCAGATGTTTCAATGCCTACATATTGTAGCTGCTGGTGTAGTACAACCAAAAATAAGAGGAAGCTCAATTGGGAATCGGAAAGAGAACTTCTGGCAATTGCTCAATGTCCATACTTCCCTGCCAAGGAGAACTCTTTAGGTAGTTGTGACATGTTTATAGCTTTAAATCAAAGACAACAAAGCTTAACTTAATGAGTTTTGTAAGACACAACAAGTAGAAGTGTCACGCTGGAGCTAGCATGCCCTCCTTTTGGGTGTCTGGCCACTGTCCGGGAGCTCCTGCACCCATTTCAGATCATGATGGGCTGGATGCAAAGCCAACCACCTGGGAGCCTGGGCAAAGTCGGGCACCTCTATCTGTACCAACCCTTGAAGACGCGTTCCTAAGAGCCTTTGGGCTCATCTACAAGCATGTCAAGATGCACTTGGGCTGGGGGCTTGAAAGCTGCTCCTATCCCGCAGAGTCCGAAGCACTGACGCGACCCGCGCAAGGTTTACCTGCGGGTTGAAATCATGGCAGCCTCTGAGAGGATGCTTACACCCACCGCCGTAAAAACAACCTCAGCTCTGGGTGAAGGAAGGAGTCTGCTCCACCATCTCCCTTCATTCTGCACGTGGGCTATACAATAGCAGGCCTCGTCCGCCCAGGGACACTGCCTCCATGGGTGAACCATGCAAAACCTTCACTCTTTCTTCACCTCCTCAATGCCTGCCAAGCGTGAGCTCGCTAGGCAAGAGAGCACGGAAGGAGAGAAGAGAAGTAGATCCCCGGTGCAGGTGAGATGCAGCTGGGACACAGCAGCACGCAGCACCAGGAGGAGCCTCATCGTTCTCCCTTGCCTGTAGGCAAAGACCTGCAGCTCACAAGAGTCACCATGTTCCCCAGGAGAAACAGAGGTTCCTGGCTGGTACCTTCAGAGAGACAGAAAGAAATGGAAAGAAAAGGAATATGAGCTTTCCCTCCTTCTTTTTTTCCTTTCTTTGTTTTTTTCTTCTTCTTCTTCTAGGCATTCTACCTCTGAGGGCAAGAAAGCAGTATGGACAGCATCTACATCTACATACATGTTGAGCCACCATAAAACGATGCAGGTAGCTTTTCTTTCTCACTATTAGCACCAGTAGTAGTCCTACTACTATTTTATCACTTTATAAAGTCTCTAGGAAAGTCTGGGAAAAGAACCATTTAAAGTTAGAACTAGAAAAAGACATTAGATTAAACACTTAGGACCAGGAAAAGTTATTCTTTTTCTCTAGGAGCTGAAGTTTGAGGAGATAAAAAGCCAACAAAACCAGATGGAGAATTTATTTAGGAAGATAAAAGGAAAAGCATTTGTGTGAGTAAAGAGGGAAGAAAAGATAAAAGACTGAGAAGGAAGGCATGACCTCAGAACAGAGGAAAGAGAGGAAACTGGAGGAGGAGAATGGAAATGGAGAGGAAATTTAAAAGAAGATCTGGGCATAAAATTAAACTTGCAGAAAACTGGGGGCTGTGGAAATAAAGACACAGAAAAAACAGTTGTTCTAGAGTTCCCAGGTTAATTTTCCTCTATTCTTGTTTAACTTTTAAGGCCATTTTTTACCTTCATTTATGGATGTCAGTCCAGATGACCCTCTGTGATGGATGGAGAACCACCACGGGGGAAGTCCCCCACTTCAGCTGCACCAGCCACAGCCAGCGAAGAGCTATCTCCAACGCTACAAGCACCTGGGCATCACGGACACTTAAACATCTTCAGCGTATGGCTGGCACAAACACGTGATCCCCTTTGAACAGCGTAGTCATTCTGATCTCCAGACGGAAATGCCCTGTTTCATTGAACGCAACCTAACACGAAGCACCTGCGTTCCAAACGTCACGACCCACACAATTCGAACTCCAAAAATGAATCATTCCCTCCTGTTAAGCATGTTGTATTACATGGAAGATGGCCAGGGCCAACTTCAGAGATTCTGTTTTGCAAATTCAGTTATTTGCCTTTATACAAAAATTAAAACAGAGTCCCCAACCACCACTATTTGAACACCTCCCTAAAACCACAGTGTGAGAGACTTCTACTTCCATCACCGAAAATGTGAGGATTGCTGTTTACCATACATTGTCTAAATTTACTTGAGGTTTTATAAACTCTTCTGTATTCAAAGATTAATTATTTTAATTTTTATACCAAGAAAAAAAAGAAAAATTAGGGCAATATGGAGAGGTAGGGTAATTACAGTACCTGGTAGCATTATTTTCTCAGCAATCACAGTTTGCATTGCACTTACTGCTACCATAAAATACTGATGGTTATCAGCGAGCATTGTCCTGAGGAGAAATCTGTTTAACAATGTAAGCGGCCAGACAACAGACATATGTCAATATTTGCTTTTTATTCCCCAAGTAATGTGCATTTTACATCCAACTGTACAAAAAAAGTTGCTTTATCTAGCTAAAGTTTCAAAGAAATGAGACAATGAGCAGCGCATGGGATTTTCTGTGAATTTGCCCTTTTCTTTCAGAAAAACAATTGTTACATTGTGAAATCTAGAAGAACAGCCTCTGCCTTTTCTATGGTCTGTGTAAAATGATTTGAGTTGTTATGGTTTTTAAGATGCTGTATTTAAAGGAGGTCAGCATGCTAAAAATGTTATCCTGACATATTCTAAACATTAAGTGAAAAGAAATTAGAATTAAAAAAACATGAAGACCCATCAATCTGATAATTTTGTGAAGATCAGATAATCCTAAACAAAAGAAAGCAACAGAAGCAAAAACTAGGAAAACCCTTGATTTGCACCGACAGTTCATTTCATAATGCATTTGCAATTGCTAATAAACAGAATTATTGCTGCACAAGACAAATCTTGTGGTCTCTACTCTATCACTACAGAGGGCAGCAACAGACAACAGAGCTCTTTAGCATTACAGAGGAAATGTTAAACATTCCCCGTAAACAAGGGCGCTGGGAGAGGCTGGTCCTGCGGGCAGCCCCGGGATCTTTGCTGGAGCGCGGTCCCAGCGTTTATTGCACGTTTCAGCCTCCTTCGGATGCTAACAGGCAAGCGGGTTTGGAAAGTCTTAGGGAAGCCTGGACTGCTTAACAAGTTAAGCCTATCTTCTGTCAATTTATCAAACCCAGATATTAAAAATAAGCATAAACCATGAGTCATAGTATATGAGCTGGACCATAGGGTAGCGAGTTAAATTCGTTTTGTGTTTTCTTTCCCACTTTACACTCAAAACCAGTTGCTTTGTTTTCTGTTACATCTCTTGGTGGATGAAGCAGCAAAAAGCCAAACAGCTGGGAAGCGTGTCCTCTACAGCCTGGAGACCACCCGTCGTAAAGTACAACATAAAGACATTCACTCTAAAGACATAAAAGTTCGAATCGGAAGAAAGTTGCTCAGTTGAATATATTTAAAAGACTTTATATATAATTTTGTCTCGGTAGTAAAAACGTGTTGGGGCGGGGGTGAGGCGCCTGGCGCAGTTATTAGCGGTGGTCACATCCTTCTCGGGCTCCGGCAGCAGATGCAAAGGAGGGCAGCAAAGGTCTTATGATCAAACGGGAAGAAAATGACTGACAACACGGAGCTAGTTCAAAGGAACTAATGGAATAATTAGTTCCAAAAAGACTAAAAAGACTGAAGAATTCATGATGTCATAAAAAGCAGAGCTACTTAAATTGGATTAGAAAATAAAAATGACACGAACATTGTAAATATTCACAGATCACATCATTGACGTGTAATGTGCCGTTAAATGATGTCAAATTAAAGGGGAAATTACATGTGTAAGAACTAGGAAGAATAAAGGGAAGACATTTTAAAGATGCACAGTCCTTCAAGTGAAAACCCCTATCGTATATCAGGGCTGATCACTCCATGGATGAGGAAACTATGGGAGAAGAATAAAATAAAATATGGGAAAGAAAACATAGGGTAAAAACATCTCAATTTAAACGCTGCGGTGAAAGGCTGTTAAGTTCAGAGCCAGCGCAGCTTCTCCTCCGCACGTCTTTGTAAGGCTGCTGCCAGCCAAGGTGATGCCCAGAACCAGGCGTTTTCATTGCTTAAACCCTATTAAAATTAGTCCTAATTTACTACAGAAACCCCAGCAGTCACGTGGACTTTCACATGGGAGGTTACCCTGAGTAGGGAAAAGGACTTTGCTCCAACGGTACTTTTGAATTTTCTAAACTGCATTGCAACTAACGCAGTGCTACGTGAGCAAAAGTGAGCGGATGTAAAGATGGCACTTCCGAATCCAGTCTTCCGAAGTAGAAAAAGCTGTTATGGATACCCTTAATCATACACGCCTCATGTACGCCACCCATAGAGGCTTATAGGCCCTCAACCCGAGTGAGATATCATCTCATCCATGGCAGATAGCAGTGCTGTGGCAATTAATTTACCTATATTGTGCTCTTTCAAGTGAGCTTGAAAAGAAGGTCCTCCCAGCTTCTCTCCATGTGCTATCTGAATCTTCTGCTCCAAAGATGGCATTTAAAACTCCCGAAAATACCTGCATAATAAAGGGTAAAATATACTCTGCACATATATATATGTACATATCTTTTTCTTCCCTCATGGTCCTTTCCATCTCAAAACTCTGTGAGGTGTTAAAAACACATTGCACACAACCAAGAAACTCAAGATTATCAGCATTATCTCACCCGCTATGCCTGGTGATAAGATGGTCTGATGCACTCGCCGTTGCGAAAACAGGCACCGACTTCGCTTCTCAGCAGTGCTGCCAAGCTGGTGACAGCGTTCCTTAATCATCCGGGCCTTTTCCACGGGAGATTATTGTCCCCCTGTGATTTAGACCAAGTCAAACTTAGCCAGCACACATTCTCTACCCTGTTGAAGCTGACCATGTAGTTTCGGATGAATACGGATCTTTTCCTCCAGTGATGCTCGGCACGGAGCCCCGTCCTGCAGGTCCAGCGGATCCCGGTGTTGGCGCAGGGTGAAAGTGCCCGGCGCTGTCAGGAAGCCCTCAGCACGGCTCAGGATCGCTTACGATGTAATTACCCACGTTCGCACCCAGTTAAGACGTAAAGGTTAACACCTGTACCGCTATAAAAATGTCACGCAATCTTTAATGATCAAGACGTCAGTTTTGTCTTATAGCCAAAAGATGTATATTTACATTGCAGTGACTCATGCAAACATATATATTCACATGCAAATGTGAAAAATATATGTCAGAAAAAGAGCAACTTTTTCTTACACTTGCATGCTGAGTTGAAATAGTACCACCTTTATTCTTCAAAGACTTCAGCGATCTCTGTGCACACCGGGGCACTCAGCAGCCTCCTGTCCAAGCCCCCGCACCTCCCCAGCTGAGGTGGGAAAGCTGCCGGCGGTCTCACTGGCAAAGGCACCCGGGCTACGAGGATGCTGAAAATTTGGAGATCCGAGAGCCAAATTTACAGAAAGTAACTAAAATACTTGAACCACTTTTAAAAACATAATGCAATGCCTTTTAATCACTTCTGAGCGCATATTTTTGTGTTGTTAATGTCAACTGTCTCACAGATGTGAGGAACGGCAGAGGAAGGGAAGGACAGGTACCTGCACAGCTAGAGGAAAGGCAGAACGCGCTCTGCAGTACCTGGTTGTTGTCTCTGTTTTGTCTGGAGGGTCAAGATTAAAACATATGTTCAAGCAAGCCAGGGGAAGACAAAAGAGACACTTTTATATTTCACTATTACAACTACATTTAAAAAAAAAAAAAACACAAAACTGTTTGGGACATTGCTGTGTGCACTTGAATGCACTTAATCATACGGCTCCTATTCTGACCCAGAGCTGACGCTATCCAAGCATTGCATTTGGTCTGTTACGTGCCGTTCTGTCTGCGTACGAAGTGGCAGGTAGGGAAGCCCCTTTCAGGTAGGAAGGCAAAGCCCGTCACACCCCGGGACAGCTCGGGACTCCCAGCCCTGCCTGCGCGGACCCCAGGGTGCCAGCAGCGAGGCGAGAGAGAGGGGAAAATTTCTTGTTGTAATTTGTAGAACTCCAGCCTACAGCTGAGAGTAATTTCCAAAGTAGAGTTGCCTGAAGCCTGGGAGCAAACAAAAGTATTCTGAGGTCTTTATTTGTGCAATGGCATTTCCACTCTGACTAGAGAGATCTGTTGATTGCACTCACATTGTCTCTATAACAATTTAAAAAATTAGACATGATCGTTACCCTTTAGCTCAAGAGAACGTATTATTCAGATTCCACTTCTCTTTTTTTTCACTGAGTTTTAACATGTCATAAGTACACACATGAATCGGGTTTCCCAAAACAAAGGTATTTATCAGGGAGAACTTTGCACCCATTACCTGACATCTCTCAGACATGAGAAACTTTGATAGAGAAGGAGGTCTGTCAGGGCTGAGTATTCCATATATTACAAGTCCCCAGCAAAAATAGAGCACAGCTAAATAACCTGGGAAATGTTATACTTATAATGGCATTGCAGAGTCAATCAATTTAAACATAATAAAGACAACGACAGACAATGAATAGAAAGTTCAAGGACTTTTCACCTAGGGCTTTGCGATGGCTGGAAGTCAACCTGCTGAAATCTATAGAACTCTATACACTCTAGAAGTCAGCTCCAGGGATCAGAGTCACGTATGGAAACAAAGGACACCTTCAATTTCAAGGAACAGTGCTCCAAAGTACAGGCATGAGCCCCCGAAAAGCAGCCTGAATTGGAACATTTTTGAAGGCAAGGGCAAATTTTCATCGTCTATTTTTGCCAGGCAATACTGTAACTCATCTTTTCAGGTCTTGGCTTCCTCAGTTAACTTGATCACAGAATAACATCACAGGCTGGGCAGAATGACTGCATTGACTTTGCTCTATGCTTTCACTAGTATTGGAAGGTTAATACACTATATTAGCTGTGCATGTAATTCCTAGATTTATTCTTTTTATGCGCATTTATTTCCCTAACTATTGTTTATTCTTCATCATAACATAGGAAAATTACTAGAATATAAGACAAAGGTTAACAGTGGAGTTGATTTACAACCTGTAATCACGGAATCCATTAACTATTTTAAAAGTAGGTAGCAATTTGCACACCCACAGCATTTATACTGAAGACTTCACTGGGACATCACAGAGCATAGGCTTTCTATGGAAATGATGTTGTTTGCTGCCTTCGCTAAGAATGTAGAGCGAACCGCAGATTGCAATTGGGATTCAGTGCAAGATGAAGCTTGGAAGCGTGAGGTGGAAAAATTGCATCTCATTTCTTTTTGCCAGGTGGTAAGAAGCTGGCTTAGGATTTAGCAAAGTCTCAGACTTTGTCCCCATTTCAGCCTTTGGAAGAGAAAACTGAACCTTGGTCTAGCTCCAAGAGTTCATAGGAATAGAAAGGCAGGTTTTCAGGATGCACAGAAGAAGAGCATAAGAGAATGGCCAAAGAGCTCAACGTGAGTGTGCTGTGTGATGACACAGCAAAGAAATCTTGAAGAGTGATACTTGGGTAAAGAAAAGCAGGGCAGAACCAACCTGCTCTGTGTGAAAGGAAAGGTGTGAAAGGAAAGTCTGTAGGAAAGCTAGAAAAAGAAAGATTATCATATTTGAAAGAAAAGAGAAAAAACTAAAAGGGTCTGAAGAGACAGAGAGTACTGTACACAAGTGAGGATTAGAGGCTGATGAGGAGAGAGCAATGCTGGACCTTCTCTCATATTGTCCATCACAGGCACCTTGAGAGATGAGAAGGGCCAGAATATACTGGAGCAGTTAGGTCAGAGAAAGGGGCTAAAGAAAAGGCTAACCGCCACTAATGGTTTGCTTTCACCACTTATACAGTGGAAGTGTGAAAATGAAATACACGACTGTGAATTTGGAAAGCTTCATTGTGGGATGGTGGTCTTTTCTATCAAGATCGAATCCGTATTAACTCTCTAGCACTGAGCTGGATCCTCTCAAATCCAGCTCCTAGGAAGAAAGAGCCCACCAGTTTCATCGGGAAGAGCCACGACCTCTTCCCGTCTCCCAAACTTCAAGATGCATGCCTTAGTGAGACCATGATTATGGAGATAGTCATGCCAAATAAAATGCTCCTCACAGGGGCACAAAATAAATCTTGCAGCCTTTGCAGCAGAAGCTATCGGGGACAATTTCTACTTTTGACAATCATACAATTATCACATAAACTGTCAACATACTTGCAAATGCACAATGACATCATTAATATTCTCAACAAGGAAAGCACACTAATGTCATAGACCGGAGCATTAATATCACTGTGCAAAATTATTCACCATACAGTTTAATTAAAGTATGCAAAGTATTTTTGTTTATGTAAAGCACAGCAGAGACCATAGGCATCATTCACTGGTACACTATGCTGCATCAAGTACAGAGCCACTCCTGCTACATGAGAGACCTTGCATCCAAAAATCTGAGGTCTCATTGTTCTCCTAACATCTGGCTGATTCCCAGAGAATATCCCCCCAGAGAGGTGGACCCCATACCACTGCAAGCCCTCACTGTGCTAAATGTGGTTTTAAACTAAAAATAACGCTTCTATCTAAGGTTCTTTTATTTTCAGGCATTTTCTGGGCTCTGCACCTCATATGTTGATGTGATATAGCAGCACCAAACCACTGATTTGCAGGGGCTGGGTAGGGAGGGACGAGACCAAGAAGGAGCTTTTGTTTGCTTTACTTTATTGAGGTAAAAAGACTCTCCCTCTTCCCTTTTTGACAATCCATCATCATTTAATATTTTCACCAAGGCTTGGTTGCAGAGCAAAACTGGAGTGCAGCCTGGTGGGCAGGCAGTCTCTGCAAACCTCCCTTTGCGGGTGACCGACGGCGAGACAAGACCTGGTCTCCTACCAGCCTCTGCAGCGTGGCGGCAAGAGCGTGCGGCACGTCCCCGGGTGTCACCAAAACCCTGCGTGGCCAGCTTGAGGTGGCCAAGTGTGGACCAACTTCTCTTCAGGGTTGGGAGCACCCTCCTCGTTGATGTTGTCCAGGGGCTCGCACACATTCTCGGGTATTTCACAGAGGCGATCGAGACTGAACTACTGTCACAGTGCTGGTCGTTGGTGTATTGCACTCCTTATAATATAAAAGATTTAGCTTATATACACTAGAGACGGGCACCTTGCTTGCTTCTGTAGTGCAAACTCAGTAGCACTGTTTAATACATACTCAGATAAAATATTGCTAACTGGAGTCATAAATTTAAGCCAGATACTGTACTAGAATTAAACCATTAACTGGTAAATCAGCTGCTAAGTAGCCCATATTCCTTTTCATACTAGATTCTTAATGCTAGATTTAAACAGTAATACATATTTGACAAAAGCTTATTCAAAATATTCCAGTGACTAGAAACATTGGGAGCTGGCTCCAATCTGCTTCTTTCTGAAGTTTATCTGAGACCGAGAGGAACTGAGCTCGAAACAAAGACTGCAACAGGAGCCAGTTGTTGACTCTCTGCATCACGTGTCGCATATTAAATGATTCATCAAATGCTGTGTCACAACCTGTATAAAGTCTTTTAAAAATGGATCCTTCCTCCTGTCGCTTGATTTTAGCCGCAAAGAATGTCTGGATAAATCTAGACTTCCTTCAACAACCTTCCGTTTCTGAAACCACACCCCTTTTAACGCAACCATTCAACCCAAAGAGTTATCAGAAAGAGCACCAGTCACTAAATCTCAGTACATAGTATGCTAGTATATTTGGACATCCTCATGGAGCTCTGCTGTAAGGACTCCCTGAATTTTATGAATAAAATTTACCCAGAACATTTTGGAAAACTAAATAATAGATGAGTAAATAATTTTACTGGCTGATATGGAAAGGCAATGTGTTATTGTAACCTGCCTTGTATGCTCCTTGTAAAGCACTGTAAATTATGATTTTAAATTATGATGTTAGATTAGGTTTTCTGCAGCTTAATATATTGTAATATAATATAATTGCTAAATGCAAATGAGATACTGTACAGCTTTTCCATAGAGTTGTTCATGAAAGCCAAGCATTTTACATATTACAGTGAAGTGCATGTTATTAAGAAACAAATTATAATGAAGCTTAATTTAGTTGGGAGACAAGATACCGTAGCCTTATCACGGTTGACAATGTAGTGAGGTATCTTATAGAGCTATTACACCAACTTATGTGCAGCTCAAGTATCTCCAGCACAAACGCACATAGGCAACAGCACCGCACCTTTTGAGACTCGCATGTGATCTCATTACCTTAAAGTCAAGTAATACTATAAAGTCATCAATTTGGCTTCAAATACACTCTGTGATCATGACTGACAAACGCTCTTTTCAAAATAACAAATACAAAGCTGATTAGCATTCAAATACTGCGCATTTGGAGCAAAGTTTGGGCAGAAGGCACATTTCAACTGCTTCAAACACGGCGCAGGATCAAGTGCAGAGCCAGACTCAACACAAGAGTTAAAAACAACCGAATCAGTCGCCTCGCCATGCCACTTGCTAAGCGCTCGCGATGGCTACTGCAGATGAAACTGCCTTTTCTACTCGCGGACCTGTCACCCACCCCGACAGGCAAAGAGCTCCTGCTTTTCCATCTTCATTTTCATCAGCAAGTCACAAAAAACAATAGTTACCCGTAGACGTGCCAGGAGAATGCACTCCCTAAATAATACATTGGCTTGTAAATTGTCCATCAGACTGTAAATTTCAAAAGAAAAACTAAAATGCATTTTTCAGCGTTTTCTGCGCAGCGTTCCCTCCACGCAGAGCAGGCAGCGGCATCCCCACTTCCCCCCAAAAGCACAGGCACCAATGGGTTTGTTACAGAGCAGGAAAAACCTGCTCCAAAGCAATTCATTATTAATGCCAGAATATTCTTGCTAAACAGTTCTGATTATTTCACAAGAAAGAGGTCAAGGTATTGGAGAAAGGGATTTAATCAAATAAACTCTCAATCTCTCTCCAAATAGCATTTTCATCCGGCTGCATGTAAATTCATCAGATGACTAGCCTCCAAATGCACAGGCAAGGTTAATCTGCTATGACTGTTAAAACTTCTGTGATACGCCTATTGAATAAAGATTTAAAATAGGATGAACCATGCGGGTTACCCCAAACTCTGTTCTATTTCTTCTTTTCCGTAAAGTTTTGCCCTGGATCACAACATCTCCGCTGGCAGAAGAGGAGCTGAACATCCCCCACTTGGGCTGCACTTTTGGGACCCCACAAAGAACTCCTCGTTTTGCCTTTGCTGCTCAACTGTCCAGATTTTGGCGACCATCAACAGCTTATTCCGAGCTACCCCCAGCGAATAACCTGCCCTGAGCAGGAGGCGAAGGGGGAATCCTGGACTATTAGAAACATTGCGTATGTCGCTGGAGCACTCGTGCTGGAAAACAAAGCAGAGTCGCCATTAACAGAGAGGAAACGGAATTTCTCTTTTGTTCTGAATTCGATATAGTGCTGCTTTGCTTAAATAAGGAGCCGAGGAATTTATCACAGTCATATCCCAAGGTGAATTTAGTGGCAAACACTAATAATCCCTCTTGGACACCTAGCACTTATTAGACAAACCCTGCCTCCTAGCAGCGTGAATCAACGTTTATTTTTAAAAAGGATCTTTGTGAACTTCATGTTTAAACATAAGATTATGATGTAGCTGTAAACAACATAGGCATAAATGAAGAACTGCAATTTTAGGGGGTTTTTGGTTTTGTTTTAAAAAAAAATCCCAAATGCCTATTGACATAGAGTAATGAAAAAACCAGGGAATCTGAAATACAGCAGGCAGGCAGGATTATTTTTACTAATATTTTTTGCTTTCTTTACCCTAAGTCTGGCCACAGGATCTGTATTTAGCGGAACGTACTGTAAATGTCTTCGTGAAATCAATTCAGATTTATGAGACTGAGAAAGCGTGCTTGATGAGAGCCATGGTTTTATGCAGACAAGCCCTTCTAGCCTCATACCAGCACACAGGACCCAAGCGCAGTCTTCGGATGCTTAACAATCTCCAAGCAAGCTAATGGTACACCTTTTTTTTTTTCTCCTTTCTTTTCTTTTTAAATGGCCATTCTAATTTATTTATGCTACAGATGCAGCACGCACCTAAATATCCTACACCTAAGCAGTTTCTTCAAGAAGTCTAAGACGACATTTCCTCTGTTTAAATCAGAGAGGATTCTTAATGGTATACAATCTATATCCCTCGTTTGGGAGTCAGGCAGCAGTTAAAAACTCTGCCTTGTCCAGATAAAAAGTGTTTTGATGCTGGTATTCTCTGCCCCCTTTGCTCCGAGCACCTTTCTCGAATCTCAGACACCATTTTCCATGAGGATGCTTTCTAAAAAGCAAAATGTAACTGTCTAATTAAGAGCGGAATGATTGGCTAGTTCATGGACTCTGTGACAGTTATGACAAATACACATATTGGCATAGCCCTAACCTCACTTCACAGTTTGCAACACAAAGATGGTATTTTCAGAAATGTGCAGAACACTCTGATACAAAGCTTCACCTTGTCTAGTGCTATTCCATTTAATTTTTTATTAACTGCCTGAACATATGCCATTCTAGAAGAGGGTAATAGTTACAAAATGTCAGCAGAAACATTTAAACTGCTAAAATGTAAATGATTTTATAAATTTGTAATGAAAGGTAATTGTCATGTGGGAAAAGTAACAGAAAAACAGATATGTGTAAATGTAAAACTGGTAAAAAATACGTCTTACTGGTCGAAGGTAGCAAAATTTAAGTGTATTTTAATGACCATTGTAAGTAGTATTTAAATAAAATTAGATTCATAAGCAGAAATGTGAATTCTATAATATTTTATTTTCTAACATTAGTAAAGTTCATAATAATGAAAAGACCTCATGGAACTTTAATGCGCCTAAATTCATTAAACAGTAGGACATTAAGATTCCTCACCTCATTTTAAAAAACAAATAAATCAAGTCAGATAACATAAATACAAAGCATTTGCCAGCCTCGGCGCAGCCCGGCTTTAAAAGAACAATATTAGAACGCGGTTAGTTAGTTTCTTTACTTTCCGCTAAAATGAAAAACAATTTGGTGATTAATCCCTTCAGCGATGCAGTGCTGGGTCAGTGCTCTCGGAGATGTCAGGAAGGAGAAGACCGGGGCGAAGAAGGGAGTTTTTCTTCAGCCACCACACAGAGCAACCACCTTCCAGTTAGGTTTGCGGGCAACCATCTTTAAATGCTTGAGCTGTTCTGCGTGGCCATGACAAGATTTGCAATTCTCCACGTTTATTTACACACCATCACCCCAACTAGACATCACATGGAAGTGGCATGGTCGCGGCTGACCCCGGGGTAGTCCCTGTCTCTGCCGATCCAATTTCATCCTGCTCGGCAATTGCACTGCAGTCAGCCCGCCCAGGATGCATGCACACTGCTCCGCGCCGCAATAAAATTAGCAGAAGCTTGTCAGGGTATATTTTCTACTTTTACACTGACAGACACTGGACAAATATGTCTGCTTTTCAGAAATCCATAGAGGTTTCTACCCTCCTGAAATGTATATCAGCCGGGCGTATTTGCAAGGCTGTGCGTGCCTGTGTGGTGAAAACCCGGGCGGGTTGGCCGCGGGACGGCGTGGCGTTCCCCGCAGGCTTTTATCTGGGGTTTTTTTCTCCTCCCTAGACCATGCAAAAACCACTAAACTAGCGGTCCTTTCGATTTTTATTGTGTTTTCCTACAACCGCTCCTGCTTCAGACCGGACACACAGAATGAGTTCTTCAGCCAGAAATTAATAGAACATAAATCCATCATATTTCGAAAGCAAAAGTTAGGGGGGAGGAGCGGCTATTTGCAGCGCGCAATAGGTATACAAATTACCTTCCAGAGGAGATGTTGCCACAGTTCACGTAAGAGCTCACCTGCAAAACTGCTGGCTGCGTGAGTAAAGCCTGCTTTAATTTTTGTAAACGTTTTTGCAAATAAACTAAAGAAAATGATCATTTGTTTCACAATCTAAAACCGAGGGAAGCTAACACAGTAAATAGAAGAAATTTACCATCTGTAATAGGAACATTTTTAAATAAAACCACCTAATATGTTTTGTAATCTACACCAATGTAATTTTATTAGATATTCAGTGCAGTTCTTACATCAAACAGCCTCAGAAGCCCCAGGATCATTTTATATTCACTGGAAGACAGAAAGAAATCCAAAACCTAGTTAAATAAATTGTTCATTTATTCCTTTCCTTTTATGCACCAAGATCTACATGTGGTCATTAATTATAAAGAGACTATTATAGCACCATATTTTCATTCAATACGATGTCCTGGTATATATCAAAGAAGTCCCATAATTAAAACAGAAGGGCCACAATGACAATTAAAATTACAATCTATATGGGGAAAGAAAGTACAGTTCTGCAATTTTTCACCCTGTCACTGTCAGCACCGGGGGATATTCCAGTCACGTCTCTTGTAAAGCAGCCTAAATTCTTCTTCACCAATGCAACCTCAAAAGCATTATCAGCACCTAAGCAAAAGCCTATGCAAGTATAATTTAATACCAAGCCACAGTTTGCAAGTAATAGCGTATAAAGTGATATTTAAGTGGTGTTTTAAGCACACTTCTGATGGCTACAGCCGCTTTTTACTGGTAAATGCGTTTTCCTTTGAGTAGTGATTATGAGTCCTGGGTGAAGAGGTCCTGTGTGCAGGTCTGCCTGTAAGCCTTACTTCCAGCTGCCAATCTTTACTTCACAGTGAAGAAAAAGCCACATAGCACCTTGTTCTTACTCTTGTATGCTGTCATCCCCTGAGCCCGATAACTGCAAAATCATTTCCACATAACACTTTTCTGCTTCTGCCTCTTAAACCTCGAGACCTACACATTGTGCACGCACTTGCACCCCCGGCAGCCAGCCCCCCAGAAGCCGCTGCCTCTGAACCGCCGGCCTCTTCCCACAGACTATTTTTAACACTTATCCCGGTAAATATCTGCATTAATGGAGTACAGGGCTCTTGCGCAGCAATATGTATTTGCTACAATTTATTGTCTATAAAAGTCACGAGCGGTGAATTATTACTGTTAAAACTGTGTTTTTCTTTATAATAACTTCAAACCGAGCACTCATATATGAAGCATGCAATGGAGATGGAGAAGGTTTTGTATAATAAAACGGTGACATGGTCATTTTTCCCAGTTTTGCATTACACAGACACACTCATGCATGGTGCTTTTTAAATTCTTATTATATGTGAGGTCAGGGGGTCGAATGTCAGAAAGTACTGTTAATTTCACGGGGTTAGGGGAAAGTAAATTCAGAGGGAATACAGATCACTTAGCACAGAAAAGCTGCTCCTCTGAAGTTTGGTTTTACATTTGTTAACCATATCCTTCAGCTGACGAACCATTGAGACCAGGGTGACATTCTGGTCCCCGGCATAATGGCTTGACACGCTGCGGGGAGAGCGGGATGCCGGCGGAGGGGCCGGCTGCCGCTGCCCCGAGCCAGCGGAGCACCGAGGCTCCACGCAACTGGAACCGAGCAAAGCGTGTTGCCATTTGGGCTGCGATGTTTAAATTATAGAGAAAGCAGTCAAGATGTCTTAAAGTTCAGTCTGACAAGAAATGTAAAATATATTTCTGTCTTCATTCGCCGGGAAGGTAGCATCTTGCAGCGTGGGGTATCGGTACCCATAGTCCTTTTAAAGCACTTCCTAAGGTATCATCAAAGTCCAAAGGTGTTGCCAGCACTCCGTGTTTGGGTAGGGTTTGTTTTGCCATGCAGTGCACTGATGGGTTGGCTTTTTTTTTTCCCCTCTTTTTTTGGTGGTTGTTGATGTTTTGGCGTTTGGTTTGGGGTTTTTTTTCCGCAGCTCTGCCAGTAGCAAAATAAAATTGTGGAAAACAGAAGAAATTTTAGACGATGCCTCTTGGTTTCACATATAACAGAGGAGAGGCGATAAAACAGGGTGACAGAGCTGCTCTTTTGCCAAGACAAACCCAAAAGCTGCTTTTTTATAACAAGCCATTTGCTTGATAAAAGCCACCTTACTCACAAGCAATTTAAAGTAATAAACACTTTAAAAATGCGAGGGTATCTTACATCGAAGATGTTAAAGACCTTTTTGCCATTGTCTCTGTTGAAAGTTCAACTTAAAAGATGAGCGCCATAAAGCCCACACTATACATCCATTTGTGAAAGGTACAAAAGGGAAAAAAAAAACAACAAAAACCAAACCAACAGCTAAATTTAATCAAATGACTGCAAAGAGCCATTGTAAGAGGCAGACGGGGTTACTCCCTGTAAGCGGTCGATGGGCTCGGGCTGAAGCTGGGGTGGGTTTGGGTTTATGCATTGGTGTCTTTTGCAAGATTCCTCTGAGTCAAAACTCAAACCAGGCTCAGCTGCCCCCTCGTAATTACATTTTAATGACTTAGGCTGGGTGTTTGTGTTTTGGCAGCATATTTAATAGTGTTAGCATTTAAATGGTCACAACCGGACTCGGAAGGGCAGAGCTCGCTGCCGCTCAGGGTGAAGTTCACCCTTCTGGTGCGGCTGCTCATCAGAGGAGCTGCCGTCAGCCAGGACCAGCTCAGCCCAGCCCTCCTGGGAGCCAGTTTTTCCCCAAATTCTGCTCCATAAATGTAAGGTCTAAGGAACAGAACAGGATCCATAGAAATATTTGGAACCTATGGACTCGGTGGGTTTTCCAGATGCCCGGGTCTGGAAACAGAGCACGCTGCATGCCCAGCTTTTGTCTTCCTCGGTACCAAAAGATGCCAACAACACACGACCGCGTTCACCGCTATCCCTCTCTTCCAAATACGCCCTCCCTAAAACCGCTCAGGCAAACTGTGAAGTGGCAAATGCAACATAGATACATATACACATATATAAAATTAAAGATGCATTATTAACTTTGTAGTGGTATATTTCACTAGCTGCCTTTTATAATTAAAAACTTTTTTTCTCCAATCCCCTTTCCTGCAAGTAGCCTGTTGCCTGAAGATTTAATCCTTCATTACCAGTTAAAACAAAATCACCAATTAGGCACATGAACACGTCTGTATTAATCTCATTAAGGTGATGGCACCAAATAAATTGGAACTATTTTTGTGCTTTTACTGTATTCCTATGGCTTTATCAGGCCCTGTGGTCATATACAAAGACCTTGCAGCTTAGTCATTTAGAGTCATTCGGTTGTGGACTAAATGTGGCATTACCATCTATGGCTGAAAATTGCTTTCAGCTTTTAAACTGCACTGACTAGTCTGTAGTTAATCTTAGATCATTCACTCGCAAAATTAAATGAGCCAGAACGATGGTCTTTTTTTTTTTTTTTTTTTTTTTAAAATAATACATCACAAAACACTTATTTGCCCTGCCCAAAAGAGAGATCAAATTCATTTAAAATCCCATAAACCAGAGTTGTGAATTTTTAATTTTATTTAGTAGCACAGAAATAGAGGGTAAGCTATCTTTCCACAGCACATCATTGCTATAAATTTACATATAGAACATAGTTTGATGCCTAACCAACCTTTAATCTACCTTTGATGTATACTCCTACTTCAGTATGGATCATGTGATACACCTTATTAATGCAAATGTAAGAAGGACTGTTTGGGATCTCTGATGTAATTAGCCATAAACCACGTTTAAAAGGAAAAAAAAAAAAAAAAAGAAAGTACTTTCTTTGTCACTACAGTTGCACACAGGCTTGCACGTGGAGATGGAGATGCTCCGAAGAGGGCTACAGCCGCCCGGCCGCCCGCTCTGGCGGGGCCCCGGCCCCCAGCCTCTCGGGTCTGTGAGGCATGGGTGAGCTGTTTGGCGCGTACGAGGACTGCACTGGAAGAAAGCAAAGGGGAAGCAAAGCCCGGTGAGTCCTTAACTTTCCAAACGGCACAAGTAACCGAACAATTAATGCCTGATCCTGCTGCCATCGAAACCGACGGAAATTTTGCGTCTTAACTTAATATTGGGGCCACCTTCTTCAAGCGCCGCTCAGGACCTGCTTTTGCCCCCGTGGACCACCACTGCTGCTCTCTCCAGTTTCCCTTTTATTATTATCCCCGCGTTGCAAATTGCGTAGGGCCGTAACGGCAAGCCTGGCTGCGGCTTTCCCCGGCGCATGGGCACAAGCGGTCGGGGTAGGTTGTAAAGGGGTTTGGTGGCTCCCACGGTGCTTCGCCGAGCTCTGGGGTTACGTGGTGGAAATCAGGGTCACGCTCCTCCGTCAGCGGGGCAGCCCACGCTTGACAGGGGCAGCCCAGGGCTCTGGGCTCTGGCAGAGAAATGCAATGAATAAATAAACAAACAACCAACCAGCCAGCCAAATCGGGAACGGCCGTGACCGAAAGCCAGGGATGATGTTGACATCATCGAGGGAGAATAAGAAAGCCAGTAGTCTGTCGGGCTTTAATTTCTTAACAGATAATGTAGTAGTTTATTCCTCCCTAATGACAGCACTAGAGATCTGGAGCCTATTCTGCCGCGTACAAACTGCTCCCAGTTGCAGGGAACAATAACACCATGGGGCTGCTGCCCAGCCTACCCACAGCTCTGCTCGCGCTCCATCCCCAGCAGATTGACAGGTTCTGTTATTCCACTGGATCATGTTTTTAAGTTAACCACAGTGGTCTGGTTTATGCCATATCCACACGCAAGTTAGAGGGCTGACAAGGGGGGGGGTGGGGGGGTGGGGGGAGAAGAAAAAAAAAATAATTAAAAAAAAAGCCAAAACCATGGACATTTGTTCCAGTTTGCATTTGCTTTGCCACGTTCTCTGAAAACTTTCTCGGCACGGAGAGGACCGGGACTCGGCACGGAAAGCAGGGAGCGTGCCGGCAGAGCGGAGCGGAGCGGAGCGGAGCAGAGTCCCCGTCCCCGCTCCCGGCTGGCTCTGCTCTCACTGCAGCCACCGCTGGAGCAACGGGCTTTGTGAGCGCTGATGTATGCAGGTTCATCTTCCCGTCTGGCAGCTGCATAGCAGCCTCCCCGTTCTACCTATCAGCGTGCCTCTCGGATTTCATCACCTAGTTATTTTAGAACAAATATTAAGATTATATTTCTCCGTGATTTTTAATAATGATTTTTTTTCAGAAATCAAAGTTTACTCCAGTCACATTGCTCCCTCTCTCAGTAAGGGTATCCAGAAATGAAAAAAATTTATTTGCATAAAATAATATTCCAATACAAAACCGCTACTCTATTCTCATAAAAATATTTTAGCAGGTAGTTTTTACTCTTCAGGAGAAAATCTGCATATTTTGTTTATTCTTGAAAATATTCTTTTTTTTTTTAATAGCCTGAACCAAATAATTTCTCATTTTTACAGGCTTCACTTCACTTTTCTCACAGTGAATAAATTGCAACTTATTTCCATGAAATTCGCAGGTGACACAGATCTTTATTTTGCATAAAGGCATAGAGAAGTGTCTAATATCTTCAATATTCATCCGCTAAGTGGACATTTGCATTGGGTTAGAAGGGAGAAGGAGCCGCGGCCCTCCCGCGGTGACAGCTGTACGGAGGGATGACATCTGACAGCTGTGACAGTGCTGACGGGAGGCTGGGATGGCTCCCGCGTCCGTGATCCAATTACGGCACACATCCCTCTGACAGGGCCGGCAGCCCGCTCCCGCGCCGGGGAGGACAGTATTGATCTCTTGTCAGAGACCGCCTGCCCGCCTGCAATTGTGCCTCGCTGAACTTTGCGAAGCCGGAGCACCCTCGGAAACGAGCGGGGCGGCCAGGTTAGGGGATTCAGGTGCAGAGAGAGGGGCAAAGGGTGCCGGCTAAACGCTCCCCGTGCCGGCACGTCACCGCGCGCTGACAGCCCAATCACGCCCGCCGAGCCCGGCCGATCGAGCCGGCGTCCGCCGGCGCTAATGGAGAGACAGCTCTTTGCGGTTAGCCGGGTGATCCTGCGCGATGAAAAGGCCACTGCAATTAGCGCAGGCGGGTCGGCTGGGCCGGTGACAGCCACCCAAACGGGGTAATGGCAGCTGCCAATAACGCTAACTCCCCGAAAACAGACAATTAGCCCTTGGATCCTCCCGCTCGCCACCTCGACGCGGCACCGTCGTGCCCCACGCAAACTACCTGGCCTGAGGCCACCTCCTCCTCCTCATCCTCCTCCTCCCCCCGTCCCGCAGCCCAGCGTGGCAGCCGCGCAGCGGGCTACGGAGCCAGAGCACTCGATTAAACGTTAAAGAGTGATGAGAAATGCAAGGAGCAGAAACTAGCCACCGACACCCATAGAACATCAGGCAAAAGGGCATGGTACATCTTTCATTTGGCCATTATTTTTTACCACATCGTAATTAAAAACTAACAAATATTTGTTTTCATCACGTTACTTAAAAGTTTCTATATGATCTCTAATAGTTACAAAGCAAAATCATTTTTGAAGAGCTTTATTACGCCACCGCTTTCTCCATACAATAGTCCAATACCTCAGAGCCTGACCCAGCATCCGCATGTATTCCAGACTAAACAGAGACCAGGACTTTAACCTGCGTCCAGGGAACAGGCTGAGAACAGCAAAACAGAGGGGACCCAGGAGCACGCGGACGCTTCAAAGCGTTTTGACAAAAACAGAGGCAATAGCAGAAAAGCTCCCTGCAAGCAATCAAAGACCTTCATGAGCGTGGTCCTGGACTGCCAGGGAAGTGGGATGTATAACCGCATCACCATGACAGGGTAGGGACATCGTTCTTCACAAGTATCAGAAGGAATCACAAAATTAAGCCCTTCTTTTTCAAGCACGTAAGGAAGCCATCGTACCTGTGTTTCTTCCCATTCTGCCTTGGTATTTTATCTTAGTCTGCATGGGAAGAGACTATGCCCGCTCTCAAATGGTAATTCAAATATCATTACTACTCGGTCCAACTTTTTTTTGATAAGGCTTTTCAGCAACAACCACACATTGCCAGCTAGATGTCATTATAAACAAAGTTATTGATTACCTCACTAGAGCTGGATTTGAACCTGCAGACAAACTGCGACTTGCTACCATGCTATAATTTTATTGATCAGAGCGATCCAGCTGGCAGTGCTTTCTGGAGAGTAAAACATAAAAAAAAAAAAAAAAAATTAAAAAAAGAGCCTGAATACATCTTCCCTTTGCCCACACATGAAACAAAACACAATTTTTAAGCCTGAAGTACAATTTTTAATTTTTTTTTCCTTTCTCCTCCAAAATCCTTTCATGGTAAAGCCACATATCTCCTCATCTCACAACAAAGCCTTCAGGTCTGCCAGCTTCGGGATGAGGCTGCAACCATTTCCCGCCACTCTGTGTCCAAATTCCCCAGGGGGTTGTGGTCACCAACGTTTCATTAAAAAAAATCCTCAATTTTATTTGATTAAGTTTAGAGCTCTCCGGAAACAAAGTTGTGCCATTTACACACTTTGGCCACTGCTTCAAATCAAAGCCTTGCCCGGCTGTTCAAATCAAAGCACCGCTTCGCAAGGGTCCTGGGGTCCGTGCCCCCGGCCAGGCTGTTTCACGGAGTTGCGTGAGGCGACGGAGGGAGGTTCATTCCAACGCCTCGCCCTACAGCAGCTCACTTCTCCTTCTCTGTGCTGTTATGAATCACATCCCCCAGTGGGTTTCAGGGGCTGTCGGAGACGTATGTTATTCAGTCGCTAAAACTGTCCGCTCTTACAATTTAACCCACTGCTGTCTTGGAGTGAAAATGCCTGAAAAGATGAGCACCCAGTCTGAGCCCAGCCTTTCCCTGGATCTCACCACCAGCATCGCCTCCTCCTGTCTCACCATCGTTTGACCAGAAACTCAGCAGCATGAACCACAAAGCTTCGCGCAGATTCACTGAACAAAGAGCTTTTCTGAAAATAAAGTTTCCCTCCCTGAGATCACTTACTCCTGAGAGTAACGCTTACCCACAGGATGAACACCGATCTGAGAAACACACGTCGCAAGGGCAAATGGAAATGAAATGAAAAATTCTGCAAGGTGTTAATCAGAAAGCATGGCAAAATGCGCACGCAAGAATTTAAAAAGCAAATTGCTTCAGATCTGTTTGAAAATGCTATTCACACCTCCTAAGCAAAGCAGTCAGTGCTTTTTGTTGTTGTTTGTTTTTTGGTGGTGTTTTTTTTTCTGCTGACACAGTTTTACTCGGAAACAAAAATATTTCAAGGTAGAAACTGTTGCTTTAGCAGCCTCCCAGAAAAAGTGGGATCTGAATCCTGCTCATCCCCAGGAAAAGGCTGCTCAGAGCTAGAGCTGGTGGAATACCATATACAACGGAAAAAAATTTCTAGAATTTTGTATTTTTTTTTAATAAAAATAGGAATTAAGTTTTACTCCTGAGCTACTGAAGCGTCATGTATGAGGGAAGTGTCACACATTCAGTTCTACAGACGAAACTAAAGAGACACCAATCTGTACAGAAATTAGGAAGACTAGGGAGGCAACGCCTTGCCTCTATATAAATCAATAAAACCTTTGCACTGAACTCAACATTTTACCTTAGATGGCCACCTTTGATTTTAATTTCCCGATTGCTGAAGCCCTGTTAGTCTGATAAGTGCCAGGGCTGTTACTTCTGCGGGCTGCTTCTCCATCAGCATCAGCCTCATCGTAGCCTGTTCAATGCTCTCCACTCTGTACGCGCCTGGCAGGTCGCACGTGGGAAGCCCATAACGCGGCCACCACACTAGCAGGTCTGGACACGTATGGTCTAGATGTATGCATCCGTATCCTTATTGCCAGCATATCACCTCTGCCTAGTTTTTATCATGATAGTAATAGCTGAATAATTTCATTTAAAGTCATCGAGAAGAACTACAACGGTTACAGGTGGCTTTACTAAGGAAGAGGGAAAAAAAGCATCTCAAGGAACATGAAAACATGGTAGAGGTTTTAGTGTACCTCATTAATTTGTCCTGGATTGCAGACATTCTTTGATTGTGATACTCTTTAATGGCAATTCTTAATTGTTGACATTAAAAAATATGCTGAGCTGAGCAAAGAGACGAATTCTGGCTACCGTGCAGACGTTACTTCCTATTCTCAAAAATTAAGCATAACGGGCACAGTGGCTTAATAACCTCTCTCAAGAACCATAGTTCAATCCCAGGTGCCATCAGAAAGGTTAGGTATTTAAATCTTGGCAAATAGGCAGTTCATGAATTTCAGTGCACATGGGCAACTTAGTCAAGTCTTGAGACTACAGAAAATCTAGAAAAGAAAAGAGGACTCCTCTCCTAAGTAAAACCAAAGATGCCGACACAGATAGGCTTCTTCCAACACATGGATTCAATTAATATTATTCGACAAAGTGCTGTGATCTCAAAATTCAGTCCACTTTTCTGACCACCTCGGAAGGCGTCCGGTTGTATTCAGCTTGGCTGTAGCTTCCATCGCCTGCTGTGCCATGCTGGGGTATTGGACTGCACTGTCAGACGTGGGACGCGCATTCTGTTGACCAACGTGAAAGTATGGAACATGTCTTTTCTGAGGGAGAAAATAAGGGTATAGAAAGACTGCTGGGGACAAGATGAATTGCACTGACTGGGAAGTGCAGCTCTGGTCACTGTATGCGGGCCACCCTGCTTGGTACTGCCTACAGTAAACCTATACATAGAAACGCAGTGTTCATTATTAAGCCACGTCTACCCCTCTGCCTGTTCTTGTTAAGGAATGAAGTACATATAAAATGTAGCAGAACCAGCTGCATTCACCAGCAATCAGAGGATCCCTTCCCTGGGCTGGGCTCTCATACACAGCTGTGATACCAGCAGCACGGAAAAGCTAAGATACCGCTACGGGCAGGAAGGCACCCACATTATCCCGCCTACAAGAAACCAAATAAAACTGCTAAGATAAAGATGTCTTGAGAAAGAAAGGAGAAACCTGGAGAGTGAAAGGAAAGCAAGGAACTGGAAGAAAAGATCGGAGAGCTGATATTCCTTCCTCCTGGTTCATCCTCACCTTCCTCTCTTGGCTTTATAAAACACCTTAACAATATTTTATTACATTTATTATCTGTCATTAATGTATTTATTCCAACAGCACACACATTAGTTGAGAGAGCGCTGTTAGGGTTTTCCCTTGCTTTCACAAACACCCACTTTGCCCGAGGAGCCGTCTCCCAGCAGCGACCAGGAGGACGTGCTGCTGCCCGCCCAGGCAGGGCATTAACTCACAAAGCAGCTGTGCCAGCAGCATCCGCGGGCCAGTGTCACGCTGGGCTGGATAGCCCATACTGATACAGGGAATTAGGTAGCACTTCAGGTGAACTTATACTGTGGTAAGTTATATGATATGGGCTATACATCACATTTTTCTTGTTCCTATCCAACACCTTCAGAGTTTCCTTCCATTCATATTGTAACAGAAAACAAGCTCCATTTACAGTCCTTCGCGTGGATGACTTGCGTATTGTTTCAGCTATACGTTATTCTACCTTTCTCACTCTCACGGTACCTGCTATTGCTGCAGTGTTCAGGAGCTGCTTGCCAAGTTAAAGTTTCATTCAAGATACTATTCTTGCCTTGAAAAACTGGAAGTTATAAACTCTTTCAGATCATGCTATAAATATCTCAGGTCTGAATTAATCTGCGAAGTTTGTTAGGAATGAAGGTCAGGCCTTGAATTTGCAGCAATTAGAATCATTGATATTTTCATGGTATCAGCCTCCTTTTCCTGATTATCAACTTCCATGGTGCTAACACCTAAAAAGTTTGCCCCTCTGACCCTGCTTGAGTTTAGATGTAGATTCTGTAATGTTGAGAATATGTTTCTGCATTACTGTTTGTAAGTCAAAGGAGATTTGTTTTAGCAAACATCATGAAGAGAAAATATGTATGCAGAAACATATAATTTTACATATTTTAATTAAATATTATAGTCAAGTAAAATACTGATCTGGATTCTGCCTTTTCCAACCTTTGCCTCAGCACTTAATGCAATTTATTAATGGTGTTCTGACCTACAAGGTAACTAACTAGGAGATCAACTTCCAGCACAAACTGCTGGGAATAAGCTTGCCAGTATTCGGTTATTTATTGAAAGCAAGGACAGAAGGCTAATCTGGTAGCGGGAGGCCTGAAAAGAAAAGAAATGCCATTCCCTGAGATCCCTTCAAAAAGAAAGTCATGATGGTCATCGGAGTCAGATCCAAGAGATCCTTGATTAAAGATACCCATTGACACTTCTACTGGCACAAAAAGAAATAAATATATCCTTCATCAATACTGACAAATATGCAGTCCCTCTACAAATCCACAGGCATTTCAGTATGAGAACTAATGGAAATCCAGTGAAACAGAGGAAATGGGAACTATCAGAGCATCACTTCAGCGACTCTTCAATAATCTTTCCCAATCAAGAGACCGGAGGCTGCACAGCCATTAGAACTGAAAACGTGTCTCAGAGGTTTGTAATTCACACAGAAACATGGGAGTTGGGTCTCTATCTGCCTTGGACCCAGGTGAAATGCCAGGGTTGCCTACGATACGTTCATTGACTCTGGTTAGAGAGACGTTTTCATCTTTCATTACATAACAGCATATCACTTTTAGCCTGCAAAGTCGCCATATTTGCTGTTGTGTGTGCACATGCAAGGAAGCAAATTCTTTCCTGTGTCCCCTCCTAATAACTTTGCAGACATCGCCTAATTTCAGTCAAACTCAGCAGAATGGTAGACAACAGAAGGTGTTCCAGTTCTTCCATATCTTATGAGCCTAGTTGTCTAGATAGGGGTGGGGTTTTTTTCCCCAAAAAAAGGCTGATAAATTGACCTAATAGCCACCAGAAAACCAACATGGGAAACAGACTGGGAAACCTGAGATCTGCTGCTCACAAACAACTCGTATTTTTATGATTTCCTACTCAAAACACAGCTCCCAAAAATGCAAGTTGTGGTAAAGAGAGCTCCGCGCTTCTCCAAATCAGATCAAAGTCACATGTCCGTAAAAGCGGTCACCAGTTAAAGGCTTTGTTAATGTGACTTGGTGTATCAGGTAATACCTATAAGGATATCATTGCCATCGTTATCCATCATTAAGAACATACCATTTGTGGGACAGTGTGTCTAGTTCTGGAGTACGGTGCTCAAGAAAGATAAATTCAAAATGGAAGAACTATAAAGATGATCAGGAAAGAAAACAAAAGTCTGTTTGTGGAAAGAGGAGTAAGAGAGCTTGGCCAGCTCAATGAACAAAATGAAGACTGAAAAAGGATGTGATTTTTCGTTTCGTATTTCCTTTTTTTTTTTTTTTTTTGTTCATGAAATAAATTAGGTGGTGGTAAATAGCTAGGAAGCAAGGACATTTATTCAACTTCAAAAATATTGCTGTCAGAAGAACAGTTGGTGTAACCTGCCCATTAAAATATTTTCACTTAAAGATGAATGATGGTTTCCTACAGTCAGAATAAAGTTCTGAAACAGCATTTCATAAGGTCTAATTGAAGAGGGAAAACTAGTAAATTTAATACAATTATATGATGTAGCTGCTTGAAAAATAGCAGAAGACTGAATATTATAGTCTTTCCCATCCTATGTCCCTGTGAGCAACGTCACACTGCAAACATGTCCCAGAGATATCAAATTCATCAAAACCAGCCTCAGCTGCCCGGATCCCTCTCCTCCGAAACCCCTTCCACGTTTGCAACAAAAAAGGCAAGAGGGAACAGTCTTCTCCATTATGCAATCTCGAGTCATCCTCTAAGTAGCTCAACCTTCTGAATTAAATAAAGCAAGGGTCCTATGACTTTGCAACTGTAATAATAATCTTTGCCATAGTTTTCTGAGTAAAACGCTCTAGCATATGCACAGTCAAACACACTTCATTGAACCTAATGCCATTACAATCCCTTCCCCTTGAGAGGAAACTGCAGACATGCGATTTCTGTACACAGTAGTTTTCCTATGGTCTAAAAATTACCAGAATTTAAAACACACAGGAGGAAAAAACCGAAACAGAGAGAAAGAGAGAGAGAGACAGTAAGTGGGAATTTTCCATACTCTGGATGCATAGTAAAAAGATAGAATGGTATAACCTTATTTTTTCTTGCTAATACACCTCAACTCTGACCTTCCTGAAAACCAGGACCTCCTGGGTAATATGGTAATTTAATGTGAGCGCTTATATGCCGATTTCTGTGGAGTGGGTTGGCTTTGTGAAATACGACGTGGTTTACTTTTAAATAGAGCTCAGCTGAGACCTAGAAGGGAACTGGAAACAGGCCTCCAATGGAGAGAGATAAATGCCTAATTTACTGTCCCACTTAATCCAGCACTTTTTCCTTAAGTCATTATCTCCCATTCCTCATTATTGTGGCAGCACAGTCATGAAAGACATGTGCAGTGAGACCATGATTTGAGTACTTCTGTTTACAATAGCCACAATTTATCATTAGAAAAACCCAGTATAGCTGAGCTGCTACATGAAATATTAAAGATAAATAGGATAAGGTCTGGTAATCTATGTTCCAGCTCAGATGTACCTTTACCTGGAGAATATCATACACAACTGTAGCTGGAAAACCTGTCTCACAGAGCATCATTTGTGCAGTAATGTGGACTATGGAGAAGACAAGCGGTGCAAGTTGAGCATCAGACAGCATTCCAACATCCTTTTCCACTGGTTGTATTTTTTACGTATTTGCAAGAGGCAGTAGGACACACATGGGGTGTCAGGAATGCTCTAAGCAAGCCAACCAACAGCCCTGTTCACTCAGGTCTTCTCTGGACGGCGGTCAACCCACCACAGCAGCTGCCCTCAGCCGCGGTGCTGGAGACCACGGGAGACACCTCCCGGTAACTCCAGCAGGCTGCGGCCAAAGCCAGTCCCACAGCTGGTGCTTCATGCCAGGTCAGCAGCCCGACGGCTAACCTAGCCTGTAAGGCTACGAGGACACTGGATCTGACGAGGAGGATGAACTGAGGCTGCAGAGCCCGAAACCGGCCCCCGCCGGGGAGGCAGCGCTGCTCTGCAGGACCAGACCCGCAGGGTCACTGCCAAAGCCCTGCCGGGGCGGGAGCCCCCGGAGAGCTCGCCCAGCACAGGTTTCACCGGGCAGGGACTGCCAAGATGCTGCAGCGATCGGATGCTGCGGCTGTATTCAAAACACTGCGGCCATTTAGACTTCGACACACGTCTCCGTCTTTTCATTGCACCTCGGCACTTGGCACTAAATGAGAATACCAGCCAGAAAAGAATATCGCGTGTCCTACCGTTTCAAGCATGCACGTAAATTAAAATAGTCTCAAATTAAAAAAAAATAGGATCTATAAGTTTGGATTGCCTCGGGGCAACAGTAGCTGACTTGTCGTGTGCCCATTAAATTTGGTATTCATTAAGGACGATGTCTTTTTAGTACAACAAACCTGTGCAGCCCCTACCTCACTACAACACCCACCGCCTGGTCCCACAGACGTAAAGATCGTCTGCCCATCAACACGCAAGTTAATTTACGTCACAGAAATTCCTTTGCTCTACACATTTTAAAGGAGAAAAAAAAATATTCACTCACCAAACGGCTTTGCAAAATGACAGGTTGCAAGGCACAAACTGTTTAACCCTGGAAAATGTCTTGAGGGTGCCCCCACGCTGTGAAAGCTGCAGGGAAAGCTCTCCAGGAGCACCTTCCCCCCGCCCAGGAGGTCGGAGGTACGCAAACAAAAGCCATACTTTATCACTTTCTGAAATGGCACAATCTCAAAATGCAAATTAGCTAGCTAATTTCTTGCAAATTTCACATTAATTATTACTCTTTATCAGTTTAAATATTAGTGTCATATGTATGGTTACGGGGCTACTTGTCTGCATATTTAGAACAGATGTTTCAAGAAATGTGGAGTGTAAATATTTATGGGTTAAAAGAAGAGACTTTGTAATTTAAAGAGCTCTACTAACGGTTCTCGCACTGCCTTACTCCATACTTTGGAGAACCGCTTTTCTGTCGGTTTGTTTTGGAGACGGTCAAATGCTTATACGTACATGTAAACTGCCACTTGCAAATTCTGCTTTTCCAGCTCAAAATATCAAATATTCAACACATGCAGGCCTAGAACAGAAAATATGGTTTTCCAGAAAGAGCTTTGCTCTTTGGTTGCTTCGGGTCTCGCATCCCATTCCCTTTCCTTCTACTATTTCCATGATGGAGACACTCAGCACCTTTCAAAGTCAGGGCCAAAATACTTGAGCTGGGAAAATTAAAAATGAAGATACCCAAAGGGAGCTATCACTTGGCAGCCTTAGCTGACATTTTTCAGATCACGTAATCCTAACCCAGCGTAAGAGTTATTCCTCCTGTAACCAGACAGAAGAAATCGCAGCTGGTCGTAGGACATATTTGTGCCCACCCGCTCCTCGGCAAAGCCCCAGACACGCCAAGGAGACCCGTCCTGACAAGCGTGGCAAGGTCTCCTGCGTTGCTCAAGTACCGGTGATGCAGCTCTTCCCACCGCACCCTCCGAACATCCCTCCGTTCTAAACATCATTATACTTAACCTGTTTATCAAAAATTCATTACATGTAAATTTGATAGATAGTTCTCAATCTAGTAACGAAAGAGCTAAGTAAATTAACATCAGGCTGAGGTTTAGTGTAAATTACCTCATCATTCAGAGCAGGTATGAAATGCGAAACACGTGTTTTCTTTGTAACACGTGATGCAGATTAGACCCCGGCTAGGCAGGACTGGACAAATCGCACCCCGGCCGCATGTGCAGGGCGGGATGCACCAAGGCAGGCAGCGGCGAGCGGCCGTCGCCCCCAGGATGATGAACATTGGGCTATCATACACTATTAACTTGGGATCCGGCATAAAACAGATCTGATATACGCCTGTTGCCCGAAAGCCTTGCCCTGGTGCTTGGAAGGAGCACGCCCTCCAGATCCAGGTTCCCCACGCCCGTCCACGCCATGCCAGCACCGCCCAAAAGCTGTTGGGGATGTAGACTGGCTCTGTTCCCTATTTCTGAGGCGTCAGGGACAAAGTGGCTCCATCACAGAATACAACACTGTAAACGCCGACTACCAGCACGAGTAGCAGTGGCAACGATTGTGTCCCTTCCAATGTACCAGCAAAGACAAAGCAGAGGAGAAGTAAGGGACGTCCCCAGCGTGCCTCTGCCGGCAGGCTGGGGCAAGCCATTCCCACTCAATTTCTTCAAAACCTCTTGCCCTCCACCCCTCTCATGCAAGCTCTTGTAAAGCGTTTCTCAAATTTATTGCAGTTTTGATCAAGTATGCCAAGTCGGCAGTTTTCAGTGCTGGTTTTGCTCGTTTATTTGCCTCCCGGGGTGGGGTGGGGACACTGCCCACCCTATCAACAAAGCAAAGAAACAAACTCTCAAAGAAGTTTGGAGCTTCCAACTTCAAATCATTTTTTCTGTAACTATGTAAACAATAGAGAAAATTTTGCATGATGGAGGTAAATAAATAATAAAATCTAAGGGATTTCTGCATTGAATAATCTCTAGAAATATAACTCCGATGTGTAGAAGTTAAAGACTGTTATTAGCAGACGAAAACAAAGAGCTGTTTGTTCTAAAAGCCACTCTGAAAGCCAGACAGCTGCGTATTTGGAAGAAATGAGGGAGAAGGAGTAAGAACCATCGACTACACGCTGGAAGGGGCAGGTCTCTGCTAAGTAGGGATGCGCTAGCAGGGATGGTACAGCTGGAATGATCTCCTCTGTGGCCTGCTGGCTTCTACAGAAGAAGATTATTTTAATGCAAGATGATTTGTTTAGTGGTTTTGAAACGTCTTCTGAAGAAAAAAAACAGAAAAGTGAGAAACTGGTTGCCCTTATGGCTTCACGTATGTTTTCATAAGACAAACGTATCCTAAAACTCACTGCTCAAAAGAGTCCTTGACCATATATTTTTGCCTGGGGTCTGGTTTCTCGTGGTTTCCCTGCCTCCTCAAACAAACCTCAGCGAAAAGCGCAGGGAAACAGCAGGACATGGAGCCTTGTCCACAGAACGGCTGCTCAGGCAGAAGAAGGTCTGACCCAGGACTGGTGTCCTGCCCCGTGCCGGCGGGGCCAGGCCAGCCCCGAGGCGCTCCCTGTGCGGCCGCTGCTTCGTGGTGAGCCTGCCCATACCCGCAACATCGCCCTAATCCATTCTTTGAACACGCTGCCAGCATTTTCCAAAGGAGAGAAGAAAAAAAAAAAAAGACCCTTTTGCCTAGAAATAGGCAAGAATTTTTTGACCAAATATAGTTATTTTAAATTATTAAAATATGGAGAGAAAGAGAGATGATAATGATTTTTTTTTTTTTTTTAAATCAAAAGTACTTTGGTCAACTCAAAGCAAAAAATTTATTTCAAAGTTTCACTTGGTATCATTTTGGTGAAAATTATCCTAAAGCACTTCTAAGGGGGATGAAAGAAGTTTTCAAATAAGTTATATAACTGAAAAAAAAAATGAACCAAAGCATTTTATTTTAGGTCCAGCAAATATTTTGGTTCAAAGAAAACTGAAAGTGGTAGGAAGTGGAAAACACACCCAATCATTTCATTTTGGTTCCTACTTTGTCTCCCTTCCCTCTGCTTTTCAGGTTGTCACCAATTTGGGAAAAACAACATTCACCCATCGACCCTGCTCCTTGGGATTTTTTTTTTCTGAATATCAAATTTCTCATGAAGCTAATAAAATTATTAAATCTTCTAAAACTAAACATTTGTCAGAGCAGTATGTAACAAATGAAGAAATTGCATCTGACGCTCCCTCTCCTTTCCGTCCCGCTTCCCATTGGAAAGCTCAAATGCTTTATTAAAGACGGATGCGTTATCCCCAACACGTTACAGCAGGAAAATACAGTTACCCCCATTTTTTTAGAGAGGAAAACTGTGCAACCCAAGAATACATTGCCGGGAGTTGCTTTCAGTGTGCCAGTGCAACAGAAACACGGTCTGTTGGCATTGTAAGCAGAGCAAAAATTACAAACCGTTTCAGATGTATCGGTACTGGGTTTGAACGTGCCACCATCTTTGCAACTCAGCAGCCTGCAGTTTCCATCCTTATCGAGAGAGCACCAGGCATAGCAGGCAATAGCAGCGGTCTATAACTTTTTCATTAATTACAGCACATTTCAGACTTTCTAATCACCTACAAAGCCTATTAAGTCCGTGTCTTTGTCAGCTCCCACTTAAAACTACCTCAGCCTCCAAGAGGCATTTTATGTAGAAATATGTTTGAAGTCCTTCACGGTTTCACAGGGTGAGCAAAGTGTTCTGTATTTAGGCAAGCCTAAGTACCAAAACCAGAGCACTGCACAAACCTTTTTTCATTTCTTTCCCCTCCGTGAGTTAGGATTTTTGCCACTCCTTGGGCACCCTCACTATATTTACAGCAGCCGGACCACGTGAACTCCAGAGGCATTTGTCTGAACGTCTCTGTACAAGTCCAGCTCATCAGAACTAAGGTTCACTTGAACAGTTCGCTAGTGCCAGACTCTAACAAGTTTCAGAGCACAACAAATATCTTTATTGGATTTAATTGTTACCACTTACTTAGTCTCCTTACAGTTTTGCGCTCGTGTTTGTAAGAACTATGCAAGTGCTCAGCTGCTACGTCAATCAACATATCGTAAAATGATTAAATGAATAAATATTCGGCTATATGTATAAATGACCTATCCTAGGGGACAAGAGCCATTATTCACTGAGCATAATGCATCTCAAGGCAAGCAATGAAATTAATCAGAGGTCTGGAAAACCTGACATCTGAGGAAAGATTAAAAGAACTGGGGTTGTTTATCCTAAAAAAGAACATTTAGTAGAGGACACGATAACAATTTTCAACTATGTTGGCAGCTGTAGCAAAGATGGAAGGAAAATCAGTTTTTCACGTTTATGGTGGATTGGGCAAAAAAATAAGGGATTTAAATTGCAGCAAGAGAGACTCAGGTCTTGTGGCAGGGAAAAAAAATAAATTTAACTACACGGGAGAGTAAAGCTCTGGAATCGGTTTCTTGGGGAATTTCTAACACTGGAGAGCAGGGAGCATGTACACCTTGTCAGCAGTGAGATGGGTAAAGTGAATCGTGCCGGGAACATGGCCTCGATGACATCCCCTGGTGCTTTTCCAGCCATGTTTTCCTATGAGCCACACAAAAGCTCACTCTATTGGAGAGGAGTGGAATGTCTTGCTAATTGAATGTCAAAGCAATTAAAGTGGGTATAGACTTCTCTCAACATTATCTTGACTTGATAAAATAAAGTTGTTTTGACAATGCACACTGACAATTCCTGATTTTCAACTGCAGCTATTTTTCTTGAGGCAAGACATGGAAAATGTTGAGACTTTAGAGTGAATTTTCAAAATATATGCAGAAACATTATTTTCAGACTATGCCTATTAGACAAAACTAATCAGCAATTTTCAAGGTATTTCCATGATCATAGCTACTTGTAACGTAAAGCTTATTTCCCTCCCAGCCTCCCCACAAACACTACTGGACTGCTATGTGTAAAGCATTCCTAATGCAGTTTAACAGGTTTGCCTTCCAGACATGCTCAAGTTCATGGGCCAGCCCACATGAGGATAACTACAGTACTTAACACTAAAATTCAAATATCTCTTCATTTGCTAATGTTCTCACATTGACTTGTATTTTAACTGCACATGCTATATGCATAAACACAAAAAATTCAATAAATATCATTTTGTCAGTACTTCTTGCATTTTTTTCCTTTCTCATCATCTTCTATCCAGACCCAGTTCAATATTATCCTTAATCCATGGCAGTATGTCTCATGCTTTGAAAGTGAGCTCACTAAAGTTTGACCTGACCAGAGAAAGACTCCAGCAATACAATGCAAAAAAAGAAGAGGAACTTGTGTCCAAATTGCTCATTCTCATCTAGGAAAATGGGAAACTCAGGCGGAGCCCACTTCAGCTAGGCTTAATTCCCACTGAAGTCAGTTGCCAGGAACAGATACATAAGCCTTGAACAAAGCACACAAGTGGCCGTCCTGGCTTAGACCAAAGACCCGTCTACCCTGGGGAAGAGTTTAAGCATAGAGCAAACACCCAGTGATATTTCCCCAGAACACTTTCCCAGCAATTTGACTATTTGCAACTTAGGAATTTCCTGAGCCAGAGGTTGGGCCTTTGTATTTAATAGCCTTCATCTCATCAACCATCTTGCCCAGCTACCATTTGAACCCCCATAAACTTTCAGCATTGAGGAGGTGCACAGCTTCACTACCTCTTGTGCAAGAGAAGCACTTTTGGTTGCTTCGAGCCCTGCCTCTGCAAGCATTGTGCCCTCCGGTTCTTGCGTGGGAAAAGACGGCCAACAACTGATGTCTGAAAACGACCTGGAGGCCAGAGCTGACCTGCCCCAGATGACCTCCGTCAGCCCCTCAGCTGTCACCCCGCCAGCCCGGAGGACCAGACCCACTGGGTCGTTTCCCATACAGAAGCTGCTAAGCAGCTTTGATCCCCTTTTGGTGTCCCTTGTCCAGCTCTGCTGGTCGTTAGGAGGCGAGAGGACCACAGCAGCATGCACGAGTCAGGACATGAGCATGCCAGGGGTCTGCCTGTGCACAGCGGGACAACAGTGTCCGTGGTTGTGTTCTCCATCCCTTTCCCAACAGTCCCTAGTACTGCTTGCTTTCAGCTGATGTCCTCAGGCCCTGCCTACTATAATAACACCAAGATATGCTTAGACAGTTCTCTGAATGAGCGCTCTAAAATTCAGTTGTCCCATCTCCTCATTTTAGATCTAAATTTCCCTAGACCACCCAAAGAAACACCCACAGAAGCGCCTGCGTCCTTGCTGCAGATCCTCAAGTCAAGTTGACCACCTCCGTGCAGTTTGGTCCTTCAGCACAGCCCGATGTGCCCATCACCCTCCAGGGCCACCGATCATTTCAGCATTTCCAACTGAAAGAAATGCACTCCTGAAAGCACTAGCATGAAAGAGAGTACGTGAAGAAGAAGTGCGGATGCTTGAATGCATCCTTCATATTTCTATTAAAATGAAAGAGAGAAGGAAAAATCCTACTGGAAATCTTTTGTTTCTCCCAAACCGCTTCCAGAACAGGAGTGTGCGAGGGCTAAAGCAGTGCTCCGCATAGCAGGTGGTGGGGAACAAGCTCTGCCAGGCTGGCAAGCTGGACAGGAACAGCAAAGCTTTGATAGGCGAGTAGCCTCTGTGCCTGTAAACCAGTGCATCTTAGACGGGGTACATCCAATACAGTGCCTGGCACTAAATTCATCTACCCGGCTTCATCTGTGGCAAGAAGGGACGAAAATTAACTCTGTTCCTAAGTACCTCACTATTCATTCTCGTTTCCTCTTCTGGGTTAGGAATTTTAAAGTACCCTGTAAACAAAAGTCTTTTAAGATGATAAACTTGCTCTCCCAAGGACAGAGAAATCTGAGAAAGAGGGTGGACTGAGAATCTAAGAATAAGGCTTTTCCAATAGCTAGTATTTTGTTTGACACAAAATGCAAAAGTGTTTGTTAAGTTACGAAGAATAATTGGCAAGTTCTGTTAAGTAGGGGCATTTATGAATTCTGCTATCAATCTTTGACCTTTGCAAATTATATTTCCAGAGCTCTGGTTGCACACCTTTCCACAGCATGGCCTATGTGAGATAAAAAATAAATGCCTTTATTTATTGTCATGTTTTTTCCTGTCATTTGCATAAGTAGTCTATTAAATGCAGCTCACTCTTCTCTAATGCTGCACTTACTGAGCTCGATGGCACAAGTCTCAACATTGCCAAGAAAACTCCTCCAATACTTCACTGCATTCCTGCCATGCTCTCATGCTCTCCCTCACGCTTCCATCACAACTTAAAACAGGTTTACATTGGTAAAATATTGCACAACACTGTAATAATGACATTGTATATTCTTGACAAAGATAGTGTCCATTTGTTGAAAGAAGCCACAGATAAACATGGCAAGGATATGGAAGAGAGCGGAGGAAATGGGAGAATGGGGAAAGGAGAATGGGGAGCCTTCCAGAGAGACACCCTCGGTTCTGCAATCGCTGGGGCACGTCGGGGACCGGGAACGTCACCAGCGTCACTCGCGCACCCCTGAGCAACTGACAAAGAAAAAGAACAACTGCATTTGCAACAAACGACTTACCAAAAAAGTATAAAATATGGGTTCTAAGTGTGGTACCAAATGCGGTCACTTGTAGGCTTTCTGCTTCTGTGCCCTGGACCAAGCGTTGCTTCGTACAACACGGTATTAAAAAAAACCCCCAAAAAACCCAACAACAAAGAAAAACTAAACAAACACAAAGAAACACAGCCCAAGTGTAAGCTACATCACCTTAAAAAAAAAGAAAACAAAGGGGGGGAGGTCTATCAGTTACTCTCTGATATGAACAAAGATAATACCAACAACTACAGAAATACAACACATTTTTAAAGAAATCACCGATGCGTAAACTCAGTACATTGCTGCTCCATAGAAATAATACTCACTCCTTAAAAAAGTAGGTGCAGGGATGAGACATACAGGCAGAATGAAGGGAAAAGCAGAAAACAAGAGTCTGCTGTGTCCAGCCCAGAGCAGGCTCCTCGAGAAGGCAGCTGGGCTCCTCAGACCCTCAGCTTCTGCGCCACTGCCAGCTTAACCAAGCTCCTACTACTTTTGGCTGGTTGCTTTTCTTTTCTCTCCAACGGGGCAATTTGTTCGCTGTGTTTTTCTGCCATCAGTGGGTAAACTGCTGGAGCCTGAGGCTGTCAGCACCCAGCTCAGCCTCTGGGATGTGCTGGTTTGCCATAGCCGAAATGGTCCCCCCATGCCTACCCTCCCCCCCTTCAGATCAACATACCCGAAGAGTTTTATAAAAGATGTATACTTAGTACGTCTATTTGATAAAATGGAAAGGTATTAATTCAAAGGCAATCTGCACTTAAAAAAAAAAAACACTCAAACCCCACAACATTAAAAGTAGCACCACCCAAGAAGCAATTTTTTCCTGATTCTGTTTTCCCAGGAATTGCTATTTTTAATTTAGCAGCCCTCCAAAACTGCATTTGTGAGCACTTTGCCATAGAGACCCCAAGCCAAGTTTATCCCTGGCACCGCCAAACTCCATAAAGAGTCAACCGTGCCACACCAGAGGTCTGGCTGGTTACCCTGTCTGCGGGATACTCTGTTTTAGAAGGGAAGTCCTTCCAAATCTCTGGGTGCTTTGCACCCTTTCCTTCCACAGGCTGTACACCGTGCTGCAGAAAATCCAAGTTCATCCGTCTTTTCTGCTTTCTCTCCACAGAGCAAGCCATCCCGAGCCACACCGACGCCTTTCGTGCTCGGATCCTGCTCGTCCGCACTTCGACAAATCCAGAGCGGCTCCGCTGATATTAAAGGTATTGGTCCGGACTTACACCAGAGCAAACGAGCACACAGCTTGACCTTTTCTCTCCTTCCTTTCAGACCTCCTAATGGTTTTTTAATAGAAAAGATAAAATATTTGTAAAACAAAGGAAATCCCTCAAATACCATGTAAATTCCCCTTCTAATTTTCCCAGATTCATTTTGAAACTCCTTTTTTAAAAAAACTGCAAAGAGAAATTGGCAACACTTTCCCCTCAGACTCTACTTTTCTGTTGCACCTCCAAGCCTGCCGCCCACGCGCGCTGCCCAGCTCCCTCCCGCGCTCCCCCCAGCGCGCCCCGCGCAGAAGCCTAGGACCGGGATCTTGCTTTGGAGCTGCCCTCACGTTTCCGCTAGCCCCTTCGCTTCACACATTAACATTTCCTGCAGCCTCAGTGATGCAGCTTTGCTTTTGCCTTTGAAGGTTAATATTAATGAAATCTTAAGGACCTCATTCAGCTGAGGACAGGCAGTGCATGGATTCCTTTCGGTTGCAGCTTCTCAGGCAATTCAGTAAAATACAGCTTATTTTCTTTACCCAATCTATTTTCCCTGTCCTTAAGTTTGCTTTTAACTCACTCCTTCCCCGGAGCTCCCAAGGTTTCCTGTTTGGCATTTCCTTACTCATTTTGTTAGAAGTGCACTAAGTGGATTAATACACTTTTAGATTCATTCTGTCTTTTAAAGTTATTAACAAGCACAGCTCTTCTGAAATGAGTGAAAGCTGATGATAAAAAATACTTTTATTCTCCTCCTCAAAGTACTTTTGCTGAAATCAAAAAGTCCCACTTTCATTTGTGTCATTTTTTTAAACCTAGTAATCACAGCAAAGCAGCATTACTAACTTTTGAGTCATCAGCAGCACAAACAAAGCTTTCACAAATTGCAATAATTTCTCATCAAGGCTTCCCCACAGAGAAAAAAAAAAACAAATTAACACAATGTCACGTATCAAAAGTCAAAGGCTGGTACAGAACATTTTTGGGAATAAAAGAAAATGCAGAAAACAAAAGCAGAACATCTAACAGAAACAGGAGAGAGTGAAATGGAGCCGTGCCTCTGCAACAGCCCCATGCACTTCAGGGAAGTCTGCTTGACCAGAACAACCTTCACCGCTCAGACCGCAGTCTTCTCGCTGATAAAAGAGCTGGGAAAAAACCACTCCTGAGCCGGGCGCTCCAAAGTTGCTCCTTTCTGACTTTGAGGGAGAATTCTCCACATTCTGCAATGGCGAAGAAGAAATTGGAGTCCTGCCGCTTTTCTTTTACACTAGAAATAAGGCAGATAACAAAGTTTTAATTCACAGAATGGCTGAGGTTGGAAGGGGCCTCTGGAGGTCACCTTGTCCAAACCCCCTGCTCAAGCAGGGTCACCCAGAGCCCATTGCTCAGGACCACGTCCAGATGGCTTTTGAGTATCTCCAAGGTGGGAGCCTTCACAACCTCCCCGGGCAACCTGTGCCAGCGCTCGGTCACCCTCCCAGTAAAAAAGCATTTCCTGACGTTCAGAGGGAACCTCCTGTGTTTCGGTCTGTGCCCACTGCCCCTTGTCCTGTCACTGGGCACCTCTGAAAAGAGCCTGGCTCCGTCCCCTTTGCACCCTCCCTCCAGGTATTCATACGCATTGGTGAGATGCCCCTCAGCCTTCTCTCCTCCAGGCTGAGCAGTCCCAGCTCTCCCAGCCTTTCCTCACAGGAGAGGTGCTCCAGTCCCTTAATCATCTTCGTGGTCCTTTGCTGGAGTCTCTCCAGCGTGTCCGTGTCTCTCTTGCACTGGGGAGCCCAGAACCGGACCCAGCACTGCAGGTGCGGCCCCACCAGTACAGAGCAGAGGGGAAGAATCACCTCCCTCGATCTGCTGTCAACGCTCCTCTGATGCAGCCCAGGACACCGTGCACTTTCTCTGAAGCAAAGGCACGTTGCTGGCTCACGGTCATCTTGGTGGCCACCAGGACCCAACGCTACTTGTTTCCTGTAGCAGCATTTCTCCCTCTCAGCACCGCATTTTCCCTACAGCTTCATCGCCAGCTTCCCGAGCACCTCTCTGCTGCTTATAAACGATCCCTGGGGCACTGTGGCCATTAGCTCGATCACTACACAAGAGAGCCTCTTTTTCCACATCCAGCAAGTAAAAATTCACAAACGTAAATTCAATTGACTGTGATGCAACCCATCACTCTCCTGTAACCCTGACAAAAAAGGATGGCTCTCCTGCA
This sequence comes from Ciconia boyciana, assembly GCF_034638445.1. Classification (NCBI taxonomy): domain Eukaryota; kingdom Metazoa; phylum Chordata; class Aves; order Ciconiiformes; family Ciconiidae; genus Ciconia; species Ciconia boyciana. The sequence continues at coordinate 1,309,422 of NC_132943.1, read as the reverse complement.
TGGGCAGGCTGCATGGACCTCAGTTTAATTAAAAGCCTACAGGAATCATTGATCCACAATCACACCCTATGGTATTTTTGCTGATGCTGCGACTTCACGACGAATCTGGATTTTATTTAGAAATGCATTTTAACATTCAGCAGAGAATTATGCTTCCCTTTATCACAAAGCCTTTTCACTGTTCAGCCGTGGTTGCCAGCCTGCTGGCACACCGTCCATTCCACATTGCTCGTAGCCTTCTGGAAATACCAGCGTAGCAGCAACGTTGACGCAGCGAGGGCAAGTTCAACAGATCACAAACTACATACGGCACCTCGGCGTAGCGTTTACTTTCAGTCCATTCTCTATCTGCTACGTAAGACCCTTAGTTCTCAATAGAATTATTGTCCTAAAACCGCAGCTTTCCAAATCCCAGGACCCATCGCACTGGGCAGCACTGAAACACCTCAGGCATTTGTATGTTTTGAAATAAATAACGTGTGAACAAATCCTGCCCCAGTATGCGATTATTGAATCTTTCACAGAGAACACACTGCGTTTTTTTTTCTACTACTTCCTTATTTTCTTACCTCCTCTTAAAATACAGTGTGTCTATTAAGGATTATAGGGCAGAGAATGGATTTTATTAAATATTAAATTTTCTATGGTATATGTAATTTGGAGTTTGTCAGATCTGAGTCTCAGTAAGTTACGAGCTCAAAATTTGTAGACTAGAATAGATTATATATTTTATTGGATCTCCACTGGGCTGCATCCATCATGTACTTTCTTTTACCCTGTCAGTAAGTAACAATTAAGGTGAATTTCTGACAACAATCCTTATAACAGATATACACAAAAGTTTACAAACACTTACTTTACTACCCCACCAACCCACCGCCACGAGCTCTGCGCAACCGCGTGCGTGCAGGTCTTCCCAAGCACTTCTGGAAAGCAGAGGTGGCAAAGTGCCCTTTGTGAGTTTGCCAGAATTTAGCGGTTGCCTTCGCTGCCACCAGGGTGAATCCTCGAGGAGCACAAACAGCCCCGCGAGTGCTCCTGGGGAGACAGTGGGGCAAAGCCAGCCCTCCGCTGATCTAGACTGCAACTTAATCCACCAAAGAAATGTTGTTCTTGAAGGAGACTTTTGAGCGTGCCCAAAATTCTCCAGTTCCTGTTCTGCACTCCCCTTTAACATGTCCTTATCCTTAAGCAGCAATTTGCAAGCATGAAGGGGGGGGAAAAAGCTTTTCATGTCCTTAGAAATGAAACCTCTCACTTAACGCCTTGCTAGGTTATCTGCAAAATGTCAATTCTTTTAGGAATTATTGTTGCAAAAGAGAAAATCAAGATCATTTACATCCATTTTATGCCCCAGCCAGCCTGGAACCCAAAGCAGCCGAGTTACTTCTTTATTTACTGCTATTATGAGGTGTGAATACGAAAAGGTCTTTCTCTTCCTCATGAACCTGAGCAACCAGAGGGAGTAATCCAAAATCCACGAGAGGGAAAGAATTCCTCAATGTGACTCTAAGTGTGCGTCCTTTGAGGATCTCGGGTACCTCATCTCACACGCAAAAGAGGTAATTAGCAGTTTCAGTACTCAGACGTTTCGTGATGTCGCTGAGAGGTGCCATATACAACCGCATCAAAAATGCTCACATTTGTCACTGGAATAGACCCTGCTGCAGCAGAGCACAAATCCATGGGTACAGTCAATGACAAGCAGCGATTCAACAGATAGCGCTACTCCTCAACGTTAAAGACCGGGCAGATTTGGTTATTATAACTTATTTCTGCATGTATTCTGTGGAACTCGAGACAGGTGAGTTAAGGCTAAATACCAAGAAAACATCAGTAAGAGTGGAATTATGCATTCGAGACTTATTTTTCAAACAAACCTAAATCAAGCAGCCTCATCACCTATTTTTATTTTTAATCTTAGAAGGAGTCCTTTTCATCCAAAACACGCACTGCCAGAGAACCAGACGTAACAGCGCGGTGGCAGCAGGAGATGCTGAGCAGGTAATCAGCGACAAAAGGAAAGCGCGATAAGCAAAGCAGCTGATTTTCAATACTCTGTCGGGGGAAAAATGGAGAAAATTTTCAGAAGTGGATAAAAATAAATTCACTTAAATTTACTTCACCTTTAATAATGCAAAATGGTGATAGCAAGAGTCAACGATGGTTAACTTTTTCTTTTTTGTTTTAATTCTAGAGTTACTTTTTCAATGGGCAACAGAGAATGAAATAAGCTACTATTATGTCTAAAATTAAAAAAGTCAATTTAGTATTAAATTATAAAATGAAAAAAGCAATTACCGCCCAGAGCTCAGAAGTTTTATACCACAGGCGTGGCGGGTTGGTTACAGCGCGGGAGGGGACTGGGTGCACGCTCGAGGCACATCACGGCTCTGAAGACCTGCGGCAGCAGCTTAGCTCCCGCCCCAACACCCTTCTCCAGGAAGGCAGAGCTCAACCGGGAGCTTTTCCAGGCAGATCCCCGGATCGCTCCCAGCCCCGCATCCACCTTCTGTACGTCTACCCCTCTCCTCAACCTAAACAGAGCCCCCAAAGCAGAAGTTAACAACCAAAGCCCTATAGCTACACGACGGCGGAGCCCCACCAGAGTGGTGGATTTTTGCAAACCAGTCAGTAAATGAACAAACAAAATTACAAGGAGAATAATTCTTAAATATCCTTAATCATGTTGTAGTTGTATTTATCCTGATTCTTTCAATACTTTTGAATAAGAAGGTTGATTATAAAACCACAGAATTTTAACAATACGAGATGCAGGTTGCCTAGCAAATCTCTATTGAGAAACAGAGAGTAAATACCTTTTTTTAATGCACTTTTGTGAATGCCTACTATACACTCAAACGTCTCTTTCTGTAGGGCTGTGTGTGAGTCACAAGTATTTATATATGTACACAACTAGGGGGGGAAAGCCACGAACAAGCAATAAAGTGTGCACACCTATATTCAGAAATCCTCAATAATATTTCGAGTCAGAGGCTTCCACAAATTTACCAGTGGGGACTAAAGCACAACTTCTGCTCAAAGACAAACTGAAGTGGGTTTCCTCATCAGACAGATGAAATGAGCTTAGAAAAAAGCATTACTACTCTTCGTTTAATTTCCCATATCTGCTTTTTTTCCTTATAGACTCTGGCTGTTGCCGGTACCACAGGCAGTGACATATAGACAGGGAAGGGACATGACATACATAAAGCAAACAGAAGCTGAACAAAACACAAGACGACGGCATTTACAACCCAGCTGACAAAGCCAGTCACTTCACTTTAAATAATGTGGCAGGCAGCAAAAATATAGTAATTACAAGAATTTCATTTTCATTAACTAATAAACCAAGGAAAACAATTTAAGTATCTGAATGTCATTTTTCAAATGAAAATAAACTGTAAACATTTGAATAACATCACAGCAGGGATAATATACCTAAGGAAACCTATTGAAATATGCTAGTGAATTCATCCTCTTTTATCACATTAAAACTGCAATTGACTGTAAACCTCCTACCACTCTCCACTGAGACTTTAATTGTAAAGATTCCTGTTACATATCATATTAGAATTTAGTTAAAATTGTAGAACACATTATTTCCAATCAGACAGCCAACCATCACTCACAAAGATTTTTAAAAAGGTGATTAATAATTCATCTCAGATAAGGAAAAGATCTATATTTATACCATCTTCTCAGCCACCATAAACTACCTGACAATTGTTCAGTAATGATGCCCAGTAAATTCTTTAAAATGGTAATTTGTCATTCTGTCACTTCATTTGTGACCTAAAATTCCTCACTTGAGGCATCATCAAATAAATTAATCACTTTCCAGGATCCATTTCTCTGTTCTGCACGTTATTATGCCCAGGCTCTCTTGTGTTTCTCTTCATTTACATATATTTAATGGCTCAGCAGTGGTTCACTATGGCACATAACGCACACATCTCATTACAGGTGAAATATTCTAACTGCCACTATCACTGGGAAAGAAAATAACTCTCCCAATTTAATTTTCCTGATGTAACAAAACCATGATTCTTCACTATGAAATGTTGATGCCATCCATCAGTCACAATCAATAAAATCATCATAGAAGTACGCCTTCTTTAGCATCATTCCTTCATACTAGTATTATTTGAGGGAGGTAATTAAACTCATAATATGTAATGAATGTAAATGAAGAAAAAACCCTCATGTTCTCCCTCTAACTATGCTTATTTTACTGCTTTGATTTAAAGTATTTTTACATCTTACAATCTATGAAATACACAAAGCCCTGAAGGAAAGGCATCAGAAGTACAGTAAGCATCAATCAATACATATAATGACTAATTAAAAAGGAACATATTTTAACATTAAAAAACCACCAAATGCTGTTATTTATAGATTTTTCACTTAAAATGATGCATTCCCTCTGGACTAATGTATTTGCTGTCTTTCTGAAATATAGATTGCAGTACACTACTTTTAGATACTGTTGCTTGCATGCGTCAAAAAAACCCAAAGTGATTTTATGGGTACCTGGTCCACCACAACCATTTAAAAAAACCCACACGCGTATATACACGCAAACTATTCTCACACTAGAGAGAAAACCTTCATAATTTCAGTCTCATGTATGTGCCTGGGCTCATATAAGTCAGGAAAGAACACAGTCTCTTAGAAATCACAACTTTTAAAGAAGTCCACCAAAAAAAAAAAGGGATTAGAGCAATATGTTCTTCCATAAAGAGCAAAATGACATCATCTCCCTTGCAAATATTCACACGACTTTGCTTACATTCAGAAAGCACGATGGACAACGCTTCTCTTGTGACAAGGAAGCCCAAAAGGCACCGACGCTGCCCGCTCCTCAGAGCCCGCCGGCCACCAGCCTCCCGCTCCCCTGGCCCCTCTCTGCAGCCAGCTCCAGGGCCATTAACCCCCACGGCTGGTGGCCACCCGCACCCCCAGGGCACCGGGAGCCCCCGGGACACGTGCAGTGCGTGGGGCATCCTCCACGAGGAGGATTTTCCGAGAATGAGAAATGATGCCTAGCTTCTGCTCAAAATAATTCACTTTAGGTATTATTTCGACATTGTGTGCATGCAGGGACTCGCATTCCTCACCACGAGCACGAGGAAAACGGGGCAATGACGGGGCTGATGCGCCCTGGCTCGGCGGCTGACAAACTGCCCACGACACTTCGTTCTACTATCTGACTAATTGTGATACTGCTATGTTTCATAGACACTTCAAACAATGCGCCTCTTTCCCTCCGCCCCATAGGGTTTGAGGGATGTTGTTAATCCGGCTCACGTGCAACATGCACCCAAGTTTCAATGGCCAGTATGAAAGGAAAAAAGCTGTTTGCCTTCGGCTTGCCTGTGCACCGCCCTCCGTTGGGGAGTCAGCTGTGCACAGTGGCAACAGCTTGAAATAGGCTTGCACAGGCGCTGGCAAAACGCATATTCTGGGAAGTGAAGTTTACAGTAAGGTTGAGATAGAAATTGCAAAGAGCAATTCAGAAACACTACAGAAAAAATTATTTTTAATAACTATTAATTCACAGCTCTGCATGAAACTTCTGCACCACAGAAAGGAACAGAAGGCACGGGCTTTTCTTTTTTTTTTTTTTTTCCAATTATTATTTTTATTTTCATGGCGATTTTCCATCAGAAAGGTATGTGCAAAGAGGTGGGGCAAGCACGAACAGGGGCCATCCCTGCCCAGCGGCACTGCAGCCACCCCAGCACAGGGCGGCCCTTGTCGGAGTAGCTGAAATGGGCAACAAGGGGTCCTTAAGAAAGAGACAGCAAGTCACGAATTATCTACAGTCTTTAAAAAATTCAGGACTTCAAAAACACTAATTAGTGAGTATTTCCATTTGCGTTTTCTTAAATTTTCCTCTGCGGAGTTCTGCAGCAGACAAGCAGCCCAGCTGGAGGTACTGGTGCTGCCATTTCCCTCCGTGTTCCAGTTCAGCTGCGCCCCAGTCTGAGACAATTAATGCAATTAGTGCCCCGAGCACCCGTCCCCGGGCACAGCGGTCTCTCTGCAGGCACTCCGGGGGACGGAGCAGAGGGGAGGGAATTGTCTCCTGTGAATAATGCTGGTCAGTGGCTCTGTGCACTTCAGCATTTTTCTTCCGAGCCGTGTCCGGTAAATATATGAGCACTGCACCACCTCTGTGCCCCCGGCCAAAGCCGGGCGGAGGGGACTGACAGCCGCTGCTGCCCCTCCGCGCTGCCGGGGCGAACAGGGGAGACGGGAGGGACCCGCAAAAAACACAAAGCAGTAAAACACATTTAACACACAGCTGTATTTACCGGGCGATCAAAGGTAAATTTAAAAAAAAAAAAAAGTGCCAGTTGTCTATTTCTTGGCACTTCTTTGCTAACAGAGATAACGAATACAGCGAGTTGTTCTCATTAACCCCTCGATGCTGGGACTTGCTGACTTCTGCTGCGCCTGCACCAGGGAGCAAAACGCTCTACGAGCGTATTACCAAGAAAGGGAAATTTCTTCTGGGTAATTGCATTCTGCCGCCATACAACGACCTCACAGCTATCAGCTCATGCAGACTCGGACAGTACTCACATATGTACATATACACAAACCCACACACGTTTTCAGTCCCCGTCTCCCGAGCTGTTTTGCTGCGTGTTGTGAGCTGTCATGTTTCCCTCCAGAGGTGGTTGTAGTTCTGTTCAAGGTGAAGCAAACTCTTGTTGTAGATTCCTTCTACAGAGGTTACACAACTGCATTTACAGAGCACATTCAAACTCGATAAGAGCACGATATAACACAGGACCCGAGCTTATGGCACAAACGGCACCCAACAAAAACTGACTGTGCCGTGGCCCCGCTCACTTGACCTAGGGATCTCCTACAGACCAGCTCAGAGAGAATGATCCACCCATGCCCACACAGAGCTCAGATTCTCTAAGATTGGATTGAAAACCCCAAAACAGATAAGAACCTGCTCTGTGGTATTTTTTGTACCCATAGAGAAGTGAAGGATGAGGGACATCGGAGTAGGAGCTACCAGCAGCACACACCAAATAGATGAAGCCTTTCGTACCATTGACCACAGGAAGCCCAAAGGCAGACGATCCTACGCCTGGGAGAACCCAGCCTCCTGCAGGACAGGTCCATAGCCTCGACCTGACAGAAACCAGACCTGGCTCAGACACCACCAACTACCCATTCTCCACACCTGCAGAGCTTTGGGGGGAATCTATCTTGCCCCTCACACCCTGGCTAGCTTATCTACAGCTATACCTACGCAGTACTTGAACATGCCATATAGGTCCACCATCTTACCATATTGGGGGCAGGTACAGAATCATAGAATCGTTCAGTTTGGAAAAGACCTTTAAGATCATTAAGTCCCACCGTTAACCCAGCACTGCCAAGTCCACCACTACACCATGGCCCTAAGCACCACATCTACACAGCTTTTAAATACCCCCAGAGATGGGGACTCCACCACTTCCCTGGGCAGCCCCTTCCAATGCTTGACAACCCTTTCCGTGAAGACATTTTTTGCTAATATCCACTCTAAACCTCCCCTGGCACAACTTGAGGCCATTTCCTCTCGTCCTATCCCTTGTTACCTGGGAGAAGAGACCGACCCCACCTCTCTACCCCCTCCTGTCAGGCAGTTGTAGAGAGCGATGAGGTCTCCCCTCAGCCTCCGCTTCTCCAGGCTGAACAACCCCAGGTCCCTCAGCCGCTCCCCATCAGCCTTGTGCTCCAGACCCTTCCCCAGCTCCGTTGCCCTTCTCTGGACACGCTCCAGCCCCTCCATGTCTCTCTTGGAGTGAGGGGCCCAACACTGAACACAGCATTCGAGGTGCGGCCTCACCAGTGCCCAGTACAGGGGACGATCACTGCCCTGCTCCTGCTGGCCACACTATTTTTGATACAAGCCAGGATGCCATTGGCCTTCTTGGCCACCTGGGCACACTGCTGGCTCATGTTCAGCCGGCTGTCGACCAACACCCCCAGGTCCTTCTCTGCCTGGCAGCTTTCCAGCCACTCTTCCCCAAGCCTGTAGCGTTGCATGGGGTTGCTGTGGCCCAAGTGCAGGACCTTGGACTTGGCCTTGTTGAACCCCATACAATTGGCCCCAGCCCATCGATCCAGCCTGTCCAGAACCGGGTAGTATGGGTTCAAGGGGGATTTCAGTCCAAACTCGTATTAACCATGCAAATACAAACTTTCATGTCAGATTCCAACTTGGATATCTGTCTACTTCATTTTGAAAGGAAATTTCAACAGCGTATGAATGGTAATTATTGAACTTTGAAGTTGAGTGCTCAAAATGCAAGGGTTCAAAACTTGATGCTACAGGTGAAAGTTTGGCTTAAACCCTCACCTTCATTTTCTGTCTGCAGACTAGGTTGATTTACCACAGAAAAACATTCCAAGGACTTACTAAAATAAGGGTCTGTTTATCAAGTTTGCCACGTACAAGCTCAGTGCTATTCTGGAACCACTATTTATTCAACTACTCAAAAACAGCATTCCAGATCATATCTCACATTCACTGGCCGTTTATTGGCATAATGCTTAATTTTGAGTTATTTGTAACCTAATAGTTATGACTGGTTGAGTAGCATTAGCACATCCCTGGTAATGTTCTCCCCGTTATCTGTATCTGGCTTTTCTCAACTCGCCTGTGCACTGAGGCCACCAAACTACCTACAGGAGGCTTGAGGCTCACATTTCGTCTATTTAATTTCATGCAGCATTCAAGCATTTATGATCGTCATGATGTCTAGAAATTTTAGTCCCATTGAAGTAAACAGTAGAACTCCCATTGGTTTCCACAGGACCAAGACTTCACTGTTACAGTAATTTCCAATGACAGAAAAGAGGAAATATTACATCAATGTATTTTTGTTTTTCTCCTTTTTTCCAATAACTGCTATCACTGTCGTTTATATGTGAGGCCCATGAGATATAACAGAACTAGCAAGTTCTCTTCACAGCCATTATAATACTTGCGCATAATACGTCTTGCGAGAGGACTATGATTCATTTTTACTACTCATTAGGTGGCTTTGCTGGTATGCTATGAATATTGTAGTTTATGCATGAAAAGTCTGCTACCTGCAATATTTGTAATTCTTAAATTCTTTAATAACTACTTAGATACCTAACAGATGCAAGAGTGCACATCAGGGTGAATATGTTGTGAAACAGGACCATTATTACATTCAATCTGGCAACCCTGGTCTCATACTTATGATGTAAATGAGTTTGCTACCAATTAGGAGAGGCACATTTTAATATGGTTACTTATTTCTCTACAGCCTCCTGGAATTACACCAGTTTTCTGCTTAAAAGTTTACTTCTGATAATTTTGTATTTATTTTTTAGAAGTGTTTGCCTCATGAGAACTTCAAAAGCGCTGAACAGAAAACCAGCCTGATGCAAGAAAGAGTAATACTGCCTGTTAGTACCACTGAGGACATAAAGCTAACAGTCTAACAGGGTCCCAGTCACCCTAGTGCGCTTATCATAACATTTGCATAGCAAGGACACATACAAGGTTAAAGGCAATTTAAAAAAAAAATAACAACAATTTGGTCTTAAGACAAATTTGCCCTGCTTCCAAGCCTTTGTATTTTGGGTTTTAGCGACAACTGGCTAGTCACAAAACATTCCAAGGTAATAAAGAATTTCTAATTTTCTACAGCATTAGTTGCAGGTTGTAGGCCTAATGAAGATGAAATTTGCTCTCTGGTGCAACGGTTTCACTGCTGTAGTTACACTAACTTTACCATCAAAATAACTTCAGCTCAATCTTGAATGGTTGTTCTGGAGCATTTGCAACTCTGGAGTCTAGATTGTGACCTTTTATAGGTGAAAATAAAGAGGTGTCTGTTTCATCAAGCACAAAAGGATTGCAAAGATGCCATGGAAGGCATTACTGTGGTCCACATCTCAGACAGACAGCTTTATTGTTCTTACCAGGCGGGAAAAGCATCCTCGTTCTGGGCTGCTGCCACTTGCCCGCCACCCACAGGTTATTTAAAACTCCTGGATGGCGAGCCTGGTAACAAAGAACAGGCAACGTTCTTCCAAAGCACCTCCGACGCTTCCTTTGACCTAACAGCAATACCAACGCCTTATCTCAGCCAACAAGGTAAGGTGCAAGCCTCAACCTTGCCCGAGCACCGGTAAAACCAGCACCCTGCAGGCGCTGGCGAGGCAGGAAGCAAGGGCACATCGATGGCACCCAGCAGCTGGGTGCCATCACCTCCGACCCACCCAGACACCTCCGACCCACCCAGCAGCTTCACGCGGGCTGAGACGCAGAAGCTCGGCCAGGCAGAGCCGCACGGCCCCGCACGCAGCACGGGGGCTGAGGTGACCCAGGGCAAAAGCTGAACACAGGCTCCATCACCAGCGGCAGCAAGTTTCGGTCTCAGATAAGGAGGTCACCAGGTACAACACTAAAAAAGGAGCTACTAGTGCTGCTGATATTGCCTCATATGCCCTTTTCATGTCTGTTTTTCAGGTGTAGCCTGCATTGCCAAATGCTCACTCATGAGTCTGGCAGACTTTTCAGGTTTCTTCTCCATTTTAGAATGGGGTCTTGGGAAGGCAAACCAAAAAACCTACCCACCAACAGAGACTAGGTGGAAAGAACATCTAAAGTAAATTTACCATATTAAAAAACCTCAAGAGTCTCCTTATTTTAAATTAAAGGGCCCAGCTCCAACATTCAGAGCTGGACTTTGGTATGGGAGAGGGAGATCCACCCAAGGGCAGACACGTCTGCTGTTGCTGGAAACATCCCTCCCAGGCTCTGCTCACCAGGTACTTGAGCTCGGAGACCTGCAGACAACTCTCTGAGCATTTCTGGGTTTGCAGACAGAGAACACAGGCAGCGCTGCTACCACCTCACCTGGGAGCGGTGAGCCGCCTCCCCAGCCGCTCTCCGAGGTCTCGCCCCAACAGCTGCCCACGGGCTGCCACGCACCGCCATGACTGCAAAAGCTAACGTTAGCCCACGGCCCATAGCTTTTGCCACACCACCTTTCAACACAGATGTGTCAAGTACTTTTGACACATTTGCGTCACAGACAAGCATAGGCTTTGCTTTGTTGTTTTTATGGGCAGATTCTTCACAGCCAGGAACCCCACTAACTCCCAACAGTCCACTGCTGCTCACTGAAGGGTTTCAATAAACCACCAGCAAAATACACATTTTATGCCTGTCAGGGCAGAGGGAACTGCTCTGCAGGCCATTTAACTGCCTCCTCTGGCACAGAGCTAACAGTCAACACTGTTGACAAAAACTGCTGGGACTGGTACAGCTTTCAGTCTACTTGGAAAACAAACCCGCTAGCCACTAAAAAAGCTTAAAAGCAGATTAAGACCATACAGGCAATCAGCCCTGGACTTTTCTAACTTTCCAGGGCCTACCGCAGCAACCTGGACGCTGCTGTAACAATCTCCCCTGCAGAAAATGATGTATGCGGTTAGCTGGTGCGCATAACTGTCTGTCTCGGGACTGCAATCCATACATCTGCAAGTACATTAGGAGCTGACACCCTCTAAAACGCTGGCAGCATCAACATCTAATCGATATGCATGTTCACCAGCAAAGCTGACTAGTACATCTGTTCTGTGAAAAAACATACATTCTGCCTCTAGTACAATCACTGTAATTAAAAATTAACATGCATTAATTGTTGGAGCTGATGTAAACAGCTGATGTTCCACTTAGCCCTGTCTTCTGTACATATCATTAGGCAAAGCCAAATATTGTTAAGTAAACAGGCAACACTTACAAAAAGAAATAGAAAACTAATTCCAACTAAATAAATTGACAACACAGTGCAAGTCATATTAAAACAGTTGAGATAATTATTAGGCTACTGGACTAACAGAGAGAAAATCATAGAAGACATATTTAATTGTTTGAATCTCATTTCAGTAAATGTATTTAGGCACAGTGTGAAATATAATTTAACTTGAATGTGTGTGCAGTATTTTCCCAGAAGCAGGATGTGCAATATGCTGTTGAAATAAAAATATAAGTTGGAGTTTGATATGCAGGTAAAACAAATAACTTCTCAAATGCAGCAATCTCAACCAACTGCTTCAGTACCTGATAGTCTCAAGGGAAATGCAGGTTGGTTATGCAATGCTAAAGGTTTTTTCTTCCTCAGATACATCTGCAAAATTCCCGTCAGTACCAGTGGGAGCTATACGCAGACACCAAGAGAAGAACATACTCCTGAGGAGTTACATCCTACTTTTTATCGTTGTTATTTAAATGTCATAGCAAAATAATTTCTCCAATTTGTATACCAAAAAAAGCAAATAAAACCCCAGCAAATCTGCTCAGCACTACACATCCAGAGTTGCTGCTTCAGATCACAGTGGTATCACTGCAGATTGCCTGGGGGGTGTCAGCTGCTGGTACCCCCAGGCTGCTCGCCCCGCTGCCGAGCGCGGCAGCGCTGGGTGCCTCCACTGTCAATCTCAATACTTCTCCCTCAAACTGATGGAGAGCTGAAGTTTAAAGGACCCCGTCAGGTAAGGGAAGGGAACTCTGCAAGCAGAGCGGCAGCGACCAGATGACAGCATCCACACTTCATCACTCCTGTACTTTAAGGGCCACGCGTGCTGCGTTAGGGGTGAAACGGCCAGGCAAAGGAGGCTCACCCGCTGGGGCTGGGGCAAGCTGGGTGCCCACAGCGGGCACCCACGGGAGACCACGCAACCCTGATCCTCTGCGGAGGGCAGAGGGAAAATCCCCTGGGTGCAGCCACAAAGCGCATGCGAACCCAGAAGTACCACGCGTCCTTTCAGCGACACACTGAATTAGGGGCTTGAGTGTAAGTACTAATTATTTAGTGGCTCTTGTCATTTAAATGAGTCAGAAGTTAGTGAAATTTAGGCTTGGTATGAAAGATGAAATTTTCTTTGTTTGTTTACAAAAAATCAACTTCAAGTGGGAATACCATAAAGGCTTTTTTTTTAATAGACAAGATAAATTTTGTTTGTTGATTATTACTGAGGAATCCTGCTAATCCACTCCAATACCACTTCCACACGATTCCTGTCATAGGTTCTTCTCTGCCACATCCATGAAGCCAGTGCTGGGCTGGAACCCACAGCAACCCGCCTCCTGTCGCATCCCCCACTCCCATATCCACGAGGCTTGACCTCTGCCGTTTTGGATACTTCCAAAACCCAGAATCATCCTCTTTTTTTTTTTTTTTGCTGGGAGTTATTTGAAACATAAAAGTGAAGGGAAACAAGACAACAACTGTACCTTTATCTCACTGCTACACGCTGGGCTTGGAGAATGAGTTGAGAGAAGCGCAGACACCTACTTCTCCTGAGCCCTTGGCCACCCAAAGAGCCCCTGTGGCTACACAACACCAACCGGGGGCTGCATGCCGTCGCACCAGCCCCCCCTTCCCTGCAATCTCACCTTTGAATGGAGAAGACACAGGAAAGAAGGGCTTGGTCATTACGGTGGTAGGAATACCATAATTATGGACTAAAAACTAAACTCAGCAGCATGAGCCATGCACCTTGGTTTTATCCATCCGTGCTAGGAACTTTAAAGAAATTGCTGGAGAATTCTGTAAAAGTTTACTGGTTGACTACATGGAAAGCACATGGGGAAAACATGCCTTATAGACAATCTCTGCAATTGCAATTGGTTGTAATATTCTTTAAAGTCTTCGAGGCAAAAAAAAGTGCTGTCCCTCCCATTAGTGGTATATAGCCACAAACAATGTAAATTAAATAAAGTGGGAACACACTTTGCATAAGCATTCTTCTTAAAATGCTGCAAAATGGAGAAGAGGATTTTGATGTTTCAATGCTGTGTTTTAGTTTTGTTGGTGTATTAGCATTCGACTTGCTAACGCTGATCAAACATTTTGGTGCTTGAGGACCTTCCCATTGCAGACATTCACTTTTAACCAAACACCTCAGGTTTCCCATTGTTTAAAGTCCCGCCACACCTCGCAGATGAAGTTCCCGCCCGACTCCCTGCCCTGAAACCTCTTAAAGGTTCACAGCACTGCTCAGCTGTTTCATAACAATATCAGGCTCATGATGAACCAAATGAGTTCTGATTTGTGCTATTTAATGTCCTAATGGCTTGACTAGTTAGGTAGATAATTACACAGTATGATTTATCCAACCCATTTATAAATATTTATAATAATGGATAGATTAACCTTTGGGATTTCTATCCTGCAATCCCTTTGGTGGAAGAGAGATCGCTCCACCGCAGTGGTGAGCACCGTTGCCTGTGAGCGAGCCCTTGTGCAGGCGATGGGACGGGGGGTCAGCTCAGTCTGTGGGGAGCAGTGGCCAGCACCCAAAGCCGAGGGGTCCTGGCCAGCACCCACCGACACTGTCACACCTCTTCCTCCCCGCCAGCCAGCTCCACCGGAGAAAAAGGCATCCTCCGGCATTACGACCCAATTTTATTTAACCAGGAAAAGAAAAACCACAAGAGATGAGGAATCTCAGGCTTCCACTGCCAAACAATACCGAAACAACCTATAACGCCGAAGAAAATAACTGCATTCTCAGACCTCCAGAAACATTTGTTGTCAAGCAGAGCTTCAGATGGAAGTTTGGGTCAGTTGCAAAATTCACTTGGATGAGTCTGTTCACCCCGCCGGGAGCAGGGTCCAAGGGGTGGGAAGAGGCACGGGGTCGTTCAGGAGCAGATGTGGCACCCGTGCGCGACGGTGACTCACGGCAGCCCCCCGCGGCCCCGCCGCCCCGAGTGGGCACAAGCAGCGCATTGTCGGCAGCGGCAGGCGCCACGATCGCTCTGGCAGCGTTAGCCGGCCCCGGGACGGGAACGCCAACGCTTTGCTCGGCGGTGACAAAGGGTCAGTGTTTGCTGCCGCCGGGGCCGTGCGCGGGAGCCGCGGCCAGAGGAAGGGGCTTGACCCGCCAAACGCCGCTCTCATCGGCAAAGAGCAGACAGGAGATGGGCAGCGCCTGGTGCCGGCGTGCTGCGGTAGCCGTTCAGAGAAATAGGTGTATTTTGAAAAACTGCTGCTCCAAATCCATTTTTTTTAATTTCAGAAAACATCCTAATATGGAAAGAGTCAGATCTAGCACTTTCTGCCTGGCAGAACTGCTTCTTAGGACTAGCAAAAATATGCTAAATACACATTAGATACAAACAAAGAATAGAATTTGGTCTTCTGTGGTACTTTATCTTTTTGGATTTTTTTGTCTTTGTTGGAGTAGATCCAAGCCTATGCCTATCACACTTCTGAATTTTGATACAGTATAAGCTTTCCAAATTACAGGTTTTGTATCCCAGCAGTGTAAGAGGGAAAAACACTCTAGTCCTTGGCCACTGTTAGTGGAAGTCAACAGAAACGAGACACAAGCCTTTGTATACACTTTGGAAGATTCTTCCTGACATCATTAAAGTACTGTAAAACTGACTATTACTGTATCCTCTAATTTCTAATATTTTGCAACATATCTCTTTGCTTAGGAAGAGCCTCACTATATTTAGATTTTAGATTATTAGGATTATGTTTAAATAAAACTACTCTGGTAACAAAATGAGAATGCATGAGAATAATTACAAAGCAAACAAATACTCAGAATTTTTATTTATAGAATTTCACTAAAAGCAGAACCACTTTTATTCTCCGAGACTGAGCTGCAGCTTCCCTACTGCAGCTTTCCTGCTGCATGCTTAAACAGACATCTGTTGTAGAAGCCATGAAAGAGTCAAAAGAAAAACAAGACCCAAACCAAAATATTTTAAAGTTTTTTTTCTCTTTACCAGTTTACTAGAAAGATTTGATAGAATAAATTTTGGGCTTCAGGCCTCATATTTTCCCATGTAAATTATTGCACCTATTAAAAGAAAAAAACCAACTGTTTGCAAAATGTATCTGTATCCTAGACCAGCTCCACTTCCATGCAACAGTATGAAAACATCCATTTCCACAGGAGGTAAATCCCTGCTTCAACTTCTGTAATTTCTCTGTTTGAAATCAGTGCTTAGCCCGCCTGCAAGGGCCGCGGCTGCTGTTCCGATGCCCGTCTGCACTCGCACACCTACGCCGATTGCTGACATTTGTGTTGAGCCAGAGCCTGGGATCGGAGAAGAGGAAAACCAGAAACATACAGAGTGGCCAGGAATAAAACCGGGGGGAGAGAAGGGAAGATGAGATAAATTATGGTCTGAGATAATACAGATTGCTTGTAAGAATTGGTCAGGAGATTAGATTATGACACTTTTGGGTTTTTTACAAGGATCGTAAGAGATGAACTTTACAGAAACTATGGGGACAGTAAAGTTGTTGTGAAAAGAAGAGAATGTCAGACAAAACATCTGCTTAAAGAAATTCTTGTGAGCAAGGGTGGGGTTATAGCAAACACTCCACGCTTGGGCAACGCTTTAATTTACAATCAAAGCCAGAAATATGTTGAAGAGGTTTTTTGTGCATAACAAACAGTGGCTTATTAATGTGTCAATGCTTTGTTTTGCTATTTTCAAAAATTGTGTTGGAGAGGGGAGTTCAGACCACAGAGAGCGGAGCTGCCTTAGGGGGTTAACCAGCACCCATTCCTGGCAGGGTGGTCCTGAGAGAAGATTAAGGGCTAGAAGTCAGGACTGTCGGGCTTTAATTCCACCTCTGCCACCTAAATCAAATGCCTAAATTTCCAAACACTTCCGTTTAATTATCCCTAAACTTGGTCTAGAAGCCATAACGCTCCATTCCACGTGAAGGCACAGGTAGAAATTATTTTGTGCAGACCATACCCTCAGAGCTCATAAGAGACAAAACCCCCTCTAGAACTGTTAATCTTTCTGCCTATTGAGAGAGTGAAATAATTAATAGCAAAAAATAAAAAATAAAAAAAAGAATCCCAGACCTTGCATTCCGAGCTTCCTGCATGCATATATGTACATTTACACCTTTATTTATTTTGTGCACCCTTTATTTATTTCGTGTAGAGGCGGCAATGCCCAATTTCTACCCCCCAGCGCTAGCCCTGACCCCCCAGCAAACCCGCAAGGGTGCAAAGTCCCACTCCGCCGCTGACAAGAGGCACCGCGTCTGCACGGTTTGCAGGGCGGTGACAGGCGCGAGGCTGCTCGCAGATACGGATTTGTCACAATATTATAGAGTGTGGCATCTGATCTGTATGGCTGTTTTAGAAGAACTTGTTTGCACAGCTGTTTGTTGTGAGTTGCGTCCTCCTCGCTTTGCCTAGGCTCTGCTCCATACCGTATTTCACTCTGAAGGCAAAGAATCCTGCCAAACCCGGGGTGCCCACGTGATGCGAGCTGCGAGATAATTCATTTATGATCTGGATGTAACTTTCTTTGTGGAACCGTTCCAAACACTGAGAGCAGCGCTAAGAAGAAACAGTAGACAAAACCTGCCTCCAACAAATTAAAACACCCGTTCCCAGTATGCATACAAGTTCACACCAGTCAGACTGTATAGATTAGCAACCAAGTGAAGGGACCTACTTAGAAATGGACACACATGGCGTAGCACAATCTGGCACGAGCGTTTGATGCAAAGTGAGCTTTCCGAGTAGTGTGGAACTGTATTTTTTCTCCTCCTGCTGCTCCTGTCTCTGCCCATTGGCAGTTTTGACATGCATCATAATTTTGCAGTCTGCTCGTGATGTTGGAATCTGGTCGGGGAGCGTACAGGGATCCTAAATCAGACCTCGGGATTTGTGCTGCAGTGAGAGCGCCCAGGAACCTCGAGGCTTGGCACCGCTGCCGAGACACTGCTTATACACCAAAGACGGGCTCAGCCCCGGGGGAGAGGAGAGATACAAATGAGCTGCTGGAGACCTCCTCCAGCTGTGCCGCACATTTGCGGGGACAGAATCGCACTTTACTGTGAATCGCGGATTCCTTTGTGCCCGGGTTGCTTTAGGCAATGATGCATCCAGCCGGCTGGGGAGCCCCAGGGACGGCAGAGCCTCACTTGGAGAGGAGGGAGCGAACACGGAGCACATTAACATAAACCTGCCGATAGCCTGGCTCAGGACAGCCATTTACCGAAGAGACAACGTCAGCTATGCGGCTGGTCAGATCCAAAACCACACCCTTGCACCTTCTCCATCAAAGTACACGAGCATCCTGAGCGGCAAGAGCAACGGATTACAAAGGAGCGAGATTCATCGCTCACATACTGACAATATATTACACTTGTAGCTAATATATTGAAGAAAATTCCACAGAATAGGGAAGAAAAAAAACCAAAACCTTTACTGAAGGAATCCACCTCTCCAAAATTTCATCACAGGCTTGCCTGGAAAGGCCGGACAGCCCTCACAAACGGGCTGCTGCCCCTGCCCACCCCCTCATCCTCCCCCGGTGCCTTGCAAGATGTTGGCCACGATGCAGTAACCCAGCTCAAGGTAAGGACACGGCAGTGCCCACAGTCCCCGCCTCTGCTGGGGAGAGCGTCCCCAATGTCCCCGGGCTGGTGGACATGTCAGGGAGGTGCGGACACATCCTAACTGCAACGGGCGGGATGCCTGCCGCGATGCTTTCTGCTCTGGGGAGCTCCCACTTGCTCTCTATGGAAAGGAAAGAAGAGTACAGGGTCTGAGACACACTTACGGCCTTTTAAAGTAAATACATCCTTGAAAATGTAATAGCCTCCAATGTGACTATATTCTCCGATAAAGCATTAAATGAAACACGTCATTCCCAGTACAAATAATTGCCTTTGTTTTCATCATTTTGTCTAGTGCATCGCAGGAGGCTGTAGAACAGTGTGAGTTTTTCTGATCTATAATCAGACAGTTCATAAAAATCCTAATGGAAATGAAGATTTTGCTATTTGGAGTGGTCAAATTTCCATTTTCAAACACATCACATTTTAAAACCCAGGTTGGCATTTTGGTTTGCTGAGAGTTTTAGGATAATAGCAAATTACACAGAAAATCTACCAATTCTTTGTCAAGTGAACTATGCAAAAAGGAACCATTAGTTCATAGTTCATCTGTGAGATGGGAAGACATCCTGAATAATAATTTTTAGAGACTATGAAGGGCATTTATTCACAAATAACGCTCACATCTACAGAATTAAGACTGCCCCTGCTGTCTATAAAACCACTCTGCTCAGATTTCACTAAAGGTATGTTTAAATAAACTTCTTTCCCTCACTAAAAGGATAGGGGGATCTAACCATCCTACATAAGATCGGCCTACGCCATACAACATCCATCCTGTACAAGACTGGCTTATGCCATACAACATCATGGATGGCGAACGCCAAGGAAGTTGTGAAGGCAGTGGCTCAGCATCCCTTCGCGGTCCCGGGGTGAGCACCCAGAGGCCCCTCAAACCGCGGCATTAGCGATCCCAGCCCACCCGAGGAACGAGAGCTGCTTCCACCTGCTCATCCTGCTAATATCATGAGCTGCTCGCAACTGTTCTCAAAGCACAGCTTCTGCACAGATTTCCTTTCATATTTACCTACTGTTCTGTGCTTTGCTAGGACTGTATTTTTCCTTCTGCTGAGATTTAAAAAAAAAAAAGAAACCACACACACAAAAAAAACCACCACTCAAAGACAACAGAAAGTGTTCTTTTATGCTGTGCAAAAGTTAAACTCAGTAGCATTGAGGAGACTCTCAAACCAGAGCTTTGGGCCCTGTTATTTAGAAAATGAAAACTCTACCTAGAGCAGACTATGAAGAAAAGGTATAAAAGACTGGTTAACTAAATGAATCTACTTTTCTTTTCCCCCCTAATAACAGTGCCCTGAGGCATAACCCGTACAGAAAATTGTCTGTGACTCACGCTTTGAAGCGAGCATGGAAAAGTAATCCCCCTGGGAATTTTCTGCATTTGTTACAGCGCTGGGACATATTCATCTGTAAATATATTTATTTTGGCTTTTGGGATCTTGAATGGTCTTAAATGTGATGTTTGTAATAAGCCTGGGCTAAGTGTATTCCTGCAACACTGAGACTGGAAACGCTAGTAATACTTTCCTGCAAGTTTGTTGTAAAATACAAGGCGGCGTTCATTATCTTCAGTTTATAGTTTATGGTCCAATGACATATTAGGGAGCGCACTAGGAATTTTTGTGGTTTTCCATTTGTTTGCTTTTAATTCTGAGGAAAACTCATGATTCACAGTGATAATTTCACTGCAGAGCTCATCTAGAGCAGCGGATTTCTGCAGAGGGGTTGCAACACACCCCAGCCCTAAGCAGCAGCCCTGTCCTAGGATGGCCTTGGATCACGGGGCCGTTGTTGCAACGGCAAACTGTGCCGAACACAGGACAACGCCGAGAGAGTCATCAGCACAGGCTGGCAAAACACCAACTTACCGCACCACGACTCTCAGAAATTAAAGTCGCAGAGTGTAAACCCAGTGTGTTAATACACACACCAAAAAAGAAATGAGTTGGGCTTTTTCTGGCCCCTCTCCCCTTAGACTGGGTAGCTCACAATATTCCTCAATGGTAAAAATCAGACACCAAGGCTCCCAGCGTTAGCGGGTTTCTCGTGCAGGTCAGGTTCCAAATACCCATTCTGGAGACAAGATCTTTCTAGATTTTTAACTAAAAATACAGAATCTAATTACAGGGACGCTGCCTCCCGCAGTGTGGCCCGCATGGAACAAGGTGAGTACAGAGCAGGTTCACAAATTACTCTGGAAGCAGATATTTTATTCTACCCTAATAAACAAGCTTCCTTTCCGAGTTTTACAGCCGAATCTTGGAAGACAAAAAGCATTTCCCTGGACAGTCTGACCTTTCCCTTAGCTTCAGCATCATCCAACAGACTCGGAAAGTCCCAGCCATCACCACCCTCAGGGACTTTACCCTAAGGGAGGGCCCAAAGGAGCATCCAATAAACATCATTATAAAAATTATCCAGAATATTGTTAAGGCAGCATCAGTTCGGTTTGGGCCTAACATATATTGTGGAAAATCGAACATGTAAGGCCTTCTAAAGCCCATTTTGCCACTAAAAGAGCTTCAGAGAATCTCAGGCCCTACCAAAACCTTTCCAGAGTTTCCCTATCCTTGTCCCCAGATTAATGTTTTAGTAATGATTCTCAAAGGATGAAGAGACAGAGGCATATGACAGCATTTCCTCAGGCCAGAACAGTCGCTAAGCCCAGCTCACACCCCACCAGCTCTGTCCGTGCCTCGGTGGCCTTTGGCTGTTGGACAAGAAACAGAAAGCGAAACCAAACAGAAACAAAAGCAACACCGATTTACTTTCCCTCAGAGCCGAGTAACATGCACACCATCAGCAGCCTCAGTGATTCTCAAAAATACATCTTAACACAAAAATTATATTTTAAAGGTTTCTTGATTGTTGCTTTTAAAAACCTATAAATAATTTACAAGCATTCCATGGCAAAATAACAGCTTTTTTTTTCTACTTCCACTCACCAAGAGCTTACCTAAACACTCTTGTCCCCAGGACTCCACTGGAGCATGTTACTTTTTGCATTTCTGAGAGTTGCTTTGCTCCAACCCCACCAGCTAACGAAGGAAATTGTCCAGGACCCTCCTTCCTACAGGCATCCTTATCCTTCACCTTCTCCTTCTTCTCCTCTTTCTTCTTCTTCTCCTTCTGCTACTTCTACTTCTTCTTCTTCTCCTTCTCCTCCTTCTCTTCCTCCTCCTCCCACCCAGGTGGCCACACCAAGACAACGAGAGGAGTGATAGCCATTACCACCATCTGTGGAAATACGCGGTGGGCTTTGGTGGGGTTCAGCTAAAGCCCCAGCAGCTGTCTCCAAGAGTAATGTGACTGGCTTGCCTGCAAAGAAGCCTGGCAGGAATGAGTCTCTGGAAAAATAAGAGGATGTAAAAGCCCTTAAAAGCCTCCCAAACTGTGACCCACTTCAGGAATCACAAAGAAATCAATACAGCTTTGTGCACGAAAGCTTAATGCTCAGTTGTTGATCAGTGGATTTAAAAAAAATTTCCAGTCTTGCACCTCCTTAAAGTTTTTGAACCAACATGCTTTTGCACACTAAACAATTTCAGTAAGTAACTGTTTGAAATTATGATCTTTATTGTTTGTTTTCAATGGCCAATCCCTAAAAAGTGCAAATTTCAGAACAATTTTGTTATTCCAATCAAAAAGAAGGGATGCTCCCTGTTTAAACCTACCTTGAACCCTCTCTGAAATAGGAACATTGACTGTTGCATTATCCGGGTCAGCCCTACACTTCACTCCAGGTGCCTGAAAGAGGACTTGGCACCACCCACTCCAGGTCCTACTTCTTACTTAGGGGCCATATTTCTTCTATAATTCTTCTTGTTTCCCAGGAGAAATACCACGCAGTTGATTACAGGGTGCTATGTCCTATGGTTTTACCTACGAGGGGACACAGCAAGGATCATGGCGAGGAAATTTCCCCAAGCCACCACCTCAGACCACCACCAGTCTGAGACAACAGCCCAGCCTGAGCCCCGCCGGTGAAACCACCACTCCCCAGCTGAGGTTCATGCTTTTACCTCGTCCCACGCAGGTGAGCAAACCACGTCACTTTGCCGGTAAAGGCAGAAATATTCCTTGGAAGTTGAGCTGGTATTTTACGCCCCTTTCCAGCCGGCGCCCAGGACAGTTAATCTGTCCTGGCTGTGAGTTTTCCTCGGGAACCAGGCGCTGGATTTCCCATCCCACCCAGCAGTCGGCTGCAGGTTACTTAATGCCTCGTTGTACAAATCAAGTGTCTTACTGTATTTTTGCCAGCAGAGCCTTCTCATTTATCCCCTGTATTAAAGATTCAGCTGCCGTGCATTAAATGAACCCTTTTCACTGGCAGGTGCTTGCCGGTTTTTAGGCTTTAAATGGTACCATTACTATCATTTATAAGGATAACATCACAATTAAGAATGTATGAATAATTTAGAAATGAGCAAGAGGCATTTAGTTTCACACTCCTCCTGCTGAAGAGGCTTTAAAATGCAGGGTCTTTATTTTATTGCAAAACACTGGCTTGTCTTGGTAAAAGGGATGAAAAGTTACTAATTTCAGGCTTTAGTTCAAACCCTTTAATCTTACAAATAAGTGCCTTCAGTGAGTACCTTGTTATCTCCTAAAGCCTCCGCAGGCTGTTCACAGTCTTTGTCTCATTCCAAGATTCGTACCTTATCCTAGGTGAGCCAAGTGAGACAAAGGGGATGCCACCCGAGAAATCATGACTTAATGGAGCTTTTCTTCTTAAATCCTAACTTGTACTGTTGGCAAATATTATGGAACACACTCATTTCATCGCAATAAATAATGGTATATAATTAAAATTCCATTCCGTTGTTGAGAACAGTGTGATAAACTGTTTGTGAATTGGTAATTCTATTTATTAAAAACAGGGGCATTAATTTTGACACGTTGAATTATAACGCAGACAAACAGATCTTGTGTTTTAATTAAATGCTTCTATTTGATGAGGTTTTTTATATTAAGATTTAATACCAGATTCTGCAATTCATGCGTTACATGGTGGGGTACGATTCCAGCAGGGTGCCCGGGGAGCAGCGAGCACAGGCGCTCCCGGTATTTTGGGGGCTCTGAGCAGAGCCCCCCGTGCCTCCCCGGACAAGTATCCCCCCTCCAGGGCAAACAGCCTGGGGCTGACCTCTTCTTCCCACTGCCTTTACCTGCTTCTCCTTCTTTTCCCGTGCTTTAATGATGTTTCCAGGCTGCGACTACATTTCTTGTTTTCTAATGCCGAAGCAGAGCTGAATATTTAAAAAAAAAATAACAACCATACTGCTTTGAGGTTTCTTTCACATTAAGCTACATTTAATATTCATTTCACATTTTTTTTCTATTAATTAAAAGTAAACCGTGTATTGTATGGTACATTATCCCTCTAACAGCCCCATGTGGAGATCATGAAGTGGAAGACTAATGGTGTAGACTTTAGCATTTAGTTTTAACCAGAATAATTTACATATCTGTGAGAAGAGTCCGAGGCATGTGTAAATAAGCAGAACTCTAAGATATCAAGACCCTTGCTTAGTTTACTATGGACTGGAGAGCCATGGGCTGTGTATTTATTCCATCAGTCAGCTAATTTAATGAGACTTTATACAGCATCTATTTCTGCAGAAGACACAAAACTTATTATTAAGGAGAGGCATGTGGCAGTAAGAAAAATGTGTTTGTTTGCTTTTTTATTCTATTACCCCCAAGTAGCAAAGGTGATTCTATTCACTGTTCATTAAAGTTTACCTTTATAATTTATCAAAGGAGACCGATATCAACAGCTTTATGCTGAGATTTCAAAATTCAAGACTGATTAAAATTTAATGTAAAAGGGCACAGATTTGGGGTGGGTTTCCAAGAAAAACAGCTTCCCAACTCGAGAGTATAGATTTCATTAATGTGCATCTCTATTAGAAGGCACTATAAAGCACATTAGAGGTACGGCCTGAGCACTGAAACGGCATTTGCATTTCGAAAATCTGCATGGGTCTTTTAGCGTAAGTGTCAAGAAAAAGAAAGTTCCGTTGGAACGCTGGGAGAGCGGCAGCGGGTGAGCTCTGCCTTCGGCACAGAGCCGTCCCAGCCGCAGCCACCACGCGCCACTGAGCGTACGCCAGCAGACGGGCGAGAGAACCAGCTACTCTGGAGCTACCGCGTGTTCCCATCAGGAAACACTGGCAAAGTAGGAATGACAAAGAATAAACTTTAAAGATTCGCGTGAATTTTGATTGGACTAATCATACTTCAGGGAAAACCAAAAAAAACAGGAAAACACCAAATTCAGAGATCTGGCTAAATCTGAAGAACAGCTTCTACTGCGAAAAATCAAAAAATCAAGTATTTTACACCGGTATTTCAAAGCTAGACAGTGCAGGTTTTATCTTGAAATGGTGCTTTCCTTTCCAATTTGCTTATTCATCTAGTCTTCAAAATCTTACAAAAATGGAACAAGAAGGGTTTTCATTCAAATGACACAACTGAAATGATTTGTTTTCTCTTTTAAATTTGGTCAGTGAATTCAGAAATCAGTCACGGACATCACTCTCCTACGTCTTCCACCAGCTGGAGAGTCATACCAGCATTCCTACCACATTTGCTGTGCAAACTACTCTCCCGATTTCACGTGGAAGAACTATAACAAATCCTACCCCAGATTATTTAGAAGAGGGTTTGGAGGTTTTTGTCACTGCTGGTTAAGACCAACAAAATATGCACAACTATCGGCAGGGATACAACACAAAAACATTTTCCAAATTGATTTGCTTTCACTTTTTTTCTCCTTACTGGTAAAGTATTTTTTGAAAATTGATAAAAACAAGTTTAAAACCAGAGGAAACTGAGAGGAAAAAGAGCTGCCTTTTAGTAACTGAAAACTCCTGCCACTTGAAATGTGGTTGATTTTTCTGAATACAAATTTCAGAAAATCTGATGTTGTACAAACCTCCAAGAACGTAAAAGCAATCTCTGCTTTCCAAGAAAACCGGACAAAGAGTGAAAAGTCCATCTGCAGTCAAGTCATAAATTCTCCTTTCCAGATCCTGTTGGTCACTGCACAGCATCCGCTCTCCTCCTTTCCGCTGAGCCCAGCGCGAAAGCCTGGCAAGGCTCTCCTGCGCGCAGCAAACACCTAGTGCAGCAGTCGTCCTATGGGATTCTATAGGATTCGCTATAGTGACCTTTTTTGCTCTATCCCCCCCATGATGCCCGTAGCTCCTTGCCTTTCCCGGCAAAGGTGTGCAGAGGGAGACCTGGCTGCAGCCCGCTCCCCTCCCGGGGATCCCGTGGGGCGAGCGGGAGGTGCGGGAGGTGCAGAAGGAATCGGCAAAGATAAACCTGCCGTGGTGGGCTGCCCTCGAATGCATCCCCGCGCCTGGTCCCCGGCCACGGGAGGTGCAGGTGAGGAGACCCCTCCACCTCCAGAGCCGTGGCATCTGCTCCTGAGAACGGGCAGAGCTCATCACACGGAGCCAGCGCGGCGCTTTGGCTGAGCGCTGTGAGAGACGCTCCTGGCAGCCAGCCACCAGTGACCAGGTTTGGTAACTCTACCGAAAAAAATTGGCGTTAATCGTAACAACTTGGAAGAAACATTTAGTGAGAAACACGCCCCTCTTAAACCCTTGTAAGCCTTTCCGTAGGCTGACTTTGCATGGCAATGCCTTCCACAAACAGATTTGTCAAAAAAGCACCTTTTCTGAAGGTTTGCGCACCATTTTTACGTATCGTTATTCTCATTTTGCTCTTGCGCAAAAGGAAAGGGAACGGAGGTTCCAAGCCTGTCTCTGCTACGTGATTATTCCCATGAATCTCATTAGAATAATAAAAATATGGCCTACTTATGGCTTCAATTAAATGTTTCCTAAGTGAGAAATAATTAAAGATTGCAGGATCTGGTCTATGACTAAACTAAAGAAGCAAATCCTGGTCTCCCTGTTGACAGAAGAAGTCTGTTGATCAGAATAGGGCTGCGCAAGGGCACCTGGCAGACGGAGCCCAGCCTGGTCTCCTGCACTAGAACAGGGTACTCCGGGATCCCATCAGCTCTTTCATCTCTTGTAGTCCTGAATTTAACCATAAGATGTTTTTTTCACAGGTACTATAACGACAGACTTCAAAATGACTAAAGCAGATTCTAAAAAAATACATACATGCAGAGAAAAGTATGTGTATCGAAATGTTTACTACAGCTTTATTATAGCTACACTTGACTGATTCGCAGCATTGTACGCAACAGCCAATTCCTTACAGAATAAGAGCTTACGATCCAAATAAGATGGGCAAATTAAAAAAAAACCCCTAGACTAGATGAAATATTTTTTTTAAAGAGGAAAGGCTATTCAGATGAAAAGGAAGTAAACAAGTAATTGAAAAATATTAAGTACTAAGTAGTTTTAACTACTAGTAGTTTGAATCAAAAGAATGACATAAGTAACCATTTGAGTAAGAATTGTGGTTGGTTTCTAGTATTTTTTACTGGGATTTTGCTTTTTGGAGATAACAGGATGCTGGAATACCAGACCCTGTCTTTCTGAGTGTTTGCAAAAGCTTTATGAGCATGCTTTTTCAGTTTCAGATTTTTAAGCAATTAGTTTGCAGATGTCACTAAATAAATGGCATTCATTCCTTAAGCAGGAACCATACCTGTTAACCATCTCAGCATATTCTAGCTTTAAAGCTGAGCTTGATGTGCACAGCATGCTCAAAAACTGTACTCACAGTTCAAATGAGCTGGATTACAGACCATGACCACTGAGACCCTCACATGACAAAGCCTTTGTGTAATTAATATGCAGGGTAAAATGCTCCCTGGACGGCTGCTAAAGCGATTTAAATCATGCACATAAAAAATGTAATCACAAATTTAGCATGGTGGACATTGTAGTCACACTGTGCTTGATTGCATAGAAGGTTCCAAGTGTGTTTTAAATGTCCTTTAAGATTGAGATTAGGACTTGTACTTACAAGATGCATATTAATCTAAAACTCAACATTTTTCAGTGTGGGATCACAGTAGGAGAACATTATGGGCAATAGAGGTTCATTCTAATCCCAGTAGGTAATTACACTTTGAAATAATATTCTTTAATTAAATCTTGTTTGCAGTTGATTGATTTAAACACTAAATCTAAAAACCTAAATTTGAGTTTTTATCAATTTTTGATGCTTATTGCACAGAACTTGGGCTTTAATTGATGTTTCTGAAGTTTTTAAAGCTCTTGTCCACCATATCCTAGCTGAATTTATTGTAATTACCAACATCATTCTTTTGCACTGTAGACAACTTCCACTAGCAGCATGATAATTTTAAGTACTTTTAAACCGTAAAATGCATGATACATATTTGCTATGTAAGAAGGCCAATGTTTTACTGAGGTTCTTTCATAGAGCATCCTGTTTACACCACATAAGCTGTTTTCAAAGCTTTGGAGAAGGGACTCTGCTTTCTGCACATCCGTCATTTGCTGTACCGTAAAGGAACGCTGACGGCACGCAGGCAGCGGCATGGGGAGGGCCTCAGCGCTACGGGGGTTAAATTTTAGGGGCAACGTCTATGCACCTTAGACACGAGGCCTGGCCACCCCGGCCACAAACGCGTTCGTTCTCCGCCCCAAGCCCTTTCTCGCTGGGGACATGGTGCATCTCTCTCTGGGGACATGGTGCTTCTGGAGAGGACGGGGCTCCTGCCACCGGGGCGAAGGGTTGGAACCTGGAGACAGTGCAAAGATGATTTATCTGTTCAGACTTTTTGCTAAGTGATCTGGCAAGCAGAAAGGGTACTGATACCCTATTCAGGTGGGAGTTTATTTAATTGACTGTTTACAACACACAGTATACATGTTTCACTGTTTTTTTGTGCATGGTAACGTCCATCACGGCAAATACGGCATACTGAACTGCACGGTGTGCTGTTGTGTGTAACACATCTTATTAACGTAATGATTTTAAAGAAGTATAAGAGCACCAGGCCAACCTTTCACTGTGCTGCTACAGTCACAGTAAACATACCTAAAGGCTAATTAAAGCAATACGCAAATGCTCACTGCTTAACAAGAAATGGAAACTCCCGTGCGGTTCCCCTGCCCAGGGCAGGGCGCGGGAGCCCAGCGCTTTTGACGCTCCACCAGTTTTGGGGCATCTCTGCAAGCCCCACGCAGAAATGTAATCCCAGAACTAGCTCATTTAAGATTTAACCATTAAGGCTTTGATGGCGGTTAGGAAGTCATATGATTAAATAATTTAATCAGAGAAGAGCTTACCCACTAGGAGACATGCGGCGGTGGTTGGACTTCACGATGCCGCTGCGGCAGCTATCGCACACCTTGCTCGGGAAGGGCGGGGGGTGAAGCCTCCCCGTTGGCCACCTCTCAGCCTGGGCTGAGGACCCGCATTGCGTTCGGGATGTTTCATCCCCTGAGAGCATCTGCAACGAGCTGGGACTTCTCCCCAGCCTGAGGCCAGCGAGG
Organism: Ciconia boyciana; assembly: GCF_034638445.1. Taxonomy (NCBI): domain Eukaryota; kingdom Metazoa; phylum Chordata; class Aves; order Ciconiiformes; family Ciconiidae; genus Ciconia; species Ciconia boyciana. The sequence continues at coordinate 1,280,480 of NC_132943.1, read as the reverse complement.
CAGGGCTCTCGATGGGGTGTAGAAAGGAGCACAGCACAGAGGGGAAGGGTCGGCCTTAATCTCCCTCCCACCACGGGTTTCATTGCTTAAACGGGACTCCACGCGTCCAGCCTTTGGCACGCTGCCTCGCGTCACCCGGGCTGAGAGCAGGAAGGTGGGTACCCCGGCACGGATGGACCCTGCGTTCGGAGTGAAAGGAAGACAGAGAAGATGCAGTGCTGTAACCTGGGGATGCGCGGGACCAAGCGTGCGCCTATCGTGGCAAATTACACACATGAAACTTTAAATACACCTCTACAGGGCTGACCTTTTTCGGCGTGTGAAATTCCGCATCCAGAACTTCAGGAATAAGTCAGTTGTGCTGAGACATGAACTTTAAAAATATACTGTTTTACTACAGTCTTCCTTCCAGTCCCACCCGGGCTAGGAGAAATGGGCTTGAATTCGAATTTCACTCTGCTACATAATGATATCATGTACATGTCTTACAGTAAATTAAAGTCATGATACCATATATTTAATAACAGAAAATTCACATCTTACTGCGGCTGCATTTGTCATATCTGAGAAAAAACAAGCTACTGTATGGAATGTTTTATTAAGATGACTTCACTGTTGTGAGAAATGATTAAGTCACTATAAGAGCAAAGTAAGACCACAGCACCTCATTCATTGTAACACTAATATTAATCACACAAATAATATAAGTGTCTTACAGTAATCCACACTCCCTTAAAATATATATTATACATCCTGAGGGCAAACAGTAACACAACTGACTTGGAATAAATCCCTCAAGCCATAGTGGCCAGAAGAAAACCATTTATATTCTGACAGATTAATGTATATTTTGTTATGCGTAACAAATGAAAATATTTACAATACTATCAAAGAGAGCTAAAGAAAAATTAAGTCTCACTAATCAACACATTTCAAGCATGAATTTAAATTCTTACAATGTCCTCAAAAAATTAGCATAAACAAGCATGTTTCTATCCGTTTAGCTGTGGTTACTCATCATCGTTATATTTAATCTTAAAATTTTTACATAAATTAAATATTTCTGATGGCATAAGGTGAAAAAATGAAGAAACTTCAGGCGCTTGATGAATTTGTTAACAATGAAATTATTCAAAAATGAGTTAATTCTCTCTAAATAATATTCTTTGCTGACATTACTATAATAGGGGAAAACAAAAACACATACAAGAAAAAAATTATGTAAATGACAGCCTGAAAGGCACTCGATACAAGTGGAGAACTGTGCCTGTAACGTGACAGCAGAAGGCCTCCTGCTCCCTTGGTCTGCAGTGCAGCAGAGGGTCTGCACGTGGAACCGGGCGCCGCGTTCCCTAATCTCAGCACTGCCCGCCCGTGTGCGTGAGCTCGGAGGGACAGGGCAACGCATGCCAAGCCACTCACCGTCTGTAAGCACGGATCAAATGCAAAAAATGGGAAAAATAAGCTGATGTCGTTTTGAACAGAACAGCGAGTTCTACCTGGAGGTCAGCTGGCAATTAATCAGTACAACAGTCAACATACTTACTAAAATGGATTGAGCGTAGTAAGTTCTTTGTACCTGGTTCTTCACCTTTTGGACACAAAAAAAATTCGCTTCCTACGCACAAGCAGCACGAGCTGCCCTTGAGACTGGTTATTCATGCGCCGTTCTTGGCCCACGCAGCCCCTCCTCATGCCAGGTTGCCCGCTCGCGCCGCCTGTGCAAATCACAGCAGACACCAGCACACGCCTGGTCTTCACAGACGCATTGCCTTGGGGTGGACCCTGACGGTTAGGAAAAATACGCCCATCTCTAGCTGCTGGGTGCTGGGGTTGTAGGGAGCTGCCGCCCTGGGACGGGCATGGCTCAGGGCGAGACCCATCACCACCTCCGTCTCTCAGCGGCGGCTGCCCAACTGCAGGCAGGTCCAGCCCAGAAACGAAGGGGTCACCTCTCATCAGCAGGAGAATCAAGGACACACCAACGTGCAGACAAAGTAAAACTTCATTCCTTCAGTAAGCTGGGAGGATCTCCGACATCTTAAAGACAAGCCCTAAGCACCAGGGTATGTAAGAGTTTCTAAAATGGTTTTTTTTAAGTGTTAAGAATGACCTCGCAGTCTTCTCTCCTGACCAGGTATCTCCTGGGCTGGAATCACCATACACTGCTCCTCTAGCTTTTCACACCTTATCGTCTCAGGTATCGTCTCTCACGTAGCCTTGCCATAAACTCCGCTCTTTGCATGAGGAGTACTACTCCTTGTATCGAAGAGAGGAGAAAACATTACCACTTCTAACATGACTAAAAATTGACTGTCCTTCTACTTAACCTATTCATCCCCATCTCGTCCTCCTATTATTTCCAAGCAATTTTGCAAGATTACTATTATGCAAATGCTACAATAAAAATCTTATTTTCTGCTTCCTTTTCAGAGCCCTGTTCTATTTACCTCCATTCACTCTCTCTGATGGACTTCTCAGACAAAAAGGAGAGAATAAATGTGTTCATTATTGACCCGAGTCTGAGGAAACTCAGCATGAGGTCAACTACTGCAACAGAGATTTACAAAATCCCTTCCCACCCAATTTCCCCCTCGCAGCGCCAGTATGACTCCTAATGCTCCACTACTTAGGGCATGCTCAGCTTCCTTAAAAAGTTCTGCCATTCTCACTGGGACTCCCACATTGCTGTTTCTTACTGTCCTCTGCCACACGAGCTCTCCTAAACCTTGCACGAGTAAAACTGGTGCAAAACACAGGCTTTCTGCTCATATACTGGAGCTACTGCCCAAGAGCAGTTCACCATTTGAAGAATATTGCCCCCGTAACGCTGCAAGACAGTTTGAATTGTTTTTCATGAAATTTTTGAGAATCTTTTCATTGATATCCAATATGCAAATCTATACAGAAATATCTGCTATTCAAGAATGTCTTCCCATGTTGCAGAGATTGCTTTGTCTATGGAAAATGCAAAAATATCAGACTGAACAGTCACACTCCAAGTTCTACCTGTACTCCAGCCAAACGATAATTACAACTAATTATTATAGCTTAAGATGCATTCATTAATGTAAATGAATGCATTAGCTGGTTTTAAAATGAAGTTTATTTAAACTTCTACCAAGCATAAAGAACATTTTTACTATAGCTCATCATTTTGAAGCATGCAGCATGGACTCAGGCCTTGCTTCTCTGCAGGTGAAGCAGGACCAGAACCTTCTCCACTTCTCCCTGTGAACACAAAGAAGGGACTCCATTTCATTTTCACTGCCTGCTCTTCTCACTTACATTGGCTTTTGCATTACAATAAGGACCCAAGGAACAAGTGCTGGAAGGGACCCCTGGAAGGATTTGTGTTGTTCTGTCTGTAAACGGCGTGGGTGGCAGCGAGCAAGGATAAATTTGTGTGAGAAACTGAGATCTATAAACATGAGAGACACAAAGGCTCAGCGAAAGTTTGAGGACAAATGCTGTAAAGAATTTTTTGTCCTATAAACACTGCATGACTATGTTCCCTTAAAAAAAGATTTTTAAGTTGTCCAAACTTGCAACTGCCCTGAGCCCTCTGTTCCAGAAAGATTAAACGCAGCAGCAGATGATAACCTGGGCAGAACTATTTGAAAAATGCATGGGATTTAGAATTTCAAAAGTGCCCCTGCACTTCCCCTGAAACTGGGCACAGGCTGGGGAGGTTGCGTGTTGCCGGCAAACTCCCCCCGTGCCAGCTGTACAACCGGCCAGTGCAACCACAGCTTCTGTAAGAGAAACGGATGCAGCTTCAAACTGCAGTTCTGCTGACTTGGTGTCTCTGTCTCGGATGAGGAAAAACCAAAACCATCACGCTCACCAGTACCAGTACAAAACCAGTACGCTCACCAGTACGGAGGCTCATTTGCCTCTCAAGGCAAATTATCAGTGATAGCAGCTTCATCAATGACTCCCTTCTCTTCCTCAGAAGCTCAGGGATTCCCGTTACCTATAAAGCTGAAGCCTGCTAGCCCCATGGAGCGCTGCAGGACCTGCTGTCTGGACATCTGGACCAGAAGCGCTAGCCCATGACTCTGCGCAGAGGAAATGGTTAGCTACACCGAGCAAAGCATCTTCACCAGTGCAATTCTCATACATAAAGCAAGCTACGGCACCTTCTTCTAACGTATTTTAACAGGCAGACAGGGAGTTGAGGTTGGACTTGCAGTGCGACCCAGAACGGTGAAGCTGAAGTTAACTGTTGTCTGAGATCCCCGCAAAGTCCTCTGGCAAAGCCAGTTCCTTACCAGGGCTGTAAACATTGTTTATGCCCACAGAAAACAAAAAAAAATAAATAAAGGAGGGGGCAGAAATAAAGACCCATCACTCCCCATGCTGTCACAGCCCGGAACAGATCACGTGAATCAGTACAGCGTGGCACGCGGTGCATACAGCAGTAGCTCCAGACCTTTGCCCTGTCCTTCTTGCCTCTGCAGTCACTCAGCTGGGGTTTGAAGCTACGTTTTCAAAAAGTTACTGAAATCGCCCCAGAAAGCAAAGACAGGGCCGATCTTGCACACAAGCATGTCTGCATAATGCCACTACCTACACAGACGTAAAAAGCGTGAACAGGTTATCCGCGATGCACTATGGCCGTGGAGAAGACACATTTTACCTTGTACCTCCATGACCTGTACCAGGAAAGTGGCAGAAGCAGGAAAGTGACCCAGAAGTTGCTTTCAGGCACAGAATTTGCTTTTCCTGACTGTGAGCAGAAGTGGAAGCCAAGACTCACACCTACACCAGCTCCGGCCCTAAAACACTTTGTGGGGAGAGTCCTGACCTGTTCTGCTCAAACAGGCTCTGTCCTCCTTGGTGACTCCCAGTTTATACGAGTGGACTGGTCACTGTTTACACATCCAGCCCCGCTTCACAGCCACAGCTTGGCGTGAGCGTCTGCTCGTGGAGCATCTGTGTGTTCAGCAAGGCAGCACACCAGGCTTTTCTCTCTCCACTGAGGTTTCCTGGGCAGCGTGATCCTGAGCAGTGGTTCTCCTTTAAATTTTTTTTTTTTTGGTAGGGTTGTTTTTATTTGCAACCTGGAGCTGACGGTTCCCGTGTAAAGAATTTAAGACCCTTGATCATAAACTTGCTCTTTTTCCTTTACATTTGCACTTCTGCAGCTTCCTTTCTCCCCCTTGGGAGCAGCTCGTAGGCTTCCCCCAGCCCCGTGAATGCGGGTGTCAAACACCTCCGAAGCAGAGGAAGAAGCACAGGAGTGGAAATCCCAGTTCCACTTCTCCAGGCTTGTTGCCCTGGTTGATTCTTCCGGCCTCTCTTCCTCACGCCTCCACCTGTAAAACGGGACGGATAGTATCTGCCCATTTCCAAGCAGCATTGCATAGCTAGCGCACTGCCCGTTAAGGCTCTCCAGCGTTGCCTGCCTTCAGTGCAGGCTACTGCCCGCAGCCTTGCCCTCCTCTTGCTGAGCCACCCAGCTCACGGCACCCAAGAGGTTAAGTGGAAGCAGAGATTTGCGGTCGCCTCGGATGACATCAAACCAGGGTCTCAAAAGAAAAGTCGCGGGCACGCACGGAAGGCTAACCACTGCGTTTTCAATTAGGCAATGTTTTAGGGATACAAAATTGCATATTCCTTTTCTACACGTTCCCTGCACTTACAGAGCAACCCATTATTAAGCTATTAATCACCTCTCTCAATTAATTGCTCTAAAATGACCCAGGCTTTAGTAGTTGTGTTGCAATTGAAAAGCTCACTTATTTTTGGAAAGGTAAAGTTACAGTCAGTAGTAATGTGAGACAGCCAAGCTATTAGCCACTGTTTAGAATCTCAATTACTCTAAAGAAGGATAATTACAAATAAAGCAAACTTGTGATCCCACATCAGCAAGAACAGTTCTTTCCTGCTTTATGGAATATACAAGCAGTTTTTCATCCACTGGATTTAATTTCCACATGAAAAATTGACCTTAACAGTATGAAGTATGGCTACAAGTAAAAACTGTGTTTTCATTGAAGAGAATAAATGCATTTCCTGAACACTGGCTGTTAAAGCTAATTGATTTATTGGCTCTCTATATAGTGTACTATTGTCTTTGCACTCATGGGACAAGGAAGCTCTTGAGAACAGAACTAAATTCTGCCACAGCAGCGTGACAGCTGAAGAGGGCTTTTTTTTTAATATAATGTGCAAGTTTCTCGGAACTGGAAGAAATCTTTCTAGGATTGGTGGAAACTAACTGGACTGTTAGCTTACTGGATTTATTTTTTTAATCCCACAATATTATTGGGAAGTTAACAGCACTGGCAGCAGGTTACTTTCTTTTAACCGGATTGCTTTCACTGTAAAACATTTATGTTCAAGCAAATGTAAAATACTAGTCAGAAGAAGAGAAATAGGAAATTCTTTTTTTTTTTTTTTACTTTACAGATACTAGTCAAAAAATCAGTAGGAAATAAAGGCTATGCAAAAATATTTCTCCCTGATAATGAAAACAATTTTAAAATTCATGAAATAGCCAAATATTTGTTATTATCTCTTGCTTTTAGGTTTTATGTAAATTAGTGCCTATAAGATGAAAGAAAGTGCTTGGTAGCAGGTGGAAGCAAACTCACATAATCATACCAATAAAAAAGCCCTGAGGAAAAACAAAATAAAATGAAAAATCAATACAGGATGTTGTTCTCCAGATATACTATTAAAATGTAGTATTCCAGAGCTGCACTATTGTCCTCAGTAACGGATGATCCTTCTACTCTAAGATAAGCTGAGGGACAAATTCTCCCCTCTCATATGTATAAAAATCCTATAGAGCCTGCAGGAAGGTGCATGAACACACCTGGGAGAGCACAGCCTGACTACAACGATGTGCTTTGCAAAGAAAGGTGCCTAAATGGGCAGGAATCAAAGCTGAAATTCCTCAAGGAAAGCTTCCCTGTACCGCTGGCTTTTACGGCGTCAACGGAAAACACCCAAAAGTTTTCTGAGATCCCCTAACTACTGCAAAAGTGAAAGCCCAGAACATAAATCTGGCAAGAAATCTGATTATATTAAATGTTTCTGCAAGAATTCTCTTATTCCGGTAACTAGCAGTTTGGTTACAAATTATATTTTTCTCTTCTCCCTTATTTTTTTTTCTTAGTTTCGTCCCTATTGCTAACTGAAAGTGGGAATTATGTTCAGTGTAAGTTCCACGGATTAACAAGGAAAATCTGTAAGGAGATCAATAAACGCCTCTGTCCCAGGTGAGCACAGCCTGATTTCTCACGAGGCCCCGTGAGAAGCAGCCTCCTCTACGCGAGGCGGTGCAGGTTTGACCATCGCGAGTGCAGGGACGAAGGGGCTCGAGGAACCCCGTCCAACCCGCCTGGCAGCAGGGACGGCTTCGGAACCCGCCCGGCTCTCTGGCCAAAGAGCCCTGAAGGGAACCGACTGTCTCTCGGACAGATGGGTCCTTTTCGTTTGTTCAAAAGAACAAAAATACCCTGAAAAAAAAGAATATCTGCTCGGTTATTGGAGGGGAGACTGAAGGTTATAACCGACTCTTTTTTACAATAAAAAATAAATGTGAACACATTTATCACCTCTTCCTCTGACCAGATGATTACAAACCCAAAAATATCTCAATTGCGAGACTGTCCTTTGTGCTATCCACTGCTTTCTTGACGCCGAGTACCAAAAGGCAAGCGTACTTGAAAAACTGGCGTCCTCCAACTGGAGAGACGGAATAGCTACTACCACCCAAAGCGGGCGAAAGAGAAGAGGTTCCGAGCAGAAAACAAGTCTGAACAAGTAATATTTACAAGCAAGAAAGGAGAAACTTCAGCAAAAGGGGTAGAAAATAACACCTATAATCAAAACAGCGAATATAGGGTGCTCATTCAGGAATTAAGTACCTAGGCGTTTTAGAAGTACACACGGATAAATGTAATATTCTTTCAGAGTGTGAACAACTTTAAATAGCTTTGTTCTGACACGGCAAGCATTGTGACAGCAATTTAGCAAATAGCTAAATTTCCAACTCTCTCAGTTTTAATGTATAACACTGTGAAGCTGGCATAGCCAAAATCTGCTTCGTTTGTTTTCTTCAGTGTCTTGAGAACCATTCACGTCTGTATTTCTTGTGCTGTTTCGTTCTGTTTATACAGAGTACACTGCCCATTCTTCAGGCTTGCTTCTGTCCGCACCCAGAGCGTCACAGCCGCCACCTCCCTATACAGTCACCGATAAGCGACCTAGAGTAATTTATGCGGCTGTATTTCCAGTTCATCTACTCTTTCAGCACCACTGGTCCTCATGACCAGACACAACCCTCCTCCTTATGCTCATTTTATGGGATGCCCCCACAACGGCGGGCAAGACCCCCCATTCTGAACTAGGCAGGAACGGCTACAGGTACAGACACGGGTGCGGATGCAGAATCTCCAAATTCTGCATGCCGCTTCTTGCTTGTGATTTGGAGCCCGTAAAGTGATATTTCTGTAACACTAAATACAACTATGGCCAATCTGGCGTCTTTAATGAGCTGTGTTGGTGGCTGGGCTCAAAGAACATTTCCCCCATCAGTCTCGACGCTAGCGTTAACACCTCGGCTCTGACCCACGCAGCGTTGTTCAGCCACAATGACAAATTGCCAGACGAGTTCTGCAGGGAGAGGCAAGTGAATTAGGAAATGAATAATTAAACTAAAAGAAATAGGTGAGGAGATTCTGAGGGGAGAAAAAAAAAAAAGAAGCCTGTATTACAAGAAACTGGGAGCCAAGTTGTCTTGCAGGTATTGGGGAAGGCAAAGCCAAGGTGCGCAGCGAGGAGGGGCTGGGCGCGGCGGCGGGGGTCCCCGACAGCAGCGAGCCCCCAGCGCTGCCCTGCCCTGCACAAACCCTCCCGGGCGCGGGACGCTGCAGGCGGGACCTATGCGGGAAATCCACTAAACCAAACTTCCAAGGAAACAGGGAAATGTCAAAAATAGAGGAGACACGCCGGCCTCCTGCCTCTGCCCGCGCCAGCTTTCCCAGATCTCCCGTTCAGTGGCTGCAGCCCCCCACGACCCTGCACGGCAGAGATCGCCCGTAGCCACAGGCACCGGCCCCGTTTTGCAAATGCCAGACGCTTTTGCAGTCAGCGCTTCTGCTGCACCGACACATCTCCTTCGTCTCCGATAGTTGCCTGCCTGCCCTGGAACAACAACCTGGTAACAGTAGTTCTGTCAAAAGGGTAGCGATATCTGCGTGAGCTTTTGCTATAGCAACACAGCGCACAGGTACAGAGGATTTCCTCTACCAACCACTAGTCCTTTTAACTACTAATTCTTTAAACCACCAACATTTAATCAAAACCAAGTTTTAAAATCCTGACTCTTATCACAGCTAGTACTTACAATCCTTTTTTCCAGACTAGATGTTTCCAAATCACATTACGTCTTTCATCTTCCTTGTGATTAATTTCAAGGTCTTTACTGAATCCAGTGAGATATGTTTTTAAATCTCCCTGTTTTAGTTTTTCAAGCTTTTAGTCAATTCTGCTAGTTCAGAGCAGCTATCAAAATTACATGAGCATTTTGTGTTCAGTCACTTCAGTAACTCTCGGTTTTAGGAGAATACCATAATGGCAACTATCTTATTATTTTAATGCATGCAATAATTTAAATTATAACAACTGCAAAAGTCAGGCTATTTTGTTTTATGGATTATCAACAGCCTTATGACCTTGAAAATAGTCGAGTTGACTCACTGATTTTTACAATTTAACAAAATAGCACATATAGCATAATTTTATCAACTTTGTCTAACCTGGTGAATGTGCGGTGCTCTAAAAACAGATAAATGTCCATTTCAGACCCACTTCATGGCATAAGGGAAGTTTTTCGAGGAAGCGAAATTATTTGAGAATAGCCATTGACCTGTTAATATGATACGTTAAAAACTTTTAAGCATTTGCTTTGCTGCAATGTTAAATGAAGTTCTATAAGATACAAATGACAGAGAGCAGCACTGACCCTCATTTAATTCTCCCCTAAAAAATGTGAAACCGAAGGAAAGGTAAAGAGGAAGAACAGTTAATCTCTGGTGACCAAAGGTGCACTTGATCTGTTATTTTGTATTCTATACTCTTCAAAGAGCAATATAAACAGAATTATTTATGCCCAGCAAAATGTTGCTTAATTACTTATGCACCACTGTTTGCTTGTATTTTAAGCTCTCTCTACCACCCACAGGCAGACGTTAAACAGCTGCTAAAAGCTAGCTTTAGTCTTGCCTGTTTGAAATTAGCATACTTGAGCTTTGAAAAAACTTTGTTGCCAATTTACATATGCATAGAGACTGATATTTAGACTCACCATATGATATGTCCCTCAAGAGCTTTTCTTATTGCCTCCATCCTCAGGTCTCAACCTAGAGACTGTAAATCTAGCAGGTGATTAATTCTATACCCTTGAGAAACTAGCAATTAGCACTTGCAACCAGTAAAAAATTGTCATTTCAAAACCCTGTTTACTATGCCCATGTATTTTCTATGAACTCACAGTTAACTCTAAATAGATGTATATGGCAATAGATTTGCAGTCACTTCTGTCTCTTTATGTAAAAATATAATATAGCTTCCAGCTAATCAACCTATTAAACACACTGAAAAGGATTAAATAATTGGCATTCCTTTTTTTATATATAAAATGGGAAGATGTAGCAAGCATGAAAACACTATACATGATGTTTTATGTTACCAGACCTTAATCAGCTCATTTCAACATGATGACTTTGTAGGGTTTACCTGTTTTGTGTCAATTCTTATCTCTGATAGCTGAAATTACCGTACTTCCAGATGTTCTTATGCATTATTGAGGTCTTCTGCAGTAGATGCTGGAAAAGGTAAGATAAGGTTTTATTTCTTTGTAGTAGTCACAACACTGAGATCAAAGGCAGTAAAGTGCAGTGCTTAGTATTGAAAACTATGATGAACTTAACATTTATTTTCAAGTAGAAAATCTGTCATAAAACTGCTCATCAATCTTCAGTTAACCGTTTCAAGTGTAATCCACTGGACCAATGCAGAACATGGTAAAGATTTGGGGGTGCTTTTCCTAAAAGGGATGTTTTAATACTCATTAAATGTGGGCTAATCAGCGGTGTGCATAACAAGAGCAGAGCACGCTGTAGAGCTATGCTGCACCGAAAGCCCCGCTGAAAATCCCCTTGGAGGGAAAGGAACGGCTGTGTGGATTTGGGGGAGAGGGGGGTTGAGAGTGGACAGACTGCAATGGAGCATCCTGTGCCACATGTACGATTTGAAGGAAAAAAAACCAAAACAACTTGCTGCTTTGAACAGAAATTGGTTATATAGTGCATGGCAGTGAAATGAAAATATGGGTCCCTTTTACAGAATATTTCCCCTTGAATATTTCCATTGAACTGTGCAAATCTATACTAGAGCACACCCTTTTTACTGGGGGAAAATGCTGCTGCCCCACCCCAGTTTGAGAGGGGCTTTTGAAAATTTTTGAAGAATATCAAGGCAAACTTGGTCTAAAATGCCTGAAGCCATATTTTTCTAATCTTCTTTGTAAAAAACAAGGAATTTTAGTGGTGAATATAAAAACAGTCACTAATACAAGGATTTTTTTTTTTTTTGAGTTGCACAGTCATTAAGGGGTCTGCTGCAAAAGCCTGCTAGACTTTCTTTCCACTAATTACATCATCAGATCATCATACTGCTAAAATCAGTTGCCGAGTACTTGTACACAACTAAATCCCTGCTTCTAATTACTATTTTAGTCTCTTTTTCCTTGTGACATGTTGGTGATAGATCATTATTTTTTCAGCAATTTGTTCGCATTTATATGCAATATAATTGGATCTGATTAATTATTATGATTAATGACTGCAGAATTTCCTTGCAAAGCTATTAATACTGGTAGTATCAAATGAAAGACATGGACAAATTAAAGCCAATGGAGTCCTGTTGCTTGTACTTACAATGCCTGGGCTGAAGTAACCCTTTGCTGTTCTCAGCTCTGCAATAAATATGAAGGTTTCACCGGTATTTCCCTACAGATCTGTGTGTTTTCAAGTGGCATTAAAACATAACTAATGGGTAAGAGATACAGATTTAATTCTTAGGTGGACTACTGTACTTAAAATTATATATCTTCGGATATATTTTAAATTACCTCAGCAGCATTATTACAGCTACATTGATTTAAAGTCAAGGAACTCTGACAAAAAGAAAAGACTGAGAAATATTTCTAAATAATATAAAGTAGATTTATCCATTTTTCAGGTTGAGGGTGCAACAAAACATGACAATAAAAGCAGTTAATTTCCATTAAATGTTGTATTACAAAATTTCCAAAGGACGTATTTATGTAGTGTGTGTTGTATTTTAAATTACACTCTGGCTTAGAAATAGGATATTACATGTAAAAAAGCAAACAATGACTGAGTAGCTTAGGGGATCGACTTTCCTGCTACCTCTGGGACCTGACTTTAAATCTGTCTTTGAGCAAACTGAAGAAAAATCATTTCAGTCTAATGGCAGTAGCATATAAAAAAATCAGATAGCAGGAGTTCCACGCAGGTGGCAAAAAGCTTTAGAAAAAAAGGGGGTGCAGAATCAGATGAGTGATGGCGATTTTGCCTGGATTACTGTAAAGCTCAAAACGCAGAGACTTTGAATGCGATTTTAATCTGTAATAAGTGACAGCAGTCCTAATCAAACCTGAGTCAAAATAAGGGCACTGATATTTTGGGTGCAAAGCTGCTGAGAAATTTTGAAAGTGTCTCTGTTAGTCCAACATCAGAAATAGAGAAAAAATGCCTGCCTGCAGCAGGAATTGAATACCTATCGGGAGATTTTTTTAAAGCATATTAGCTCTTCAGATTCTGAGGAAACAGAAAAGATTGCCCACTTTTCAATTCTAGGAATTTCCCTATAACTAAAATATGAGAAAAAGATGGTGTACGTTGCAAAATGAGAAACTGTGGGTCACCAAATATTTTCAAAGAATAAGCTCTTTGTTATAAAGCAAATTAAAAGGTTGTCTCCTTAAAAAACAAAACCAAAGAAACCCAGCCAAAGTACATGTAATATTTGTGGCCAGGCGCACAGAAATACCCATTTGTCAAAGAGCAAATCAGTCAAATTCACAACTTCAACCTGTCAAGAATTTCCAAATTATTTCTGTGTAAGCTGAAAGCCACATCGTACCCTTACCTGTAAGAGACTATGTGGCTTCTGATGTAAGCGCATCCTGATTTCATACTTTTGCAGCTTATACTGTGTGGGCTACTTCTGTTTGATTTTGAGAGACATCTATTACAAGCACGCTATTGAAATTGGGCTGTTCATGAAACAGATCTATAGCAATTCATTCAGTGACTGCACTTCATTGCAAATAAGGCACAGGAATCCAAAATGAATGTTACTCGTGTGTTAAGCTGTGCCCTGGTTAATATTTGTCACAAAAGACAGGGCAGGACATTCACACGTAGTAGTTAGAAAGAAGAAGTTAAAAAAATTAGTAATGGGGCATCTCATAGCATCGTCAAATGAAACATCTTCGCAATTCCATTAGGAAAATCATGACCTCTGATGAAATGTTTAACGTACAGCAACATTAAACAATTTACAAATAGCAGCAATGCAAGCACTATCAAGAAAGCGGAGACTTCCTAGTGACTACACAAACTAGAAGGTGCAAAGGAACCGGCTTGGCTCAGCTCTCCCGGACTCCTCTTTCCAGAGGTGCCTTCACCTCCGGGTCTGATCCACAGCCGACCCATCCGCTGCGAACCAGCTAAGCTTCACCGCAACAGGGGTGACTGACACCACGGGAGATCGCCTAAATGACGACCCGTGGTAGGGCGGCGAAGCCTGCCCACGCTGCTCGGGTGGGAATCTCCATGCCTTGCTACCACAGCAGACCGAAGGGTTCAAAGGTAGAAGGGGATGTTGCAGTCTATTGGAAACAATACCAAAGGAGTTAGGCATTGCATTCCTTCCACAATCACTGACTTTTTTTCCCCCGTGAGTTTCACATCCAATTCGTCACCTCATAGACTCACAGCTAGGTGATAGTCCGAGAGATGCAAAAGATCTTACCGAATCCTGCGGTTACTCTCTTTCCCAGTATAAATCCATAGACTTACACTGGGGAAAACACAAATGCTGTGAGATCAAAACTGGCCTAATAACCATCAGGTTGCTCACGTGGCATGGTTAGGCGGTATAATGCCAGAAAGCACTCTTATCAACAAATTCCAGAAGTGAAAGGTTTTTACAGCAAACAACAAGGTGAAGGAAAGACATATTTTTAATCAATTTTATTTTAAAAGTTGGGGTTTGTGTGCTGTTTGTTGTACCCTATATCAGTGGGCTATTACTTCTCCAGAACAACTTTGTATCTGGGCAGCTGTATGAAGATCTTGAGGTATGTTCCCCCACTTTTTAACATCAAAGACTCGTGTTTGTTGGGGGAAAACAATTTCTCAAATGATTGACTCAGCAAGATATTCCAAATATACCCAGGCATCAGTCTTCACCTGGGAATATTCGTGAAACAGAAAAACCACAGTTTTCCATACAAGTATTGTCAGACTATCCAGAAAACAAATCTAGCTGCAATCATTTTCCAGTATTTTGTCAAGGTGTAACACTGTGGTCCTCTGCTCAGTGCCTCTCCAGGCTCAGAAATGGTGCTGAGGACTACCATTGTTCTTCCGTCCAACTCATTACCATCATTGTTACTCAATATTTGCATGCAAAACTGCCGAAGGGGACTGAAATCCACTACGCAATGCACTAAGCTCACAGCAAAGACGGTTACTGACCCCGAGGAACTCACGATATAAAAGCCAAACAAAACAGCAGATGCAAAAGCCATAATGTGCATTCCCCCCCGCCTCTCTCTGCACACCGTGTTCCTCCATGACCAGCCAGACCATTACGGAGCTGTTGCTCACCCGAGTATCCCAACCACTTGTAATGTCACAGGAGAAACTGATTCATTTTCCAAGACACAACCAACCAAAATCCTTTCCACGCTTGACTGGCCGAATGTCCTCATCAATAAACAGGTGATTTGAATAAACCTTGAATGCAGTGACTGATTATTGTTATATTCATGGAAGTGCAGGATCTCTTCATTAAAAGAAAACAAGCAATGATGAAAAAGGTGTAAGAGTAGTACCTAATGGCCTGGGATCGCTCTTTGCGTGCTCCCAAGCCTGGCTTCTTGGAGAGCCTTTGCATGGGGAGGGGAGGAAGGGGACAGAGGAGGAGAATGCACAACACAGTCAGCAACGGGATGCTGACAAGCAAGGAGGCACAAAGCAACATATTCAAAGTGCCCCATTCCCTATCGAGCGTGTCCAGAGAAGGGCAACGGAGCTGGGGAAGGGTCTGGAGCACAAGGCTGATGGGGAGCGGCTGAGGGACCTGGGGTTGTTCAGCCTGGAGAAAAGGAGGCTGAGGGGAGACCTCCTCGCTCTCTACAACTGCCTGACAGGAGGGTGTAGAGAGGTGGGGTCGGTCTCTTCTCCCAGGTAACAAGTGACAGGACAAGAGGAAATGGCCTCAAGTTGTGCCAGGGGAGGTTTAGACTGGATATTAGGAAATTTTACTTCACCGAAAGGGTTGTCCAGCACTGGAACAGGCTGCCCAGGGAAGAGGTTGAGTCCCCATCCCTGGAGGTATCTAAAAGCCGTTTGGATGAGGTGCTTGGGGACATGGTGTAGTGGTGGGCTTGGCAGTGTTGGGTTTACGGTTGGACTCGATGATCTCAAAGGTCTTTTCCAACCTATACGATTCTGTGATTCTGTGAATGAGTTTCCTTTCTGATCTCGGAGATCTGGGAGGTTTGCTGTTGCTCAGGCTCAGCTGTGGGGAGGAGGGGTGCACCCTCAACCTGCCGGCGTGGACGCAGCTGCAGGCGGGAGGTCTCGAGCAGCAGATCCGCGGAAACCTGAGGCAGCAGGAAATGACATGGGAAACTGCGTGTGAAACGGGAACGTTGGCTGTTCCTGAGCTGGAGGCCGAGCAGTGAAGGCTGTCCAACCACACCAAGCAAAGTCCCTTCTGTACTGAGTGGCCACTAAATTCAATCCACCCCAGGACCAGGTAACTGAAGAACTCCTGGCAATTGAGGAACATATGATGCTTATAAAATATCAACCCAGATTAACACTTATGGATCTTCCAGCCTTCAAGTATGTTACAGAACCAAGAATGCAGTCCGTCATCAGGGTATAAATGACGTGTGAACCTTATTATAATCCACTACTGCTAATCAAAACCACTTACTTACATCTACTTACATTGTAAGCAAAACCACTTGCTTACATTTAAAATCTATTTTTAAATGTTTTTTACCTGACCTTGTCCTCAGGAAACTAATGGACAATATTGCATTATTGCCAATTAAGAGTACATCAGAACCTTGCTTGCATTAGTTGTCTTCATATCTTCCATCTCCCTTCTGCATCTTGCTAGGTGGTATTAGCCCATCATGTATGCAGAAGAGATTATCTGAATAAGCACACATCTCTAATCTGAAGATGAAAAACAATGTCCTGAGAGCCTTTAAAATGGTTTCATAGAAAATGAGGGTGAGATTATTTTGTTCTTCTGTTTTCATTTTTCTTGGGGTGCTTTAATCATTTTTTTAATAAAGACAGTTGAGATAAGTGAAATATCAGTTCAGAAGTCACTGAGGAAACAACATTTAGACCACAGTAATAGAACAGGCAAATGTGAGCGTCATAATCTTTTAGCATCTTTTGCATTGTATTAGCAAAACACAGTATCATCAATCTCCCAGTGTTGTTTTTCACCTGACTACCACCTTTTGCCTTGCACACCCTGAGGAGCGTAATTACAGTCACATAACATACGTACATTGAGTTTGAAAAGAAGGGAATAAAAATGATTTTCATACAGATGGATTTGGTAAATAGGCAAAGTCACGTGGGGTTTTTTTCCTGCAAGTTTCTGGAAGTTTTATGCATGTTTTTTGTTTAATTTAAAATTTAGGAGAGCATTAGCATTTGATGGCACGAAGAGTCTACATATAACAGATATGCCTCCTCAATGTGAACCCACATATTTTTGCATACCTCTAGAATTAATACAGTGACTTTAAACAGAGAAGCTACTATCTATATATAGGTATTTTCTTAGTAAAATGTCTTTCAAAACCAAATATGCCTGGAAGAAGGACTGCTATATATACAAATAAATCCACACTTTGAAACACCTATCAACCAAATTTTTAACTAGAGAAACATAGATTTATACTTTTACTTTTTTTCAGTGATGAAAGATAAGAGGTTGAGTGCACGGCAAGAAGTAAAAACTCAACAGTAAATAAATATTCTGGAACGCTGAAGAAATCTGAACTAGACATCCAATATTTCCAAAAACCTAGCACAAACAGACTCCTTAGACCTTAATCTTATCCTAATGTAAGATAAGGGAAGCTTGCAGAACATCATTTTGGCTGTAATTATTATCTCCTGAAAAGCAGCGCCACATTCTCTAGGGCATGTGCAACTGAGGAAGATTAGAGTGCAGTAAGAGGCTCCATTTATTTCCACCTACCAATTTAAGTATGGATAACATATTACAGTTATGGGAGGAAAAAAAATAATAACCAGGACACATTAACACAGCCACGTCCCTCTCCCTCTCTGCTGACCAGGTTCTATCTGTACTGATTGCGACTCAATCACTCATTAGAAACTGAGGCCGTAAGCTTATTTTATTTGCGCTCTCAGGGAGACTTTAAACCACAGCAGAAAGGCTTTAGCTGTGAAAGACACAAAATGTCCCCATTCCAGCTTGCAAATGGAAGAAGAAAGCCAGAAACGGAGCGCTGCTAGGGATACAAAAACAACACAAAGGATGTGAATCTGTATTGGTTTGTCATGTAAATGTCTTGCCCTGGACGATAAGAGCAGGCGCAGGCGTGCCCAGGGATGGCCACGTTCCGGTGGAGGCTGATGGTGCCTGGAAGTGGGGAGGCAGGATTTGAACGTAGAGGTGCACTCAGAATCCATTTGCAGCAGTGAGTAAAGCTTCTAATGTCTGCGATTCAAAACAAGGTAGGCACTGCCTGCCCCAGGGAGTCCCAGCCGCTATTTTCCTATCCTGAAGCTCTTGTAACAGATTTCTGCAGAACAGGAGAGGGAATGCATGTTTTTCAATATTTAAGTGTATTGCAGTGATCAAGAAGGTTGCATTATATCTAAAACGAAGGTGTTTCTGAGAATGTAAATAGCTATATTAGACATACTACTGCCTTTGTGCTTTCTTCTACCATGAGACCTGTTCAAGAAATCAATAAATTTTATCTGTGGAATATACGTAAGTCTTCTTAAGTCATGATCCACTTCTAAGTAATGTGTGGAGGGGTATTAGGCAATTAGAGATGGCTGAGTAACCGAGCATATTTATACATTTTTAACGCCTGTCTTTTCATCTTTAGCTTGGATGAAGCAATAAGACCTAAAAATCAAACACTGGATGAGTTTAAATGATCGGGTGTTTAATTTAAGATATCCATCCTTAGCATTTGAAAACCTTACAAATGAAGTGTCCATGTTTTAAAAATTGGCCATATCCAGTAGCTGCTAAGTCTGATCTGTAATCTGTTCTTGGTTATGCAAAGAAACCACTTATTGAAATTCAAGTACATGCTTAAGGCCAGTTAATGGCTATTTCTCCCTCATTAATACAACAAACATAGCTGATATGAAAGGTAGCTGTTCTCTTGCACTAATAAAACTGCAAGAAGACAGAAATAACTTTTCGTGCTCTCTCTAGTTCTTAATCTAATATGTCAGTGGCAGGAAACTGAATATCAAGTAGAAATAGGAAGGTGGTTTTATCAACGTATATGGTATTAGCGAGACCATTAATGGGACAATCTATCCTCTTCTAGTGTCCACATTTCGAAAAAAGATGTTGAAAAATTAAAAAAGGTCCCAAGAAGCGCTACAGGAACAACTAGAGTCTGCAGAACACGCTACATAGGGAGAGACAGACAAAGTTCAACCTGCTTAGTTTATTCGAAAGAAGGTTAAGAATTGACTTGATCATAAATTCCTTGTGTGAGTTACAAATTCCTGAGAGCAAAGCATTCCTTAATTTGCCAGGCAAAGACTAAAAAGATCCAACCACAGCTGGCAGTTTTAAGGTAGACACATTTGGACTAGAAGTAACTGCACCTTTTTAAGTACCAGTAATGAGTTATTAGGAAAACTTTCCAGGTGGCACAGCTGACTCCCCAGCTCTGAGTTTCTAAAGGAGGAGTGCCCCGTTCATGAGGGACGTCCTTCAGATCAAATGGAAACGGCAATTTCGATGCAGACATTTTGGGGCAGGAGGCTGAATAAAGAGGGCTTCCCCGGTCTGGGTGGCAGGAGGCAGAGGGAGACCGAACCGGGAGCCTGTCTAAAACTTTCTGTTAAAACTGCATGGGTATAACTGACCTGTGTCTCAGACATTCGGTAACGGGACAGATCATGGACTCCAGCTGCACGTGTTGTCCTCAAGACCCACACATGAACAGATTTTGTTAGGGTACCCTGCTAACAGCACGGCATCGTACCTGTTATGGGTGTGCGTGTACAGAGGGTGAAGAAGAGCAGCAGAATTCAGACACCCTCACAAATTCCAGTAGAATTTGTGTTATTCAGCCTCAAATAAATTTGAAACAATGGAAATATTATATGTTTATGGATCTCTTTTATAGTATTATAAACCAGAACATTTTATAGTGGTTTAACCCCACAGCAGTAGTAGTTAGGACAAGCTCAGTTGCTCTCACTTCTGCCCAGGGCTTTATACTTTCCATAAGGGAGCAGCAAGATTTTCTTGCTAGCACTCATGAGGGAGAGCATAAAATGAGGCAGATTTTGGCTGAACTTTACATTTCTGTTTGGGTTGTTTTTTATAATGATGCCATTACAACCTCAAGAGATCTCCATCATCTGCAACACACCCCAGAAATCCTGGATGTGCTTTTCCTATATGTTTGTAATGAAATAAATGCACATTTATACAGGGCACCCTTCATTTTTTGTAAAGCACCAGAACAATGAATGCAATGAAAGTCATGAAGTCAGAAATGTAATAACCTTCCAAATTCCATATAAAAGTACTTTTCTTCCTCCACACTGATATTAACCTGTTCTTCTGTCAAAGGTAACCTGCTTTCCCAGCAGTTTCAGCAAAGAGACCATTTATAAAATGGTCAGAAATACCGTAACTCCACAGGTCCGGGATGCCAGGAGCCTAAAACGAGCCGTACTGTCAGCAAGACTCCCCGCTCCCCGTCCTTCATGGTGGTTATACAGATACCGCAGGCTATTTACAAAGACAAACAAATTGCAACCAACTCTGAGGGGTTACTGAGTGAAGTTCAAGCACATTGCTTTCAAATTTCCTTGTAAATAAAAATACGTGTGAAAGAGAAGAGCTCGAAGTACCTCAGTGTATCCCTTGAGCATGGTTCACAGCCCCCAACATACTGTTCTGGTTTTATAAATTAGAAATCTTGTCATCTTATCATAGAGACCAAGAAAATTGTGGCAAACTTTATCTGCTAAGTGAACCTTAATAACCTCAACTTTAACTTCAAGAAAATTACACTTGGAAACATTTCATAGTCTTGCAGGTTGCAGGAGACAAAATTCTTTCTTTTCTCCCACCTCTCCAGGCGTTATTAACCCTCCCCACAGAGCCTCAGAGACCTCCAGCAAATCATCCCTTCCCGCAAATCACATGCGATAGCAGTGACGAGGGCTCCGTTGGCTTTGGCAACACATTTTCAGTAAACGCTTACATCACAGAGTCAGATTAAAACCTTTAACAGTTAATTGAAAGAAGTCAAAGAAAAAATCACAGGCTTTGAAATAAAAATGTTATATTGCTGTGATGGTTTCTCATGGAACAATTCACAAATGATTTTTCATGATCAAATGGATGGGACTATTTAATTACAGCACTCTACTAAATACCCCGGTCCCTCTGAAAGCAGCCACAGTAGTTATTTAATTTCACAGCGAGGCCTGCCCGCCAGATGCCTTTGCTGATACAGATTTGCCGTGGACGCTGCAACTGGACCTTGGGTGCAGCGCTGGCAGTTTCACAGCACAGACAACTCTGAGGCGAGCCGCGGATTTACTGGTGCTTAACAGTTCCAGCGCTACTGACTTTTAACCATGAGCCTAGGAATATTGCATGACTATGGATGCTTCTGGAGCTATACAAATATGACAAATTACAAGTAGATTCTAGGGCTCATTTTTGCAAGAGAAGCTTGAAGCAACCTGTAATGGCTTGAAAAGGTAAACGTAAAGAATAAAATGTATAATTCGAACAAAAGCATGCAAAGATTTATTATTCTTATTATTTAGCAAATTCATGGGTGTGATCCCATAATTTTTTTTACAGATGACTTGGCAATACTGCAGCTCTGTACCTGTGCAAGCAAACGGTGGGCCAAAAAAACCCCTATGAGGGAATGACATTGAAAAGATAACGCCAGACGACAGACCGACAACTCTGATTGTGCAAGTGGGTTTCAACCATTAGTCCAAAAATCCCTTACTACTTTAGATGATCAGAGCCCGAGTCTCTTTAATATACATGAAGAAACTTGTCTGAACACTCCAGTCGGTCAAAGATGTCCGACACTCGGAGGCTCGGGGAGAGATTTCTTTTTTCCCCAAGTTTTCTCAGATCTCAGGGACACAGCATTCTGAACCTGTTTCCTTTCAGTAGTTTTATTCAATCTGCTCTGTCCTTTGCTATTGGGGGATTCCAGACTTTCCACTCTTTTTAATTATCATTAATAATATTGAGCTTTGACTTTGAGCACAAAGCACAGGTTACAGTTCTTACAGGAGCACCAGAATACCTTCTGTGAAGCCAAGCGGCATGCCTGCATTTTTAGGTTCAGAACAGACTTTTTCTCAGTCCAGGCAAAATTAAAATTTCACCCACAGATCCTCCTGGTCCATAACTATCTCATTTGGTGACCTCAAGTCACACACAGTCTCTGTATGCACATTAGAGAGATTTTGACGGTGTGAACAGAGTATTAAGCAAGTTGTCAAAAATACAATTCTACTTGATCAAGCTCTCAGAGGCACGTGGAAAATCCTCCTGCAAGGGAGCCATGCCCACCTCAAAACCTAAATGTGATTTCTGAAAACACTCATGCGGTATCTTCAGGAAACATCCTCTCACAATGTTTATTAGAAATCAAATTCAAGACTGTCTGGTAAAATACTTTATGTTTAATGTGATTAAATTGTGGGGAAAAAACACAAATTTGTTGAACTTTCCACTTCAGGCTGACACACTTCAACATGTGTCCTGGTTTCGGCTGGGATAGAGTTAATTTTCCTCCCAGTAGCTGCTGTAGTGCTGTGTTCTGGATTTAGGATGAGAATAATGTGATAGCATGCTGATGGTTTAGCTGTTGCTGAGCAGTGCTGACACTGGTCAAGGGCTTTTCAGCTTCCCCTCCTCTGCCGGGCGCACAAGGAGCTGGGAGGGGGCACAGCCAGGACAGCTGCCCCCCACTGCCCAAAGGGCTATTCCATACCATACGGCGTCACGCTCACTGGGGGAGCTGGCCGGGGGCAGCGATCGCTGCTCAGGGACGGGCTGGCCAGCGGTCGGTGGGTGGTGAGCGGTTGGATCACTTGGTTTTCCTGGGTTTTGTTCCTCTCTCACTTTTTTGTTGTTTTCCTTTTCGTTACAGTTTATTATTATTATTATTTCAATTATTAGTCTGTTCTTATCTCAACCCACGAGTTTTCTTACTTTTGCCCTTCCCATTCTCTCCCCCATCCCACCGGGGCGGGAGGGTTAGCGAGCGACTGGGTGCTGCTTGGTTGCCGACTGGGCTTAAACCACAACAACACGTTTGCCACCACACCAGTAAAAAGTGTAAAAAATGCTTACTTGCAACTCTTTCATCTAAACTCTCCTCACACAAATGAGCGTTAACTACCCCAGGCCAGACCCAAGGATGCTGCACGCGGAGGATGATGCCTGGATGATCCCAGCCTGCCGGGCACCGCCGCGGGAAAGGCTTCCTTGCAGGAGGGTTGCACTGCCCGTGTCCCGCGCAGGAGCATCTACAGCTGCAGCACGGACAACCACAGCATACCTGGCCGGCATAGACCACCAGCAGCCACCGCGACACAGCGGGCAGCAGGTCAGGAGCCGTGCGCTGCCCTTCGCAGGGCAGATCGCAACGGTGCAAACGAGCTCCCAGCGAATGCTCCTCCTTAACCGCATGATGGTGTAAGGCATCACGCAATGCAAGTGGTCTGTGCATTAATCCATTGCGTGAGATTATAAAATCACATTAAAGACAACACTTCCACTAGGAACCTTCTCAAGGAGTGTCTCACCCTGACCGCCACGGCTGCAGGGCTGAGGCAGACATCCCGATGCCCAGGTCTGCAAAACTTCACCTGCAAATGGCAGATCCACTGCAGACAGAGAGCCAACTTAAACCATTTAATGAAATGCACAAACGCAGGATCTGTAAATATATTAAATTAGGGTCAATCTGAGGAAATAAATCAAAGTTAAAGAGCAAATTCATGAGGCCGGACCAGACTATTAGCAAGAAACATATCATAGAGGACTGACTGTGTTTAAACAAGGGGAGTTTCTAAATTTACAGACACAGTACTTAAGCAATATGGAGGTCACTTCAGGAAATTCATGTTTCATGACAAGAAGAAAAGGAAGAAGAACTTCCAGAAGTTCATCTTCTAAAGAAATTTTCACTGCCATATAACCCGTGCGTTCAGCAGTCTGTTACTATGTCATTACAATTCGTCATGCCAGGCATACGTGGCGATTTGGTCTTTCCCTGGGCCTAAGGGTGCTGTGCCATGTATCTTCTGCTTTGAAGTACCAAGGTAACACGTTTTTTTCCTCAGAAACAAATGGCTATAAATTTACAGTACAAAGACCTGCTAGGTGCGTATAAATGCTTTGGAAGCAGCCTTCGATCCGCACAAAGCTGCTGTACGGGATGTGGATTGAGAGGGTTCGTTATTAAAAGAGGGATCAAAACAGGCTGCAATTATGCCCAGTTAATCCTCTTAAAACAGTGAGGTATTTCTTCACCACAGTAATTATTTGCATGGGGGGAAAATAACAACCATATAGAACAAATTAAAACTTTACCTTCAGATGCTACCTCAATTGTTATGCAGATTTCATCATTTTCATTCAGCCAAAAAAGACCCTTAATACTAGCCCCTCTTCCAATAACCAAAATAAGTGTGACATCATTGCTAAATTAATTACAAGTTTATTTGATTTATTTTGCCATACGCAGTTTCTTCATGCGACTCTGGCCAGCCTCGTACACTCAAAGCAGATGCGGTCTGAAATCCCTCTGATTAAAAGGGTGAGCAATACATCAAGTGTACTTGGAATTTCTGTAGGCTATACCTGAGCGCCTGAGGAAAGACATCAAATGACCAATGCAGTGTACAAACTGCTTGTCGAGGCTTTTTTAAATACAACTATCACACGTTTAAATGTCATGCTGGGCTTTAGTTAAGGAAGGTGGCAGGTTCTTAAAACGTAGAATTTATTATGTTGAAATTTTCCAAATGTAAGACTGAAAAGGGAAAAATATGTCGGCTTTTATTTATTTCCTATATAAATATAAGCCATTTAGTCCTTCCCCCAAATACGGGCGGATTAGATGAGTTAGACAGTAGTCAATTCATTTTGCATAGGAATGGCTCATTAAAAAAAAGAGCCCCACATTTGTATGAGGCTCCGATTGGACAGTGCACAAAATGAATTTACAGTGTCACTCAGAGATGTAGCAGGACTAATGAGGGAGGGATATAGTATGGCGGTGTGGGTAAATCTACACTATATTCATTCCCTCAGCTGGTATAGCTCATGAAATTGAGGTGTCCCTCATTATGTATGTGTCTCAGGAGCTTTCTTTAATATTTTAATAAATAACAACATCAGCCCAACAAGAAATTAATGAATAGTATCATTAATAATGAGCTAGAGTCTTGTAGTGATAGGACAGATATTAAATTGAACCACAGTGGTGCTATCTCTAGAGACTTGGGAATTTTCCAGCGGCAAACAAGGCCACTGAATGAAGCAGCCATCGCTCTGTGCCAACAGCTTTTACAACAGGTTGGGAGTAATAAAAGAGGATTTTCTGCACGATAAAGTTAAGCCTTAGAAAATCTGCTGGTGTAGATCGGTGTGAAAAGTACTGCCAAACGTGATCCTTAATTAAACTTTAATTAAGATAAAGCTCTTTCCTTTAAAAAGGAGGGGGAAGCAGCAGCAAAAAGAGTGTCAGCTATTTTCCTACCAGTTTTTGATCTAAAATAATTCTATATTAAATCACAGAAAACTGTGTTCAAACAAGTTAAATCCACAAAACCCAGGAAATTCAGAATCGCGGATGAAACACCATCCTTAGCTCACCCATGTGCCTATATATATAGGAGCCTGTGATATAGGAGACTGGTCGCAGTTCGGAGCCCTGGGAACAATGGTGCTGGCTGAGCAACGTCCCCATCTCCTTGCTGCGATGGGTCACGGTTGCACCCGCAGCACCCTTTCCATGCATTTTTCTAAAGGTGTAGGATTTCTGTGTTTTATAGTAAAGGCAGAAAACAACATATGCCATATGTATGAGGAACAGGCTTACAAAACCGAACAGATTTTAACTTCGAAACCCAGAACAAAACCTCTTAGACACGTGCGCAGCCCACATTCACCACGGTGAACGGGACTATTTGTATGAATGGGGAAAATTAATAAGGATCACCACATCAATTTGTAGGCAGTTTCCTAACGCAGTAAATCCCCAACACTCCCAAAAAACTATTTCATATGAGTTCACGGCATATTTTTCACTAAAAAGTTCATGGCCAGACTGTCACCTGCACCAGGATGGAAGAGGAGCACGGGGGAGGCTTTCCACCCCAAATTACTGCGCAGGGGCTGTTTTGTTCTCGAAAAGCCACTCTGTTACCCAGCGTACAGCAGCGAGTTTTCGTCCCATATATGGTCCATATAGGCTCCCCATTCTTCTTTGGGAGCTTGAACCAGCTCCTTTTCGAGCATCTAAAGCCATTTCTGTGGCTGCACACTTGATTTATTTTCAAAATACTGAAGATGACCTCACCAAAACACAACTGCTCACCACGTTCTTGAAGTCATATTTAATCGCGTCTACTGTTTCTATTTTGAAAATTTAAAACGGGACCAACTCACTGGTCCGTCCTCAATACTCACCTGGAGCTGCGTTCACCTACCCTTACACATCTAATTCACGCTCTCCGAATTACACATGGGAGACATTTACATTGCTCCTTTGACTCTATGAAACAGTTTGCTAACTTGAGATGTTCTAGATCAAAGCCAATCTAATTTAGACAGCATAAATACCTCTCTGGAGAGGTCTTCCAATATTCTTTTGTGGGGCTCCCAGCCATGTCTGGGGAAGAAGTGAGCAGGTACTGGGGAGCACTCAGCTTGCTTTCCAAACTATTCCAGGTACCACCATTCGCCAGAGCAGAAATCCAGCTTCTATCAGCTGCAAGTGTTCTCGTCTACAGCAGAGCCAGGTTTTTACAAGAGCGGTCCCTGAGAAAACTGTAAATGTTCACAAATCAATGAGATCAAAGTACATTAGAGAATGAGAGGCAGGGAGAGTCTTCAGCATCAGTCATAAAACTGAGAAGCTGGGAGCCAGTAAATAAATAATGTTGGGGAGAAATGTTCTCAGACTCTCTTTTAACTAGTGCAGGAACAGGCAGTGGTTTCTTTAAAGGCCAAAATTACTTTAAATAGAAAAAAAAAAAAGCCTACACCTAAGAAACTCCTTTTTTCCTTTTTTCTTTTTTTTTTCCAGCATTCTTACAAAGAACTGCTTCCTGGTTTTTACTGAATTTGTTAAGAATCTCTCTTTATTCCCCAGAAATACCAGTGAGGGGGCATGATCCTCCTCGCATTGCAATTAAATCCAACAGTAGCAGGATGGTGCTTTAATGTTTTAATTACTCGGTTTGTCGTAAGTCCCAGGAGCAGACAGGAGCGCTGACAAAGGCTGGGAGCCCTACGGTCCCCGACACAAAGACGCACCGCCGGCCGCGGGGCCGTCACCTCGCCAGCCCCAGCTCCTCCACCGCGCCGCCGAGCATAAAGCCAACCCCAGCCTGGCTCCCTCTGTGCAGGAACCTCGCTCTGTCGCCATTTTTGGCCCCGTACAAGCGAGCACGCGGTCGATCAATGAGACATCGCACAGCTTGCCTCCAGAGGCTGGGAATTTTTTAAGGTTTTAAGTGTATCAATTGCAGTTGCACTGAAAGTCAGTGGTAATTAGCACCTTTTATTTATTTTTTTAAGTGCCAAGCTAAATTCTTACAGAAATTTGTTATACTTTTAAAAAAAAAAAAAAGAATCAAGATAATTAAATGTTTCTGTTAAACGACTATTGCAATGACTAACAATTTTGAGATGGATAGTTAATATTTCTAATGGGGAGAGAAGAGGGGATGATGGGGAAGAAATACACATTTCATCCCTCGAGAGCAGGACAACCATTTTATGGAATACTGACAAAATCAATTCTATAGGCACCAGTTTTTGCATGTTTATTTAACTCTTTGTATCTGGTACACATTCATTTATATCTTCCCTCCCCACTGGGCAGCTTTAAAATTAATTTGCTTGGTAATCCAATAGTGTAATACAGCATTCTGGAAAAGGCAGGTTCTAGGTATCGTGGGAAGTTCATGAATAATTTTATAATTTTTTGAACAACAGTATAAGCTCCCTATAGCAACAAATACACTTAGGGGTCTTTCTTAGTTAAGTTCAGAAAGCCCAATAAAAGCAATAGAGGTATTGAGCTAGAGAGCAGAGTGACTCTTTATATATGTTCTCACATATTCCTTTAATCTGTTTATAGCATCAGAGGTTGCATCAGGTTGCAGAGATTAAACTTTAGCAACAGTGGCTTCTGCTGTTTCTATGCAGCCTTGAATTTCAGTTTGAAGAAGCTTGATCTGAACCGTGATTGTCAACGTCACGTCAGATGTCATCAACACAACTTCAAATGGGAGAAAAATACCTGGTTTTTCAGGACTGCTCAATCCAGCTCTGACAAAAACTAAGGCTCCTCCCAAGCCACTGGTCGATTTTCTTCATCATTACTTTCATAATTCATACTACACTTTTCCCCCAAAAGTCTCGAAACACTGTATGCAGTTAGACATTCATGCACACACACAAATTCATGCTGCTTTGATGCAAACCTAGGTGAGATAGGTAAAAATCGTATCACTCATATAGAACAGGTAAAACAAATAATTTGTACAAAGTAAAAAGCAGAGACAGAGATAAGAGAAGAATTTTTTTTCTTCGTCTTTTTTTTTAACAGGGCTCCTTTTGAGAGTATTTCAGTGTCTGTAAGGAAAGCGTCTTTAAGGGTCTGTACCTTCAGGGGCACTTAACCTTTGTAGACTCTCAGCTTTGATCAAACTTTATTTAAGCTTCAGAAAGTGAGTCAAGTATGGATGACACAACGCTAATTCTTTTCTAATTCAAGTTTTAAACTAGCATGTTTGACTTACTTAAATCAGAGATTGGGCAGGCACGTTGGAGTGAAATCTGATAAATTCGAAGACAAAAGAAAAAGCAAGGTTTAGAACATCTATTATTCTCCCACATAAATGATATTCTGTTATCTAGTGACTCTATTAATATATTTCGTGATAAATTAATAATTGGGGAGCAACGAAATAGCCAGCTGATCTTTCCATCTGTCATCCAGGAGGCGAAAGTCCGGCGAGCTGCTTCTCTGCGCTCCACAAGCAGCAGCTGCATTATCTCGGTGTGGATTTTGAAAAGGAGAAGAGGCACCATATTTTTTGGCAGCTCAGAGTCATGCATTATCTCCGATTTTGAAGCTCGGCCCCTCGACATCCTTCCCGACCAGGTTCTGAGGTTTGTACCGGCTTTACTGAGAATTCTACCTGGTCCACCTCAACTCTGTCTGTCCTCAGCGACTGTCTCGATCACAGCAGACCTAATCAAGGCTAACGAACGAGAGCCTGCACTCGGCCTGCAGGAGCCCCGGGCCCCAGCCGTGACCCGCGCCCTCCCCACGGCACCAGTACCCGCACAGTACTGTTCTCAGGCGCTCGCTCCCACCCAGGGCACAGAGCCGAGAGGCATCATTCCAGCACCACGCTCTCCGCGGATGCAGCCGAAGGTGCACCCTGTCCGCTCCCACAAAATCATTAATCACGGGAATTAGCGTCACTGCAGAACTAGCTATTTTTTATTTACCACATGAAAGAGACAGTAAGAGTAACTGTACATTTTGACATGTTCATGCCATAAATTATCCTATGTCCATATTTTACCAGGATGCTATTACCCTGGGAGATAATGGTTCATTTTTAGGCTGTTATAGCAGAGATCATAAGGTTCCACCCTCAGCAGCTACATCTCGTAACTGTCTTTCACTCTCTGAAAGCACAGGCAATTTTTCCATAATAAAAACTGGATTAGCATGTATCAAGAAGAGGTTCCACCAGCTGTCACTTTGAAATCAGGCTACTCTATCCAATGCTCGAGATGATAATGGATAAACCCATAAATGACAAGCAGTTTTCCTGTATTTATCTAATAAGTGGCTAATACAGGCTAGCATCTTCTCTAATAAAACAATATAACAGAAGGAAGAAACAGGCTTAGGCTCTATTTGAATTAAATATGAACGGAGCAATAGTGGCACATGAAAATATAGCATGGCAAATTGGATTTTTTTTTCACCTGTTGCTGCTTTCTGGAATTATATTTCATTTTAATGCACTATTCCCACAAGTAGTCAAGAATGATTTTTAATAGGATCTGATTTAAAGTTTTCTGAAATCCAGCTAATTTTATTATCAACATTATAATAATAATATATAAACATCATAGCCAGAGTCTCTCTCTGTGTATGTATATATGCTAAGCAGAAAAACAGGTGTCTATAAATGAATGGGTTCTGCAAGTAGCTTTAAAATAGCAGCACTGCTCTACGTGCATTAGCAACAGCTTCAAAGAATAAGCGAAAGAATTCTTACTCATCTGCAGAATTTTTATGACCTATTTGCTAACACTTTTATTATTAGGATGACACAATATCAAAATTACAATTAAAAATATATCAAGATTTAGACTTTCAGTGGAAAAAATTAGCAGTTTGTTAGCTGGTTTATACTAGCATTAGCAGTAATGCAAAAATTGGGATTACCTTGGCTATATCAGTAAAGTAGATAAAAAAGATCATCAACAAAAGACTGATCACTAGCTAATAATGAAAAGATGAAAGAGCTGTCTTGATGAAATATTGCGTTTTTATCTTGCTTTGAAACCAAATTTTACACTTTCACTATCTAACTCCACAAGAAAAGGCACAGGTGAACAATAAAGGTATTTACTTCGTCTGCTACCTGAAAAGCAGCTGAACAGTGAGCAAAGGAGCCCCTTCAAGCACCCGGCACCTCTGCCGGTGTTGAGAAATTCCTGGCAAAGCGGCATCGGCCAAGAGGCGGTGCTGGAAGGGACGACCGCGGGGAGTCAAAGACGGTGTAGGAGGGGAAGGGTCCCTCCTCCCCAGCTCCAGCTTCCAAACCGAGAATGGCCTTCCTCAGTTCCTCGCTGATTTTCAGCAGTGTGGTGGGTTCTTTCATTATTGCCTGGAGCCCTTTTCTAGTTTTATCTACTCTTCCTCCCAAGCCTTTTCTTTAGATGCCTGCACAATCCTGATAAAACGGCATCGCTCGAAAAGAACCTTTCTTAGGACAAGAGAGGAATCTTTTAAGAGGTTTTTCTTTTCAACGCGTATGTGAAATTTTTCAGAAATTGCAGGCTGATTTTACAGAAGAATTGTGGCACGCTACTTGCAGCACACATTACTGTGCAGAACCGCAGGAGTTCAAAGTGGAAATCAGCTGCGGCAGCATTTGCGTGTTTGTAAAGGACAGAGAGAGGAGGGATGCAGAGAGTGGGGAAGACAAAAGAGCAGAACGAGGACCCAGGCCAGGAGATGCTGCATCTCCTGCACATCCCTTCTGGGAGCAATCAGCAATTCAATTAGACCATCAGCTCCTCAAGCGAGGGGAGCTCCGCACACATGCCCTCGGCTCAGATACCGCTTCCTACACGGACTGGGAAATGCACGCAGTACGCACACAGTCGCCTCTTGTGCTCTGCCGTATGTATGGCATACTGTTCCTTCCTCGATTTTCACTGTCAATCAGTTTGTATTTTGATGCATGAGACTTAATTACCTTTATTATTACTTTACGTTGTGTAGCTACAAAATTTATTAGAGGCCATAAAATTATCTGAGCCCTTTCCTAAATCCCGCCACAACATCTGACTTGATAACACTGTGGCAGGCATGGAAAGAGGCATCGCTTTGAATTTTTTCTAAATTGACTGTACATGAGATTAAAGTGCTTCCTTGTTACGAAGCAAGGTAACATGAGGCTCTCTGCGACTGCCTTGGTCACATCTTTCACCACCAGAGAAAGAAGAAGAGTGCTTTAGCTTAGTGCTCAGAAACGACATGTGCAAGTCCCAGCTTAGGCACCTTGCTGGATCTACCCCCATGCCAGGCCCCCGGCCCCTCCGCTGCTCATACCACTCAGAAATAACGTCTGGAGCGGAGTTTGGAGAGAAGCGGGGGTTTTCCATCCGCAGAGGGAAATGGTCCATTTTGCATTTTCTTTGGTTTCGTAAAAGGAGGAGGCGTGAAGGAAACCCGCCGCTGGCATGGCACCAAGTGTCTGCAGCGAGCGAAAAGCAGCTTTCACCAGCGAAAGGGAAAAGAGGAGAAAACAATACTTGTTGGGCACAGGAGAGAGGGAGCTGAAGGTCAGAGGGTAAATTCCACTTGCAACATATTTTCGTGGGCTGAATCAATACCCTGACGATCAGCAAGACTTCACTTGCAGAATAAGCAAGCTCCTGTAGGTGTGGAAGAGAAAGTAGTTGGAAATGTAAGGAACAATTAGCTGATGAGTAATGAGAAATGCAGCACATTGCCTCACTTTCAGCCGGTTCTTAGTTTTTGTTGTCCTGCTCGGAGAAAAGCAGCTTCTCAGTTTTTTTTCTTTGTTTGGCCAGGCATGTGGGAAGGAGAGCAGGGTGTGATGAAGTGGAAGCCAATAAAAGGGTTTGTTTATTGCATTTTTTGTGATATTGTTTTGCTCATTGTTTAGGAGAAGTTTTGGGGGTTTATTTTTAAGTCACAGAGGAGTCAGAAAGGAGGAATTGTTAGCAAGAAACTACAGACACCAAAATTCTTGGTACTTCCAAGACGTCTCCCATGCAAAGGTTGTAAAACATCTCCCTCACACTAACTGATAAACATCACCTATTTTATAAATACTGAGGCACATAAAGATTAAGAGACTTCCCAAATGTTTGGCAGTGGCAAAACTAACAGTATGCCATAGACATCAAGTGCTTCTCTACACAAATGTGATAACATTTACTTCCTAAACAAATTAAATCTGATATTTAAAAAGAAAAAATACAACAAACCCACAACTTTTCCTGCCCTCAATTTAACTTTTCCCTGCAAACACACTTCAAGAAAAATAACACTTGGTATGTACTTAACAGCACTGTAAATCATGAACCAAATCCACCTCCAATATTCATCAGCTGCTGCACTTGAAGACCTCCCATCCAACAGTTCCATTCCGTATAAAATTTGTATCTTTGTGTTTCCTTAGAAAAACATAGGAAAGGAAGAAGAAGGTTGACCGAGTGTGCTGGTTTTGGCTGGGATAGTTTTAACTTCCTTCATAGTCGCTAGTACGGGGCTGTGGTTTGGATTTGTGACCAAAGCAGTGTTGATAACCCAGGGATGGTTTCGTCCCTGCTGAGCAGTGCTCACACAGCCTCAAGGCCTGTTCTGCTCCTCACCCCACCCCACCAGCGAGCAGGCTGGGGGGCACAAGGAGCTGGGAGGGGACACGGCTGCGACAGCTGACCCCAACCGACCGAAGGGCTATTCCAGACCATATAGCATTGTGCTCAGCATATAAAGCTGGTCGAAAGGAGGAGGAAGGGGGGACGTTTGGAGTGATGGCGTTCGTCTTCTCAAGCCACCGTTCCGCGTGACGGAGCCCTGCTTTCCTGGAGATGGCTGAACAGCTGCCTGCCCATGGGAAGGAGTGAAGGAATTCCTTCTTTTGCTTTCCTGGGCATGCAACTTTTGCTTTCCCTATTGAACTGTCTTTATCTCAGCCCACGAGTTCTCACTTTTACTCTTCCAATTCTCTCCCCCCTCCCACTGGGGGGGAGCAAGCGAGCGGCTGGGTGGGGCTTGGTTGCTGGCTGGGGTTAAACCACAACACCAAGGGAAATAGCAATTATGAAAAAAAAGTTACACAAAACAATGTGGATCCAGTAATGCTAAAATTGACTTACGTTTTTAATAGATCTGGGTATCTCGTGACATATTTGAAAACATCTGACCTTGTGAACTGGCACAAGAACAAGTCGTTGTTGTTATTCTGTTGCATATTTAAGGCAAGATCACAACCATCTCTTCTATATGTGGTCAAATATAAGGACCAAAGTGTTCCTTCTAAAAATCAATTTTAGCTGAGCTATTTTGTTAGTAAATGTCATACTCCCAGTACAGAACAAATTGCATCAAGTGATAGGTGATTTGCATTAACAGGAAATAACCCACAGAGAATGTGTGCGTTTGTAGGTGGGTGCAGGGGGATGGAGGAGGCTCGCTAGTCTAGTTTTGCCTTGAAACTTTTGCAAAAGCAAACCCACAATATTTCCCTAGCCCAGCCATACCTCTGCTGTTAGAGGAGGACTTCTGCCTTCCTGCGGTGGGCAGCCCGCGTTCAGGCTCCCAGACAGCATTTGACAGAGTTCCACATCAGAGATTAAGGTCTTTGTACAGAGATTGAGGTCTAAAGAAAGAAAGGAAGCGGAATAGACATAAATGTAACATAAAATGGATTGACATCGGCTAAAGGGCAGATGGGGGAGGGAGGCATAGTCATAAATAAAAACTTTTCTTTAGGGGAGAAGTAACTAGAAAGATGTTATTGGATCGGCATGAGGAGTCTCACGGTGCATCACATAAGCAGAAAAAGATAAGAAAAGTAAATATAAATTGATAGTAACTCTATTGAAATCTACAGTTGTTAAATCACTGCGAGACTGATGGAATGTCAGTTGGATCTTCTTTTCTGCAACTTAACTCAACAGGAAATATTCATCAATACAGTATGTCACATAAAAAAATGATGCAGCTGCTCATAGAAGGTTATTTGTTAGGCTGGTTGGAATCTTCACACAAAACCAAGAGGTGAAACGTACCTGGTCCAGAAGAACATTGGCTTGTAAGAATAATCAGGCTTGTAAGCCTCAGCAGACACGAGTCTCACTAAACTTCTGAGCTACAGGAGAAGCTAGTGCAGGGCAGGACTCAGCAGAGGTCCCTAGCAGCCTGATGGATCCGCCTCCAACAGCTCAGCCCCGGAGATATGCCAGTGGAGCCTCACCTGCCAGGAACTCGTGCTGGGCTTCATCTCTCCGAGCTTTAGCTAGCTAGCAGGTGTAAACAGTCATTTATGTTCCTCCCATAAAAAAAGAAAGACTGTCTTATGTTTATCTCAAGATATTTGAGGGGCATAGCATGGTCTCCATTATCTGTGGAAGAAGACTTGACGACTAGCTTAGACCAAGAAGCTCTTGTCAGGGGTATTTAAGGTCAGATGAGATGAATCTCATTGATTGCCTGCCTCAAATAGAGGGTGATGCTGTTCTGCATGCACTGAGGCTCTGGTGATAATGATGCTTTAGCCACAGGCTTTCCCCCAGGAAAGTGCCTTGCTTCCCACGAAGGCAGAGGGCCAACAGCCCAGAGCAGCCCAGCCCTCCTGGAAACCCCCCCTCCCTTACAGATGCATTTCAGGCTCTTGGTGTTGCTGGCACCCTTTCGACATCTGCTATTTCCTTTGAGCTTCACAGAAAATTGAGGGAGATATTTGTATTTCTGGGCCTTCTGGCTGATTTTCAAAACGTGTACCTGTGATGGGCTGGTGGCAATGCCCAATGAAAGGTTGAAGGCTCCTGGCCAACAACAGACACCTGGCTGCTGATGACCTAATTGGTGAAAAAGGGATAATGGAAGTGATGCTAGCAGATTTATTTCCCCCCTCAGTAAGGTTAAAAACAAATAAATATTTTAAGTTTTGTGAGCTTAAAAAATACAGAATAAAGTTTATTCCGGTGTGAAGATAAGCACAATGTAGTGACCTGCTGTGAATGTAAAAACTTACGTATAGAAGTAGCACACAAGTTTGAACTTCTCTGGAAGTGCTTGCTTTATTTTGCACTGTTTTCTGGGATATCATGCTGAAATTGTAACTAAACACATGATTACAGAATAATTTAGCTCTATCCAGCATATTAAATCTGATTAGGATTTTTAAATGCTTGTACAAGAACAACATGATCTGTGCAGTGCGTTCTGTGCATGCAATTTGGTTTCGAGGGTTTCTTCTCCTAAAAGGTGCTTCTGCAGAAAGCACTGCATTAAATCTATTTGCTTTATTTTGCAACCTAAAATAATTCTGAAGTGTCAAATACGCATTTTTTTTAAAGTAAGCAACACTTTTAAACATGACCAGTCCCTTAAATATACTGCAGATCATTCTAATGAAGACATGAATCTCCCACCACTGCAAAAAGAGCAACAAAGATTTCAGTCCTGGAACAGGCGAGTTTCTTACCTTTATGAATGTTTCCATTACGCTCATGATATCAAAACTAGGCTACTTTGCAGATTCTGAGTTTTAGAAAATTATTCCCTTGAAAGATTATTTACGTTTTCCTGTTCTTGTTCTAGCAATTAATGAATTGCCTTTGGAGGAGGGTCTGTGATTTTATGCAAGTTAAGCTAGTACAAATTATAAGCTTTTATTAATATCCCAAACAGATACATTACAGCACATACACACTCATACTTACAGATACATATAAATGAGTGTGTCTGCATATATATAATCGTACACATGTTGAGAAAGGTGATCTATCTTCTTTGTTAATCTTCTTTAAAATTATTAGATAAATATGAAATTAGAAAAACTAATACAATTATTTCACTAACATACAGACAAGAGTTGTATCAATTATGCACAAATATATCATCTGTAAATGCTGAAAGAGAAATATTTCCATCTAATTTGGCAAATGTTTGACAAAGCTTGAAAAAAGGATTATTTCCTTAAAACATTTTAAAAATAAAAACCCTTTACTTATATCAAGTGTTAACAAACATCCACTCAGTCTGAATATTTAGAAGGATGCTATGAATGGATAAAAATAAGGAGAAAGAGAACCATCCGTGAAAAATACCTTCTCCTTTCACAAATCCCAGTGGTGACTGCACGAGGAGTTTTGCCTATAGCAGAGAGGGAATGTGAATTACACGTCGTCAGAACTGTGGCTGTTCAGACCCAGACACCCCACTAATACTGCGTTTAACAGATCATATTAAAGCTTGGCAAGCCCACCAGGCTTTAACGTTATCAGGTCAAGCATGCCCCCACTTCTGTCCATGAAACCTATAAGAAAAATACTACTTTGCACTTCTGTGGAGTCTTTCATCTACAGATCTCAAGGTGCTTTACAGATACTGAATAATTAAGCCTTGAACTATTCCCTGAGTTGGGTGACGAAAATGGATAACTGCACCATGCACAGCAGCATTACCAGTTTCGGACAGAAGCCAAGAGTTATTTCATCCTCAGCTGAAAACAGGGGAGGTTTGCACAGACTGGATGCTGTTGCCCAGTCTGGGAGTGTTACCCCCATGTTTTCAGAAAGCCTGGAGAGATGACGTTAGTCTCAGGCATACATTCACCTCCGTATTTCCTGCTGCATCCTGGGGTACGTGGGGTAGTTTGGGTGGAGTCAAGCGCCGTTATCAAAAATAACCAACAAACCAACCCAAAAACCCAGTTGTCTCTGCAGGTGCCCAGGCACGAGCACTGCTAAACACGGTGAGCAATCAACAGGAGCAGCAGCAGGTTAGGAAAATAAATATCTCCGGTACATGAAGAGCTGTACAGCCTGCAGCACGCACCCGGCGGTTTTCAGTTTTCAGGAGCTGAGTGCTCCTTGGCTCCAGCACTCCGTCCTTACGACGTATCGGAGGTGTAGTAATACCTGTAGTATTTCCCCAGCTCGGATGGTCTCTGTGCTGCCCAAGCTCCAATTCGGAGCAAGCAAAGGATGAAGCGGAGTCCTTCAGGGAGAGCACCCGATGAGCGCGGTGGATGGTGACCTGCAGGGGACCACGCACAGTGCAGAGGGGTCTCCCACCGGGCTGTCCCCCCACCCCAGAACTGGCTGCTCCTGAGTGCCCAGGGGAGCAGCACAAGGGAAACTACAAAACACACGTTGCATTCATGGTGACGGGTTTAATTTTTTGAAAGTCGTATCTGACAGTTTGGAGGTTCGGTGAAATGGAAGATCAACACGTGTCCCAGGCAGCATGCAAAGTAGAAAACATAGTACCCCCACATTGTTTCTGGTTTTGCTTTAAAAAGAAAAAGGATGGGTGAATTGTTATGTGACAGGGCAACTTCCAAAATACCTGGTGATGTAGAATTGTGTTTCAGTGCCCCGACACATAAGATGGAGTGACTTGGACATAAAGCAATTGCAGGAATTTGTGTATACTTCTGCTGTCTTTCACAGCTGCATTTGGAGGGGCGTAACTTACCATAACTCTACTGAAATCAAGAAAGCTTTAAGAACTAAGGGACTTAATGTTCTTTATTTATGCTCAATCAGTATTCTCCAAATATCATTATTTCAAATTAGGAACCACGTGTGAGCGAACAAGCTGGGCTGCCTGAAACACAGGCGAAGCGCAGTACGAATTCTCAGGTTAGGCACAGAGCATACTTTCACTCCTGCTCTGGCATCTGGCATAAAGTGTCTAAGAGACCCTCTGGGCCCTCACATTCATTCAAAAACATCCCTTTGATTTTTAATCTAACTGACGGCGCATTTGATAGCAGCCCTGCTACCTCTCTGTTTCCTCAGGAGTCTCAAAATTTAAACAAAAAGTAAGACTTCTCAGTTCATGAATTTTTGAAAAAGACCCTTGCATATGTCAACAGGCCCACACTGACATCAACAACAGTACATGGCAGTCACTGCTGGTTTAATACAGTAATGCTCTCCAAAGTATTTGCTTAATCTTTTACTGATGTTTAAAGGTACGTGGCTTACATTAAAAGCATATTTTACACTTTACCAGGAAGACTCAGAGCTGGGTGTTTTTGAACAGTTCCATGGTTGTTGTCCTTATGCGTTTATATCAACACCAAAAGGAAGACCAGGGAAAATGTTGCTGCTGAATGGGGCAGGGGATCTGGTGACAAAGGACATGGAAAAGGCTGAGGCAGTTGATGTCCTCTTCACCTCAGTCTTAAAAGACTCAGTAAGACTTGCCTTCAGCAACCCAAAGTCCCCAAGCCTAGTGAGAAAGTTCAGCACAAGACTTACCCTTGGGGGAGGAGCACCAGGTTAGGGAACGTTTGCACAAACCGACCAGACATGAGTCCGTGGACCCTGATGGGATGCACCCACAAGTGCTGAAGGAGCTGGCCAAAATCGTCAAAAGACCACCCTTGATAACCCTTGAAAGACCTCAGTGATCAGGGGATGCTTCTGAAACTGGAAGAAAGCAAATGTCACTCCTGTCTTCAAGAAGGAAAATCTGGAGAACCACAGGCTGGTCGGCCTCACCTTAACCTCTGGGAAGGTGATTGAGCAAATAATCCTGGAAACCATTTCCAGACATGTGAAGGAATAGTCACCATGGATTTATGTAGAAGAAATCACGCCTGACCAACATGACAGACTTCTACAATGAGATGACTGGCTTGGTGAGCAAAGGGAGAGGAATGGATAGTGCTTATCTTGGCTCCTACAAAATTCTCATTGACAAAGAGATGGAGTAAGGACTACATAAGTGACAGTGATGTGGACTGAGGACTGGCTGAACAGCAGGGCTCAGATGGTTGTGATCAGCAGCACAAAGTCCAGCTGGAGGCCGGTCACCAGAAAGGTGTCCCCAGGGGCAATACTGGAGCCAACACTGGTTAACATCTCCATCAACAATGTCAATATTGGGGCAGATGCACCCTCAGCAGATTTGCAGATGACACAAAGCAGGGAGGAGTGGCTGATACACCAGAGGGTCGTGCTGCCATCCAGAGGGACCTGGACAAGATGGAGAAATGGGCTGACAGGAACCTCATGAAGTTCAAAAAAGGGAAATGCAAAGTCCTGCCCCTGCGGAGGAACATCCCCAGGCATGCTGGGGGGCTGCCCAGCTGGAAAGCAGCTTTGCAGAGGAGGACCTGGGCGTCCTGGTGGACACCAAGTTGAACATGAGCCAGCAATGTGCCCTTGCCACAAAGAAGGCCACCAGCATCCTGGGCTGCATTAGGAGGAGTGTTGCCAACAGGTCGAGGGAGTTGATCCTTCCCCTCTACTCAACACTGGTGAGGCCACCCTTGGAATATTGTGTCCAGTTCTGGGCTCCCCAGCACAAGAGAGACATGGACACACTGGACAGACTCCAGTGAAGGGCCATGAAGATGATTAAGGGAGTGGAGCATCTCTCCTGTGAGGAAAGGCTGAGAGAGCTGCGACTGTTCAACCTGGACAAGAGAAGGCTCAAGGGGGCAAGGCTCTTGCCAATGTGTGCAAATATTTGATCCGAAGGAATAAAGAAGATGGAGCCAGGCTGCAAAGGCCAGGAGAGAATGAGAAGCAATAGACACAAACTGAAATACCGGAAATTCCATTTAAACCTAAGAAAAACTTTTTACTGTGAGGATGGTCAAACACTGGCATGGGTTGCCTAGGGAGGCTGTGAAGTCTCCATCCTTGGAGATATTCAAAAGCTGACTGGACACAGCTAGACTGAAAGGCTAAATCCGTCTCCCATGAATGACTATTTGGAAAGTTAAACCTTATTCTGTGCTTCCAGAGATATCAAGTATCAAGTACATCCTCGTATATCTCAGGTGACCATGCTCATGAGCACTCGGTGGCCCTTCAGATGGTGTTTTTTTCAGTGTCTGGTTTTAGCACAGTTCAGAATATATATTTCAAAAAAGAAGTCATACACAGAATAGGAAAATGAAAGTCTTACTGTCTCTAACAGTGAGCACCAGCCACTCCAGTTTACTACCAGTAACACCCTCATTGACAATCAAGAACTGCCAAGTACCATATACAAGTAAACCATCATAACAAAACTAACAAAAGTTAGGTTGATCATGGTCTCAGGCTGGTGTAACTGGATGAAGGCATGGCTGCAGTTAGCCCGAAGTCACATTAGATGAAAGGCGAGAAAAATCTCAAGATTGCAACTGCCTTCTTGGAGTCATGGTGGAGAATTTGGTCCATACCTACCTGAATACCAAGTTTACCGCTGTTCATGTTAGATGTTGCATTGAAAGGTTTCCCCTGGATTAGAAGCTTCTTACTCAATAAGCAGAGCTATCCACTTCCTTATGACAACCTCTCCTGCAGGAGGGTCTATCCAACCCTGGTAATAATATTTTAGACTAACAATCTAGATAGGATTCAAAGCAATCCAAGATGTACAAAAACACTAGTTCTATTCAGTTGTTTCCTACTATTCCTGCTATTCCTATTATTATTTACATTATATATTTCTATATGTGCTTTCTTGACTTTGTATCTATCTCATAGCACTTGAATTTAAAATTAAAGACATTATCATTTATCAGCAATAACAGGGTGTGAGTGCTCCTCTACGGCCGTACCTCCCTGACTTCACCTGCAGGTTGGTGGCACCCATCAGACAGGATCAGCAGCTACCCTGGTGCACGGATGGCCGGGCAGTTGGATGTCGTCACTGTGCAAAATGCCTCAGACGAGATCTGTAAATGTATTTCTCTCAGAACATGTTTATTTTAAACAATGAAGTTGTAACATAGGGAACTACATCTAAAATAGTATGTTTGCCTAATAAGAGGCATTTTTCTCTTGTAAAACCCTCTATTAAAGCCACTTTGCTTTGTTAACTTTCATAGCATGTATCCTCACTATAGCCTTCAACACCTGAAAAATTAGTGGAAGAATTTGACTGATTATAGAGGCTGTTTTCCTTGTTCCACTGCTTGTTCTAAAAGGGATACTCAGCAGAACTTGCATTTTTTTTTTCATTTTGTGCTGTCTGCATGAGTAATTACCTCCCTGATTTCTGAGATGCAATTGAGTAGCTTCCACATTAGAAAAATCCAAAGATTGATAGAGCCATCTCTCCTAGAGGATTAGTTTGCTGCTGTAATTCCACTGAGTAGGTCATTCAAATAGCAAAATGCTACAAAGTTTAATTTCTCCTGTTTGTAAAAGCCAGGTATTGATACCTATTTAAAAGAATCTGAAAAGGGCTGGTTAGCCTTTTGAGGGGGAAGGTGTTTTCACATTCCTGCTGCGGCTCCAGCAGGGCAGGGGGAGGAAGAAGATGCTTGCACTCCTGGAACGGATCAACTCAGGGGCTGGTGATGCGCGATGCAAGAGAAAAGATCAAAGAAAAGACGACAACTGCGCAAAGATTTTGAGAAACGGTGCGCCCTTTTAGAAATTCACGACCAAGTTTCTCCCGTGACTTAAGGGGCAAGTTACTCGTCTTGGTGACTTTGGGATGCCAGGGGAAGCCGGGCAAGGCCCTTGAGTGCCAAGTGCCCGGCACGGCCCACGGAGGAGAGCACTGCCCCATGGATGGGCACGGCAACGCTCGGAGGAAGAGCGATTTCCAGTGTTTTCACTTACAGGTGCTCAGCCCCTGCTCCACCCAGGACCGACAATTTGCGTGAAGTCACGACCAGGGGACGAAGGGCCATGTGTGTTTCGAGGCCAGGGCTAGCAATCTGGTATCACAAGGTGACACATATTCAAAGCACTTAATGTGTATGAGAAAAACAACATTAGCCTAGTTCTATACTTTCCAAATTAGCTTATTTAATACCTTGCATTTATATATCAGGTTCTTTAATTTATTGGAGATGTCCTAGGAAAGGTTTTGACAGCATTCAGTATTAAAATGCCTTTTCATAAAAATCCATTTTCCAAATATTTGAATAATGATACAAGACCTTTTGACAGAGTATTAAGGCAGAAATTCATCTAAACATCACAGGTATAACCATAAGTGGTGTAGACTGCAGCTATGATTCTGATAAATAATTGTGCCAACATCATTTTACCAGGAAAAATTTATTGACTTCCTCTTTCACTCTACTAAACAAAAAATAAACATATTTAAAAAACCAACTAAATTTCTAAATAACAATTTTAATTAAGATACCAAAAACATGATAATCTCTTAAATTTACAAAGATATATTTTATGGTAATCCTGGGGAAAGAACTAACACAAAATATAAATAATAAATAACATTCTTCTGTTTTTCAAGTAAATAAATGTTTTACTTCCCTTGAACTGC
Source organism: Ciconia boyciana (assembly GCF_034638445.1). Classification (NCBI taxonomy): domain Eukaryota; kingdom Metazoa; phylum Chordata; class Aves; order Ciconiiformes; family Ciconiidae; genus Ciconia; species Ciconia boyciana. The sequence goes on along the minus strand of NC_132943.1, from coordinate 1,237,861 downwards.
TATAGCAGCCAAGTAGTACTTGGGCTCATACAAAGTCTATTTGTCTGTCATGATCCATATCCCTGCTTGGTGTAAACTGAGCTCCGCTGATGCCAAGAGAGGTTCAACGATTTATATCAGCTAAGGATCTGGCAGTTAATTTAAAAGGCAAGAATAAATCTTAGGTCTGCTCTGAAGTCAGTTTAACTGAAATGCAAAAGATCCTTGCAAGTTAGGTGCACATTTAATTAATTGAAATTCAACCTCCCTAGACAAACCACAGATGCTCTACTTATTTAGCACAGCGTCTCCTAACCAGCTGCACTAATCTATTCAGTAATACTACCCTGTAGCTAAACATCTGGAGAAACCTAGGAAAGAGAATAATAAATACTTCTGAAATTCTACTAGGCAGACACCTGAAAGTGACTTTACAGAAAAAAGGGGGTTTGGGGGGTGGGGGGAGCAAGTATTTAAACCTCAGACACCCCTAGAGATAGGAAAATATTATAGCCGATATAGATGATGTTGGCCAGTATCTGTGCTGCTCTGGACACCTATGTTTTCACACCAGGACTGTGGAACAGAATTCAGACATTTTGCAAAAAATCAAGATCTTGTATAAAAATGGCACATATGGGGAAGAGGAATGGTTGCAAGAATAACGTAAATAACCCAGTTTAATGCCTCTTTTTCTGAGTACAAACAATTTGTGACTATAATTCATTTTAACATCAGTCACCTCATCAGGTAAGCCATAAGAACAGCAAGGGACTAAATCTACTGAATTTCACCTGTGTACCTAATATTTATACTCAATGAACGGCACGGAACTGTGACCAGAAGTTGAGCTCGTGTTTCACAGGATTAGAGCTGACGCTAAGAAGGCAGGTAGGAGAGGAAGAGTCTGCTCGCAAGCTGCTTGTTTTCTAAACAGAAATACTAGATTTAAAGGGGGTTCTTTGAGAAATCTTTTTTTTTCCTCTGAACAAAGGAAAAAATCTTTTAAAAATGACTAATTTGGTAAAATTCTTTAAGGTGTCTTTATCACCATATTTGCTCATGTGATGCTGTTTAAAGTGACCGTTTATGACTGGTAGGTATGCCTTGCTATCCACTGCTCTTTCTGGGAAATCTTCCTCATTGAGCCGACAGTCCCAAGCAATATTTAAGTGATGTCACCCGTAAGTAAAGCAGAAAAATCGTTATTTTCATTTTTGCAGTTCCACTAGGGCAAAGTACGGGATTTCCTAAAACACAGAACTATTAAAGGACGTGTTTGAAGCTGGGGAGTAGGCACACAGTATTTACTCAAGAAAGACAGTGAGAATTTTGCCTCACTCCCTGTTGCAGGACTGGATCCCAAATGGCACGGCTTGCCCAGGTCTCAGTTCAGCACCCACGGCGTGTTAGGTGACCTGGTGGGGTCCCTCCCAGGCTAAATAAAATGCATAGCGCATGTGTTCCACATGCCACTAGAAAAACTTCGGCATTTTATGAGAGGATAAATAGCCAAGAGACAGACCACAGTAAATTAAATAACCTCCTCCCTGCAATGTTAATTCAGGAACTTGCTATCTCAGCATCTGATATCATGACACCGATGATACTTGAGAGATTGGCAAGTGGTAGGAAGGCATCATTTAAAAAAGAAAAAGAGATGAAATCAGAAAACCTCTCTATCAATCTGCCAAGCTGTCAGAGACGCTTGTTCTGAAACAATTCCTCTCATTTCCAATAAATTATGTCAGAACTGGATAAAAGGCATAGACAGCGAGTCTGGAGACAGCCGCCTCCTCTCCTGAGCTTTGTTCAAACAATTTGGGGTAAATCTAACATCAGTGCCAGATGACAGTGAGTCTGGACACCGTTAATTTGGGAAGCCTGATGCAAGCAAAGAGCTTGCAAGGAGCAAGCGCATCAGGACGACACGGCCGGTGGCACGGTCCCTTCCTCCCGCCCCAGGAAAAGTCTTCAGCTCTCGCCTGAAGGGAGAAGGGTTCTTCATTTTAAACTGATAGTACCTGACGAAAAGACAGTGCTTGTCAAAACAGAAATTAAACTCAAAATGTAAATTCAACGTTCATTGTGTGTACCAATAAATACATTACAGTACATCTCATGGAGGCCATTAAAATACAAAAACAAAGGATTATTAGGAAGTTAAAGGAATTAAGGAAAAATCTATCGATCACCTAACCTTAAAAATTTCAATAAGAGCAGCTTGATACACTCAATATTAACCACACAAACCATGCTTAGCAAAATATCAAAGGCCGTTTGGTGATGCCAGCAGGGAGCAAAGGTAGAGCGCTAACTACCTGAGGACTGCTGAAACTCAGACAGACAATACAAAAGAAACGAGGCATTAAAAAGCATCAGAAAGGTATAACAAGATGTATGTGGGGATGATGTTGGTCAAACTCAAAGCACCCCAGCAGTGCAGGCTGCTGCTTTACCCAGGCTTCACGGGCACACGGAATCCAAAGAACAGCTAGCACAGCTCGGGGTGCTGGGGTGAGACGCCGCAAAGGTGGCTCACTGGGTTGCTCCAGACCATGTGGACAGGGACAACACATTAACCACTGTCTTTCCAACATTTTTCTGGATATTCTTCAGGAAAAAAAACCCAACCTGGTGTCAGTCCTACTCAAAAGATCTCAGGCAACCCCAGGAAAAAGCACTGTGAGCTGATCTTCACTGTCTGCTGCGTTGGACTGGAACTCAAAGAACCTTGTGCTGACTCAACGCCTGAATGAAAAGGCAGCCAACATGTACTAAACCTGTTACAGCGGAACGTGTCAGGATGAAACGCATGGGTAGGAGGAGGCCCCACCGAGTGGTAGTTTAACAAGTGTACATTATTATTTACTATATCATAAAACAACTGCAAGGAAAGGAACCATGATGTAGTGACAATTTACACAGAAAAGTAAAACTCCTTTCTGCCAGGTCAGGGAGGAAAAACCTCTAGAATAGCTAAACCTTGTTTGCAGCAGGTAATTAAACAGATGTTTACATAGGAATAACTGAACCACTCTTTAGTGCCCACCAGTAACAACACAGGAGTGCTAAAAAATACCACTCTCTTCTCTCACATATCCAGAGAGCATCACCCATACCTAAACCATTCCTGGCAATGTCAGTCCTGAACGCCTCCAGCAATGAGTCCCGTACACCCCACATGCTGAACCTATGTCCATCCTTGCCTCGTGTTACTGTCTGGAAACCCCTAGCACCTAATGCAGCTCTCCCTTGCTACAATACAATTGTGCCATTTCCCATCCAAGTGAATGTGGAGAGCAGATCGTCCTACCCCTTCCGGCAGCAGTCTTTCTATATATTTGAGGACTGTTGATAGCCTTTCCTTTAGTATCCTGTAGAACAAGGAATGCCTCATCTCTCAACACTTCTCCATAGGTCATGTTTGCTGCATTTCTCATCACACGTTTTGCTTTTCTCTCCAGCAGTTCCTAACGCTTGAAACAGGCTGCCCAAAAGAGGCTACTCTACCCCAGCTGAGGTCTTACCCTTCGTGAGCAAATGATACTCCACGTCTTTAAGGTTATTCTCCTGTTTGTACGGTCCTGTGTGAAGTTGGTCTTTCTCAGAATAACACAACACTGTTGACTAAGGTTCAGTTTGAAAACCACTGAAGCACAGTCTATCATTCATAAACACTATAAACTACTATAATCTGCACCATCCATAGAAAAACCTATGAAATACAAACCAATGGCTACGGTTCTAGAGCACATACTGAAACAGCAGAGCATCCACATCATCTGCTAAACGTCAGAAACCATCGCTCTCTAGGATGATAATTTCAGTGCATCAGCAAGGCTGAGGGGCTGTTCCTCCCTCCAACTGACGTCCCTGGGAAAGCTTTCTGCTCCCTTCTCCTATCCAGCCACTTTCTTGCCTCTTTAGCTGATGGTAGCTTTGGGCAGGAAGACTTTCTTATGTATTAGTGAGTGCCTAGCACAATAAATAATGTATTATATTGTAATGTAGGTAATAATTCATACTCTTCTCACATTATTGTTTCATTTTAAAAAGATGCTCCCTCAGTATCTCTTCAGCCTCCATTCATTAGATTCTCCTTCTCGCAAGGAGAGGATTCTCTCCTTGCAAGTTTCATGCAAGGAGGATTCTCATCTTCTTGCAAGTTTCATGCTTCCAAAACTCAGTATATTCCATTAGTTTCCTAAAGTCGAATGTACAGCAAAATTTACCCGAATGCAGGAGTGCGTTCCTCCTGTCCTATCTCCAGATCTCTTCCTCTGGTCACTTCAAGCAGGGAAGAATTCCCAATACTCCTCTTACTTAACAGATTTTTTGGTGGCATTCCAATTAGTTCCATTGTTCATCTTAATGAAGAAAAAACTACCACTTGAATCCCGTTAAAATCAGTGAAACATTTGTGCTAGTTTAATAATTGCTACGTGGAGTTTTTTTCTGTATTTATATTAGAAGCATTTAAGATGTTTAGACAGAGTTGTTCACAGACACACATTGCGATAGAGTCCCTATGGTGTCAACCATAGATAAAAAAACACCCACAGCACACATAGCATGAGAATAACCTACGTAAGTAAATATAAAACCTGTTTGGCATTATCTGGAATACATAAAAGAATATAATTGGCTAGATATCTGTTTCTGAATCTGCAACTCATTCTCTGTAACATGGGTTAAGCAGCAGTTGTTTAAAGGTGACGGGAAAGCATAATTGAAAATTGAGCTAATCAGAGATTTCTGTGCTGAATTACCTCCGTAGCAAGCTGCAAGGGTGGGAGGAAGAGGGAAGACAAAGCAAAGAGGATTGCTCGCTCGCTCTCAACATGGCAACGTTCCCTTCCCCTTCTCTGAGAGCCTCCCAAAAGACAACAGAGAAATATCAAGAAAACATATATTGTAAATGATCAGCCAAACTAGATCTTTGAGATGATTAAAATAAAACTAAAAACTGTCACATACTTGTTTTATGCGACTACATTTCTAAATACCAACTATCACTGTCCTTAGTTATTTTTCATAAGATGATCGGATACTAAAAACTATTCCCAACTTGTATATAATTAAAATTCTCTTCTTCCTAGCTTTCAAATTGCTTTACATTTCTTTGTTTCGGGATGCAGCTCCAGGATGAGGACTGGAAAGAGAAGTGGCTAACTCTGCAAGACACCCTGTTTTAATTTCATTCATGGCCCCACTGTACACTAAGCACATCAGAAGCATCCCTTGGTCTCCCGAGATCTCCGGGACACATGTGCGTACCCAGGAGGTTCAGATAATAATTAGCATTGTTACATCCTTCCTAATTATCTAATCCTTACAGAGCGTGTAGGCGTTTCCAAGGCCCTGCCTGTTCATGTTCTCCTTGACTTCACGACCATATACTCCTTTTTCAATCGTTCGCCAAAACAGCTGGCTGGGGACAAGCAATTCAGGGAACACAGGCCCGTGAGAGGTTTACAGAGGACAAGGAGGTTTGTACGGTCGCTGAATGGCCAGGGAAGCCGGGCACAGCCGAACCGTTGGGATAGCTGGATACCGGGTGAGTTTCCAACAGGGAGGAGGAAATAGAAATTACGGCCAGTTGGATTAGCTGCTTGTCCAGAGAAACCTGGAGCTAATGCTGGCACCCACTCACTTGATGTCCCTGCTGCTATCTGCCCCTTCGCTCCGACGCAGATGGGAGCAGAAGCCACGGGACAGTGTTTACCAGGAGCCATAGCAACTTCCATTAGCCGCAATCACAGACGGCTGCACTACCTGACGGAAGGGTTGGATGTGCGATATTTCATCTGACCTATGCAAATATTTCCGGAACATCCCGCATGCACGTGGTGGGCTGAGCCTGGCTGGATGCCCGGTGCCCACCAAAGCCGCTCTGTCACTCCTCTCCTCAGCTGGACCGGGGAGAGAAGATAGAACGAAAGGCTCGTGGGTCGGGATAAGGACAGGGAGAGATCACTCAGCAATTACTGTCAAAATTACTGGCAAAACAGACTTGACTTGGGGAAATTAGTTAATTTATTACCAATCAAATCAGAGTAGGATAATGAGAAAATAAAAACTAAATCTTGAAACACCTCCCTTCCACCCCTCCCTTCTTCCCAGGCTCAACGTCACTCCCATTTCTCCACCTCCTCCCCTTGAGGGACGCAGGGGTTCGGGGAATGGGGGCTGCGGTCAGTTCATCACTGCTGCTCTCTGCCGCTCCTTCCTCCTCAGGGGAGGACTCCTCACACTCTTCCCTGCTCCCGCGTGGGTCCCTCCCACGGGAGACAGTCCTCCACGAACTGCTCCAGCGTGGGTCCTTCCCACGGGCTGCAGTCCTTCACCAACTGCTCCAGCGTGGGTCCCTTCCACGGGGTGCAGTCCTTCAGGAGCAGACTGCTCCAGCGTGGGTCCCTTCCATGGGGTGCAGTCCTTCAGGAGCAGACTGCTCCAGCGTGGGTCCCCCACAGGGTCACAAGCCCTGCCAGCAAACCTGCTCCAGCGTGGGCTCCTCTCTCCACGGGGCCACAGGTCCTGCCAGGAGCCTGCTCCAGCGTGGGCTCTCCACGGGGTCACAGCCTCTTTTGGGCATCCACCTGCTCCGGCATGGGGTCCTCCACGGGCTGCAGTGGATATCTGCTCCACCGTGGACCTCCACAGGCTGCAGTGGAGATCTGCTCCACCATGGACCTCCACAGGCTGCAGTGGAGATCTGCTCCACCATGGACCTCCATGGGCTGCAGTGGAGATCTGCTCCACTGTGGACCTCCACGGGCTGCAGGGACAGCCTGCCTCACCACACTCTGCACCGCAGCTGCAGGGGAATCTCTGCTCCAGCGCCTGGAGCACCTCCTCCCCTCCTTCTCCACTGACCCTGGTGTCTGCAGGGCTGTTCCTCTCACACATTCTCACTCCCCTCTCCAGCTGCAGTTGCACAGTTTTTTTCCCCTTCTTAAATACGTTATCCCAGAGGTGCTACCACCGTTGCTGATGGGCTCGGACTTAGCCAGCGGCGGGTCCATCTTGGAGCCCACTGGCACTGGCTCTATCAGACATGGGGGAAGCTTCTAGCAGCGTCTCACAGAAGCCACCCCTGTAGCCCCCCTGCTACCAAAACCTTGCCATGCAAACCCAATATAGTGTATAAGTGTCACATCAAATGTTTGTCATACAAGTACGTGACACTAGGCACCTGATGGAGCATCGCTGCACCTGAAGGGGGATCGACCCCTTTAAAAACTTGTAATATTCAGCTCAGATAATCCAAAAACCAGCTGGTGATAGTGGCTGGGCATAGAGTGTGACAAACAGATCCCCCTCTCTCCCTTACTTATAGGATCCTATATACTCAGTTACCAAGTCATTTTATTAAAGGTGCGTGTTATTACAAGCGCCGACCCAGAGTTCTCCTTAAATGCCATCAAAGATGGCAAAATGCCACCCTATGGAAACCTGCGCACGAGGACAGAGCTCTGTGGAGATGGAGAATGAATAACATTTCCAGGCGTGGATGGGTCCTAAAGCACAATAACAGCCAGCGATCCCTTGGGTGGCTGAAGCGAGTCTGGAGAGCCACCACCACCCTGGCTCCCTGCCCCGGGCACAGCGCGATGCCGTTCCTGCAAGTGGTCGGTCTGGTACTACGAACATACAATAAGCCTGAGAGATGTTCTCTGAAACTTATCCAACAAAGTTAAACCTTAAATATTTGAGCCGGCATTTAGCCAGAAGAACTGAGACTGCTCTACTTATCTCTTTGTAGAGGTTGCTCCTAACAAATAACGCATCTCATTCGTGCAAAGTCACCTTCAGATTGGTATTCACCTCTTGCCCATTGGTGACTCTTCTCAGATCACACTGGCCTTTGCAAGCAGGTTCATGTAATCCGTGTCCGTATTTGGAGCCAATTCAAAACCCCAAGAACACTACTGGAGAAGCCTCGAGTTCAGCAAACAGCCGTGTTAAAAGCCAGGGTTTCTGAGCGTGGGGGCTTTGCCTGTGCTCAGCACGCTCATGTGCTTTCAGATCTGCTATCAGTCTGTGCGCAAAGCCCCACGGACCAGAAGACCACTGGACAGACTAGTCGTGGTTTTCTGTGTGTCTGGACAGCACATTGCGAGAGTTATAATAACTAGAAGATGCTGTACACGTATGCTGTTTTATAATTATTATACAAGTATAGATATTATCATTTTAGCTGAAAAATCCCTGTGTTGTTTACACGCTCTGCCACTTCATAGAAACAGCTCCAGGGTACAGTAAACTGCTCCCTCCCAAATTTAAAAAGCTGTTGTGCTTCCTTCTTCGTAAGACACAGTAACAATTTCAAGTTCCACATTTTAATGAATATTCATAAAATATCATGAGTTACATATCCTGAGTTACAGAGGCTACTGCAAAATCAAAGCACGGTGTTTGTAATACTGCTTCCTCCCATGATGGTCTGTTTGCCTGCTTTCCTCATTTTTTGAAAACCGCTACGTAAAAGGAGATATTGCATCTACTCGTATAAGACTCATCGTAAGGCTACTGTTTTCATGGCTGAAACAGTGGCTTAGGAGCTCTGGTCCTCTTACATTCAAGCTTTTATGTTCTTTAGATGCTTTCAAATATCTCATTTGCAGAGCTGCCTGCCTTCACCCACACGGTCTGCAAAGCCACCCATGAAACACAAAATTTTCTTTTTTTTTTTTTTATGTGGAGATAAGTTTCTAGATGAAGCAAAATTGCAAAAACTTTCTTAGCAAGATGGACAGGGCAGAATGGTCTGGCCATTTCTGACCTCAACGTAAAGCAATCTTTAAAAAGACCTTTTCCTGATGTAGTTGAGAGAAATGCCACATTACTAGTCCATGGCGTCTAGGTGAATTATGCGGAGCATCCTCAAGACTCCGTTTGGAGAACGAGCCATTGGGAACACAGCCACACTTAAAGTTTTTGCATTGCCTTTGTATTTTTTAAAAAAAATATTGTCGTGGGTTGTAAATAATTACAGGAATTGTGTTTGAGGGTATTCTGTCTGTTACTGGGAAATGACCTCACAAAGTATATGGAGTCTAAAATATGCTACATATAAGTATTTCAAGAAATTATTTGCCCTAAGTAGAAAAAAAAAAAAGTTTTCTGAAGACTAAAGAAAAATAATCTAAGGTTTCATCTAAATTTAAGACATTTCTTTTGGCTTTCATGAAACATCCTGCTGTATCAGGCATTTGACCTCTTTAGCACTTGACCTTTTTTTGTAGTATGTAGATTTGAAAATTAATTCATATTCATTCCTCACGTGTTGGGTTTTTTCCCCCCCCTCTCAGAAGTAGGATATTTATTGTCACAACGATGTTACAGGGCATTAATTAATGTGGCACTTTTAGAACTGGTCCTTGGGGACTTGAGCAGAAAGTACTACCAGTGTATGAAATCATGCCTTTGGCACTCCTTGATACTGGAACAAGTTGGAGAGTGTATATTCATTAACTTGAGGCTTCCTTAGGAATTACCAAGAGCTACAGAAAGAATGAACTGAAGCTATTACTCCTAGAAATATGACTTTAAGCAAGCGTTTACTTGATTTTTGCCAGCGTTTGTGAAGGCCAAGCAATACATGAATATGATGTTCTTGAATAAGAATAGTTTTATCAGAAGAAAGAATAGTTTCTGAGACTCCTTACAGCCATTCAAAAAGAATGAACACAATAGATTAAATTATCTCCTCAAGACAAAAAAAAAATAGATTCATAATGTAGTACTGGAGAAAAGAGGGAAAACAACATATATGTTTGTTGTGTTCGTCAGAAATCCATATTTGTTCAGACAGCCAGCACCTTTTAGAACTATATAATTCACTAACCCTGTATATACTGTCTTGTTTGAGAGATAAGAATGGCTCCTGGCCAAAGAAGCTTTTAATTCTTAAAATTCAAAAGTTATTTTTAAAAGAGAAACTAACTCTACAAATATTTAAAACACAGAATGACTGTATTTGTAAGATTTCCATCCAAATTCAATTTTGAAGTATATGATCAGCTTCGATAACATCAACAAAGTGTACTCCACTTACTTGTAGGCTAAATATACTCTATATTTTGATAGTATCAGGAATGTTTTAAGTTTCCTCATATTTAATGATTTTTCATATCTGCCAGCTACACACAGCAAATTAATTTTTGAAATTATAAGGGATCTGTGTAACTGGACCTTAAGAAAAGTATTGCAGAATATATTTTCCTTCTGTTCCTGTAAAGCAAAAGACTTAAAAATATCAAACTTTACACGCTGGTTGGTCCTCTTCTATTTGGAAAACAAAGGTTTTCCTGAAACCTTCCTTGCCTCATAGCATCACGGGCAGCCCCTCGTACGGCAGTGCCCTGCTCACCACTCCTGCTCCCCATCGTATCAGCCTGAAACTGGTGTGCAGGCAGTCAGGTTCTGAGGACCCGAAACGGCACGGCTAAGGGAACGGCTGAAGGACGCATTCACCTGCCAGCTGCTTCCTGAGCGGGGAAACACAAAAGAGCTCGGACCGAGTCAGATATTCAGGTGGTGGGATTATGTGCTTGACAAAGTTGCATAATCCAAATGGCTCAGGAGAGCTGTTCTGGCATGTTCTAGCATGCTGCGGGCTGCAGAAAAATAAGCACATGCTGATCTCGCGTGGTGTTCACAGCTATCAAACACCACAAAAGGGTAACCACAGAGCAAGGATTTCTAACAAACTGAAAAAAAGGCAGTGGGTACACTTATGGTCTTGCCAACAGGAATAATTCTATATTACAGTTTGTTCAAAAAATATTACGGAAATAGGCAAAAATTGCCTTTTCTGTCACTAATGCTGAGATAAATGCACAAAAGGAGGGCTTTCCTTTGTGAGCATCACCTTCTTCCAAGGAAAGGCAATGTCACTTAAAAATAAAAGGAGGCACAGCTCTTTCCTTTTGAGTTTTTATGTTGCTTTGCCACAAGATGAACAAAAGGGAGTGTTAGCCACAATGTCCAAATGGCCAGGCTGCTGCATGGGGGACTTCTGGAAGAGCCTGTAGACAAGATGCCTGTCTAGTCCACTTCTCCCATGTATCTTAAGTTATTTGATTCTTCACCTTTCCTCTCAGCGATAAAAATTATTAATAATAAACTTCATTTTACAATAGGCCCTCACCCATGTGCAGTGACTCGTGCACATCACCTACAAACCGCAGCGGAGAGGCGCTGCCGGCCGGGAAGGGCTCTGCCGATGAGACAGCTCGCCGTGCCCACACCGCCCTACGCGTTCATGACACCAAAGCTGGAGACAAACCTGACAGAGGTTTTCTTGGTGCGTCTTGAAAATGCCACGCAAAAGTGTCAAAAGAAACATAGTCATAGGGTGCCCGCGGGAAGCCAAGGTCCCTGCGAAGGTGCGGAGATGCAGCTCGCGCTGATGGATGCAGTTCCCAGTCGGTCAGGCAGCCCGGGTCAGGCTAAATAACCTAGGTATTATCAAACTGCTTTTTCACAGGTATTCAGGTATTAAAATGACAAACTGTAGGGATGACTGCTAGCCCGGAGACACTGCCGTTCCATTATTTAATGTCTATTTTTTTAAGTGCCTGAGATTTTCTCTGTAAAAAAATAATGAACTTTACAAAATGTCACTTTTACTAAAAGAAATTATGGCTTGAATACCTGAATATGAATATTAGATACAAAAAAAAAGTTCATTTAAATAATGCTAAGGTTGTGACACAAACTCACAAAAGCGAGGAAATGCAGAGTCACAGCTGACACTGTCCTTAATGCACACGACTTTTGGGAAGGGCGGGAGGGCAAGAGTGTAACCCCAGTCGTGGTCTCAAGTTTGAAGACTTTGATTTCTGCAATTTTGTGTCCATGCCTTAATACATTTTAAAGAATTTTTTAATCCCCTTATTTAATAGAAGAAAACATTTTTCGCAGAAATTATCAATTGCGTTTAATGCAGTTACTACGCTCACTTCACGGGGTGTTGTAGATCTTCATCACGCTGGCAGAGCAGAGGAGCTGATGGCATTATCTGAAGGAAGATGTATTGGACAGAGGTACTACCCCAGATTTTGTCTACAAGAACCAAAGACCTTATTTCTCTTGGCGTGATCAGCGTAGAATAACTACGGAGCAAAGGCACAAAAGGCTTATACCAGCGCAGTCTGGTTTTGTGTACGTAGGAACAGTACCAGAACCTGTGTCCGTGCACCCACGCTGACACAGCCGGCACCAGGCAAGTGCCACAGCCCCGCGTGGCGCGGTGCCATCAGCAAAGGGAGGGTGCGACCGTGCGGGCTCTGCCAGCCATCCCTACTCTGAGCAGCCCAACCAGGGCTTCGCGGCTGAAGAGAGCAGCCTTGGCTTGGTTAGAAGAATCACAGAGGGTCGCCTTGGGTAAGAAATCTACTGCCTAGTCTTTCCTGTCAATGGTGAGTACTTAAAAAGTTTTAGGTTTGCTTTTCATCTTGGTGGGAAAGGGAGGGGACTAAGAAAAAGTGGATTTTAATCATTTGGAAACAGACACCTCGAATTCTACAAACAGAGGGTTGGAGTACATTCGAGATAACGTTATTTATGCAGTTTGGCCACATCGCACAAAACAAGTGGATGGACAAGGGCATGGCACATCACCATGTAAATTATCTCTCTCAATAAATGCAAAACCTTAGCCAGCTCCTTTTACACCCACAAATGCTGAGGGGCAATCAAAATGACAGCCAAGCTAAACTTGGAAAGTCCAGTCCTATTTGCAAGCCCCAGGAAAGAGACGATTAATACAAGCTATGCAAACTTTCTGCAGTTCTTTCTAGAAACAATGGAAAATCTTATTTCTAACTTACTGAAACTATGCACACCCAGAACTAAGATGTTTATGCAGAGCTGACCTGCACCATTGCTACTTTACAGCTCAGGGCTCCAGTAGCTTAAGTATGTCTGCGTTATGCAGACACAACTGTGAAGTGCAGACATACATGATGCATCCAAACCTCTTTCCAAAATCATCGGTCCAAAAAATATTCATTTTCTATGCCCAATTTCAAATACTATCAATGTAGTCATTTATATACTCTAAACAATAAATGAGCATCACAGGATAATCCAGGTTGGAAGGGACCTCAGGAGGTCATCTAGTCCGACTTCTGCTGAAAGCCAGGTCAGGAACACGGTCAGACGAGGGCTTCAGCCAGTCTAGGCTTGAAAACTTCCGAAGATGGAGACCTCTCTGGGCAACCCGTTCTAGTCCTTCGCTGTATTCAAATTGCAGTAAGTTTTCTTTATATCCAGTCTGAGCCTTTCTTATTTCAGCTTACACCCGCTGCCTCTCATCCTCCCGCCCCGCACCGCTGTGAAAACCCTGGCTCCATCCTCTCAATAACCTCCCTGTCAGTATGGGCAGGGCTGCTGTTTAGATGCCCCCAAGGTGTGTCACCTCCAGGCTAACCCCCAAGGTGTGTCACCTCCAGGCTAACCCCCAAGGTGTGTCACCTCCAGGCTAACCAAGCCAGGCTCCCCCAGCCTGTCCTTACAGGACAAGTGCTCCAGCCCTGGACCTCCTCGGTGGCCCTCCGCAAATGAATATATCAGTATGTTAGAGTGAACAAAAAGCGTATATACGTGCTGCTACAACTCATTTTTTGTCCTGCAGTTATGAATTTTGTTATCTTTTGCATCTTATCAGCGAAAAGGTTAGAACACCTGATGAAGTCTTAGTTTGCTGCAAAGTGATGTGTCCACTAAAGGAATGCCTGCTGGCCAGGGGTCTGCAGCAGGGCAGGATTATTGTTCCATCCAGGGGGAGAAGGGAAAAACTTGAATGTCATGAAGCGTTCACCCTGTAAAGGAATTCATTATCCCAGTTTTATTGTAGAAATTATATAATACTAATAATGTGAATGCTAGTGTGGGACAGGATATATGACTTTGACATCACTGTGCCTTTTGACTGTTGTAAAGAAATGAAAAATAAAATCTCTCACCAAGAACTACAATACAATCAAAATGCTATGTGCAAGCTGAGCCGTTGGAGCAGCAGGGCTTAAAAAGTTCACTGCACCAAGAAGACAACAAAAACCGGTCAATTCGAAGAAAAGGCAGTCTTTTCCTGATTATTTGCAAGTTAGTATCCACTACCACCTCATCACTCCTTAAAAATGGAAACAAACAAGGCCTTTGATCCTTTATCAATTATATGTAGTCATGGGCCCCAAAGCTGAAAACACTCCCTTATTCCTGCTCACCCCTGCTTACTCCCACCCCTCCTGAGTTGCACCAAAAAGCTTCAAGCACAGACAGTTCTTCTGCATGCAAGGATTTGCTGCAGTTATTTCTGCAGGAACGACGTATAATTAGAAGCAAGATTGCTTTTGCCACTATGCATAGAGGGTGACAAAAAGAACATGGGATTGTCCTGTTATTAAAATACCTCATTCTAACTGACCAGGGTTTGAAAAGCCCTGATAAAGCCCACCAGTCACACTGCAGTATGCGCCAGGTTCCTCTCTGGTTGTCAAATAAGGTTGCCAGTAGCTGATCGTGACGTCATCAAAGATAAATCTGGTGGTTTTCCAGAATAATAAATGTTAAAGTTATGTTTGGGTCTCTTTTGTGACCCGTCACAAATGCACACCCAGCACAAACGGAAGAAACTGGCTGGAGCTGTGTGTGACAGTCTGCTCTCCTGCACCGCCTCCTCCTGCAGCAGCACTTCAGAACGACCACGCTGTCCGTGTAGTTCTCACAAGGCCTATGGATAATAATAATGAAACATAAAAATAAAGTCACGTCATGGCAGTGTCTCGCTTCATATTTGGCCACTTCTTCTAGTGCTAAAATTCAGATATGCTTGACAGATCTGCTGAAAAACAGTGAAACCAGTGGATTTAATTGAATTTACCAGATATCTTTGCACCTGAACTCAGAGGATAACAAAACTACAACGTGTAAAACTTCTGTACTTGTGTACAGCTGTAATTCCGAGTCTGAGAACAACAACATGAGTGAAAGAAGCTCTATAACTCTGAAACTACTAATAATTAGAAAATTACTTCTTTAACTTATCAAGTTTTTTGACAATAACCTCCTGGGATCTTGAAATGTTTAAATAGAAATGGCCACAAAGAGGAAACACTCTGAAAGCAAGACAGAATTATGTTAAAATCAGCCAGGGAATCTGGCCTACATTTGTATTTGCCACGCCAAAGTCAAAGACATTTCTAACCTAAGAGAAGACAAAGCAGTTGCCACTTGGGTCTCCTGCAGAACAAACTGCTTCGCAAGCTCCGTCGCAGTCACCCAACTCCACTGCTGTGCAAACCACGGGTAGTCACTTAGGCTCTCCATCCTGCTTTTCACAATGCTAGCTTATACAAAACAACGATAGTGCACATGAAAACAGAAAGAATGCACAGAGCATTTATAATGAAATAATATTAAAGACCCATAAAACATTTTTAAGACCACCTTACCAGATCAAAGCCATGCTCAGCCCATACCTCAGCAAGCGTTCGCTTGACTCTGTGACACAGCACGAGGCGGTGCCTGGCAGTGCCACACCAAGGCAGGAGCCGCGGGAGAAGTCGATGGTCAGTACCAGAAAAAAACATTTTAAAAGTATGTTCTCGATAACAAAACACTCAGGTGTTTATTAGAGAGAGAGACTACCTGTATGTGGAGGATGCTCAGCACATCTTGGTGCAGTGACAAATCAATGCATTTGGTGATTACCTTTGCAGGTCACTTTCTAATGCAACTATCAATCATATTTCCTTCCATTCTTTCAAAATTAAGCAGAAAGAAAAAGAGATTTTAGTTTCCTTTTCTTAGCTTATTTTTAACAGAGGCACTACAGAATTATGATGGTGTCCTTTTGGTAAACCAAAATGTCAGACACATATTATTCTTTTAAACATCTCCTGGCCTTTCTCTGAAAGGTTAAGGTGGTTTAAATAAATTTGGTCAAAGTAAATGACAGCTGAGGAAGAGTATTAGAAAACTATACTTATCAACAACCTCTTTTCCTTAAATTTAAACAAGTCATTTACCAAACTGCAGTTTAAGGAGATCATGACAATATATGCTTTTCTTCAGAAAGATTAAAACAATTTTAAATGGTAAAGAAATGTTGGGTGGGAGAAATTACACAAGTTAAGGAATGTTAATGCATGGTCTTAACTCCCCTGAAAGTTACAAACCATGTTTTTTAAAATAATTGTGCAGCAGACTGGTCTTTCACATGAAACCTTAAATGGGAGTTGTCCTTTTCCTGCTTTTACTTCACCTTAATGACAGGAACTTAAATGGAGCAGGCAGGAAAAGTGTGAATCCAGGCATCATTTGCAATAGAGTCAGGCGAACCACGCTAATGTTATACAATTGGTCTGCAATTGTAGTTATTAGTCATGGGAATACTGTTTAAAGCAGAGGATTTTATATATATTTATATACTATGAGATGTAACTTTAAAAGCAATTCTAACACACATGAACACTGAAGACTGCACATGTGCAAAATATTCTTCTAAGTGGAAAAAAAAATCCCAAAACCTACCAGTAAATCAAACGGCTCTATAAGATAACTTAGCAAGAGATTATTTATGAATTAGCATTGATAATTTTGATCTTGAGCTCATCTCCCAAGTAAAATAATGACCAAAACATGGTATTTGAGGCTTTCAGGAAGGGAAGGGCAGGCTCTGAAGAGCTCCCCCTCCCCAGACTTACCCAAGTGTGCTGCCGGTGCCGCCTTCCTTTATGCAGACCCTGGCAGGGCAGCGTGGCAGAGACATCACCCAGAAATACCTGGGTGCAACGGCCTGGATGCAACGGCCCTGCCTGACCACGAGACAGGGCATTCATTGACTTTGCTTTGTGCCTGCAGAGACCGGCGAGCGTGGCCCCGCTCTGGCTGCAGGTCCCCGCAAGCCTTTCTCTCGGAGATGCCCACCCCCCAGCAGACGCCCCCGCTGCTTTCCTCCAGCCCCTCGCGCCAAGAAGCCTTTGCCTCATCGTGCCAATGAAGCCCCCCCGTGCCATCGCATCCTCGCGCCCCGTCGAGGGGCAGCGCTCCCCTTCTGCCTGCACCACGGCCAGACTGCACCTTCCCTCCGGCCGGGAAGGAGTAAAACACCGGCGACCCCTTCATGGTCAGAGTTGTGTTTTCCTGCTTCTGGGTGAAGTTATTTAAAGAAAAAAAATCGAACAGTAACATGGTCCCAAAGGAAATCAAGGCCAATTGCTAAGGGCAGTATCAACAGCCTAGGAAACCTTCCAGAATAGGACAAGGTACTACAATTCAGATTTATTGTGCCATATACACTCACTTAATAGCCAGCGCAGGGGACCATAAAGTTGCTATATTTACACTCAGTATCTCACCAGGTCCTGTTTGGTACCAGCGCACATGCGATGAATGCTCAGGTCGTGACAACAAAACCGTTATTTTCAAAGAAACAACAAAAACCGGAATGACACGGTTCTCACTGTCCCATTTGAAAGGAACCACTTACCTTGCTGACAATAGATCCGTGGCAGGAGTCCACCGAGTAAGGAGAAAAATACCAAGCGAACAGTGCAGCTAACAGAATATTAGTCAGGGAAGACTTAGGGGCTTCCGATGGAAGAAGGTAGTGTGATTAGAAATAAGACTAAACAATTACAAAAATAGTATGTCTCAAGTTACCCTTTCCTACTTTGCCTTCCTAAATAACACACTGAGACTTTTTTACACATCAATATAGCATTTTTCCCATTCACATCTACTGAGAAACCAGTATCAGTGAGTAGATACAGCTGCATCACTGAAATTCAGAGGCAATGTCTGTACCATATCTTATTGATAACGTTGTCTGCTACACCTTGGCCACCTGCACCTTCACACCAACAGCCAATACTTTTCACTTCAGAGACTGACTTCAGCAGGTTCCCACTTTCCTGTAGTGTATTATAATCTCCATTGTACAGTACTGCACCTATTTCCCATGCAGATAAAGCAAAAAAGGGGTTATTTATTTGGGCTGCAGCTCAAGCACACATTCAGAACCAGGTTGAACAAGCACCAGGACCTCGGCAAACAGCAGGAGGAAGAGGTCGCTGCCTTACATGGTCCTTTTTCTATGCTATTTACCCCACAGATCAACTCAGACAGGACTGAGAGGAAAAACTCTTGTGTGCAGACGAAAAATGCGCATTTTAGTATGTACCTCTAACCTCCCTGGTTTAACAGTCAACGTCGACTAGTTAGTGGGGAGGTTACGGCTAGCGTCAGTACATCGCTGGGCAATGCATGTGCTCCTGAGCCCCTGTGCTTACTGCACGTGGCTCTGGCACCTTCTGCAAGGCTGGCCACGCCAGGACTCGCCTTCCCGGGGTGGCCGCCACAGCACCCCGCCGCTGCGGCAGAGCCGGGCACGGCGGCAGTCGGCAGGACGCTGTACGCACCGCCTGTGCCTCTTTGGAGGGAGCCGCTGGGCAGAGCACTGGGTCTCCTCCTTCACCCCCTGCCCTCCTACAAGCTCAGCTCACAGTCCTGGGTCTGCTACACACACACAACAAACTTGTGTTTATCGATACATAACAAAGCAAAGACCTACTGTCCAAAGACTTGATATGGCTTTAATTACCACACAATTATAAACTGCTGGTTAAGCATTTCCTTTCAAATTTGTCAGAAAAGCAATATTTGCAATTACACAAAAGCACAGCTACAATGGAAGTATTGTTTTCAGTACTCAGTTGCAGAAATTTTATTTTTGCTTTTTTATAAGAAAGCCAGCATTATCTGTTCACTGGCCCAGCACGAAGGTCTTACAAATTTCTCCCAAGTTTCCATAGAAATCCATTGATTAGAGCATAATTTCAGTTAATATTGTCCTCTTTCAGCATGCTATGCTTGCTTACACTAACTGTGCACCTTCCCCTTGCAGTCGTTTTCATCTTTTGTTCGGCTCAGTAGGTTTCCTAACTGGTGGATTTTATTGAGTTAAATCAAGCTGTCACTTCATCTGCCTGAAGGATGACTCAAATACAACACATAATAATAAAAGAAAAGTAGGATAAAATAATCTTGTCAAGCCAGAAAAACTGATTGCTTGAAGTTGTAGCCTTCAATCAATACACTAATTCCACAATTTATACCTCTTTCAATTGGAGAGGAAAGAAACCCTGATATGGTATTTCTTGGCTCACTGACCAACTTTGACCTTCTATCTATGTGAATGTAGGATTAGCAAGTGCTTCTGCTTAGTGAAATCACCTATGAAAATAGGAAAGCAAATATGTGACATTTGAGGTTCAAACTAACTTTATTAATTTCAGAAATGCAAGGGGTGCTTATTGCTTAAGCAGTATGGTTTCAACACGAGAGGCTGCGGTGCAGCCGGTGGTGTGTGTATTTGGTTGTTATCGAAGGAGACGAAGCAAAGCCTTGGGAACGTGGCACCGGAGCCTTCAGCGTGGGGTCACCCCAAACCCGTGCAGGCTGCTAAGGCAGCTGTCAGCAGTCCCAGCGAAAACATTTGACTTCCCAGGAAAACAAAACTGCTACTATTTGTATATCATTTCAGTCTGCCTTAGATTAAAAAGCTTGTGCTCTAACCGAGCTTGGCCGCTTGTAGAGTCCGCTGACTAGAGTCAAGTGGACGAAGACAATTTATTCAGGCAGCTTTAGAAACCAATTTCTTAAGGTATCATGAACCGTTTTGTCATTTGTTATTTTTTTTTAACGGCCCATCATCGCAAAAACCTCTTTTATTTGTAAATTGTAATTAATCTGCATAGCTTTATAAAAGAACAATAAAACCATTCATTTAAAAATTCTGGATGCTCTTTGGCTGTCAGGTTTCTGCTTTGCTTTCATAATTCCTGCCCTGCAGGCACAAACCAGGAAATAAAAATTCTTTGTTTAGCAAGCCTTTTATATTTCACCCTGCCACCTGCTTAACTCAAGTTGTGGCATGCTATCAAACAGGCCCTGGAATGTGAGTTGTCTTTCTGCCCTGTGCCTTAAAAAGAAAAAGAAAAGCCTGTGCAGACTGCTATATTAGCTGTGATGTTAGAAGTGCCAGTCCATACTGCTTGAAATAATAAATATGATTAAGATAGTGTAACAGGGTATAGCTTTCCTTTGACTGGGAAAAGCTAGCGTTCAATAAATGACCATTTCTCTCTCTTTCCAGGGGTATTCCTTATGCTTATTTTCAGTGATTTCAGCAATACTTGCCGACCTGAGAAATAAAAGCTGAAGACAGAAACATGCCTAACCTAGGATGAGGTTATCTCTCTGCACACAGACTGGACCAAGGCTCTGGAGAGAGCAGGCAGCTCTCAAATCTGCGTCACAAGTGGCAAGCCATCTCAGGGCAATAAATGGCAAAGCTACCACGTTCCAGGAGGTGCTTGCTACCTCTTTTGTCCTTCCTTCGTTGCACTAACACAGGTCAGAAACAGCACAGTGTTTTTCCTAAACAGATTTAAACATCTCAAATACTTCACAGAAGTGATGAAGAAACTGTTGTCTGTGCTTTACTGGGGAAATGGCCGCTCAGAGAAGTTGCTGACAACCAGTGGTCTAGCGAGAAGGTCCAGCACGGGCTTCAGATGTGACACTGCGTGCCCCACCACAGCATCAGAAGACCCTGATGATCCAGCTGATCCAAAAAGTTTACTACTTAAAGGAATGCCACAGACTTACAAGGGGGACTGCAAGGTGGTAATTAGTGACAGCAGGGAAAAGCTGGAGGACTTGTTCGCTGCTTGACAGATGTATGTAGATAAGAGCTTGACCCTCAAAGTCCGTATCTCCTGTACGAACAGAGAACTAAATCCTAATGGCTCATTTAGAGATTTATGCTGTTCCCTTCAACCTGAGAGGGCTTAGATAAAAGCTAAACTTTGTAGCAGTTCTGGTCAATGAAGGTCATCTTCAGCAGTGCTTGAGTTTTCACCCTCACGCTCTTCCGTGCCATACTATTACCTCTGAAGTCAATTCCCACCACATTTCTCACACTCTTGACTATCAGAACTTGGACTGAGACACACCTGGACTTGCAATTCAAGTGTTGCACAAGTGAGTTAGCCAAAGGTTTTTTTGCAAGGGAAGCGGTCAGGGGATGTGCAGGTTTATCAGACACTGCGTTCTGGTCCAGGTCTTCCAAGGAATACTTGTGTCCTGAGGCCAGGAGCGAGACATGGGCATTTCCAACAGGCCAGTCATTACGGGCAGGTAAGAAGCTGCAGACACGCCTGAGTCGGAGCTGACCTAGTGGGCTGTCTGATGAATAACTGGAAGCATCACTACGCAGCTGGAAACTGAATCCACTGAGCGAAAACAACCGTCAATGAGCAACAAACATAGTCGCTTTAATATTTGCAATATTACTGATTATTCTTGGATTTATGCAGCCTCTGGCCACATATGCAAGGAGCACAATTAAGCTTTCAAGTTCCTTTTAGCAAGACACAACTTTGATTAACCTTTACTTTACTCAGAGTTTACTTTACTTGGAGTATAACATGCTGCTGGAGACATTTCCTTTATTTTCAAGGGAGTGGATGGTATTTCCCCAGGCACGAGCCCAAGCAACATGAAACACCTCCGTGGAATATTAAGCAACTACTAGAAAGTACCCTTAGTGTAACTGCATTTCCTAACAGCCTCACCCCCATCCCAGGTAGCAGTTAGTATCAGTCCCCTTTATTGCTCCACGTTAACACTGCGGTCAGACAGACTGTGGCTGTTCCTCTGCTTTCTCACTACCTCTGGCGAATTACAGCATCTCTTTTTAATGGGGGAACAGAGTTAATGATGCAGTGTTAATGAAAAGAAATAAAGCGCACAAGTGTTAGGTGGTCATCTTACACTCTGAACATCCTGACTCAGAAATGCTAAATTATTCATACCTGGCACTGCTTTAACATTGTTTTTTACCTGCAGTTTTCACAGCAAAAGGAGAAAGCACCAGAGGAAAATAAATAAAAACACGAAAAGAGGAACTTTTCACTGGGTACCAGAATTTTCCCTTATTGACTATAAGCAATAAATAGAAAACAAATGCAAAAAAATGCTCCAAGTGAGATCTTAGTCTCCCTGGACATTTTTCACATCAGTAATTGGGATCTACTCTATCACAGGTATAAATACCTGCAGGAAATAAGGGTCTACACCAAAATACTAACTGCCTTCCCATCTCCTTACTTTTTAAAAGAAGAGGAATAAAAGAAGACGTTTGCAGAAGAGGAGGCGCAGCCCCTGAGCCCACTGATCATATTGTCCTTGGATTTCTGCTGCTATGAGGGATGAAGATGCATCTCATGCTGATCCTTTGAAGCTCATGGAGATGAAGGTTAAGAGGCATTTGAAGTTGTTAGTTTGTTTGTGGCCAGGGAAGAAGATGCTTGGTGCCCTCAATTCTCAAGGCTGAAGGATGTCACCGTGACTAACCTATTGACATTAAGTCCAATACGCAAGAACAAAGATTACAGCCAGGGTCAGACAGTGCCAGTCCAATTTAACTCAAAATTTTACTGCTGACACCATTGTTCATCTGATTGTTCCTGAACACTTTCTTATAAAAGAAATGCTTATATTTAGTCTTATTTTCAGTCATCGATTAAATTTCTGTCAACTGAGCAAATACTAGGTTTGAAATGACTGTGTACTTGAGACAGTAGGAAAAATCTATCATCAGAAATGAAAAAAATTGCTCATGGAATAAGCAAATAAGGGTGATGGGCTCTGAGGTTGAATAAACAACTTGTATAGTACACGCACAGAACAAAGATACTTACCACAGCCCCAGCTGCGATGGGTGTCCAGCATTTGTGACGGTCTAGTAAGAAGAAATAGGCAGTTGAATATTCCAGCAACTGGTACCCAGGAATCTTTTTATTTGAATTCTCAGCTTCTGCTGACCAAAAATAAAAAGCAAACATTGTCAGTTTATTATACATTAATGATTTAAAGCATGGGAGTAATAGCATTTTGAAAGACTATCTGGATCATGGCTCTACTGTACTACAGTCATTGTCCTAATCACCTTTGAAACATACTGCAGGTATCAACTCCTAATCAACTCCTGTCTTACTAATAGAGCTAATAAAAACCTCAAACAGTTTTGCAGCTTCCAGGGAACAAAAAGACAGTGAGCAACAGTAACCACAAAAAAGAACCTAGGAATGAGATGATGAGTAAACCACGAAAGCCTGAAACGGGCACCCAAATAATACTATTCCTGAACCCATACTCAAATAATTTCACAATTAAGCATTAAATACTGTCTTAATGCAGGCCTCTGAATCCTGTTAACAGGACCTCTCTCTTACGTATTTGTATTTCAGTAGCGACAGTGAGAGGGTTGAGCTCTCCTCTGCTGGGTACTGTATAAACTACACAACAAAGAGCACCGACCCCCCAAAAACTGGCAGCCTGACGCCGGTGATGGGGCACGGGAGGAGAGGAGCAGGGAGAAGCCATGCAAGGGTGATGATCAGTGTAGCAGCGGTGGTCTCGGCACAGTGGCTTCCTCCCCACTTCCAATTTTTTTGTAGGAATCATGGCAGAGGTGACCTTTAAGGAGGGATTTGAAGGCAGACAGTACGGTAGCTCCGTGGATTTTGCAGGAGTGTAAGAGGCAGCACGGGGAGGAGCAGGACGGTGCCCAGGGGTTGCTCACGATGGAGCCGCGCAGCCCTGCGCTGCCTGCGGGATGGGGACACAGGAGCCTCCTCGCCACAGGGACAACCAGAGACACACCTGAACGGGCCACCAACG
This sequence comes from Ciconia boyciana, assembly GCF_034638445.1. NCBI lineage: Eukaryota > Metazoa > Chordata > Aves > Ciconiiformes > Ciconiidae > Ciconia > Ciconia boyciana. Next base: position 1,214,116 of record NC_132943.1, on the reverse strand, counting down.
ACCCTAAAACCCAGGGCGAGGAACCCACTTAGTGACTATGAGTGTTGTTAGCTATGCCTGTTTACACCAGGGATAATTTTGGACCCCAAATTCTCGACCGACCTTAGTGAGCCCAATCCAGCTCCAAGGTCCATCCGCTACCCACGACCTTGGCGCAGGGATGAACGGGAACCACGGGTCCTTGCCACCGCAGGGACCTTGGTGGTGATGTGGTGACTTTCAAGCCACACATCACCTCCTAGGTTTGATTACCTGAGCTTCAGCTGATTGTTTCATTATATCAGTTAAATGTTATGTTGTTTTCTCTTTTGGTGCTAGTACTTGTAATTTAAAGAGAGAGAGAGTGACAGAGACAGAGAATATATACAGCAGGGCAAATATTTGTTGTATAAGATAAACATACAATTATCTAAAATGTAATCTTAATATGACTTATTAAAATAGATTACATTTTAATGTGCACTGCAATTTGCACATTATACAGCACACTCGATATATGCAGCTTCTACTGTGTGACTACCCTGACAACCTGCACAACTGAAGATATATAGAGAGGCGAAAAAAAATACCGCTATCTTTCTCTAAATGGATGTATTTGGTGTTGATAGTCAGATACAGTTTTCACCTTTATCCCAGCTTGTTTCTGACCCACTGAGTTAGTGTTAATCACCCCTGTGGGCACCAATAATTTCCCCATATGTGGAATTTGATAAGTTAGAGCACCCACTTCATTTCAAGAAGATTCCAGCTGACTATCCAGTTATCGCTATGGACAGCTTCAAGCACTTCCATGCCGGTCCTTGTATTCTGAGCTTTATCAAGTGCTTTGCACTTTTTGTCTTTTATCTCTTAATTGAGACCTGACTGCAAGAAATGTCTATCTCTTAAAGTGTGCTGCATTAAGTATTAACTTGAACTGCTTTGGCTACTTGAGGTACAGAAAACCTTAAGAAGCTGGGAAAAAGGTGAAAAATCTCCCCAAATCTCTATTTAGAAAAACTGTGTAAATGCTACAGTGTAATAAAAAAAATCTTTTTCTTCCTCCTCTGCCTCTTCCCACAAGTAAAAGAAAAGTGTGTATTACAAACAGAAGTAAACTACACCTACGCATTTCCTTAACTCATAATGCATTAAACCGCAAAGGTTCTGGAAAAGGAAAGTATTACGAAATGAATGGTGTATGACTAAGAAATTATTTAGCAATTAAAGGTGATAAAGAAGTCTTCTTTTTTTCTCACTGCAATGATCTGTTTAGTCCATTCAGTTGTAAACAGCAGTAGCTGAACCCAGGGAGGAATCGGGCGTGCATGTAATTGCCACACAGACACCCTTTGAAAAGAAGTATCTTTATTTTTTGAACCATCCTTTCCCCGAATGATTACGACTGAAGAGCGTGGGGTCTCACGGTGTTAAGACACAGCGTGGAAGATGCGGGTTCTGTCTTGCTGCTCTGTTATGCTCTTGCTCCTTCCACACAGACGTGCTTTGCATTCAGCAAAAGCCATAAGAGCAGAAGTATTTCAGTCTCTGTCAATGTGTGTCTATACTAAAAGCCCAGCACCTGATTTGGGCTCATGTTTTTCACAACTTTCCTTGGAATCAATATCCCTGAAAGTTGGACTCAAACCGTCTGAAGTTGGACATGTAAATTCAGAATATTCTTGAAAAATTTGGCACGAACCTCCTTGTGAATCAATTTTATGCTCTGTAAAATGGGGTAAAAGGGTTTCAATGCCAACTTAAAATCTTTGGACTAACACTGGTACCAAACTGCGCTGCCCAGAAAAGCAATGGTGAACCACTACCTTATTCTTCATAGCTCTCTTTCTAAAACAAAACAAAACAAAACAAAGCATTAACTACTTTTTCTAGTTCAAACCCAATTTCTCAGGAGGACCAAGCAATATTTTTCCGCCAATTAATCTGCAGCACATAAAAGTAGTAGAAAAGCAGGACTTGTCCTTCCCAGGAGTCCATTAACTCAGATGGAGCTCTGCCTTCATGACTGTAGGCCTCACCTGCGGGCCAGCAGTGTGGCAATATGCAATGTTCTTTTGCATTGGTATATGCACCAGTTTTGTTTCTCTGAATATTAAAAAAAAAATAAATCAAAATTTCAAAGGCTATTTGCCTATTAAAAGCGTACAGGCAAATTCACATCTTGCTTGAACCTAAATTTATTACCACTTCTGCAGCAGCAGGTATATTCCTTTACTGGTCTATGAGAATACCAGTTTGCTGCCCCCAAAAAAGCCACGAGCAAGGCAGACAAGATCAGGACTGTGTGCGTGACAGATTAGGAAAAGGAAATATTGATAAGCCAAAAGAAGTTTTTTCTTTCAAAGATAAAGGCATCAGTAGCCAAGGTCACGTTATGGTGAGTGAGCAGTATTCTCACCTTCCCATCTAGAGGCTAATACTGAAATAAGAAAAGTAGAGCAAAGGCCATAAAAATTAAGGGAAACTCATTATACACAACAGCTATTCAAAAAGGGTTAGAGGATGTTATCTGAGGCATTTGAGAGACAGAAGGTCTTCTCACGGAGCACAAAACTCTCGTGGGAAATAAAGACACTTACGAGGATATTTTGGTTGGTTAGGTGTAAAAGCGGAACAAAAGCACCAAAGGGGTACAGGGTAGAAAAGGGACGTAAAAGGAATTTTTTTACATGGCTAACACTGGACAAGTGAAATCAAATCCCTCACGCCACAGAAATAAAAGCTAATGTGTTATTAAAGAAGACAGGATCCAGCTGCAAGAAGACTCACACTTGGAACCTTTGCTATGGCATGATGCATTTAATAGCATTCCCAGCCCATCAGAAGGGGTCCCAGACTGACACAGACCCCTCGTGTACAAGTGTTTCCTACTAATATTCTCTGAGCATATTCCCACTTAAATCAGATCTCTAAAACAAAGAAAAAACCTGTGAAGAACCTGTAATCTTTTATTCGTTTCTTATGAGTTCATAACATTATAGCTTTGTGTTAGTTTTTGGGAGACTCTGTAAACTTGATACATGAGGCGGGTCGGCTGCCACAAACTCGTAAAAATCCCTTCAGCGAATCACCGCATCGCAGCAGGAACCGAAGGGCAGTATTTTAAGAGTCAAGCTGATGGCTAAGACTATAGAAAATGCAAAGCCTGGTAACAGATAAATTCCCTCCCAGCAGATGAGTGCAAAGAACAGAAGTGAGCGTATGTTAAATTTCAGGAAGATCATCTCAACGTCGTGCAACTCCCCAAGCTCAGCTTTGCTAAGCAGTGCACTGCAGGCTGGGATCAGACCATGATCTATGCTGAGAAATGTCTCTGCATTTTGCACAGAAGCACACACACACGAGGCACTGTGTCCCCCTAAAACTCGCGAACCGTTTGGCTGCGGAGACGCTTGTGTTATTGTCAGTTTGAGGAGTTAAATATGCCGGGAGGAATTTGTTACTGCACAGTGATACATAATGCCTGAAAACCCCCTGCACCAATATTGCTCTCAAATTGGCAGCAAGTGAACAAGGGACATGAAGGATGCTTCAGCACAGTAACCTATCCTTCCTTCTCTCTTGGGAGCCACTTGGCCAGCTTTCATCCTCATAATTATAATAAATTTGACATTTCATAGATAATATTGATTTCTGTATTTTAGCATTTCACCATAGGTGACAGTCTAGCGTCAAGAATGAAATTTCTATTGATCTCCAGCGCATTAATCTCTCATGTGTATGTGATCATTTTTATAAGACCTTTTACTGCACATAAATCAATATTTCATATTTCCAGCTATGCCAGAGGAGATGTCATATTTGTAAACTGTGAGTTGACACCTGCAATTCCTTCCTGTTCAGCTTCAACTGTTCAGTAACAGTCGATTCAGGGTTGGGAAAGGATCAAGCTCCAGAAACAAGCTAGATGAAAAAGAGGAATGTAGAATACAGTAATTAGCTTAATGAACAAAGCGGCAGAGTAAGTGAAATAAAGCTATGTTTCTTCTGCTTACACTTGCCTCATGAATACAAACGTCTTTAGGGAGGTTTGCTAACCGACTGATAATGCATTTTAATATGTTTAGAGGACATTATAGCATAAATGTATTAAGAAAATAGAGGCAGTTAGAAAATTAAGCAAAGTCTTAAATTAACTGCCTTGCTTGATATACCCTTATAACCATCTTAAATTATACCTTTTACATACAGTATTATGAACTATTTTAACTTTGACATGGTACAAGAACTATTTAGTTACCATTCAAACAACTATGAGCAACTCTGTAATTTAGCAAACAATAATTAGAGTAATAAAATTCTCCACTTTAAATTGAAATATTAACTTCCCACAAATAACGAATGGAACCAGGAAAAAAAAAGAGAGAGTAAATTACAATGAGAACTGTAGCTTCTCTTTCTAGAGGTGTAAAGTAAGCAGTTTAAAATCACACGAATAAAACATCTTTAAATAATACAGAATCCACATCTAAATAAATAAAACTCTCTAGCTGCTTTGGGATTTGTTAATTTAGTTAAATGAGCAATTACAGCATGACGTCCAGTGATCGCGCTCGGGCAGCAAACCCCTTTAAAGCATTCTGCACTTTTAATTCTTCACTATATTAACAGTGACCTCCTATAGTTTGGATAGTTTAATAGTTTGGGATAGAAGTGGGTAATCTAAAAACGAATGGAGGCACTTAAAATTATATCTATAATACATATTCAGACATACATCCTGATAAAAGCACTGTGTAAGTTAAGTACTGGATACGTATATATAATCACAATTGTAAGCTTTTACACCTAATCTGAAATAGCCATTCACTCAATCATTTTGAAATTATGTGATATTACCAGTCAAAAGGTATGCAATTAGGATTCAGCCCAGTGCTGTGCGGCGTTAACATCTGCTGCCAACAACGCCGCGGCTCGGCTAATGGAAGTGCGTTGACAACAACCACACGCCGGCTCTGCGCAACAAATATTTTCAGAGCCGCGCTCAGAGAAGGGGCCTGTTTTAGAAAGCACTGCAGTCCTCCTGCCCAGCTAAAGGCTGATTTTGAAGTTCCCATTTTACAACAATTTCCTATAAGCACTATTGACATACTATTATTTCAAATTATATGTCTTTTCACTGCAAGGAAACGCTACCCTTACTTCTCTTTAAAGGCCAATCCTTTTTGTTCATCTCTAAAACATGTTCGTGCCCATAAAGTATGTCACCATATGACTGTTTTAACACAATGACAGACACATTATTGAAGTATGACTGACCACTGTATGAGTGACTAGATCTTGAAAGTTATGTCAGGTGTTGATTGAAGGGGCAGGATTAAAAAAGCATCTCGACAGAACAGGCAGGTGTCACGGGAAAGAAGTCAGTGGGTGATAGGTGTCTTTGCAAACAGTTTAGTCTTCCCAGTGTCAGAGGAGCAAGTCTGGAGAGAGCCTTCTCTGCTGTCAAATTTATTTTGTTTGGCAGTGAATTAATATCGTGTGTTTGAAGCCCTGCGTGAGGCAGCAGAATAGCAATGCTGCTTCGCACGCTGGAGTTGGGCAGGCGCGGTGTCTGTGCTGCCCAGTCTAATCCCGGCGTGTTTGGGGTTGGCTCCAGTTTGCTATAAGGATTTTCTTTAGGAACAATGCTGAAATAGTAAACACAGTTCACCAGGAACCGTTTCCCAGGTGGTGTTCACAATCAAGAGTCAGCCTCACCGTCCAGGAGCTGATGCCTCCTGTTTATCTGGAGGTGGTAAAGCAGCCGCGGCAGGTACACCAGCTTCCCACACAACCGCCCCTGTACATCTCAAAGCAGCAGGGAATCTGCAGATGTGGACAATCCATTTGCATGACCTGGCCTCATCACAGAAAGAGTCACCAGAAGTATCACTCACAGACAGCGATGGAGATCTGTGCCATGGAAACCTCTCCATGAAGATGCACAAGAAATCACTTCCTTCAAGCACAGACAAAAAGCTTTCACAAGAATTAAAGAAAAGAAGGGGGGCAAGAATTTCTAAGCATAGTTGAGTATTTTAAAACAGAAGATTGCAAACAATTACAAACCCACACTTCAGGCAATCTGGAGCCCCTCCATATCCCAATGGCTGGGTCCTGTGGGTCAACAATTGCTTGCACAGGCAACAGGCAACAGGGTTTTCGTTGTTATGACCATGGGACCCTCTCTGACGACTGAGGGCTGCTAGGAAGAGATGGGATCCAGCTGAGCAAGAGGGGAAAAAGCATCTTTGCCAACAGGCTGGCCAACCCAGTAAGGAGAGATTTAAACTAGGAATGACAAGGGAGGGAGGTGGCAACACACAATCCAGTGAGGAAGTGGTGGGCCAGGTTGGCACGCAAAGTGTGCTTGGTGACATTGGACAAGAGAGACCCCATAATCACCAGCAAGGGGCTGAAGGGGGTCCACCTCAAGTCTATGCAGATGAATGAGGAAGCACTAAGAGGACAGCATGATGGGGAAAGCTCCGATGCCTCATCTGGGAAATCACCAGCATCGGGTGACCCTGACGAGCCACCGCAGTAGTCACACCATGCTCTACACAACTGGATTTGAGCAACTTCACTTTATGTCTTATCATCAATCGTCTGACAATGCAGATCCTTTCATAAACATTTTATTTGCTTAAAAGCAAAATAATTTGATGTCTCGTACTTCACAGTCAGTGGATTCAGACACAGCACAGTGCCAACATTAATTGTCTCCTATGCTTAAAGCCAACAAACTTATGGAATATATGGATATAATTGACCATCGTGGAAACAGAACTATACTGAATTTAATAAAAAAATCATGTGCATTTCTAATGCCAAAAAAATCCAGCAAGTTACAAATCTGAAAAACTTCTATACCCACTCATCCTATAGAGCATTAATTTAATGTATCACAACATCAGGTTCAAACTTAAAGAAGCTTAAACAGTAGCCTCTAGATATAAAATAGATCCGATATAAAGAGAAAGCTTACAGTTCTCCACACTGCTGCTCCAATCCAGAAGTATAGTGAAATAAAGTGAACTCTACAGGAAGGAAAGAATATGCTTGAATGCATTTTCTTGGGTCTGCTCTTTAATACTGTAAGAAATAATTCAATACATATTCAAACTTTCACTACTGGTGTAGTAGTGCTTATTTATTCTGTTATTCTTACTAGTGTTGTCGTAAACCAAGTAAAACATTCTGAGAAAAGCAGTATTTTTAAACTGAAAATACCTATTTCTGAACAGAACTTGTGTCATCTTGGATGCAATAAAGTGGGATGACAATATCTACTCTCAGAGAACAGTAAGAGAGTTTCACATGAGCTCCTTACAGAACATGCACTCTGAATGAAATTATCCATGTGGTGTCAACACAGGCTATTATTAACACATCAGGTGAGAAAAAACATTTTGCATTATTAAATTAGTGAGAATATAATTCACATTGTGGTTGGACTTTGCCTCATAATTTATGAATAGTAAATACTCAAATATTCCCATGGTTGAATTAACTGTATTCATCAGCATGAGGGAGCACAAGAGAAAAGCAACCGTTTCAGCCCCTCATAATCAATACAACCAGCGCGACCAGGTTCTGGACAAGGAACAGACTTCAAAGCAAAGCTTTAGACTCACAACAAATGCAATGGTATGTTATGATACTCCAAGGATCCCGCACTGGTCGGTGACTCTATCAAGCTTAGAAGCTGTACTCTGGCATGAGACCACCAAACACACTTCTACGTTCAGCAAGGGCCAGATCCTGATCCCGCTGCAGTCAGTGAGCACAGTGGTCACAGAGCTGGGTCAGTATCCTGACTGATTCCAGCAGACCTGACGTGGAATAACCTGTCGTTTTAAATGTAAAGTGACTGAAACCAAAGAGTTCTTGTTTCGATACACTGCAATTAAATGTTCCAGATACTGGAATCGCAAAGGACTATTTTTGAAGCAGTGGAAGCTCATCGGGAATCTATTTCAGAAAAGAACAAGTATGAGGTGCTCTATCAGATGCTGTCAAAAGTCTTTTAGAAAGTGAATGCAAAAGGTGAAGTTCTAAACAATGGTCCAGCCAGAAGACTTCCTTTGGGAATAAAATACCAAAAGGAAAGGTATAATTAGTGAGACTTATGGGCAGGGAGAAATCATTTGACCAATACCAATATGTTTCGATTTCCCTCTTTTTGATGAGTGAACTTCATCCAAGGCAAGGGTGAAGCCAAGGTGTTGAAAAAGCAAAGATGAGAAACGGCGAGCGGAAAGGCAGCGGAACCCAGACCATCCGAGCTGCATGTGATGCTGAAGAGTCACCGTTTCCCAAACTCCAAACATTGCAGATCATTTCAGAGCTGTCTTTGCATGGATCAAAAAGTATCTATGCGGGAACACCTGCAAAGCATGGGAACGTGCGTGCTCCTCAGGGCTCTAATTAAAGTCACAGAAAGGACTGAATAGGTCAAAAACTAAAATAAATCAATCAATAAATAAAGCTACCCACAAACACGAGTACACCTACAAGTGATCACTATGAACAATCAGTCCATAGATATTAGGTTGAAACTTAAAATAACTTTTCACTCAATATTGTCCACAGCCTCTTTAAATTCACTTCCTGGGGGATTTCAGCCTTTGAACTTTACTGGCTAGAATAGTCTTAAGAAGTTAATCTTTAGGGTGCCTATTCACTTGGAATAAAAATTTAGTGAAATAGCTCATCTAAAATTTGCAATTTGTCTTGCAAATAAGAATGCATTTGGAACTTGTAAACACATCTGAGAGCTTTTCAGAAGGCAATATCACTTCTGTCACTGGGGAAACTGAGTCATGGAAAGATCTTTCCCAAAAGGTCACCATTGAATTAGCAGGAGTAGAGGGAGTAAAATCCAGATTCCCCAACTCGGAGCAGCCCCTTGCTCTTCTGGCTGCTGGCTCTGATTCTGTTCCCAGCCCAGAACATCAAAGCATGCACAGCAGCAGGAGGGAATAAATCAGGGATTCACATCCCTCACACAAGGTAACTAAGGAAATTCTATAAAAGGGCGTTTCTTTTATACTTTCCACAGTTTACAGTTTATGTACAACACTAACATTCACAAACCAAATCATACAATTCCAGAAATTACCCACCAATGAAACTCAGAATAATTAAGAAAACAAGAAGACAACATCTACTATTTACAAACTATTTAAAAGGGGGGGGATTTGTTCAGCAAGTTATCTAATTCAATGTATTTTTTTAACTCTAATGTCAACAACATTCTTAGAAATTAAACTGCAGATGAACATCTGAAAAAGAGAAAGCAATCAGAAAATACAGTAAGAGGAAAGTACATTCACCTGACAAAGGAATAGGAAAACTCCCCGTCAGACTGAACCATTTTCAGTCTATTTACTGGGAGAATTTATCACAATAACTCCTGAAAGCATGACACTCCAGTAAGACCAGAATTAGAGGTGCAAGGGCCCATTCAGCAGTTTTGTTTGGTTATGGACTTCCATTAACATGAAAACTGTGAAATTTTGCATAGTTGACATTTGGCATAGAAATTTTGCAGAGTTTCAAGAACAGAAACGTGGAGACCACCAGGCACCAGATCTCATGAAGTGAATCCAATGGCTTAAAATCAACCTAGATCCAGAATCTGCTACTCTTGCAAACTGTCAAATTTATCTCTCCATGAAGAAAGCATTCCGGACCCCATTAATCACAATTATCATTACCGACCGTACCACTTTTCTATAGTCAGTGCTTGCAACCTGACTATGGATGCAATGCGTGGGACTGCTTGTGGAATAAGGTACAGGGACAACAGAATTTGGCTTGCAGTGATTTAACTTTATAGCATTACGGAGCAGATTCTTTTGCTAATCAAACAGATCAGCACAGACAGTCCACAGAGTATATTGGCTTAGCACATGGCTGAGCTGAAACCAAAACAGAGTAACCTTTTTCATGGAGCAGAAATGAATTTCTCTACCCAAGGCCAGTAAGTATGCAGCCTGAGCATGCGCTCGTCTTGCTTCCCACCACTGGCTTACACACGTAGCGAGTGGGTACCCGGAGCCGTAAGCTCCACATCTATGAATGACTGGTCTGAATCTCTTAACTTTCGGTTATTACTCCTACAGCCCAGAGAAAATAATCTTGTACCTTCTATTAGACCTGAGTGAATCTGGATTTTAGGAGCTGGACCGGTTTAAAAAGGGACAAGGATGAAGAACTAAAATTTAACTTTTCCCCCCCCCCCCAGAAAATAGAGAAAATTCCTCTCCTTTTAGAGCAAGCTGAAATGTTTTCACTAATGTAAAATATTTCATATTATATTCATACACTTTAGCTTCTTTATTAACTTTTTCTCAATTTATTTTGGTCAGTGTTAAATGAGGAAAAGGTAGTTTTGCAATGAAAAGTGAAAAGATCCATTTGGAAAAGTCTGAAAGAAAATGTCAAATTTAAAAATTTTGTCTTTTCTTTTTTCAAAATGTCTGGTTTTTTAGTCAAACCAATTGTACAGACTCTGCCTGACCTCAGAAATTGTTTCAGATATATCACAACTGTATTTTCAACCACCTAGCTATTTGGTCAGAAAAAAAATTAAAATCTCAGCTGTACCTCAGATCTCATTTACTCTCGAAGTACTGTCAGAACTATATTGTTTAAATACAGCAAAGTAACAACTATTTTAATTTACATAACTGTGACCAACTCAAGACCACTAAAACAAATGAGTACGTATTGTTAGATCAAGTACAGCTATGCTGAAGTGGCTATCCATATCAGAGATCCTTAAAAAAAATGATTCTATGTGCTAGCAGTAAAATTTCACAGAGATCTAGTGGTGACAACAGTAACCACCACACCACCTAGACCTGGTGCAGAATCCAACACGTGAAAGAAGGTTAAAAAAAAAAGCACCTGAGTCTTGCATTTCATTCCTTAATTGTGTTTGTTTTCTAGGGAGATGAAGTGTTCAGCCCACAACCTAAAAGGCAAAACAGGATTAATTTTAAAAGTCTTAATTTTTCTCCTGTTTTTCAACCATCCCAATATTCAATAAAGTAATTGATTTTCCAAAATAAGATTATGTCTCTATTTTGGAAGGATGGCAAATCAAAGAAATATTCAACAAGGTGAGGAGCTCTGGTGACCTGGCAGTACAGACGTGCTGAAGCCCACCGCAGGACGCACTCAGCAGGAGGTACGCGTGGGGTTTCACAGCACTCCAGGAGTTACACCTGGCCTGAGCTATAGTGATAAATTTTCCAGTTTTGCCTGAACAAAGAAAAGGAAAGTGTTTAATAAACCACGTAAAAAGTAAACCAAGGAATATGGAGGAGGAAAAAAAATAATAAAGCCATTGATTTATAAGATAAACACAATGAAAAATAAAGAAAAACCCAATCTTTTGGTAAGAGTAATCATGGTGGTACCAATGTTGTCAACCAACAGAATATTCGTAGTTAACATCTCATTAAATGGTGCCCTTTAATGCAGCATGCACCCACACCTGCAACTTCAAGGGGAAGGTGAGCAACCGAAGCGGAGCCCCGATCCTTCTCCCTGCAAGGAACCAGCTGCATCCGTGTGACGCTCGCTCAGTTCAGCGCTTCGCTGGTCTGTCATACCAGGAGATGTGTCGCTTGTACACATTTATCCAAGGGACTCGGACTGACATCAGGCACGGGTCATCTTCACAAAATGGCTCTTTAAGATTTAAAGAATTAATAATTTTGCTCTCGAGGGAGGGACTGCCTATGTAGGAATGCACTGGGATGTTGAGACCGAAACTTTGGCACGTGAGCACCCATTTTGTGTACCAGCCTACAAGTGGTACGAAGGATTTGTACAACACATATGGCATTCTTAGCTGAAAATGGGGCTAATATACATTTACAGATTTGTTTAGGTAAATATAAAGAAAGTCTCTTGGTATCTGGTATATCAGTTCATCATTTGGGGATTTAAAAACTATTTTAAATACCCTTGGAGATGAAACCTCATAGCTGATGCTGCTTTGAGCAGGAGGTTGGTGTCAAAGACCTCCTGAAGTCCCTTCCAACCTGAGTTACCCTACGACCTTATGAACGCTCTTTGCTCATAAAGAAAAACAACCTGGTGCTGTTGGAGAAATATTCCACAAAAAGGCTTCAACAGAAACGTGCACAAGTTGTATGAGCAGACTTCCCTGCCAAGAACAGGTCCCCTGAAGTCACCGAGGGTGCGTAGCCAGTGGAGAAAGACTTTGCAGGATTAGACCGTTGGTTTTAAAAATCAGTTTTGACGTGAGTTAATGGCTTTTGTTGTTTTGAAAAGAATATGAAAGAATGACAGCAATATTTAATTTTTAAAATCATACTCTGTCCACCTGCAGAGCTTTTCTCATGTACTTTAATAAGGACTTTTACCATGTCATTATACATTTTAATTACACTGTTAAATGTCACAATCACACATGTTAATGACATCATTATACCTATTTACACCAATTATGTCATTTGATGCAATTACAGTAATTCTGCCAATACACACAAATCAATAAAAAGGTTTTGTTTGCATTTTTAAATGAGCAATCACAAAAGAATAACTCCACTTTCTAAGAAAAGCAGGTCAAGGATTTAAATGCTGAAACTAAAAAAGTGACATTTGAGGCCTGATTCTTTCTCCCACCACTATGAACAGGCAATAATTTCCACATCCAGAAGACAACACATACCCATGTTCAGAACAAGAGATTTCCAGGGAACCTCCTAGATGAGACGGTGATGCACTGGAAGGACTTCTCCATCCTTCTGGAGAGCTCCAGGGGACCAGCAGCTCCCACCCGCGGAGGGATGCTCTGCCACTGCTCACCCACGTCACTTGGAACAGGAGCGTGTGCTGGAAGAGCAAGTGTTACTGACACTTAGACATCCATCTACAAAACGACCTCTGTTAAGAGGCTCTTCAGTCTAAGAAAGTTTGACCTCCATAAGGACCTCTGGGTTTTGATCAAATAATTCCTTAACCATGTCTTCTTTCAGGTAGGCAGGTGAACTTCTGTAGTCTTTCCATGTACGTCATGGGAGCTAAAAATCATGGGGGCTTTTTCACTCCTTTAATCTTTCAAAGCACTCTGAGATTCATTAGCATCCACCTCATCATGGCGTCACTGGACACGGCTCTGCAGTACCTCCCTCCGATGATCAAGCCTTTTTCAGAGATGGCGATTCCTAAGATGATACCTTCCTCCATGCCCCCAGTCCTCAAACATTTTTTTTTTTTAATTCCTAGATGTGTAGCCTAAATACATACTGGTAAATAAAAATTACCGAGTTTCCCTATTTCAGAGATCTTCCCTTTTCAATATTTACTAATCCTTTTGTCTTGATATGACCTGCCTACTGACTTTGCCAGTAATGATTTTACGCTTTTTTTCAGATCATCAACAGAAGTATTAAATTGCAGAATTCCACATTTGATTTTTAAATTCATGGGTCTTTCCTTCAAACTCCACCAACAACTCATGTTTCACAGGGGGAAACATCATGCCTTTTCCAGATCCCAACACTGCTCACTTGATGGCTAACATTATATCATACACAGAACTGAGCATCATGGAATGATGATGCTTCCAAAATTCGTCATCATGGAATGATGATGCTTCCTTCCAAAATTCACTTGCTGCAGCCAAATTCATTCCCAGCTTCACCAGTCATGCCTACCACCTTCACCACAGGGGTTGAAAACAACGACAGAAACAGAGCAGAGGAACGCACACTATTAAAAGCCACTGTGACCTGTAGGCTGCTGGAGATAACAGCCTGAATGATACCTCCTCATATGAATTCTAACAACTGAAATCACACATTTTGCCTTCAGTGGCACTACTCAGCGTGCTTAAAACTAATCTCATGTAAGTAACAGAAGCCTGCCACCATGCATACATTGCAGTATCCAAACAGTCACTCCTTACTTCATCTCCCACGCTGTGCCTTTGTGTTGGACCATCACAGCAAGACCTGTTGGCTCTTCTGAGTCCACTCAAAAATAGCCAAGCTCAAGCAAACCAGGCTCACAAAATTCATACCCCATCTCCTATACCCGAAGACTTTATCTGGAGCCCTGGAAGAGCCTGGACACTCACACCTGGGCAGCAGGTATGGAATTTCATTTGCAATTTAGGCATGCATGCATGTTCAGATACCTTATCTTCTCTATCGACTTCATAAGCAAGGGAAAAGTACGTTCAAAATGTACCGGGCATGCATGGTGCGTTGTTTTTATAACTGCCGAATCTAATCAGTTTTCTCTGAGATACTGAAAGGAATTCTGTGATGGCTATTTCATAGTAAATGATCAACTTTGCAGCTCATTTATTTTGCGATAAAGTTCTTCCAAAAAGCTCATATGATCGGGGTGGGGGGGAGGAGGGGAAGGAGGAAGATAAATATAAGTAAATTACTTCTAATTGGAAGTAACTTAGAACTTAGATTTAGCCCTAAAATGAACAACTCAGGAATACCATAACTGGATTATACCATAATTCCTTTCTCAGCATTAGTTCGACTTTGCTGCCACATAAGCTATATATTATATGCAAAGTGCACATAGAATAATTTTATTTATCAAGTTGCTTTGGTTTTACTTATACAGGAAAATTAAGTTCTCCCATTTTTAAGCTATATACGCCAGCCAGGACTATGATTTATCATGTAAAAAAAGCAGAAATTTTGTGGAAGCCATTTTTCAACTAGTAGTTAGACATGACAGACAAAAAACAGATACTTTCAGGAGTGGAGTCCTGCTACCTCCTACAACTAAATAATCACCCTTTGACTAATAGCAGGCTGCTGTACAAACTATGTGCTTACAGCAAACAGTTGCAATAATGTTTACTAGGTTTGAAAACTTCCATTCAGTTCAAAGACTCATATATAAAAAAACCTGGAAAGCCAGTAAAATTTCAATACCCCTGTTAAAAGCAGGGAAGAGGGATTCAAATATGAAGGTCCTGTTGATTTGTCATTTCTAACAGGGTTTGAAAATGATTGGCGTTGCTCAGCCATACACCACCGTATCTGCCCAAGCACAGGAGCTACTTCATCAATTAAGGTACCAATAGCTCTAGGGAAATAAATGGAAGCATCCAGTGAAAATGAACAAAACGAGACAAAACAAAATGACATGCCCCTGTACATCAGACAAACTTATGATACACTGGTATAAAGGCACATAAAGGGTTTTTGTGAAAAGGCATGGAGTCTGCATATGTGTACACGAGGGTCAGATGTCAGCAACAGAGACCGCTGTGGCTCTGTATGGTCGGTTCACCACCGCAGAACACAGGCAAGGTGTTTGCAAGACCCTGCGCATAGAGGTACAGAAGATAACTGCTTTGGGCTTTATGTATATGGCCATTTTGCACTGGGGGAGAGGGAAGAGCCATCAGTTGGAGCTCTTCAGGGACAGGTGCCTTGGTGGCGTTCGGTGAACAGCTTGTCCGCTGAGATCAGTGGCAGAAAAAAGACACTCAGATAATCAGCTCTGCCCCCACCAGCCATTTCAGCACAGTTGGTTGGCTCAATATTCACATTTTCAGGGCACAAGGGTATGATATCGGTCAAGTAAGACACAAAAACCGTCACACAAAGTTTATACAGCTATAATGAGATAAATAACTATCTACTCAATTTTGAAGACAATTTTATGACCAGTTTGGCAAGGTTACATGCCACTGTGCAGAAGACCCATTCTGAAGCTCATCCTAATCTTGGACTCCCTAAGTGAGGTGCTACAAAGACTTTTTCTCCTGGTTTTGTGTTTCTGCAAACCTGCTGAGCGTGCATCTGCTTCATCATCCAGGTCACTAATGAAGATGTTAAAGAGTATTGGCCCCAGCATCGACCCTGATGTACACTACTAGTCATCGGCCTCCAACTGGACTTTGTGGCACTGCTCAAGGTGAAGATGAGAAACAAATTAGTTTTCAATTTTGATGAGACAGACAATTCAGTATTCCCAAATAAATTTTTCCTAGATTTGGACCCTCAGCATACTGCACTCATGCACGACCGCCTCCACTCTTGAGGAGGGTGGCCTACGTCACAAATCCAAAACAAGTGAGCTGTACCCCACATGAGGTCAGACCAACTCACCCAGAGCTTCAGGGCTTTTTGTATTGTTTGTACAGACCTTTCTCATGGCACAGCTAATACGATATGTTCACGCACAAAAAGCATGCATGGTTGATCAAAAGTGAAAGAGAAAGACCATTTCCACAAGCAAGTACTGGTTCTCACCTGTCTTACATGAAAGCTATTGATGCCATTGACTCTGGCACTGGCAGGTCTTGGTGACTCGTCATCACAGTGAGGATACTTGAATCATATACGAGCTTCCTAAATAATGTTGTGCAATGTCAATAAGGTAACATGCCTAAGCTACAGCTAACCTGGGCACTGAAAGCAGTGTAGCCATGATACTCAGCTCAGGCCAAAGCAACAGTGATAAAATTCTTTCTACATCTGCTTATAGACTCCAAAATATACTCTAACCTACATGTAAACGAAGACCACGAATTACAGTTCTTTCCCACAAAAAGAGGGTTCTCTTTCACTGAAATACTGCTGGCAGCCTACAGAAGTACTTTCATTAAGCTTTTTGTCCAAGGCTGCTCTTTCCTTTCTCCCTACCACTGAAAAAAATATTAAGAGATTTCTTTTTTTTCTTAGTATTTAACATGATCAGTTTCTGTGTCTGGATGGTTTGAAATATGTTCTCCATTGGACAGATAAGTCTTGGGCAAATGACTGACCTTTTGAAATAATATTTATAATTTTAGAAATGTAAAACTTAACATTCTTTAGTAATCCAATATTAAAATACATTTAAGTTGATCTATTAAATGCTATGATTCAAACTTTAAAAACAATGTGCAATAGAAAAACATTAACAACATGTGTGGTTTAGAAAAATTCATTTATATAGCAGTTTGCAATGTCATGATGTATTTTAAATAAAAGAGCTACAGACAAAGGTATTGATTTTAGAGACTTAACTAAATAAACAGTATGTAAATTCTGTCTTTTTCTATAAAATTAGATCAGAACACACATATTACACTGTCTTTTTCTAAGGGAATGACAGCTATTGAATTTGGCAGACATTGGAATTTGGTTAAAGAGTTAAAGACCTTTGATCTTTGGTTTACAATTAAATGATACCACTGTAAAAGGACAGTAGCGTAGTGGGCCAGACAGTATTTATGAGGCGCAGCTGCAAGCGGGAGGTGTTATTGCTTAGGGCTCCCCGTAAAACAACTCTGGGTCTTGTTATGCCTTACTAACGTAATGTCATCTCAAGGATGATGATGAAGACAGGAGTGACCCCGGCCAGGCACCAGGAAACACTCTGGGTGCCTTTCTTGGTTTTCTGAGAGCCCCCTTGTAATGCTGCCTTTTCCAGCCTGCACTAGGGCACCATAAGCAAAGACGTGATTTCTGGAAAGGCCTGGCTTGGGGATCATTTTGGGGGTGCACCCATAAATAGGAAAGTAAACTTTGGGATGAATTAGTCTCCAAACCAAACCGCCCAATGAATCTTTTCTACAGCCCCTGCGTGGAGCAGCCTGCTGGCACCCAGGCGAGTCCTCCTCCCTCCCACCCAGACGCGTTGCATCTCCCGGTTTACAGTTTGAAGAATAGCAACGCTGACCATCATTATATAAAAAAAGAGGAAGATTTATTGATAACCTTTCTAACAAAGGGAACATCGTTCCCCAAGTTCCTTATTAATTTATGCTCCTCTATAATTATCGCTTAGAGTAACCACTGGAGCTGTAATAAATGTATAATGAAAGCAAAAACATAGCACGCTGCAGTGCTTAATCTGAGATTACGTATTTATAATAACAAAATATGCAATTCAAGCCTAGTTCAGGTCTTTCTACCCCAGCCCACCCTCTCTGAGGACTGGTTTTCTTCCCCTTCTTTGTTATGTCATTCTGCAGACAGATCCCAGGCTGTTCCCTGTCACCCACCGGAGCAAACGGCTCAACAGAAAGCACAGTTGGACAGCCCTTAATTAGTGCTACTTGGGATAGTCAGGATGAGAGCCTGTGTCAGCATCTCACTTAGATCCCAATTCGGTGGGGGTCTGAGCGCCCCTGGATGCCGTCGAAGCCGTCGGTGGCGTGGGGTGGCCAGGATGTGCTCAGCACCGGCCACGATCCGGCCCTTCGGCAGCAAGGAGGGAGCACTGAGAACCAGATGACAATTTGAAATGCAGGACACTGGGTCTTTTTTGCTCCCACCTACAGTAATACAATGCATGCTGCATGACTGGTAATGTTAGGAGAAATGTAGGAAATAATGTTCTTTATGTTAAATAGCCTCAAATTATTCTATCACATTTTACAAAGTATTTATTTCTTTAAGCTAGAACTATGGAGGTTAGCTGCTCTACCAAAACAGTACCAGGGATGTACGAATAAACACATACATATCAAAATCACCTTTCAGATCGTTAAAAACTCAGAATGGAAATCAAAATGCTATTATTCAGCTATTTGAATACGAAATCCTTATTTCTTATTCAAAAAGAAAGAGAAACCATGTTAAAGCATTGGATTGCTGATACGTGTTAAGAACATACTGCAATATTCCATAGTAAATAACCAATTATTTGAAAAAGCAGCAAAATTGTACCCCTGTTACATTGACTTGCCACTGGAAGTTTGCCAGCAGATGTTTTCAAGGAATTATGTGAAGGCATCCTGAATTTCACATTTTAATTTTTATTATTTTAACAATTTCACTTTCAGTTTAAATTAGGTGGAAATGTCAGCTTGTTGCCTGAATCAAGTTATATCAGGCACTGTCATCCAAAATACTCTATCACTCACATATTCCTACCCAACCAAATTGTGCTTTCATTTTATTATGATCAACATTACACCCAAACTGGAGCTGATGGCATTTTCTATTGCAAATTTATCATTGTTTATGAAAGATTCATAAACTGAGTTGGGCATCTGCTAATGTCTTCATAATCTGTGAGTAAACTTGAACAGTTCAGATAATTTTCAGCTCACAATTTCTTCCAAATTATTTGCTTTGAAGGTTCAATATTCATGGTGTGTTCAGACACGACCAGTCACCTGCATTATTTCTGCTCCCAAATTGGAGGAATCCAATTTTTAAAGCAAAACAGCTAATGGTGTTAGATTAGAAGGAGCAGCATAGAGCACCCACCCTTCCGCTTGTATGAAGTCACGTAAAATGTTGAGATCCATGAGCACTTTGCAAATACCTTGCAGATCTCCACATTCAAACAATTACAGCCATGATCATGAAGGAACAAAACAAAAACAAATGGGGGCTTCGTTTGTGTGTCATCCTTCTCTCTAATGCTCTACCAGCTACGCTCAGAGTTCAGGCAGTAAACAGGATGATTGATTGTCTTCGATGTACAAGTAGCAAAAACTGGAGATTCAGCTCGTTCTCTCGCTCCATTTTTCTTTTACTGCTACACCATTAGAACTGGATGCCATCAATTTAAGCAGGTACAGGATCATACCCTAAAAATAACTCGCCTGATCTCTCAATTTCTTGTTAGAGGAGGCAGAGTCGGGGGCTTTGGCTACTGTATAATGTGCTTGTTACCGTTTTCTATTGCACTATCAATTGTTGAAAAACTCCGTCGTTCACCAACTGTCAATGTTACAGGGCACTACATATATTTAGGTGGCATAACCATCCACCCATCCCGTAGGAATCGCCGTTGTTTTCATGCAACGCACATTTCTAGCAGCCGTTTTCCTTTCCAGCACGGCGCAGAAGCATGGTGGCTTTCAAGGCTGGTGGCAGCGCAGCCTGCTTTATAAGGATGAATGAAGATGAAAAGGAAGACAAATAGAAGTGAATGAGGCACTGCTTTATGTGATTCATGATAGCTTGCAGTAAGCCTGTTAGCCTCCGCCTGGCTCCCTTCTCAGAGAATAATGGATAGTTACAGTGTGTATAGTGACATTGTCAAACCATCAGGAATTGCTGATTATAGTGCTAAATATTGATCTCTGCTTCACATGTGTCAAAATTCTTTCTTCCCTTAATTAGAACTTCCCTAAGCACCATACAAGAACAAACCGAATATATCAGATCTCCGTGAAAGGGAGTGTGGTACCAGAATATAATTGTGACCTCTTGTCTTCTTCTTCTCTCTGGAGTTTTGAGATGACTTCAGCTGTCTATCCTGCCCTTCCCAGCACATGTGATAATCATACTCATTTTTCCCAATCTAACCATAGGAAGATTTTTCCAAGGCTGTGCTTTTCATCATTTCAACCCACCAGGGCTGCAGTCAGATGGCAGGGAAACTTAAAGTGCCAGAAGGTGCCTTTTTCTATTTGTTTGTTTCATGGTACACCGCACCAGGCAATGACCTGTGGCAAGAGTGTCACGCAAAACGGAGACAGGTTCACCCAATCAAAGGGAGCTTTAAAATTAACACAGATCCCTTCATTTCTTCGTGCGGGACCGGGGAAGGGCAATTTAATGGATGTCATAGTCTTCTGATTATCACCCTGCAATCACCAGCTATAAAAAATTAACTTTTGTTATAATGATTACTCCACATTATTTATATTAAAAGCACATTTCCTCATCAACGGAGTCATGACAATTAGTACTAATTTTGTATTACTGTTCAATCATCTTTTCTATTCTTTACAGTATTTATAATATAAAATAATGAAAGCCTGTGATGTATGGTTTCAATTTACTCCACAAACTGAGCACTTAAGTCATTTATCTTAGTTTATCTGTAATATACTGGGGCTTGGGGTTTTTTGTTTTTTTTTTTTTTTGAACATGACACAATGGTACATTTACCTTTAGTTTGATGTGCTTGATAAAAATCAATACTTCATTAAAAGATTCCCAAAAAATTGTTCAGACTAATTTGAGCACAGGAGAGGGAGGGGGGAAGAAAGAAGGTGCTTATATTTTAAAAACTAGCATTTGTATAATCACGTATACGCTGCGCTATCCACTGCCAGCTTATGAAATAACAGGGATAAAGACGTGCAATTTGTGGAAATCATGAAGAAGGCAAAGGGAGGAGAATGGCCCCGTTCTCCCTTTGCTCACTGGGAAGCCAAAGAAATAACAGCGCACTATCTAAGGGAGTTACTCCCCAGTATGAAACTTCTGGGGAAGTGCTGCAACAAGTGGTTCGCTTTAACCAGTCCCACCCTCGCCTCCAGCCTAGGGCACAACAGCCGAAAAATGACCAATACATTTAGGTTTCAGCTTGCTCTATTTTAACCTTGTTAATGAAGCCACCCATTCCTATCAAGGCAGTACCCTGTTCTGAATTTAGGATGATCTTCCTCAGCAGAGTGACAACAATCAGCTTACAAGATCCCCACGGAGCTGGAGGTCCCGAATGCTGAACCACCAGAGCAGCCACCTGGGAGGAGACGGACGTTAGGGGCAGGCACGGGGAGCACTGCGCGTCCCCCGAGACACTGAAAGCTTCACACCGCTGCTGGGTCGCGTGGGCAGTGCTCATGTTTCTTAAAGTGTGGAGATGCTTTGGGTTTTATCATCATTGCTTGGTTACTTGATTTTACTCTGATTTTAGTGTGTTCAAAAAAAAAAGAGCACGCGCTCACTGTGCTACCAACCCCTTGCACCTACCGAATGCGCTGCCTTTCCCAGCGCCGAACAACCACTCCCTGAGCGACCCCCCAGCCCGTCCTGGGCGGTGGGCGAGGGTTAGCGTCCCCGTTCTGCAGCAGGGGAGGCAGTCACGAAGACAGTCATTGTGATGAGGCAGGTCATGCAGGAAATCATTGTCAGGTAGCATCAGATCTCCAATTTCCAAACTCCTCCTCTTTGCTCAGTCCAGCAGCCTGTGATGATCAACAAGACAAGCCCTAGAAGTACACCGAGCACAGCAACGTACTGCCACTACATGCCACCATAAAGAGCCAGCCCTGCTTCGTGATCTACCTTATAAGCTCAAATGGCTATTACTAAAAAGACAACTGATGCTTATGGATGCCTGTTGTGTCCTTAGAAAAGGAATACAGAAAGTATCTATTACTAACCAGCTGCTAAGTATCGAAGCACACTATTTTTTTATTTAAATTTATGCTTATGAATTTTTATTCTTGTATATTTTTGCAATTTTCATTGCACAACGCCTTTTTGCAGTAAGGAGTTATGAGAATTTGGATCTGCTCTGTACAAGTCCCACTCTTAATGAATAATGACACGAAAACAGGCCAAGACTGTGCCCTTCCTCTGGCAAACCAGCCAGTGTGTGATTCTTTTTTATACAAAGGGTATTTTACACTTCTATGGTCTCAAAATAGGAATACAAAACCGCTTTATAAAGGCACGCTTATCATATAATTTACACTCATTTCGAGGGCCCATTATGCTTCTAAACCAACCAAAATATGTTTTATCAGGTAGATAGGAGTTAGTGCTTTTGCTCACACAAAGACCACTGACCAGGGTCCTAGAGCTGAGGTCCTCCATACGTCGACTAAGAGGGAAATACGCGTTGCTGCTGATGAGGCAGAACAATGCACAGTGCTTAAGCTTTTAAAAATATTGCACCTGCAGATCACCAGAAACCTGGAAGAAAACATATCATTCCTTTATCCACAGCGCATATTTAGAGTAATTCAGGGGAGGCAAATATGATCTGATCAATAAAGGAGCTTTTTGTCTTCCACACTTACGTCCTTCTCATGAATCTTAACCAAGAGAAATAATAATAAGTGACAGAGAAGGTTTATAGTACTTTAAATAAGCAAGTGAGCCTCCTAAAGCTACGAGCAACATTCTCTGGATATCAAAAATAATAACTGGTTTTGCAGCAGTGCAGCATGGAAACACAAGGGTATAAGATATACTGTACTTTAAGCTCTGTTTGATGAATCTGAGCACAGTTCCTGGGGGATAGATTACTTTAAACCATGCTCTTTTACTTTCTAATCCTGACTTGATTTGATTTGTACTTTAATACAGCTGCCTGGCAATTCAACAGCAAATAGAGACTATTTATGTAATCATATTGTAAGTAGTGGGACAAGAAGAAACTCTCTAGAACCTTTTTGGAAAATAGTTTGTTGTACTTTTTTATTTATTGAACAGCAGGGCTTCGGGCTTTTCAGTGCTCATTATAATTGGTTTTCTGCTTGAACTTTCAAAAACTGTCATGTCAATACTCAAACAGAATTTTTTTGCTTACTATATGGCTGTGGGCTCTATTTTCTCATGTGCTACTTGACAAAGTTCTTGTAATATCTTAGAGGCAAGTTCTAGAGTTTTAGTTGCTATTTAAGAAACTGGAAGGCAGACTTATTTTATCTTCTCTATTGTTCTTGTTCACTTTCCCATAATTCTCTACTGCGATTTATTGGGATTTAGCAAACTGAAGAGGAAGTTGTCAGCCTGCTTCATGCTAAATATTAGCTCTGGAAGTCATGGTATACCAGTGGTGTGGTTTCTGCTATTAAAAATGAATATATGACTCACTACTGGATATGTAACTTTGAAGAACAAATATTCCCAGTGCAAACAGGAACGAAATGCAGTGAATCACAAGAAAAGCTATAGGGCATCAATTAAAGACCCACTGGCTAGTTCCAGGTATCTCCTTATATTCCCTGTTCCTGTCATTAGAAGCGGAGTCCTGCCAGCACGCTGCCCCAGTTCTCCAGCACCACGAAACGGGGTGAAGCCCAGTGGAGGGGTCGGCTTCTTCCAGCCGCCCGGGGTGGAGCCGCTCCGCTCCCAGTCCTGGCCCAAAACAGTTTCTGTAAATGTGAATATTTCTATTCCTGAAGAACTTTGCCTTGCCTGTTCATTTATTCGTTTGTAAGCAGCCAGTAAAATTACTGTAATAATTTTCTATGATGTTATGAACACTGGAGAATAAAAAAATTAAAAGAAGAGGTTAGTGCCTTGTACTTCAAAAAAATCCAGTTTGTAAGCAGTGGAAAAGGCTGTCGTCTGCTGTGTTTCACTATGTAGATACTCTAATGTCTGATTACACAGCGCTAAAACGATGGTGTGGAAAATAAAATGTTGACTATATTGGTACTTTAACAAAGAAAGAAGAACTTCTCTATTTGCAGTTAGTTACTGGATTTTATTTTTTTTTAAAAACTTGGTCAAGCTACTGCATACATAAGAAAATTAAAATAGAAATACAGCCTAAAAGCTCTTGTTCTTTTGATACTGATATTGCTAACTAAACAGTAAGAAAAGGAGGTGAGATCTCTTTTCTTAAACCTAGATAATGGCAAAGCTTCATTTTAGAATAAGTATCTTTAGTATTTAGAGGGAGCTGTAAAAATGGTTTTCATTCACATCATATACCTATACGGTAACACGGGCTGTACTGAAGATGTAGGAGTTTAAAGGGTACAAGGTTAGCTTGAATGAAGAACAGTGAATGGAAATGTACAGATAAGTAGGACTATATATAATTGAAAATCTGCTTGCTTGAACAGCATTGCGACTAAATAAATAAATATCGTTATTAAAATACAGCAAGCAGAATTTTGCTGTTAACTCATACTGATATGCAAAAGGAAAAAACAGATTTTTGTTCTTTATAAATTTGCATTAGATTACAAATGAATGACAAACTATACGCTTAGAATGCCATAAATTTTTTCAAGTATTTATCATTGGTAATAGAAGAAAGCAGGCTATGAAATGTTTTAAGTACATATAGCTAATTCCATGGAAATTCAGTGGATAGGAGAAAAAAAGCCTCATATAACAGAAAATGCTATTTGAAACAATAATACAATATGCAGCACATATTAAAATCTATTATTTCTGTCAAATATTCAGTCAGCATGGATGTGTAAACATATGCAACTGTGTGGTTTTATGTTAACCAAAATCTGACACATACTGTTGGACTCTGGAAATACAAGAGGGAAATTCTATAGCATAATTTCAGTGACCAAAATTCATATAAAATTAATATTTAAACTTAAAGCAAACATGCATGGAAATGCTGTTAATAATAGGCTGAATAATACCCTCAAAGCTTTTTTTTTTTTAAATTACTGTGCATTTTATATTAAAAAGATATTCAATATGGAGTTCTCACTACAGAATTTATATTTGGTTTTTCATTTTCTTATTAACTCATGTTTTCTCTACGCCTGACTTACGAAATACTAACACTGCAACCCATTTTTAAAAAGAACCTGTTCCGTTGATTAAAAACAAATAACTGAAAATACAGTTTGTAATTTTTTTGCAGCATTTCCAGAGACAATAGAGGGTCAATAGTTTGGCAGAATCAAGGGAGATGATGGTTTATCCAGTACATGTGACAACTGCTTGCTGAAAAGGGAAAGCATATATGATGCTGCAGTTTTGGTTCCTAAAACTATATCAAGGCTATTCTTTTAGTCAACTTGGAAATTTATATACTATACACTAACCCTCCTTTAATATCCTCTCTCTCTTTCCTCTGGGCATTTATTGCTGTTCTTTCTAGTTCAGTAACCAGTGAGCAGAAGGTTCATTAAAACTAATTGAATTGGAAACTTGTCTGCCCTGGGAAATGTTAACTCTTTGTTGTTATCTCTAGGAAATTCCTTTTGTTATTTTCCTTTGAATTATATTATTAGGCTTTAATGTAGCAAACACCACCTTGAAAATATTTTCATTTCGCAGCCTGTCTAGACAGCGACTTTAGGGAGGCTCCTCTCCCCCCCCGGTTTTTCGCAGCAGAGAGCAATATTCTGCGTGGGTGAATCCGAGCGTGGTGCTCACCACAGCCACCACGCCGGCAGTTTAACTCCTGGAGCTCGCGAGAAATAAAGCGTCTGGCAGGCACCTACCACGGCTCCTTCCAAAATGGTAAAATAAAGAGCAGAACTACAGGTTTAGGAATCCTGGCTGCTCTGATGGAGATTATCGCGGCACAACAAACCCCGAGTGGATGCGACGTTAAGTATGAGGGACTACATGTTGCAGGGAAACAACGGGGTGATTAGCCTGCATGGTGTAGTGAATCTTATTTTAACTTCCTTCTTTTAATCATTTGTGAGCAACACTTACCACACAGATAGGAAAGAGCTTCAGGACAGTGTTCCGTCCAGCTCTTCATAGCTTGGAAATATTGATGAAATAAAACACTTGATAATAGTCACAGTGGTAGATTTTTGACAGCTTTAAAAATCAATTGAAAATAACAGGCAACCCACTGTTGCTAATAAAAGTAAATATTTATGACTGATTTGACTGAGCTTCAATACCAGTCAATCACTTTCTAAAGGATCTTTGCAATTCATTAACCTCTTTTTACTGGTCTTGTCCCTGTTGGTATTAGCCATTAAAAGAGAATAAGGGAGGGGGGCTTGATTTTTCTATTCTCATCATTCATAGCTTATTTGTTCATTCCCTCCATTCCCATACGTTGCTGTTAAATTGATTGTCTGTTTAGTCATATGAATGATAAAGTAGCTCTGCCAGGAAGAATGAAAGCATCCATTAATTTCTGAGAAGGGTGGGTTTCTTTGATTCAGCCTCAATCTAAACCAAAACTACTTCCATAGTTTCCTACAACATCAGTAACTAAATTTAGACCATAACATATTGCTGATAATAAGTGCCATAATCCTCCTCACAAACTTTTTGATGTCAAAACTTCAGGGAAAATTGTATTTATTAATATCTATTAAAGACTGTTGTTATGAGTCTGGTATCCTTAATCTGTAACATGATGCAGTAGGAAAAACAACAGCTATCTTAATTTTATAATTTAAATATGATTTCTAAAAAACAATGTTTGCGTGCTACAATGGAAGAAGAATACACATAGTTGTTCCTTTAAATAATAGAGATGACAGTAATCGGTCTGATTTACCAACCTATACAAATGCCATGTTTGTTTGGGTTTTTTGAAACTGATGAACTACAGCATTATTCTAAACATAGCATTAAAATAGAAAAATGATACAGTACCCTGTCCCTTTAAAATATCCCAAAGAGATAACAGAGACTATGTATATAGGTAAAATATTTTCCTTACACTGATGCGCTCGGTGTTGTAGCAAAAGGGACTTCTAACAAAGCAACTTGCTTTGTTATTGAAAAACTAGCTGTAGAGACACAAAGAATCGGTAGGATCAAAATTAAAGTCAGCTTGGGGGCAACTTTGTATTATGCATCCCCTCTAAGAAACACTTTCTTCTTCTTAACTCTTGTCCCATAACCAGGGTATAACGATGAAGAAAGCCTGTCCCACACCACAGTAATCCTTGACAGCTATCACGTCTAACAGTTGAAGATGCATGTGATGTAACTGTTTTCACCAAACCCACCAGTTTCCTCTGCTTTCTTCTTCAGAGCCACACAGAGCACTTTTAGAACAGAATATTGTCCAAGAGAAGAACTGCCCAGCCTGTGGGGCCACTGAAGCCAGGGGTTTGCTTTAGTGCCCTTGCCCAAAATTCACACTCTCACAGTCACCGTACTTTGCCAGGTGTGTGTTAAATACCTGTATTCTGACCCAATCTGCGCACGGTGGGACCAACGCATCCCTGCCACCACTGATCCAAATAGACCGTGTTCAGGCAGAGTGGGGACCATCGACCATCCTCCTCTTTGAGCACCACAGCAATGAGACTGTGTTTTTGTCTGGTCCTGAGGCACAGCAGGATTAATAAAGTACCTTTTGCTCTTAACAGCTCTGAGGCAAACCTCTATTGTCAAGAGTTTGGGCCGCTGCATAATAAACCCTGAAGAAGAGAAAATGCTGGCAGAGGATGGGGTGTCTGGAAGGTAGGAAAGCTGGATGTCCATGAACCAAAGCAACACTATCCTTGGAGAACTCTCCTGCTCTGCAAAGCAGCAGTAAGTGAAAGAGGGTTCATCTGCATTTACCTGCTTGCTGACCACGCTCTAGAGTATCCGCTGCAACAGCCCAGGAGCAACCACAAGCACTGTCCTTCAGGATGGTGAAGGGAAAACTTAATTAATGTTACAAATAACTTCACAGCTTAAATAGCTTTGGGAGTACCATGGGTAAGTCAGAGTCAGAAGCAAATCTTTCACTTCCATCTCTGCTTCATGCCTTAGCTACAGGTCCCCTCTTAAACCTCATTCTGCTGCCTTTTCAGGGGAAAGAAAGGGACTTGCTGAGGGACCAGCTGACAGCAGGGTGAAAGCATCCCTAACGTACTGCACTTACTGCTCTGCTTGAAACACCAGGCGTCCAGGCAGGGAACAGCAGAAGGAAGGACACCCAGGGCTTCGCATTGCTCTAGGCACTTCTAATCCCGAGCTTAGCACACTAGCGCATAACTCCTACAGATAAGGTCCTTGCAGTAGTCACCCGTCCCGTTGTCACCTTCAGACTGGGGTACTGCAATGGGCTGCAGCACAGGGCTGCACCAGAAGCTCACTCACTCTCCATCTGGTGCAGAACATGACAATGGGATTATTTCATGCCGTCAGATGAAGACAATATATCTTTATATCACTATGGTAGAGGCCATACTAATTCCTCATTCACCACCAGGACCAATTCAAGGTGATGATTAGAGTAACACATGAATTATTTGCAGGGAAACTTGTTTTGACAAATGTACCACCCTTTTCTGCTTATGAATTATCCCTATACAAACTTCTGTTGATACTCATTTATTACATTCACTTACAAGTTACTCTGATTTTTTCAATGACTCATTTACAATAACAAGGATAACTAAAGATTGTCCATGGACTATTCTCAAGCCTGTTGGCTTAAACATTTATTTTTCTGTGTGATTAGTCATTTAAGTCACACAATGCTGTTTCTGGTCATTGATAGCTACCCTACAAATTCAAAAAGTCTTGCATCCCCAGCTGAGTGAACTCAGTCTAGATGTAAATGCCTTCAAACTTTTGGCAAGGAACTTTCAATTAAAGAACCTTTAGTCTGGATTTTTTTCCTGACAATACAGCCCAGGTTGAGTTTCAGAGAGTGAGGCACGACTTTGTTTCTGCAAGCTTTCGCATAATGTAGAGCTGAGAATGTACTTTCATACCCTAGTCAAGGTATTCACTTGCTGCAGATTTCATTATTTAAGGTGACTCCATCCTTTGCTCCAAGATTCAACCTAAATTTTCCTAAGAAGGGCAAGGTTTATGAACAGCAAAACAACTGCTACTGAATCTTAAAAGACAAGTTCTTAAACTTTCCTTCTAGGATTCATCATCTCCACTTGTTCAATGTGATGCTGCATTACTGTTATATGATGAATATACTGATTTAAGTTCAGAAACGCTACCGTGCTGGCTGCCTGCGCACCTGGCTTCTAGCAGTTTGTAAGTCACAGCGGTAGTGGCTTGGGCTCTTGAGAAAGCAGCTCTGAACCCATCTAACTCAGCTTCTCTACAGACTTCACAGGAAAGACAGGATCTACGTAAGGTTGGACAATGTAAATTCTAGTTAGATGGCAACTCAGACAATAATCAAGATCTTAAAATCCATTTTATCATCCTCTTTCATTGAGGATGAATGAAATCCTCTTTCCTTGTTTGCAGAAGGTAAGAAAGCTATATGAAACCTATAGACAGAGGTGCCTCTAGACATAACGGGACAGAACGACATTAATGAGTATTTCTCTTTTCACAACACCTATCCTGTCAACTTTCTCCAGGCTATTATTCAGATCCGGCAGGGAAAAACACAAGCATGGCAGCAGCCCCAAGGAAGTTCCTGTGCTCGCCTTCCCCACGCGGCAGGGGCAGCAAAGGCGCGGTGCTCTGGCTCTCGGCAGCCACAGCAGCACGAGCGCGAGCCCCTGTGCCCCGGGCTGCTGGGCGGGCTCCAGCCCATGGTGCTCCCAGCCTCGCTCCGAGGAGAGTACTAAACCCCTCCAATCAAACCTTAATTTCCCTGCAAAAGTTGCATTTGCAACCTTTCTCCATGACAGCAACTGTTATGGAGCATTTTAAAAATAGTCCTTATAACTTCAGTTCGGTTTCAAAATTAATGATCCATATGTTTAACCTATTTCAGGACATCTATATCTAAAGAAAATGCATGGGAACCAGGCATTCAGACATCTTACCCTTCAGTAAAAGTTCTACTGACTGCAAGGGGCTCTTAACTTGATTTCTTGTAGATAAATACAGAACATATTTACAGCTGCCAATGACAGATGTTCAGTGCAAATATTATTCCGGCAGATTTTTTAATCAGATGGTGTAATGCATGATAGTGTCATTTAAAAAAAAAAAAAAGTATGAATACAGTGAAAAAATTACCATTTGAAAGGCAAAACTATTTTTGCAGAATTCATAATGAACTGATTTTTCTCATCAGCAAAATGATGTTACGAGACACAGAAAACTTATTTCTTAGTTGTAACAAACCAAATAATTAAAAATTATATACATGTTCACCTTTATGTTCAGGTGCAGAGGAGTCCCACACACTGTGACCTGTATTTGTTCAGCACCATGGAAACCATTTCACTCCATTATCCAAACATTATTTACATAAAACCGAGGGGGAAAAGGTAAGAGAAAATAAAAGTGACACAGGCAGAAATAATAACAGCGATCGGATTCATGGTGGAGAAGTGGGCAGGGAACCAAGAGGGCTTTAATGAAATTTACATTCACGGAGGGGAGCGGTTTATGAGGAGCTGATTGCATCAAAATGGGATAAAAAGGAAAAGTCAGGCCTATGTGAAGTAAGATTTTCTGCTTCCTGCAATAGCACTTGTACAACTACTTTATCAGAGTGATAAATCTTACTTAAACAGAGCAGGGGAACCTTGGCAGGAGAAGCACAATGGTACAACAGGTAAACGAGCAGAAACTTGGTGATCACACCGTATTTGTAATAAGCAATCAAACAACAGTCTAAAAGCGACATACACGCCTCTCTGATGGGAAAAGACACTTTCTGCTGAAGGCTGCAAACAGCTACTCAACAGTTGCATGCGGGTTAAAATATTTTAAGATTGCTGCTTTGAGACTGCTCCTTAGTGTCACCTCGCCACTGCCGCTGCTTCAGTACTGACCATGCAACAGCAAAACATTTCGCTAAAATATCTTCCCTTTATAACCTGCTGAAGTGTTCCAAATGTTTTTTTTTCCAAATTTTCTCTAAAGGGAGAAAACATCCAGGATAATCAGAAGATCAGGAGACATGGATGTATTAAGACAAGCTGAATTTAGCACAGACAATTCCCTGTTTGTCCAGCTCATGAAGCTGCTGAAGCCAAGAATTCTGCAAACAGAGGAAGGGAAAAAACAAGCAAACCAAGAACTGCCTCATCCAGTTTTTCTGCTGCGGGCTGAGTAAGATACACCTCAACTGCAACTGCCAGCCTCTGCCAGGACGGCAGCTCCAACCACGACATCAGCAACCCTGTCCATGGCCAGAACACATGCACCGAGCAATATTTCATGTAATGGCTTCCAAAACAATTTACAACCAAGTGTTGGAATACCGAATGTTTAATGTCACTTAATTAAAAGAATTTCATTTTAATGCCTTTTGCACATTTAGAGCCAATTAATGCAAGGTACTAAGTACTTTTAAATCACATTTCAGCCAAGATGAGCTAAGGATGATCAACTGTTCACAAGATGAACCTTTTCTGGTTTGACAAAGGACAGGAAGTCTCAGCTGAGATGCCGAGATGTTCTTCCAAGTGTCCTTCTTCGAGACAGGAAGTCAGAGAGAAGCAGAAGAACTGAAGGCTTCCTCTAACAACAGCACCTGCAGACTGTGACAGTGACTGCTACCCCAGAATTCAGGGAAGAAAACTTCAGTGCTCTGGTTATCGTCATCTGTGGGCTGATCTCACCCTTAATTTCAACTGAACATACAATCCTCTTCTTCCTCTATCATGTCTTAACATTAGAGGTTTCGGAGCACTGTGATGTTGAATGTGCTACTAACTGTATGTCCTATTCCCATCTTACTCATGGCTACGTAATAAGCAAGTAAAATGATTTTACATGTACAATGTATATAGCAGTGTGTGGTTTTCAGTGGTTTGGAAGGAAAGGGACCACAGATACTTAAAATAATTTAGATATTCAACAGTTCTAAATTTTTAATCTTAAGATAACACCTCTCCATACCATGCCTCCTCTTTCCTGAGCAGCACAACCAAAGTCCTTAATAGCAAGGAAAAAAAACTGACCTGCACTGGAATTCCACCACTGGAAGATGTTAAAAAGAATTACAACCAAAAAAAAAGTTGCACCATTAGCTTTCTGTGGAAAAATAAGTTGTATCTTTCATGCATCATAGCAGGAAATATAAATAGCCACTAATATACTGTCTCCATATGTTAGACTGAACAACCATTCTGAAATACTGGTCCCAGTAATTACTGACTGCTACAAAAAAAACCCAACACGGACCTAGTACAGACCTATGTTTCTGTTTATCAGCTAACTCCAAATGGAAAGACCTGGCTGTATGAGATCCTTTTCCCCACTATCCCCGTTTAATTTGATTGCATGACAAACCAATGCTCTCATGTTTTTCTAAGTTGTTCTTGTCTTTCAGTATGTGAAAACAAGAGCATCGTAGGTGGCATAAGGTATGATTTGCTACAGATGCAAACATTGAAGATCTCCTTATTTTCACTGTTTATAAGCCCTTGCCATCCTGTTGACGTCACTGGATTCACTCCCGACTGACAGAGATGTGTAAGAACAAAGGACTTTTCACAGAAAAAAGGACGGCAGGGAGGAGAAGCAGCAGAAGCAATGAGACCGAGACGTATTCTAAAAAAAAAACCCTCCATGATGTGAAGCCACATCTGTTGGTTTATAGATCACTGGACACTAAAGGCAGCAGAGTAAAGGAAAGAAGTCATCAGATGACTGCCAAAACTGGAAGTTAAAAATACACCAGCAGCTACATGAACACTGGAAAGGAGACCAAATACAAATTGGATACCACTGAATATATGCAAGCATAACAGGGTTTTTTTTAAAGTCATAAAACTTGGTATTTTATCATGAAGAATCCCTTCTAATTCCAGAAGGATGCACAGAGCTAGAAGGACAGACTTACCCGTTGTTGAAATGCTCTTAAGCCCAGTTTGTCTCCTTCATTTAGGACTACTCAAGCTCTAATGTAGATTCCTCTGGGTGAGTCTCACTAGGTGCAATTTCACAGCTGATCTCTGATCTAGTTCAATATTTCCTTTGTGGCTGATGCAGTGTCATCTCCTTCCTTTTGAGCAATTCTAACTTCGATCTCTTTTCTCTACAGCTTTTCTTTTCATGTGTCAGTTTATATGAGGAGCATGTACCCCAACAGGAAAATGCATAGCAATCTTCACTGGTATATATCTGAATGTATCCCATAATTGCAGACATCCTAAATTATGTTAACTAGCCTGAGCTAAAAAAATCTGGGCTTTCCAAAACATACTACTGTATGTATTAATTAATAACCATCAACTAAAATATAGCATAACAGCTGGTTTTTGCTTTTTTTTGGTTTGCATTTTTATTTTAAAAGGAATCTTTGATGTAATTAAAAAAAAAAAGCCCCTTCTCACTCTCAAGTTAAGGAGGAGCAAGACTGGTGTTTTCAGTAAGGTAGACTCTACCCATTTTGTTGTTTGCCTTCCAGGAAGAAAAAAGGGAAACTAATTGTATGCAGAAGTCTCTAAAAAGGAGATTACATAGGAAAGGTACCACAGCAGGTACTTCCACTCTACTCAAAAAGTTGTTGAAGAGACTAACTACAGTGTCTTCACCATGAAGGGATCGGTGCGTCTGACCAGGCTCTTTCTCCGCAGCCATGGCTTTTTGTTTTACGAGATCACAGTGAATACTTCCACATCTTCTCTGAAAGTTACAATCGATACAAAAAATGAACCACACTTTGTAAACACTGTGATCACATCAATTGCTATTGTATTTGTAATTACGTTCATTTATCAAATGTGCTACTAGGATGATCATAATAATCTCAACATATCCATAAAAACTATCTAACTAACATTATCTCAAGGTGTGCACACATCCCCAAGTCATGAATCATCCATCCTATGTTATGTATTTACCACCAGAAGTTACAGACAAGTATTTGTGAAAAAAAACTTGCCTCTGAAATATTTAGAGACCGTATTTTCACGAAATATCATCTTCCCATGCTCATTTAGCCTCCATAAAACAAAAATCTCAGGCAAAGCCTTTAATACTCACCCACCTGTGATACTGATGGGTAAACAAGAAAAAAGAAAAAATAAATAGGAAAAAAAAAAAGAAAGAAAGATTCAAAACTCTTAATTTCACCTTTATAAGAGCATATTTTGATCCTGAAGCGTTGATGACAGAGGGTACAGCTGACCAAGCAGAAAGTAGAGAACAAAGGTAGTACAAAGAATATCACTATTTATTAAATGTGCTTCACAAATACTGCATTGATATCTGCTTATTTTGAGAAAGCGGGAGGTGACAGACATCAGATTCTTGAACACGACACAGAATAAGAACAGTGGGTAGAAACTCTTTTTTCATTCCCCAGCAATCTCCTAACCTGATGTAATCGACATTTCTCACTCAACCTTCAGACAGCTGCTGAATGCACATATTAAAAAAGAGGTGTATACAAAATATACGTTGGGTGTGCACTAGTTAAGTGAATGGAAAAAAGGACAAAAGTAAGAGAAGACAAACACAGCCCTCTAAGAATCTACTTTCTATTTTCAACCCAAGACTCGTTTTCCATTTCTGTGTGCTTTCCCTACACGCATCCAAATGACACACTGTTGGTCACAGTAAGAGAAATCCCTGAGTAGATTCAATGGAAGAACCACCCACCCAGTCAGCAAAGGGCATATATTAGAAAGATTAAAGATTAATTAACATTTTTCAAGAACTTTAGCAATTCTGCTGCTTCCAGAGCACTAATATCACAAACAGCAGTCACATGCAAAGGCCGGTCTGACCTCTGAACCTGGTATGACAAAAGATATCTGTGGTCCCAAAGAGCAGAAGACTTCAAATTTTGGGCTGGACAGAGAAGAGGACTGAAGACGAGACCTGCCCAGTTCTGGATTCTTCAATGCCATCTACTCATTCAAGGGAGGTGACTCACAGCTCTGCATCAGTAAAACCCCACTGCCAGCCAGTCACATTCACCCAACAACTCAGGAAGCCTCTGAGCAATGTGGTATATTTTAAAGGCATGCTTAAAAGTCTAGAGCAATTCTTTTATCCCTAAAAGCATCAGACTGCTTTTTGACACCAAGCTGATGTACACTTTTTTGCTATTTTGCTTCCCAATGGTAGCCCTGTATTTTTAATACAATGTAATTGTGGTCCTATTTCCCACTCAGTCACTAACACTGTGGGGCAGGGTGATCTACAGAGCCACACGGAAGCTGTTGGAAGAAAAATGTAACCCATTAAGAATAGTATGAATTAGTCATGGGGCAGTTGCTTACCCAGCGTAATGCAGAACACAGGCAGACGTTCAATAACATGACGTGGAGTACACTGACAGAGTTGTTCTGCATCTAACATGTATGAAATTGCTTTATTTAAAAAATGGTATAGTTTAAGTCACATATAGGGAACGACAATTATAACATGCTTGAGGGCTCGTGTGAGATTTAACTGCTGCAAAATGCGGCGTGCACGTCATTATATGAAAACAGGAATCAAAAGATGTATCAGTGCCTGTGAATTGAAGCCGCTCTTCCCATTCCTCAACGCACTCATGCAAACAGGCTGCTGCTCGCCACCCCCTGGGCCACCACCTGCCCGTATGGATCTTCCTCCCGGTCTCTCCATTTGTGCTCGGGGAGCAGCAGGGACATTGCCAGGCAGGACTCTCATCAAAGATTTCATGTGGGTGGATGTGCCCTGTTGCTCTTAGTTACAAGGCTGCAACCCAATTAAAAAAAAAAAAAAAAAGGATTCTCTGGCGTGCTACAGAGGCCATAAACATTAAGACTTTGATCATTCATTGGTACTTCTAGAGCAGGCACCCTCAACCACTACCAGGTGATACTGCGTGCATCCAACGCGATGCGCTGAGCCAAACTCTGATCCCCTGTATTCGGTATTACATTCCCCTCACACCACAAGACATTCCACTGATTTTATAAGAGATTTCTAAATGACAATGATGCCAATAGCAAGTGAAAGTATGAGAACCCAGCCCTCTAAATCTTACCTTTATTTTACCGAATTCTGATATGCAAGGCTTGCCTAATTCCTTTAGCGCATACCTCTGGGAAAATAACATAGGAAACATTGAGTTTCACTCTTGAACACAAACATTTCCTAGACATTCAGAGAGAACTAGAAGTTCTTGAAAAGCTCTGATCCCAACTTCTGCCTTTTTCCTTGCATGGACAATAACACTGATTGTGACAACCCCAAGCTCACTGAAGTCAGTGGAGACTTTTTTCCCTCCTGTGAATGGATTTTGGATTATGTCCTACAGGAGCACAAAGTGCTGAGTCAAGACCTGAACCACCAGCTCATTACAGACAATGTCTGTAATTTGTCTGTGGTTACAGAACAGGCCCATAATCTTAATTTACATATTTGATTTTAAAACAAAGGAATGTTGGTAAATCAGATTAATAAATAAGTCCTAGAATTACAGGATACCCCAAAAATATGGCATTTCCACTATTTTTTAAAACATGATGGTCTCCTACTCAAATTTTATCAAGAGTCAACCAACGTATGGAAGACATTAATAAGTGACATTTTAGGTACTAATTGATAAAAATCCACTAAAAGAGGATTGGCAGTATAATCTCAGCTATTATGATTGATTTGTTAGTTAAATCTGTGTTTATAATCAATTGCCCTCCAGATAAATAGGTGGTTTAGCCTGGGTGGTACGTTAGATCACTAATGAAAGATCTAGGGTAATCCTTAAACAATTACGTAGTCCTGTGCTTACAAAACAGCCTCATATACTGAATCCATGAACAAAGTTTAGGTATTTAAGCACTGTCTTTTGGATGTCCTAGAATATTAATTATACCTGATATATAAAACGTATTTAATTACAGCGAAATGTGAATCTGGATGAATTAGCTACACACATAAAAAATTACACACATCCTTTTCTCTGTTATGAACAATTTAGCATCATCTCTGAAGCATGAGCTTTGTAACGTAGAAGATGTTCATAGTGAGAAATCAGCTGTGAAGGGAATTCAGAAGAAACGTAGAGGACAGAGCATCAGAGACCTCTTTGGCAATTGCTCCACAGGCCTGGGACATCGCCAGAAGCAACCTCTACCATTGCACCAGTGTGTGACCAAGACCATCAACAGGTCCCAGGTAGAGCCACGGCAGTATCTGCACCGGTGTGAAATGATTCCCAGCCCAAAGAGGTTTCAAAGGGATATGCAGCATTTCCACTACTAACACACATGGAAATCCACATGCTTTCAACATGCTTTTCTTGTGAGCAAGTTAGCATGAGAGTTACTGGAAATGGTCAATACCTTCAAAAGAACAGAAGACTGAGAAATGTTTATAAACATCTGTTTCGTTCAGCTACTTCTAATCATTTCTGGCCATCAGACTGAGACACAAAAGTGAACAGTTATCCAGTTATCCATCTTTTGACCAACGTCCCAAACAACTTTTCACCATTCTGCCACCACTGGCAATTTACATTGAAAATCTATTTAGAATGCATCCACCTTGAGCAGCAAAAGGAGCTCTAAGTATTGAGTTTAAACAGTGCAGATTTCCCAAAATGGAAAATTAAATTCTAGAGACACCTCCCTCATTCCTTCTTTTGAAAGGAAATTAATTTATTTCCATGCAGTTTACTATGTTGGGAAACTTTTGGACAAAACCTTCAAAACAGAGATCCATTTCTGTGTGGTCAGTAAGGGTCAGATTTTCTCACCTCCCCTCTGGAATACCTTTACCAGGCAAAATCCCAGTTTACTGCCTCTGCCTCGGTGGTGCACGGTGACCCAAACTACAGCAGCGTTAACTGAGAGGATCATGAGACTACGAACTAAAATATGCGAACTAAACAAATAGCTAATGGGAATGATTCTGAGCCCCAAACCCTTGAAATAATGGCTTCGGAAGAACTGGTAACTAAAAGTTTCCACAGCTGAGTCACAACAGCGCTCTGTCTTACATGACCTGGGAAGACAAGTTACGTACAAAGAATAACCCAAGTTTTCAGGTTCACATAGCATATATACATTCGGCTTGAGCAATGAAGGATTTTGCCTGCATATGGAAATACCAGGCATCAGGAAACACCACAGTCCACCCAGACACAGAAAAACTGTTTGCTCAGTCTTCGAGCAAACCAGCTCTAGAAAACTGAGGGTAATTACTTCATTTCTCACCCTAACACTAAGTTCATTATTTTTTTGTGTTTGTTTGTTGTTATTGTGGGGGTTTTTTACATCACACTTTAAAAATATACATACCTTAAATAGCCCAAAGTATCGTATATAAAGCAATTATCTGTTCTGGTTAAATGTATTTTTTAAACATTCTAATAAATAACCTTGCCTCTACACAGGGGTATATATCTCTGTTGAGTGTGGCCAATGTACAATTGTTCTGCAGCTCCACGGCTGTATTCCTGAAACTCGTGAGATCAAAACAAACAATCTAATAGGACTCGCTTGGCTGCATCACAGTTGTTTATAAAAATGGCCTGTATATTACTGGTACATAAAAATCAGGCAGCTGGGCATCACGTGTGGTCCCAGAGCAGAGTACAAAGGCAAGGGAGACACAGCATATATATTGTAATAGAGCATAATCACCACTTCATATCGTATTTCTGAATAAAATAACACATCAACTTTTTTCTGCGTTCTTAGACACACCCTTAGCTTCAAATTTAAACAATTAAATGAGCTTCACAGAAGCTTGTGCCTGTGTGCCCGTACCACGTCATTTCGTAAGCCTCAGCCACCCGCGTTTCACACGCAGGATCCACGAGCACGGACGCACGCATGCACGCACGAAAAGCAGAGGCACGTTCGACACTGGGAATGGCGTGGATAAGGTCGCGCGCTCCTCCCCGGTGCACGTTCCCGCTGCACGGCACCCACGCCTCGCTCTGCAGCCCAGCTGCCCCGGGTGCAGAGGGCAGCTCGGGCAGCGTCGTCCTTCCCGCTGCGACCTGGGCGCCCAGCCCAGCCCTGGGCACAGGGACGCCCGCTGCCTGGGCAGTGGCTCACCGCCGGCACAGCACCCACGGACCCAGCAGGCACCAGCTGGGGTAAATCCAAAAAACCTCCTGTGCTTACACACTGCCCATCTGCAACCAAGGGCATGAAACCTTGGGCACGCTGGGGTTCAGCGCAGCTGTCTCTTAATAGAAATCATGTTCAAAAACTGCAGTCGGTAAGCTTTTTTTTTAATTTATTTTTCATTGCCATTACACTGAAAAACAAAAAGTCTCTCCCAAAGCAAACGCAGAAGTTGCCAGCTCTGCTGTACCCCATCCGCGCCATCGGAGCCTTTCAACGAGCCGGAGCCGCACCGACGCTTCCCGCGCACAGGAGGCTCCTGCAGGGAATCAGCCGGGCAGAGCCCCCATGGGCTGGGACCTGCGGACCGCCTGGAAGGGGCAGCAACCCCGGCCAGCATCTTCGCTCCCCCGGGCACTCCGGCCCTGCCCGGCCCTGCCCGGCCCTGCCCGGCCCTGCCCGGCCCTGCCCGGCCCTGCCCGGCCCTGCCCGGCCCTGCCCGGCCCTGCCCGGCCCCGCTGCCGGCAGAGGGCGGCAGAGGGCAGCGCCCGCACAGCCGCCGCCCGGCCCTGCCCGGCCTGCCTGTCTCTACCTGCCTCTACCTGTCCCTGCCCGGCCCTGCCTGGCCCTGCCTGTCCCTACCTGTCTCTGCCTGTCCCTGCCTGTCCCTGCCCGGCCCTGCCCGGCCCTGCCCGGAGAGCCCCGGCGGCGGCGGAGTGACGCGGGGCTTGCTTCGTGTCCAGAAGACAATGTGGTTTGGGCATGGGCATAAATGCAAAGATATTTAACTTGAATAACGTGGGGAGGCGTGTCCTAAAGAGGAGTCCATCTGTGAACAGAAAAATAGCCTTTTGCTGAAAAATGAGAGGACTTTTTCCTCAGAGGTCACATCGTATCTGTGGGCCTCATTCCTACCCGTCAGACAGGCGCTGTTTTTCCCCAAGAAAGCTCTCAGAATTCATTAATGCTGTCATTGCCCAGCAGTTCTTACCCAATACCCACATACCGTCACGATTAACGGCGTCACCGCAGACACAGGCCCAACTCGGAAGGTGTCGTCGGAAGCAGGCGGCCGCCCGAGGCACGCTGCAGAGCTGCTGAGAGGAGGAGCAGACGCCCACGGAGAGCGCGCCACGGAGAGCGCGTCTGCTGACGCTGAGGGACAGCGCTGACCAACACGCGTTACAAGAAGGACGCTGCGGCGGCATTTGCAGAAGAGCAGATGCCCTCGCTTCGCCTGGGACTTGGAGCGGGGACGATCTGGCAGGAAGGCCTGGAACGAAGCTGGTGATGCACGAAGAATTGCAGCAAGAGTCCCCTTGAATGAACGGATCTCGGTAGAGACCCCACAAGAGAAGGACAGTGGATGACAATTCTGACCCACCCTAAAAATGTGGCACTCCTGCTACAGTTCTGAAGTTACAACTATCAAAACAAGAAAATGCACAACTGAAAGTAAGGCAGAGAGCTGTTCACAGTAAGAATGGTGCTCAAGTGTCAATTATCCTGAGAGAAAACAGTCTAGGTTTAACTTAATATTCTAGCTACTCTTTCATATTCATTCTTCAAAACATGAAATTAAGTCCCCAAACTTTCCGCTTTTCCTCTATAATCAAACGAATTTCAGAATTCTCCAAAAGCATGACAACTCCACCAAACAGAATTGGATTTAATGCAGCAGCCAAGGCGAAATCCTCATTAAATCTTCATCACAAGGTACCAGATCTGTGTTACTTTTTCCTACTTTTCAGCACTTTCACCACTGCTTAATCTTAAAATGTTAAAACCCTTGACACTTACTGCTGTCCTGTGTATTCACCTGAAATAGCTTGCCTGCATAACTTCATTGCATTCTAATGCCACTCCTTTTCCATCCTGCATTCAATGCAAACCATTTTTTTAAATTAGTAATTCAGGTCCAAGTTCATGTAAACCCATGAAATTCGGAACAGTTCAGGCTTAAGATTTATGCCTGAAGCACCTCTAAATTTCTTCTGAATGAACGTAGGGAGTTAGTCTCAAGGTAGTCTAACTGTCTCTGAAGTTTGCCGCTTCAAGAGCACTCGATTAATAACATCGCAAGGACTTTA
Organism: Ciconia boyciana; assembly: GCF_034638445.1. Taxonomy (NCBI): domain Eukaryota; kingdom Metazoa; phylum Chordata; class Aves; order Ciconiiformes; family Ciconiidae; genus Ciconia; species Ciconia boyciana. The sequence continues at coordinate 1,172,821 of NC_132943.1, read as the reverse complement.
AAGTAAAGTTTGAAATAGATGCAGGCTGTGAGAAAAAGAGATGAGCATAATTAAAAGATCTGTCACATCCATACACCCTATATCTAACATAAATTCTCTAACCCTTGAGCCACATCTGATTCAGATAGGGCCAGGCCTCATGAACACCGTTTTAAAACTATCTTAGCTCTTTGATACCCTTTTCACAGTGAAACTCTTTATTGAAGAACCATGGGAGTCGACTTAAAATTCAAAATTACACACTCTTCTTTCCCTGCTGCCCTGCCCCCAAAGATGCCAGAATCTCAGCAAGACAGGTAAAAGTACCTTACCATTTTAAAACTCCCATTAAAGTATTTAATCTTAGAAAAAGAAATAATCATAAAGTGAGAAGCTATGAAATCCAAAAAGTTTCTGTAGAGTGCAGGATTTTTAAAAATGTCAAGGAGAAACGCAATAAATATATGCTAAGATAAAATTGTAAGTGGCAAATTATTAAAGTGTGAGGCCAATATTAGAAAATACTCCTTATAAGTAAGCAGAGAAAATGCAATCATCCTGCCAATGAAAAGCAGTCAATTACAATAAATAGTGTATGAACGCATCTCATATGCTTTCGATGCAATACACATACCAAAGGAGAACTGTCGAATTGTTATAATTTGCATGGGAGAATTACAAATGAGACATAAAATATCATTTTGAAATGCAAGTTATTTTTATTTTGGAATTACCATGATCAACAGTGATCCCCTGCATCCAAATGACCAGACAAGGCAATAATAAATCACAAGGACTTACGCTATAGGCAGCACAGAGAACAGAGGGTCACAGACTGTTTTGCAGATAGATTATCAGATACACTTGCTATCCTAAGTATTCACAGGACGTTTGTTTTTCAAGTATTCAAGATGATCCCAGCATCTGGGTGTAAAAAAATGACATAATAGATGCTAGATATTAATTCCTTTGGTCCATCCTATTTCCAATTCCTACTTTGCCATTGATACCTTTGGACTCCTAATTTATTACAGGCACTTTTCTTGGTTGGAGTTGCATAAACTGAACCAGTGACCCCAGCTGCCTTAGTTAATGTAAGGAAAGAAAAAAAATTATTTGTAAGTTGTTAGCATGGTATTTTTTGTGGCCCAGAAGAAGTCCTTGTTCATTTATCTCCATATAATCAAAGAGCAGCTGTAAGGCATTCAAGGGCTTAGCTTGAAACCGTGCTTCAAGAGGCACGATTCCCAATTTGAAAGTTGGACTAAACAGGCACCAAGAATTACATCAATTAACTCTTGTCCGTTATATACTTAAATGTGAGGGCCACTCCTCAGACCCTATCAAGGAACTGAAAATACAGTAATAGATGGACGTTGCACAATGTTTCTGAACAGTTGCATTTGCCAATATTTTTCCCACTTCAGACCTTGTAGAAAGTAGCAATAGGATGTTTCAAAGTCGTGTTGCGCTTTGGATTTTATTTTACCTGGAAGAAACTTAACAGGCATTTTTACAAGGACAAAAACTTATGGCTGATTCACAGTTCGCGTCCTAGCTCTGGAAGCTGCAGGTCATCTTTTAGGAAAGAACTGGCAACCTAACTCAAGAACCAGGTTTTCCACTGGTCAAATTCAGGTAGCCCCGTTTACTTCATTACAGAAAGGCAGATCCACCCCATATGAATATCTGGTGGTAGGGTCTTTGCAAACCAACCTGTCAAATCCTTCTACTTGACAATTCTAATGATAATGACAGTTTTAGTCATCAAGAGAGCTTCTATGTGGCAGTTAAAATGCCCCCAAATCCAAAGTGCAGCATTATACAGTTTTCCCAACATGCTGAAGAGATTGTGATAAGAAAGGACTCTAGCTTCCTTAGCCTTCAGGCTTGATATCTGCATTGGGAATCTCAAAACCTTCAGCCTTTACAAGCAATACGCTAAACAACCTGAAGGTTTCCATTGAATTTCTTTTGCTACCTTTCTTCTCAAGTAACTTGTTTAATTCACCCAGAAATAATATCCTCTTATCACAAATCCTTTAAGCACTGTAGTCCTGTCAATTATGGCATAACGAGCAAGGAAACCCTCTGCAATCCCATTGGGGTCAGCTGTGGCGTATTTTGATTCCTGTTGTTAGAAATGGGAAGGTAAAGCAGACCATGCCATACACAGCTATCTCCTTGCTAAGAATTTGCAGAAACTTTGTGAGCATATTTTCCCCTATAGCTTTCAATTTAAGTTTTCCCACTGAAGATCAGCAGCTCTGAAGGAAGGGTCATCCACTTGGCTTTCATTGCTCCTTTACAGAATAAGGCAGGACCAACAAAAATCAGATTTCCTTTAATTGCCATGGATTTCAGCTGATGATATGCCCATATGAAGACAGGTAAACTCAGAGATAATTTTAACATTGCCATAATGCTGATCTACTTCGAGATACATTTGCCCAGTCCATGTTGATGGCTGCCATCCCCATGAATCAAAAAAGTGGAGAGAATATAAGGGTGACAGTACAATCCTCCAGCTACTAGAAATTTTATGTACACCCTTTGGGCTTGTGGTTTAGCTTCCCAGGTGCAAATTTTTTTAATTACTTTTTGAACTCTGCTTTATTCTAAAACAAATAAGTACTCTAAAAAGGAATTACAGTGTTGGATTGCCATGGGGTTGATTTTTCAGGGGGGGTTGCTTAGTTGGATGGTTTTTGCCCAACTGCTTAAAAAGTTGCAGGGATTCCAGTATCCCAGACAAACACTTTCAAATGTCTATGGCTAGTTGTTGGCCTGATCAAACGAAAATGCAACCCTGATTAATCAATACTGATGGCCATTATTTAATTTCCCTTCTGGCTTCTGTAAACTGAGTATTTTGTTCTGCCAGAAATCCTGTATTTCTTTGTAGTTGCTGTTTATAGTGTATTATTAAAAGTAATGAATTATTTTATTTGCCTCATTATCTCCACGAGAGGCATGCAAATGCTGTATGCTGCTTTGACTTAATCTTTGCCAATCAGCATGCTTTGCAGAAAATGTATATCCAGTCTGGAACATGAGCTCCCTACAAGGAACACAGTATCAATAACTTTATGTGAATTTCCAGAAATACAGAAATACATGAACAGATTTAATGTTTGAAAGTTGTGAAGATCCAAATTTCTTCATCTGCTGATACTTTAAGCTACCACACCTAACATACATCTGATGCCATCTCTAAAGAGAAAACAGTTTAACTCCCAATTTTGTTGTATACCAAAAAGAAAATAACATAAGCTAGTTAGATAAAAATGTTTCTATATAGGGATATTTCCCTATAAACTTCCAATATCTGTCAGAAGTTCTCTTAAAGAAACATGATTTTTTAATATTTTGCTCCTGAGAAAACTCTACTAGGAGTTTTGTGTGACTAGGACCAAAATGAAGAAAAGCATTTTCTTTGTACTCAATGGACAGCAACAGAAGTTTTGGTGCGTTTGATTATCGGAACCAAAGAAAATGTGCTGTTCAGTTTGCAGTTGCTTGTGCAGGTCAAGATAAGCTAAATTTTTACATTTACGTATTTCCTGTCACGTGCACATCTCCTGGTCAGCGCATTCTACAAATGTGGGAAATTCAAAACCAACCTCCAAGTTTGGGAGCTCAGAGCCTGTCTCTAAATTTACTCGTCATTAATTTCAATCTGCCTTGAAATCCCCCCTACAGCTACCTTCTCTTCCATTTAATTTTCCACCCAAGTTCATACAAAGAAGAGCAGTACTTCTTCCAGTGTTGTTTTCTGTTGGCAGCAATACCAGAATCACAACCTTCTTGGCCCACTTTTCTTATTAGCTCTCTACTGCCTGTTCATATGTGCAATGCAGTCCACAAGGTTTGATATACTCTGTCATTATATCACCCCGAGATCTAACTGGCTGGCTGCAAAGGTTTTTGGCATAATGTATTTACTGTCTGGACAAAAAAAGGGTTTTTTCCTTATGGTTTTACCAGTGCTGCAGTGAAAACAATAGACTCATTTTTTTTCCTCCCACAGCTACGTCTTTAAAATTCTTTCAGTCATCTCCTTTGACCACCTGGCTTTCCTCTTCCATCACCACTGGGAACGATGTCCACAGCTCTGCCCAGTGTCTCTGAACAAGGACGAACGCCTGCAGAACTGGCGACTGCCCAAGGAGGGTGGGTTCTAGGTCTGAAATGGGAGAATTCCCTCTTACAAGGATTTTTAAAACTTGTGTTGCTTGTATTCAGCAAACACAAGAATTTTGGTCAAGTAAAGGAAATCAGATAAGGGAAGTTTTACTGCAGGGTAGGCATTCCCAAGAAAGTAATTCCTGGATTCCTTAAAAATAATTTTTTAAGCAACTGGGCTCTTGATTTCCTGAAGTTAACTTGTCTCATGTCTTTCTAATTGTTCTTCTAGTACCTCCCTATTTTCAGTAGCACATTTTTTTTGTTAATTGATTACAACCAAATTTCTTCAATTTATCCCACATTCCTCAAAGTCTGCTAGTCTAAAGACTAATCCTTTTGAGCTACTACCTTTCACATAAACCCTCAGGTGGATTTCAAATATGATATGATTACTAGACCCTAGATATTCACCAGTTTCTATCATATTTATCATACTTGCTTCATTTCCTAGGAGAAAGGGTCTGATTCATTAAAAATTATATGCCCCATTTAAGCAGGTTTTCTGCATACTTTACTCAGGAAAAAATGCTGAATGCATTTTTACCACATAAAAGTATGTCTTTTTTGTGATTTATCAACCTTTTATACCCTGCTTATAAGTGGATGCCTCTCAGTCATGTACCCTAGTGGTACATAACTCCTGAAAAGGATGATAACAAGCATTTCCAACTTCCAGCTCAGAAACTGAAGCTATTTCAGATAGAACAAATGTCACATGGTTTTACTGTTTATGATATTTTTGTGTGGTTTTATTCAAGCACCATGATTCACTACTTGAGTTCCCTGCAACAGTTAAATTCACACTCAGTTTCAGTTTGGTTTTGAAAGATGGATATCCAAGTATTTGTGGGTCAGATGCAATCCAAATAATACTAGGATGGGTTTTTTTGCAGAAGCACAGATTTTCACATTACTGTAATTTATCTATCTTTATCACTTTGGAGATTTAAGTGATCATTTGCTGTTAGCCATGCCACAGTTAAGCACAGAAGCTTTTAATAACATCTAGGATTAAATTCATTCTTGGGCACAGAGCACAAACAAGGTTCTCTGGTCCACCTGAAGCCTTCAGCATGGAGTTTACATAGTCTAGGCACCTTTGCACAACCTCTTTGTATTATGACAAATTTCACAGGTAGGGGAAACAAGTCTTTCCAACACTTACATCATGAAACTGTTTCTTTATTTTATTTCATTTTTGGTTGTAGAGGGAGGTTATGGGATGGGGAAGGAGTCTTAGAAAGAGCTAAAACAAGTAGCAAGGGACAGAAGTGTCTCAAGAAGCTGACAACCAAAAAGAGTAAGAGAAGGCTGTTCTCTATCAGCACACTGTTGTTTTGGAAATCCTGCAGCTAATACTGAAACTAACACTTCCGTATCTTTTAAATCAGAGAAGATCTGAGACAGAAAGTTGGTTTTATAATGAACACTTCTCATAAATGATGACCAGAAAGCTCGAAAAAGTCATTATTAGCATTTGTAGAATACAAGTGACTTCTGAACCCTCAATATACGTGAAAGTATGTTTCTTATTTAACAACACTTTGCAGCAGTCACCATGAACTAAAACACCCTGGTATTTACCAAGTCTCGCTGATATTCAACCCATAGGAAAATGAAGGTGGTACCTGATACGCAAGAGCACTGTCAGAATTGACAAGGACTGCCTTTTAAGCAGTGACCAAGTACTAAGCACTTTCATAACAGAAGCTGGCATTAATTTCAAAGAACAACCACTGATATAAGAGTTACCACATCCCTTTATGGTTAGTATATTCAGGCATAAAGAAACAGAAGCATAAAGAGAGATTCACCTGTAGTTCAAACCAAAAAAGTCCAAAACATCCCCAAGCATGCACTGTCACATGTTTATCACATAAAAGAAAATGCCTCTAGTAAAATATCAGGAGGATAAAAATTGCAGAGACAAAGGGCAATTTTCAACACACTGTTCACGCAAATCTGAACAGATACTCCACAGACACAGCAAGAAGCTCCCACTGACCAAGTTCTGAGTTTCTTGTCAAAAATACAGGCATCTTGGAGCTATGAAATTCATGGAGAGAAAAGGTTTTGCTGTGCTCTCTGTGGCTGTCATGAATTTATTCACATTAGTCTTCTGCTGTATTAATCCAATAATCTGCTGCAAAATCACTTCGCCTGCCATACCAGAGAAAGTCTTGAAAGGTGACTTCCTAGGAGCGGTTAATACCTGGTACAACGTGAGACAATCCTTGGGCTTCTCCAAACGGTGCTGTGCATAGCATGATACAGCCTGCGAGTGTTACAGCTTCGTTCCTACTCCACAGCCTTGTTGAACTCAGTTTCATAAAAGTGGTTAGTGATAGAACTGCCCGGACTTTTCCTTGCTGTGCCTGCATCTCATTTGGCAAAGGAGACAAGCCTGAGACTTCTGCTGCTCGTATCATTTGGACAGGGCTTCACACTAGGGTAGCTAAAACAAACCCTTCTTTTCAGAGCTATCCAGTGTAAGATTCTGCCTCAATCATTTTCCTTTTTCCCAGATAAAGGAGAGAAATTGGCTTTTTTCTGTAACCTCGGTTTATGCTGAAACACAGATAGTTCATATTTCACATAGCAAACATAGTTAATTCATGCAAATGTATAAGATTATATTAAAAAGATTATATTAAACAATAAAAAGATTACCAAACTAAGTAAAGCACTGCATCTCCTAATCTTGCCAATGTTTCAAATGCTATATGTTGTGCAATTGTTGCAATGACCTAGACTCCAGCAGTGGAGAGATTGTTAACACACGAGAACACTACTATTTTACAGCACACTTCCACCAGGAAAAACCACCCAAAACCCCCAAGATACTTGCTTACAGTGCAAGGGGCATTTATTCTGTAACACACTTTTGTAATCCCTTGATCTGTTATCCCACATAACCAATGACGGAATCATACAGTGTCACGGATGCTCTTGCAGAAGATGGTCGCTTGCTAACCTTGACTAAGATGTAGTAATAGTAACAACGCAGAATCTGCAGTCTCAGTCCCCGTGGATGTCATTCAGTTTTACATGCAGAATTAGACAATGGCCAACAGAAAAGAAATGCACATATCAACGGGGAAATAATCTCTTACGTAACTGTATGAAAAATTGTCATAAAACATGCCTGGGACATGACTGAGCTAAAATACAAGTTGTCTGCATAAGAACAGGGTATCAAGCTGTTCTTTAACTTTCAGCTTTTGAGTTCCAGTTTGAACTCAGTAATTATACAACACGAAAAGTAGGCAGTTAGCATGGAGAACAGATCTAGCTGCTGACAAAACGCTACTGTTCACAAAAGTTCAACCAGTCAGAGCTTCAGTTATTCAGAAGTGCTCTATTTGCAGTACTATGGCTATGGTTTTCAATAGCATCTATTCCTCAGGCTAGCAAAACCAAAACATAGCCATGACAAACTATGCAAAACTTTTCCGTTGTATCTAACAAAACTGTAAAAAAGGCCGATTTAAATTCTATATAGAATAAACAGAGAAAAATCACACTGCAATCACAGTTCAACTTACCTTTTCTTAGTCTCCTATTAAATCAGAACCAGAGCAAATGTATCAAAGACTAATTTTTTTCCTCCATTTTGAAAAAATTTCATCACAGCTTCATCTCAATATGCCTTTTGATACTGGTTAGACAATTTCTTCTAATTATTTAGAAGACAACAGACTCAGCTTTTGGGAGACTACACATCCTAACCCACATAGGTGGGCATACCACCTACTTATGCTTACAACATCAACCTGAAATCTGTAAAACAGTTAAGCCAGTGGCAGCACAGAAAAACATATGCTAGGCACAAAAGTCTTCAACATGTAAGTACCACTATGAGCTCTCATTTCTGCATGCAAATAGTATATAGCTTTTTGGGGTTTTATAAAATAGGATCCAGTTAAATTTTGTTAAAACTGCAGATGAAATTATTTTGGAGAATTTCCCTCCTCTCGACTTACAATGCTCTTTTTGTGCATGTTTTCCACTTGTTTTACTCTCCAGGCTACTGATGTCCCCATAGAAATATCTTACAATTTTGTAATCATTCCTAGGGTTCCTACAATTCCACTTGATCTATTTTGCCAAGCACCTCCTGCTAGAATGCATCTTTATGCAGACACCATTTCAGTCAGCACCTACCTTAGCAGTCACGTTTGCTCTTGGTCTGTATTATTCTGCATGCACAACTTTGCATTTTTGTGCTTTGTATTATACCCTCAAAACATTTTATTACGTTTAAATGAAAGAAAGAAGCCACTTAAATATTGGCTAGAAGTTTTCTCCCTTATGCAGAACATGACACTCATCCCAGCCAGATCATGGAAGCAAGATTAAATTGTCCAGAGTGTTTACTGGGAGAAGTGCCTCTGACATGGAATAAAACTCTGGAAGGCACGGGTGGGAGGAACAAGAAGAGCTTTAAAGATTAGAAGGCCTAATGGAGTTTGGAGGGGACGCATTTTGAATCTATCAAACTCTGACATTTGAGGTAGCTTTATATTTTGCTTTAAGAATAGTACAGACCCCAGTGAATTATATAATGGAATATGTCTCCCCAATGTAATCAAAGTTGACCTAACAGATTTGTCTTTCTGGCGATACAATCTACCAAAAATCTTTACTGTAAGGAAATCAGAACTGGATTCTAATGACAAAGAGAAAAATCACTTTTTAAATATATAACAGGCCTAGAGAAAGCAATTCCTACCAATTATAAATACCACAATGAAAAGCACCATTAGGAAACTAGTAGCTCTCCCCTTCATGACTTCTGAGGAATGTGTGCTCTGCAAGATTTTGATGTGGTCCGAGCCACCAGACCTGACAGAGCCAAGACCGAGGCTGGCGGGGAGAGAAGAGTTCAACGTGACCTGCAGGAGCTTGCACGCTCAGAGCTGCAGTCCATGGACCTAAGACCGAGGACCACTAGAATTAGGTAAATAGCCCAGTACAGCGCTTGTGTAATTCACATGACTTAACCTTCAGTATCGGCCTTCAGGTTTCCAAAACAGCCTGTAGGAAAAGGGCAGCTCCGAACTCAGGGCACCTGAAGCACTCAGAGAAGAACCTGTTTCTTTTCACTGCCTGTATGGCTCATGCCCTTCAAGTAAGCACTTGTGGCGGGACACCTAAAGGCAGACGGCAGCAATGCTTCTGACACTGCACCTGAAAAACCCTTCGGCACTTACCTAAACATTACAGGGGATGCTGAGTAGGTACATCCAATTTTTTAAAAAAATGTATTTATTAGGCTTGGGAAAAGGACTCCTTTCTCATCTAGAGGAACGAGAGGAACGGACTTGTATTGTAAGGAATGGACTTGTAGCAAGCTTGTATTATAAGTGTATTTCAAGAGGCACTTTTCCAGGTTTATGCAAAAAGACATGGCTCTGAATTTGTATAATAATCCATTTATTTTATTAAATCCCTCAATATAAAAACATGTAAATGATTCTTCCCAAAAAATGTTTTAATCATAACTTAAGTCAAGTTTACCTGTTGCTAACTAATCTCAATTTCAGAACTACTGTTAACTAAAGAATGTAATGCTGATATCTACGAAGTTAAGAGCAAAGAGTGAAATTCCAGAAGTGGGTGCAGAAATTCAAATTTATATTGCCAAGCAACTGAGCAGGCGAACCTAAATCAAAAGGCAGAGCCACTGCTAGTCTCATGAACATGCACAATAAAGCCAGTCAGATTCCATTTGTTAAAACATGCCATTCAATTAATTTTGCCGTCTTTACTGAATAATTTACTTGATGAATCAATTATTCTGGTAACTAACCACTTCTACATCCCATTGACTTCTGTGTGGGCAAAACTGATTCTTCTTTTGGCACTAATTGTATTTTTCAGAGCCGGTACAGAAGAAGGCAGGGGTGGGTTAGCAGGTAAACTGAGGGAAGACGATAAAGAGCATCTGGCATTGGTGAATCAGTAGGTGACCAAGGCAGCACCTTCCTCTGCAGGAGAGGGTTTAAGCCAAGCTCAGCAAATCAGCAGGGCCACAGAATAACCCTGTTAGCTTTCAGCTGCTGGTAACCCATGTTCATTCAAACCAGCAATATGGATGATGACGCACTTGTATATTTTTCCCCAGTTTGGTTAGCTACCAAGATCCCCCTTGGATATTAAATGCGATATGGGAACTCTTAAGGACAATTTTTTATTTAGATAGTTATATGACTAGTGAAAAATGTTATAACATTTTTAAAAACGAGGCTTTCCTGTAAGCACCATCAATTTCCTTAAAATGTTTGCTGTGAAACCTTTATCTCGGAGAAAAGATAAACATAAGGATGCAGAGACAGAGAAGAGATATTTCTGCATCTATTTGAAGAAATCTCATCCATAAAGAAACAAATTGCCATGGTAATTATCACTATCTTACTTGTAATTGTAAGAATAACCGTACATGGTTTATACATATGGACCATTCTCATTCTGTTTGCTTTAATTCTCCCTAGAAAGAAATGATCTTTTATGGAGCAGAAGTATTAAATGTGTTCTGACAACCAGGAAGGGGCGGTTTGCTGAGGTGCTCTGCCACAAAGCAAGCCCGGTTTGCAGATTCTGAAACGTTCCTGATTGTGCTTCAGAGACTAAAACACCGAAGGTTCTAGGAACACTAATTCAATATTCACCAGCAAACCTGAGAATTACCTGCATGTTCACCAGGACAGTGCTGGCGAAAGAGTCACAGATGTAATCTGCATTATAGCAGAGTTAGTTTACATTAGCCTTCATCTCAAAACTAATTACTACAAAACAAGAAAGGGTCTGTGTTATCGACATTATGAATGTTTTAAATATCAAGGCGGTGAGTAGATCTACTGTGTTTTGGGTTGTGGGTTTTTTCTAAACTGTGGCAGAGCACCGTGTAAAACTAAAAATCAAATTTGCATTATAAAGCTATACATGGATTAATATTTAGTTCTTCTAGTCACTGCAGATAATCTATTCTGAATAGCCAAAGAGTGAGAGTACTCATAACCCTAGTCCAATTAGTCAGTGGAAAGAAATGGTCGGATTCTTCCAAACGATAACCAGCTACCTATCAGGAATAGCAACTGTCCACCCATTCACCCAGTCTTCAAACACAGCAGGTGACACCCACAAGCCAAGTCATAACTTCAGCGTAATTAAGTAATGCTTGTGTATTTATTCCCCGAATGTTTGTTAAACACTTGTAGGCAAGAGCTGGTTTGATTTCCAAGACGGACTTTCATACAGTTAGTTGAACTGGAAACGTCAGCCATGGGCTGGCAGAGCTCTGCGGGGAGCCGCCAGCTCCGGGACCACCCGAGCCAAGCCCGGGGGGCTCAGCCCTCCTCTGAGCGGGAGCACAGGGTGGTGATTTCCCCCAGAACAGCCCCGAACTGCAGTCATGGGAGGGCTCGTAAACCGTAGGCAAACAACACGCGCTTATTTTGCGCTCGGAGCCAGGGAATTAAGCCAGGTTATGAAACTACAACGCTACAGCTACCTTTTTAAGACCTTGCGTCAAGACATGATAAAATCTTGACAAAAGGATGCAAGACTATAGATAAGTCAATCTTTTTGCTTTCCTAATATATGGCTATATATTTTAAAGGCTACTCTTCCACATTACATACATCTTTCTTGGGGGATGCTATTTCTAAATATATGAAATTTCAGTGAGCACATTTCTATTCCAAACCAGGAAAGAGATTACCATAGGAATGAGTAGTTAAAAATAAATCCATCTGCTGTCGATGGAGGAAAAAAGGAGAATCCAGGCCACAGTGAGGACCACCTCCTCACCCTGTGATCAGGGCTTGTTCCAAAGGGTGCAGCTGATCACCTGCTGAGGGGCTCAGACTGTGGGGCTGGGGAGACCAACTTCGGTGAGTCCTTAGAGGAGAGCTGAGCAATGAGAAAGTGCCTGGAACAGTTTATACACTACGAGACTGACAGTTCATTCCTCTGTGAAATTGCCAAATTTTAAGGTCTGCGGTAGAGAACTGTCATTTACAGCTTAATCTTAGTGTTTCTGTGCTTAAACTGTATTTATAATGTGTATGCTTAAGCTGTATTTATTAATCTTGAGGATTAATAAATTAATTAAAATTACTTAATAAATTATTAATCCCTTTGAATAGAGAAAAATGAGACTCCAAAACTTCCATTTTAATTTATTCACTACTGGTCCAAGTTTCTACTGAAGCTAAAGACCGCCTGCATAAGGATTAAGCATATACCTCCAAACGTATCCATATACCTCCGAATATAACCAAGCACAGTAAAATAATCTCACAGAGAAAATAAACCATAACTTTCACATTATTAGTTGCATCCCAGCTTTGCTCTCATTGATTTTGGGAAATGTTTTATTATTAATTCCAGGATGAGGGCTGGCCCATAGCTTTGAACGTAATACCTTTCAGAAAAAACAAGGGTTTACCCTGCCTAAGATTAATATTCACAGGTAAGCTAGAGACACAATAACCCTAGCCATTCATTGAGCAACTGAAAGCTTTTTGCATTTCACTTGCTGAAACGAACATTTCCATTAAATATTTTTAACCATGATATGGCCATGTGTCTGATTTCTGAGCCCACAGCTACAGTATATACGGCGCGTGTATACTGGCTCATGTTATCCATGCCAACACATGGAACAGAACACAAGCTTATGTGCTTGTGTAGTAGACAGCACAAGGCAGGACAAACGCTGGTGGTAAGGCAGGCAGGTAGGTGACGGCAGCTGGGAAGCCTGCAGCTGATTTCTGGGTGTTCTGCACGAGGAGTCCCATCGTTCCTGCCGACAGCGAGGCTGTGGGCAGGGGGGCTGCCCTCACCTGCCCTGGGTGCACCCACACCTGCCTCCCACAGACTCCCATTTAGCTCTGTCCACTCTTGGCCTTTAGCTTTATTAACACAAACCTAAACTATTTCCCCTTAAGATTGATAGCTTCTGTTCTCCTGGACGAGGACTGCACAGCCTGTGTACACAGGAACCTTTAGCATCGGAGCCACACGTGCCCTTTAGCATCGCAAGGCGCATTCAGCAGAGTCGCCTATCAAGTCAGCAGAATCACTCGCTGCTTTCCCAGAAGAGCTAGCCCCAGTTGTCAGGGTAAAGTATCATTTTTATCACAAGGCAAGTGCTACCAGTGTATTAAAATCAGGTCTAACAAAATAAGGTCAAACTCAATACAGTGAGAAATATTACAGCCAGCATATAATTTCTATACCTTAACTTTCGCTGCAGTGTTTTAAACAGATCAGGCATGGACCTTAAATTAAAAAACATGAAAAGAACAAATAGCCTCATTTTGTAGTTTATATGTTTTTCTACGGAGGTAAAGGAGGTGGGCAAGCCATAAATTTGCCAGTCCTAGTAGTGCAAGAGTACTTCGACTTACTGCTTCAATAGTTCTAACACTGAAAATATTGTACAAGATTCTTGTCTATAAAATCATATGCCAGATCTGTGCAGAGAGTGTTTCCTGGCTTCTCAGCCCCAAAACTGAAGCACTCAGAAGTGGTATTTTAATTTGCCTTTAACTATTTTTGGCTCACAGATGTTTACAGTGACTGCCCTTTAGAAACCTGGAATTAGAAATCTCTCATTAGTTAGATTTTTTCTCCTTCTGCATGGAACTGCAATTGTTACTGTAATATTATTTACAAGTAGTGAAAAAAGACATGGATTGCACTTATGGCATCAGAAAAGAAAGATTGTTATAATGAGTACTGCAAATAGATACCGGGTTGGAGAAAAGTGCAGCGCTGCACCTGCAGCAAGAGCGCGGTTTTGATTTACACAGGAGCTTCCATGGGAATGGAGCAGCATGACGTGGGCTTTCATCTGCCTGATACGCGTCCTGATACGCGTCCCAGGGAAACCTGATACGCGTCCCAGGGCAGGTGCAGCGGGATGAAGGGTCTCAGAAACAGTGCAAAACCAAAGCAGGAAACAGGCAATAGCAACACTACCCATGCTTCCCTCCAGTAATTCCCAGCACTCCCCAGCTACAAGAAACCTCGGGTTGTCTGCAGCCTCTGCTGCCGCGGATGTCTGCGGTGTCCCCCCGCGCTCTCCCCAGTGCCACCACCGCCTACCCCGAGGTGTCCCAACCGCTGCAAGCTTCTGTCTGTTAGTGATGGGGAAGGCTTGCCCTGAAAGTCATCCTGATCTCAACTTCCCCAAGAGTACAGGGAGCAGGAGGTATGCTAAAGCAACCCCACAACTGCCTGCACTTACCCTAGGAGCTGGTCAGCCCTGACTACTCTACAAATGCAGGGAATACAAAAGTGGGAAATAGCCTACCCTGTGCACTCATCCTACCTTGGACTCTTGATACGTGTATACATATGAGGAAAACAGAAGGAAACTTATTTTAGAAGTTTTTTTCTCAGATTTTTGGCTTCAGATTGAAAAAAAAAAGGAGCCCCTGTTCCTATTAATAAATGCAATTAAACTTCAAGCTAGAATGTTAATTCTAGCTCTGACTTAGTCCTTCATAATCTGTTATTTTTCTCCAGAGACAGCTACAGGACTAAGCTGTTCACGAGAATCTGTGCACAACACTTCTACAGCAGGCATCTAAGACCTAACAAATTCTATCATCCATGTCCTTTGTATCTTCACATACCATAATCATTTTGAAAGCTTCAACACATGTCTTCTAATGGTGTCAGTGTGTATAATGAGATAGGCAAATCAGATTGTCATGAGAGAATCTTAATTGCATTACATCATTTGAGTTGTAAACGTTTGTCTAGTCACTGTCCAGGTAGGACAATCAGTAAAAGAAGAGAAAAATCCATTCTTTCGTACTCCAAAACAAAGCAGACTTCCATTACTCATAGGCAGACTGTACTGTACGCTTCTCAGACACACATTGCAACAGCGGGTAAACACAAACAGCTTCAGGAGATGCATCACTTTTTCCCCTATTAATGCTTCAGGAACCCTGGCTTCCAATGTCTTGGGGTCCTCAAGGCGTATTTCATATATTGTTTTTAAAGCTTGTTATAGACCCTGAGGAGGAAAACTTAGATCAAATACAGTTTGACAGGTAAAGGGCATTGTGAAGACTCCGTAAGCGTACCTGCTACAGGGGGAATGTGCTCACGATGTAGAAAACCCTTTCTATGCCATGCAGAAAGATGTCTCCCGTGCACATTTTTCCAAGCACTCCTTACTACTGATCAGGAAAATGATCATTTTACTTATGTAAAATATAAGCACTACCTTACTCTGTTTGTGCTTTCTTCCTCACTGTCACCTTGGTACTGTGCAGACGAGCTGCAGAAACTGCAAACCAAGGAAGAGGGGAAAACCAGCATCACAGGTATCCTCTTCATATTGGAAATAATGCACTCAAAACAAATCCTTTTGTATAAAAATCAGTGTACTTTGTAGCAACTATAGGAAAGCCTAGAAACGTGGACATCTTAAAAAGTCCTTCTGCTTGTTTGTGAATCCAGCCAAGATGAGAAGCTTACATTTTTGTGAACGGTGAGCCATGAACGGTGAGCATTTGTATGCATGTAACTTCAGAATATCTTAATGGTAGAGGACTTCTTATACGTCTCCTCCTGGAAACCAGTCATATCTCTAACACATCTAGATGCAGGTATCCAGAGTCTTTACTTACTTTTGAAAAAATTGTTCGAGGTCAACTTGTTTTAAAAGTTGCATTTTGATATATATAATGGTTTTTGTACTTAACGTAACTCTCAAGAAACAATGCCATGTTACTCTCTTCAAGACAATACCTGTTAGGCTCAGAAGGGTTCCTGGAGTAATAGTCCCAGGAAGAAAAATGCTGTAAAGTATGTTATGGACTTCTCTTTTTAGATACATGAGATTATAAAGTACATAAACCTATTGCTGTAATAATTTCTCCCTCTGCAATGCCATCTAAAAATCTCAAAATTTTCTGTCTAATCTTTGCAATGCTCATGTTTATGTTCCAATTTTTCCCACATATTCGATGACAACTGTTTTTTAACAGCAGCACAGCCAGACTCTCTTACTGAGCTATTACACAAGAAATTTATTATAGGAGAAGCGGATGAAAACAGTACTGAAAATAACTTGGAGGTCAAATTTATGTCATATATTAACTTTACGTAATCAAACTCCGTTCAGTTGAAGTACGCCAAAAAAAAACCCCTAATGAGAGGAAGAAAGCCACAGCTATTCCTTCGGTGTCCGTTGGCCGGGCACGCGACTTCAGGCTCTCAGGCATGGGCACACGTGCTTCAGCTATCAGCTGGGCGCCCATCACTTACGCCATGGCTCTGACTCTCAGCAAGGACACCGCCACGCTCTCGCACAGTGTCATAGCTACCAAGGTCTCCTTGCACGCCCTGCAGCTCTATCATCGGGGAAATCTGTTGCAAGGAAGATCTGAGGACAACTGACAGCAGATTTACTGTAAATCCCACAGATTTAGTGCTAGAGGCCTTCAGAAGACTGTCTGGGAAAAGTGGCTAGGAGTGGGCATAATCTAATATGCAGACAAAGAGGAGCAATGCGGGTGGCTATCTTCAACTATAAAACGGGTTTTGATCAAGAGCTCACCAAAGAAGAACTTCAAGTACAACAGACAGTTTTTCAAACCTGAAGAATTGCACCTTATCTTTGTCCTGGAGGAAGCCTATCCATCTTTTAATCACAGCTTTCTGAGTCAGCAAAGCCTATCCATCTTTTAATTACAGCCTTTTAAGTCAACATGCCCGTCCCACTCCAGCTCTTATTTTTCCAAATGCTTCCCAAACTATGGGATGACTCCCTCATTATAGCTCCCTTATCCCAAAACAGGGAGACATTGCTTAAAACAGCACTAGTCCGGGTCCTGAGTTCTTCTTATGGAAGCAGATCAGCCTCACATGCTGTGTATTAAATCAGTTCATGTAAGTGACAGAAGAAAAAACATTTAATTTGCCCCACTCACACAAGTACCACTTCTTCAGGCCTCAACCAGCGAGGAGGAACCCAGACCCTGCTGGCACTTGCATGGAGGTGACGGGTTGCGACACACTGCAGTTGGATGTTCATCACACACTGAGCAGACACGTGGTGTTATTCGAATACCTCACCACGTACCAAAAGAAACAGAGAAAAAAGGTTGTTAGGTGAAGGAGGAGCTGAAGGCAGACCAGTCGCATCCTGCGTGTTAATTATGTTGATTCTTCTAAACAGCCACATGAAAATTAAAAACTTAAAAACAGGAAACTGCAATAGGGAATACATAATTACACAGGAATACCCGAGAAGATAACAAATGCAGTATGACCACTCAGCAAATAAGGTTTCCCCTCAAGCCCAAGCCTTAGCGGTTCTTACATTGATGACCTCTGGCTTAGCAGAAACAGGACAAACGGCAGGTGACCTTCCCCAGATGTCTGTCTTCAGCGATGCCCTACAAAGGCACCCAGTGCGAAAACATCCCCATTTCCTGGGTGCCAGGCACTTCGAACACAAGGTAACTAAATGGACAGTTCTCCTGGTAGTTCGTTACCATGAGCCACGTGATCTTAATGAGGTTGAAGTAAACCGCGATACATTTAATTCACTGGAACCCAGGGTTCAAACACTGCTATGTCTGCTTTCAGAAGTTCGCAGAACTTAAGGTCTCGCGGCCGCTGCTGATGCGTGTTTGCTTCGCTGTCATCAACGGCTTCGTTATGGGCAGCCAGGCAGCCTTGCTGTAAAGAGCTGCCTGAGGAGACGAGGGTCTAGCTGGCGCGGCGGCCAACGGAGCACCAGCTCCGCGGACAAACCCCCCGGGGCAGGATGGGTCCCCTCGCCTGCCTGCCTGCCTGCCCGCCTGCCTGCAGCTGCTGCCGCAAGGTCCCCGGCGCGCCGCAGTCTGGCACGTCCCCAGCCTGCTCCCTGGACTTGGGCAAGGTGGTTGCTCCTGCATCGAACTGAACTTCTCTAGATGAAATCATGAGGGTAGGTTTGTGCAGGTTTGTTCTCTGTGCATTTTGTTTGTTTGTTTGTTTTTAAAGCAAGTCACCCTTAATATTTTGCGTTCACTTGTGCCCAAATCCAGAGGCATTCAGAGTTCAACTGGAAAACAAAGCAAAACCAGCCGGGTTCCGTAAAGGTTTACTGCTGATGCTTATGTTGATGAGGACTTTTCCCTTCTTCAGCTTTCTGTTCCCTACAAAGTTGATATTTTACACTGCTTTAACCCAGGAAAATGTAAAGGCTTTTTTAGAGATATTTGATGGATTTTATTCTTTTTCCCCCACAGTGCTGCCGGTTAGGAATATATAATCTTTCCTTCAGAAAGTATGCACATCTACAGGCAATACAGAGAAATGCCAAATGGTAAACTTAAATACAGATATACTCTCCCAAAACCTGAAATTAAGCTATTGTTATTACACCGTTCAAGGAATCGAATGACTACTAACCATAATTTAGCTCAGAACAAGTGTAAAATCTGTTTAATAATATCCAATACATCCTCTATCTAGGAGATTATATCCTGCATTTGCAGGGCATTGACTCAATAATCTAATAGGTCTTTTCCATCTCTGACTTCTATTAGCCTATGAATTATAACAAAAGGACCATTAGGCAAACCATAATTGTGGAAACAGCCTTTGACACATGAGACTAACTACTGCCATGGTACAGAAAAAACCCTAAAATTAAAACATGGACAGACAATTGAAAGTAAAGCTTTCCCTTTATCCAAGTGTTAACTCGCTTGATTAAAATCATGAAAAAATCTCCGTAAGTCACAGAGAAGGCACTTTTTCTCCCCATCTTGTTAGGTAAAACGGCCCTGTTTTGGCAGCACAGCAAACGCTGCGTCGTCACTGACGGGGGCACTGGGACTGGAGGTTCCGTGGGGTATTTTCCTCAGCTGTTGCGTCTAGCCAACCAAACTCGCCCTGTAGTCCGGGCCGACGCTGGCAGACTGCCTCGGTTCTGCTGAGGAAAGTCACGTGTCTTGGCTTTCGCTGAGCTTTACCTGGGGAAGGAAAAAAAAGCAAACCAAAAAGCCCAAAAAAGGCACAAAGCATACAGCCAAGGTTCACTCTCTGTGAAAGAGTTGGAAGACGCAGCCATCCTCTAACAGCTCTGTCTATCGCACGTTCCTGCAAAGAAGGTCATCAGCTTTGCAAACACCTTAGAGAAAAAAATGAGTTAACAAATGAAGTCACACATTTTAATACATTTACAGGGAATGTAAACTTCACAAGAGCCCAGCAGTGGAGACACCTGAAAGAGGATCAGCAAAAAATTCAGATTTCAGCTCCCTTCTGCAAGGGCTCATTTAGATTTCTGAATTTATCCTGCTCGCTATATTAGCAGTGGCCAGGTACTGCTCTGCCTTGATGTCGCAGGAGCTGCCAAAACCAATGCGAGACAGAAGGGCTGCCGACATGGACGCGTTCTTTCTCCCGAGCATCTGCCCTCCCGACAGCACGGACGATCCCAGGCGCTGCACCTCGGCCGCGGCCAGCACAGTCCTCCCGCGTGGGATCGCAGGACCATCGTGTCCAGTTAAAATTGACCAAAGACCCGGGATCCACGTCGGGTGGGCGAATAGCCGAGTTAATTCCAGAGCTATTCGCTGACCATGAAGGTAACTACACGTCTGAGTTCCTGTGCCGAGGCCTCGATGCTCTTGGTGCACAGACGCTATGCTTTTGGCAGGTGCGCAGATCTCCCGGTGGGTGGAGGTTTAGTATCACAGGTAAGGGAACGAACACACCATGAAGTCCTGTCTCCTTGGTCCCATGCTTTCACAGCCCATCACTGCAGGGATGTCACCCCTCCGTTCAGAGAAGGGCTTAGAGGAGCGTGTCGGCACCAGGTATTAGCAAAGCAGCACTGAGACTGGAAGTGAACCATCGCTCCTGACAAAAATCACAGCTTTCAGTTTTCCGTAAAATCTCTCAAGCTTAATTAATAAGTACTTTTTACATGAACAACTGTTCCTTTTTTCCCATTACCTTCTAATAGGACTGTTTATGCAAAACACATCCATTAAAGACAGTTCTGCAGTATCATCTGTTTACGCTGCTATTTACAAATACTGCAAAGAAAAAGCACTGGCTAATATCTTACCTTTATAGATTCTACTGCTTCCAAGATGCCTAGCTGTAGGAACTGCAAACTGGAGCCAAGCCCATGCATCCATTTGTTGTACAAGCCTCCTCGCACAGCTGTGCCGCTGCACCATGGAGCAGACTTGCAACACATCTGCTCACCCAGTCCCAGCCCTCTGCTGCGGAGAAGCTGCCAATTGTGCCTCGCTGTGCCAGACCGTGTGGCAGAGAGGTTTTATTATTATTTATGAAACAGAGGGATATCCAGTAGGGATTAGGAGGACTCTCAAGATCACTTCTGTTTGTGACTCGAGCAGGATTTGAAAACAGGTCTTTTCAAATGGCAGTGAGTAAAATTACACATTTCTGCAACAACATGCTTAGAGCTATATTAACACTTTCATTTAAAATTCAGTTTTCCAAGGGATTTATGAGTTGGCAGTAAATATTCTCCATGAGCTAATAGCAGCCACACCTGAATTATTTTTCTCATTAAAATCAGATCCTGAGAAATATCCATGCAAAGAGCCTGTTGACTGAACAGAATCCATGAAAAAGCATACAGGCAAAACCCGCCTGGGTTAAACAGGAAAGTTTTACCAGTTTACGGTGAGGGCATGCTCGCTTTCATCCCCTGCTGTACTTTATAGCCACTGGCTTCAGCAAACAGCCACGAGCAGCACAGGAAACCATCCGGCACTAGCAGGAGCGACAGTATGAGTTTAATAGAAATGTTAATATTGACTCTCTCACAAATACAACCACCACATTTAAACAGGCTACTCAGCATTTCATGCTGCTGGACTCCTGCGTTCGGAAAGACTGGGCTGCTCCATCTCGCCTTTTCACCTCAAAGCACATTCCCAATTTTAATTTTGTCCACATGTCCCATGACCAGCTCATTAAACCTTGTTACATTTCCTTCCAGCTCCAACTTAACATCTTTTCTTTAAAGTTACTTCCTTCTCACTAACATCTGTGGTCTGCACGATTTCTGCACTAGACAGCAAAGTAAGAGTTAATCTGGAAAATAAAGTCATCCTGAGCCTGGCCCTAATTCCTAGACCCGGCTTGTCTCAGGGAGTCAGAGCAGGTTGCATTCACTTACCAATTTCTGCAGGACCCTATATATATATTGGTAATCTCTAACCATCCTGATTGTTTGAAAAAAAACACATTAATTTCATCTAAAAACAGGACACACTTGCTGTTTGTCTTCTAAATCACCAGTGCAGATGCTCAGACACCCGGAGCTTGACACCAATGGCTGTAACAGCTTCCCTGGAAGCCTCGCCCAGACCCAGCACCACCTTGGTGCTCTGCTGCTGGTCCTCCAGCCATGCCAAAGCGCTAATAGCCTGGCCCCTTGCAATTAATCTTTCAGGTAAGATTTTGTGAGGCACCGCACTAAAAGTCCAAATATGTTGCTATCATCTTCTGCATTCCCGTGCTCTGGTTTGTAATTCAGTCTCAAACAGTGCACTTGATGGCATGGGTTCTTCTGCGTCGAAAGAACTAACCACCCCTATTTTATTGTCATGTTTGTCTGAACAAAGAACACCGCAATATCAATCCCAATTAAATATTTGCTTAACTTGCAGAGGAATTGTGGATGCAGGAATAAAAACAACACAGGATTTCCTTCTGAAATTGCACTCCCGTGCAGAAACATCTGTAAACGTTCTCAGGGCTTCTGCGCCCTCCGATCACTACCGACAATAAACCTGGTCAAAGTTGCCATGGCACAGGCATTTCTAGGATTACAGAAATAGCGGTTTCTATCTGGCCCTCCCTTTACTGAACCTGCAACGTCCTTTCCTAAGATGTTTAACAAAGGCATAGATAGCAGATGTTTGTAGTTAATTTTAGCTAACCTTCTCACTCTATTTTCACTAGTATCAATAACTTTTTCCAAATAACTTTGCGCCATTATTTCATATTTGTTTTGGAAATCTGCTAAAAATACAAGTCTGAAACAAATGTATTGTAGAAAATACGTATTTCTCCATCAGAGCCATATTGCTCACAAATGATTGCAGAAGTAATGTGAACACATGAAATTTATTTGGTTTTGTTAGGAAATTAAATGAAGGAAAAATTCACAGTTCTTTAACTTCTATAAGCTCCATCTTCAGGAATTAGCACAAAGATTTGTTTTTATAGAGGTTTTTCAGGAGAAAAGACATCAGTTTATGACTTTAAATGAATTTGTAAGAGACGCAACTGTGTTTTATTGTCCTTGCTTATGCTCTCAGTTACACAGTAGATTATTCTCGCTACAAATATCATAAATACATGGTTTGGGGTTTCTGTTCTTTGGAACCCTCCGCCATTTACACTAGGTGTATCCATGAAGGCATGATGCTATGCTAACACCCCCTTAGCTTCAGAAGTTTATCCATGCCAGTATACTCGTGTGCCTAAGGTTTGTAAAATCAGGCTCCTGTTGTAAAGCAAAATTCGTAGCCCGACGCTGGAAGCCATGTCGCTACTCAAGAATCGTGTCCACGTTATTTGGGAACATCATACAGGGAAATACCCAATTTTATGGTAAAACAGAAAAAAGCATACTGTAGCATCTAGTCACTTCGCTTCTCAAAATGCTTAATTGCAGCTGTAGGGAAATGCTGTGTTTCAAAAATATGATAGTCCTGAACCTTCACGAAGTAACTTCAGGTACAAAACCACACAAAAAGCACTGATACAGGCGTGGCGAGTTCTGTTTCCGTGGACTCAGCAGATTCCTGCTCTTACATTTCTATGTTTGCAATTTCTTATGAGAAGAGAGTAAAATTGTCAAAACTAAGGATCCTAAACTACTCAAATGGCTCTGAAACAAAATCACCCGACGACTTAACGATGGTATGGCTGCTTACATAAAGGACTTTTAGAGCTGGAGAGAGATGCAAAAAAATCAGCGTTTGTGGGGATAGAGCTAAGCCGTGCTTTGCAAAGCAGACCCCTGATGCCGGGGAGTGTCTTCCGCGGGCCGGGAGCGTGGGGCAGCGCCTTTCACTGCGGGCTGCCCGTGGACGCCCCAGCCCAGCCCCAGCCCCCCGCGCTCCGCACCGCACGGCCGGGCTGCGTCCCGCTCCCGGGAGAGGGCACGGCGCGGGGAGCAGCCAGCCCAGCAGCCTCGGGAAGCAAAGCAACCTTGACATGGCTCCAGGGAGAGCTGCTCACCTGCCCTCCCAGCTGGAGGTAAGGAGCTGTCGTGGCAGCTGACAAGGAGTAAGTGGAGATAAAAACAGGAGAAATATCTGGGACAAAAAAATGTCAACCCGTACAAACTCGGGGACAGTCTTAAAGAGAATAACATTTAGGAGCAATCCTACAGAATTAGCCACGTCGGTGTTAAAAAAGAGCGATCCCTGTACTTTAGAGGTACCGAATCACCCGCAGAACCTTCTGACAGAGCTCTGCAGAGAAGTGATTGCACGTGCCCCCGAGAGAAGCCTGGCACCCTGCTCCTGTGCAGCAACGGGGGTTCGCAGGTTGCACCTTTTCTTTCAAAATGCTCATGCTTACATTTTCCCAGGAGCACATTTAAGAGGCCAAACAGGCACAGGTACAACCCCTGTAAAGCTGCGGAGTACCCGCTGCGACACGCAGAGCAGACCTCGCTGCGGCCATGGTCCTTCTGCCAGCTCCGGGCTCCGGCTGCTGCTCCCTCCTCACCCCGTGCCGGGGATCCGCTGGGACGCAGCATCCCTGCCTGCCGCCTCGGCCACATCTCGGCCACCCCATGTCGTGGCTGCTCTGCCTTCCAAGCCCGGACTGAGCACAGCCGAGTGGAAATTAAGATACTGCTTTTGATCTGAAAGGCAGACCCATCCTATTCTAGCAGTGGTTCCACTCCCCACGCCATGACCTGAGCCCGTCCCTGGCTCACGGTGACGCTCCCTCCCCGCAGTCAGAACATTTCCAGAGGGGCTGACGACATCCACTCGCTCCTCCCGCAACAGAGCCCCTCGTTGTTGGCCTTTTAAATTTTGCTCCAGAGCTTGTCGCTTCGCTTTATTTCTTTATGAAGAAGCTGGAGGGTTTCTTGTTTTAAGGTACATACCTTAACTATTCAAGAGAGACGTGCCATCAGCGCAGGCCTAGCCTTTTCCTTGCCGCACGCCGACCGCAGCGTGCATCGGTGGCATCTCACCCTGGGATCTAATACCCGCAATTACCAGATCGCCAGTTGAGCGCCTGTTTCAGTAACTAAACGTAGGCACTTTCTCAGGAAATAATGATTACAAATCCCAACCATTTTTACAAGTTTTGTTGGAGAAGGGGAACACACAGAAAAGACTTTTTGCGGTTTATTTTGCAACCGGATTACAGCTACGTTTTATTGTCTGCAATTCTGACTGGGTTGTTATAGTATACTATGTAATTTGCATGGAACATTAAAATGATAGAATAATTAAAATTTTGGATTGATGTCTGTTTGTAGAAAACCAAGTTAGCTGAGAAAAATTAGCCAAGTAATGTTATTTAGCATTTACTAACATGTGCGAGCCCCTGTGCCTTTAATAAGATATGCAACAAGCATTAAAAGCTATTTTTGCCAGTGCTGTAGAGCAGATTTGTCCTATTAAAGCATTACTTCAATCACCAAACCTGAAGCGCTGCGACTTAAGAGCATCAATCCAGCACACACGGCAACAACCCCTGCCTGCTGAAAAACAGCTGTACTCACCACCGCTGCTGTGAGTCAGAGGAACCGGGCTCCGACCAGGGCCCACCAAGGCAGCTTACGTGAAAAAGCTGCGTGCCTACACACAAAAGTTGTTCAAGTGTCATTTCTCCTAACGAGAAACGTTCATCTGCGTTCAACTCTTCCTGCATTCTGAAAGCCACTCCGTCGTAAAAGAGGGAGCTGGGGAGAAAAATGGTAAGTGACCAAAAGCCCCGACTAGCGTTACAGAAGTTCTCTCATCTTAGTGAAGGCCCCAAATTTACTGACGAGATTTGGTTTCGTACAGAATACTGTATGTAGATGTGGGTAAAAATTATCTGAATAGACAGGAGGCCTGTTCAAGGAGCGTATTGTTTGCATGTGTCCAAAATTAGTTTTCTCGGCAGTCATTCTGTGGCCTGGCACGTTCTCCATCTTGCAGGAAACATTGCATTGGAAACTCAAGCAATCACAAATCACCTTGCGGAATTAAGCAGGGCTGCCTTGCTAGTACCGTAATAAACCTAATACATTTATATTGCATCTACGTTAAGTTCTAGTTATGCAGAAATCCCTTGCCTTCAGATTCTTACAAATCTGTATGCCAGACATGCTTCTTTTGAAAGAGAGCACAAATCACCTGTTTTGTCAAAATGAGCTCTTCTGGTCATAGTTGCACCACATTAAGGTGCAGTAATCCCATTATTTACCTAGACACACACTTTGAAATAAAATAAATTAAAAAAAAACAAAAAAAAAAAAAAAACCAAAGCTTAAGTTTCTTTGCAGATCCACCCTTCCGCCTCCAAACCAACCCAGACCACACAGTCTGGTGAAGGCTACTATTTACTACTGAAATAGGGGGGGCAAAGACAGGAGGAAATCAGAAAAACAGAGAAAGAGCACACCATATAGAAAATGTCAAATATGTCAAAACATTCATGAATACCAACATCTCCCTCTGCACCATAACCAGCTGTAAAGGTTACTTAGGGCTAACATTTCAGCAAGTGCAGATTATGCAGCAGTGGGTTTACTTATACATAAAAAATCAGCTACAGGTGCAGCCGAAGTGCTTTTATGTATGCAGCCAGTGCAGGGATTTCTACCACTAAAGAAGAGTCAGAAGGGTAAAATCACATAAAACACAAATTTTCTAGCTTTGACTACCCTAGACATAAATTCCTCCTGGCTGCTCTCTATGTATGTGACACATGCAATGAGGATAATTAGGGACAGGACTAAGAAAGCAAGTGTTGCTGATTGCATTCCAAAACTAATAGAGCTCCTCCACGGGTCTCGTGCCTGCAGTCATTCATCTTCCCAGCGCTACGCTCAGGAAAGGCGGTTTCAGAATACGTCGCGACACTTGCTTGTCCCTAAGTCACCACTTGTGAGTTATGTCAGAACTACTGCAGACAAGCACAGTGTTACGGAACTCGAAGCATAACACATGCAAGGCATACGTTGCGTTAGCCAGGCCCTCAGATAAACGAAGCTTAAATTAAATGTCACGAGTTGAATACGATGTATAAGCAAGCACCTGGCCTGAATTCACCCCCGGTTGGTTTGTCAAGTTTGTAAACCCTAGCATGTTTTGGAAAATTATGCCTTACTGCAATCGTCTCATCCTTCCACACCAGGAGGAGAAAGGGTCCGGCCCTGGAGAGGAACAGTGAGACAGTCCACACCGTAACTGCGCGGGCCTCACTGGAAACAGAAATGTGACTTTTGGATAAATAAAGCGAGCAGACTCCAGTCTCATGCATCGGTGCACTGAAGGCGCAACTCTGTAGAAGACAGTGGAGTTGTATGAGCAAAAAAGTTCGGTTCAAATCAGCCCAGCGGCCTGATAACGAACTACAAAAAAGGAAATCCTGCGGGAGCAAAACAGAATGGGTTTTGTCTGCCTTCTCGCACAAGCCAAGCAGAAAAAGCAGTAACAAATTTCATAATCAGCACAGAGCTAAAATAATTAAGGCAGTTACTAATGTGAAATACTGTATGCCTACAGAAGTAAAATCTTTTAATAAATCCTCCCATTGATAGTACCATTTAAAAATTATTCCTTCAGCTCCATATCCTGCGTTGAGCTTCCACTCCACACATTTTTCTAAATGTTTCTATACAGTGCTTGCTTCTTTCTTTCTTTCTTTCCTTCTTCCCTTCCTTCCTTCCTTCCTTCTTGCCGTCCTTCCTTCCCAGGGGTCTGCAAAACAGGGAAACC
Source organism: Ciconia boyciana (assembly GCF_034638445.1). NCBI lineage: Eukaryota > Metazoa > Chordata > Aves > Ciconiiformes > Ciconiidae > Ciconia > Ciconia boyciana. The sequence continues at coordinate 1,145,672 of NC_132943.1, read as the reverse complement.
AGCGGACTCCTCTCTCGGGGAGCAGAGAGGCTCCAGCAGCCCTTCCCTCCCCAGCTTGCCCTGCCGCTGAGGGTCAGTGCCCTTCGGACGAGAGAGCCCCTGCCAGCGGCAGACGTTACCTCCTGCGAATCCCAACCAAAGCCCTCCTGGGTGCTCACGCCCAGGCCGGCAGTGTTCCTCCCAGCCTTTTGCCCCGCTGCAAGGCACCGCTGACCGGGTGCCGAGCCCGTCTGGAGGGATGCGGAGCGGAGGGAAGAGCCTGGAAAGCTGCGGGAAGAGGGGACCGCTTGGCAGCTGGAGGGAAGAGCCGAGGCGGGTGTGAAACGGCTGCACGGCAAGGACAGCCTCTGCTCTCCCCGGACACAGCGGATTAAGCGTGTTGGAGAAGTTATTGCAAAAGACACTGAGGAAAGCGTTTGGCGAAAGCAGCCTCTAGCTCGGGAGAAAACGAGAGCAGGTGGAGACTCCATGTAAGGGTTAAAGTCCCAACGACTCCAGCCCCGCGCCTGTGGCCATGCCCAGCTCGGACCCCGCTCGGCCTCACCCAGGCTTTGCCTAAACCCCCCCCGCGCCCGGACCCGCCGCCTGCCCCGCCAGGACCGATGTCGAGTTCCTCTTACAACTCCTTTTTACGAATTCCTCGCCTAACCCGGCCACAAAGCCCCTACCCCCGGACAAACCCGAAGGGTCCGTTTCCTCCGTCACCGCACCACTGAACAACACCCCCGCGGCGCGGGGCTTGCCCGCACCTCCCGCAGCTAGCCGGGGGTGCTCGCCCGGCGGCGACGGGCTGCGGTCGGCGGCTCTGCAGAGCCGTTCGGCAGAGCCGCCGACCGCAGCCCGTCGCCGCCGGGCGAGCACCCCCGGGGAGTCCGCAGCGCCGGGAGAGGAGCGGCCGCGGGGAGATGCGCGGTCCCTCGCCCCGGGAGCATCCCCGCCGCCCGCCTCCGCGGGTCCTTCACGGCGGGATGCAGAGCAGGTGAAAGCCGATTTCGGGGGTGGCATCCCGCCCAGCCCCGGGCATTTCTTTTTTCCCCTTGACGCAAAAGGCTGAAGTTTTCTAAATTCCCCGACGTGCCACGGGAGTTTCGTTTCCTCCTGCCTTCCCACGCGCGACCGCGCGGGCTGCGGGGCCGGGACACCCGCGGAGAGCATCCCCGTCCCACGCCGAGAGCCCCTCTGGAAGGGAGCTGGAAGCCCGGGGGGGGCCGCTGGGCTTCTGGAAGCCCGGGGGCTTCTGCGGCTGCTGGGGCCGCAGCTGCTGGCGGGGCTGCTCCGCCGCTCCCGGGGCTCCTCCGCCGCTCCCGGCACCGCCCGGGAGGTTTCCAAGCGCGGTGCTGGCCGCAGCCGGTCCCGCAAAGCCGGGTTCGGAGGAGACCGCCCGCCCGGCCGGAAAGCTTCCCGGGAACGCGGAGCCCCCGGCGGGCAGCGAGCGGCCCCCCGGCACCGCGCACCGCGCCTGGCTCCGCCGCCGGAGAAGTGACCTCCTGCGCATCCCCGCCGCCGCAGCCGCCCCTCGCAGCCTCCCCTGAAGCCCCGGTCCTGCCCCCCAAAGCCACCGCCGGGGCCGCGGGAGAAGGCGCGGAAGCGCCCCCCCCCCCCCCCCGCGCTCCGCCTGCGCGGCTGCCGGCGCGGGAGCGGGCCCGGGCGCTGCAGGGCCCCGGCACGGGCGGGTCGGGCGAGGCGCCGGCCTCGCAGCCCCGGGCTCGCCGCCGCCTCCTCCTCCTCCTCCTCCTCCTCCTCCCGCGGAGCCGGCGCGTCCCGCCGCGGCCGTCCCGGGCCGGGAGCTGCCCCGCGGCCGCCCCGGCCGCGCAGCGGGGCCCGGGGCCGCTGTCCCCCGGGTGCCACGGGTGCCGGCGGCGGGGCTTCTCGCTTGGAGAGAAAGCAGACGAGATTCCGTTCGTTTACATGTTTTATTGTTGTAAACATTAAAATTGTCTTTCTCAAAGAAAGAGTTATCAGGAGAAAGAAAAACCAGCGTTGCTAACTGTCATACACCATAGAAAAAAAGGCAGTGACTTGTACCAGGTGCCGTGCCGGCAATATACAAAGGAAAATACTACAGAATATGGCAATATTAAAAATATTACTCGAACGTAAAATAATATATTAACCGACCATTTCAGACGTAAAGAAACGGAACAAAACAAACCGAAAATTCAAAGTGCTCAGTAATTTCCAGGGAGTTATGTATAGTATAAGCACTCTGGAAACAGTCAAAAGCTGCTGCATGCAAGATTTGTTTAGCTTTAGACAACAAAATAATCAAGATATAAACTTCTTTTTTAATCAACATCAACAGTACATACAACACTTACAAACAAGGAATGTCGGACGGTGTTTACAAACACTATGTGTCCCTTTGGGGAGGGTTTCGGGGTCGTAATACTTGTGCCCACCTATTGTACAACTGAGAAAATGTTTGAAGCTTAGATAACTACCGGTCTTTATAAAAGCTAACAGACTACATAGTGTCTGAAATACTATTTATAGAATATAGACATTACTGAAATAGCAAGTGCCTATAACATTGTCACCCTAGAATCGTCATGCTTTCCTGGTATGGAGAGATTTATTTTTCTTTCTCTTTATTCTCCTTTTTTTTTTTTTTTTTTGCAAACACGTTTAGCTTTTATTTTTAATTTTTTTTTAGAATCGTTTTCCATATTTCTTCATAAATAGGCACAGAATAATTTTTAAAAAGCCAAACTGCATCTGATAAATTTACAAGCCTTCGCCTTCTTTAATGACATGCCACCCACACAACATTTAGGTTTTGTATATATTACAGCTTTCTTTACAGCAGAAAACTTTAGTCTTTAGGAGGGTGAGACTTGTGGGTCACCTTAACGCTTTGTGTGTCACCGTGTGAGTCTTAGCTGCGCACCCGGCGTTGCCAGATATGTTCATCTTTTTAATCAGAAGTCCTTAATAATAAATTCATTTATAAGCTGATAATAAAAAGTTTATACCATGGTATTTGTGTAGTCCATGAGCTGCATCCGTGATGCCCCAGAGCCAAAACGCCCATTCACGTTCTGCCCGCGGGAGGTTAGCAACACTGGCTTGGATGGGAAGCTGGCACCCAGGGGTGCTGCTTCGGGCCCAGACGAATGCCCCTTCGGACGGGTGAAGTTTCTCTTCAGTTCAGTGGAAGTGCACGGGAAGAGTCTTAAAAAGGTAAAGTGTCCAGAAAAAGTTTGTCGATTATTGCTGGCGGTGGCACCAAATCTTCCAGTTTCAGGTAGAAAATGCGTTGCAGCCCCTGCGTGCAAAGCGTGCGAAGTTCAGGGAGCTTCCCCAAGAGTTTGGACAGATAGTTGGGGCGATTCAGCCCCCCGTTATTAAAAGTCACATGGTCTTTGAGGCAATTTACAATCTTGTTTTGAAGTTCTTCCACCCTCTTGGGTTCTTTAAGCCCGTGCCTCTCTGCAAAAGAGAAGGATGCGGGACGTTACAGGTCTGACACGGGGAGGAGGGCGGGCGGGAGGGGAAAGGGGCTGCCGGCCGGGGCCGAGCGGGAAAGAGGGGACACCGACCTGTGACCATAGCCAGGGCAGCGATGCAAGAGAAGGCAGAGATATCGATGTTCATGTTTTGCAAGTTGGAGGAAAATTCAACAATGGAATCGATCCACTCCCCAAAGCCGCGGACGCACTGCAACCGGTGCAGGACTACCCCGTTGCAGAAGATAAGCTTGCCCTCCACTGGGTTTGACCTGGAAGGAACGTGACAACCCCAAAATGAACAGATGAATGGATGGGTAAGAAAGAAAAAATGAGATAGAAAGAGGAGGAGAAAGAGAGAGAAAGACAAAAGGCAGAGAAAGAGGAGAGAAAGGAGACAGAAAGAAATATAGAGAAAGAAAGAAAAATAAAATAGAGAGAAAGAGAAAAAAGAAAAAAGGAGAGAAAGGGGAAGAAAGATTAAAAAAAAAACCAACACAGAAAGAGAAGAGAAGATGGGGCGAGAAAAGCTAAACAACTAATTACTTGAGGAGCAATAAATGAAGGATTTAAGAGGCACCTAATTACCGAGGAGTTAATAAACCGCAGATCAGCGGACCCCGAAAGGATCCGCTTCCGCAGCCGCCCCGAAGGCCCCCTCGGATCCCGGCCGCTCACCTGTACGCCAGCCGCAGCACGAAGAGCTCCAGGAAGGCGGATTCGAAGAGCAGGTCCTGGTCCGGCTTGGGGAGATCAGTGAAGCCGGGAATTTTTTCTGCCCACCCTCGGATGATCTCCATGGAGCCGGTCAAGAGATCATAGAACTGCTGGATGTGCTGGGTGTCGTCTCCGCTCATCTGGTAGTCGGGGTTAGCCTGGAACTGGAAAGTCGTTTTGAGAAGCGCTTAACGAGGCTCTCCCAAGTCCACGGCCCGTGAAATTGCTCGCCCCGCGTCTGGGCGGGGAGCCGGGTTTCCGCAGCAGCTGCACCTCTCTGACCAGCACGGAGACCGGGCAGCCCGGCCGGGACCGCCGCTCCGCGCCGCCGCTCCCCGCACGCCGAGGGCGGCCCGGCGGGGCAGAGCCCCCGGCCGCTGCCCGGCCCCGCTGCCGGCCCGCTGCGGCCCCGGAGGGAGGGGAGGGGCGGCCGGGAGGGACGGGCCGGCCGGGGGCGGGGGGCACGGCGTGCCGCCGGCTCGCCTCTCCCCGGCCGCAGCGGGGCCGGCAGCCGGGCGCGGCGGGGCCGGCCGCCCCCTCCCCGGGCGGGCGGGCGGGCGCAGGTAGGTGCCTACGCGAGCTCGGTCCAGCTTACCCTGGAATAGTCCAGGCTGGTCATAGCCGGGTTGGAGTCGACATGGGCTCTCACCAGCGCACTGATCAGACTCACCGGGGGAGAGGGGGGAGAGGGCTCCTGGGGGCTCTTCGGTTTGGATGGCAAGCGACCCCTCCGGCCTTTGAGGCTGTCTGTGCGCACCACTGCAAGAGAGACGGCGCTCAGCCGGGGCCGGGCAGCGCCGGGGCCGGGCCGGGGCCGGGGCCGGGCCGGGGCCGGGCAGCGCCGGGGCCGGGCCGGGCCGGGGCCGGGCAGCGCCGGGGCCGCGGACTCACCCTCCTTGACCATGCCGACGGCCAGGCACTTCTGGAAGCGGCAGTACTGGCAGCGGTTGCGGCGGCGCTTGTCCACCGGGCAGTTCTTGCTGGCCAGGCACACGTACTTGGCGTTCTTCTGCACCGTGCGCTGCGGGCCGGGCGGCGAGGTCAGCGGGACGGGCCCCGGCCCCGCTCCCCGGCCGCCGCCACCCCCGCCCTTATTTCCTTTCCCCGGTTTTTTTTTTTTTCCCCTTTCTTTTTTTTTTTTTTTTCCAGGGCATTTAACAGGAGAAAATTGATAGCGTTAACATCTGAGCTAACCCCGCGGCTCCTAGCTGTGTTTTATATGCCAAGAGAAGGGAAGGAGACGCTGGGTAAATACAAATCCGTGGGCATTCATATTATTTACATCCCTTGGAGACCTTCTCTATTTAAAATGATAAGATTATTCAATCAGGATGGTGAAATAAAGAGATCACTTAATTTTACCACAGGGAATTCTGTTCCACTTGGTTAGCTGAGACACGGTTCTCTGTCCTAACCGATTTCCATCTGACGGGGAGAGCGGCCGCTGGCCCCGGCGGTCCCCCGCTGCCCACCCCGCTGCCTGCACCGCTGCCCGCCCCGCTGCCCGCAGCCCCGTCACCCTGCCCACCACCCCGCCCGCTCACCTTGAAGAAGCCCTTGCAGCCCTCGCAGGTGCGGACGCCGTAGTGCTGGCAGGCAGCGTTGTCCCCGCAGACGGCGCAGAGCCCCTCGTTGGAGGGGGAGCCCCGCGAGGGCGGCGAGGGCACCTGGCTGTCCAGCAGCTGCGGAGCGTGGCCCAGCTGCAGCCCGGGGAAGGCCATGGAGGGCTGCTTGCGGAGGGGGCTGGGGACGGCGAAGGCCTGCCCGTCCACGGCGTGGTGGGCCCCGGCCGGCTCGGGGTTCATGGGGACGTGGAGGGGCCCGTCGAAGCGCATCTGGCAGCTGGAGACGGGGGTGCCGGGGGGCGACTGCTTGAAGGAGAAGAGGGAGAGGCGGGAGACGGGCGTTTTGCGCTGCTCGATCATGTGCGTGGTGGCCACGTAGTTGGGGTGGAAGTTGTGCAGGGAGCCGGGGTCGTCCCACACGGGGCCGTGCTGCACCTGGAAGCCGGGCGTGGAGGGGGTCGGGGGCGACGAGGGCTTGTAGTACACGGAGCCCGAGTGGGACATCATCTCCTCGGACTGGGGGGGGAGGTGGCTGTGCTGCTGGTAGCCGTGCATCTGAATGTCTTCCACCTTAATGGAGGACTGCTGTCCGGACAGGGGCATTTGGTACAAGCAAGGCGGCTTCACGTCGTAGCTCGTGTTGTAGTTGTCCATAAAGGTACTGAAGCTGGGGAGAGAAGTGGTGGCAGTGATTTCAGTGTTGGTGAGGTCCATGCTAAACTTGACAAACTCCGGAGTTAAGAAATCGGAGCTGTATTCTCCCGAAGAGTGGTAGCTGTAGCTCTGGGAGGCCGGGCTGGCTCCTTGAGGCGAGGACCCATACTGCGCCTGAACGCAGGGCATGGCTGCAAACGAAACAGGTCATGTAGGCTCGGCCCGCACAGCCGCGCTCCCTCCCCGCGCCGCTCCGCTCCGCCGGGCACCGCGCTGCCCCGGCCGGCGCGGGGGGAGGCGGCGGGAGCGGCGGGGCCCGGCGGCGGCCCCCTCCCCGCCCCCGGCCCCGGCCCCGGCCCCGCCGGTGCCGCGGCAGCGCAGCGGACAAACCTTCAGCCGCGGGAGAGGCGTTCTCGGGGGAGCTGAGGGCGGACAGCGTCGGGGGTCAGCGGCGAGCGCGGCTTCCGCGGTTTCAGAGCACGGAGGAGGGCTCCCGCCTGCCCAGCGCGCCGGCTGCAACACAGACACGCGGAGCCGCTCTTCAGGCCGTCCCGGCGGCGGCGGAGCGAGGGCAGCACCGGAGCGAGGGCGGCCCCGGCCCCGGCCGCGGCAGCGGCCCCGCGGGGGTGCGGGAGCGGCCCCGGGCAGGGCCGGGCCGCCGGCGTCTGCGGGGCGCTTCGGCGCCCCGGGAAGCCGGGCCGGGGCCGGGGTCTTTTTAAGCGGGACGAAAACTTCCCGCGGGCGGCGGTCGCTCGGCCGGCGGACCGCCACCCCCGGCTCTGCCCCCCGCCCCGCGGCCGAGGGCAGCCGGCTCGTCCTTCCGTCCCCGCCGGTGGGGCGAGGGAGGCGTCTCCGGGGCGAGCCGGGCGAGGCGCGGGTCCGTCTCCTCCGGGGGTCCCGGCACCCCGCGGGACAGGCGAGCCGCCGCCCGGGCAGGGCGCGGGTGACAGCCGGCGCGGGCGGACGCACGGCGGGCAGGAGCCGCAGCCCGGAGACCCAGCCTGGCGGCACCGCGACTGACGCGCGTCCACGGGCGGCCGGGCCCGGCCCGGCCCGTTCCGTCCCGTGGCGGGCAGCGGGACCCCCGCCGCGCCTCCCGGGCTCCCCCCGAGCAGGAGAAGCGCCGGGCGCTCCGCGGCACCCCGCTCCCACGCGGGCTCGGCGGGTGGGACGGCAGCGCGGAGCCGCCGCCGCCGCCGTCACGCCCCCCCCCTCCTCCTCCTCCTCCTCCCGCGCGTGGAAACCCGGCGTGGGGCGGGGGGGAGGGGGGGGAGGAGGGGGGGAGGCGGTCTGCGCGCGGGTCTGCGCGCGTGGGCTACTCACCGGAGAGCGGAGACCGGTGCATGCATCCAAGTGCCGGGCGGCGGCGGCGGGACACGTCGCGTCGCGGCGGGACACGTCGGGGCTGCGGCGGGGGAGAGCGGCGGCAGCGTCGCGCCGGGCGAGCGAGGCGGCCGGAGTGTCCCGTCCCGTCCCCGCAATGTGCCTTTGTTTATGTGGGCTCCCTCTTCCACAGCCAACGTGCGCCTCGAGCCCCCGCGCGTCACCGCGCGTCAGCGCCGCCCGCCCAATCAGCCCGCCGAGGGGGCCGGCCTTCACCCCGCCCCCTTGGCCCAGCCTCTCCCTTTGGTAAATTTCCGACGCTGACGTCACGCCGCGGGACACGCCCTCAAGGTGGGTGCCCCCCCCCCCACGCCGCTCTCCCCCCCCCCCCCCCCTTCCCGCCCCGTCCACGCGCGGCACCTTAAGCGCGAGGAACAGCGCGCGCGGGGTGGGGGGGCGTGGCCTCATTTGCATAGAGGGCGGTGGCGTCACCCCGCCCGGCGAAAGGGAAAAAGTGAGGAGCGGGGCGTGGCGGCGCGTGTCTCCCACCCACCCACTCTGCGTCACCATTGACGCAACCAGCCGGGGCGCGCCAAAAATAGCGCGCGCGCCCCGACGGGATGCTCCCGGGGCGGCGGGCAGCTCCCGGGCCCTCGGGGGCGCGGGTCCGCGCCCCCGAGGGCCCGGGAGCTCCCCGCCGCCCCCTGCGCCTCGCCTTTTTGGGGGAAAACCCCTTCTTTTCGGGAAAGACGCCAGAGCCGGGATGGCGGACATCCACTCCGCCTTCGCTTGGTCGCCTCCGTTGCTTCCAAGCCGCGCGAAACGCGCGCGTTTCCATCTCCCACGCAAAATTTAAGGGGTTTTCATTTTATTTATCCCCCCCCCTCCCCCAGCATCGCACACACGCAGCCTCTCCGATGTGCATCATTAATAGCACAAGGTGGGGTCAGCGTGGGCCGGAGAAAGTGCGTGGAGGGGGGGAGGACGCAAAGCAGAACGGGTTTAGTATAATTAAGGGCGCTGCACTTATTAAAACCCCACCAGGAATCTTAATTTTGCAGGGCCATCCGGCACCGGCTGCGATGGCGCGCGGGGCTTCGGCGGGGTCGCTGGTCCGAAGAGGTTGTGGAGGGAGGGGAACGCTCGGCCTCCTCCACGGCCGGAGTGGACGCCGACCCCGGATCTCCCCGCGGGACCCTCCGCCGCGGTCCAGCCTGCGAGACGAGGCAGAGGTCACGCAGGCCCCGGCGGCGGAGCGTGGCCATGCGCGGGGCCCGGCCCCGCTGCTCGCAGGTGCTTTTTCTTCAAAGTTCAACGGACTGGAGCGTGCGAGGTGGAGCAAAGGCTGGGAAAAGCTACTGCACGTCAAGCTCTGTAAGTACTGCTCCGTGCAGAACGACAGACTAAAAGCCGGTGCACGCAGCCCGGTGCAACCTTAACCTAGAAAGCCAACATTTTCCACACAAAACCCTTGCCTTACATAAAAACTCTATGAAGCACTTAAATACGAATGGTTTATGTGAAACTGTGATCGTTCCTTCCTAATACGTTTCTCTTGCTGTAAGTAAGTCATCATTCTCACTTTGAAAACCCTTTTCCCTTTAAGCTTACGCTGTAAAAACCCAAACACCCAAGACAAACTGCCTCCCACCGTCTGGCTCGCTCGCATCCAGATCGCTTCCACTTCGTGGTTATATTCTCTTGCTACTACCGAGTTACTACTGAGATTTATCCAACGGGAGACGGGATGACAAAGATTAGCAAAGAAGTCGCGCAGCGCTGCACGCCGCCTCTGATCTGCAAGGGCTTTTTAAAACGACTTTTTCACGGATCGATGTGCTGCTTTGGTGTCGTCTCACGGCGTTCACCCGGCGGGCGCTGGAGGAGCTCGGCCGGCCGCCCCACGCGTCCCCTCGGCTCCCGGGACTCCTGCCGCAGAGCTGTCGCATGACGATCAGCATCCGTCGCATCACGATAGTTCACCCAGGCTATAGTTTTAACATCACAGAAGAAACTCACTGCAAAGGCCCTTTTAGGGATAAGGAATACATCTAATTACCATATCCTTAGAATAGATGTAATATAAATTTCATTACTCACTTAAAAGTTCTAAAGTTAACAGCATAAACTTGAAGTTGAGTAATTAAGTAATCCTTATATAGACACTTATTAAAGTATTTATACATATTATCTTAAATCTACATCTATCATTTTGCCAATTAAAATTAGGACTTTAATTGCAATTAAGTAATTTAATTGCCAATTGAACAGCAAAATTGCTAAGTGACTAATTTTAATGCCTATTTTAATTACCAATCATGACTGGGGAGGGAGCTAATCAAGCAGTATCAGAGTAATGATGTGAAAAAAAAGGGAGAACAAACATTCAAGACTACATGCTTTTAAAAAAGAACTCTAAATTAAATAAATGCAAACACAATTTCATACATGTGGTGAAATGCTGTATTTTGGTATCTCAACACACGAGCACAAAGAACACGTTTAATTAAAAAGAACCGTCGCGCTTCCCCCAGAGTGCTGACGATGAAGGGCCCCTTAGCCCTCGCTTCTGCGTTAGTCCCCCCGAAAGGCAACCCCGAAACTCTGCGCAGGCGGGAGCTGTGTACAGCCGCTAGCTCGGCAGGCTGAGCTCCCGTAGAAAAGCCGAGCTTAAAACCCAAAATGTTGGTAAATTTAAGAAGATAGAAGACCCCTCCAACACCGGGCGCAAGGAAACAGGGTGGCACTGATGGGCCGGGGGTCCCCCCGTACAGTGAGGTCCCCTTAGAAAACGTTTCGGCGGTGGCTGCAACAGCCCGCGCACCCACGTGAGAGACCCTCACCTGTCCGACGGCACGGGGAAAGCCCCGGCTGCCGCGGGGAGAGGGAGGCCAGGGCGCAACCGGTGCCTTTTCCACCCGCAGCGCTTGCTGGTGCTGTTCCTTCCCGTCGCGGGGGCCCGTGTCGTCCCCTTCCCCCAAGGACAAGCACCGGCGCACACGCACACGTGTGTGCACACAGAGGTGCGTCACCGCTGTTCCCGCTCCCTCCCATCAGCGGTTAAAAGACGTAAAGGTGAATCACAAGCAGTTTTGACCCTGAACCGCCCGTATAGGAGGGCCGTCCCCAAGCATACTCCAAAAAGTAAAAAATCCCTCTTCCCGAAAGTCCCCACCCACCACTAACGAGGTTTCCCAGCTCATTAGAACAGCTTCCACAGGAGGACGTGCTGCAGCCGACCCCACAGGCCGTATCTTGGAAACCATCTGCGCGCAGGCCTGCTTCAGGTACTCTCATTTTCAATAAAAGCACAAAAATCCGTGTCATTCCTATCCGTGAGGGTAGCAGATTCCCAAGGTCTAAAGGAAAGTTACAGCGTTTCTTTAAGATTACGAAGCGCAGGAACTGATGTGCGGCAGCTCCCGTTGCACATCTATTGGTAGAAAGACCGTAACCGGATCACAGTCCCCGAGGCTGAGGGTGCGCACCCAGGGTGCACAGCCAGTGCTGCAGCCGGCAGCCAGCATGGCCGGACACGGTCAGCGCTGCGGCTAGCACCCGTGGTGACCGCAACCCATCACGAACGCTGTGAAACACCTGCCCCCGATGTTTTATTAACGCATAAAGTCTGAACTACGGTATGTCCTTGGCAGTCTTGGGCGTCACGGTATTGCAGGAACTCACTATGCACAAAGCGACCGGTTGTTTTGTACACGGGCAACCCCAGCTTCGGTTCCTCGGTGTCCCGCGGCAGCGTCATGGGTTTGCTCCTTCTCTTCTCCAGGCCAGCGAGCCTCGGCTGGTGCCCCTGTATGACGAGGACCCCGTTTGTGTGGTACGGACGAAGAGGGTTCTGCAACTTCTGCACCTGGCCCTTCCCTCTGCGAACACGCTTTCAGTCCCGGAGTCACGCACGTGTACCCCGTCTAACTTGGGCAAGTGTTTCAGGGTGATGTTTTGGGAGAGGGAAGCTTTGTTTCCTCTTCAACAGAGCAGAAGTTGAAGACTTACAAGAAGGTACCCGACTGAAGACACGATGTGTACAAGCGGCTGCGACTACTTCCATCGGGAATCCCCGCTACAGGCCAAGACCCCGTCACCCTGCCTAGGGACAAGGCTGCGGAAAGGACAGCACCGGGCCCCCAGCGCACACGCGACCCGTCCCCGCTTGGTGAACTCACACGCTGCAGAAGGATGTTTACGCTGACATATAGCGGTGTTATGGCCGAGAGATCCAAAATGAGTGGCGTCACTTCAGTGAATACCTCCCAAGGGAAGGAGGACCAACGCATCGTTTTGTCCAATTTCACTTCGACACTTCTTTACATGAGGTGCGCAGTCCCCAGACGCAAGCCCAAACGGAGAAAGCGGCAGGCTGCACGTTAGGCACAAGCCTTGCGCTAGCGCCCGGCCGCTGCGGCAGCGCCCGGCCCCGGCACCGCCAGAAATCGGCCAAAGACCAGCATCTTCATCGTGGCGGCTGCAGCGCCCGCGCTGACCTCCCCTCCAGGAGAGGCCGACAGCTCCAGCCCCGGAGCGGCAAAGCCAGAGTGCACGCGTCCGTGTCCCCGTGAGAACCGTCAGGTCTCCCCACGGCGAGCGAGTAGCTGTGACGGCCCCGATGACGTGACGTTAGTTAGAGCCCCGATGATGTGAAGTTAGAGCCGTCAGAGCGCTCATTTCCAGGCTCGGACGTGAACGGAGCAGCTCGCGAGCGCTCCGCTATCCCTCTTACGTTTTCCTAACACTTCCAAAGGGGCGTCGTTCTCCCTTCTTTCCCGCTCTTAGTCCACTCCTGAACCTCGGTGGTGCTGGTAGCATCAGCCGACGTAAGGTACTCGTTACGGTAACGTTTATTTCCGCTTATATTCTTACTAACGCGTGATTATTCCGCGGCAGACGCTAAGGCTGGATTTTCCCCCTGCTGCGCCCGGCCGGCAGGCACAACGGGTCGCGCGCCAACGTCCGCCGAGGCCCCAGAACGCAGACGGACGCTTCCCGCCTTCGAAGCCCGGCTCGGTTCGGCCGCGGCCTTCGTAGCCCTTCGCAGCGACGAGGCCCGTTCCCCGCCTCGCCGTCGCCCAGGTCGAGGGCCCGGCGTCGCACCGAGCCGTTCCTCCCCGCGCTCCCCGCCGCGGCCCGACGGGCTGAGCGGCCCGCCCGGCACGTGCCGCCTTCCTGCGCTCGCCGCGCAGCCGCGCTCGCGCTGCCGACGGCGACACCCGCCCGCCCCGGCCACGCGGCCGCGCTCGAGCTGCCGCCGCCGGCACCGCGCACCGCCGCGGACCCCGGGCCGGCTCCGGGGCCCGCCCGCCGCCGCCCGCACCGCCCCGGACGCCTCCCGCCGCCGGTCCCGCGCCGCGCCGCCCCGCCCCCGCCGCCCGCCCGCCCGCCGCTACCTGCCTCCGCCGCCGGCGCGGAGCGGCGCGGAACGGAGCGGCGCGGCGCGGCGCGGAGCCGAGCGCGCTCCCCGGAGGGCCGGGGGCCGCCGCGCCCCCTCGCAGCTGCCGCCGCCGCCAAGCGCGTCAGCGCCCGTCAGCGCCGCGGCCCCGTGACGGCAGCGCCGGCGGTCGCGGCCCGGCCCCGCCGGCGGGGGGGCGCTGACGCGGGCGCGGGGGCGGCGAGGGGGCTCCCCGGGGGCGGCGAGGGGCTCCCCGGCCCCGCGGGTCAGCGCGGCGGCGGCGGCGGCGGGGGGGTGGAGGGGGGGTCGGGGCTGCCCACGCGCGCCGCGACGGTGGGCGGGGGTGCGGGGTGCGGGGTGCGGCTCTGCCCGCAGCCCGGCCCGGCCCAGCCCCGCCCGCGCGGGAGAGGCGCGGCGCGTCCCCGCGTTCGGGACCACGCGGGGCTGATTTCGGGGCCACGCAGGCCCGGCCCTGCCCGGGAGCGGGGTGCAGCTCCTCACCGCCGCGATGGGGAGGTGCGCGGCGGTTTGATGTCAGGCGAGCGTCCTCTGGATTCCAGAAAACGGACTATTTTAAGCACCTTGTAAAGTTTTCTTACATAAAACACACATCTATACACTTAAACACACACCCCCCCACACACATACTCTAACGCATACGCAGATCAGATTTTTAACTTGGCAGCGTTTTCCTAGAAGGTTTGAAAATGCCAAAAGTAGTAACTACGCTGCAGAGACGATTACAGCTCCTCATTTGCTATTCGTTTCTGAATTTCTGTTCTCTGACAAGGATGCCGGCCAGGTTGGAATACCGGCAGAACAACCCCAAGGTTGTCCCAGGAGCGGCACAGGCCCCTTTGCGGGCGCGGGGACGGCGCTGGGAAGCGGCAGCAGCCGCCTGCCGCCACCTCGTTAGCAGGTCAGGGAAGTGACAGCAGGAAAGCGGAGCGGCACCACCGCAGCTCCTCCAGTCACTTTGCTTCCAGTAGAATATATGAATGTAATTACACTTTTTTTCCCCCAGAATTTGTGTATGCAGGCCATGGATCTGCACGTGGATCAGACGCTCCCGATTAAGCGAGCCTCGCCAGGGGCTGCAGGTACCTACCTGGACGGGCGGATTTCACCACCGACGCCAAGAGTGAGCAGGCCTTGAACAAACCAGTCGTCCCAGCGGGAAGGGCTGGCTCTTTGCGGGCAGTGCTATCGCACTGCTCCCAGGGACTGCCTGGAGTAAAAGCGAGCCACCCACATTGAAAAGCTCAAGAACCCCGAGCCATGATTTTCAAGTCCTCTCAGTGATTGCTGCCTCGTTTCGTGTTTTCCTACCGCGGCCGTTGCCAGACGCTCTCGCTGGTGGATGGGAACGGGAGCAGCAGACATCTGACTCCAATCGCCACGGCTGGTTAGCGAGCGCAGCGCTGCGCATCCGAAGGGGACCTTTTCCCTCTGCCCCTGCGCGTTTCCTTAGTCGAGAAGCCCCCATTAGCAACGCACGAGAAGTCAGGATGGCGCAGGGGACACGGAGCGTCCTGGAGGCCGGGGTCTGGCTGCGGTGACGGTGGAGGTGGCCGGGGTCCGCGCTAGCCATCGCCTGCCTCGTTTGGGAATTGTCTCAGGGATTGGTGCCAGGCTGTTCTGACAGCTCTGGAAACCCCCAAAAAATGTCACTTGAGTGATGTACTGATGCCACAAGCACTCTAAAATAGCATAATTACACATTCTTTTCCCTGTATTTTGGTAATTGACTGACAAAACACACAGAAATCTGGTTTAATTAACTACATTCTTTAAGTGAAATCCTTCTTGTTGTTTTAAGTCAAATCCTTTCTTGTTTTGGGAGGGATTTTATCGACATATCTGGGATCCTTTCCCCCTCATACGGTCCTCAGAAATACATTCCCTGGAAGACGCTGCCATATTTGACTGCGGGAAAAGAAAAAATCACCGAAGCTGGCAAAAGGGGCAGGTTTCCAGCGCGGCCCTCTCCAGCAGCCGGCCACGCCGAGAGGTGTTGCTGGCCCCATCTCCGGATGGACAACGCCGTCCAGAGGCCCTTGTGCACGGCGGGGTCGAGGCTGAGCTCCGAAAGCGCCTCTGGGTCTGCCCGGGGCCGGCGCTGCTCAGAGCTGGAGCCAGGAAAGGCGCTTGACACAAGACCAAGTATTTTTCCTCCAAGATGTTTTTCATTACTGGAGCCTCATAACAACAGCGTGAGGTTGCTCAGGACTCGGTATCAGGAGCCCCATCCGCGGGTGCCAAAACTGCCTGTGCGAGAGAGGGTGTTTCTCGGGACATCACGGCATCGTTATCTTCCATCCTGCGTTGCGGTCGCTTGCATAAAGCCTCGCAGATGTGAAACATAATGCCGGAGGAATGTCTGGTTTGACCGAGTTACCAGGAGTCTATTTCTGTAATCCCCAACTAGAAACAGTTTGCTGAAGTCCTCTCAAACAATTTACTGTGGGATGGACTTGCTGCCAAAGGCAAGAAGTGTTTGGCCTGGTGAATTCATCGCTGCAGAGGGTGACTGTGACCCCTCGCTCTCCAAAATAGTTGCGTATAAAGACATCGTGGTTTTAAAGCGGCGGATGCGTGGTCTGCTTTTGCAGGGGAGGTCGGCAGTGGTGCCGATGGCCTCGCCGGCACTGCTGCGGTGCTTGAGGACCGACGCGCGCTGCTTTGGGGCCCGATCCTTCCCCTTCACTCAAGTCTTAAGAAAATAATGTTCCATTGAGGCTGTAAGCCTCGAGGCCTCCCGAAACAGAGATATTTTGAGTATTTTACACAATATCTTAGAAAACTGTTACGCTCATGCCTAGTGAGTGGGAGTTCCGTGCGTGCAGACCTCACCGAGCTGCGATGGAGCGTGCCAGCCCCACCGGGTGCCAGCCTCCTCCTCCATCCCAGCACAGGCTGGGTTGAAATTGCGGCACAAGCAGAACCCCCCGGTCACCGGCCGGCCGGGGCTGCCTCTGGGCTGGCGGGCGGCTCTGCCCAAGGCACCCCGCGTTGCACGGCGCCTGTCGGAACCCGGGTCCCCTCAGCCGGGGTGCGTCCCCAGGCGAGGGTCTTTCCCTAGGGGTGCCCAGTTTTCACCTCCCGGTTTCCTCAGTCAGCCCGGGTGAAGCCCTGGTTTGCAAAACACGCGTTTAATCCCGAGAGGTGACCGAGCTGTGTTTTGCAATCATTGCTCTGAAATAAGTCTGAGTTATAAAATACAGTCTCTTTTTGGCAAGAGGGCTGTTAAAACTTTTTTCACTGCTGAGGGTGCTGATGGTAACGGAGGGAGCGTGACAGCCGCTGCGGTGGGGCCTGGGTGCGCTGCGCGACGGTCACCAGGAGCGGAGTTACCGGCATCGTGCGTTTGTCCAGCCGCTCGTATGACAATGACCTTCCTCTATAGCTGGCTCCGCGACGGGTGTCGAGCAGTTAGCAAATGCCAGAATACAGGTTCAGAAACAAAATCTCGTGGGAATTCTGGTTATCTCCTGGGTAAAAGGCTCATACCCCACTGCAGGCTTCAGAAAATAGTGGTAAAATTAAGAAAAAACCACTCGTGATAGTTATGAATTTGCAAAACTCTTCATGTATGTGACGGTTGCTGTCATTAGAGGTAAATGGCAGGGAGAATAAACCCATTAATGCAGGATGGTAATTGAAAACAGGACTTGTGTAGAGAATGGAGTTTGTAATTACGAGAATAGTTATTAAAATATCGTTTTGCTTCTAGAAATGCCTGACTTCAACGCAGAGTATGAAGGAGTTATGTTTAAAGAAGTTAATTATTTCTAGTGCTTCAAAAAGGGAGGTCTAAGCTGAAAATGATTTACCAAAATTGTTAGGACAGTTTTTCAATTATCACTTTTAAAATGCTGTTGTAGAATATCAGCTGAACCTTATTTTTACTATCACTAAGAAATGTGCTTTACTCCTGCGCAGATTCTGTTCCTTTTCAGGGCTTTCTCTGGAGCTGTGCTCCGGGTACGTCCGTGGTGGTGGATCACAGCCACAGCCTTGCCTTTACAGGGGCTCCTGGATGACAGCTTTGACTTGCCATTTGGCCTTCTGGGGGCTCTGGCTGTCCGACCCACGGCAGCATCGATGCTGATGGCTTTTCTTCATGGTCTCCCCGTCCTGGTGTGGTTTCTCGGGCACGATCCTGCGCTCTCTGCGCTGCCTCCCTCCCGGCTGGGCTCTGGCCAGGGCCCCGAGGTGCAGGCGCAGCTCTGCGCCCAGGGATCGTCTTCCTTCACCGCTTCTCGGAGCCCCACCTTGCTGGGGACCGGTGCTGGCTCAGGCAGGGGCCACCTGCCCGCCCCTCTGGGCTTCGGGTGCTTTGCAGCCTCCGGCCACCTTCGGCAGCGTGCACCAGGGGAGGACCCCGCACGGCAGCCGCTCGCTGCTGCCAAAGCGGCTGCAGACGTCTTGCAAGAATCCGGAGAAAACAAAGAGGAGCTTGTGGTGGGGAGAAAATACCGGCTAGAGCTGGGCACGTGCTGCGCAGCGAACAGCTCCTTTGGCAAAGCAAGCCGCGCGGCAACATCTGCAGCGCCGCGTCTGCAGCTCGAACCTGTGGACTTCCATTTGTTAATGTAAGCATTCGGGGTTTATGTGCACGTAGATGGGAGTATCATCAGCTTGTGTGCCCTGCACGCTGGGTGTGCCTGGAGGTTGTGCCAGCTATAACCACCGCCAGAGCCCGGCGATGGATCTGCTCCTGCGGCGTGCACCCTCCGCCAGCGCAGAGCTGCCAGGTACCGGCCCGCACACCTCAGCAGCGCGGGCGTCCTCCGTGCAGGCTCACCAGGACCTCCGGGGATCACAACAGAAAGCGAAACCTCAAAAATCGTGTTGGGAGGACCCCTATTTTCCATCTCTCAATGACTTACCGAGGAGGGGGTCGGAGCTTCGACACCTCTCGCCCTCCCGGCAGCGCTCCTTTGCTTTCCGCACGGCCCTGCTGGGATTTAGTGCAAGCGTAGCACTTACGTACACCCAATGGTACACAAAGTATATGCTTACCATATCCAGTCAGTGAAATAATTACGGAGAGACAGGCAAGTAATCATGCACAATAAATAATACAGTCTTCTCTGCAGCATTTGAAACACAGTAAGTAATAAACACTGATTTGAGAAAGACTAGTATTAAATAAAAATACCCAAACTGTAGTTCAGCCTGCACACAGAACGGAGGAAAAACTGGGTTTTTTTTCCAGTTTTAACTAAATGGGATCTGGTTCTTCAATATGAAAAAACTAGATTAAAACTGAGGTAAAAATTGAATCCCATTAATAGTACCAGTAAATAAAAATACATTATTTTTTGGATGAGAGAGCTTTAATAATAAGACGTATCATAAAGAGAGAAATCAAAACTGGATTGTATATTCACCAGATTGTTCAATGCAAAAGGCAACAAAATTAGCCCATATTGATGTCATGAGCAAGAAGAAGTATATTCGTTTCCAGATCACAACATTCCAGTACAAGAGATCATTGGAAAAGCAAGTCAATTTTTATATCAGTCAAACTCCTATTAAATTAGCCCCTACTTTGCAGCAAGCAAATCTACAGAACTGGCCCCTATTGACATATTGATAATGAGATGTAAATATATTGCTTTCTGGTTCACGGCGATTCAGCGACCCACCAGCGCTCGCTAACAGCAGTCAGGCCGGGTGGGCGAGTGTTGCCAGGCTCTCGGTAGCCACCGCAGCCGGTACCAAGTCTGGGGGCAGAGACGCCGAGCAGAAGCCGTGTTGAACCTTTGGCTGAGCGCCGGTCTGATCTTCCAACCCGTGCACCAACAACCGCGGTAAGGATTCGGTCACGCCAGCTTGGTGCTGTGAGGGTGACGTAAGTCTGTACTCGCTGCGCTGAATCCTGGTTTAAACAGGAGAGGGTTTCGTGCTGGGGAACAGCCCGCGTTCTTCGCCCACGCAGACGTGGGCGGTGTCGTGCTGATGGCGGCCGCGTAGCCTGCCGTCCCCGCGGGACGGACTGCACTCGGTGCAGAACCTGCGCTGGGTCACTGAAGAAGAAAATCTCCACTGCTGCAAACGGAATGAGTCTGGATTAGTGACAGGGCAAGGAAGGGGACCATTTTTTGATCTTAAGTCTTTGGGCTGTGAGGCTTGGACGTGTTTCTTTGGAGTCAGTGGCAACTTCTGCGTGAAAGGGCAAGAATCAGTTTGGCTGAATTCCCAGTTCCATGGGAATTTGACATTGTTTTATTAAGGTTTTTAAAGAAATAAAAAGTTTAGTCTAATTTTAAAAGAAATGTAAAGTTTTAGTCTTCCTCGTTCACCTAAAATAACGGTCATATAATGGCTTCGTAAGGATTTATTCTCTCTGCTGTATGAAGATCCTATTTAACACACACTAATGGTCTTGTGTGTCTAATTATTGTTCAGCCTTACAGCAAGGTGCTTCGACGCTGCAAACTCACAACAGACTAGGCTAGGATTTAAGAAAATCTAGACCAGTGAAAAGCTCTTTGATAAATGTGACCAAGAAAGTAGCTACTAAAGTAGTAAAGCTGTATTTTTCTTTCAGTGTCAAATATACCATACCTGGCAGCAGGTTAACATCTGGACGGAGAGTTTGGGAAATCCATTCGGTGGGAATTAGAGCAGGAGTTAGCTGGATGTGCTGGTATATTGAAAAACGCAAACACAACAAAACTCTTGACCCTGCCTTACAAGATCCCGACTGGCACGGTTAATGCCACGGCGGTAAATGCAGCCAGCAGGGAAGAGCTGATTCTCAGGAGCAGAGCAGGCAGGGACGGGTAGAACAGCGGACAGGGAAAGGGCGGGAGGAACGATTGTGTGGATGCGAGAGAGAACTTTTGTTTTTAAATCCTGTCAATATATTGGCAAGGTGGAGCGGGCAGGTCCACCCCCTCTGACTGTCAACGCACCCGTCCAGCACTGAGGCTTACTTTGATGGAGGAACCAGAGGAAAACTTGGGGAACACCTTCAGTTTGAGGCCTGAGTTAAATGCTGTTATTAATAACGTGTTTCATTCCGAAACACGTTATTAATCCAAATCAGGTAAGTCTGGGAAGGTAAAACAAGGGGGAAAATTTGCCATAAGATCAACGAGCAAAATACAATGAACTAGTCTCAAAGAACAGGCAAGGTGCTAAACATTACCACCAGTATTTTGGTGGAGTCCCCTGAGCACGGCTCTAACCCCGCGCGGCTGCACAGTCGCTGGCGAGGAGCTGACTCACAGCCAGCCCGGAGCGCGGGGGGCCGGGGGTCCCGTCCCCATCGCCCAGCCGTGCCGGGGCTTTCAGAGTTGGGTGTCTGCCGTGCGCCGAGCCGACGGCGCCGACCCTCTTCGGGAGAACACAAAGTGGAATTTGGGTCTCCCACATCTCGGGTGCGCAAGGTACCAGGCGGCTTTCCACGCCGTACGCAGAGTGGGTATCTGGGGGCTCCGTGCGTACCGGCACTGCCGAGGCAGAGCAGCCTCACCTGGGGGTCATCCCCGCGCCCCAAAACCTTGGCTTAAAGCGTCCAGCACTGCAAAGGCTCAAATCTTTGTTGCAGACGTGTACTATGTGCCTAAGTCCTTTCTAAATCCTTTTATTTAACTAGTGCATGAATTTCAAGGGTGCAGGGTGAGACACCATGGGTCAGGATCTTGCTTTTTCCCAACATTACATGTTATTGCTACTTTATCTAATTGAAGCTCCAAAGTGAAAAATACTCCTTATTCACTGAATTCAAAGTCTTGTTGTGTGTGTGTTTCATTTTCTATTTTCTGGTTCTCTGTGGTTCTTTTCGGTTGCTACTTTCTGGTTCTGAGTAATCTCTTCTTTCTCAGTCTTAGCATTGTAACAGGACAGGACGTTCGCCGTCCACTGAAGGAGTTACCATGACATATACTGGTTTGTCTTCCACGGGATGGACTTGAGACTCCATGTAGAATATCCCTTGCAGGAATTTGTTCACTTGAGTAACAGCAATAAACTCCTGTCCTCAGGGTTTCTCAGTTATTCGTGTTCCTGACGTCCATTGCCAGTGAGACTTTCACTTTGCCCCGTTTTTTATTAACAACAAATTCTTGTTGTCCTTCGGCATATGATGCTTTTTCACAGTTATTTTTAGGTTCGTTTGCTGTAGTATGGCTGCCTGGCAGCAGAACCACAACAGGATGTGATAGATGTGTTCTAGATGCTCTTCTAAGACAGTATTTGTGTTCATCTACTTGCACTAGTGCAGAGGAATAAAGCAGTTATTCTGGTATTTTTATATAATGAAAATATATATAATAATTACTGAATTAATTATTATTATAATTCAGTAATTATAATATCACTGAAATGAGATAAAATGTAAAGCTTCCTGTTTCCTATCATCAGCTCAAAAGTAGCCTGGTAACAAAAATGAAGTCCAATTGCATTGTTTGCAAGAGCGATTAGTAGTAGCCCTCATTTTGGTTTTCTTCCTCTATGAGTCTGGGTAAAGCAGTCTGTGTTCCCACATGGATCAGGAAAGTGGAAGAAGATGGCTTTACGTGAGAATATTCATGATTCCCGAGGGGAGAGCCTGCTGAGTGTAGCAGGGCCCTGATGTGCAGAGGAGGCAAAGGCAATAAGGGTTCCCAAAGATTTTATACATGCGGCCTGTGTTTATAAAACATAAATATAAACCCAATGAAAACGCCGTGCTTCTCGGCCGAGACGGCTGAGCCGTGTTTCTCGGCCGAGACTGTACATCCCCCGAGCCTCTCTCTCCACAGCAGCCCAGATGTGATGGGGGGGGGGGGCACTTTTGGGGACGAGGAAGGTTAGCAGTTCTGCTCCTTGCTTTTTTAAATGAACAGGGACAGCGGAACGATTTGGCGGCTGCATGTTTGGGGTGACCCGATCTCCCGCCCGGGGCTCCCCTTGCACAGAGGTGAGCGGCGAGGGGCACGGGCCACCCCTCTCCTGCCCCGATCCACCTCTGCGTCATTTAGCACCACGCGCGGCATACGGTTTGGGTGGAACGCAAACTGCGGCCGCTTAGCTGCTAATGGCACAAAATGAAGACCCGTGCACGGGAAGGTGTCCGAATTGCCAAGGACAAACAACGGTTTCGTGGTTCTTCAGCCACACTTGAGGCAGCTTGTCTCCCGCTGGCAGGAGGAAAGAAGAGACCAAACGGATGCGGGACAGGCAACCCTTACTCAGTTCAACCGGTTTTGTCCATGCAGAAACCAAACCTTTCAGCGATACCAGAGGTCAGCATTATACATAGAAGAAATTGTTGGCTGTTGTAATCTGCGACAAAGAAAAATCATTATTAAGTGCAAAAAAGCACTTGTCAATACGAGGCCACATCTCCAGGACCGCTTGGTTGTATGCGTTTTTATCCTGAGCTTAAAGGGCTACACACCTCATCCTGTACTGTCTCAAAATTATTTATTTCCAAAAGATTTACATCTTCCTTTTGTCTGAAAAAACATTTATGTTTGGGATTCCAGCTGTAACCTGAAGAACATGAAGAATGGAGAAGCAAGAGATTCCCCTTGAGGAAACGGAGCACTGGAAGCTGAAATGCTCTGCAGTAATTTGAAGTAAGAGTTATGCTTGATTTAAGATGATGAGTACGAGCCTTGCCTTCTTGTTGTGTAATTTCACGCAATCAGAGAAGATCTTACTTAATATTTGTAATGATATTGTGGTTCAGACGGGGCTAACGAGCATGTCGTATGATACTTGTCACCAGAAGGTGATGTGTTGCAACTGGGGTATATATGTTTCCAAAACTTTTCCAGGAACAACAAAGAGCATTTGTTCCACGAGAGAGATCACAATATCTCTTCCTTAAAAATATAGCACTTAGCAAGCAAACTGGAGAAAACCAATATTTCTTAGGGATTATGTTTCAGCATGCTGGGGACAGTGAGGACTGCAAACGTGGAATAAGGTTCAGAGAATAAGTCAACGCTTTAAGAAATAATAATAATAATAATAATAATAATAATAATAATAATAGTGCAGGGTTGGGGTAAAAGATTTTGCAGAGTATTTTAATCAGGCGTTCTCTGAACAAAGTTAAAGTGTCCTGTTGAATGATCTGTCCCAATGGGACTGCCCTGTTGGTTTCCAAATCAGCCTCTACCTTGGCTTCACAGGTAGGTCTGTAAATTAAAGGCCTGTAAAGAACGCAGGAGCATTCCGCTGTCGGGACGCTTTGGCTTTATAATCTGAGTAAACCTGTGTAATTGTGCTAGACTCGGTCTTTCTGAGCTTTACAAAAAAACCTCCTATTTGCCTCAATCCCTGAAATGTTAATTTTCATCTCTGATTAAGCTGAAGACCCGTCGAGGCTCCTTTTATTAAGTCATGCAGACTCTTACCTGCTTCCTGAGGGCTAAATTTGGCTGAGAAAACCACTGTAATATTGTGTAATTAATTTGCCAGTCAAATAATTTCTGCAGGGCTATAATTTACTTATCTGTCTGCAACCCTAACGAATCTCCCGGTTCAGCACTTTAATCCTGTTTTCTGCCTTTTTATCTCCTTTTTTAACTCTAATTTTTGTAATTCTTTACTATGGGCTGATTTGTAACCTGTATTTTTGGGATGTTCTTATGGTGTTCTCACCGGGAACAACAAAAACCAGCTAAACACTTAGACTTTGTAGTAGGCCTTGCATGACTGGGAACTAATGAAAGACTTCCTTGCTTTATTCCTCCATTTCACCACATACAAGGGAGTTAATTCAATAAAAATCAAAGATGTAAAAATACAGGAGAAAAAGCGATTTGTATTTGGAGGACTTAAGATTGTAACTTCATTCAGACTCAGTCCAACATACGTGCAGAACTTTGGAAAGCTTGTTCTGGGCACTCTATTCCCTGATGAGCGGCAGTGGATAAAAGCTATTTGGTAAATGTAACGTCGGCATTTTTTTTAGTTGTTTAACTTTGCAAATTGCAACTCTGTCCTCGTTTTTTAGTTCTAATACATTTATTATTTAAAATGGTTCGGGAAGTGGCATAAGTAAGTAGTTAGTGTGTTGTTCTGAATCTCCGCAATTTGTCCCTTTACAGTTTTCCCGATCTCCGGCAGGAATGTTTTGTGAAGGAGGATGGGAATGTAAACAAAGCATAAATAATGTAAGAGATTCGTGAATATTCTGCACTGACTCATTGGATACTTCCAACAAATGGACAGTATGATCATATGATAGAAGAAAAAGGACTTTTCTAGAGCCCATTGCCACGGGCTCTAGCGCTTGGTCAAGACTTGCAGCAGCACACAGGGGGTTGCAGTGTCACAAACGGAAGGAAGACGGCACAAGCGGGGAGCAGAGACCTCGCGCAGGCCAGGCAGGTCTGCGATCGCGCAAGGCGATGAATGTGTACGGCTGAGCTGGATCAATGAAAGGAATACTCTTCATATGCTTGTTCTATACTGCAGTGCTTTGCTTCTGTATTCTATTGAATGAGAGTGTTTACCTGAAGAAGGAATTTTGCGTGCAAACATTCAGTCCTGGGAACAAGTGCAGTGATAGGAAGCTATCGGAAAGAAATGCAGAAACACCTATCTGTCTCTGCAGAATTTCATTGCGATCGTTCTTGTGCGGTCCGGACATCGGGTAGCTTTGAAACGGAACTCTTTTCAGGCTGGACTACAGAGATCCATCAGCTTGGAGAAAAACTGCTGTGGAAAATACAGAGTGAATTTAAGCATGTATCTAACAAGAATCAATGAAAAATGCAAAAACTTGAGCAGATTCAACGAAAACCCCGACCCCAGGGACTGGGAAATGCGTAAGGTTTGCAAGGTACCAGGAACGAGTTAATCCCACCAAGGAATGCGGAGGAGCTGCCAGATAACAGAGTGACATTGTTTTTCCCTGATGTCAGCACAGAAACCCAAACACAAAGAGGTGAATGTAGTCCTCTGAGAGAGCTCTTGAGAGAGCTGAATGTCGAGCTTGTGCCCTGGCATCCAGCAGCGTTAAAATCCGCTCCGCACAAGATGACAAAGTGTTTCCTGGAACCAGGGGCTGCCCCCAGACATCTGGGCAGGACGGGCGCTGTGGGCGATAGTCGGAAGGATCATGAGATGTGCATGTGGCAGCGCTGGGAGCTGTGTCGCTGCTGCGGCGGCAACAGGGTCCCGCTTCTGCCTCCTGAAGTTTTGAGAACATGCAGCTCTGGCAGGCTTGGGCTTACCACCGAGCGGATTTATAGCCATCTATGGGTCCTTTCATCTACTTTACAGCTCAGTCTAAGGCATCCTATTTTCTCCCATAGCACCCACATGTTGAGTCTTGCCTGAGTAATTCAATTTATTCTGTATTTGGTAGGTGATGGTCTAGAGGATATTTAGATCTAGCTGCAACAGAAGCGTTGTTTCACTTTAATATAGGCAGCACATAAGCTCTTGTATTGGTTCCACCGGGATAGTAATTAAATACCTGCTGATATGCTTTGGATCTGTAGCTGCTCTTCTCAGAATGTGCTCTGCCCTGATCCACCTCCCGAAGAGGAAGTTTCACAATTGGACTGACTGTCCATCACAGCTGAGAAACCCATAAAGGCATAGACATATCTGTATTATTCATTTTCTACTATTCTGAAATCTACAGAAAGGTAAACAAAAGGAGAAAAACCTGAAGAGTCGGTTTTGAATTGCTTTGTGTTTTTATTGCAGTGGTTGGTATTAACCTGCTCTGCACCCTCGGCTCAGCCTTGTTAGGAGCAGCTGCTATGCTGTGCTCTGCGTTATCAGACAAATCAAATAGTTTGTGTGTTCTGTTAATTATGAAAATCAAATTCAGTAACTCCTAGAAAGCTGCTTCTGAAAATCTGTTTTGAAGAAAGTCAAGCTGTTAAATGCTGCTTTCTGACAGGATAGAAAAACGTGAGTCGTGGAGGTTACGAATGTCAAAGTGGGGTGCACTGGAGGAGCCGCGCTCGGTGGCGAAGGGTCCTCCTCCTCCTCCTCCTCCTCCTCCTCCTCTCAGGCTCGGTGAAAGGGGTACGGCTGCTTGCAGCGGCTCCCTCTAACAGTATAAATCGAATGCGCTATAGGATTATGTGGTATAGTATAGATGCAAGTTGAGGGGAGAATAGCACATATCATGGAGGTGGTGCCGAGATTCTGAAAATAAACCTGAACGGAGAGTGGGACCAGGTAGTTCCCACTAATGGAAGCTGCTGGTTTTGCTGGGAATAGAAAGAACCTGGATGGGTTCTTTTAGTATCAGGGCTCTAAACCTGCCATATTTAGATAGGAAAAATATCCTAGAAGAGGTGCATTTTATGTCATGATAAGAAATCTCTTGCTTGACAGCTTAGAAGCTTAGATTTGTCAGGACGATTGCAGATTCAAGAAGCTGCGCTGAAGAAGACGTGTGTGTTAACACGAGGAATCTTTGCAGATTTGCACGGGCAGGAGCAAGGAGCCGGTTAAAATCCATTCTAAAAGAAACAACAGAGTATTTTGATCGTAAGCCTGGAATTCTCTGAGGGAAAAAACCCCGTGAGGTTGAAGGATCTCAACGGCCGGGCGCCCGCAGCGGCCCCAGCGCCAGCCCCGGGCAGACGGGGCAGCCCTCGCCCCGCCGGGGGAGCGCGGCCCCAGCCCTGCCCCGCGGCCCCGCCGCCCTCCCGCCCCGGCCCTGCGGCCGCAGGGCGCTTCCTCCCGCCGGCGGCCCGGGGCCTTTGGCCGGCGGGGAGGGCGGCTCTCCCCGCGGGGTGCGCGCCGTGCGCTGGCCGCAGGCTCCGGCTTCGGTGCGAAGCCCCGGCGCCCGGGGGACGGGCGGCCCGGCGCTGACGGGGCACAGCGCCCTGCCCCGGCCCTCTGACAGCGCGGGCCGGCGCCTGGGTGCTGCTGAGGGGCCGGGGAGGCCTCAGGCCGGGCCGGGGCTCTTCCCGCCTGGCTGTGCGCGCCGCGGGCGCCGGGGAGGCAGGCGGGGGTTGCCGGGCGGGGTCCGGAGGGCTTCCCGAGGGGCTCGGAACGGCTCTGGGCACCGAGGTGCGGGGAGAGAGAGACGGCGAAGCAGCCTTTAAGAGGCGGCCTGCGGGGAGGGAAGGGCTCTTTCCCGTTGACGCTGCCCCCGCCGCCGAAGAGGGGGCTTGTGCTGCCGCCGGTGCCGGCTCGGCTCGGGTGGAAGCGCGGCCGCTGGCGTTGTTCCACGCTCACGGGCCAAACGCGGGCCGGGCCGGCGCCAGCTGGGCGCTCCGTGCCGCGGGAGCCCCGCTGCCGCCGGGGCCGCGCCTGCCAGGCCAGCAGGAGCTGTGGGCAGCGGGACGCGGCCGGGGACGGCGGCAGCCTCGGCCCGGCGGGGCGTTGGGCCCGCCCGCCCTCTGATAGCGGCCGGCGGAGGGCCCCGGTAGCCGGGGATGTAGCTCAGTGGTAGAGCGCGCGCTTCGCATGTGTGAGGTCCCGGGTTCAATCCCCGGCATCTCCAGCGGCTACTCTTTTCTTTTTTTTTTTTCCTTTTCTTCCTCCCCCCCCGCCCTCCCTTTTACCGCCGGCACGGGCCGCCGCCAGCAGCGCGCCGGGCCGCCGGCACGACGCGTCCTCGCCCCCACGGCGCCGCTTCTTCCCGCTCGGGAACCCCGCGGGGAAAATGAAAGGGCGCTGGAAGTGCCGCGGCCTTAAACTGCGGCGGTTTCCGCCGAGAAAAAGGAACCTGCATTGGCCGGGAATCGAACCCGGGCCTCCCGCGTGGCAGGCGAGAATTCTACCACTGAACCACCAATGCGCTGCCGGCTGCCGCTCTCCTGGCTCAGTGCATACATTGGGGGTTTTCATTTCTTTTTTCCCTCCTTTTTTCAGTTCCGTGTTCGCGGTCAGTAGTTTTGAACTGTTATTTTCAAGGTAAAAAAAAGTTTTTTAGGAAGTTGGCAATGTCTGTATAAGTTTTTCCTCTAAAGGATAAAACACCCCTAGAAAATTGTATAATATACCCATCATCCTTTACATTTAAAAGCTTTCAGACCAAGTCACAAAAGGTGTATTTTTGTTCCTTTTCCACACTGGAAGGACTTTGCCCGAGGAGGCCACCAGTTAAGAGCTCAGAGGCTCACAGGACCTACTAATAGAGGAATCACAACAGTACAACATCTGGATTTACACCTCTGTGTTTTGTCAACTGATGTAGTACTACGGGTTCTGAGACGTCAGTACAATGTAACCTTGCGTAGTGATGAGATAGCAATAGAATGCCATTGCTTGCACTGTGATGTAATGATGCCAAGTTCTAATATAAATTATGTACAGTCTTGACATTTAGTTTGTCTTGGACGCGCTCCCAAGAACGGCCACGCATGGGCCACAGAGTTCAGGGAAAAGCAGCACTGAGTGTTTCGCGTCAAGAGAACATCCAGATGAAGTACGGGAAGAATAGCTTAAGAATACCCTCAGACAGGATGAACACCTACCACCAGCCATCTCATGAAAGGTAGTAAGCAGGCATTTTCCTCTTCAACGAACAGTAATTTGACACTACAGATAACGTTCCAATTTCCCGTGTGAACATACGTTAACACCAAAACGCAGACTGCCCTATGGAGGGTCCTCTGCTTGCCGGTCCTGCAGCTACTACCTACCTGTTCTGCATGGCTCGTTCAGTTCATCGAGGGGGTGAATTTTTTCTGCACACGTAAAACGGAAGCTGAGCAAAACTTGTGTTCTCAGTGAATCTGGAAAGAAAGTCAAGGCCACGATTTGCTCGCCGGCCAGTTGGGTACCAGGTGACAGCATTTCCCAGTCACCCCTGGCCTGGAGGAACAATGCAGGCCAGTAACGATGCCATTACAACTCCCTTTCCCCTAAGCTTAATTGCAGCTTCTTAATTTCCACTGGCAGAAAGTAACATAGTGAATACTTCAGGTAATAACTATTATTTAGGCTATTGCTTACAGTTGCACCAGTCAGCCTTGAAAAACTCTTTTCCCAGACAAGCATAGGACCAGAAATCCCAAAGCAGTTATGCAAAAAATATTCATATGGAGAAGACTTCAATTCACTATTTTAAAACATCTGAAAGTTAGCCAAGCTGAGGTAAATAGCAATAGTTGACCGACTAGTTTCCTCCCCTACTTTTATTCTCTCACCCCCTTTCATTTCTGGTGAGCTGAGACACTGCAAGGCAGGGGATGGCTGGCGGGGGCACGGATCTGGCAACATCTGCGCAGAGCCGCGTGGGAACCAGCAGCGCTCTGGGGGAGAGGAGTCCTTGGGCTGGTTCTCCTGGGCAGCTCGCGGTGATAAAGAGAACAGGCTCTGTTCCTGCGGAACTGCCGCTCGTTAGAGAATCATTTTACAGAGGATCGCCGCAGTAACAAACTTTGCACTGTCAGCCAGCCTGTCTCGTTCCCAGAGTAGAAATGAAACCCGTTCTTGCACTCATAGTTAATAATTTAGAGAACAGTTTCCCATGTCCATTAGACCATGTTTTGCATCTGCTCAGAACATCTGTGGGTGTTGGCTGACGTACTACTGAGAACTCTGTAAATCAGGAAGAGTTTGGCAACTCACATGCCTCACTGGAGCTCAAATATTGCTCTAGAACATGCTCCGGAAACCCTTTTTCAAGCTGCATGACACAGGCTCATACTTGGCTTCCCTTTAAAAATGACTGGATGTAGGAGAATGCTGAATCAAAGGGAGAATCAAGACCTATAATATTAGAAAATGGTGGTCTAGAGTCGCAGAACTGGTGAAAATTTCAGAGGATTGGTTCAGCTGATTAAGAATCTGCATCCTACTCCAGTGAGACAAGGAGTCCTTAGGAGTTCATTGGCTTAATCATCACAACGGTTGGGAGAACGCTCCTGCAAATCCTCAGTGCAGAAGGATAAGGCTAGCAGAACAGTACAGGAACACTCTGTGAAATTACCGTCCTAAACAAAATTTAAGTACAAATGCTTCATAAAAATAAATGTGTTTCTAGCTGTCATCCATAAAACATATATAATTTTGGAAGTTCAGTAGATGGCTTGAATGGCATCAAGAATCCAACTTCATATAACAAGGTGATAGGATCTAGGGAATTACTTTTAGTGAGATTGCTTAAAACGTACTTTTGTACATTTCCACCCAATATCCGACGAACGGGTGAGGGGGGTTATCTTGTCAGAGACTCAAGACAACGTCTCCTTCGGTTCAGCTAAAAATCTTTCAGGCAGCTAAGGACACGCCATAGACCTTCACCAGAAACAAGGAAGGCAAAACTTGTTACAGGAAGAAGGGAAAGGATTTTCTTAGGCCTTTTCATCCCCCAGAAGGGGCCAGAAACATTTTTTTCCATTCCGGGTCACCTTTAAAGGGACTCTGATCTGGATACTTCTGGCTAAGGCTTGACAGAGCATCTTCCCACGGGGCTCTGCTGCTGCAGAGCAGAACCAAGGAGCTCCAGGTGCTGCTGCCGACCCTGAGGAGGATGCCGTACCTCTGAGGAGGATGCTGTAGCTCAGAGGCACTTGTAGCCTCAAACATCCCAAGTTCAGCTGGTGCAGCTGCAACAGGAACAAGGTAGGGACTGATCGATAGGCAGCGGTAAAACAGCTCAAGCCAAGCTTAAAACTGCAAGTGTGGATTACCTGGGGTGGGGTAAGTGGATACCATTCGTTCCCTCCTCCCTAGATGGTATGACCACACGTTCTCGTGTCACGCGATAGGATTGCGGCTGTGCAGCCATCCGCTTTAGAGCTGGTGTTGCATCAATCCCTCTATTGGTATAGAAAAAAGAGAAAGTGTGATGCTACAAATGTACCTGTACCATTTGCTCTGATTCACCTCTTCACGTGGAGCTGTAGTAAACGGAGATCTTGTTAGAAATAATGCCCAAGGAGTAATTCAGACCGACCTGAAATATAACATACCTCTTTGTAAGAACCAGCTGCCTGCTCACCAGTTTCTCATGTTTAACTAACACATACCTAATACTTAATATTACCAGGAAGGTCCAGTCAAGACTTCTTCCTGGCCCCCAAAATAATGAAGGATAACTGCAGGCCTTTCAAAATGGCTTCTAAAAGCCTCTTCAGTAAAGGCTTCCAAACCGTGCTCTTGTCTCTGTTTACAGAGTGCAGAAAATTTGAACCATCCCTGGCAAGTCCTCCGCTGAGTGGAGTACACGCACATCAGCTTGATTTTAACAGGTCACGGAATAAGCTGGGCATTTAAAAATATCCACCTACCCAAAAGGACAAATGAATACATATTGCAGAGCCTTCAGCAAAGATTGTTGAAACAAAACAAACAAAGCAATCGTGGTAATCTTTTAGGTAAGACTTATAATGTAGAACAACTTGTCAGTGCAGGTTAAAGTTTTAAGGCCTAGCAATTTTGACAGCGTCCCTTTGAGCACAGTGAGAGCGCAGGGACGAGCAGGACAGCAAAAGGTCACTTGGTCACATATCTGCTGCCTCTTTTAAGTTTAGCTCAAGACCCACTAGGCACGTCCCAATTAATTATTTAAATCTGCAGGGAAAACTATTTCTGTAGATGAAAAGGTAGAATCTTAAATTCTGGGAAGCTACAGGATGGCTGGCATGGCCAAAAATAGTGCGAAGAGGAAGCCGAGGCGTGGTACCCGATCCACAGGCTTCAGACACCGAGAGAAGTCGTTTACATCCAGTAACACTGATTTATTTCAGATACCAGCGAAATGGAAACTTACGGATTTTCCTGTATCCCTTTCTTTCAACTGAACAGCTCTGGATTACAAAAGGTCACCGAACCCAAGCTGACAATGATATATGTGCTTATTTAAAACAACTTTTCCCAACGCAACTATTGATTATGTTGCTAGCGATCTGCATAAGTTCCTTATAAACCTGTGGACACCCTGAAAATGTTTGTCCCAGATACTATTCAAACGGTCACAAGCGACAGCCATCAGGCTAGCAATGCTAGTGAAATGGGCATTGGAAGAGAACAAGAGATGCACATCCTGTATTTCTTCATTATGTACTGGAATATTAGGCTAGGGCTTTCAGAGTGATTGCATATGTCTTTGAACAGGTTTTCTAAGATTTATCCCTAATCAATCCAACGGAAAAAATAACTGTATAAAAAGCAGATGTGTATATTCATTGGGGCTGATTTTGGTCTGTCATTGTCTGAGAGAAAACAATAATATAGCACAAATTCCAAAAGGCCTTTTGCATCGCGTTTTCTGAATATAATCTCTCTGGCACATGTAAAGAGAAAATAAATTTAAAAGATTTTTTTCATATTTCCTGCCACAAAGATCTTTAAACAACAGAAAATAAATACTCTTGAATAGTCCAAGCAGTCTTGCTTTCTAAAAGATACTCTCTTTCTTTCCTCTCTCTCTACCAATGGAATTCACATTCTCTGTTAGACCTAGCTCAGCTGTTTGCCCCAGAAGAATACGGATACTCCACATGGCTTCTTTCCATTGCCTGGCTTTCCCATAGTTAAGCTGCCTGTGCTACCATTGCAGGGAGAGGCCAATTAATTATTGTGTTTGTTCTGCAACAAATAATGTGACCTGTGACCTTATTCTTTTAAAACTGCAATTTTTGCATTTATTTCTGTGACTCAGCCCTGATGTGTTATCTTTATACAACAGCAAACAATAAGACATAATTATGATGATAACACATTACTTCAGTTTTAATAGAAAAATGAGCCACTTTCTCTTTTCAGACGCACACACACACAGACACAGGGGATGTTTTTATCTGTTGCAGTGTATTGCCATGTTTCAACACTGGCGATACAGCCCTGCTTCAGTCGGTAAGCTGAGTATCTGATATGAAGCAATACAGCTGTATTTCCGAATGATACCTGACACCAGCAGCCAGAGACGGGAACACTTTTAAATGTTTAATCACAGCCATGACTAAGTACTTTTGTTTTCCAATGGGAGGACTTACCATGGATCTGCTTGAAAAAATCTCAGTAGAGAAATTCTGCTTCTGTTTCTGTCACTTCATTTCAACTCTTCTGCGATTATTGTTACCCCTTGCTCCTCACAAAGACAGTTTCCTGAAGACAAATTAGGAGAAAACATATTTGTGAACGTACGAACAGATTTTCTTCTTATGATACATAACTTTGGCACGCAGTCAGGAAATGATGATAATCTTTTTCTCTATCTTCCCTTGCTAATGAAGAGAAACTGCCTCTGGGGTTAAGGACAAAAGGTGAACTCTCCCTGAACACAATTTACACCTGCTGAGCACATGATTTGGGCATCTAAAATTCTTGCCTTGGCAGGTGTCCCAGGGACCAGGCCACACGCACGGAGACTTGGGAGGTAATATTTTCATCTAGACATTAAATAAAAAACAGACTCAAGAGGGACGAATTTTGTGGTACTTTAAGGCATCTCATTTTTTTGCTTAACCTTGTAAAAATCTTTCACTATTCAAACTTATGAAGACCAATCTTTACCAACCAGTAACTAAGATAAAAACACAGTTGAAAAGTAACTAAGATAACAAGTCAGCTGTAGCTGAAAAGAAGCCTCATCAAGGGAGGAAAGAACGGCCCATCCCTCATTTGTTGGTAGCTGCAGCGTGGACCTGCGGAGAACCTCTCCTGGAAAGGGAGATTGCCAGGTAAATGTGGTCCTTAGAACAGTTTTCACTCATTCTTGGATTTCCCTTTTATGAGAAGAGTAGTACAGCGCTCTCATTTACTAGCCCCTTTAAGATTTTGCTGGTTTGGAAGAGTTCATGAGACGCAGAAGTGCTGGGGTGCAGAATACGTTCACCTGGAAACTGGATGTAGACACATTTTACACTCATACACGGCCTTGTTTTGAATCAATCCAAAATTACCATAAACTGATCCTGACAATGCAGCCACATCTGGGTAGACGACAACCTCGAGGGGTGGGAGGACAGGATATTTTCCCAGTTCTAACAAATTCATGACGACGTTTTGAATATTTGTTAATAGATGGACGAAACGGCGCATTTAGTGCCACGTTAGGGGGTAGGTATTCACATCTAGAACTTGTGTGTGTTGGGTCATGCTGAAATTATTCACCACAAATTGCATACAAATCCTTTTTTTCCTAGCCCAATTCTTCCTCTTCCTTTCTCACACTCTCTCTCCAATAAAAACCCCAAAACCATACCCCCAAAAAACAATGAATCCACTTCTGGGGGTTTTTCCTTTCATTTTCCATTCTTTCTGTTCAGCTGAGGTATTCCCATGGATTCTAAGCCTGAATGTCTATGGAGTGTGCTAATTCCAGCTGCCACTCGAGATCTTACTTCCTTTTAAGAGCACTACCATGTCTCCTAATGTGTCTGGGATAAAAACCGCTTCCAGCATCTGCGGCCTGAATATCACTTACTTCGCAAAACTTCTGAAATCCAACCCTTGCAGTTGTTTACCGACTTTAAATGCCACCTAGGGAGTTGATAGCCATACATTATTATTGCAGCTTCCAATTTAGCTCATCTGGGTATATCTGACCCAAGGGGGAGGGATTAGGTTCCTACGGCCTCCTCAGATGGGACCTGTTGCTGACATTTAGCTGGCTGACGGGAGACTGGAGCGTGCCTGAAGGACACTGTGGGAGGGAGACGTGCCCCATCCTTCATGGCAGCAGCAGGTTGTTTTTCTGTGCCTGATAGAAAACACGTCTCATGCTGCCCGTAAAGCATGTCGACTAAGCAGTGCGCACGGAAGAACAGCAATAAAAGCAGTTTCTGGGAGACAGCCAAGAAGCATGGGTAGACACAGCTGATCCCTGTATGCCTGGAAAGCAGGGAACCATGGACACTACAGTGCATTGGGTGCGTAGGGGTCCCGCGTGTGTGACACTGACTGCATCGGGCAACTGACAGAGGCAGTGTACAGGCAAAGACAGACTCGTGACGGGCTTATGGGTATAAATAGTCACACGAGCAGCTCGTGTTGTGGTCCAGCATGGAAAAGGAGATCCCAAACGCTTGTGGAATCATAACTGCAGCACACTAAAAATGTAAATTTGCAGGGAAAAGCACAGCAAAAGTTCAGCAATGAGTTTTGGAGGGGGAGGAAGATCCTGGCATATTACTAATGTGTGTCTGGCTTTCTCACTGCAAAAGAAGCAACAGGCAGGAATCTCCAGATGATTCCCCCAAAAAACATAGCTATGTTTGTTAGCTGTGTCCCTAGGAGCCTGGAGGGTGGGAACCAGGATGAGAAACAAAGAGGACTATTAGAGACCGGAACTCAGCAGCACCTCTTCCAAGTCTTGTCACTTGGTAGCACAGAACAGAAAGTAGTAAGAAGACTGAGGATACACAAAATGTCTCAAGGTATCATCCAGTCAGCAACTCACTTATAAGCCTTACACAGCAAGTGCCCAGGGAAGTTCAAGATTGGAAATCTGCTATTTTGGAGAGGTAAAGAATTGGAAAGCTTTCAGTTCAGGAAGCTCCCAACAGAAAAAAGCAAGCCTGCATACTCTGCTGCAAAACCAAAGTGAGATCCATCCTGTCCCAGCACTTTGTGCTGCAAGTTTCCTCTCCGTGACGGTGTGAGTGTCACCCTGCGTTGGGCTCCATTAGCTGTGCCCCAGAGGGGCAGAATCATAGAATCACAGAATATCTCAAGTTGGAAGGGACCCCTAAGGACCATCGAGTCCAACTCCCTGCTCCTTGCAGGACCACCTAAAACTAAACCGTACGACACAGACCATCGGCCAGAGCGTAGCTGTGCAGCCTGCCTGCAGGTGGAAAGCCTGCCTTCTAGTCTATGAAGACCTGGATTAACTGCTAAACTGCGCTTCTGCCAAGTCCGGTAGAAATGGGGAGCTCAGCGGGGTTTCATGAGAAGTTTCAGTTCACGTAAGAGAGCTGGTAGGATATATCAAGTCACTGGGAGGCAGCCACCGCTTCATGCCATACTGAAGCCACTGGAGAGGACAACTGAAAGAGAGATTTGAATCTGGCTCTATACCTCCATTACGCACTGTTTTTGTCAAAGGTGGACCCTCAGAGACTTCGTATTTTTCTGGTCTAGGATTTCCTCTGTGAACCATCCAGGTTGTGAATATGACAGCTCTAACACTGATCAACAGGTGTGTTGGAAAGGCCTTCTCTCTCTCCACTGCACTGCGCTTTAGCCCGCTAGGCAAGCAGGGAAGGACCTGCGGTAGGTAAATGGACATTAAGATAACATGCGTTAATATATATTAATATAACGTAATGGATCTGTTCCCCGTTTATTTCTAAGGAGGAAACCTCTCTGTGACCCAAAAGTGAACCACCGCCAGAATTCCTCAGAAATGAAGATGATAAATTCAATCAAACGCCAGTTCCCGGTTCAAAGGCAAGGGCAAACAACCCCAAGAAACCACAATGTCAGCGTCCAAAGGAGCCTGAGCTGCCCCCGCCCGCCGGCTCGGGCTGCGCGGGCGGCGGAGCCAGCCCCACGCGTGGGCCATAGGCCATAGGCCCACAGGCCATAGGCCCACGCGTGGGGCTGGCTCCGCCGCCCGCGCAGCCCGAGCCGGAGGAGGGGCCGGCACGGCCCTAAATATAGCCCGGGGTGAGGCGGGCGCGCCGCTCTCCTCAGCGCCGGAGCGGGAAGGCGGGAACAGGCCCCAGCGGCGGGGCCTAGCGCGGCGCCCCTTCCTGAGGAGAGCCGGCCCGCCGTTAGGCCCGGCCGCGGCCTGGCGGCCGGCTGAGGCGGAGGGCAGGGCGGGGAGGCGCCGCTGGTGGTTAAGGCGGAGCGGGGGAGGGCTGGCGAGCCGCCGGAGGCGAAGCGAGGCGTGCCGCGGCTGGAGGAGGCGCGCAAGGAAGCCGGCCGCCCCCCCCCCCACGTCTCCTCCCGCCGGCCGACGAGCAGCGCGGAGAGGGACGCGGGCTCGCCCGGGCGCCTGGAGCGAGTAAGTGGCTTTCGGTTTTGGGGAGGGGGGGTTGATAGCGGAGGGGAGCGGCGCGGCTTCCAGGGCTTCGCACCTGGGCCCGGCTGCGGGACGGGAGCGGTCCCCGCCTCGGGGTGACTTTGCGGGAGCGGCTCCGGGCGCTCGCTGGGAGAGCGGGTGCTGTGCTGCGGTCAGGGAGAGCGGGTCGGTGTGTGCTCTGTGCTGGACACGCGTGTGGTAGCCTCGGGCTGAACTCGGAAGTTGCCATTATTATAAATCTGTAGCATCATTACTGTCTCTCTTCTTTTCCAGATCTTACTTTTGCAAAGTACAGTAAGTCTCGGCTCTACCAAGGGCTCCCAGCCCCCTCCCCTCTGTTGTATTTAAGCTTTTGGATGGAAAGCGTGACCAAAAAATTGAGCGCGTGGCTGTTTTATGGAAGCAGTATAAAGTCCTTGGCAGCTGTCCCGTTTGTCCGTGTGTTGTCACCCTGCTCAGGGGCTGAGCTCCCCGAGAATGTCCTCATGAACAGAGATACAGCCCCAGTGCCTCTCTCTGTTTATGGATAGCTGTTTGCACGTGTGTAGGCGTCTGTATATAACAAATAGGAGTTTTTGTAGAACTCTGTCACTAGATTTTCTTTCTTGGATAGAGCTGGTAGAATACAGCATCTCCTATTATTAAAGAACTGTGAATGCTGGGCAAAGAATAGCGTAGCTGCAGTTACACTGAACTTTAGAGAATGGAAAAGGTTACTTCTCACTTGCATTGAAAGTTTTCATGGGACCGTTTTGGGGTGAGAGTGTATCGGTGTAGCACGGCAGTCCTAAACTTTTTTGAGTTCTTATCTCTTCTAGCTGATCACTTAAGTAAACGTTTGTAAGCCCATTACTACAGGAAAAGATATAAATGCGTGTGTGTGGAGACCTTGAGTTTAAAACAGCCAAATTTACTACCTGCTGAGCTTTTATTTACTATTTACTGTAAGCTGGTCGTAAAGGCGCATTGGAAGGGAGCTCCCTTCCACCCGCTGCTGGGAAGCGGGGGCTCTCCCTTCTCCACTCTGAAGTAGTTGCACTTTTCTTCTCTGCCCTGCTCCTGGTCGCGCTTCCCAATGTCTCTTCTGCCTAAGAGGCCCTCGCTTCAGAGCGCTGTGCCTGCTGCAGCTGTGCTGAGCTTTCTCGAGGGGCAAAGGCGTTGAATGTACGGCAGGAGCAGCAGTCGGAACGCATCTCCAGGCTTGCCAGGCGCAGTCGGTTTCCAGCTACGTGCAGGGCAGCTGCGGAGGCAGGGACTACTTTCTCTTGAAGACTTGGGAGTGCTGGGGACATGTGAATCTGTTACCACTGCAGATTCTTGCGTTTATCTTCTAGTGGTTCTCAGGTCGTGGCTAGACTTCTCTGTCTGTCTTATTTTCATTCTCTGTGTTTGCAGTCTGCTTCTGTGCTGAGCCTTCTTTGAACCATGACTGCTGTTCTGCGATGGGGTTTCCACCCAGAAAGTTTCCCTGCATGAGAGGTTTGCCCAAGTGTAATTACGCTGTCGTTGGCCTGAAGGCTCTGAAGTCCCTTTGTAAGATAATCTTCTGACCGTGGATAAGAAGCAAGCTTGGAGACGCAGCTGTTAGGAGTGTGGTGTATTTTTAATTTAAGTTAATCAGGCCTTTTCTTTTTCTCGCTTACTCGTAGGTATGGTTCCTCAGAAGTGTTTAGTGATGAGCAGGGACTGACGACTAGTTAATAAAGATTCAATCCGATCCTTCAAGATCTTTAAGGGTTGATAGCTAAGGCAAAATCCAGTATTGGCTCTTCTGTAATAGCCATAAGGAGAATATTATTAATTTTAACGTTAGCCATTTACCAATTTTATTTAGTCCAACTTTGGATGAAAGTTTTGAGTAGGCACACATGTGCATGAAAAATTATACACGCACCTTATGTGTAATTTATAGTGTTACTTTGGCTGCATGTATATGGATATACACTTTGTTTTGCTTAATTATATGTGTGCGCATGTATGTGTGCAGAGGAGCATAGTAATAACTTTGAGCTAGGCCCTTATTACATAATGTCATATTTTCTCTAGAGATCCATTTCTACCTGGTAGTCTGTCACTAATGGACATTTGGGAAGCTGGATGGATGTGGTAGGTTCAAAGGCCGTTAATGCAAACCAGTTTTCCAAATGAAAGCTCATACAGGTTCCTTTCTGCTACCTACTTTGTCTTCACACAAGTCTCTGCAAGCTTTAGCGAATATTTAAGAAATGTGCTTTTTTCACAGTCAGTTTGCAATTGTTACTTTCTACTTTCCCATGTAAATATCTTGATGGTTTTAAAACAAGGGTTTGCATTTGCAAGTAGCTCTGCTAAGCAATGGCTTACTTTTATCATTGTGCTTGTTTACATGTTGGCAAACAGGACTTAAAGAATTCTTTTACCTTTTCTAAAATATATGGGCCTATGCTGCACTCAGTCTAACCCAGAGGTCTGATAGCCTAGCTGTATAAATTAGTTAATCTCCCGTATATTGCTTGGCCTTCCGGTTGTAGTTTGAGCTTGCATTTTTCCAGGGTTTAGCTTTATCATTGTGGGTGTGCCGCTGCAGCTGACGTGAGCTCATGGACGGAGCAAGACCGCAGAGTTCTGCCTCCAGAAGGGCGCAGATGGCTGGGCACATGCCTGTCCCCTTTCCGTGTTGGGTGCTCTCGGGAGGGTGGGAGACCACTGAAGAGCTGAGTGCTGGGTAAAACGGGAAATGAACAAGAAATAAAAATTGGAGGCTGGAAAAAAAAATTCTGAAGCAGATCGGACAGAAGTGGGAAGATCACCCTTTAAAGAAGGAAGGCTTTGTGTGCTTCAGCTGCTTCATGGGTACTTGTGGGTCCAGACTGGAGCTGCCTGGGAGTAAACGATGCAGAGTAGAGAGGCCACGGGGGCTGCGTTCTCAGCAACAGCCGTTTTGCTTTAGGGGTCCACCGCAGCTGTGCCACAGCTCTTGCTAATGTAGATGATGCTTCTAAAAGCATTATTTTAGGAAACAATTTGTATTACATAATGAACAAACAATTTGTAATAAACTTTTCTACAGTATCACGGTATTGCTTTTAGAAACATTTCGTATCCCTAAATAACTTTCTTTGAGCCAGATTCCCAAGCGAATGTGTGGCTCTGTCTCAAGAGGGGCTTCCAAATGCCAGATGAACTCGCCCGGAGTTACGTCCTGGTAATGCTGACGGAGCCCAGATTGCCATTTCTCTGGTGGCTGGGTACAAAGTCTTGGACTGTGCCTTTTTTGCTTAGCAAAGTGTTTCTCAAACCAAGTGTTGATTCGGATTTCAAAATGATATTGAATGCATGCCCCTCCTCTGGGATTAGATTAGCATGTACTATCAGGTCTCAATCTTTATTCCAGTATATAAAACTAGGCTACTTCCTTGACACACCTAAGTAATCACCTAACTGGTAGTTATTTTTTGAGCAGGTCCCTGTTTGTGTATGCAGGTCTATGTCCAGTCTTGTAATAAACAAAACATGTTATTTTCTAATCCTTTCTCCTTTAGTGTTTGACTAGGGGCAGGGGGAAGAAAACTGTGGATACAGTTCAGTATAGGATCAAGCTGAATTGGTAGACTGTCTAATCAAAGATCTGCATTAAATATGAGGGGAATGAAGAATATCAGAAAAAAGGGTGAACAGCTATAAATTAACTGTCTCTAGCAGGAACATTTCTTTCTAATTACACTAATTGGTTTACAATATTTGCAAGTTTGTATTGTGTGTGTGTGGTGGGTTTTATGGCTGATATTAACCCCCACTAATACAGAAATCAAGAATTACTATTTAAGCTGAAAACAATGTTGGCACAAGAGCAAAAAAGTATGGAAATCATCCTGCATACACGTAGTCAGTAATGAGGCCAGAGACTAGGTTTCCCGCTCCCTGAATGGCAGATTCTGAAGTAATCTTTCAATAGGACAGGAGGGAATTTAAATACTTTTATCACAAACCTTGATAAGTATATTATGATGTATGGTGGGAAAGCTCAAAATACTCACGACCTCAGTGTTTCTTTGTATTCCTGTTAGTTCTTAGGTACAGTGCTTGGGAGTGCAGCCATCATTGTCTGTGAGTATTGCTCATTCTCAGAAACGTGCTGCTTTCTCTGGCAGAATTACTACTATCTGAAATCCCAAGGAAGATTTACAAATGGGACTTTTCCCCTCATTATCTGTAAGACTTTTTTTTTTTTTGTAGGAGGGTAATGAAACAGCAGAAAAAAGTGGTTAGGTTAAAAATACAAATGATGGAAAGAGAAGCCAAAAAAGTTTGTTCCTTGTAGGATACAGCTTAAAGCAGTTGGGAGATCATCTAATGCTGGGTGGGAAGATCTTGGTCACCCGAGTACAGAAAGCAAATTAAGTAGTTTGAAGCAGCGGGGACCAAGAGAAGGAATGAGGATAGTACGCCTATTTTTTGCTTTGTTTTTCCTTTATTTTTGTGCATGACAAGCACTGCAACTACTTTTGGGCATGATAGCCGAGCTAGTTGCCTGTACTGGAGTGTGGGAAGGATTTTCCCCGTATGGTGAACTGCTGCTTTGCTTCCACTTGTTAGTCAGGGTGGCCTGTGGGGTTTTTGGGTGTTAAGTTCTATGTACGGGAACTTAAAAATTTGTGGTGTGGTCTGTGGCTTAAAGGGCCTTGTAACCCTGTGAGCTGTCTAGATATTGTGGGTTATGTTTCTGTGCTTGCTTGGTGAGGTAGTTCTTGGATAATTACTTTAATTAAAGTGCCGTAACTTGTGTTTAAGAACCCGAAGTAACCATTGGAGGCTTTGGGAGAGGATCGGGAGGGTGGACTCTGCCATGGTGTTTCAGCCGTGTTTTGTACCCACTGGAACTCTTTCTTGGTGTGTGGCTTCATTATAGATACGGCTTACAGTAATGGCAGGTAGAAGTCACAAGTGCATGAGTCAGTGGCCCAGACTTCTGCTGGCGAGGTAGATAACAAGCTTTGGTTGCCATTCAAAGTGTGCTGCTTTCTTTTCTTGTTTGCTGTCATTGCTGGTTAGGTAACAAGTAGTGCAGGGCAGCCTAGGAGATTAGACCCAGAGCAACTGAGGAGAGAGGTGCTTGGTGACTGCTAGGAGTGCTGCAGGGGAAGCATCTTCAGTTTTGGTTGGTTTAAGCTTTAATCACTTGCATCTAAAATGCTTGCTTTGGTTAGTATGGTCTGACATCCTATGTAACTTAGTATTAACCACTTCAGTCTTTTAGAAAAGCAAACAAGAAAAGCTGTAGGAGAGCTGGTAGATGATCTTGTTAAGGGGGGTGCTAATAGGATTATTTTCTGATTACATCCCCTTTTTCTTGTTATTTGGCCACTTCCTGCATTGACACACCCATAAACTGCCAATGACATGCTCTCAGAACAGTACAGCTTTAAACGCTTGAGTTACCCGCAGTAAGGATCCTAATTGTGCCTGTCTTACTGCAGTTCTGTGCGCCGTCACGGTGGCCACCTTTTGAGTAGTCCTGCAAGAAGGATCAAAAGCCAAATTAGAGGGAGCTGAGGGTAGCGACTTTAGCTGTTTGGAGAAGCAGAGGTGGCTCAGCCTAGAGGGACATCAGTCTGGGGCTCTCATCATCCAAAACTCACCTGAGGAGCTTTTGGAAGGAAGGAGAAAGATTGAATTAGACAATGCTACTGTGCCAATGGCAAGTTATGCAAACTGTAGTGGTGATGATTATAAGTTTTCTATTTTTAAGTCTTCCATTGAGTGACTCACTTTATTAGATGTGTTCGTTTAGAATGGAATGTGAAGCACCCAGATTCCATGGTAATGGCCTCATAAAGCACACAGATATACAACATAACAGATTGGATTTCTTCTCTTAATTTAACAGGTTTTGCGTCTCATACACCATGTCTGATGGCAGCATACAGGGCGTCACACACTCCTATTGCTAAGCTCTACAGTTTGTATCCATCTGTCTCTTCACTTTTGCGAAAGTAGTCATCTCTCTTTGATCTCTAACTCGCGATTCTGCATCTGAATTTTCCACCATTCCTCTTCCCTCCCTCTTCCCTCATTCCTCTCATTCTTTCCCCCAACTTCGGCCATGCGCTGCTTAGATCCAGCCCAATATTGTAATAATTAGAAAGTACCTGAGTACAGCAACGCCAGCGATTGCAGGACTTCCATTTCAGTCACCTGGCCTCCTTGGGTGGGAGCGGGAGCCCTGGTAGGTGCCTCTGCGCTCTGGGCTGTGCAGAGTTACACAACTCAAAATAAGATCCAGCCAACAGTCTTGCAGCTACCTGGGCTGGGCATTACAGGAAGTAAGGCAGGCAGGTCATTCCTAGGATTTATATCGGGCTAACGAGAACTGCGGGGTGGCAGATGTCCGTCGTGTTATTTGGAAGCATCTGCTGAAGGCGGGTGTTGAAATCCCCTCTTTAAAAGACAGGATGTAAGTTGCGTTTTGTGTGCTTTCTGGTTTTTAAATGTGGGGCTGAAAGTGAAGCAGAAGAATCCTGCCTTTAAGAAATGCATTCGTTGATGAAGCCTGCGGTGCAGGAGGTCCAGGACCCTTTAGCTTCTGAGGTTCAGTCGGGGACCTCACTGAGGCAGGGTCGCCGGTCACCAGCCTGGACTCTGGAGTGGGAGCTTCCTATGGAAGTGACTGCTGATGCTGCTTTACCTCAAAGTAAGCGCGACTCTGAATTGCTGGTTAAGAAATGCACGGCAGGAGGGAGCGGTTCCTACTGGGATGACAGTTTGTATTAACTTCTTTAACTTTTGGAAACTGAAAGCATGAACTTGTCCTGATAAATCTTTTGTGTAGTTTCCATTTCATGTAACTAGCGATTCTTTTTTTCCCCTTTGTGTTTTCTTAAGTTTAAAGCCTATTTCTTCTTATCAAAAGTCCTTTAATGGCTAGAGGTTCGAGCTAGTGTCCCTGTGAATCTTTACCAATACTCAGCTGGTTCGCTGAGAAGTGTTCCCTGTGGGTTGTAACTCTTTGCACAGATGATGCTGTACG
Organism: Ciconia boyciana; assembly: GCF_034638445.1. Taxonomy (NCBI): domain Eukaryota; kingdom Metazoa; phylum Chordata; class Aves; order Ciconiiformes; family Ciconiidae; genus Ciconia; species Ciconia boyciana. The sequence goes on along the minus strand of NC_132943.1, from coordinate 1,101,703 downwards.
CAGTACCCACTCCTCACGGCATGCTGCTGGCTCCTCCCGTGCCAGGCAAGGGCTCCTTGCTCCTGCCTGAGCTTGTTCCAGAGCCTGTCGGGGGCTTCAGCCCACCCTCGAATCGAGGGCATGGGTCCAAAGGGTGCCATTTATGACCTGCATTGAAACTAAGGGTAAGGCTTAACATATGGATTTACAGTGTCAGGTGGCACTTACAGCATTAAAGCACTATATGCTGTTTGAGCCATTTTTAAAGGTGACTCAAAATATTTGTGTTATGGAAAGATGACTTATTTCTGACTGCATCACTTCTTGTGCTGTTTGCTATTATAATTTTCATTAAAATAAAATCCAGTTTCCATCACAAGCTATTGATCTCAGCTTGGAAGAGAGTCAAGTTTTATCACCTACTTGCAAAAGATGAGGGATTTCTCAGTGTAGGCTCTTCTCTGTGTACATAGCACTCTGTGTACAACCTTTGTCGTAACTGTGTGGACCGCATTCTTTCCCCTTCCGTCTTCTGCGCTCTGGTTTGTCCTGCTTGGTGCAGACAGAACTTGAGGAAAAACCCCACAAGTGTATGTTTAGAGAGCCTCTAATTTCTCTTTGGTTGTGTGTACAACCAAAAAACACTGGGGCAGTGTTTAAGCCGTCCTCCTGTCTAGAGGAGACCGTGTTGCGTGTCATTCCCCACATGCAATGCAGCTCCTTTCAGAAAGAAGCCGGAGCATTTGGGCAGGGAGAAGTTGCAATATGCTCTGGTAGGGCCCCACTGACGTGTCTGGGGCAGAGCCTCGGCGTGGCACACAGCAGCCTGGCACGTATAGATGGTGTCTCTGCCGGCTGTTTGTCTGGGGCTCTGCCTGCCTGCACTACCTGCTAATGCCCCGAGCTCAATTCAGCCTAATCCCAATACATCTGCTCATACCTCGCAAACACGGGCTCGCGGGTTCCCAGGATGAAATTGAGATGTTTTAGGTGTAAAAGCACCGTCTGTAGGTTTGAATGCCTGTCTAGCTTTGCGTTGCAGTGGCTTATGTTAAGCCGTATTTTCCTTCCTGTCCCTGAATAAGCTTCTCTTACCCATGGTGAACAAGATTTATGTGGCAATTTGAGCAGCTGGTCTCCTGGGAGTGTTCCTTTCTCCGGGGAATTGCATATAATCTGGCTATCAGCTCTGAGTAGAGCTAATGACAGACATACCCGGCTGTCGGGCAAGCAGAGGGTAGCCCCTTAGCTGACGGTTGAGGCTAGAAATCCCTCCTGTATAGAGGGCACTGAGCCTGCCAGTTTCTTTATCTTGTATGTTATCTTGCATAATGAAAGTGGCAAAATTGTTCTCTGTGGCATATCTAACTTCACTTCAGTGCGGTTAGTACAGCTGTATCCACGGTGACGCTGGTATAAGGTCCCACTGCAGGAGTGATCCTGAACCCCATTCCCTGCGTGCCTGTACCTTCATGCCCGCTGTGGCAGTGCACAGAGCTCGCCACTGATGTTGCTGTAAACAGGTTGTGTTAGTAGAAAGGCTTGTCACAGCTCTCTGTGTGTTATATGTGCAGTGAAAAAAAACATGCTCATCTGTGGGAGGAAGCTACGGGGCAGTCGGATCAAGTTGTAAGAGTATGTGGGCAACCACATTTGTATTCTAAGGATTTTAAACCGCGACAACAGAGGTGAGTGCCACTCTGCTGTCCAGCCTGATCCTCCTTCGAGGTTATTGCCTTTGTTGCTTTTGAAGCAGCTTCTGTACTGCTGCGGTTTCCAGCCTGGTATATAGGTACTCTGAGGTCTCTTTTTTTCCCCTTATTATCAGTGCACATTTGTGTATGGCCTCATGTGAGGAAGCCAGCTCTGGGAGGTGGGCGAAGCGGACAGGCAGGCCGTGGCTGTTTCGGCTCCCGACTGCCCGTGGCCAAGTGTCAGCACTTCCAGGTGCCGGAGGAGCTCTGCAGGCATCTGCGTGTGTTGCGTTGCTCGCACTGGATTCTGTAGGGTAGAAAGTTTAACTGGTAGGAATTTGAAGGTGGAAAAGGTTAGTATGCCAAAAGACTGTGGTAAACAGACACCGATCTAAAGATTTTGTATCTCATCCAAAATTTTCAAGAAACCAATTTTGAGTTGAACTTTCATTTGATTTTGATAATCGCTTAACTTCTGAAGACTGACTGTCCTTTATTTATACATATGAAGGAATATTTATTGCATGCAATTGGCAGTGGAGTTTGTTGGGTTCCTAAAAGAGATTTTGTATAGGAAACTGTTAAATAAAATCTGTTCACTTGCCTCTATGGTATTGTGTTAGAGCTGGTGACAGATGCTTCAGAGCTTTCTGGATCAAAGTAAGCATTGTGGGGGCATGGGGGCTTTTGTTGTTTTTGCTGGTTGTTTGTTTAAATGAATTCTCTTATCTGGAAAAACTTACTGTTTATTCTAGTTAATGAATGAGAACCTATGGCATCCGTGGCAAAATGTTGCCTGTCAGCACGTGTGAGTACACGAGCAGGGCGGGGGGGTTATGGAAGGTATGTTAGCGTGGCAGGTTGCTGATACCCGGTGGGAAGCACGGAGGAAATGGCACAGGGAGCTCCCTTAGCCGAAGCAGCTGGAAGCGGGAGCCTTGGGTCTGTGCCTGCGATTTGCAGAGGCCTGTTGGGAGATGGAAACGGAGGAGATGTAGCTCTCTGAACATGAAGAGCAGGTGTAATATTAGTCATTATCTTATTTCCCAGCACTGGCCCAGTACAGCTCTTATTCAGTACGTGAGCATGTTCTGTCTGAAGGGGTTTTTTTAACAAAAAGTTATCAGAAGAATAGACATTTCAAACTACTGAAAAATAGCATAACGCTCTCTATGTAACTCAGAATTGTGGTGAGCATTGCGTTTATTCCTCCTGATTACTTTCGTAAGTTTGTGCAGCATTGTTGTACAAACAACTTAGAAATCTACTACACAACTTTGGGGGAATTTGTGCTTTTTTTCTTCATCTATGCAATGATATTTCTAGTGTGATTCACGAGGAAACTTTAGATTTTGGTTGATGCAGTAAGGGTTTTTAAGCCATAACTAAAGAAGTAAAGGTCAACTGAATAAAAGACATAGCTACATTATTTCTTCAGTTTTAGAAACTTGGATTTTTTTTTTTTCTGAAATATTGATAAAATGCTTGTTAAAAAGGCCCGGTAGAACATACAGTCTGAAGATCATTTTTTCCTTGCTTAAAAATGCAGTTTCCCAGACAGCTTTGGAAGTCATTTATTTTTGTTTTTAGAAGTCAACTGGTGTAGGCAACAATCACTGAGACTTCTAGTCAGCGGTTTGTATACCTTGTGCTGCTCTTTCAGCCCTGCTCAATGAAAATGTCGTGGTTTAACTCTGGTAGGCATGCACCTGTTCTTCAAAATGAAATATCAGAAAAGGCTTAAGGAGGCCGGGCGACAAGAAGCAAGGATGAGCGTCGGCCGTGCTTTCAGTTGCCCTGGTTCTGCGGTCTGCCCCTCCGAAGGCTTGGTTTGACCTTGGTGGAGGGTGCCCTGTTGCGCAGTGGAAGGTGCTCAGCGCTTGGCTAGGAGCCTGCTGGACTGCGCTTGCCATCGAACACCAGCTGCTGAGCTGTGGCTCTCGGTTAGTTCATAGTTAATCAACTTTTGAAGAGTTTACTTGAACTGGGGTAAGTGCTTCAGCCATCACCCTGTCTTAAGGAACTTGGGAAAACATTGAAAGGTTACACTTCCATTTGTTTTCTTAAAAGCTGGTATCTCTGCAGGCATGTCAGCTGGCTTGTTGGAAGATGCTAAGTTGTTCTTTTAAAACTCCCTTGGATTCTAGAACATACTGTGTTCCTAGAACAGGCACTTGCAAGGGCTTCATACTCTGATTTGAAGTGACTCCTTTGCTGATGTGTAAGGTGTGTGAAACTACTTCAAGACTGCCACCAGTTTGCAGTCTGAAAGATGAGTTGTTATTCTAGCAACTTGAAGAAACCTCATGGTAGAAATGTGTGGTACACAGAGTGCTTGGATGATGTGAACGTATTCACCATCACCGTACGCTTCGTGCAGCTATAGGCAGTATGTGAACTGATGTTGATTGAGTACTTTTATTTTGCAGGAGATCATGAGTGTGGTGATGGCGGTGCAAGTTTTCCGGCTGCACGCTTTAATTCTTGTGCAATACTGAATTTCATATTGTATTATGACTTCATGAGTATACATAGGCATTTTCAGGTATGTAGAAGTGATATTATAGAAGGTTGTCTTACCAGATGGTAGGTGGTAGGGTTTAGCTGATGGCTAGTTTTTATTTTTTAATTGGGGGGGGGGGGGGGCTAAACCTACAGGATAGGGTCTGATTCTGAGGCACTCTGCTCCTGTGATAGGACGTTTCTCAGACTGCTCACATCCTGTCCTGCAAGACTTGTGCCAGACCGACGGGACAGGGACGCCGCAGGTGACAGGCCTGCATCCCAGCGTACGTGGCTGTCCCAGCGCCGGCGGTGCCGGGCTGCTGTGGGAGTGCTCCAGTGGGTCCCCCCGCGGCAGGCCTTCCTCGCTGGGCGCTCGCTTTCTTCTTGCAGCAGTAGCCCGTGTGCGATGCAGCTGGGCAGTGGACCACAAACCTGACGGGGAGCCTTGCACCCCTTGGGAGCTGGAGCCGGGGAGAGGCAGCTGCCCCGCGGTGCCAAGCGCACGCTCCGCAGCGAGCGTAAGGGGAGGTGCAGGGGTGGCCGCGGCAGCCTGGCTCTCTGTGGTACATAGCGCCCTGGCATGGTGCACTCTTTATAGCCGCGTACTGGTGGTGGTGCAGCTGCTCGCTGTTCCTGGCAGCGAGGTCCGAGGCGTCCGACTGGACTCGTACTCCCTGTTTCCATGGAGGTGCTGTAGCCTTTGAGGCCAGGCCTCCACAGTAACTTTCCTTTGAGAAACTTCCCTTGCTATGGGGTTTTTTGTCTGTTGCCTATCCCTTTTACTCCTCCCTGTCACGGTATAAAGGAAAGATGAAGTTGGTCTTTTTTGAGACCCAAGTATGAAGTAAACGGGAAATGTGATGCTCTACATACATACCAATGTGGCATTATGGTGGGAATCTTCAAGAGCATACATGCTGCTCTTCAGAAAAACTTGTGGGAAGCTGCAAGTCTTGGCCTTCTGTGCAATAATAACTTGCATATAATACACACATACAACTTCTGTACATCAAATGTTTGCATGCAATGATTGTGTGTGGAGTCTGTCATCCGTCTGTGTCCCCGTCCTGTGTCCCCCTCCCCCCCCCCGAGTGTGCTGCAAGAAAACTGCACAGGGAGTGAACTTAAGATCTATACCATCTTAAAAATGAAGTTTTCTTGTTTGGTGTGCGTCTTAAACATGCTTGGTGTATTTTTTAAGAAAAGAAAAAACAATTATATGAGCTGGAAGAACTAATAGGAGAACAAAGGTGAAAAGTGTACAGACGTATAGTAACATACAAGGTTTCGTGCTTAGTTGTATTTGTAAGACCAAAGAAATAACTCTTCAGCTGTAAGCAGTTTGCTGCAGATCTTGACAAGAAAGCTGTACGCTGCCAGAAGTAATGGTTTATAGCCCAGGCTGGTGTGTTTGGTGTAAGATGGGTGGCAGCCACGGAGGGAGGGCTGCCGGGCCTCTAGATCAGCAGGCGCCGCATGTGGCCTGGCGTGCGGCGAGGCACCGTGCCATGCCGGAGCTGTGCCGGACCAGGGCAGCGGGGGTGGCCCACGGGGCCTTGCCGGGGGACCAAGGCGGGGGCTGAGTCCCCTGGACCAGGCTTCGTTTGAGGCTACCGGGGCCTCCCCCCTGCCCAGCCCTGGGATGGGGAGCCGCCGTGGCTCCCTGCTCCTGGCCGGGGGCCACTCCTGCCGTGTTGTAAGTCCGCTGGTGTTGCGGTGTTGGCACGGGGCTGTACACATTGCCTGCTTCTCTTTAAGCCTTAACGGTGCTAAATCTCTTGTGTGGAGACTGCTGGGTGAATCTGGGGCTTGGACAAAGATGTCTTCATAAGCGGAGGGCTTGGAGCGCCGACGGGAGTCCTTCAAACTTGATGTATGTTGTTTCTGATGTGATGCGAGCTGCCGCGGTCCTGGGAAGATGGATTAGGTTGTGCCTGCTTAAGATTCAGGTCAGTTCCATGCAAATTTTTCATTCAGGATCCAAACACTGGGTCTTTTAAGAATTTGCCTGACCCACATAGGGCTAGTTTTAAACCCACTGTAGCTAGATGATAAAGTTCTGCACTTACTTCAAGCCACTTAATCTTGTCCACTGTCTCTGCTGCTGCTTCCCACTGAAGGACCTGCTTCCTGACTAGCAGTGCATCGCTTCTCCACCATTCCTGGGTAGGACGAGCTTTGCTGGTATACAGTGAATACTGGGATCACAATTCCTGGCTGGAAAGCAGGGTGGAGTGCTGTTAGGCAACTGTGGTTGTAGAAATAGTTTGATGGGACAGGAGAGTAGCTGAAGGTGATCTTGTCAAGCAGATCAGCTGTTCTGTTGTGGTAAGGGTTTGGTGGCCATCTGGCTGACAAGAGGGTGTTCTTGTTCTGCTTTTGCCACGGTAATGTGAGCACTTGTCACACGTGTGTACTTAGACTTTAAATGGGGGGTATGTGTACATCTACTTGTATATCTAAATACTCTTTTGTCGTTCAGCTTTCACAGCAAATACCAGAGCACTCTGGCTTGCCTCTGTCTAGACTTTGTTTAGAAATTATTAATACTGCAATGAAAATCGCTAATTAATATATTGCTACCCTAAGTTTCAACTTGTCACAACATTGTCATTAATTTCTGCAAATGGTCTATTCTGTGTAGCCTAGATTCTAACACGGTAAAACTGCCTATTAATTTTTATCTCCTTTTCTTACAGTAAAAAATGGCATTTCAGAAGGCAGTGAAAGGAACTGCTCTCATTGGAGGAGGTGCCATAGCAACAGTTTTTGGCCTCTCTCAATTTTCTCAGTATAGAAACAAACACGTAAGTATTAATTATGATTTCTGATAAAATATGAAACTTAAAATCTGTTTGAGCGTATGCTAGGCTTATACGAATAGTTTTGTTTGGAAAGGAATGCCAAGAGCCTCTCAGCTTGATTTGGTAGGTGCTAATCTGAAGGATGGCATTAAACGATGTTTCACTATTGTAGGTCTTTAACCAGTGGGGAAGTGAGATTCTTGTAAATAATTTTTCACGTTTAAAAAATGACCTTTGTGTACTACTAGGGATTTTACTTAGTTGCAGGAGGAGTGGAAAGTACTGACTGAAGTGTAGGCACTAAGTAGAGTTTGGACAGTGCTTTCAAACTTAGAAGGTTGAAGTGAAACCACTAGCACTACCTCTGAAAATCTCAGCTTCAAAACAGTCATGGTGGCAGCTCTCATTCAGTTCAAAAAGCTGAAAACTGTTTTAGGATAGGATCTGTGCCAAAGAAGGCAATGGCGAGGCCCCTGTTGTTTCTGGTGGGCATTGGCCTCTGTCTTGGTAGGCACAACCTAGACACTGGTAAGCTCCAGACACAGTTCAGTGCTGACTTCCAGGTGAGTAAGGCACACGGACAGAATAAATTCCCCGGGCAGTGAAGGGTGATGTTGGAGACTTACTGTTAAAGTAGTGGTAGCAGAAAGAGATGCAGTACATTCCGGTATCAGTTTGTGGATTGATTCTTGCTGTTGTAGAAAATAGATTTCATTGGCATAGCTGCGCCTTGCAGTAGAGTCGGAGTCACCGTGCTCTTTGACTTGCTTCTCGATGCAGAAGCCAAGGAGAAATCAGTAAAAGGAACATGTGTTGTGGACTGGTTTTAGGCAGAGCTGGTGCGGATAAACAACTGCTCTTTGTCTTACAGCAAACAAATGCCCATTTGTGCTGTGCTTTAGCGTTGTAAAATAACCATGTCTGGGCTTAGTAGATGTGTATAAGGGAACATGTCTTCTGATCTTGTGTTAAATGTGGGCTGTGAGGCTGGCACCTCACATTTGGCCAAAAACATTTGCAATCGGTGTTCCATAAACGGGTTGAAGTAGGTCTAGTCAGAGCTCTGGCCTGACTTACTTCAGTCTGGGTTTGGGAAAAGCTTAAGCCCAAGGAGCTCCCTCCTCCCTCCTTTGAGATGGTATGAGTCTGAGCAGCTAGGTGAGCAGGTGCTCATTGCGCATTTCACCTTAGAAATGTAGTCAGCCAGCTCTTTATCCAGGCAAGCTGTTACTCTCTGAACTGCTTCAGTTACCACACATGTACTATAAGCTGCCATTCAAATTGGGCAAACTGAAAATAGGAGTGGAAGAAGTGGCTCTTAGTGGTCTAGTTGAAGGTAAAACAGTGGGTGATGGGAGACAGTCTTCACTTAGCTCCATGAAGGTGTGTATTATGTCTGAATAAATGATGATCTGAATCTTCTGGCTGTTTCTATGGGGAGGAGGAGTAGCAGCTGAGGTATTGGTAAAGCAAATGAGATGAGTCATTTCTGGGGAACCTAGCTGGAAAGTGGATAAGCCAGGATCCTTATGGCTTCAGAAAAAATGCTGCAGAAAATAAAACCTAGCATTTAAAGTGAGCTTCCCATTGGGCTGCCTGTCTTGCACCTAGCTGATAATACTGTTTCTAACTCTCTCTGGAGTCTTTATCACAGGATTTTACAATCTGGCTTCGTTACTGTCAGAAATGGCAGCTTCAAATTTTAAGACTGTTAAATAAGAGAAGGAGTTGGAAGTGAAAAGCGATCTGGATAGCTCACTTGTTGTATATGCGGTATTCCAGAATTCAGGGAATTCCCTTTTTTCTGGGAATAGATGGCCATTGGATGGCCATTGTGAATTTCCAGAGACAGATTAAAACCCAAAGTTTTATGGAAGGTGATAGTGGTGTCAAATGAAATAACCACTTGTCCCCCAATTTCTAAACCTATTGTGTAGGATCAGTCTACAAAGGATCTGAAAATTTCCAGCATATGTGTAAGCAAATAGATCTGTCAAGTGAACAGCATGTTGTTTTCATGTTGTACTAACTTGCACATTTCCCACGTGATGTCCCTTAAAGCTGCTGCCTTAAACACCTAATATAGGGCGGCAGGTGGAACATAACTGGAGGGATTGACACAAAGGAGGACAGTCCATTTGTTGTGTTGACATATCTAAGCTGTGGGCACGTCCCCAGCCCAAGTGTCCTCTTTTTAATAATGCCTGCCAATCAAATATATGCTAGGGCAAAGATCTTGTCTTCCTTTGCCAGGGAAGGATATTGCCCCAAGATGTGCACTAACTGGCTATACATTGTAGGAAATCTGTTGTTATTCCAAGAACAGAATCCATCACGTAATAAGGCAGAAATAAAATGCTCAGATTTTTCACCTATGTTTGTATTGCCTCACTCAGTGACCGGATGTCTGTGCTGTGGCTAGCATCCTGGAATTAGGGGCACCCAGTTACAGAATAAAGACGTCAGCCGGCTAGTAATCCTGAACACTCAACCTAGTTGATCTGTCTGTCTTTGTTTTCCACGTTCACTCAGCTGGTGTTCGGTGGTTCTGTGAAACTTGGTTGTCCCAGGTAATTCCAAGGGAGAAGCTGAAGGGTGGTGAACTCCTGGCCCTTGAGCATGGGTGGGAGGTCATTTGGACTCAATGATCTTAAAGGTCCTTTCCAACCGAAATGATTCTATGATTTGTTAGTCGAGCATACTAGTGAGTGGTTTGCCTACTAAAAGGGATGAGTATTGGCAATTTCCGACACTGAAACTTAAATTGTCCTTGCTAGGTTTGAGGATCAAAGCCTGACTGTGAGGAGAATGGCACAGTAACACGGTTAACCTTGGCTGTATGTAAACTGCTGTAAAGTGTTTACAGCTTGGAAATAAACCATTCCATTGATTCACATCTGTCCTGGTTTTCAAGATTTTTATCCCAACTCATTTTTCTATACACACACATGTGTGCTGACATTTTGGAGCACATTTCTGCAACAGCAATTGAGGCAATATAATCTGAAAATGTATATCTGCATGTCGCATATGCAGGCATACATGCAGTTTAGTAAATTGCCCTTATTGTGTGTTGAGTTTTTTGACAACACACAGTTCCTGCTGGGCAAAGGGAGGATGGGAACGTGTGGTGACATGACAGAACTGTTGTTGAATTTAACTCATAAGCTGATAGATGAATATTGCACGTCTGTGTCTTGTTTAGTAACCTGATCACTGGGATATTTACTGAATTAATGAGCTGGGTTAGCTTAATGCTATGTGTAAGGGAATAAGTAGGAATGACACTAATTCAAGCAAAACCTCTTTCAGTAAGCACACAGGAGTGATTCTTTCATATTGAATAACCATTACCCTTAAGGAAGCTGGTCAAGCTTTCTGTGCAGCCTTACTGACTTAGGCTGTTGAGGGCAAATGCGCAAGTCTGACAGGGAGGCTTTTGGTTAGATTAAAAAGAAAAATCCTTTTCCAGAGAAAAGGAGTCAGTTGGGGAACTCTTCACAGCAGGTAGTGCAGAGGTCTGAAGAAACTAGTCCCTCCTGAACTGTTTTCAGATAAAGCAAAAGTGTGCGTAGACTCTTACATATTTTTTTTCAGTGCTACCACTGTAAATGAATTTAATCTTGAACAATACAGAAGCTCTCAAATCCATGTACACTACATCAGCTACCAGTCATGAGCTCCTGAAAAGAAGAGTTGCATCTGAGATGAAGTTGGACCCCTCTGGGGCATAAAATACACAGGCTATGTACATAATTGATTGATTTGGCCTCAAATATTCAGATACCTGAATGGCAAAGGTGATACAGCCAGCCTTTGCTAGCTGTTTCACCAGCGCTTCTAACACTGGTAGTGATAGAGAAATGGAAACACCAGTTTCTCTTGCTTCTTGTGGATGCCAACTGAATTGCTGCATTCTTGCTTTCTGTGCCTTTATTTTAATGCATCAAGCCAAGTGGGCTAGAACTAGAGATGATGTGGGTATTCTTTGATGTGCCAAGTTTGAATTGGAGATCACTGATGATGATTTCCCCCCCAGTCGTTAAGGGGAAAAGCACTGCTTTGTTCTGGAGTTGGAAGAGATTGCTGTCTTTTCCTAACTAAGCCCACCAGGCAATCCTTCTCTCTTTTCGGTGTGCAAGTACATTGTTGGTCAGTAGGAACTGGTCATCAAGGTGAATCCAGTAGAGTGTGATAATACGATAATGCATCGGAGCCTGCTTCTGGGCTTTCTAATTCCTTTTTTTTTTTTTAATTAATAAGGATGATGAATTTGACTCTGCAAACCTACCTGGAGATTTACATTAGCAAATTAACAAGAATGCTTGCTTATGGATTACTAGATCACTTTATAACTTCATGATTGAATTAAAACTGCCAAACTAAATTTCTTCTTGCTAAGAGTGTAATCAAAACCATTCAAGGAACTCTTGCCTGAGAAGTTGTAGATATAAACAGCAATTGCTTATTTCAGTAAACATACTTGTTCACTGCCAAACTAATCACGTTATTGCAGATGGAATCCCTGTACGCAGCTTTTCTTCACTCTCGCATTTAATTGACAGCAAGATGAATCATATCTATATCAGTTCCTAGTGCGCTAATCACTTTGCTTGTATTTCAGTGCTAATCTCTATGCTCTTGCTATACCAGTGGCTATCTGTGTTTTACTATGAGCCATTTGTTGTAAATAATGTGTTTTAAAAACAAAACAGAAAATATAGTCAAAACCAAATGATGCTAGGACTTCTTGAACTCTGAATTTTGTTTTTCTTGTGTTCTCTTATTTTCCCAAAGTTAAGTTGTACACTTTGAACATAGTCACTTGTTTTGCTGAAGAAGGCATGTCTGCAAGCCTAATGTGAAACTAATTTTGAGATGGGGATTTTCACTTTTTTAAAGCTTAAGAAAATTGAGCATATGTAGCTGAACTTGATCAACCAAAACACATGCAAGACTAAGCCACGGGTGGTGTTGGTCTTCACAATTTCCTTCTTGTCACTGTTGTCTCCAAGTCACAGGGTGATGTTTAGGGACGCTGGGAGATTGGCGCCAGCTGTCTGTCTGTACGCTCGGTACTGGACCAGCACTAAAAAGCAAGCTTAATGCAACCACTTACTGAGGAAAATCCAGAGGCGGTGTAGGAGGCCAGACAGTGACACTTGCTTCGCAACCCGGAAAGTTGCAGCGTTGTCGCAGTTTTCAGGTATTCAAGGGGAAAAACCTTTCATGCGCTGCTTTCTCGTCCCCTTTCGGGAGGGGAAGCTGTGCAGAGCCGCTGGCGGAGGCGGTCAGAGGGATCACAGCAAACCTCTGCGGAAGCACAGGGACAGGAGGGTCATTTCACTGCCGCGGAGGAAGGAGTGAAGACAGGAATGGCTGGATCCTCTCAGTGCCTCCCTCCTTGTGTCCATTGCTCCCTGGAAAAACATATTCTGGAACTCTATCAGTGTACCATACTTCAGGGATATAAAAGTTTCCACCATACTTTGGGGGATATAAAAGTTTTTAGCACTGCTAGAGCCGAGTAGGCTGGGGAGAGAGCCGGGCAAGAGGCAAAATAGGTGGGAATGTACAGAATTAACTGCTCAGAAGAATAACGTGGAAGCTGAATTTCTTTGAAGTGCCAAAACTTTATACCTCATCTGGTGATCTTTGCCAGCTGCCACATGTTAGTGTGTCAACATGTGAGAGCGATGGGAGGCTGTAACGGGAGGCTCGCCAAGACTGACCCATGTGCTGTGCTTTGGCTCGGCCTCGCCGCTGTCTGTGTGTCTCTTGTAACTCCTTGAACTCCTGGGGCTGGCAGCACGTACGCCTCTATTTGAGGGTTGCGGTGGTTAAAAGAAGCTTCTAATTAGGAGACCTTTCATTACTGTGCGTTTGTAGTTGGTGACCAAGCCTGGGCCGCAGTTGGTTGAGTGCCTAACACGGCTGCTCGCCTGCCTGGAGGCGAGCCCGTGCCCAAGCACCTCGCTGGGCCCGGGCTGGCTGGGCTGGAGGTGACCCCAGCAGAAACCACAAGCACCGTGCTTGGGAACAATCAGCGTAATACTATAGCTTGAGTCATAATTTGCCAAATTTTGGTTGATTTAAATCTTAATTTTCACTTTATTTCTGGAAGATAGAAATCCTTAATATAAAGGGAAGCATTTGCTCTAGTCCAACTTACCTTGTTGATTGAATTGTAAGACGCATGCAATGAAAGTGGTTGCTGCTATCCGAAGTAATTTCCATGAACTACTTGCGTTATAGTCAATATAATCCACGATTACAGGATGAATTTGATCATTAATTATCTTTTGAATATGCACTTCCTTTAGATGTGGCTACTAGTTATTAGATTTTATTTTCAGTTGTATAGTAGTGATAGGAATGTTGAGAAATGATGCATTTCAATCATAATACTGCTGAAGAACGAGCAAATAATTTTGAACAAAAATATTGAGGGTGTATGCACCATATAATCTGAGTTCAGGCTTCTTGTGCATGGCAGGATTGGCTGTTAATTTACAGCGGACGTGTTGCGAGAATCACTTTTACCTTTAACTCGCAAGGTCTGCTTACAGAGCTCTAGGACAACCAGTGAATTGCTTGCTCAAGAGGATCTACACCGTCTGGCTAGCTGCTGACGGAGACCCGGGCAGCTGCGCGCGTGAACAGATGGTGGCAAGCAACCGAGTTACCTTTGTCAGTCAAGCTGTTTTAATACGGCAGGCGTCTATTCCCTCCCCATTGCAAATGCCAGGGAAAGTGGCTGGAGTTCCTAAAACCTGGAGGAGGCTTACATTAGCGGAGAGCTTTTCATAACTGCAGTGATCTAGGAGTCTGTCTGGGAAACTCAACATGTGGGCTGAGTAACGATAAAAGACCGAGGCAGGGTAAACGGTGCCTGTGACGGTGTGTTTGCAGCGTGAGGCTGGGCTTAGGAGCTAGTTCGGTGGCAACTGTAATTCATGGTTAACAGTGCAATAAGCAAGAAAGCTATAGAAAGAACGGAACAACTTGTTCAGTTTATTCAAGGAATGTTTGGAAATAAAAATTTAAATGAGAGAGTTTCCTTGCACAGTGTAAGCAGTGGATGGAAAGAGATTAGACAAATTGTTCTAGATGGTAGTAAGAAAGTAGTATTTTGTGTTTTGTCACTTGAATTTGTTTTAGTTTACTCTTTCCTGTCCAGGAGATCTGAACACAAACTATTTTACATCAGTTAAGTCTGCCATTTGGAATAAAGACTGGCTTATGCCCAGACCTTAGACTATAGGATTTAAACAGATTTTTCTTGTGTTGAAAATGATTATAATTTTCAGGAAACTCTGAAAATGTTAATTCTTAATTTCCTGTTTGTTTATTTTGATCCATTCTGAATCGGCCAATTAGTTCTTCTGTCCTGGTCTCCTTGTCTGTGTAGTGTAGGCCTTTATTTGTTTTCACATATGTATTTCAAATCAGTAGTGGTTAAAACAGTTCCTTTGGAAGTGCTAGGTACCAATAAAAGCACTTCTCTCAATCAAACAAAATTCAGAGCACCAAAATCTGGTTATTTCTGGAAGAGCTGGCTGAAGTGATGTTCTCAGCATTGTGGGGGGGTCTGCTGCCGAGCTAGCATGTTCTGGCTTGGTGGCCGGTACCTTGACTACCCTTCTTATATTGTAAATGCAGGTGCTTTGTCTGCCAGGTACACTTATGTACAAGTGATTACTCTGTTGTGGAAAAGACGGGTCCTTTGGGTCCTAAAAAATAGTGGTGAGAGAAATTCACTGGCTAGTTTTGTGCAGAATGAGGGACAGAATGAAGAAAATTTGTGCAGAATGAAGAAAATTAGTGAGGAAAAGAGCTGGAACAAAAAGCAAAGCTAGAGCTGAAAGCAAAGAGAAAGCAAGCGTGACTTTTGTGGCCTTGCACCCTATTTAACTGTCGGAGTAACTATGATATCTGCCCCCAGCCCATTGTACATAAAATTAGTGTGATGGATATGAACCCACAGTGATGGCACTCATAACATTATTATTATGAAGTATGTGACCAGGAGTAGGGTTTGGGGATTCCTGTGACTGTAAAGGTTTTCAGAGTTCAGTTTAAATTAATGTTAACTGAAGAGAGCCTTCAGAAACTGGTTAAAACATTAAAATTTAAACCGTGGTCCATATTAGTTGACTGAGCAAGCATGTCAGCCTTTCTCACCACCGTCACTCAGCGGAGAGCAGCACTGGCTCGTGGGATATCAGACAGAGTACTGGAGAGATTCTCAAGGCCATTCCAGTAAAATCTGAACTTGTCTGGCAACTGCAACATCATTAAGTTTTTGTCACTTTAAAGAAAAGTTGTATTTTAGCATGCGATAGGATATAAATTGCTTTGCTTATAAGATTTTTTAGAAGGATATGGAAATAGTGTTTCTTTGGTGTTTTAGTATACTATATTTGACAGTAAACCACATTGTCTCATGAACCTCATCAAATTTGAGCTTGAATTAATGCCACTGTACAAGTAATCAATTTTAAAATATAAAATATACCTTAATCTTTAAGTCCTTTGCTTTGATGGACTTTTTTGGTAGAGAGTTAAGAGCCTAACCATGTGTCTGTTTATTAAAGTACTTCCTGAGCATCCTGTGACATTTGACATGGCAGAAGACTATTCCTAGAAATAATGAATATAGGTAGTAGCACTTGAGAACAGCATTATATTGAAATAGACAGGATGAAATAAATATGTGCTAGCCCTTTATGGTTTTAGTACTGTTTGTTGCTTTGTAATGTTTTAATACAATATTGTTATTAAATACAGGTAAAGTGACTGGGAATATTTGACTTTACCTTTATGGTTATAGAAAATGCTGTGATTTGGTCGTGTGTGTGTATGTGTACACATATGTGTGTGTATACACAGTAAATACAGATCCTCGTGTGTTGCTTTTAATCTTTGCAGGGTACCTTTGTGCGTGTTCAAGCTGCAGAAGCTGTGACTGTTCCAATAAGGAAGCATTTCCCCACAAGAGAAGAACAAATTTTGGCACTGCAAACCACAGATGAATTTGATGTCCTTGTTATAGGTGGAGGAGCAACAGGATGTGGCTGTGCTTTAGATGCAGTCACTAGAGGTAAGGCTTGAAAATTTAATTGCATTCTTATTCTTGGATTACATGGTTTATAATAAATTTATCAGATTGGCTTTTCAAAAGTACTTGAAGATAGAGAAGGTGTACCCTGAATGCCTGCTTATAAAACTTCCTTCTGTTCTCAGAAGCTAAAATGAACTTGAAGAAAAAATGTCACTGCATTTTGTTGTTTCAGCAGAGTCTTTATTGTCTAGGTGCTTGTATGCAGTTGTCTAAAACCTCTTTGCTGGATGCTCTTGGGTGGACTTCTTATTCTGTTGCTCCTTACTTAGTGGGTTTGTCTGTAGTTACAGTTCACTTGTCTGTGCAGGAGAATATCTGCAGCAAAGAGAAGACAAGAGTTGCACAGCGCTTTTAGCATCTATTTGGAAAGGACCAAGCATGAATTCTGGATGAGGCACAGTGGCTCTCCAGCTCATATTTCTTATAACATGAGATATCTACAACTTCTGCTAATGCACTGTAGCTGCTTAGTATACTGCAGAGAAGTCTGTTTGGATTTTCAATGAAAGGTACTAGCACCATTCAGTCTGAAGGTACTTACGCTAGATCGGTGCTCCGATTTCCCCTCTTTGGGGGATTAGCTGTGTAACTGGTTTAAGAAGCTACTAGAAGCAGCAGAATTGATGTTAACTTTATGCATAGCCTTAACTTATGGAAAGCTCGAGGTAAAACGATAATGCTTTTTACCTGACTTCTGCAGGAGGATGAGAACATGTATGGTGACAGTCAGCTGTTGCCCAACAGATTGCAGATGTTGCCCAATAGCTCATGCAGTTGGTCAGACACGTGACAAACTCTGTTCAGGGGGGGGAAAAGCAGGACACTAATGCCCACTCTGTGTCATCCACCTCACGTCGTAACTTTGAAACTGGCTAGCAGGTTCAATCAAATTTGGCAGTTCTCAGAGTAAGTCATTTTTACAAGTTTAATGAAAATAGATCTTCAGCTACAGAGGTGAGAAGTCATGGGTACTGTTTCTGTGGAAGAGGCTGTAACATCAACTCCTGTTCTATTAAAATGCTATATTCCCCCAGAATATCATATTTTTATCCAAGAAACTATGTAAAAGATTTGTGAGAAAAGCTTGTCTTGGAATATGTTCTCTCAGTTGGTTTTGGTACGATCCGCCAATGAGAGAGAGAACCAACCTTCCTTAGTTCCTGTGTTTGTAGACCTTGTTTCTGGTTTTGCAACTAAAATGAAAAAAAAAAAAAAGTATAAAACTTAGTAGATAGCCATAAAGTTCTTTAGGTTCCTTAACCTTTAGACATAACTCAGAAATAAGAGACAAAACCTGACTCCAGGAGTGTTTTGTTGTTTGCTTTGGAAAATACTTGTCCAGAAGGTGTGATAATTTTGAAATAGGTAAAGCAGTAAGGTCTGCACCATTGGCAGATACATACAAACTGAAATCTGGCTACTAATTTTTTTCGTGTGTTATTAAAGTTAACTTGGGATCTTTTCACTTCTGCCTCTGCTATATTGTGGTAGAAAATGCAGTTGTAAAGCACACAGAAATTATTATAGGTAATCTATGTTTATCCTTTGACTAGATATTCTGATTATATCAGTAGATTTCTGAAGCGTGAAATATTCCTAGGCATTTGGTTAATGAATTGTGTATTGTTGCTGTTCATTCATGGAACTTGCTCTCTTATTATGTTTGCTTCGCTTAACAACAAATTTTGCTTTTCATGTGTTTGATATATCTTTGCCAAATTATTTCTGATTGTATCCATTAATCTTCAGTCACATTTGACAAAAATAAATTACTCTGATCTTTGGAAGTTACCAGTAATAATTAGATTTTTTTAAGGACATAAAAGTTTTGGGAGACCAATAGATGTTGAAATGTATGTTCACCAACCAATAACATAAAGCACTCCTCAAAGAGGGGGAAGGGAGGACCCAGGGGATGACTTCTGATGCGGATGATGCTCTCCTCCTTGGCTATGTGTTTGTCATGTTGTTGCTGTTGGTTTTGGTAGCAGCGTCACCGAGTTTAATTCACTTTTTGCCTTGCCTGCCTAACTTTGAAATTCTGTCAGTGATGGAGGGGGTCTGTTATGCTAACTTCGTAACACAGATTGTCCTTCCACCTAAGTTTTATAAGTGAAAGATTGCCATGTACTTGTCCTGTGGTACTTATCTTGGTTGGGTTTACTTTTATGGTGGGTGTTGGAAGGCAGTGGTGGTTGTCTTGCAGGTATGTGCCAAAGGATGTGGCCAGGCTGTTGCCTGTATCTGATCATTAAAAGGCATCTGTTAATCATCTGTTTCCTGCAACTTTTTCTTTCACTTACCTTCCATCTCATAACCTGACATCAGTCTCCTTCATGAAGAAAATGCCAGCACTTCCCTTGCACAAGGGATGTAGTGTAGACAGCATTGGAGTATATGGTTTCATAGCGACTTCCACGTGAAGCGGTGTGCCTTCGCCCATGGAAAGCTTTTTCCTGGCCTTCAGGGTAACTGGGAACACAGCTTGTGCAACAATCATGCCAACCTCGTTCCAAGTGTTTGTTAGAATAAGCATTACAAAATTCCTCATAGAGCACTTTGTGTTCTGGATTTGTGGGACCCTCTGTGAGCCAGGTGGTTATCCCTTCCTTGTGCTAGTCAAACCGTCAATGCCTCTCGGCATCAGGGAACATGCGTGCGTGATTTCGAGTAAACTTTTTTCTGAAATACTTAGTAATATCTTGTAGTGAACGTTCTGTGTGTGTGCCCTTTGCATATGTAGTGTGTAAAAGGAGGATGTCTGTGTGAGCACTGTGGTTTCTGCATAGTAAGCTGTAGATGAACTTACTTTTTCCCATTGCTTAACTTCCTAGGTAAGCTGCTATATTTTGTATTAAGCCTCAATTACCAAACAATTTAATGTATATGGCAGAATTCTATATACGTGTACGTTGTTCTCTGGTGAGCTCTCCCTGAGCAGTGAGCATGCCCGTGGCTGGCTCTCCTCTGGTTTCAGGCACCTCTTAAGCAGCCTGTAAGTAAGCAGCCAAAGATGCCGGTTGTCTGCCTCTCTGGTGTGCTGTTTAAATTGTTAGTATGATAGGTTTAGAGCTCTCTGCTGCAAAGAGTTAAAAGTATTCATGAAAATATTCTGTTCCTGCCATGAATACGAACTATAATTTGCTTGAGGGAGCATGGCCCCTATAATGTACTGTAATGCCTTTCTATTGTGAAATATCCAGGTTTTAATGTGCTTCTGTTTAAGTTCTGTTTTGACTTTTCCCTTAGGAAGGAGGCTAAAATTTTTCATTACAATATAGACAGTGCACTACACTTTGAATACAAATTTATCCATGTACAGAGTAATTTTTCTTGTGATTGTCTCTACCCTAGAGAAGTGTCTTTAATGAATTACATACAAATTGTGTAATTTAAGAAGTTAATTTGGTTTTCTGGTAACGCAGGACTAAAAACAGCCCTTCTAGAAAGAGATGATTTCTCATCAGGGACCAGCAGCAGGAGTACTAAATTGATCCATGGTGGAGTGAGATATCTTCAGAAGGCCATCATGAAGTTGGATTTTGAGCAGGTAATTGTTTATGCTGGTTGTTAAGCAAAAATTGCTAGTAGACACTTCCCCTATCCCAATTATATCCAAGTCTTCTTTTTATTTTTTCAATACCTGACTGCTGTGTTCCACAGCTACTGTACACAGAAAGTGTCTTCTCCAGGTGAGCTTTCCAGACTAGGGAAATCGGTGCTGCTGCCTTTTGCTAAATTCTTTTATGGGCAATCCAATTGACATACCTTGCAGACTGTGTATCTTTTGGGGGAGGAAGGCAGAGACAGGGCTGACTTCAGAATAAAAAGCTTCCTACCTGTCACGATCAGAATTTGGGGGAGTGAGTGGTTGTCCTGTTTATTTTGGAATGGGGAAGGAAACTATGGTAAATGAGTGATTATATATAATGCTTTTATGTATTCTGGTGTTGGCGGAAGCATGACGTTCTTGTTTTGGGAAATTGATTTGTCTTCTCATTGAAACCTCTCTAACTTAAAGTATGTTTTAATGGTGATAATACTGCTACAGAAATGGTGACTTCTCAGGGAGAAAATATATAAAACATGCAGTTATGTAGCTATAGAAATCAATCTTCTTTTTTGCCAAAGAACAACTTGTATTGACTCATATTGATTGATTTGGAGAAGAACACTTCTGCATTTGCAACTCGGAGTTAGTTTGGGATTTAATTGTGGGAATCGGCACAGAAGCTATACTGTGGGATGAGTTCTAACCCTCCTTAAGTGCCTCCTGCCCATACTTAGGAGTAACACGGCTTTATTGCGCTTTATGTTCAAATGAAAAATTATTCAACTGACCTGCCAAGACACCAAAATGAAACTAGTGAAACTTCATTTTCTTGGGAAACATTTTCCTTAACTTTTGAATTTTTCAGCAAATCTCAGTGTGTCTTTGAAAGAACAGTAAAAATTATGCCAGGTATTTGCTTTGATAAACAGTTTCTTACTAAACGTTGCACATGGAGACAAAATGGCATAACGTGGGATTCACATGTACGCTTCTATTTTTCAGTACAAGATGGTGAAAGAAGCACTTGAGGAGCGTGCAAATCTGCTTGAGATTGCTCCTCACCTATCAGCTCCTTTGCCGATAATGCTACCTGTTTACAAGTAAGCTCTGCTATAGTATCTCTCCTTTACCATTGCTTTTGACAAGCAAGCTATTTCCCTGGAAGAGTTTCCGGGTGTCTCTTTCCAAGCATGTCTTGAAACTTGTCACAAGCTTTGTCCTTCAGGAGGTGAGATGTTGCCATACTGTAGAAGCATGAAGTTCTCTTACGGCACCAACCAGCTGTCCCTGCTATCTAGGAGCACATCTTGGACCTCAGCTTTTCCGTGCATTTCTCCCACCCCAGTGGGGGGGAGGAGGGGAATCTGCAGCTGGAATGAACTCTCATTCCCAGGATGTTACTTACGATTCTTTCCAGTACATCCTCGTCTTCAACACATGCTATCATAGTGTTCTTAGCAGTGTGCTGTTTAGTCCTTACAACCACCAGCATTTGGTGCAGTAACTCAGTGCCTTTGCCTTCCACAGTACACGGCAGTTTGGTGTTGAGAGAAGAGTTTCCTTCTCCTATGAGAAAGAGACTTTAAGGGACCTGGGTTAGGTTTTTAGATCTGTAAGAACAGTTACTCCCTGTAACAGGCTACTTAGAGCAGTGAGTTTTTGCTGAATGATCTTAATGTATGGCTTTATTCCTGTCTTAGTAGAAGGGGCTTGTAATTGCTGGAGCTCATCTAGGTCAGGGGTCAGCTGCATTTATTTGGTCCTGTTCGTGCAGGAGGCATTAGGTGAGATGTGCGTTGGAGGAGCCTTTTCAGCTTGCGCACACAGCCTGGTTCTTTCCTCAACACATAGCTTTAAATCTGACCTTACACTGAAGTACAAAAAGCCAGGTGGTGATCCTAGTTCTGGGATAAACAAAGCCTTGAGTCTGCTTGACTAACTGCAGTGAGTAGATCAGTTGAAAACAGTAGTGAACAATACATAAGCTCTTGCACATTTACATTATATTGTCATACCATGAATTTGTATGATGCCACAAAGTAAAACTGGTGTAATACAATACGCTGTGTTACTTAACATGTTCTGTGTTACAATAACAGTGCATGCATGCACTTTTACATTGTTTTTTTTATTTCACTTCATGGGGATTTTTTTTTTCCTGCAGATGGTGGCAGTTGCCATACTACTGGTTTGGAATAAAACTATATGACCTCGTGGCCGGAAGTCAATGTCTGAAAAGTAGTTATGTCCTTAGCAAGTCAAGAGCCTTGGAGCTCTTTCCAATGCTTCGCAAAGACGAGCTTGTTGGAGCTATTGTCTACTATGACGGTACGTTGCCTTTCTGTGCTGTCATTATTGCATTGTGCTGTGGTTTGGCGGGGGGCGGGGAACACAAGTATGCAACTGTAGATCATGGACATTGACTTTCTAAAGGGAAGAACAACAACTTGAAGGATTCAACTTGCATCTTAAGCATTAATTTGGTAGATAAATTATGTTTTTCATGACAGTAACTTACTGGGTGTAGGACCGAATATATTCGTTTTCTTGGCTAGTAGGTATAGTGATGTGTGGAAACATCCTAGTGTTCTGGTGATTCCCTACAACTTCCCAGCAGTCTGCTCTACACTTCTCAGACTGAACACTTCTTCTCAGGTATTGTAAGTCAGGAAAGTGTGATCATTCCGGTAATGTTAAATGGTTTGCTGTAGCGCTTCCACTGTGCAAATAACTTCAACCCTATCTAGATGACCTGGCTGCTGGTTGTAGTTGTTGCACTGGGTTGGATGAGGCCTGGATCAATTATTTTTGTATCACCAACAAAACTGGTTGCTCTGCAAAGAGCTCAGCGTTCATTGTAATTATAGTAAAATACTAGAGATTGCTATAAGACATGAATGGTTTCTGTTAAAACCCCTTTAAAGGGGTATAAATTAATGAGAGGAAAAGTACCTCCAGCTCGAGTTACTTAATCTATTGTATCAGCTAGTTTTAGGTACGTTTGTGTACAACACTTACACAAAATCATTGTCTGAGTGGGAGAAAATAAAGATGCTTTCTGCAAGTCTTCCAATGTTCATTCCAAACAGAATGATGATTTAATAGATTCATTGTGGTCGTCTAGAAATAGCAATGTTCACGTTCAAAAGTGTTCATGTGTATTCATGTTTGGAAGGAGGTCACTCGTGTTTGTAATGTAAGAATGGATAAGCCTTTTTGCCTTGTTCTGTGCAGTAAGTCTAGTGATAAGTCCCTGGCATAGCTGTATAGCAACAGGAGCCGCAGTGGATCTTCTAAGCAAAGAATTTCTTAACTCTGTCTCTACCCCCTCAGTCTCTACTGCACAAGGCAATCTGAAACAAAATTGGTGAAGGTTTAGTTGGCTTACTTGACAAATGACTACCTAGAAAATTTGCTTGTCCGGAATATTAGCATTTGTGTTGATGTACATGTCTCTTGAGCTTTATGCAAATGCTATATGTCAGTGCTTTTCCATGTCATGCAGGTTACATCCCCAAACCATCAGAACTTCAGTATTTAAAAAATACTGAACTTGTACAAGTTCTAAAGGTTGGAAAGTTCACTGCTTAAGTTTGAGTACCAGGATACACTGTCATAATTGCTTTCTTGAATATTTTTTCTTTGTATCAGACTTCTATTCTGTATCACGTGTGTTTTTAGTTAGGTTGGTATTCCCCCTTCTCCAGTCCACTTCCCTTCCAAGACAGAAAGTTTTGGTAAAACTTTCTTGGTAATAGGGCCAGCTAGGTAATATCAAAATGTCAAATGTGTTTGGGATAGGGCAAGAAGCCATAGATTCCTTGCAGGCTTGGAGGAGCCCTCCAAAGAATAAAAAGCTTAAATACTGATTTACTTCGGGAGTGGTACAGTTCTAGTTAGTTTTTACCTGAAGATGTAGTTTCTGACCTTTTGGCAGCCAGAAAGGTCTTTACACAAAATTGATTATAAAGGTAGTTCTTTTCCCTTTTTAGAACTGCACTTACACTATTCATCAGCTTATCAATATAGGGGCTTTTGTACTGGGAAGAAGTAAGAGGGGCTCTCAAAACATGCTGGACTCAGGTAGTATTTGAGGCTTCTGGCAAAAGCACATGTTAATAGTTGCAAGTTGTCTCATACAGAGCCCAGCAGAACAAAAAAAAATTATATATTTGTGTGGGAATATGTATGTGTAGGTTCTCATTTAGGAGTAGGCTGAGATTTAAGTAAAAATCAAGTCCATCCTTTATCTCTGATGGAGACTGCATCTTCTCTATCTTATTTTAAGGTCTAGAGGAAAGAAGAGGTTATTTAGAAGCAAAATTTGCTATGGAATTATGTGGTATTTTTTTGTATAGTGTAACAAGAGCTGCTGTAAATAGCATACATAGAAGTAATTCAGATTTATTTTTTCATTATCATAAGCTATCCGTTAGACTGCTTTAAGGGATCCCAGGAGCATGCAAGAAGAACGAAGTGGTTCTCTTAACTGTAATTACACTTCTCATAAGAGCACTATAACTTGAAATCTATTTATAATCTATTGAAGTCTTTTTCTGATTAAATAGATAGTTTGGATGTATCATAGCTGTTTACTACTCCAGCATTCTAAAGATATAAATTTACAAGATAGCCTTAAAATTAGCCTTCAGGTTTCTTGGACGAATAATTGTTTTAAGCAGTGTTGCAATAAATGAAAATTCAGCACTAAGGTACCATGTGGTCTTTTAGTGGAAAACAGCTGTGCAGAAATACAGTGCAGAACTCTGGGACTGACTGAGAGATGTCTCTGATGGTTTTGTTGCCTTCCCAAGTACTAGGAAACAAACCCACGCTCTGCATTTTGGAAACAAAGAAGTGTCAACTAGAAAAAAAGGAAATGTAGAAAATACCAAAGAGCGGTTTAATGGAGGAAGAGGATTGTGTAATCACTCTGTTTATTCACACAAGTTTCATGAAAGCAGGTAGCTGGCAGAGACTCTTGACAATTCTCCTTCAGAGGAGGATGCTAGCAGGACTCAGGCTGATTTGGTGACAGATATCAAAAATAGACTTGAAGTTTTGCTGCCAGTGAAACTACTTGCTTGTGCTAGTATATCTGGCCTTATTTTGCTTTACTTATAAGACTACAGCTTAGTTATCCACATTTTTATGCAGAATTTAAAGAAATGGTGTTTTTCAGTGAAAAAATTAAAAAAGCACTCAAAGCTCCACCAAACCTCAATTTCTGAGAAGAATAAAGTGGTCCTGAAGGACTAAAGTATCAAATTTGTGAGTTCATAGTACACATTTGGGTGCTTTGAGGCTGCACCTAATCCAGAATAAAAACTTCCCAACTACAATGTTAAATCAATTCTTAACATGCCATGTTCCAGAATTAAATTTTGTCTGTAGTGACTTCTCTGTAGGTCAGCCTGTGGCCCATGGTGTAGATGGGCTCACGCTGTGTTGTAACACAATTATTTTATTGTGATCAATTAACCTGTGTTCTGTCCACAGTAAATTTGTTTTAAGTCATAATGTTTCAACAAGCACACTTTAGATCTTGTAAATTTTTATACTTGAATTTTAATGATATACTTTCATGCCCTAAATCCGGAGGAATGGAGGACAAAAGGGAAAGGGAATTGAACTTAAAGTAGAGAAGGGGATTATAAGATTGAATTGAAGTCCTTTTAGTTCTTTCAGAAAGATTAGTCATAAAAAAGAGCATTAAATAATGGCAAAAATATGTATATATGTCTTAAAGTAGGTCATATCTCTATCTTCTCTGTCCATCCCTTCTCTGTCTTCCCTAAATAGCGAATAAATAAATTGGCCTTTTAAGAATGGCGTGTCTTAACTGATTCTATATGTGCAGTTAAATGTAGTTTTATCTTGTTTTCTTGCTTGTCTCTATTCCTGTCTCTATCATTCTTTCTTTACATCTGTAGTCGTTAATACTAGCTACGCCTCACTGTTTGGCATGTTGATCACCACCACCAAAGGGAAGAGTTAAAAACATTCGTTATGTAGGTTACTTTTTATTTGATAAAACCACCTGTCCAGTTATGACTTATTGGTGGCGATGTTCTTTTGCAAAGGAAAGATCAGGAATGCTCTTTGTTTTGTTTTGTAATTGTTGATCAAACTAGTGGCATGTCAAGTAATCCATTATTCATGAATGTGTTGTGTTCTGAAATGTTGCTGTGGTCGTCTTAATTACATTTTTTAAAATTGTTTATACAGGCAAAAAAAAATGGTACATTATAAATGTTGGAAGTACCAGCAACAGCAAATCACAGACTTTACCAGAGGCTATTCTTGCTCTGTCTCAGCATCAGGAAACGAAAGCATATGTTGGATGTTAGCCTGGGTGTACACAATGTGTCCTATTTATTCAAGGTTTTCTTTGAAGCCACAACTTACAAGTTTGTTTCTTAGGGGTACATGTCAGACTTCATTTAGCATTTGTTGGTATTAGGATACTCCTGAATAGCAAAAAGGCAACATTTTGGGGGAAGAACGTGGCTGCTATCTGAGCAGTGATCTGTCAGTTCCACTTACGTAGCTCAAGGAAAACTGGAGAAGAGGCACTGTGGAGAAGCTGGGCTGCGATCTCGAGATCATAGGCAGAATTATTTTAAAGCACTTTAAATGGAAGAATTAATCTCCATTTAAATTATATGTAGTTCATTATGTTAAGAACTAGGAAAAACATTAAAGCAGAGACCCAACTGGCCAGAATATTTCAATTTAAAGTCTTTAGAAATTCTAAGTGGCACAATTCTTTTTAAGATGCATTATTTTTCTATCTCTAGGTGCTTGCAGACTTTTTTGTTAACATATTTTGCCTTGCAAGATGAGCCTTTAGGTGCGTAAGGAAAATTTGTGTTCTGGAATCGGTCATGACTTTAAGATTTTAGGGCTACTTTGACCCTGCTCTTTGAATTTACTGCTATTTTCTGCAAGCAGGAATTAACATATACTACTTCTGTGACTGTTTTGCCACATCAAGGTATTTGATTGTTTAATGTCTTGTTCGACAAATTTCCAGTATACTTGCTGCGACATAAGTAATTGTTCTTTATTTTTTTGCATTCTTAGTATTTTTGTAGATATTGTCTCCTGAAATATTTAATATGGAGGTTATTTAAAGGTAGAAAAAGCAGCTTTGGCAGAGGATTTAGCTTTCCTTGTTTACAGCAAACCCCATGAGAAATCCTTCCCAGGCACACATGCACACACACAGACAGACATACGCACAAAAATCAATGCAAAAGAATAGGGCATTCATTAAGCTGTCAAAAATGGAATAAATGCTTTTTTTTATTTAGGCTCTTGTAGCTATTTTTCCTAGTATTTGAGTGTGTCCTGAATTATGAAATGTTATAGCTTTATAATTCATATTTGACAAATTAATATTTTGAGAATGTTGAGCTGTAATAGGGGTATTACCCTATTACAGATGCAGACAACTGTATGAGTTTTTTCCTTCTCTGGATATAAAAACTCTTTGACAGTTTGTCACTAAAAAGACTTTCTATAGGTGAAATACACGGCTAACCATATTTCTTGGTATTTCAAAATTGAAGCTGGATGGATGAAAGAAGCCTTGCAGGCACACTAACTGTAGGTATAACCTGGAAAATACTGTGCGTATTCACCATATCCCGTTGCTTTCAAATACATTTTGTCCCATGTTCTGTATAATAGAGTTGTATGTGAAATCTTGAAGAAAATCGGCAGCCTGCTACGAGAGGGCTTGTAAAGGTAATACTGGCTGCCTCTAGTGGAATGCCTGTCAAATGAAATGCAAGTCTCCGGCAGAACCTATAGAAGCAATGGTATTTTTCCTTGTCGGCGTTAGTATAAACACTAGTGGGGATCCGTTACAAATGGTGCTTCCCAATTCTCGGATAAAATCCGTCGGGTCTCTCTTTGCTTGTAGTGCTTCTCGGCGCACGGTGGCTCGAGTCACGCCGTGTTTTATCCGTCAGAGCTTTTTCATCGTTTTCAAAAGGGATAAAATCAATAGCCTAAAATGGCTTGCATCTTTAACCCACTTTTGCCTCTGTCAAAGGGTGCAGCCGCACAAGCCTGCAGGAGCAGCCGCTTGCTCCTAACAAAAGGGACCGTGCATCCTGCCCTCTTCTTCCTTTTGCTGGAGGCGTCCTTCCCAAAAGCATGCAGATGATAACTGCGTCTCCTGCTGTACCTGTAACAATTTAATTGTGTAAGTCAGCCCAGTCAAGCATCCCCAGCTCATGACTGGGAGACATGAAATTCATTGTCATTATTGTCCCTGTCATTTTGGATCATTATATCCTGCTGCAGAATTTTCCTCACTCCAGTGCTTTCTTACCTCCAGGAAGCAGGGATTATGGCTGAGGTTGGGGTGGGGGCAGGACTGTGAACTACATTTACCTCAGGGGAGCCACAGATTAAATTGGCTTTGCTCTCTGACTTGCTGGATTCGTCTGTTTGTACGCCGTGGGTTTAAGGTTGGAAATGATGAATATTCTAGTGAATTCTGTGCCTCTCTCTTTTCTTTTTTTAATGCTCGTATAAGCAAAGGATGGTTTTTGTGTCCCTTAAGAAGTGAACGGGGAATAATTCTTCAGATCATGTTACCTAAAAGATTTAAGATTATTCCCGAGCAAAACGACATTATTTGCACGTCGTGCCACAAACATCTGAGCGTTCCCCAGTGTGTCGTGGCTTTTAGGGGAAAGACTCCATCGAAGCATGTAACTCTGCTGTAATTTATATGTGTGCATTTTATGTGAACTTAATAGTCGGTCATTAGTTAATATGTACACTGTTCCATATTGTAGGTATGATTATACGTATGGTGAAGGAAAACGGATTATGGGATGCCTGTACATCTTGCTGCACCTTCCCCTGCTCCGGTGGCTGTCCCCCTGTCATTTGGCATACAGGGCTGGAGCAGCCCGAATCCTTGGGAAGGGCTGGGGAGGTGCGCGTTGCTCATCTTCCTCGCCACGCTCCTCCTCTCCCATCAGCAGAGTTCACCTCGCCCAGCACCTCCTGGCCTGTTTCTGTATCCGTTCATGCGCTGGGTTTCTCTAGGTTCTGGGGAGAATTACCAGTTAAAATGCTGCTGCTTGACTTGTCTATCGGATGGGGTGGATCCCTCCATCAGCAGCAGCCCTGCCTGCTCCCCTGCCTGCTCGCTGCCTGGCACCCTCCAGCTGGCACCCAACTGCCCGTCCCGGCCACTTGCAGTGTGCCACGTCCCCGTCCTCGGGAGCAGCGCTGCCTCTCCCCAGCTCTGGCACAGCAGTCCGTCCCTCCTGTGACTTCTTGTTCCCCGGCTGGGCCCTCCGGCCCCGGCTGGTCTCCGCTGGGTCACACAGCGGAGGTCGGCGTCCCGCCTGCTGCAGGCAACGTGCAATAGCTGACAAATTGATAGCTACTTCATTTAGGCTTAAAAAATAGCTACTGCGGTGTGCAAAGCAAAGTTTTGTTTTGTACAAATTTAAGTTTGCCCCAAATTTCAGCTGTTAGCGTGAGCGTTGGGAGCAGTAGTCGGCTCTTATGCTGTGCGGGTGTGCAATAAGCTGCACTGACATCATCACGTTTCTTTCTGGCGCGGTGGCACGCCGCAGCAGACCTGCTGTGACAGTTGTTCGTGGTGACATTTTAGCGCAGTTTCCATAAACTGACAGTGACAATGTTTAGTTTCATTTTAACACTGTGCTTTTACTTACACTGACACTGCAATATGATTGTAGTGACAAGTTGAAGGCTGATACAAAAGAAGTGGGAAACAACATAATTATAAAGCAGTAGCACAGAACAATAATTCCAAATTTGTCTCTCACTTGATGTGCCTCAATATTGTGGCTTATTTTTGTATGCTGATACTTTAGTTTCAATACAAGTTTTAGCTTCTGTACCATAACTTGGCAGTAGACTTGACAAGACAGAGATTCTCAGGGCATTGTGATTGTTTGTTTGTTTGTTTGTTTTTAAAAAGCTTTTATGGGCTTCCTGTCTCTTGCTTATGTCATTCATTTGTTTATAACTCTGTATGTAAGTTGGAATGTATCGTACTTTCATTGCCTAATCTTCATTGGGATCTTGTTTGTTTTTATCCATCCGTGCAATTTGTTTGGTCCCAGGTTGCTCCATTCCTTTAATCTTGCCTTTATGAAAATAATCTAGACTTGCTTAAGTTCCCTAAGCTTGTCTTGTAAAGTGGTGGTTACCTTGCATCTTGGGTGGTCTCTGCACCGCACTCCCGAGCTGTGCGTGTTAAGGTTTGATGAATGTCGCTGCTGTTGGTGAACAGGCGTTAGTCCTTCCGGGCCCTTGAGGAGCAGAACCCAAAAGTCTGATGCCGATGGTTACCTCTTCACCTCTACTGCTCACGGGAATAGGGAAGTTTATTTCTTGTGGTCTAAGCTGGTGATAAATGGAGGAAGCAAGAACTTATTTAAAATGACTGCCACTGGATTATTTAAACTCGATATGTCAAATCTGAGTTTGAATCTGTTAGAATAAATGTACCTGTGAGACGGCCAAACTCAAGGCTTTCCATTAAAGCTCCTACAGAGGGATGGCTGACAATATCTACATCTTAGGGCAGATGTTAAAGAACCGAAATAATGTGGTGTGTGTTTTTTTTTCCCAGTGCAAAGTGCGTATTTAGGTGTGTATCACTCTTCCCACCCGGTTGGGCCGTATTGCAGCAGCACAGATAACACAGTGGAAAGCAGAATTCAAATTGTACATGATTTGTGTGAGAAGTATTAACAGTCTGGTGTGATATTGCTGTGGTGGTATATGTGGGTGTGATGGAACTGATTTAACTGAGTCGGAACGCTCTTCCCTCTGAAGCAGTCCAAGAACACATGCGTGCATGCTACGTATCCTAGAAAGTCTGTTAGTTTTCAGCGAATTTCTGACTTAAGTTTCATGTGATTCAGAGAGCAAGAAATAGTTCAGGTCTGAGGGCATTTTTAATGACCTGTGACTCACGAGTCAAATTTGATGTTTACCTCTGAACTTATTCTGCTTATGTTTGGGGAAAAGAACTTGCTGAGTTCTTTTTCAGAGAGGTCTGGAACAATTTTGAGTCACTCCAGCTGATTCATAATGCCTAAACTTGGATAGAACTGATTTCAGTATGTACAACAGATGTTGAGTTCCTGTTTTAATGCTTGTAATAAAACTGATCATGCAATTAAGCCCTCTCTTAAAAATGAGAGGATGCGGGCAGTCCTGGTAACTTAGTTATGTATAGTGATGTATGATTATCACTCATCAGCCTTAAATTTGGTAAGGTTTTGGTAGGGTTTGTATACACACAGCAAGAAAACTTTCATGCATGTGAAATAAATTATTTTATTTCATGCATTGCTTTGCTTTACTATGTGCATGCAATGATCTAGTGCAAGGCTGTTGTAAGAATATAACGTATAGGTACGGAAATATTTTAAAATAACTTTTAGAATATCAGTGCTTTTGGGGAAAATGGGTGTCATTATTGTGGTGATCAGTAATATCCCCGTCTTGATGCTGGGTGATAGGTTTTTGGGTATGTTTCAGATCCAAGGGACTGCCTCGTGAGTTGCGGTTCAGTATTCTAGTTAAATAAGTGGAGCTCACTGGTGTCAGTAACATACAAGCAAGAGATTAATTTGCCAGTATTTGTTTGCCTTTATCCCCTCAGCTTTTTAAAAGAAAACAAAAAAACCCCCCTACTTATTTGTATGGCTGCGTTATGTAGGGATATAAAACTGTGACCGTACTGGGGGCTGAGTTCTCTCATTCAAATATTTCTTTTAATGTATTTTTACTTTCAAAAGAAGCCTGGTAAGTGGTTCTATGGAAAGATATGTCCTTCTGAGAAAGTTCATTAAGACTGTCTTATAGCTTCTTGCATGGCTAATTTCCAACTCTCCATTAAACTTGACCTCCACAGCAATAACTAGATATGCCTGATCAGAAAAGACTGTAAACTGAGAAAAGGTGAGAAGGCTTTCCTGGCTGCCGCAGGGACCAGCCTGTTCTTCGAAGCAAGAAGTTGGCAAAACCACCCGTTACAGCTATGCTGTCGCAGAATGAGCCGAAGTGTATTTGGGGCAATTGTTGCAATGCTGTGTGCATTGTTACGTGACTAGTTGTCATGCAGCAGGTAGACTCAGTAACGAAGTGTTAGTTCTTAGCGTAAAAAGGTTAACATGAACAAAAGTTACCTTCTTAGGATTAAAAGAGCTTCTGGCTTCTTAAAAAAAAGTATGCTGTTTGTCTTCAACTGAATAGGGTTGCAGAGGAGAAAGCAAGGATCGGTATGAAAGTCACAGGTGTCGGAGAGCGACACAGGACAGAATATACCAGAACTACCGGAGTGCCTTATTAACACTCTGGTTTTCACACAACTCTACTGAATCAGTCACAAACAAATTTCTACAGCCTGTGGGCTTTGTTACCACTACTGGCTGTGGTTCAGCACTGATAAAAATAAAATTGAATGTACGCTATGTGCACTCTGTGGGAGGATTCTTTTAGTGCCAACGGAAGCATTGTCTGTTCGTCTTTGGAGAAATACAACATTTGCTACTAAGGAATGAAAATAGAATTTTCCTAAATTACACAAAAAAAGAAATTATAAACCAAATGGCATCACTGTTGGTCTTAATGTGATGTAGGACACACTTACACAAAATGTCTTCATGCACTAAATGTCTTCAGCAGTATGCCTTCTAAGAATAAGGGGTTTTTTTAAGAGGATTCGGTGTTAATTTAATGAAAGTATTTAGGCCGGTGTTTTGTTAAAAGCTAGGTTGACTACCCTTAATAAAAATTAAAGTATCACTCCATTGTTACTCTTACAAGCAGATGACAACAGTGAATAATGAGATGGATGATTCTTTCAGTTTTTCTTGCTAGAAATGACTTAAAGGATTTAAGCATCCTCTTATTTTCAAGAGGTGTCACGGGAGGAGTTGCGAAGGAAACGTGGTATGTCCCGTCAGCTGGCTCTTGGACGCTTCTTCCGAAGGTGCTGAGGTAGGGCTGCCTTTCGCACCGCCCTCGAGATGCACCCAGCTGACAAGTGACACGCATACAACAAACAAGTGCTCTCCGAACTAGCCCTCGAGCCACGGGACTGAAGCAGCAGTGACCTCTCCAGGGCAGGGTGTTTGTGAACATCTGTTGTTGGTGAATGTCATCGTTATAATTTCACTGTATTGCCTACAGGTTAGTTATGAGATCTTCAGGAGCTTACTCATTTATGGAAAACGATACCAAGTTAATTGGGCTTAGCCATTCTGTTGTTATAAAATAACCTTTTGGCTTGCAACATTTGGAAGAAAACCCCATGGTATCGTAGAGGGGTTACCTCTGGTAGAAAGGGGGAGTAATTGTTTTCTTTGTTTTGCTTTGGAGCACCGTGGCTGCTGTGAAGGACAAGGGATGCGGAGCTATCTGAAGTAGGTAACCCAGGACCTCTCGTAGAAGCTTTGGTTACCTTGCCATTTATCACACAACTATGCCTTGGGTTCCCTGGGCATCTTCTGAACATGGTAATAGTGCTCGTGTCAAGAAGGCTTTACGCCTCTGTTCTGGAGGACGTTAAGCTTGGATGTGCTTTTGTCTTGGATTTAGAGGATCTTACCTGGGGAGAATAGCATTTAACCGGAAAGTCGACAAGGCTGAGATGCAGAATTTGCTTTGCTTCATCCTTCCGTTTCTCTCTAGCGTGGTAAGGATCATCTAAGTACCAGGACACATACCGATCTCTTGGAAATAGACATTCCTGATTCTCAACTAGCACACATGTAAAGAGCTAGTTTTACTTTAATCAGCAGAAAATATGCTTTGTCAACTGTGAATGGTGCTGTAGTAAGACCTGATCTGGCTACAGTGGCTTTATGATGGGGGGTGTGCATGGAGGAACAGCAACCAATTCTCCAGACATCAAGAATAAAAGATAATTGCATATAAAGTGCAGGATTTTAATGTAATTGTCTGGGGGAAAAGGTGCACATGTGAGTTGGAGGGCTTTAAAAAAACCAAACAAACAACCCCCCCCCAAAAAAAAACCCCCAAACCCAAACCTGTTCCTGAGTATAAAAACTATTGTACTGTTGCAGTATTATTCTCCACAGATGACAAATTTCTGAGCCAGTAAGTCACTCTTCATTTCTTTCAAATCTAGACCTCTACAGATCTCTGCTGTTTGTGCTATGAAATACTCTAGGACTCCATGCTGTAGATCACATCAATCTGAAGCCAGTGGGTTTTTCTAGATGTGTAGTTAATCAGGAACGGGTTATTTCCCAGTCCTCTTCCTGCAAATGCATTACATAGGCGCTCAGATTTCCTTTTGGACAGCTGAGAATTGAGTAATAGCAAGGGGTTTCTTGCATCAGAATAATGATGAGGGGAAAATGGATGAGAGTTTCAGAGAAAGCGTGAAAATGTTATCTTGAACACAGCAGTCCAAATCCTGAAATGCACTGAGCGTAGCCTTAGTTCACTCTGACATTGTGAGCATTAGGAGTTTTGACAAAATGCTGAGCAGCTCTTGGATTAAGCTTTGGAGCTTAATAAACAACTGTTACTTAGATGTTTGTTCTTTTTAGAAATTACACCTGTTTCCACATTATTTATTCTGCTGATTGGCTTCTCTGGATTGCTTTTTGTCTGGACAAATAAGTCACAAAAGTGGGAAGAGACAAGCTTGCAAAATTTAAACAGTAAGACTTCCCATAGACCAAAGCTAATATTGGCTAAGAGTGTAAATTGTGCTGCTTTTGTGTGATGAATCCACACCCTGTGTCAGACAGAGAAAACCAGTTTGTATCAGGTACCACCTTATGCACTGACGGCAAGAACAAATTGATGGAGGATCAAAAAGTAACTAAGGAAACCCTCTTGGCCCTGGGGTCCTTCTACGATAAAAGAATCAATCCTACCGCACGGAAGCGGGTCCTTTGGGGTTTCATTGGTGCGTAGACAGCACTTGTTTGAGGGTAGTGTTTCTGGTTTGTGCTGGGTTTCTTGTCCTGTAAAGCCAAGACTTGCAGTAGCCTATGGGTCAGGCAGTCCCCCAAGTCAAGCACCACAATGAAGAGGGGTGATCTCCAGAACACTGCACTTCTGCAAGCCTCCGACTTTGGGCTAGAGGAGCATTTCCTGGATTACTTTGGAGTACGCGCTGTATTCTGCCTTACGTGGGAGCAGCTACTGTAATGCAGCTTGTCGCTGTTCTTTGTCTTTTTTCTGTCTAGTGCTCCCTCTGTACGCGAGACGTACATTCTCTCAACCCTGTGTTAAAATGTTAAGGTTTGAGGTAGACCTCATAAGGTCATTTTGTCCATTCCCTGACACTACTGCGGCGTAAATGTTGATGCATTTATTTAATGATTTGCCTGCCGCTTCTGACAGGCGGTCGTTTAGTCTTATGCATCCTGTGTGATGGAGCATCCCCAACTTTTCTTGACATCTTGCTCACTTGTTTTGCTGTTCTTTCCTGTAGTTTATTCTGGGCATTGTTTGCTTAGTTGAATTGGAGTTACTGTTTGTTTCTTCATCGGTGCTTTATCATGTTACTGTTTCTGTACGCTTCGCATAACTTTTTTTTCCTCGTAGTTGAAGACTGATTGCACTGTATCGTCTCGGCTGTGTTAGAATGAGAAGTTTGGGGAGGGGAGGTGGCACCTCCGAGGCCATTGATCCCATCTTTATAACTGTGCCCTTTTAGCTAGGAACAGATTATTTGCGCAGTGGTTCGAGATTGCACAGGCAGAATCAGAAGGACCAAACTTTACATAAACCATTTATACTAAACGTTGGGAATGCTGGCAACATAAATCAACTACAATATCTATTACAAATTTATCACTTTATCAGTATTATCTGTGATAGAAGCGGTCCAGACACGTGGGGAAGTGAACCGTACCTCAGGAAGTTTAGCCCTCTCGTAAATTAATTATTCAGGACACACAGAGCCTGGCCCCTTCAATGTATAGTAATTCTTTCTAGCCAGCATCCAGGACTTTAACTTCAGTGGCAATAATAAATAGGAAAAGTCTCAGGTGAAGCCAGTATTTCAAAGTAATTAATCATCTTCCCCTCATGGTCCCTCCGCCTCTCTCTTGGTTTTCTTTAACGAGGGAATTTCAGTAATAAATCTTTAATGATATATGTTAAGAATCCTTCATTAATTCTTGTCTACTTACTTCTCTTTTTTTGATGCTTTTATGTTGTATGTTGGGAAGTTAAAATGCATATACAAGAAAAAACAGTTATAGAAAGCTGATAATTTGGCACAGTCTCTGAAAGGTTGTTTCTTGGATGTTGAATGTTGTGTGGTACATTTGCTAATAGGAATTGTTGATTAATACTGGTTCGACTGTCAAAGGAATACTTAGTTACAGAATTACAGCACGATTGCACAAGGAAAGGTAAAGAAAAAAGTGATTTGTCCTCTCCTAAAGCGGAGGTGAACGAGTACTAATTCTCAGTTTCGTAGCGTGCAAAGGCTGTCCCGTGTTCTATAGTCTCGGATGCTACAGGGGCCCGCGTGGGGAGCGCAGCTGGGCGCGCTGCTGCCAATACAGCAGCCGGACGCTCCGGCGCAGCAGAGGGGATGTATCTTTAAATAATTCTCGTTAGACGCGAGCAGCCATCACGCCTATTCAATGTGACAGGGACAGATGTGACAGATCGGTTCTGACACACTTCCATACCACAAGTCCGTGGCTGGAGGTGACTGGTGTCCTTCCTCCGGTCCCGTCCCCGCTGCAGGACAGCACAACGACGCACGGATGAACCTCGCCATCGCCCTCACTGCTGCCAGGTACGGCGCTGCCACGGCCAATTACGCTGAAGTGCTGCGCTTGCTCAAGACGACAGACCCGGCCAGCGGGAAGGAGCGCGTGTGCGGCGTGCGCTGCAGGGACGTCTTAACAGGTGTGTGCCTTCCCAGCGGCGCAGAGAGGTGCGGGGACCCACGGGCAGCCTCCTGCCCGCCTTCGCCGGCCGGCCGGCGAGCGGTGCGGCACCGCGCGCCCTTGGGTCTGCAGCCCCCTGCTCGGTGGGTGGAAGCGACGGCTTTCTGCAGCGGGCTCTACCGTGCCGCAGTTGAACAGAAAGCACAGCACTTTAGGAGAGTGTACTCTCTTCATTAAAGAAACGCACAATTAATGAAATGAGGGAGGAGCGGGGAACGCTGCTGTTTGTAAATATCAGTGAACCGACAAAGGAGCCATCTTCCCAGAGCACAGTGGCATACCATTAGTGTCAATCATCTTTAACTTCTGTCAGATTTTTCACTCAAATCCTAGTGTTTTGGCAGGGTAGACTAAGCTTTACATCCAAACCCTTCTGTCAAGCAAAGATGATATTGTAAAATGCTACGTGCTGTACAGTAATAACCCCATTTACCAAGTCTATGGGTTGAGACTGAAGTCTCTCTTGTTTGAGAGGCAGATTTCCGCTGAACTCCTTCTACCCAGTCTACCTTCTTCTGCCTTCACAGATAAGATGGTAAAACATTTTCTTTCAAATCTGGTGTTATGTGAAAACTTTGTTAATTTTTAAAAACCATTCCAGCTGTTCTGTTCAGAGAAGCACGATATACTTTACAGTAGGTTAACTTCATAGATAGATTAATAATAGAGAGTGTCAGTGAGCAGGAAAACAAATGGTGTGTGTGATTGATACTGTTTTCTTTCACAGGGCAGGAATTTGATGTCAAAGCCAAATGTGTTATCAATGCTACGGGACCTTTCACAGACTCTGTGCGCAAAATGGATGATCAGGAAGTACCAAACATCTGTCAGCCAAGTGCAGGCGTGCATATTGTGATGCCTGGTTATTACAGGTAACGATATTCAAAGCCTAAACCATTTGTAATGATCTCTGCTGGTGTCTGTAATAAATAAGCTTGCGGAGACGCATTTGTAGGTTTTACGGTAGTTTTGAATGCACGATTTGATTTTTATTTTTTCTTTTTTTTTTAAAGAGGATTCTGGCACTGTGCCTGTGAGAGTAACAATTTCATATATTCAGAAAAGGCTGAAGTCTTGTAGTTCTTAGTTAAAACTCACCAAGGCAGAACTGCTGCTGAAGCAGAAGGGCGTTTAGGCAGAGCATCTACAACAGGCTTGTGAAAGGCACCTTTTTTAATAATGAATTTGAGTTGAGTGTACTGACTGCTTGTTCACCTCCCTTAAGAAAACAAGCATATAAAACCTTCCAGAGAGGAAGACTCTTTTCCTATTAAATATCAAACTCTCTATGCAATAACACTCTGCCACTGTACTCTGCCACATTACGACTCCAGTCATAGTAAATATGAATGCAGCGTGCAGGCAATATGATAAGTAGTTCAAAATAACACGATTAAATTCTGACACTGCTGTGGATGCAAGCCCACCCACCCGTGGTTGTTTTGGCGGAGAGGGCTTGCCTCCCTCTGCAGACCTTGTTACAGGAGCGGTTCCCGTGGCACTCTGCAAGCACGCTCTCTGCAGACTCCTGCTTCTTTCCTTATTTGCTGCTGCAAAACCAAATCCCCTTCTACCGAGTAAGCCTTGTCCGTTGAAGCTCAAATATTACCTTTGGTTTCTGAAGTCATTAGCATCCTAATGGAAATTCGCATTTATAGACTTATCCCAATTCTGTTGATACAGTGCACTTACAATAATGCCTTCCATATCATCATTGCACTCCTCTGTGAATATAAATTTAGACTTCCAGTGCACAACGTGTTGTTTTTGCCCGAGCTATCCCAATAGGACATGACCATATACTGTAAAATTGAGGCATTTTTGGCCTAGTGTAAAATCACTCTTGCATTCTGTTCTTTTTTTGGTGTCTTTCCACATGAAAAATGGGAAAATGACCTGATAGCTGCTTTAAAGCACTAGCAATGTGGAGAAATGGGTTGTAATCCTGGTTTCCTCATATACTGTGAGAAGCACATTGTGGTTGACTTTATGGCCCTACAGCAAAAACACGCAAAGTTTTAAAACTTTGAATCACTTTGTAAATTCAAAGTAGAAGATGGCTTGATATACATGAGGGATCTAACTTATTTATTGTGTAATAACCTAATAATTTTAATTGGAAATGTAGAGAATTCTTGTTCTCCTTGTTCCCCTGTGTATGTCAGCATGTGGGCATTACTTTTCGTGTAAAATAGTATCTACCCACATACTGCCTCCACAGTACAGCTGAGCAGATAAAACTGTACTGAATTTCCTTGAAGTGGGATAGCTTAAACCAAGGAACTGTCTGCTAAATGGGAAATACTCGTGGTATTTAATCTTAGTTTCAACTAAGTATCAAGGCTTCTCCTGGTGCCAAGGAATAATCCTCAACAAACGAAGACTGTATTTCACTGCATCCACTTGCCTTTTGGTAAACATTTTATAGAATTTTGGCCCAGACTCACACAAATGAAAATTTGATAACAGGTAAAGGTTTTCAGATATAAACATAGTTAAGATTTTGTAAAACTAATGTTAACCTAATGCATTCATTTCCCATGGGTTTCTTACTCATTTATGTTCTTCATTAATAGTCCCAGTATTCCTCCTCTCATTAATTCTATTTTTAGTATACACATCTCTATTCTAGTAGCTGCAGTAAGCCTCTCTCACTCCCTATTGTTTAAGTGTATTATCTCTAAAATGAGAGAGGTTATTTTGGCTGCCTTTGTTCAGAGAGGCTTCCTGTCTGAAATGTGTCTATGAATGCAATACTTTTTTCCCCTCCCTTCTGACAGATTTCAGATGTTTTCCGTCTTTTCTTGAATTTTCTATCTGCTCTGCATGCCAGATTCCCAGTAAACTTGTCTGTTAAACCTTAGTTCTACTCTATGGAAAGTCACCTATTTGCTCTTTAACTGCATTTGTGGTGCTTTGGTCAAATGCCTCTGGAGCCGCAGAACAGGCAATATTTGCGTGTTAGGATGCTTGTCTTTGGCAGGAAACACCTTATTTTAAATTTGTTTTGGTGGCTCTTCAGTTATTTATATAAGATGGAACACACATAGCAATAGGAGATTGAGAGCGTGCTTCCCAGGATAGCCGGTAGTCATTAATTCAGTAAATTAATCGGCATATGGAAAACTGTTTCATCCTTTCTCATCATTTGCTGTGTAATCTAATTGAAAACACTTCAGTTGATAGGTGTTGTGGCGAAACTTTGTACAAGACTTGGTGAACAAGTCTTTACTTGTTTCTCTTTGTTATTTGTAACAGTTTTTACAAAATCACGTTAAAAAAATTCATACTTTTGAGAAAATGTCTAAAGTTTTCTGAATATTCTGATACTGTATATTAAATCTCTAGTTTCCTCTGTCTCTAAATCAATAGCTTTTTCATTTTAAAAAGTAATCTTTGTCTGACGTGATTTACCTTTCACAAATCTGTGTTGACTTCCCCTATTAAATTGTACTTCTCCAACTGTATGCTTAAGCTGTCTATAAATATCATCTAAAAAATGTTCTAATATACATGCTATATATGAAATTTTCAGCTTCTCTTCTAGCCTTTCCAGATATTGAAAACTTACCTTCAGTAATCAGTTTAGACTTCCTAAAAATGAAATATTCAGTGATTCAGCTTGCGGCTCTCTTAAATAGGTAATTCATATCCAAGCAGGTCTTTGCCTACCTTCAGCTTATTGTGTTAGTAGTTATTTGAGTCCATTGAATTATTCCCCTCTGATGGTCCTTATTACCACCTAAATATATACGTCCTGTCCTCCTTCCACATACTTCCTATATCCTCTTTCCATTATCAGGAATAGGTGCAAAACCTGAAGACTGCTAAACTGAGGGCAGATGTTTTTACAAGGACTTCCAGTGCCTGCAGTGAAAGTCTCCATCTTTCCTTTAAAGAAAAACAAGTGAAAAAAGGGGGCAGCTTAAATGTGTTCCTATATAAAAGCTGTTTACTTTGAAGTGTTTATAGATGCCTTTTGTTTCTGAAATATAAACAGAGCTATTTAATAAGTGAGAAGGATAACTGGGTTTGTACATGTGGGTTTATTTTTTTTTTTACATTATACCAGGAAACATTTATACATAAGTTAAAATTTCCTGTATGAAGAACTACTGTTTTTCTTCATTTTACTGAACCATCCTGTTTGTAGGACTGGCATAAATAAATAAAAAATCTCGGAATCCTAGCATCCAGTTAGTGTCTGTTAGTCATTATGGAGGTAATATCTTTTGCCGTTTTTTTTTTTCTTACAACACGGTTCCCCGTTCAGGAATGCTGTAGTGAGAGCTGGGAGCATTCGGAATGTGTTTCTCAGTCCGAATCCTGTGGGAGTCTGTGGGCGTTGGTTCCGTTCAAGTGGCGGGTGGTCAGCAAACTCGGGCTGCAGTGTCACTGGAAGCTTTCCGTTTAAGTGTACTCGTGACGCGTATGATTTCAGTGTTGCTCTTCTCTTGTTTTCTCTACTTTTCCCTTCTGTTACTAACCCTCGCCCATACTCCCCCGCCCCACCTCTATTGCTGGTGCAGGTTGTAGAAGCCGTTGGGATTTTGTATGTCTTGACTTTTGCCCTCTGTTTAGGGAGCAGATAATTGATAACTTGGGTTAATAATGTTTCATCTTAAATTTTTCTTGTTAGGCACCTCAAAACAGAACTAGGGTTCTGTTCTTATTGCTTCCATTTTAATGTGCATTCTGTTTCAGCCTTCCCTTTCCTTTGTGGCATAATATAAACTATTGTCCATTTTTTTATTAAAAGCAGTTGTTCATTCCATAATGAGTTTCAAGTAATTGCTGTTTTAAAATTTCCAAATGTTTGTGTTTGGAATTCCAATGAGCAAGGTTTTCAAGAGTGAATGGAGATGTGAGATGCCAAAGGCCTGATTGCTTGATTTAAGGTTGTGGTCTGCTACCTTGTTTAAGAAATCAAATTCTAGTAATATCTGAGCATCACATTCAAGGGCCTTATTTCTCAAAACTTCTGGGACTACCTTTTAAAGTCAGGTCACGGCCACATGTGAAATCTCTGATATTTTTATTTTGTTTATTTATTTTTAAACCATTTGACCTAAGAACAAAGGTAATGTTCTCATACTTTATCTGGGGTACAAGGTGGGCAAGAACAGAATCCTTGGGAACGCCTGACCTGTTTTGAACCATGTCCCTTCTTTATTTCAGCCCTGATAATATGGGTCTGCTTGACCCAGCCACCAGTGATGGTAGAGTGATTTTCTTCCTGCCATGGGAGAAGATGACTATTGCAGGGACCACAGACAGCCCGACTGACGTTACTTCCCATCCGATACCAACAGAAGAAGATATAAACTTCATTTTGAATGAAGTGCGCAACTACCTTAGTGTTGATGTTGAAGGTAAACCTTTGTCAGCTCTCTTTTTCCCTGGGAAGGTACTGATGAGCCTGTGGCATTTCAGTTTGAGTAAATGCTGTCTGTCTAAAGTTTTTCGGTGACTGATAACTATGGTTCTTGTGCATCTGGGTGTTTCTAAAACTAGTGGGACATAAGTGTCATCTTTGATCTACGTATCAGCTTAAAAAATGGTGGTTTTACAGATATACTTGGGCTACTTGGACTATGTAGATGAAAATCTGTTGATATCTGCATGTTCAGACTTCACATACCTTTCATCTAACTGGCACTAACTGTCCAGCTCCGCAGCCAAGTCGTTGTGGTCTCTTTGGGTGGCAGAGGCAAGGTTTTGCAGAACTGGGACAGTTTGGTCGTACATCAACGCAAGTACATCAAATAATTCACCTGCTTTTCTTGAAGGAAGAGTTGTTCTCACTTTTGCCCTGTCTTTGTTTTTATTTCCATTTTTCTAGGCGCTTTATTCTTAGAATTTGCTTTTCTTGATATGGTAAATATCTAATAGTGTCAGTCTTCAGTGGGAGAGGAAAGTATAATGGACAAAGAGGGAATTTATAAAAATTACTCGGTGACAGTTGTTCTCTTCAGTAGCTGAGCCGAGAACACGTTTGTTGTAAGATGCTGACCTGCTTTGACTCAGTGCTGGTTTAAAGGAGAGGGGCTTCTTTCCTCCATAGTGAGGTTTTTTTAAATTATTCTTTGAAAGCATTTGTACTTCTGTATTTCTGTTGTAGTAGCAACATTAAAATAAATCTGAAAAGCACTCTGTCAGGAACATTGCATCATCTCTAGGTTTGGGAAAACTTGCTGTCCGGAGGTTGGAAACGCTAGATTACTTGTTTCCTGAAGTGGATAATTGATGGCTCTGTATTGTATAAAGTTCAGAAAAAGTCTTCAGGAAATGTAGCTTTAAGTTTCTTGAGCAGAAGTTGATATAAATAAGTGTGGTAGGCCGGACAGGTAGCTGGTAGAGTTAAGACTGTGAATAAGACAGAGATTTTGCAAGGTATTTTACAGAAGTACATTATGAAGTGTTTAATTCTTTTGAATGAAACCTACCTAGGTGCATGCTGTTTTTCACATATGCAATTAGCAGTGTTTATAGATTGCTTGTTACTGAATTAACAACTGTGCTGGCCATATCAACTCACTGCAGACCTGCCTTTTTGCTGCCAGAGACAGTGCCAGGGTTATCAACTTACACAGGCTTGGATGTGTTCCAACTGTTTAATTATAGTGTCACGCATGCTGCTTTTTCTAGTTTCATTAGTTTATAAATGTAATATGGTATCTTATTTCTGTGATTAACACTTCATTTTGGCAGGTTAAACATGCTGGCAGAGCAACATTGATTTCTGAAATCTATTTTGTGTTCTTTGGGGATATTTTTACACCCCGTTACTGATTTTCAATTATCACTTATTTGAAAGTTGTATAAAAAAAATGTTCCAAAGACTTCAGCATAAAGCAAATCGGTCAGTTTTTCTATTGCAAATTTAATAAGCAGCAAAACTAATTTCATTAAATTCTCTCTCAGTCCCATGTTTTATATATGAAAAAAAAGTGACTTTTGGAGGCTGGGGTATTTTCCTACAACTGTTAAGGGCTTTTGTGACTACTTGATGCCTTCAGGTTTTCTTCCTCCAAGTTTACTGAGAAGTCAGGGTTGACTTTAGGGATGTGCTTGGAACTCGGCAGGAAGCAGAGGAGTAGCATGGGGGGGAAGAAGAAAGTAAAGGACCATTTAGTCAGGCTTCTTGTGGAGTGGGACAACGTTTCTGAAGCAGTGATAAGGAGGAGGAAGAGAAGGCAGGGCTGGAAGACGTGGTAGTGTAAGAGATGTAGACTCTTCTGTTGGGTGGTTTTTGGCAGGTCAGTTGGGCCCTTTTGGGTTGCTGTGCAGTAACAAATGCTGGCGTGGGATACAAGCTTTGGGGATGTGCTACAGCCGACCACAACCTTGCCAATAAATTTTCTCCTTGTGCATATGTGTAACTGCACTTTTGATAAAGGCTGTGGATAAAGATCACTTGTCAAGAGGAAAACTTGGAAAAATAACCTACAAGCTAGAGAAAAAGCTTTGAAGTCCTAAAAGCAAACCTCATGGTCATGTGGAACAAACTTTATTTTGGTTTCTAAAATGTAATGTAAAGACTGTCCTGTCAGCACAAGCAAACAAGGAGAAGACTTGGTGCTGGGGGGGGATGTTTTGGTTTTGGTAGGGTTTGTTTTTTGGGTTTGGGATTTTTTTGACCTGATCGATGACTTTGACAGTTGAACCACTCTTGGTTAATCAGTTCCCAGGATATCTCTATTCTGTTGGATTTTTAACCAGTGTGAAAAACAGACCTCTCCATCTGACTTTGTTTTGCGCTAGAGAATATTATTGATACCGATCAGGGCAGTGCTGTCTTTAGTTCTGCAGCCCAGCTTATTCCATTACTTTGGAGAATCTTCTTCAGCTTTTT
This sequence comes from Ciconia boyciana, assembly GCF_034638445.1. Taxonomy (NCBI): domain Eukaryota; kingdom Metazoa; phylum Chordata; class Aves; order Ciconiiformes; family Ciconiidae; genus Ciconia; species Ciconia boyciana. The sequence goes on along the minus strand of NC_132943.1, from coordinate 1,057,216 downwards.
TGAGCTGCTCAACTAACAAGCGTGGTGTGGTGCAGTCCTTGTTTCACAGCGAGTATCTACTCAGAGGCAATGCCACAAAGACCATGGGAGGGATGTGAGATAAATACCCATCAGTTCCTGGCTGACTTTGGCTGATCTTTGGTTCCGGACAGTGAGAAGAGGAGACGTGTTGGCAGCGTGGAGTGGCATTCGTCCTCTGGTCACAGACCCCAACTCCAAAGACACACAGTCGATATCCCGGAATCACGTCGTTACCATTAGCGATAGTGGCCTTGTCACGATAGCAGGTACTAGAAGTTCTCTTAAAGTATAGCTTTGGGCTTCCCCAGCGTATTTTATTCAAAACTTTTCTTGTTACAGGATAATCCTTCATGTTCCTATAACTAGATAATGATCTGTCAGCGGTAGCACGACTGGCTTGTTGGAGCAAGTCTAGTAAGAATAACGTGATATATAAAATATATATAGTACATACTAACTTGGTATTCCGCTTGCTTTCCCCAAATAAAGAAGTAGATGTGTGGTTACAGGTGGGAAGTGGACAACCTACCGTGCCATGGCGCAGGACACCATTGATGCAGCTGTTCAGGCGCATGATCTGAGGGCAGGTTCCAGTAAGACCATTGGGCTGCAGCTACAAGGGGCTGAGGACTGGAGTCCCACTCTCTACATTAGGCTGGTCCAAGACTATGGACTTGAAAGTGAGGTGAGTCATGGTTTCTCTTGATACTCTGATGTTTCTGTGTTGGAGGGTTTTGTTTTCCCACTAAATCTAATGCCAGCATAACTTGTACAAAGGCCTGTTGAGCCTGATAAGAGCTTATTATCTGTCTGGGGCAAAGATAGTTTTAACAAAAATAAACAAAAATAAATTCTAGTAATTGTTCTTCTTTTCTTCCCTTCTCCCTTCCTTCTAATCTTGACTGTTTCCTGCTTCAAAATGTTATGACATGCTAGGGTCTGTCTTCCTTTGAGCCCGACAAAAGCTGTACTTCAGATGTGATACGGTGTAGCAGAAGAGTTGGAGCATCACTAGTCACAGCTGTATTGATACAGACATGGTGGTTTCAGTGCTGGTCTAACCCTTTCACAAAGCAAGTAGTTTCCTCCCACACAATCAAAATCTAATACTCTCTTCAGCCTGTTTGTTATTGCTGATAGAGAATTGACAAGAAAAACGTGTATATTTGATGTGCTTTCGAAAGCATATTGAATTTGTTTTCAACTCCGTAGGTGGCTCAGCATCTAGCTTCAACATACGGCGACAAGGCTTTTGAGGTGGCCAAAATAGCCCAAGTTACAGGAAAGAGATGGCCGATCGTTGGAAAACGTCTTGTATCAGAATTTCCTTATATTGAAGCTGAGGTATGTGGAAAAACTCCATAATGTTCTTCAGTTCTTTTCTCGGGATAAGCAGTTTCTGGAGCAGGTCTGTCTCGCTCTCTGAAACATCTCCGTAAGCCCTTTCCTTTGGTGAGGTCCAGATTTTTTTCCTGTTCTTGTTTTTCCCCTTACCCAGAGCATGCTTTATTTTTATGTTTATGTATACACATATAAATATATTTTTATATAGTTAAATATTTAGAATTATATAATGTCTATTTTTTATTTCATATATACATGTTTGATCCCGGATGCATTTTAGAAAATGTTCCAAGTAAAAAGGAGCTTTTCAAACCCTTCTCTTGTCTGGGTGGGAACTAGTTACAGAAAGTTCATTTTGTACAGCCAGCCCAGCAGTGCGGTTTGTGATGCTAAACATAATTTCCAACAATGCCTGTCTACTTTCTCATCTGCATTTTTTCCCCTTTTCTTATTGTTCCAGGTTGTCTATGGTGTTAAAGAGTACGCCCGCACGGCAGTGGATATGATTTCCCGACGTACTCGCTTGGCCTTTCTGAATGTGCAGGCTGCGGAGGAAGCCCTGCCAAGAATCGTAGATATAATGGGCAAAGAACTTAACTGGAGTGAGCAGAAAAAAAAGGTACAAAGGGCTTTTTTCATCTGAAACTGTTTTGTTTTTCTTAAGTAGTTTCCATGTTAACGATCTAAATTAGTTGAATAGAAAACTTCAAGTGATGCTTTCTTCCTGAGAGAATGATTCGCTTGGCGTATTTCATTATAAAGACTTTATCAAAATAGCTGTGAAATGAGTTGGTATTGGCCAGGGGGTGGAGGGGAAAGTGGAAGGTCTGTATTCTTTTGTTCCCCAACTTTAAAAATGAAAGCAGACTTGGCATTACTATCCCATTCCTGTTCAAATATTTTGTTTACTGACACTTTCCAACAAATCTGCCTCAGAAAAGGAGGATCTTGTAATCTGCGTCACTCCTTTTTGTCTGCTGCGTCTTTTGAAAAGTGATGATACTGAGTTTGCACCATTCTCTGGCCTAAATTAGTGTTTAAGGTCACTGTTAGCTTCCTTTGTCCCCAGTGGGTCTGTGCTCAGACATACAGCGTGGGACTCCTCCCGCTTTACTTGCGGTGTTGATAACAGGCTGTCTCTATCTAAGCCAGTCTCTGTAGTAAACAACTTTGGTCAAATGACTTACCCTAATGAAGGCATCTGCTGTGCATGCATTGAATTGCACCCTACAGCCCTGTGTAGATCTCCACAAACGGTCAGGAGTACCTTGGATAACTAGCTTAGATGTAGACATCCCACTTACTGACGTGAATCCTGCCCCTTCTGAACTATCACATCATGTAAGTTACCGATTATCGCTTCTTTCTGTTGTCATAAAAAGACAAATGCCCCGAATACTGGAGGCTGTGCTTGTAATGCTGTCCAGGGTATGGTGGAGGAAAGGCAGCGCAAGGAGTGCCGAGCCCAAATGGGACACGCGATTTGGGACTTCTTTCACTGTGAAGCAGACAGAACCTGTGAATGCTCACCTAGCTCTTCCACTCCAAAGGGGATGGGAAGTTTCCCTTGCACTGTTCATGAAACCTTTTAGCCAGTTAGAAGTTTGATTAACATTCTGGAAGGAGCTCATCTGAATCCTGCTAGCCAGAGGACCTGCTGTGATCCTGAAGCCTCCCCACAGGAATGCATAAAGAAAGGGATACCATCATGTCACAGTTGTGAGCTGCGTTGCTTGTGTGCCTTTGTGTTGAGCAACCCCATAGTCAGAGGTGTTTGACTGAAGTTAGAGGTGTCTCGCCCTTACCCAGTGAGATTTGCTCATATAATCATTTGCCACGTTAAACAAAGCTTAAATTCTTCCATAACAATAGATTGGAAAATGGGAAGCTTGCAAAGCAAAGAATTTGAAACCAGCATGACGTTAGGGTTGCATGGACAGCTGTAACTCCAGCAGCCTGTAGTTGGGGAGTTAGGCACCCATTCTCACCATAAGCTGCAGGAAGGAACATTAACGAGTACTACATGCACCCGTAAGACTTACAAAGCCATCTGTGGCTTGTGTGAGCTCGCTAATGCCAGCAGGGCAGTCTCTGCATTCCCTGAATGCCCACTGGGGTTTCTTTTGGAAAAGTCTCCTTTTCTTTCAAATGAGGCTAAACCCCCCCGAGTTATTGAGCATCTCTTCTGTAACCAGTCTTGGGCCATTTTGAAGTGCTGCATTTTTACAGCAATCCTGCACGTGCTACATTTCAACTTGACGGACGAGGCAATTCAATGCCTATCCAGAAGAGCACTCTTTAATTTAGATCTTATGGTAAGACCATTAAGTAAGTCTTTGTTGGTTTGGGAATTTAAGGCTAATTTGTGTGCTTATATTGAAGTATGTAAGAGTAGTCTGGTATAGTTTGGTTGGTCTCCTAATACGCCTTCATGAACAAGTCTTTGCTAGATGAAGTGGCTTGTAAGTACGTGCCTAGGAATCTTTTACTGCTACTGCTGCCGTTACTTAGCACGCTTACTCTTGTTTGTTAACTGCAGTGCGGACTATTTAATACTGGTGCCCATGTGGCAGATGCTTGTATCACTCTTAGAACCGTGTCTGGTGTACCCATCACTGTAGAACTCTGTTCTACAGTACTTTAGGTATGTCAGGTGTTTATCACTTATTAAAAAACTGGCTATGGAAGACCTTGCACTGCACTTTCAGGTAATAAATTAATGTTACTGCCACCAAGAAAACTAGTTTAAAACATAAAGAACCTGCCTGGCGTTGAGCCTCCTGATTTTTTTGCTGATTTTGGACAAGTTAGGTGAAACGTTGCACTAAGATACCAGCTGTGAGTTAAATGGCATTTTGTAGGCCTGACCTGCCAGTGCCGTTCTTCTTGAAATGGGTAGATATACCATGTGTGACTGAAGGCGTGGTATGGTCTTAAAAGCCCTTACACAGTAATTAGAAGTCTTTACCAGACTTGATATCTCTTTTCAAGAGTACAAAGTGGCTAAGCTTAACTTATTTTTTAAATACTTTTCAGCTACCATCTGCTTAATTTTTGGACCTTGGCTAAGTTCTAGTTAAGTGGAAGAAGCTAATAAATACTACATTAAAAAATTGTGCAAGAGCTTGCTATTCCTCAGGTATACAGTTTTTCTTTTTTTGTTGTAGGAAGAACTTGAAGCTGCTAAAAAATTTCTCTATTATGAAATGGGCTACAAAGTAAAATCAGATCAATTAACAGACAGCTCTGAAATCAGTCTAGTGCCTTCAGATATTGAAAGGTAAGTAAAATAAGAGTTCCCTATGCTGCTAGGCATTAATACCTATCATTCTTCTGAGTGCAGTTTTTCCCACTGATAATCCTTATCTTGCAGGTACAAGAAGCGATTCCACATGTTTGACAAGGACAAGAAAGGGTTTATTACTATACTGGATGTGCAGCGTGTCTTGGAGGTAATGTTTCCTTGTGTTCTTCTAGTTTCCTTTTTAAGCCTCTTATCTAAATTTCAGAGTGGCATAAATAGTGCTGAACAACCCAGTTGACATCCTTCTGTGCTTTTTTTGTCTAGAGCATCAGTGTGCAAATTGCTGAAAATACACTTCATGAGATTCTAAATGAAGTGGATCTGAACAAAAATGGACAGGTTGAGCTCAATGAGTTTTTGCAGGTAGGTGTTTCTCTGTTACAAGAGAAGCTGTAACCTTAATGAACAAAGGCATGGGTATTTCATTTTTGCCCCCGTTGCTGAAGGGCTGGGTTGGAGACTAGGCGAGTGTGTTACTTGCGTAAATGCTGTAGTGTTGATGCTATTTGCCAGATCACAAGAGAAGTGACACTCAGAGCCATCCTCAAGCAACTTTGAAATGCGAGGATTTTTTTTTCATGTGCGGAAACAACGAGACCCAAAGAACGGGTCCCATTGACAAAGTATACCACAGTACAGACCTGAATTTGGCTTTTTTCATACAGAAATGCTGTTTAAGTATATTCAAAATGATACAATTGTCCATTGGAAGGTATATGGCACGGTTATGCACGCTGACATTTTTCTGGGTCTGTTAAGTCATTAGTCATTTCTAAACTGTTTTGAATATTTTAAAGAATGAGCTTGTGGTTAAAGCACATCCGGTCCATATAATCCCACTTAAACTCCTGGATTGGCTAACATTGTCTCAGTTTGTGTGAAAGGCATTACACTGACAACCCATATATCTGCTTTTTGCAGGGCTTTGAAATAAAATTCAGGGTGCTACTGAAACGTTTGTTTGCCCAGCTCCTCTTGCATATGCAGTTTGCCAGCCAGCTTTGTTTTTGTAGAGTTGTTCTTGGTGTGGTATTTCAAGCGACTGCCATGTCTTTCCTGCATGGTGGCAATGATGAATGCCGAACATGAGATAAATTAATGCTGGGGATTTTGGTCAATGTCAGCCCTTTCTTCACTGTGTCAAGTTAAACAAACAAGATCAAGGCAAAGGAAATGGTAATTGTCTCTCTCGAGATGAGCTGCAGATAAGAGCAGCATTGTTGAATCTAAATGCAGAAAATTTTCACAGGTTGTGTCCAGCATTAGAAAAAAGGACTATTTATTTGCCTAAAATGCAGCAATTTAGCTGGGTAACTGAAATGCACTTGGGGGAAGGGGAAAAAAAAACCCAAACAAACCCTGGGGGGAAAGGAGAAACAATGGCTTTGGGAGTTTATACTTATGTATTCGAATATAAGAGAAAATCACTGCTGTTTTTCTGGCTGTTGAAAAGGGTCTCCTCCTTACATCCCTTTGCACATGAAAACTTAATTGGTGGGGGGAACCCACCATTTACTGTAAGGGCTGTGTTTAAACTATAATTTGGTTAGTTTGGATACATTGTGGTTAAGGAGTTGAAACAACTAGTAATTGTATCTTCTGTGGATTTTTTTGGTGGCTTTCTGGGTTTTTTGCTTTGCTGTGCTGAACGGTCTTATTGGGGTTGCCTGCCCTATGTCATAATATCTGTAAAATATAGACGGCAAGTCACTGTTTTGGTCTAGTTTCACAGTTACTTTCGTAAAACTGTGTAACTGTGTGGCTACTGGCTTCTCCTATACGTTTCACAACGCAATCTAAATATTTAACACGAGCGACGGGCACTGCAGTAAGGATCACGTGTGCCTACACACCTCCTTCCTGTCGAGGCGGAGAGCAGCACGCGGGGAGCTGCTGCGGAGCCAAGTGCTAGGTAGGAAGTGTGGTAATAAAATTAACAGGAGGTTGCCATGGAAGGAACAAAATACATTAAATGTTTGTTTAATTTTTTTAATGGATCTGTTAAGTCAGTTCCCAATACTTTTGTGTTTGCTTTCTGAAAACTTTCAAGTAATTGCATTTTACCGCAGAATGCTTGTGGAAAGCCATGTGCAAATATTTGTGGACGTTTATATTAGAATACAGGAACACGTTGTACCAGGGTGGCTGCGTAGCTCTCCAGGTGGGGAGCAGAGCAATGCCAAGTGCTTTCATTTGGCCAACTGCAGATTGCCAATGTAGCTCAAATAATGGTCTCGTGAGAACTGGTCCTGGCAGACACCGATGCTTACAGGTGTGTCACAAAGAGAAAGCGGACTGCATTGATCAGCGTTCAGTACAAACAGGTCGTTACCGTGGCAGGGAGGCAGAGCTCTGACAGCGTTTAGGTGCGCGCGGAGCTGTCTTACGGCAGTGACTGTTTTTCTGAAGACTTGCATGCAGAAGCCTAGTGCTGCTGCCACTTATGCTCAAGAAAGGAGGGGGACCTTGGGAACTAGTTTGGTACGTAAAGGCAAAAAAACCCCCGTGTTAAACCAGGAGGATCAGCCATCTTTTTTGTGGTCACTTCCCCAAAGAGCGTGCAGTATAGTCAGACCAGACAGACACAAGGCTGGTAACCAAGTGTATCGTCAAGCAGGGTGGATGGGTGTGAGGGCAATGCCTCTCCTCTTAGGGCCTCCCTGTCTGCATTGTAGGGATCGCTACGCATCAGTAGCGGAAGTGGGGATGGGGGCGAGGGAGAACACCAAGCCCGAGCGATGGAGGACTTCCCTTGCTGGCTGTAGCTACTGCTCTTACTGCTGCTGGTCCTCTCCTTCCCAACTCTGCCATCTGCCTTGCCTCCGGGCTGCACAGGGTAATCAAAATGCCTTCAAAATGCAGGGAGGTTTTGCCACCCTCAGCTGGGTCTGTAAAGCACGGGGTTCCCCTCTGTCCCTTTCCCCTCCCAGGTACTCGTTCCTGAGTACCACATTTGCATAGGTCCAGCTGCAGATATAATTAATAGATTTTCCTATAGAGGGGAAGAAATCCAAAGGATTCTTAGCACTCAATGGGAGTAAGAAATTGCATTTTGTAAGTGCCAATTGCTTTTCATAGTAGTCTTTGACAAGCTGACTGCATGTAATTTCAGGTCTAATGCTCACTTTATCCATGGGATAAAGAAAAATTAACTAAAATCTTAGCAGTAGTGTGTGTTCGTTAAGATAGAGCTGAGTCCAGTTTGAAGGACTTAAAGGCAAATTAGTTTTAAAAGTCTGTAAAGGAATTTGGATTTGAAAGACTTGTGGAAGTCAAGTACACTATTTCTACAAAGAAGGGCATATGAATGAAAACGGGTATGGTCCAGGGTCAGTGGTAGATCAGGAATGGTGGTGTTCTATTAGTTACATCTTTCAGAGATAAAAAAAAAAAAAGAAAAACCCTGGTGTTGATGGTTGCCTGCACTGTTACTTCCAAGTGGATCGTATTTGGTACTTCTACTCTTCCTGCCACCCATGCCTGGCCAAAACTTTCATCGATATTTCTGGCAAATGTAGATGAGCTTTGAGGTGAGTCTTTGAAACCATACAGCAGTTTTGCTTTATATATGGAAAAATCAGTTCTGTATGTTCATTAACGCTTGCTAATGGCTCTTGGACAAACTCTGCCATTGTTTAGCCTGGAACTGTGTCGGTGTCGGCCGTTGCCGGCCCAGGGGCAGGACAGCCAGCCGTCTCCATACACCTCTCGTGCAGAGGAGTTCATGGCACCAAGCTGCGTGACTCTGCTGCTGTCCCGTGTCCCGTAAGCCGTGTCGGTGGAGGGCTTGGGAGGTCTCTGCTCAGGGACTGGTATTGGTTGCGGTCACCCTGCTGTCCCTCCGGCTGCTTACCGAGGCCTTTCCACGAGGGACGTACCGTCTACCTCTGTTCTTTGTCTTGCAAATGGGTTAACAGGATGCTCTCCCTGTTGTGTCTTAAGCTCATGAGTGCTATTCAGAAGGGCCACGTCTCTGGAAGCCGGCTGGCTGTGCTCATGAAGACTGCCGAGGAGAACCTGCGTCAGAGGGTGGTGATTCCGGTGGACCGGAGCGGTGGTGGACTGTGAGTTCAAACACAACGTCTGCTCGCAGCCACAGCTGACGGAGACGCGTCAGCTGCTGAAAAACATTCCAGTGCTTCTGATTGTCCTTGCTTGTTCAAGATGACTGGGATCTGTCTCTCGGTGTAGCTCTTACAAAAATACATTGGTGCATTTGTTTTCATTATTAATGGTTTCCTGTACAGCTCTTAATACTCCGGTATGTGGCCTTTTGGATTGGGTGTTCTTTAGACATAGGAGTTTATTAACAAGAGTTCAGGAACACAGTCTAGAAAGATTTGGGTGCACACAGAAGCACACGTGCACCTACTGCCTTGTTCATTAACTTTTATATCACCCTTACCTTTTTAAAGGAAACGATGCTCAGAAAGTGAATCCTGCCTTTAAATGCATTGCATTGAGTTTTGCAAATATGCGTTTAGTACGTAAAAGCTGCTGATCTGTCCTCTTCAACAAAGAGCAAGAGGGGGAAAGCTGGTGTTCTGGATTGGGGAGAGTATCACAAACGGAACGAAAGTGACCCTTCCTGAGGTGGTGATTACAGTGAAGAACTGTCGTGAGCCTTCCGTAGGTGGCTGGTTTTGCTCTTTCAAGTGCTTTCTTATTCCAGTGGTACCAATACTTGGCCAGACAAAAATATCAGCAGTATGAAGCTGGAAAACTACAAGACATCCTGATTAATCACCCAAGCTAATAATTCAGTTAAAAGCTAGGGAACGGTTTTCCTTTCTCTCATATTAATAAAAATAAGCTTCCTTTAATAAATAGCGTTGTCTAGCAGGTGGTGTTTTATGCTGTAAACTGCTTCATACTGTTTCCAGTTTTGGACAAACACTGATGATACGTAGACTAGGGCAGGTTTTGATAGCGTAAAGTCTTAATTGTTCATTTAAAAATGCTCAAACACCAAGTGAAACTATGAGATTTGTTTTGCATTCCACTAACTTTTATAGAAAAGTGAAAGGGCTATTTTTCAGCAGATTAATTAAAAAAAAAAAAAATTAGGACCACTCACTTAAGCTGTTTTCAACAATGTTGTATCTGGCTATTTGCCTTTCTGTTAGATTGACTAGGTTCAAGATCAGGTGGAAGGCTTCTGCCTAATGTAGAACAAGGAAAGGAAAAACACAAGAATGGTTTATTGATTAATTTGTCATTCTGTTATATTCTTTGAGTATAAATACCAATTTACAACTCAAAACAAGCCGCAGTTCCAAGGTGTCAGAGTTTCTACTTATGTAAAATCTGATATATTTTAACTGATGTGACCACATTCACTAGTGGAAAATAACAGTACAGGAATGAACAGCAAAGATTACTTTGATATTTTAAAAGGGAAAATGATTACATGCACAAAATGGAGATGCTGAGGAGTGTTAGTATGTAGCATAGTAAGTACAGATGTTGTGTTTGGCTGGGGAGGCAGAGTCCTTTAAAAAAAAATTAAAAATGCAGGTGTTTAAAAATAGTAGATACAAAAAAAAAAAAGGGCAAGCCTCATTTCAAGTTCAGTAAATGGTTACATTTCTGTCAGTCCAAACGATTGGTAAAATCTGGAGGGAAGGAGGCAGTCTTGGGTAAAACGTCTTTCAGATGGTTTTTGCATGTTAAATTTTTTTTGATGCTGCCTTGTGCCAAACTGCAGATGCTGTTCAGGGGTTATGGCTTTTCTGCTTCGAGTCCTGTGCTAGCGAGGCGCAGTCTGGGTGAATGAGGAGTTAGCACATTTGACAGTGTGAGAATTTCTTTATGAACAAAGGGGTTTGTTTCTGGGCTCCTGTAAACTTTTCTTTTTGAAATATGTTCCAGTATATTCGGGTAAAGTATGTCATGTTTGACACAGCTTTGTATTTCCAAAACCCTTCTCAAATACGAACACCACAACAGATTTTACATATACTGCGGAACTGGAGGGAAGTGAATGTACAATACACAGGTTATTTTGGTTCAGTGAGCAAGGTAAGAAGGGAAGGGGTTTAGGATTCTACTATTAACAACAATTTGAGGGGGGGAAAAAAAAAAAGTAAAAGTAATGAGACCTTGTCCAGGCCACATGAAGAAAAATATTTACAATATTTAACATCTTTTGTATGGTTTAAGGAAAAATTCTCCTCCACTCCTCTATAAATGGCACTGTTGAGAATTAATAATACAAGTTTACCTGCAAAGCCAGGATTTTCTGCTTTGTACCCAAAGTATACTCTTTGTTCTCTTGTTTTAGTAATATTGCATACAGAATGTGACTTTGGGATTTTCTTGGCTACACGTGTCCTCCAATATGAATTTGCTTTGCATCTGAGGCACTTTACTGTCATGCTTCTCTGCTCTTTTGTATGGCACAGCAAGATCTTGTATGACTGCCTTGTGTAACAAGAGAAGATTGCATGTGTTACTTCACACAGCTAAATCTATACATGGAAAAAATCTAGAAGTATTTATTTATCACCTCACCTTTGTTTTCAGGAATGTTGGCTTTGTTGGCTGCTTTTTTGGTTGGTTTTTTTTTTTCATGTGAATGTACTGTAGAAAGAGTTGTAAAATGTCACTGTCTTGCATTGTTCTGATCCTAGGTGGAAAAACAGTAATGTGATTTTTTTCTTTATTTTTTTCTTTTCTTTGAGGTGGGAGTTCGATTTCTGGATGGGGGGTTATTTTGTGTTTTAAATAAATTGCACGCCTCGGGGGAAGGGCATGCGTATACAGGCAGTGTGTTTATATGTGTGTGTACAAATCGGTGTGTATGTATGTGCACACGTATATACACACTGCATGTTTTACATGTGGCACTTAGATATTTTGTTAGGTTACTGTTCTAGACTGAACTGTTAAATACCGTGTGTGAGGGTGGCTTGTCATTTTTATAACTGTCTTGGTGTTTTACTGCCATTATTTATTACTTTTGATATACAGAATGAGCCGCATGCATTTATAGAGCAATAAGAGGATGTATTTAATGTGCCTTGTTTTTAACTGAGTAGGAACTGAAAGCATGAATCAATAAAACTGATTAAAAATGGTCCCTTCACTGGCAGTTTGTTATGGCAGTCACAAAAATAACTTTGATTAGCCTTGAAAAAGTTTATTTTTAAAGGAAAAATGTTCAGATAGATGCTTCTTAGTAAACATAACATAATTTTGTCCATGCTTTCCCATTTTAGCTCAGAATTTAGCGCTTCATAGTTTAAAAGTGAAAATTAGGAGTTAATACAGCGCTTAGCATTCTCGGGACGTAGGAGCTGTGTGCGTTCGCCGATGACACGCAGGGTAAGGTATTCTGCACTGCCATCTCATACTAAAATTACAGCCAGCCAACTGGCCTGGATTTTGGGGGGGGGAAATGCCAGTCGCAAGTGTTCCTTTGCACACTGATGAATTTTATCATAACTAAAATCAATAGAAATGAATGGAAGAGATTTCATAATCCATTTTGATCATTTTACATGTCAAGTTAGTCCAGGGTTGCCAAGTGTTGATAAATGTTCTGACAGAAAAAATGCTATATATTTTCATTGTCAGTAAATCAGTAAAGCTGTTATCAGTTTTAACGCAATTTTTATAATCTCCATATTATTTTATAGGTTTTAATTTACACTTGTAATGGGGATATTCCACAATTGTGATGTAGCTGTGCTGAATATAGGGGTTGCGTACGTGTAGCAGAATAGCTCCCCTCCGCGTGTCCCCCCCCGAAATACACAGGACTGATACCTCCAGAGTATAATTACAAAGGCTGTGAATTTTATCTAATCTGTGGTGTGTAAGTAATATGTCAGAAAACGTTTGCTACAATCATCTTCATCCCAAATATTCTGCCGCACTAAAATTGCCTTGGGTCATGATCCTGAATTTGCTACTCAACGCAGAACTGAAATGAATCGGAGTTTTTCTGGAACAGTATTTTGGGGCTGGGTTCCCTTGCTTTGCACGATTTCTCCACTGAATGTTTAAAAATTCAGATTTATTGCGACTTGTGTTCACTTGCACACTGCAGCCTGTTCTAGAAATATGATACGGCATATCATAGCAACATTAATATTTAAGCGTTGATGCCTGAGCTGGGTGTTTCCCGTGTCAGATATGAACTGATTGCATCTGTTGAGGAGAGAAAACCATCTTCAGTGGGGATGGCTCTTTGCTGCTAAGTAAGTGTCGTTTCTCCTCGCTGAAAGAGGGGGTTTTGTATTTGTAGGTGTGTTCTGCCTCAAGGTTTTCCTCCTCGTTCCCCTGTCGAACCAGCCCCCCTGATTTTTGCATGCCTGTGCCCTGACAGAGGAGCGCTGGCTGCACAAAGCATGTGCACGGCTGCCGTGGCTGGAGAGTGCAGGCTGCGTTTCAGAATCGATACGTTCTTCACTCGGAAGATGCCGCTGATGCAGGCATGCGCTGGGATAATCTCGCCTCTTCTTATTTTGCAAATAAAGGCAGAGATTAAATTTTGCTCCCCTGAGCAAGCCTTTAGCTTGCTGGGTTTTTTCACTGCAGTCTTCTGCAAGGGCCGTCGTGTGTGTTAGACTACCTGCTTGGGTATGAGCGGGGGGACTGGTCTCTGTAAGATTTTGGGAAGTTTTAACTGACCTCGATCCTCAGCAAATGTCAGCATCGGCCACCGTGCTTTGTCTGCCTCCTCTGAGCCACTGCGGCCCGAGACTGTTCAGTGCGGCTCGACGGGCTGGGGCTGCCTTCAAACTTTCCATGTTCCCGCAGGTGAGGCTGGGTTACGCGGTGGGAGCTGCGCCTTCCGCGCTTCGCCTGCCAGCGCTTCGCCTCGCCGGCCCCGCTGCGGCGGGCCATGCCTCCCCCTGCAAACGCCTGGAACAGGGCAGCGCTGCAGCTGGGTGCGCGTCGCCAGTTCTCCTCCGTAGGCTTTATTTAGCTAAATAAGGCAAACTTGGTTCTGTCTGACCAAGATACCGTAATCTGTTTGTCCAACTGATGTAAACGTAATTAGGCTGATCAGTAAAACTGACACAGAGTGAAGGGAGCTGGGTCGGCGTAACCCCACTCGAAGCTCCCTGACAAAGGCAGCCTGCCTGCCTCCCCAGAACAAACACAGGACCTCGCGGCCCTTAATTTTCTCTCTTCTAAATTGTTGCTCAGTTTATTTTACTGAAGCGCGCAGACTCATTTTTTATTTTTGCATATCTACAATTAACTGATTTGCAATTCATTTCTATGCAAGCTGAGTTTTTCCTGTCCAAGTCAAGAAGCTGTAAATCTTAGATCTATTGAACTGACAGTGAAATATATTTCATTTTTCCCCATGAATCATTTGCCATCCTTATTGCAGAAAAATGGCAAAATTATGGTGTACCATGTTTTCATAAATTACTGCTTTTCTCTCCTCCCCACCCCCCCCAATTTGTTCCGTAATTTGCTTGGGAGGAATGTGAGTGCGGGAACCCGGAGCAGCTTGGTAAACAGGGCTTGTTTCTCACCAAATTGTCTGAAAATCTGCCTGGTCTCTATTACATTGTTCCTAGAACTAGAACAATTAATACATCTTTCGTAGGAACCCGAACCTGATAATTGCTGCTGAAGTTATTTTGACTTAGCGTTGTTGAGAGATTATCCAGTTAAATTATTACCGTACTATAGAAAGGAGGAAGCACTACGTAGTACTACTTGATTTATTTTTTTTTTTTTTTTTTTCCACAGAGCAAGCAGCGGTTCCTTTAGATTTCTGTCCTCTTGCATCAGAGGCTTGCAAACCGCCGAAAGCTAGGTATTGTTCTGGGTTTAGGAATGTACAGAATTCCTTATCTGAAAACCTATAGCTTGCAAAACAATTTTTTAAAATCCGGGCCACAACATTTATTTTGAAACCCTAGAAAAATTGTGCGTTCATTGCGCGCCAGGCTTAGCTAGGTAGCTTATTGTGGTTAGTGACTGAAGTAGCTTATTGCATCTAGTAAAGAAGCTGTTTCAGCTGCCATACAGTCCTGAAGTCAAGTTCTTCCTCCTTTAAAAAAAATATAAAAATGTTCA